>NW_024063010.1:0-1386409 GCF_006381635.1 Hibiscus syriacus
ATGAATCGGGTGTTCCGACCATATTGGATCAATTTGTGGTGGTCTTCATTGACGATATTCTGATCTATTCTCGTACGAGGCAGAGCATGACATTTTGAAGATCGTTCTGCGGACTTTGAGAGAGCATCGTTTATATGCCAAACTAAGCAAGTGTGAGTTTTGGCTTCAAAGTGTCATTTCTGGGGCATATTATTTCTGCGCGAGGTGTTCAGGTTGATCCCAGCAAGATAGAGGCTATTATGAATTGGAACGACCTAAGAACGTATCTGAAATCCGCAGTTTCTTAGGCTTGGTGGTTATTATCGACGTTTTGTTGAGGGCTTTTCGATCATTACTTCTCCTTTGACAAAGTTTGTTAAGGAAGAATGTGTCGTTTGACTGGGGTGAGGCACAACAGGAGAGCTTTGAGAAATTAAAGGCGGTTTTTGACTCAAGCACGGTGTTGATTCAACCACATCCGGGAAGGATTTTACAGTGTATAGTGATGCTTCACATTCAGGACTTGGTTGTGTTTTAATGCAGGAAAGTAAGGTGGTGGCTTATGCATCCCGTCAGTTGCGACCGCATGAGTGTAATTATCCTACTCACGATTTAGAGTTGGCAGCAGTAATTTTTGCCTTGAAGATAGGAGACACTATCTTTATGGAGAGAAGTGTTACATTTTCACAGATCATAAGAGCTTAAAGTATCTTCTGACCCAGAAGGAACTTAATTGAGACAGCGTCGCTGGTTAGAGCTTCTAAAGGATTATGATTGCGTGATTGATTACCACCCTGGTAAAGCTAACATTGTAGCAGATGCTTTGAGTCGAAAGACGGTATCGGAGTTGAGGTCTTTAATGGCCAGATGAATTTATATGACGATGGCACTTTGTTAGCAGAATTGCAAGTTAAGCCGACCTTGGTTGATGAGATCAAAGCTAAGTAGCCCCTTGATAGCTCCTTGCTTTCCATCTTTGAGCAAGTAGAGCATGGGACAAACACAGATTACGCAATTGATCAGGATGAAGTTTTATGCTTTAAAGGTAGATATTGTGTGCCTGATGACGCTGATTGAGGCAGACTATCCTTACTGAGGCTCACAGTAGTCCATGCTATGCACCCCGGAGGAGATAAGATGTACCGGAATTTGAGAGAGAGTATTATTGGACTGGTATGAAGAAAGACATATCTGCTTTGTGGCTAGGTGTTTGACTTGTCAGCAAGTTAAGGCGAACATCAACATCCATCAGGTTTGTTACAGCCTATCAAGATTCCTGAATGGAAATGGGAGCGTATTACTATGGATTTTGTTACTGGCTTGCCTATGACTCCTTTGAAAAAAAATTCAGTTTGGGTTGTTGACACTTACAAAGTCAGCTCACTTCATTCCTGTGCGAGTAAATTATACTTTGGATAAGCTGGCAAGATTGTATATTTCAGAGATTGTCAGATTGCATGGTATTCCATTGTCTATTTCTGATCGAGATCCGAGATTTACTTCGAGATTTTGGAAGGCGTTACATACGGCTTTGGGAACAAGATTGGATTATAGTACATCCTTTCATCCACAAACTGATGGTCAATCTGAGAGAGTAATTCAGATTCTGGAGGATATTTGCGGGGTTGCGTAATCGATTTTCATGGTAGTTGGGAGAACTTTTTGCCGTTGGCTGAATTTGCTTACAATAACAGTTATCAGACCAGTATTCGTATGGCACCCTATGAAGCACTCTATGGGCGTAAATGTCGCACTCCGATCTGTTGGACTGAGTTGCGATAGGAAACGTTGGGACCTGAGTTAGTGCGAGATGAGGACACAGTCAGATTATCCGTGACCGTCTGAAAGAGGCATTTGATAGGCAGAAATCTTATGCAGATCAAAGAAGGAAGGATATACAGTTTGAAGTGGAGATCGGGTCTTTTTGAAAGTTTCACCCTGGAAGAAAGTATTGAGATTCGGGCGTAAGGGTAAATTAAGTCCAAGATTTATGGACCATTTCGTATCTTGAAGAGGGTAGGACCTGTAGCATATCAGCTTGAGTTGCCTTCTGAGTTAAGTCGTATTCATGATGTTTTTCATGTATCAATGTTGAGGAGATACCGTCCAGATCCATGTCACATTATTCAGGTTGAAGAAGTAGAGCTAAGACCTGATTTGTCATATGAGGGAGCCCATTCAGATTTTAGAAAGAGATGAAAGAGTTCTTCGGAATAGGCGAATTCCAATGGTCAAAGTTCAGTGGAGTAATCGAGGCCCCTCAGAAGCTACTTGGGAGACATTGGAGTCAATGGAGGCTCAGTTTCCTCAACTATTCTCATAAGGTAATTTCGAGGACGAAATTTCTTGTAGAGGGGGAAATTGTAACAACCGAATAAAATTTAGAGAAAAAAATTTAATTAAGTAATTTGGCAAAATTTGAGGATTAAATCGAAAGTTTTCAAAATTGTAGGCCATTTTAGAAGTTAAAGGAAATTCAGGACCAAGCCCTGCATTACTCCTTTTAGTGTCGGCAGAAAATTTCATTTAAGCGTATGAATGGTTTTCTGTTTTCAAACAGAAAACAATTGTGAATTCCTCCTCCCGCCTCTACTTCAAAGCCGATTCCGACGCCGTCCGAATTCCGATCGTTGTTTTGAAACCACCGTTGTGTTCATCATCGAGCGAGGAACAAACCCTTCAAATTAATTGAAGCAAAACGCGGCCAAACGTCGGGAATTTCCAGTCAAAGTAGCGACGGTTTTGTTAGCTCTATCGCCGAGGAAATCTTAATTCACCGCTGATCGTTGCTCCGTTTACGACACCTCCCGCACCATCGTGTTCCTTGTGCCGTTCCGAGTTCACCGGTGTCAACCTTGTCCGCCGTAGATGGCGGCGCGTGAGGAGGTGGTGCAGTCAAAGATTCGGCCGATTTGAAATCGAGCTCTCCGCCGTTCAAAAATTTGAACCGATCGTTGTAAGTATCTTGAAATCGCTCAAAATAATTTTTAGAAATTTTTCCAGGATTTTTAGGGCCCCAGAGGACGCCTCACGCGCCACACGCGCCGCCGCAGGCGAGTGGCTGCTGGAAACCGGTTTAACCGGTTTTCAACCGGTTCTGACCGGTTTGACCGGTTTCAACCGTTCGAACTGGTTTGACCGGTCTGAATCGGTTTGACCGGTCTGACCCGACCCGACCGTTGACCCGACCCGACCCGACCGTGACCGACCCGACCCGACCGTTGACCCGACCCGACCCGACCGTTGATCGTTGACCGTTGACCATTGACTTTCTTTGACCAAAACTTAAAATGGCTTTGACCGAGCATTAAACGACCGTTAATCTTTTCCGAGTATACCTATCCTGATAGTTTTTCGACGTGCCGAATCCGTTTCCGTGGTCCGTTTTGTCAATTCGAATCCGAAGGTCTCCAAATCTACGGTCAAAGTGGTTGACTTGACTTTGACCAAGATTTGAATTTTCGAAAAGTCATACTTTATGTTTTTCGACGCCCTGATTCCGATTCCGTAATCCGTTTGGCCAAATTCAGACTCGAAATACCTCAAATTGATAGTCAAACCCTAAAAATGCGTATATACTTAAGAAGTTTAGCTTTTAACAATTAAATAGGATTTGAGACTGATAAATATTATTGTTTGTAGGTACAAGAGACTCTCCGGATCGTTCGACAGCTCGACCAGCTCTTCTAGATCAGTTAAACCACGTGTGCCAGTATTTACCCGTTCGAAAACTGTAGCAGAGCGTGGTGAAACCAGCAATCAGTAGATTTGTTATTTGAATCTATTGTCGAGGTGTGTTCCCTACTTGTTATTGACTGTTTTATTGGTTTTATACGTGGTACACCGAATTCATTGGCTATTGTTTTATGGATGCACCAATTTAATGTGACAATTTATGGATATGCTGCTATCTAATTTTTGTTTTGAAATGGTATATGATTACCATGTTTTTGGATTTATGGAGTTTATGTCACGGTGCATTGAATTTTGGAATTGAAATACGATGGAATAGCTCTGATCAAGCTAACTGGCCTAATGTGACTCTTGAGGCCCCAAGATGTTTCATTAGGTCAGCTTTCCTTTGTTGTGTGCTTAGGTAAGCTATATGGACTATTGACTTGGGCTTAAGGATACAAGCTTCAGAGCCTATCCTTAAGTCGGCTTTCTTTTTGCTATGTGCATAAATTAAGCTATATGGAAATAATTTTGGGAACTACTGATGGTGTACCAGAAAGGGTTTAAACTATGATTTTCAAAAAGTTAAACTCTTTACGAATTTGTGAGATTACTGGAATATGATTTGTACCTATTGTGATTTTATGGAAATGTTGGGACACTGAGCCTAGCTCACCTTTTGAAAATGTTTTTCCCCTTTCAGATACTGTTGGGTAGATACCTTGGTTCGAGCACTTGGAGGATCAACATATCTCTTGAAGTAAATCAGATTGTGTTTTTATCTGGCAAGTTTACTTTATTTTGGTGACATGGACCTTATTTTAAAATATCGGATTTTATAATGATAACACTTTTGCTACTACTGCTCGGTTCATTGTGATTTGAATTTGAAGACATGTTTTAAATTAAATTATTATTTATTTGTACTATATTTACAAGTTGGATTTTGATAGTATAAATTGTTTATAATTTCATTTTTATAATGTGATTTTATATTGATGGAATAACGGTTGCGAAAAATGTCTTTAATAATTATAATGTGATCCACTAGACTTAGTCGAAACGCATAGGCCGGGTCTAGGGGTTACAGACTTAAGCTAGCATTAGAGTCCAAGAGCTATAGAACTTAACTAGGACAACTCCGGGACAGCTCAAGAACATTTTGGGACAAAGTTGCCAGCTGACCCCCGAGCTCATAGCTCACTTGAGCTGGACTTTTAAGCTAGCTAGAAACCTCATTTCAGCTGGAGAGTTGCACCATCATCTTCACCACACAGAACACTTCAAATATGGTATATGTCAATTTTTGTGGATTCGTACCTTTTTCACTTGAAGGTTGTTTGCTTCCTTCCTAGATCCACAATCAATTGTTAAGTCATAGAGTGCAAACACGAGTGGATTGAGTGACATTCAAGTTTTCCTTGGAGTGACTCGTGAGGCTTTGTGAGAGTATATTCTGGTAAGGTCCTACACACATTTCATTCTTTTCCTTATTGCTAACATGTCTCTTCCATCTAACATCTTTAGTTAAAAGGACTTTGAACATTCAAAGTCAAGAGGATGAACAAAGAGAGAACATCTTCCATACCAAATGTCACGTGGGAGATAAAATTTGCATGGTGATCATTGATGGAGGAAGTTATACAAACGTAGCAAGTACTCACATGGTGGAAAAGTTGGGTCTCCAGACTTCCAAGAATCCTCATCCTTACAAACTTCAATGGCTCAATGATGTGGGTGAAGCCAAGGTAATCAAACAAGTTGTTGTACCTTTTTTAATTGGAAGATACCAAGATGAAGTCCTTTGTGACGTGGTGCTAATGAGTGCAAGCCACCTTATTCTTGGGCGTCCTTGCCAATATGATAAGAAGGCTACCCATGATGGATTCTCTAACAAGTACTCTTTCCAGCATCAAGGGAGGAAAATCATATTAGACCAATACTTCCAAGCCAAGTTCATGAGTGTCAATTAACCTTCAAGTCACGCATAGAAAATGAGAAAAAACGAAGTCCATGAAGAAAAGTATTGAAGATATGAGGAGAAATTAGCAAATCAAAGAAAATACCATTGAAGAATAATATTCGAGGAGACAAGAAGAATTGGAAATGAATCTGTTGAAGTTGAAAAGGATGATTTGCAAGTAGTGGAACAAATTGAAAATGGCATATTTGAAAAGGATAGTCTACAGAAGAGAAGCAGAGTGAAGGATAAATTTTACCTAATAAATCTTCTTCTACTATTTCTTTTTCCTTGTAAGATATTCCAAGAGACATATTTTTTTCAAGCTGGAGATTCAAGAAACATGTCTTTTGAAGAATCAATAGATGTGACTTTTGGTGATCCACAAGACATGTCCTTTGACATTTCAAAGGATGAACCTCTTGAAATTAAAAAGAATGCCAATTGAAGTGCCACAAGTTGTGATCATTGAGGCTCCAAGTACATTACAACTATTGAAGAGATTTCAGCAACCAATGGAATTTTTCATCATCAAGCAACCAACCCCCATTAAACATCCTCCATGGTTTGCTATTTCCATTCATATGTTAATAGTTTTTCATTTACTAACTTTGATTTGTTTTGCAACAACTTGTTTCATCCTTATTGTGAAGTAGTGATGCAAGCACGTTTCAACTATAAGGGAGTACTCTTGAACATACTTTTAATGCATTTACTTTATAATAACCTTATAATATACTATTATATTACATATCATTCTAAGGATATTAGTTATGAAGTTAAAGAATAACTTAGTATGAATACATCTTACACATTGTTATTTTTAATATGTTAAGCATGTTAGGATAGCTATATAATTATATTATGCATGATTATAACATATACATCAAGGCAGCATACTTATAATGCATTTCATTAGTTCATTTGCATTCATATTAGCTCTTAGGCTTTATACCTTACCTTACACATATTAGGAGATGATATAATTAGCTCATGGAATTCAAACTTAGCTTACATTACCATATTCATGCATGGCAAGGTATTTAGCTCATATCAGCTCAATGCCATGGACTTACCTTGTTTCCTTGCACATGTAGGTACATTGGAGTATAATAAACGTTGAGATAGCTTGGTGAATAATTTGGACTTCATATGCAGCTCACAAGCAGCTTACAAAGTACAAGGTAGCTCATGGAACACTAAGGGAAGCTCGGTTCAGCTGTAGGAGCTTAAGGCTAGCTAAACTTAGCTAGTTGGACTATTTTGGAGCTGAGTTGCCAAAAGTGATGTCAAAGGTAGCTGAATGTAGCTGAATATAATATTGAGGAGCTCACAAGGACTTAGCTAGGAAGTTTGTTCACAAACAGCCCATGTTTTCTAGCTAGCTTCACAACTCAAGTAGCTTGAAGAAGACACATGCACGCCCAAGAGATAAAGCACATGACCAGCCATCATTCCATGCACAAGGCTGCACCACAAGGTTTCCTAGAACACCCATGTGCCTTGCATGTGACCAGCCCCCATGTGCCTTGCATGAGGATCATTTAGGCGCCAAGATGAAGAGATCTCTATAGCATTGGTTTCCTAGAACACCCATGTGCCTTGCATGTGGCTTATTTAGGTGCCAAGATGAAGAGCTCTCTCCCTATTCGGCCAAGCATCATTTCCCATTCAATTTGGCGCCAACTTGAGGGACACAAGGACTATTCGGCCAATGAATATTTCCCTCCATAAAGGACCAAAACATTATGTCATTTAGCATTTAATTATGTCATTTTATAGAGGCACAAGGGCTGGCCGAACCACCATGTATCCATTCGGCCATGCCCCTCCATTTCCTATAAATAGGAAATCACAATTCATTTGTAAGCAGACCATTTTTATTAATCAAAGTGAGATTATTCTCTTCCTTAAGTCCTGGTGACTTTTTATCGACTTATCAAGTATTTTATACTTGTGGCGTCAACCCTCTTCTTTCATCTTGATACTTCTGGTTCATAGTTCATAACTAGTGGGTCAAAGTACTTATCACCACCCCTTGAAGAAAGAATATAAAGATTGGGTCTTTGCTCTCTATAGCATTGGTTCTTCTTTGAGCGTTCTTCAAGATATATCCTCACAACCATCCTTTTGTTTCATCGCCATAACCATAACCATTTCAATCATCTTCCGCTTCATCTCTCATTTATTAAATAGCCTACCTATTAAACCATACGTTTACCACCCTTATCCATTCTGTTTTGAGCCATTCACTTGTGCATGTTGTTTTGCTTCCTTCCTAGATCCACAATCAAACGAGAAGGTAGAATTACCTTACATCAAGTAGTACCAACCTTAAAGGTAATCATTCGGAGAGGCACAAAGGTGAAAGGATATGATCATTAAATCAGCACCAAGGAGTCATTCAAAGAACAATTATTTTCACCAAGATACGTGATGACTCCAACCAGGAGACAAACCTTTTCACTAACAAGCATGGTGAATTAAAAGGAGGAATTGAAGAGATAGAGGTCATTTCCAAGCATGTGATTATTCAAAGAATAAAATAAAAGGATCAAGTTGGTTCGTGAAGGGATATGTCTTTTCCATTCAAAGGACATGTGATGGTTCCCAAACATTGTGTCCTCCCATGAAAGGATGTGAAGTTACCAGATTTGAAGCCAAGAGGTTGAACATATCGTGTAAATCATCTATTGGAGGAAAACATAAGGAATCAATCCTTCCTACATCAAGAAGGTTTCAAGGAGAAACTACTTCGATTTGAGGACAAATCGCCTAAAGAAGGGAGGATGATACGATCTAAACTAGCTCCAACTTTCTCCATGACTTGAACACACCATGGATTTTCTTCAAAGCTGTTTCTAAGGGAGTTCTCATTACCCTATCTTATACTATATCATTTATACATTATATTCTATCATAAGCATGCATTCACATGTTAGTATAAATTATCATATTATTATTTCCATCCTATGCTTATTTGATCATGTTTTTTCTTATTATTCAAATATATGCTATGATTACATATCATTTCTTAGGATATTATTACATGTTTCCATTTATCATTATGAATACCATGTTATATGATATTCATGCATACAACATACCCATATCTTTATGATTGATACACAATTTTATAAGCATGTTAGGATAGTCTTATAATCATATTAAGCATGATTATCATATACATCAAGGCAACATCATTATAAATCATTTCATTAGTTCATATGCATTCATATTAGCTCTTAAGCTTCATGCAGTATCTTACACATTTTTGAGATGATATAATTAGCTCATGACCTTCAAACATAGCTCACATCACCATAATCATACATGGCAGAAAGGTATTTAGCTCATAACAGCTCAATATCATGGACTTACCTTGTTTCCTTGCACATATAGGTACATTGGAGTATGATGCACGATGAGGCAGCTTGGTAGAGTATTTGGACGTCATATGCAGCTCACAAACAACTCACAAATATAATGGTAGCTCGTAGAACACTAAGGAAAGCTCAACCTAGCTGGAGGAGCTAGCATGTAGCTGAACTTAGCTGGAGGAGAGCTTTGGACCAAAGTGTTGAAAAGTGGACTAAAGGTAGGTGGAAGTAGCTGGGAGAGTAGCTGAGGAGCTGAGAAGACCAAAGCTAACTAGCTTGAGTTTATCAAGCTATAACTCACCTAGTTAGCTACCAAGACACTCATCTAGCTTACCTTGAAGCTAGTTCATCTCTAGGTTGCCCAATGGATGCCATGTCATCTAGATACACGTTGGAAGCTAATTCACACCTAGTTGTTGCCTTTCTTCACTCCATGGACTTCAAGACATCATCCTAAGGTTGCAACCTCATCAAAACATAGCAAGAAGACCCATGTGTATTCATGTAGGCTGCCATGTGCATCATTCAAGCATGTGCACTTCATGTGACATCAAATTGGCGCCAAAACACCAAGGGATGCTTCCTATTCGGCCAAAGACTCTTTCCTATTCATTTTGGCACCCAAATAACTTCCAAATGCATTCAAATCATCCTTAGGGCCGAACCAACACATAACCATTCAGCCAAGAGCATGTATTTTCATTAAAGTCTTGTTTTTTCATTAAAAATCATGTCATTTTAGGAAGGTACAAGGGCTGGCTGAACCAACATGTACCTATTCGGCCAAGTCCCTTCAAAAACTATAAATATGCCATTATATTTCACTTGTAATCAGACCTTTTTGATTAATATAAGTGAGATTATTCTCTTCCTTAAGACCTGGTGACTTTTATCGACTTATCAAGTATTTTATACTTGTGGTGTTAACCCCTTTATTTTCACCTTGATACTTATGGTTCCTAGTTCTTATAACTAGTGGGTCAAAGTCCTTAATACCACCCCTTGAAGAAGCAATATAAAGTCTGGGTCTTTGCTCTCTATATGATGCAATCATGCCAAGGACCAAACTTCTTCAACACATGATCACTTCATGGACGTTCTGCCTTGTTGATTCTAATGGAGTCTTACCTTAATTTATTTATTTACTCATTTATGCATTACATGTCACGTGAATATATTTATCTTATTCTTAATTTTTTCTTGAATATTATATGATGTCATTTATATGTATAATATATGTTATTCATGCATGACTTATTGATTCACATCTTTATATAACTCATTCAATGCATATGCATTCATAGTTAGCTCATTTGCATTCATAACACAGGTGGCAAAATGAATTCATAATTATAATAGCTCAATTCCTATCTAATTATTTGTTTACATACTTTGCCTAGGTACATTGGATGCTAAGTAGACTAAAGGCAATTGAAGAGTTAGATGGACAGTTCACGTCAGTCAGATTGATCGTAATTTTTGAACATGTTCCGAGCATCTTTGGGTGATAAAGTCTCTTAACATTTAATCCCCTATCTCTTAGATTTCCAACACACTTTGAATCATATCAATCCGATATTGGGAGCTCAAGATATACCCAGATTAATTAAGACAGTGCAGGCTGGAAATAAGTACGGGATTTACACCAAATGAAGAGCCATGTTCACACCTGATGCATTTCCACCTTCATGAATCCATTTATGGCGTGTACAATCATACAAGGAGGCTAAAGGACTTGTTCATATTCAAGGGAGATGGATGCATTATTTCAAACTCATTCACCAAATCCAAGTGCATGAAGGGAGCCTATGAGTCACGTTCACACTTGGTGCATGCATTCAAAAGGGGGCCGAACATACAATGAAACATTCCTGAAAATTCATGCAAGGAAATGAACAAACATGTTCACATCAAGAGAGGATGAATTCGGCTATGAAGATGTATTCACTTAAATGGATGAATATTCATTTATTTTATTAGTCCATGAACTTGCATAGGGGACGTACATTGTATCTACTTAAGGATGAACATTCATCCATGAATGTTCAATCATTAAATCTTGTAGGTGCATCCTCGACATCTCTTAGGCCTATAAATAGCTTTCCATTTCATTTGTAAAAGCAATTCACTTTGTTTAATCAATATTTGTGAGAGTTTCTCTCTTTAGTTCTTAAGTGAACTTTATCGACTTATCAAGCTTATGCTTGTGGCGTCACCCCTATCTATGTCACCCTGATACTTCTGGCCCCTATCGCTTTATAGATAGTGGGTCAAAGTCCTTGTTTACCAACCCTTAAAGAAGCAATATAAAGTCTGGGTCTTTGTTCTTTAACATTGGTTCTTCTTTGAGTCTTCTTTGAGATACTACTTTTCATATTCATCTCCATCACCTTCATTCTACTTCCATTACCATACTTCATCATTTCCTTTAAACATATCACCAACATATATATTTTCCGCTGCCATATTTATCTTTCCATTTCATTACTTCCATTTAACCATTTTTTTAGCTTTCTTGTTTGTGCATGATACTTGTTGTTTTCCTAGATCGAAACAATCAAAGGTACAACCTTGACTTCACCATCCATCAAGTGAGGCTAGGTTGAACTGTATCATATGGTAATCAAGCTAAGGAGGATTGCAACAAGAACAAGCAAACGCAACATCCTACCATTCAATAAAAAGAAAATCAAAAAGAGAAGTGCAAAAAAAATCAGCAAGTTAATCCCAACATCAACAAGGGATTCTAAGTGAATAAAAACTAAAGAAAGGAAACAAAGAAAGCAAAATGCAAAGAGGTGCCAAACGTGACAAGCAACATCATCATTCCAACCAATCCTAAAGAAGTCTTCAAGACCTTTGATTGTTTCTTCTAGGAAGGTGGTGAGTATCTTTGCATAGTAAGTGAACCTTTCTTTCTTTTTATTCCTTTTTTTAAGACCACCCTTCATTATTTAATCTTTCTACCTTTCTATTTTTTCCTCTACACTAACAAATTTTTCAGCCGACGTCCATAGCACTTGTAAGGTCTCGAGTTAGTTCTTTTAAGAACTTTACAAGAGAGGAACGAGTGGAAAAAGGCTAATCGAGTGTGTGAGATCAGAAGGGGAATTACAAAGCCAAAGACATATTCCCGAGTGAAACACGAGTGCTTGAGTGGAGTGACATCACAATATTTTTTTGGAGTGACCGTGAGGTTTTGTTGTGTGAAATTTGGTAAGGTCCTAATTTTCACATTTCAAATTTTTACTAACAATGTTATTTGATCTTTCCTCTTCCCAAGCAATGGAGAACATTCAACAAAGAGAGAATGCATTTCATACTCGTTGCCATGTAACGGTAAAGATGGCAAAGTATGTCTTGTAGCCATTGATAGTGGAAGTTGTACAAACATTGCAAGCTCATACATGGTCAAGAAGTTGGGACTTACAACATTCAAACATCCCAGCCCATATATTTTGCAAGGATTAATGAAGATGAAGAGTTTGAAGTCATAGAGCAAGTACCTGTGCCCTTTTCAATTGGGAGATATGAAGATGAAGTCTTTTGTGATGTTGCCTCCATTAATTCAAGCCATCTTCTTTTCGGTCGACCTTGGCAGTTTGATAAACAAGCATTGTATGATGGGTTCCCAATAAGTATTCATTCAAACACCAAAGGAGAAAAATCACGTCGGTTCCAATGTGCCCAAATCAAGTCCATGAATGCCAAGAGACCCTTAAGTCACGTATAGAGGAATGGGAGGAAACTAAAGCCATGAAGAAAGTTGAAAGAGAAGTTTTACATGAAAAACAAATAAGAGTGGAGAGAGTTGAACATGTAAAAATCAAAGAAGAACATCGTGAGAAAACCAAGACATTTGGAGTTGAAAATAAGAGTGTGATTTTGCGTGAGAAATCCATTGGAGTAATTGAAAATGAGTAAGAGCATTGAGAGTGAAGATGAGTGTGTTGTAAAACATGGGAGTGAGATTGAAGAGAGAATTCAAAACAAACATGAGCATGAGAGAAAGAATGTGAGGAGAAGGAAGTTTTACTTTATACTAATCAATCTTTTCTTCCAATTCTTTCATTTGATTTGCAGGTTATTCCAAAGGCCATACCATTGCAAATTGATGAATCACATTTGTCCATTGAAGTTCCAAAGGTTGTAACATTTGGTATTCCAAAGCATGTGCTCTTTGACATTCGAAGTACATTCATTCTACAGTCAAAGTTAAAACAACCTTATGAAAGGGAAGTTTCAACGAACCAAATTTCATTCATTAACTTTAATGAATCTTGTACGTTCATTCACATTGTTAATGATGTTTCATGTTCTAACTTATTTCTATTTTGCAGCACATTGAATCATTTACATGGAAGTGTTCTTGCTTGTGATCATCAATTCAAGGAAAAGAAACGAACATTATCCAACTATTCAAGATTCATAATGTGGAAGGGTACAAAGACTAAAGTTGGCAGGCCTTACCTACTTGAAGGATTCAAAGAAATTCATGCATACCCTAATAGGTGTAATGATCTTCATTCATCCTTTCTTACACCAATGGATCAATCAATGACAAAGCCTTCGATTTGAGGACAAATAGCTCTAAAGAAGCGGGGATGATGCGATCATGCCAAGGACCAAACTTCTTCAACACATGATCACTTCATGGACGTTCTGCCTTGTTGATTCTAAGGGAGTCTTACCTTATTTTATTATTTATTTACTCATTTATGCATTACATGTCACGTGAATATGTTTATCTTATTCTTAATTTTTGCTTGAATATTATATGCTGTCATTTATATGTATAATATATGATTCATGCATGACTTATTAATTCACATCTTTATATAACTCATTCAATGCATATGCATTCATAGTTAGCTCATTTGCATTCATAACACAGGTGGCAAAATGAATTCATAATTATAATAGCTCAATTCCTATCTAATTATTTGTTTACATACTATGTCTAGGTACATTGGATGCTAAGTAGGCTAAAGGCAATTGAAGAGTTGGATGGACATTTCACGTCAGTCAGATTGATTGTAATTTTTGAACATGTTCCAGCATCTTTGGGTGATAAAGTCTCTTAACATTTAATCCCCTATCTCTTAGATTTCCAATGAACTTTGAATCATATCAATCCGATATTGGGAGCTCAAGATATACCCAGATTAATTAAGACAGTGCAGGCTGGAAATAAGTACGGGATTTACACCAAATGAAGAGCCATGTTCACACCTAATGCATTTCCACCTTCATGAATCCATTTATGGCGTGTACAATCATACAAGGAGGCTAAAGGATTTGTTCATATTCAAGGGAGATGGATGCATTATTTTCAAACTCATTCACCAAATCCAAGTGCATGAAGGGAGCTTATGAGTCACGTTCACACTTGGTGCATGCATTCCAAAGGGGGCCAAACATACAATGAAACATTCCTGAAAATTCATGAACAAACATGTTCACATCAAGAGAGGATGAATTCGACTATGAAGATGTATTCACTTAAATGGATGAATATTCATTTATTTTATTAGTCCATGAACTTGCATAGGGGGCGTACATTGTATCTACTTAAGGATGAACATTCATCCATGAATGTTCAATCATTAAATCTTGTAGGTGCATCCTAGACATCTCTTAGGCCTATAAATAGCTTTCCATTTCATTTGTAGAAAGCAATTCACTTTGTTTAATCAAATATTTGTGAGAGTTTCTCTCTTTAGTTCTTAAGTGAACTTTATCGACTTATCAAGCTTATGTTTGTGGCGTCACCCCTATCTATGTCACCCTGATACTTCTGGTTCCTATCTCTTTATAGATAGTGGGTCAAAGTCCTTGTTTACCATCCCTTAAAGAAGCAATATAAAGTCTGGGTCTTTGTTCTTTAACATTGGTTCTTCTTTGAGTCTTCTTTGAGATACTACTTTTCATATTCATCTCCATCACCTTCATTCTACTTCCATTACCATACTTCATCATTTCCTTTAAACATATCACCAACATATATATTTTCCGCTGCCATATTTATCTTTTCATTTCATTACTTCCATTTAACCATTTTTTTAGCTTTCTTGTTTGTGCAGGATACTTGTTGTTTTCCTAGATCGAAATAATCAAAGGTACAACATTGACTTCACCATCCATCCAAGTGAGGCTAGGTTGAACTATATCACTATAGCATTGGTTCTTCTTTGAGACTTCTTCAAGATACTATCCTCACTTCCATCCCCTTTGTTTCATCACCATAACCATAGCCATAACAACCATCTTCCGCTTTCATCTCTCATTTTAAACAGCCCACCTATTCACCATACGTCCATCACCCTTAACCCTCTCTTTTTGAGCCATTCACTTGTGCATGTTGTTTGCTTCCTTCCTAGATCCACAATCAATTGTTAAGGCATCAGAAGAGCCTTTCATTAGACGTCCTAGTATAAAGTGGCTTGTACTCATGGGGACCACGTCACAAAAGACTTCATCTTTGTATCTTCTAATTGAGAAAGGTACAACAACTTGTTTAGTTACCTTGGCTTCTCCCACATCGTTGAGTCACTGAAGTTTGTATGGATGAGGATGCTTGGAAGTCTTGAGACCCAGCTTTTCCACCATGTGAGTACTTGCTACGTTTGTACAACTTCCTCCAATAATGATCACCATGCAAATTTTATCTCCCACATGACATTTGGTGTGGAAGATGTTCTCTCTTTGTTCATCCTCTTGATTTGAATGTTCAAAGTTCTTTTGACTACAAAGATGTTGGATGGAAGAGACATGTTAGCAAATAAGGAAAAACGAAATGTGTGTAGGACCTTACTAGAATATACTCTCACAAAGCCTCACGAGTCACTCTAAGGAAAACTTGAATGTCACTCAATCCGCTCGTGTTTGCACTCTAGGACTTAATGGGTTTTACTTGTCCTCTTCTGATCTCACACACACTCCAGCCTTTTTCCTCTCAATTCTCTTGTCCCACATTCTATAGGACTTTACTCAAAACCATATCAAGTAAATTTTTACTTGTTTGGTGTTGGTTGCAAAAAGGTTAATAGGAATGGAAAGAAAAATATAATAAAAGGGTGTCTTAGAAATAGAATGAAGAGAACCAAAAGGGGTTACATAAACAAGTCACTTCACAACCTTCTATCACCACAATCAATTTAGAAATGCTTACTTGAATTGCTTGGTGATGAGAACTGTTGTTGTGTGCTTTCAACTTTTCTTTCTACTCTTTGCTTTTTTTTCTTTTTGAGTACTAAAATTTTCTTTCTTTTGGAGTCCTTTAATTTCT
This sequence comes from Hibiscus syriacus, assembly GCF_006381635.1. Classification (NCBI taxonomy): domain Eukaryota; kingdom Viridiplantae; phylum Streptophyta; class Magnoliopsida; order Malvales; family Malvaceae; genus Hibiscus; species Hibiscus syriacus. The sequence goes on from NW_024063010.1 coordinate 16,283, forward strand.
TTTCTGATTTTCTTGATTTCTTTGACTTTGCACTTCACTTGCGCTTCTTTTTGTATTTTTCTTTTTGTTGTTGTTGCACGTTGTGATACAAGCACGTTTTCAACTATAAAGGGAGTATTCTTGAACATCCTTGTAATGCATTCACTTTATACTAGCCTTATAATATATACTATTATAATACATATCATGCTTAGGATATTAGTTATGAAGTTAAAGAATAACTTAGTATGAATACATCTTGCACATTGTTATTTTAATATGTTAAGCATGTTAGGATAGCTTTATAATCATATTAAGCATGATTATTATTTATACATCAAGGCAGCATACTTATAATGCATTTGGTTAGTTCATATGCATTCATATTAGCTCTTAAGCCTCATGCATAATCTTACACATATTATGATGATATAATTAGCTCATGGCCTTCAAACTTAGCTCACATTACCATAATCAAACATGGCAGCAAGGTAATTAGCTAGTGTTAGCTCAATAACATGAACTTACCTTGTTTCCTCGCACATATAGGTACATTTGAGTGTGATGCACGTTGAGGTAGCTTGGTGAATGATTTGGACGTCATATGCAGCTCCCAAACAGCTTACAAAGTACAAGGCAGCTCACGAAACACTAAGGGAAGCTTGAATCAGCTGGAGGAGCCTAAGGCTAGCTAAACTTAGCTAGTTGGACTATTTGGAGCTGAGTTGCCAAAAGTGATGTCAAAGCTAGCTCCACAACTCAAGCTAGCTTGGAGGAAACACATGCACGCCCAAGGGAAAGCACATGACCAGCCATCATTCCATGCACAAGGATGCACCACAAACATCCTAGAGAAGCCATCTGCACACCTTGTGACCAGCCCACCATGTGCTAGGCGTGTGACTTCATTTAGGTGCCAAGATGAAGAGTCCTCTCACCATTCGGCCAAGCACTCCTTTCTTTCCAATTTGGCACCAACTTGAGGGGACATAAGAGCTATTCGACCAAGGGTTATTTCCCTCCATCTAGGGCCAAAACATTATGTCATTTAGCATTAAATTATGTCATTTTATAGAGACACAAGGTGATGTGATCACGCCCACATCAGATCCCGAAGTCATGCCACAAGGTCCCATTACCAGATCGAGGGCCAAACAATTCAGGGAAGTACTCCTAACTAAGTGTCTCGAGACTTTTGATTCATTTGATAACTTGACACCCTCCGACATTAAGTTATATAATGTATCGACAGTTAATAACTTAGTATGAGCATTTCATGCATTTAGTTATAGTTGCATTGCATCTTTTAATCTTAAGCATGCATACATTCGTGGAGTTCATTTCAACATAATTTTCATATAGTTCATTGCATGCACATCATCTTGGAGTATTTACGTATTAAGCATTGAAGCATGTTTCAAATAAACAATATTCATTTCACGTGTAATTCATGTTGTTCATGTTTTCATTTCATATAGCATATCACGTGTTGTTAATTTAGTTTAATATTGCATCTACAACTCACGTCCATCATGGGGCTGACCACTTGGTGTTCCTATATGTTCAAAATAACAAATTATTTAATTAGATAGTGCTATTATAATTAAGAACAAGTGCTGTCGTGCAAGTCCCTTAGTGTTTTAGCTTCCAACATACCTTTGTGAGTTGTAGATGCAATATTAAACTAAATTAACAACACGTTATATGCTATATGAAATGCAAACATGAACAAAATGAGTTACACGTGAAATGAATATTGTTTATTTGAAACATGCTTCAATGGTTTATACGTAAATACTCCACAATGATGTGCATGCAATGAACTATATGAAAATTATGTTGAAATGAACTCCACGAATGTATGCTTACTTCGTTCTAGATCCGGTACAATCAAAGAGGTCCTCAATCGACGGACTGACTTGTATCACAAGGGCTGGCCGAATCCTCTTGTAACCATTCGACCATGTCTCTCCATTTCCTATAAATAGGAAAGCATTCATCATTTGTAAGCAGACCTTTATTTTAATTGAAGTGAGATTATTCTCTTTCTTAAGTCCTGGTGACTTTTTATCGACTTATCAAGTATTTTATACTTGTGGCGTCAACCCCTTCCTTTTCACCTTGATACTTCTGGTTCCTAGTTCTTTATAACTAGTGGGTCAAAGTACTTTTAAACCACCCCTTAAAGAAGCAATATAAAGTCTGGGTCTCTGCTCTCTATAGCATTGGTTCGTCTTTAAGCCTTCTTTAAGATACTATCCTCTCATCCATTCCATTGTTTCGATAACCAAACCCATAGCCATATCCATCAACTTCCGCTTCCATCCTTAATTATTAAACAACCCACCTCTTCACCTTTACGTTTACCACCTTAACCTTTCTATTTTTAGGCCATTCACTTTGCAGGTTGTTTTGCTTCCTTCCTAGATCCACAATCAAACGAGAAGGTATAATTGCCTTACATCAAGCGGTAATCAGAGCTTTGGTGGAAGAAAGCAACTTTGATGTGTTCATACCGACCACCAATGATGTAAGGCTAACCAGGCTTCTTCAAAAATGGAGAAGTTGGCAACCTTGTTGTTTCCTGATATAGGAGACACCAAATGCTACACTTTGAATTGAAGTAATCTGCACAAAATAAGAAGAATTGATTAAGTAAATGGATAATTAAGAAAATGAAAATGAAATGGAAAAAGGAAAGAATAAATGGAAAAAGGAAAGAATTGAAATGGATAGAAAAGTTATCAAAGATGGGCTGCGGAAGTGTTGTTGAAGAATCCTTCAAGAGTTGATGAATTCGGCCTCCAAATGATGTTGCTGGACGTATGCCTTGTTGATGTTTGAAGGATAATTCAAAGATGAAGGAATGGAAAATGGAATTTGGTGATGATATAGGCGTGATATGGTGATGGACTATGGTGATGATATAGGCGTGATAATGGTGATGGAAGATGGTGATGATATAGGCGTGATAATGGTGATGAACAGATTGTATCTTATAAAACTAAGAAGGAACCAATGCTATAAAGGAGCAAAGACCCGTTTCTTATAAGTTTTATAAGGGATGGTATGAAAGGACTTTGACCCACTAGTTATTTAAATTAGGAACCAGAAGTATCAATGAGGGAATGACGCCACAAGCTTTAGAAAAGGCTTGCTTAATCGATATAGTTCTAAGAAGAACTTGAAGAGAGAATAATCTCACAAAGGATTTTTAATATCAAAGGGTTAAGTTTACAAATGAATGCCAAAGCCTATTTATAGATTTGTAAAGGCTTGGCCGAATAATATATGCCTTTTCGGCAAAGTACATGTCTTAAAACGAAAATAAATGATGCTTGGATGAGGGGAGATGTCTTTGGCCGAATGGTTCCCATAACTCTTTATCTTGGCGCCAACTTGAAGTATGATGATGTTTAGGCCGAATAGAGAGAAGCCTTTTCATTTTGGCGCCTAATTCATTCACATGCAAAGCACATGGGTGGCTGGTCATGTGGCACTCACATGGATGGTGTAGAATGCTTAAGGCGTGGACTCCTCCATGGCGGGAAGATGAACAGCAACTTAGGCGTGACTTGGCATCAAACATGTGTCTAGGTGACATGGCATCAATGGGGCAGCAACTAATTATGAAAGGTCACATTTGTGTGAAACAACCTTTCATCATTTGAGCTACTTCCCATGAGTTTGAGCTGAAGTTGAGCTGGCCATAGATGAAGGACATGTGTACAAGTCATAGGACAGCTCCTTGTGAAAAGGAACTTCTCGGAATGGCAACTCTTCGCGGAAAGGTACGAATTCATAAAATTCAACCTAGACCATATTTGTAGTGCTCTATGAGGTGAAGATGATGGTGCAACTCTCCAGCTGAAATGAAGTCTCTAGCTATCTCAAAAGTCCAGCTCAAGTGAGCTGTGAGCTCGGGGGTCAGCTAGCAACTTTTCACCATTTGTTCTTCATGATCTCCCAAGTCATCCTATGTAAGATTTCCTAGCTTATTGACTCCAACTCTAGCTTTAAGTCAGCTCCCATGATGTGGCCGAACATGTACCTACAAAAGAAAACATTTATGATCTAAGTAATATAAGATATAAATATGTGGTTCATAACAATAACTTCATACATTCATAATAACATCATCATAACTATAATTATAATGTATGTAAGCTATTATCATAACTATGGTATAAAGAAAGATTAAGTTAAGAAAAATCCCCCTTTGAATATTGAGAAAGGTTGGAGATGCAAGTCCATTTTTGACGCTGAATCGGATCACATCATCCCCCCTTCTTTAAAGCAATTTGTCCTCAAATTGAAGGGTGATTTCGTTTCAGCGTTCCTCCATTCCATAGTTGTTGTTTCGTCAGAAATTGGGATCCCTCCTTTAGGCTCTTGAGTGAGATATGCCCATGTAAATTTGCTCTGAATATTTAGGTCCCTTGATATCCTAAAAGTGGTGTTTCTTAATACTCCAATAGACATGATCATTGAATTCTCATGGGTCACGTCCATTGGTTCTTATAAAGACAAATTCTTTGAATGAAAATTGATGTCCTTTTGCTTTTCAATGGTCACATCTTTTGGATTCCCAAAGGTCACGTCTCCTAAATCTTCCTTTTTGCAAATGGTGCCTCTTGGTAAATCCTGCAAGTCAAAGAAAAAATCTACATGTTCAAAGTTAGAATAATCATCTTTAACCTTGCATTTTGTCAATAGGCATTCTTGAATCAAACACTTTGAAGAATAAGCACTTGTTTTTGGATCAGTTTCTTCCACGGTTGTTGCTTTTCCTTTCCTCATAGCCTCAATACTCTGTTTCATTCTGACTTGATCATTCTGAACTTGTTTAGGCGTTAAAAGAGTTAGGATAATCTTCTTTCCTTTATGGCTAAACGAGTATTGATTGGTAAAACAATCATGAATAGCCCTTTTGTCGTATTACCATGGCCTTCAAAGAAGTAGATGGCTAGCGTGCATAGGGACAACATCACACATAACCTCATCTTTGTATTTGCTAATGGAAAAAGGAACTATCACCTGTTTGCTAACGTTGAGTTCCCCTCGTTCATTGAGCCACTGCAACTTATATGGATTTGGGTACTTCATTGTTTTCAAACCAAGCTTTTCCACCATTATTGTACTGGCCACATTAGTACAACTTCCACCGTCTATAATAACAAAACATACCTTTTCATTCACATGGCATCGTGTATGGAATATGTTTTCTTGCTGTGCATTATCTTCCGCAACTTGAAGATTCAAACTTCTTCTAATTACCAAGGAATCTCCTTGATCAACGGGATCTGCAAGAGTTATTTCTTCATTGACTTCAATGGGTCTTCTTCTTCTTCAGGTTCTGATTCTATTTCACCATTTCCAAGTAAGAGCATGGTATTCCGGTTAGGACATTGTGTAGCTATATGGCCCCTCCCAAGACATTTAAAGCACCTAATGTTTCTTGAACGTTCAGTAGTTTGCTTTCCTCGATTGAGATCTTTACTTACTTGTTGAGTCTTCGAAGATTCGGCTTGTTCTTTAACAGGAGGAGGAGTAGGTTTCTTTATGTTTGGATTCCATCTTGATGGTGTGGGCGCAACATTGCGAGATGTATGTCTCCTCTTCAGTTATCTTTCAATCTTAATTGCCATTTGCACCATCTCATCTAGTTCGATGTAATGATACAACTCTATTGTATTGGCAATTTCGGGATTAAGTCCAGCAAGGAATCTTGCCATAGTTGCTTCACGATCCTCCTCAATGTTGACTCGGATCATGGCCACTTCCATCTCTTTGTAGTAGTCCTCCACATTCTTATGGCCTTGTTTAAGATTCTGTAACTTTTGAAACAAGTCACGGTGATAGTGAACAGGAATGAATCATTTTCTCATAATACCTTTCATTTCAAGCCAAGTTGAGACCAGTCGTTCTCCATTCCTCCTTCGGTTAAGGGTAAATTGATCCCACCATATTAAGGCATAGTCTATGAACTCCATGGCTGCCAATCTCACTTTCTTCATCTCGGAATAGTTGTGGCAACTAAAAACATGTTCCACTTTGCTTTCCCATTCAAGATAGGCTTCAGGATCAGTCTTTCCTTGGAATTGAGGAATTTTGATCTTAATGTTGCTCAAATTGTCATCAACAATGGCACGTCTAGGGCCTTGGAATGCTGCTTGTTCACCCTCGTCAAATTTTTCTTGAACATCTTCTTCTGGAGGGGGTGGTTGTTGTTGTCTTCTATTGGCTCCATTATTACGGGTTGGTGGTAGATCATGGTGTTGATCTATCTTTTCATGAAGAGCATCGAACTCTTCACGAAACATTCTCATCATTTCACCAATAAGTGCCTGCATTTGTAAGTTTGATGTTCCTGCATTTCCTCAGGGACTTTGATACATGGTTAGTGAAATAAAGTAATTTAAAACCTTACCAGCACACTCACAAAAACCTCACGTGATCTCTCCAAGAAAATTCAGATTGCACTCCACTCACTCTCATGTTTGCACTCGAGGATATGATCCTTGGCTTTTTTCTGATCCCCCTTCTGATCTCACCCTGTCGTTTGCCTTTTACCGCTCGATTCTCTCTTGTGGGTCCTTTTTAAGAACTAACTCAAGATTGAGCAAGTTTCTTTAGTTTGCATCAGTTTAGAAATGGTTAGGGTATATGATAAAGGATAGGCTAGAAAAGGTTAAGAAAGATGATAAGGTAATGGAATAAGAAAAGATGAAAGAAAAGGAAATGAAATAGTAAATAAGTGAAGATAACTTACAACTCAAGTTGCAACACTTACTATCTTCCTTCACAAGAAACAACAAGGATACCTCCTTCAAGTTTGATGTTGGGCAGATTGTATGGTGCTTCTCTTTGAGTGTATTTTGCAACTTGCTTCACTTTTCTTTTGCTTTTGATTTTCTTCTTTTTCTTTTCTTTTGCACACCAAATTTGATGTAGGAGTCTTTTTTCTTTTCTCTTTTGTTTTCTTCTTTCTTGTTGCTTTTTTGTTGTTGTAGCACTTTGTATGTCAATCCACCAAAGCTCTGATTACCGCTTGATGTAAGGCTAACCAGGCTTCTTCAAAAATGGAGAAGTTGGCAACCTTGTTGTTTCCCGATCTAGGAGAGACACCAAATGCTACACTTTGAATTGAAGTAATCTGCACAAAATAAGAAGAATTGATTAAGTAAATGGATAATTAAGAAAATGAAAATGAAATGGAAAAAGGAAAGAATAAATGGAAAAAGGAAAGAATTGAAATGGATAGAAAAGTTATCAAAGATGGGCTGCGGAAGTGTTGTTGAAGAATCCTTCAAGAGTTGATGAATTCAGCCTCCAAATGATGTTGCTGGACGTATGCCTTGTTGATGTTTGAAGGATAATTCAAAGATGAAGGAATGGAAAATGGAATTTGGTGATGATATATGCGTGATATGGTGATGGAATATGGTGATGATATAGGCGTGATAATGGTGATGGAATATGGTGATGATATAGGCGTGATAATGGTGATGGACAGATTGTATCTTATAAAACTAAGAAGGAACAAATGCTATAAAGGAGCAAAGACCAGTTTCTTATAAGTTTTATAAGGGATGGTATGAAAGGACTTTGACCCACTAGTTATTTAAACTAGGAACCAGAAGTATCAATGAGGGAATGACGCCACAAGCTTTAGAAAAGGCTTGCTTAATCGATATAGTTCTAAAAAGAACTTGAAGAGAGAATAATCTCACAAAGGATTTTTAATATCAAAGGGTTAAGTTTACAAATGAATGCCAAAGACTATTTATAGATTTGTAAAGGCTTGGTGAAATAAATATATGCCTTTTCGGCAAAGTACATGTCTTAAAACGAAAATAAATGATGCTTGGATGAGGGGAGATGTCTTTGGCCGAATGGTTCCCATAACTCTTCATCTTGGCGCCAACTTGAAGCATGATGATGTTTAGGCCGAATAGAGAGAAGCCTTTTCATTTTGGCGCCTAAATCATTCACATGCAAAGCACATGGGTGGATGGTCATGTGGCACTCACATGGATGGTGTAGAATGCTTAAGGCGTGGACTCCTCCATGGCGTGAAGATGAACATCTACTTAGGCGTGACTTGGCATCAAACATGTGTCTAGGTGACATGGCATCAATGGGGCAACAACTAATTATGAAAGGTCACATTTGTGTGAAACAACCTTTCATCATTTGAGCTACTTCCCATGAGTTTGAGCTGAAGTTGAGCTGGCCATAGATGAAGGACATGTGTACAAGTCATAGGACAGCTCCTTGTGAAAAGGCACTTCTCGGAATGGCAACTCTTCACGGAAAGGTACGAATTCATAAAATTCGACCTAGACCATATTTGTAGTTCTCTATGAGGTGAAGATAATGGTGCAACTCTCCAGCTGAAATGAAGTCTCTAGCTAGCTCAAAAGTCCAGCTCAAGTGAGCTATGAGCTCGGGGGTCAGCTAGCAACTTTTAACCATTTGTTCTTCATGATCTCCCGAGTCATCCTATGTAAGATTTCCTAGCTTATTGACTCCAACTCTAGCTTTAAGTCAGCTCCCATGTAGTGGCCGAACATGTACCTACAAAAGAAAACATTTATGAGCTAAGTAATATAAGATATAAATATGTGGTTCATAACAATAACTTCATACATTCATAATATCATCATCATAACTATAATTATAATGTATGTAAGCTATTATCATAACTATGGTATAAAGAAAGATTAAGTTAAGAAAAATCCCCCTTTGAATATTAAGAAAGGTTGGAGATGTAAGTCCATTTTGACGCTGAATCGGATCACATCAACCAAGTTCAAACAAAACATGCTCACAACTTTGAAGTTCTTCCAAGATAATTCTAAGGGAGTCTTGCCTTATTTTATTATTTATTTACTCATTTATGCATTACATGTCACGTGAATATGTTTATCTTATTCTTAATTTTTTCTTGAATATTATATGATGTCATTTATATGTATAATATATGATATTCATGCATGACTTATTAATTCACATCTTTATATAACTCATTCAATGCATATGCATTCATAGTTAGCTCATTTACATTCTAACATATTTGCATTCTAACATAGGTGGCAGAATGCACTCATATTTATAATAGCTCAATTCCTATCTAATTATTTGTTTACATACTTTGTCTAGGTACATTGGATGCTAAATAGACTAAAGGCAATTGAAGAGTTGGATGGACAGTTCACGCCAGTCAGATTGATCGTCATTTTTGAACATGTTACAAGAATCTTTGGTTGATGAAGTATCTTAACATTTAATGCCCTATCTCTTATCTTTCTAACGCACTTTGAATCGTATCAATATGATATTGGGAGCCCATGATATGCCCAGATTAATTAAGATAGTGCAGGCTGGAAATAAGTACGGGATTTACAACCAAATGAAGAGCCATGTTCACACATGATGCATTTCCACCTTCATGAATCCATTTATGGCGTGTACAATCATACAATGAGGCTAAAGGACTTGTTCACATTCAAGGGAGATGGATGCATTATTTTCAAACTCATTCATCAAATCCAAGTGCATGAAGGGAGCCTATGAGTCACGTTAACACTTGGTGCATGCATTCCAAAGGGGGTCGAACATACAAATTCGGCTATGAACCAACATGTTCACATCAAGAGAGGATGAATTCGGCTATGAAGATGTATTCACTTAAATGGATGAACATTCATTTATTTTATTAGTCCATGAACTTACATAGGGGACGTACATTGTATCCACTTAAGGATGAACATTCATCCATGAATGTTCAATCATTAAATCTTGTATGTGCATCCTAGACATCTCTTAGGCCTATAAATAGCTTTCCATTTCATTTGTAGAAGGCAATTCACTTTGTTTAATCAAATATTTGTGAGAGTTTCTCTCTTTAGTTCTTAAGTGAACTTTATCGACTTATCAAGCTTATGCTTGTGGCGTCACCCCTATCTATGTCACCCTGATACTTCTGGTTCCTATCTCTTTATAGATAGTGGGTCAAAGTCCTTGTTTACCATCCCTTAAAGAAGCATTATAAAGTCTGGGTCTTTGTTCTTTAAAATTGGTTCTTCTTTGAGTCTTCTTTGAGATACTACTTTTCATATTCATCTACATCACCTTCATTCTACTTCCATTACCATACTTCATCATTTCCTTTAAACATATCACCAACTTATATATATTTTCTGCTGCCATATTTATCTTTCCATTTCATTACTTCCATTTAACTATTTTTTGAGCTTTCTTGTTTGTGCAGGATCCTTGTTGCTTTCCTAGATCGAAACAATCAAAGGTACAACCTTGACTTCACCATCCATCCAAGTGAGGCAAGGTTAAACTGTATCATATGGTATCAGAGCTAAGGTGGATTGCAATAAGAACAAGCAAAAATAACATCCTACCATTCAATAAAAATAAAATCAAAAAGATAAGTGCCAAAAGAAAAAAATCAGCAAGTTAATCCCAACATCAACAAGGGATTCCAAGTGAAGAAAAACTAAAGAAATGAAACAAAGAAATCAAAATGCAAAGAAGTGCCAAAGGTGACAAGCAACATCATTATTTCAACCGATCCTAAGGAAGTCTTCAAGACCTTTGATTGTTCTTGATGCAAGGTAATTCTACCTTCTCGTTTGATTGTGGATCTAGGAAGGAAGCAAAACAACCTGCACAAGTGAATGGCTCATAACAGAATGGATAAGGGTGGTAAACGTATGGTTTAATAGGTAGGCTATTTAATAAATGAGAGATGGAAGCGGAAGATGATTGAATGGTTATGGTTATGGCGATGAAACAAAAGGATGGTGGTGAGGATAGTATCTTGAAGAATGCTCAAAGAAGAACCAATGCTATAGAGAGCAAAGACCCAATCTTTATATTGTTTCTTCAAGGGGTGGTGTTAAGTACTTTGACCCACTAGTTATATGAACTAGGAACCAGAAGTATCAAGATGAAAGAAAAGGGTTGACGCCACAAGTATAAAATATACTTGATAAGTCGATAAAAAGTCACCAGGACTTAAGGAAGAGAATAATCTCACTTTGATTAATAAAAATGGTCTCCTTAAATATGAAATAGGAAAGCCTATTTATAGTTTTTGAAGGGATTTGGCCGAATAGATACATGTTGGTTCGACCAGCCCTTGTGCCTTCCTAAAATGACATGATTTTTGTATGAAAATACATGACTTATTGAAAATACAGGCTCTTGGCAGAATGGTTATGTGTTGGTTCGGCCCTAAGGATATTTTAAATGCATTTGGAAGTTATTTGGGCACCAAAATGAAGAGGAAAGAGTCTTCGGCCGAATAGGAAGCATCCCTTGGTGTTTTGGCGCCAATTTGATGTCACATGAAGTTCACATGCTTGAATGATGCACATGGCAGCCTACATGAATGCACATGGGTCTTCTTGCTATGCTTTGATGAGGTTGCAACCATAGGATGATGTCTTGAAGTCCATGGAATGAAGATAGGTAACAACTAGGCGTGAATTAGCTTCCAATGTGTATCTAGATGACATGGCATTCATTGGGCATCCTAGAGATGAACTAGCTTCAAGGTAAGCTAGATGAGTGTCTTGGTAGCTAACTAGGTGAGTTATAGCTTGATAAACTCAAGCTAGTTAGCTTTGGTCTTCTCAGCTCCTCAACTACTCTCCCAGCTACTTTCAGCTACCTTTAGTCCACTTTTGGCAACTCAGCTCCAAATAGTCCAACTAGCAAAGTTTAGCTAGCCTTAAGCTCCTCCAGCTGAATCGAGCTTCCCTTAGTGTTCCATGAGCTGCCTTGTACTTTGTAAGCTGTTTGTGAGTTGCATATGACGTCCAAATCATTCACCAAGCTACCTCAACGTTCATTATGCTCCAATGATTATGGTATGGAGCTGTTATGAGCTAAATACCTTGCTGCCATGTATGATTATGGTGATGTGAGCTATGTTTGAAGGTCATGAGCTAATTATATCATCTCAAAATATGTGTAAGATAATGCATGAAGCTTAAGAGCTAATATAAATGCATATGAACTAATAAAATGATTTATAATGATGCTGCTTTGATGTATATATGATAATCATGCTTAATATGATTATAAGACTACCTTAATATGCTTATAACATTGTGTATCAATCATAAAGATATGGGTATATGTTGTATGCATGAATATCATATAACATGGTATTCATAAATGATAAATGGAAACATGTAATAATAATATCCTAAGAAATGATATGTAATCATAGAATATATTTGAATAATATGAAAAACATGATCAAATAAGCATAGGATAGAAATAATAATATGATAATTTATACTATCATGTGAATGCATGCTTATGATAGAATAGAATGTATAAATGATATAGTATAAGATAGGGTAATGAAGAACTCCCTTAAAAACAACTTTGAAGAACATCCATGGTGTGTTCAAGTCATGGAGAAAGTTGGAGCTAGTTTGGATCGTATCAGTTCTTCTAGGAAGGTGGTGAGTATCTTTGCATAGTAAGTGAACCTTTCTTCATTTGTATTCCTTTTATAAGACCACCCTTCATTATTTAATCTTTCTACCTTTCTATTTTTTTCCCTCTACACTAACGAATTTTTCAGCCGACGTCCATAGCACTTGAAAGCTCTCGAGTTAGTTCTTTTAAGAACTTTACAAGAGAGGAACGAGTGGAAAAAGGCTAATCGAGTGTGTGAGATCAGAAGGGGAATTGAAAAAGACTGTTTATATTCCCGAGTGCAAACACGAGCGTTGAGTGGAGCATCATCATTTTTTTGGAGTGATCGTGAGGATTTGTGAGTGATTATTGGTAAGGTCCTTTAATCTTATTCAACTATTAATTTTTCACTAACAATTCTCCCATCTTTCGAATGGATTACGGACAACAAAGGAGGAATCCATTTCATACTTGTTTTCATGTGAATGATAAAGTATGCCTTGTAGCCATTGATGGTGGTAGTTGTGCAAATCTTGCAAGCACATACATGGTTGAGAAGTTGGGGCTTATAACATTCAAACATCCCAGTCCATATGTTTTTCAAGGATTAAATGAAGATGAAGAGTTAGAAGTCATGGAGCAAGTACGTGTGTCATTTTCAATTGGGGGATATGAAGATGAAGTTTTGTGTGATGTTATTTCTATGAATTCAAGCCATCTACTCCTTGGACGTCCTTGGCAGTTCGATAAACAAGCATTCTATGATGGGTTCTCCAACAAATATTCATTCAAAAACCAAGGGAGAAAGATCGTGTTGGTTCCAATGTCCCCAAATCAAGTCCATGAATGCCAAGTTATCGTCAAATCACGTATAGAGGAATGGAAGAAAACTAAAGCCATGAAGAAAGTTGAAAGAGAAGTTTCACGTGATAAACAAATAACAGTGGAGGGAGATCAAAATGAAAATGAGAAAATTGATGTGAGAAACGTTGGAGTCGAAAATGAGAAAGTTGAAAAGATTGAATTTGGGAGCAAAGGGGGAAGTACGCGTGGAAGAGAAAATGAAAAGATTCCAAGTGAGGTTATGGTTAAAAGATATGATGGAGTTGAACATGCACAAATCAAAGAAGAACATTGTGAGAAAACTAAGACATTTGGAGTTGAAAATGAGAGTGAAGATGAGTGTGTTGAAAAACATGAGCATGAAAGGAACAAATGCAAGGAGAATGAAGTTTTGCTTTATACTAATCACTTTTTTTCTTCTATTCATTCTTTGAATTTGCAGGTTATTCCAAGGGACACTCAAGATGATTCAAGCATCATTTCTTTTGAAATTCCAAAAGATGTGTCACTTATAATTATAAAGAACATGTTCATTAACCTTCAAAGTACATTCACCTCATACTCAAGATCGAATGAACCTTATAAAAGGGAAGATTCAATGAACCTAACCATGGAGAACATTAAGAGTCCAAACTCATTCATTCATGAATTTAATCCTTTCCTTTCCTTTGATTCTAAATTATCTACTTCTAACTTTGTTCTATTTTTCAGATTGTTGATTCAAAAGCAAAAACTTGAACATGTGAAGTATTTTGAGCAAATAAAACGATGCAAGATGAGAATGAAAGAATTTCCGTTCAAATGAACATCAAAGTTGTTCCCTTATGTACCAAGCATCGATTTGGGGACAAATCGCCTTAAAGAAAGGGGGATGATGTGATCCTACAGACCACCAAGTTCAAACAAAACATGCTCACAACTTTGAAGTTCTTCCAAGATGATTCTAAGGGAGTCTTGCCTTATTTTATTATTTATTTACTCATTTATGCAGTACATGTCACGTGAATATGTTTATCTTATTCTTAATTTTTGCTTGAATAATATATGCTGTCATTTATATGTATAATATATGATATTCATGCATGACTTATTAATTCACATCTTTATATAACTCATTCAATGCATATGCATTCATAGTTAGCTCATTTGCATTCTAACATATTTGCATTCTAACATAGGTGGCAGAATGCACTCATATTTATAATAGCTCAATTCCTATCTAATTATTTGTTTACATACTTTGTCTAGGTACATTGGATGCTAAATAGACTAAAGGCAATTGAAGAGTTGGATGGACAGTTCACGTCAGTCAGATTGATTGTTATTTTTGAACATGTTCCAAGAATCTTTGGTTGATGAAGTATCTTAACATTTAATGCCATATCTCTTATCTTTCGAACGCACTTTGAATCGTATCAATCTGATATTGGGAGCCCAAGATATGCCCAGATTAATAAAGACAGTGCAGGCTGGAAATAAGTACGGGATTTACAACCAAATGAAGAGCCATGTTCACACCTGATGCATTTCCACCTTCATGAATCCATTTATGGCATGTACAATCATACAATGAGGCTAAAGGACTTGTTCACATTCAAGGGAGATGGATGCATTATTTTCAAACTCATTCATCAAATCCAAGTGCATGAAGGGAGCCTATGAGTCACGTTCACACTTGGTGCATTCATTCCAAAGGGGGCCGAACATACAACGAAACATTCCTCCAAATTCATGCAAGGAAATGAACCAACATGTTCACATCAAGAGAGGATGAATTCGGCTATGAAGATGTATTCACTTAAATGGATGAACATTCATTTATTTTATTAGTCCATGAACTTACATAGGGGATGTACATTATATCTACTTAAGGATGAACATTCATCCATGAATGTTCACTCATTAAATCTTGTATGTGCATCCTAGACATCTCTTAGGCCTATAAATAGCTTTCCATTTCATTTGTAGAAGGCAATTCACTTTGTTTAATCAAATATTTGTGAGAGTTTCTCTCTTTAGTTCTTAAGTGAACTTTATCGACTTATCAAGCTTATTGTGGCGTCACCCCTATCTATGTCACCCTGATACTTCTGGTTCCTATCTCTTTATAGATAGTCAAAGTCCTTGTTTACCATCCCTTAAAGAAACAATATAAAGTCTGGGTCTTTATTCTTTAACATTGGTTCTTCTTTGAGTCTTCTTTGAGATACTAATTTTCATATTCATCTACATCACCTTCATTCTACTTCCATTACCATACTTCATCATTTCCTTTAAGCATATCACCAACTTATATATATTTTCCGTTGCCATATTTATCTTTCCATTTCATTACTTCCATTTAACTATTTTTTGAGCTTTATTGTTTGTGCAGGATCCTTGTTACTTTCCTAGATCGAAACAATCAAAGGTACAACCTTGACTTCACCATCCATCCAAGTGAGGCGAGGTTGAACTGTATCAAACTTGCAACAACAACAAAGAAGAAAAATACAAAAAGAAGTTGATGTAAGGTAATTCTACCTTCTCGTTTGATTGTGGATCTAGGAAGGAAGCAAAACAACCTGCACAAGTGAATGGCTCAAAACAGAATGGATAAGGGTGGTAAACTTATGGTTTAATAGGTAGGCTAATTAATAAATGAGAGATGGAAGTGGAAGATGATTGAAATGGTTATGGTTATGGCGATGAAACCAAAGGATGGTTGTGAGGATAGTATCTTGAAGAACGCTCAAAGAAGAACCAATGCTATAGAGAGCAAAGACCCAATCTTTATATTGTTTCTTCAAGGGGTGGTGTTAAGTACTTTGACCCACTAGTTATATGAACTAGGAACTAGAAGTATCAAGATGAAAGAAGAGGGTTGATGCCACAAGTATAAAATACTTAATAAGTCGATAAAAATCACCAGGACTTAAGAAAGTGAAAAATCTCACTTCAATTAAAATAAAAAGGTCTGATTACAAATGATGAATGCTTTCCTATTTATAGGAAATGGAGGGGCATAGCCGAATAGAGACATAATGGTTCGGCCAACCCATGTATCTCCCTATAAAGACATAAATTAAATGCTAAAAGAGATGATGGTTCGACCCTTGATGGAGGGAAATGATCCTTGGCCGAATAACACTTGTATCCCTTCAAATTGGCGCAAAATGGGAGAGGAGATGATGCTTGGCCGAATGGTTAAATGGCTCTTCATCTTGGCACCTAAATAAGATCATATGCACGGTACATGGGGGCTGGTCATATGGCACGCACATGGGTGTTCTAGGGAGCCTTGTGGTGCAGCCTTGTGCATGGGATGATGGTTGGTCATGTTCTCTCTCTTGGGCGTGCATGTGTCTCCTCCAAGCTAGCTTGAGTTGTGGAGCTAGCTAGCAAACATGGGTTGTTTGTGAACAAGCTTCCTAGCTAAGTCCTTGTGAGCTCCTTAATATTATGTTCAGCTACACATTCAGCTACCTTTGACATCACTTTTGGCAACTCAGCTCCAAATAGTCCAACTAGCTAAGTTTAGCTAGCCTTAAGCTCCTCCAGCTGAATCGACCTTCCCTTAGTGTTCCATGAGCTGCCTTGTACTTTGTAAGCTGTTTGTGAGCTGCATATGACGTCCAAATCATTCACCAAGCAACCTCAATGTTTATTATGCTCCAATGTACCTACATGTGCAAGGAAACAAGGTAGTTCCATGGTATTGAGCTAATATGACCTAATTACCTTGCTGTCATGTTTGATTATGGTAATGTGAGCTAAGTTTGAATGTCATGAGCTAATATTATCATCTCCTAATATGTATAAGGTAAGGTATAAATCCTAAGAGCTAATATGAATGCAGAATGAAAATAATGAAATGCATTATAAGTATGCTGCCTTGATGTATATGTTATAATCATGCATAATATAATTATATAGCTATCCTAACATGCTTAACATATTAAAATAACAATGTGTAAGATGTATTCATACTAAGTTATTCTTTAACTTCATAACTAATATCCTTAGAATGATATGTAATATAATAGTATATATTATAAGGTTATTATAAAGTAAATGCATTAAAAGGATGTTCAAGAGTACTCCCTTTATAGTTGAAAACGTGCTTGCATCATCCCCCCTTCTTTAGGGAGATTTGTCCTCAAATCGAGTCTATTATGTCCTTGCATAGCTTCACGCCTCTTTGCTAAAAGAAAGTATCCTTTGAACGTTTGTGTTCTTCCATTATATACCCTTTTGTAAGATTTCCCTTTAGGCCTTTCTTTGGAATATGATTTACCAACAGGTACCTTTTGGGAATGATCTTTATCTAGGGATATCCCTTTTGGAAGTGACCTTTCACGTGAATTGTCCTGAAAAGTGAAGAGAGAAAAGGTTTCATATGAAGGGGTACTTACCTTTTGTAGATTAAAATCATTGGCGAAGAGTTGTGACTTTAAGTCCCAAACATCACCACTTTTCTTAGGTGACCCTTCATTTTCTTGCATTGAACCATCATGTATCTCTATGAAGAAGTTTGGTTTCTTGTTTAGTTCCTTTTCATTTTTCGTCAGAGTTTGTCTTTACGCCATGCTTGTACACTCTTTCGCATATGCAATTGATCCTGTTGTACTTCTTTTGGCGTTAAAGGCATCAAGGTCACCTTGCGTCCATCATGCTTAAAAGTGTATTGATTGTGAAAACAATCATGAATGGTCCTTTTGTCATACTGCCATGGTCTCTCAAGTAAGATGTGGCTAGCTTGCATAGGGACAATGTCACAAAGTACCTCGTCCTTGTACCTACCAACTGAGAAAGGAATTAGAACCTGTTTGGTAACATTTAACTCACCTCCTTCATTGAGCCATTGGAGTTTATATGGAGTAGGATGTTTTGACGTTGCAAATCCAAGTTTTTCAACCATAAGAGTGCTGGCTACGTTTGTGAAACTTCCTCCATCGATGATCATTGTGCAAACCTTATCCTTGACATGGCATCTTGTATGAAAGATATTGTTTCTCTGAATATCATCTTGTGATGTTTGTGATTGTAGGCACCTCTTTGAAACAAGCATCTCACCATGATCTGCATTTTCTTCCGTTTCTTCTTCTTGTATTGTTTCAGGTTCCTCGTCAAAAATAGGCTCATCAGAATCTGATACAATATCTCCATTGTCAAGCATCATCATGGTATTTCGGTTGGGACATTGACTAGCAATATGTCCTTTTCCAAAACACTTGAAACATTTGATGTCTCTTGAAGTGCTGGTTTGCTTTTCTTTACCCTTGCTAGATTCGCCCACTTGTGTAGTTTTAGGTACCTCTGCACGATCCTTTGTTTGGACTGGAGTTTTCTTTCGGAAAGTAATAGATTCTTGCTTCCATTTGGTGGCCGAGTTTGGACTGCTCCTAGTGTAGGATTTCCTTTTGAGTTGTCTTTCAATTTTCATGGCCACATGCACCATTTTTTCAATCTCTACATAATGCTGAAGTTCAACAAGGTTAGCAATATCAAGATTTAGGCCATATAAGAATCTTTCCATTGTTTCTTCTCTATCTTCATCCACATTGGCTCGGATCATGCAATCTCCATTTCTTTGAAATAATCTTCAACGTTCTTGCTTCCTTGTTTCAAATTTTGTAATTTATGATAAAGATCTCGGTGATAGTGAGTAGGAACATACCTTTTCCTCATAATGGCCTTCATTTCATCCCATGTTGTGATGGGGCGTTCACCATTTCGTCTTCTTGAACTCGCCAATTGGTCCCACCAAACTAAGGCATAGTCCACGAATTCCATAGCAGCAAGCCTAACCTTCTTTTGCTCCGTATAGTTTTGGCATTCAAAAATGTGTTCAATTTTGATTACCCAATCAAGATAGGCTTCTGGATCATTCATCCTTGAAATGGAGGAATAGTCACTTTGATGTTGCTGAAGTTGTCATTTTGATTTTGATGAACATCTCTCCTTGCTACTGATGTTACTTCAGCCTCTTCCTCTTCTAAGTCTTCTTCCATTCTATGGCGGTTTTGATGTGATCATGTTTTGCACCAACTTTCTTCATGACACACTCACATCATTGAAGATTCATCATGCTCAATATAAGGGAGTTATACCTTACTTTATATTATATTTACTCATTTATGCACTATATATTATTATGAGCATACATTTGCATCTTAAACTATGCTTGAATAATCATATGTTATCATTCACTTGCAACTATATGATTTTCATGCATAACATATGTTTTCACATCTTTACTTAGCTTTATATTATGTTTACATATGTTTTAGATTAATTTATTATGTTTTCATTTCATTTAGATATCATGGCAGCATGTATTCATTCATTCATTAACTCATATCATGTTATTCTAGCTCATGTTATGTTTACATTAGCTCACTAGCTTTAAATCCATGATTCTTTAGCTCATTTGCATGCATGCATCTATTTTCTAGCTCATATATGTTTTCTTAAAGCTCATAAATGTCCTATGCCTTTTATCTAGCTTATATACATGTTATCTTAGCTTCTAGATGATCATTCATAGCTTATATCACTCAAACACCTCACGACAGCATGCATTTTACCTTAAATGAGCTCACACATTGCTTACTTGGTTTGTTTGTTAATTTCTATAGGTGAAACACAAAGCAAGGCATATTATGGTAGCTTGGTTAGCTAAAAGGATAAGCATAGCAGATCACACTAGCTCTTGAACATTATGGCAGCTCATTTCATCACTTAAGGAGCTTCAACTTAGCTGGAGGAGCTAGCATGTAGCTGAACCTAGTTGGAGGAGAGTTTTGGACCAAATTGTTGAAAAGTGGACTAAAGGTAGCTGGAAGTAGCTGGGAGAGTAGCTGAGGAGCTGAGAAGACCAAAGCTAACTAGCTTGAGTTCATCAAGCTATAACTCACCTAGTTAGCTACCAAGACATTCACCTAGCTTACCTTGAAGCTAGTTCATCTCTAGGCTGCCCATGGACTTCAAGACATCATCCTATGGTTGCAACCTCACCAAAGCCTTGCAAGAAGACCCATGTGCGTTCAAGTAGGCTGCCATGTGCATCATTCAAGCATGTGCACTCCATGTGACATCAAATTGGCGCCAAAACACCAAGGGATGCTTCCTATTCGGCCAAATACTCCTTCCTCTTCATTTTGGCGCCCAAATAACTTCCAAATGCATTCAAATCATCCTTAGGGCCGAACCAACACATAACCATTCGGCCAAGAGCATGTATCTTCATTAAAATCATGTATTTTCATCAAAAATCATGTATTTTCAAAGGGGTTTCAACCTTGGCCGAACCATCATGTGTCTATTCGGCCTAAACCCTTTGAAAAACTATAAATAGGCTAGTGCATTTCATTTGTAAGGATCTCATCTCATATATAAAATACTCTTGTGAGTTAATTTCTCTTCAAAGTTCTTTGTGAACTTTATCGATTAAGCAAGTATAATTCATACTTGTGGCGTCATTCCTTCCAAATTGATTCCTAAATTCCTAGATTACTATCTAGTGGGTTGAAGACACTATCACCACCCCTCAAGCAAGTTTGTGAAGACCGGGATTGTGCTCCTTAGCACTATTTCATCTTTGGCGTGTTTGAGATACAACATCACCACCATCTTCATTTCATCATCAACATCATCAACATCCTTCATCAAGACCATCATCAATCCCATAATTCCGCAGCCATCTCTCTTTCATTTCTTTCTATTTCATTTCCTTTATTATATATTCATTTCTTAAGACCATTATTAATATCATTTCTTTCTTATATTATTTTGCAGCCCAAGCTTATTAATTCAAGGACATCAGTACTTGTCAATCCTAGATCGGGACACAATAAGGCTATCTACTCTTCTCACCAAAGTGTGTAGATTCGCCTTACATCAAGCGGTAATCAGAGCATAGTTGGATTGACAACAAAAGTGTCATTGGCGTACAAAGCAAAAAGAAATTCAAAGAGAAAATCAGAAAAGAAGAAGAAAAGAAAAGAAAAAGAATTCAAAAAGAAAGCAAAGCCAAGGAAAGTGCTCTACCATAGCAAAGTACATCAAAGAGGCCATCTACATTTAGAGAAGATAACCTTATTGTTTCTTGAGAAAGGTTGCAGTAAGTGTTGTTTCTTGAATTGTAAGTCACCTCTTCCTTTTCTATCCTTTCATTTTCCTTGACTTCAACCATTTCTTTCTTTAAAAGACCTTTGAATCCTTTCTTCTACTTTTCCATTTCTATTCCTTTTCTATCCTAACCTATTTGCAGCCGACGCACACAAAGGAAGGAATTAACTTGTTCTAATCTTGAGTAGTTTTTCAAAGGACTTAACAAGAGAATTGAGTGGAAAAAGGCTAATTGAGAGAGTGAGATCAGAAGGGGAATTGTTAAAAGCCAAATTATATTCCCGAGAGTAAACACAAGTGTTGAGTGAGTGATCTCTTAATTTTCTTTGGAGTGAAGATTGTGAGGCTTTGAGAGCGTGCTGGTAAGGTTTTAATTTTTTTTCTTTCTACTAACAATGTCTTATGATCTTTCATCTTTCCAAACAATGGAGAACGAACAACAAAGAACAAACACATTTCACACTCGTTGCCATGTAAATGGTAAAGTGTGTCTTGTAGCTATTGACGGAGGAAGTTGTACAAACATTGCAAGCACATACATGGTGAATAATTGGGGCTTACAACGATTAAACATTCCAGTCCATATGAATTGCAATGGTTGCATGGAAATGAAGAATTGAAGGTTACTGAGCAAGTACTTGTTCCATTCTCACTTGGAAGTTACAAAGAAGAGATTCTATGTGACGTGGTACATATGAATACGAGTCATTTACTCTTGGGGAGGCCATGGCAATTTGACAAGCGTGCTGTTCATGATGGTTTCACAAACCAATACTCCTTCTTTCACAATGAAAGGAAACTCATCTTGACTCCATTATCTCCTAGCCGAGTGAATGAAGATCAAAACACCTTGAGAAAAAACATTGAAGCAATGAAAGAGCAAATTAAAGACAAGCAACTTGAAGAAATCGTTGGAGTTGAAAAGAATGAATTTGGAGGAAAAGAGGAGAGTGAAGAACAATTTTTATCTAACCTTACTTCTACTCCTATTCTCTCTTTTGTTTTGCAGGAATTCAAGAGACATATCTTTTCAAGGAGATGATTCACAAAACATGTCTCTTGATATTTCAAAGGTTATGCCATTCGAAGTTCTAAAAAAAGCATCACTTGAAGTGCCAAGAGTTGTGTTCGTTGACATTCCAAGTACATTGCCAATCCAGAAAAGAATTCAGCAACCAACTCCCATTAAACATCCACCCTGGTTTGATATTTCCTTTCATCTTGTCAATAGTTTTTCATTTACATGTTTGATTTATTTTGCAGAAATTCGATTCATATCTATGGTATTATCTTATCACTTGGTGATGGCAAGGTCATTCGAGAATGCCTATGGATGAAACGAAAGATCAAGGATGATTATTCTAACCATGTAATTATAGATTTTTTCTTTGATGTTTCAAATTTTCCAAGCGACACAACTTGTCAAATTGGGAGGCTAGGGGACGTGACATTCAAAGAGCCAAGAGATGCGAGGCAAAGGGAGACATTTTATCATCCAAAGGACGTGTCCTATGAGGATTCTAAGGAAACTTCCATTCTAAGAGTTATAACCTTTCATGATTCAATGAATACACCTATTGGAGGACCAAGGAACATGACTTTTGGGGACATGGTCGTTCAAAGGAACATATATTGTGATTCAAAAGACATCACTTTTGGCAATCCAAAAGATATGAACAGGGATATACCTTTAACTTTCTCATGATTAATACTTCCCTTACTTATGAAAGTCTTCTTTCTTTTCAGGACAAGGAGGTTCAAAGCACTTATTCAAGATTCATGACCTTTCATGAGGAACCTTTCATAGATCATTTCAAAAGGAAATGTCTTGAACAATTTGGTATTGAATGGATACATTTGAAGTTAAATCAGTAACATTTGAATGGAAAGACACTAAGGAGAAGTTACCTTACGATTTGAGGACAAATCGCCTAAAAGAAGGGGAGGATGATGTGATCATGTTTTGCACCAACTTTCTTCATGACACACTCACATCATTGAAGATTCATCATGCTCAATATAAGGGAGTTATACCTTACTTTATATTATATTTACTCATTTATGCACTATATATTATTATGAGCATACATTTGCATCTTAAACTATGCTTGAATAATCATATGTTATCATTCACTTGCAACTATATGATTTTCATGCATAACATATGTTTTCACATCTTTACTTAGCTTTATATTATGTTTACATATGTTTTAGATTAATTTATTATGTTTTCATTTCATTTAGATATCATGGCAGCATGTATTCATTCATTCATTAACTCATATCATGTTATTCTAGCTCATGTTATGTTTACATTAGCTCACTAGCTTTAAATCCATGATTCTTTAGCTCATTTGCATGCATGCATCTATTTTCTAGCTCATATATGTTTTCTTAAAGCTCATAAACGTCCTATGCCTTTTATCTAGCTTATATACAGTTATCTTAGCTTCTAGATGATCATTCATAGCTTATATCACTCAAACACCTCACGACAGCATGCATTTTACCTTAAATGAGCTCACACATTGCTTACTTGGTTTGTTTGTTAATTTCTATAGGTGAAACACAAAGCAAGGCATATTATGGTAGCTTGGTTAGCTAAAAGGATAAGCATAGCGCTCACACTAGCTCTTGAACATTATGGCAGCTCATTTCATCACTTAAGGAGCTTCAACTTAGCTGGAGGAGCTAGCATGTAGCTGAACCTAGTTGGAGGAGAGTTTTGGACCAAATTGTTGAAAAGTGGACTAAAGGTAGCTGGAAGTAGCTGGGAGTAGCTGAGGAGCTGAGAAGACCAAAGCTAACTAGCTTGAGTTCATCAAGCTATAACTCACCTAGTTAGCTACCAAGACACTCACCTAGCTTACCTTGAAGCTAGTTCATCTAGGCTGCCCATGGACTTCAAGACATCATCCTATGGTTGCAACCTCACCAAAGCCTTGCAAGAAGACCCATGTGCGTTCAAGTAGGCTGCCATGTGCATCATTCAAGCATGTGCACTCCATGTGACATCAAATTGGCGCCAAAACACCAAGGGATGCTTCCTATTCGGCCAAATACTCCTTCCTCTTCATTTTGGCGCCCAAATAACTTCCAAATGCATTCAAATCATCCTTAGGGCCGAACCAACACATAACCATTCGGCCAAGAGCATGTATCTTCATTAAAATCATGTATTTTCATCAAAAATCATGTATTTTCAAAGGGGTTTCAACCTTGGCCGAACCATCATGTGTCTATTCGGCCTAAACCCTTTGAAAAACTATAAATAGGCTAGTGCATTTCATTTGTAAGGATCTCATCTCATATATAAAACATACTCTTGTGAGTTAATTTCTCTTCAAAGTTCTTTGTGAACTTTATCGATTAAGCAAGTATAATTCATATACTTGTGGCGTCATTCCTTCCAAATTGATTCCTAAATTCCTAGATTACTATCTAGTGGGTTGAAGACACTATCACCACCCCTCAAGCAAGTTTGTGAAGACCGGGATTGTGCTCCTTAGCACTATTTCATCTTTGGCGTGTTTGAGATACAACATCACCACCATCTTCATTTCATCATCAACATCATCAACATCCTTCATCAAGACCATCATCAATCCCATAATTCCGCAGCCATCTCTCTTTCATTTCTTTCTATTTCATTTCCTTTATTATATATTCATTTCTTAAGACCATTATTAATATCATTTCTTTCTTATATTATTTTGCAGCCCAAGCTTATTAATTCAAGGACATCAGTACTTGTCAATCCTAGATCGGGACACAATAAGGCTATCTACTCTTCTCACCAAAGTGTGTAGATTCGCCTTACATCAGGTTTACTCTCCGGTTGCCTAAAGATGCTTCTAATTGATCCATACGATCTTGCAAAGGCTCCAATTCTAATTTCAACAATCTTGCCATTTCGTGCATAATAGCTTGTGTCTGCAAGTTAGGGTTTTCTCTTTCTGGGGATCGTCCTGAACTCTGAGACATGGTTATTGAAATAAGAAAAGAATAAGATGTGTAAAAGACCTTACCAGAATATACTCTCACAAAGCCTCACGAGTCACTCCAAGGAAACTTGATGTCACTCAATCCGCTCGTGTTTGCACTCTAGGACTTTAATGGCTTTTACTTGTCCTCTTCTAATCTCACACACGCTCCAGCCTTTTTCCTCTCGATTCTCTTGTCTCAAGTTCTAGAAAACTTTTACTCAAGACTATATCAAGTAAATTTTACTTGTTTGTCGTCGGTTGCAAAAAGGTTAGTAGGAAGGGAAAACAAATATAATGAAAGGGTGGCTTAGAAATAGAAAGAAGAGAAACAAAAGGGTTACTTACACAAGTCACTTCACAACCTTCTATCACCACAATCAAAGGCTTACTTGAATGGCTTGGTGATGAGAAATGTTGATGAGTGTTTCAACTTCTTTCTTTTATTTTCTTTTCTTCTTTTTGAGTGCTGGATTTTCTTTCCTTCTTTTGGAGTGCTTCAATTTCTTTTCTGATTTTCTTTTTCTTTGACTTTGCACTTCACTTGCACTTATTTTTGTATTTTCCTTTTTGTTGTTGTTGCACGTTGCTTTCTTCCACCAAAGCTCTGATATCACTTGATGTAAGGTAATTCTACCTTCTCGTTTGATTGTGGATCTAGGAAGGAAGCAAAACAACCTGCACAAGTGAATGGCTCAAAACAGAATGGATAAGGGTGGTAAACGTATGGTTTAATAGGTAGGCTATTTAATAAATGAGAGATGGAAGCGGAAGATGATTGAAATGGTTATGGTTATGGCGATGAAACAAAAGGATGGTTGTGAGGATAGTATCTTGAAGAACGCTCAAAGAAGAACCAATGCTATAGAGAGCAAAGACCCAATCTTTATATTGTTTCTTCAAGGGGTGGTGTTAAGTACTTTGACCCACTAGTTATATAAAATAGGAACTAGAAGTATCAAGATAAAAGAAGAGGGTTGACGCCACAAGTATAAAATACTTGATAAGTCGATAAAAAGTCACCAGGACTTAAGAAAGAGAAAAATCTCACTTCAATTAAAATAAAAAGGTCTGATTACAAATGATGAATGCTTTCCTATTTATAGGAAATGGAGGGGCATAGCCGAATAGAGACATAATGGTTCGGCCAGCCCATGTATCTCCCTATAAATACATAATTTAAATGCTAAAAGAGATGATGGTTTGGCCCTTGATGGAGGGAAATGATCCTTGGCCGAATAACACTTGTATCCCTTCAAATTTGCTCCAAATGGGAGAGGAGATGATGCTTGGCCGAATGGTTAAATGGCTCTTCATCTTGGCGCCTAAATGAGATCATATGCACAGCACATGGGGGCTGGTCATATGGCACGTACATGGGTGTTTTAGGGAGCCTTGTGGTGCAGCCTTGTGCATGGGATGATGGCTGGTCATGTTCTCTCTCTTGGGCGTGCATGTGTCTCTTCCAAGCTAGGTTGAGTTGTGGAGCTAGCTTGCAAACATGGGCTGTTTGTGAACAAGCTTCCTAGTTAAGTCCTTGTGAGCTCCTTAACATTATGTTCAGCTACATTCAGCTACCTTTGACATCACTTTTGGCAACTCAGCTCCAAATAGTCCAACTAGTTAAGTTTAGCTAGCCTTAAGCTCCTCCAGCTGAATCGAGCTTCCCTTCGTGTTCCATGAGCTGCATTTTACTTTGTAAGCTGTTTGTGAACTGCATAGGACGTCCAAATCATTCACCAAGCTACGTCAACGTTTATTATGCTCCAATGTACCTACATGTGCAAGGAAACAAGGTAATTCCATGGTATTGAGCTAATATGAGCTAATTACCTTGCTGCCATGTTTGATTATGGTAATGTGAGCTAAGTTTGAATGTCATGAGCTAATTATATCATCTCCTAATATGTGTAAGGTAAGGTATAAAGCCTAAGAGCTAATATGAATACAAAATGAACTAATGAAATGCATTATAAGTATGCTGCCTTGATGTATATGTTATAATCATGCATAATATAATTATATAGCTATCCTAACATGCTTAACATATTAAAATAACAATGTGTAAGATGTATTCATACTAAGTTATTCTTTAACTTCATAACTAATATCCTTAGAATGATATGTAATATAATAGTATATATTATAAGGTTATTATAAAGTAATGCATTAAAAGGATGTTCAAGAGTACTCCCTTTATAGTTGAAACGTGCTTACATTTGAAGTGCAAGTAATGTAAGGCTAACCAGGCTTCTTCAAAAATGGAGAAGTTGGCAACCTTGTTGTTTCCCAATCTAGGAGAGACACCAAATGCTACACCTTGGATTGAAAGTAATCTGCACAAAAAGAAGAATTGATTAAGTAATATGATAATTAAGAAATGAAAGTAATGGAAATGGAAAGAATTGAAATGGTTAGAATAGTTATCAAAGAAGGGTTGCGGAAGTGTTGTAGAATGATCGTTTAAGTGATGATGGATTCGACCTCCAGTGGTGGTGATAGACGAATGCTTTGTTGAGGATGAAGGATAATTCAAAGATGAAGAAATGGAAATTTATAAGTTGGTGATAATATAGGCGTGATATGGTGATGGAATATGGTGATGATATAGGCGTGATAATGGTGATGGACTATGGTGATGATATAGGCGTGATAATGGTGATGGACAGATTGTATCTTATAAAACTAAGAAGGAACCAATGCTATAAAGAGTAAAGACCCGTTTCTTATAAGTCTTACAAGGGATGGTAAGAAAGGACTTTGACTCTCTAGTTATAAGAACTAGGAACCAGAAGTATCAAGGGATAGGAATGACGCCACAAGCTTTAGAAAGACTTGCTTAATCGATATAGTTCTAAAAAGAACTTGAAGAGAGAATAATCTCACAAAGGATTTTTAATATAAAAGGGTTTTGTGTTACAAATGAAATGCAATAGCCTATTTATAGTTTTCAAAGGTTTTAGACCGAATAGATACTTGATGGTTCGGCCAAGGTTGAAACCCCTTTGAAAAAACATGATTTTTGATGAAAATACATGATTTAAATGAAGATACATGCTCTTGGCCGAATGGTTATGTGTTGGTTCGGCCCTAAGGTTGATTTGAATGCATTTGGAAGTTATTTGTGCGCCAAAATGAAGAGGAAAGAGTCTTTGGCCGAATAGGAAGCATCCCTTGGTGTTTTGGCGCCAATTTGATGTTACATGGAGTGCACATGCTTGAATGATGCACATGGAAGCCTAGTTGAACGCACATGGGTCTTCTTGCAAGGCTTTGGTGATGTTAAAACCATATGATGGTGTCTTGAAGTCCATGGAATGAATATGGCAGCAACTAGGCATGACTTGGCTTCCAACATGCATCTAGGTGTCATGGCCTTCAATGTGCACAACTTGTCATGAAAGGTCACATTATGTGGAAGGTAACCTTTCATCATTTGAGCTACTTTACAAGTGTTTGAGCTGAAGATGAGCTGGCCATAGATGCAATACATGTCAATGAGTCTTAGGACAGCTCCTTGTGAAAGGGCACTTCTCGAATTGGAAACTCTTCGCGAAAAGGTACGAATTCATAAAATTCGACCTAGACCATATTTGTAGTGCTCTATGTGGTGAAGATGATGGTGCAACTCTCCAGCTGAAAAGAAGTCTCTAGCTAGCTAAAAAATCCAGCTCAAGTGAGCTATGAGCTTGGAGGTCAGCTGACAACTTTTCATCATTTATTCTTCATGATCTCCCGAGTCATCTTATGGAAGTTTTCCTAGCTCATTGACTCCCATGCTAGCTTTAAATCAGTTCCCAACATGTGGCCGAACATGCACCTACAAAAGAAAGCATAATATAAGCTAAGTATATGAATTATTATAAAGTAATAAGAATGTGCATATTATAAAGATGTGAACTATAGGTTATAATAATAACTCATGCATCATACGATAATGAATGAATATTATTATTACAACTATAGATTATATGCATGAATATCAATCAATGATGCAAACCATTGGACATAATGAATGAATGCACATGTTATGATAATTCAAGCATAGTCTAATATGAAATTGTATGCTTATAATAATATATAGTGCATAAATAAGTAAATATAAGATAAAGTAAGGTAGAACTCCCTTAGAACCAGATTTGAATAACCTCCATGGTGTGAATAAATCATGGAGAAATTTGGAGCTAGACAGGATCACATCATCCTCCCCTTCTTTTGAGCGATTTTTCCTCAAATCGAAAGGTGAGTTCTCCTTAGTGTCCTCCCATCCGATATATGCAACATGGATCTTTATGAAATGATTCTTTTCATAAGTCATATCCTTTGAATAAGTGCTTTGAACGTACATGACCTGAAAAGAAAGATAACTCTCATAAGTAAAAACATGATTAAATACAAATAAAGGAAAATTGTACTTCATGTTGGTGTTTGATGGTTGGTTAAAAATCATGTCTGTTGAAGACATGTTGCTTTGAATGATCATGTTCCTTGGCATCCCAAAAGTCATGTCCATTGGATCATGAAAATTCATGATTTTATGCTCTTGAAGGGTCACGTCCATTAAGCCTTTATGATTCACGTCTCTTGGCTCTTTCCCTTGACAAATTGTATATTTTGAATCATCCTTGTCATCACAAATTGATAAGATAATGCCACAGACATGAATTGAATTGCTGCAAAATGAATCAAAATAAGTAAATGAAAAACTATGGACAAGATGAATGGAATTATCAAACCAGAGTGGATGTTTGGCCATTGGTTGCTTAATGATAAAAAACTCCATTGGTCGCTGAATTCTCTTCCATAGTTGTAATGAACTTAGAGATTCAATGATCATAACTTTTGGCACTTCAAGTGACACATCGTTTTGAATTTCTAGTGGCATAACTGTTGGAACGTCTAAGGACATGTCTTGTGGATCACCAAAGGTCACACCTATTGGTTCTTCAAAAGACATGTTTCTTGAATCATCAACTCGAAGTGATATGTCTCTTGGATTATCCTGAAAAATAATAGGAAGAATAGATGAAAGAGTAAGGTTAATTAAAATATGTTCTTCATTCTCCTCTTTATCTCCAAATTCATCATTTTCAACTCTCTCATTTTCAACTCCAACGTCTTCTTTATCCACTCTTTGCTTCTCATCATTTTCAACGTTTTGTTTGATTTCAAAATTCATTCCATCATTTCAACTTCCTTCCAAACGTTCTTCTTCAAGTTGCTCCTTCATTGCTTCAATTCTTTTCCTCAAGTTGTTTTGATCTTCATTCACTTGGCTAGGAGATAATGGAGTCAAGATGATTTTTCTTTTATTACGGTAGAATGAATACCGATTTGTGAATCCATCATACAATGCTCATTTATCAAACTGCCAAGGTCGACCGAAAAGAAGATGGCTTGAATTTATGGAGGCAACATCACAAAAGACTTCATCTTAATATCTCCCAATTGAAAAGGGCACAAATACTTGCTCTATGACTTCGAACTCTTCATGTTCATTTAATCCTTGCAAAACATATGGGCTAGGATGTTTGAATGTTGTAAGTCCCAATTTCTTGACCATGTATGTGCTTGCAATGTTTGTACAACTTCCTCCATCAATAGCTACAAGACACACTTTACCATTTACATGGCAATGAGTGTGAAATGTGTTTGTTCTTTGTTGTTCATCCTCCAATGTTTGGAAAGATGGAAGATCACAAGACATTGTTAGTATAAAAAAAATTAAAACCTTACCAGCACACTCACAAAAGCCTCACTTGGTCACTCCAAATATATTTAAGACTTCACTCCACTCGCACTCGTGTTTGCACTCGGGGATATGTTCTTGGCTTTTTCTGATCCCCCTTCTGATCTTACCCTCTCGTTTGCCTTTTACCACTCAATTCTCTCTTGTGGGTCCTTTAAAGAACTAACTCAAGATTGAGCAAGTTTCTTAGTTTGTGCATCGGCTTAAAACAATATGGTTAGGGTATAGAAATGGTTATGGTAAAGGTAGGATAGAAAAGGTTAAGAAAATGATAAAGTAATGAAATAAGAAAAGATGAAAGAAAAGGAAATGAAATAGTAAGAAAGTGAAGATAACTTACAACTCAAGTTGCAACACTTACTATCTTCCTTCACAAGAAACAACAAGGATACCTCCTTCAAGTTTGATGTTGGGCAGATTGTATGGTGCTTTTCTTTCTCTTTTGTTTTCTTCTTCTTGTTGCTTTTTGTTGTTGTAGCACTTTGTATGTCAATCCACCAAAGCTCTGATTACCGCTTGATGTAAGGCTAACCAGGCTTCTTCAAAAATGGAGAAGTTGGCAACCTTGTTGTTTCCCGATCTAGGAGAGACACCAAATGCTACACCTTGGATTGAAAGTAATCTGCACAAAAGAAGAAGAATTGATTAAGTAATATGATAATTAAGAAATGAAAAGTAAATGGAAATGGAAAGAATTGAAATGGTTAGAATAGTTATCAAAGAAGGGCTGCGGAAGTGTTATAGAAGATCCTTCAAGTGATGATGGATTCGACCTCCAATGGTGGTGATGGATGAATGCCTTGTTGAGGATGAAGGATAATTTAAAGATGAAGAAATGGAAATTTATAAGTTGGTGATAATATAGGCGTGATATGGTGATGGAATATGGTGATGATATAGGCGTGATAATAGTGATGGACTATGGTGATGATATAGGCGTGATAATGGTGATGGACAGATTGTATCTTATAAAACTAAGAAGGAACCAATGCTATAAAGAGCAAAGACCCGTTTCTTATAAGTCTTACAAGGGATGGTAAGAAAGGACTTTGACCCTCTAGTTATAAGAACTAGGAACCATAAGTATCAAGGGATAGGAATGACGCCACAAGCTTTAGAAAGACTTGCTTAATCGATATAGTTCTAAAAAGAACTTGAAGAGAGAATAATCTCACAATGGATTTTTAATATCAAAGGGTTTTGTGTTACAAATGAAATGCAATAGCCTATTTATAGTTTTCAAAGGTTTTAGACCGAATATATACTTGATGGTACGGCCAAGGTTTAAACCCCTTTGAAAAAACATGATTTTTGATGAAAATACATGATTTAAATGAAGATACATGCTCTTGGCCGAATGGTTATGTGTTGGTTCGGCCCTAAGGTTGATTTGAATGCATTTGGAAGTTATTTGGGCGCCAAAATGAAGAGGAAAGAGTCTTTGGCCGAATAAGAAGCATCCCTTGGTGTTTTGGCGCCAATTTGATGTTACATGGTGTGCACATGCTTGAATGATGCACATGACAGCCTACTTGAACGCACATGGGTCTTCTTGCAAGGCTTTGGTGATGTTAAAGCCATAGGATGGTGTCTTGAAGTCCATGGAATGAATATGGCAGCAACTAGGCGTGACTTGGCTTCCAACATGCATCTAGGTGTCATGGCCTTCAATGTGCAACAACTTGTCATGAAAGGTCACATTATGTGATGTAAGGCGAATCTACACACTTTGGTGAGAAGAGTAGATAGCCTTATTGTGTCCCGATCTAGGATTGACAAGTACTGATGTCCTTGAATTTATAAGTTTGGGCTGCAAAATAAGAAAAGAAAATATGTTTAATAATGGACTTAATAAAGGATAATAATATAAGTAATGAAAATAAATAATAAGAATGAAATGAAATAAATAAAAAGATAGAGATGGCTGCGGAATTGATGGAAGCGATGGATGATGTTGATGATGAAAAGGGCAATGGTGGTGATGTTGTATCTCAAACACGCCAAAGATGAAATAGTGCTAAGGAGCACAATCCCGGTCTTCACAAACTTGCTTGAGGGGTGGTGATAGTGTCTTCAACCCACTAGATAACAATCTAGGAATTTAGGAATCAAAATGGAAGGAATGACGCCACAAGTATAGGAACTACACTTGTTTAATCGATAAAGTTCACAAAGAACTTTGAAGAGAAATAACTCACAAGAGTATATTTTATATAAGAGATGAGATGATTACAAATGAAATGCACTAGCCTATTTATAGTTTTTCAAAGGGTTTAGGCCGAATAGGTACATGATGGTTCGGCTATGCATGAAACCCCTTTGAAAATACATGACTTTAAATGAAAATACATGATTTTAATGAAGATACATGCTCTTGGCCGAATAGTAAGGTGTTGGTTCGGCCTAAGGATGTTTTGAATGCTTTTGGAAGTCATTTGGGCGCCAAAATGGAGAGGATAAGTCTTTGGCCGAATAGGAAGCATCCCTTGGTGTTTTGGCGCCTATTTGATGTCACATGGAGTGCACATGCTTGAATGATGCACATGGCAGCTACTTGAATGCACATGGGTCTTCTTGCAAGGCTTTGGTGAGGTTGCAACCATAGGATAATGTCTTGAAGTCCATGGAATGAAGATGGCAGCAACTAGGCGTGACTTGGCTTCCAACATGCATCTAGGTGTCATGGTCTTCAATGGGCAGCAACTTGTCATGAAAGGTCACATTTGTGGAAGGTAACCTTTCATCATTTGAGCTACTTACCATGTGTATGAGCTGAAGATGAGCTGGTCATAGGTGAATTATATGAAGATGAGTCTTTGGCCAGCTCCTTGTGAAAAGGCACCTCTTGGAATGGCAACTCTTCGCGAAAAGGTATGAATCCACAAAAATTAACTTAGACCATATTTGAAGTACTCTGTGTGGTGGTGATGGTGGTGCAACTCTCCAGCTGAAATGAGGTCTCTAGCTAGCTCAAAAGTCCAGCTCAAGTGAGCTATGAGCTCGGGGGTCAGCTGACAACTTTTCATCATTTGTTCTTCATAATCTCCCGAGTCATCCTATGAAAGTTTTCCTAGCTCCTTATCATTAGTTAAGCTCAAATGTAGCTCCCAAGTGTTGGCCGAATATGCCTACATGCATAACATAAAGAAATAAACTAAGTATATAAACTATATAATGCATATAATATAATGATGTGCATATTATAAAGATGTGAACTATAGGTTATAATAATAATTCATGCATCATATGATAATGAATGAATATTAATATTATAACTATAGATTATATACATGAATATCAATCAATGATGCAAACCATAGGATATAATGAATGAATGCACATACTATGAGAATTCAAGTATAGTCTAATATGCAAATGTATGCTCATAATAATATATATATAGTGCATAAATAAGTAAATATAATATAAAGTATGGTAGAACTCCCTTATATTGAGTTTGATGGTTCTTCAATGATCTGAGTATGTCATGCAGAAAGTTGGTGCTAAACAGGATCACATCATTATGTGGAAGGTAACCTTTCATCATTTGAGCTACTTTACAAGTGTTTGAGCTGAAGATGAGCTGGCCATAGATGCAATACATGTCAATGAGTCTTAGGATAGCTCCTTGTGAAAGGGCACTTCTCGAATTGGAAACTCTTCGCGAAAAGGTACGAATTCATAAAATTCGACCTAGACCATATTTGTAGTGCTCTATGTGGTGAAGATGATGGTGCAACTCTCCAGCTGAAAAGAAGTCTCTAGCTAGCTCAAAAATCCAGCTCAAGTGAGCTATGAGCTCGGAGGTCAGCTGACAACCTTTCATCATTTGTTCTTCATGATCTCCCGAGTCATCTTATGGAAGTTTTCCTAGCTCATTGACTCCCATGCTAGCTTTAAATCAGTTCCCAACATGTGGCCGAACATGCACCTACAAAAGAAAGCATAATATAAGCTAAGTATATGAATTATTATAAAGTAATAAGAATGTGCATATTATAAAGATGTGAACTATAGGTTATAATAATAACTCATGCATCATACGATAATGAATGAATATTATTATTACAACTATAGATTATATATGCATGAATATCAATCAATGATGCAAACCATAGGACATAATGAATGAATGCACATGTTATGATAATTCAAGCATAGTCTAATATGAAATTGTATGCTTATAATAATATATAGTGCATAAATAAGTAAATATAAGATAAAGTAAAGTAGAACTCCCTTAGAACCAGATTTGAATAACCTCCATGGTGTGAATAAATCATGGAGAAATTTGGAGCTAGACATGATCACATCAGCAAGTGAAGTGCAAAAGTGAAAGAAAGAAAGAAAAATCAACAAAGAAAATAAAAGCACTCAAAGAAGAAATTGAAAGCACTCGAAAAGAAGAAGAAAAAAAAAGAAAGAAAAGTTGGAAGCACTCATCAACAATTCTCATCACCAAGCCATTCAAGTAAGCTTTTAAATTTGATTGTGGTGATAGAAGGTTGTAAAGTGACTTGTGTAAGTAAACCCTTTATTTCTCTTCTTTCTATTTATCTAAGCCACCCTTTCATTATATTTTGTTTTCCATTCCTACTAACCCTTTTGCAGTCGACGCCAAACAAGTAAAATTTACTTGATATAATCTTGAGTAAAGTTCTCTAGAACTTGAGATAAGAGAATCGAGAGGAAAAAGACTGGAGAGTGTGTGAGATCAGAAGAGGATAAGTAAAAGCCATTAAAATCCTAGAGTGCAAACACGAGTGGATTGAGTGACATCAAGTTTTCTTGGAGTGACTCGTGAGGCTTTGTGAGAGTATATTCTGGTAAGGTCTTTTACACATCTTATTCTTTTCTTATTTACTAACCATGTCTCGGAGTTCAGGACGATCACCAAAAAGAGAAGCCCCTAACTTGCAAACCCAAGCCATTAAGCATGAAATGGCAAGATTGTTGAAATTAGAATTGGAGCCTTTGCACTATCGTATAGATCAATTAGAAGCATCCTTAGGCAACCGGAGAGTAAAACGCCCTAGAATGGAGGAAGAATTAGAAGAGGAGGAGGCTGAAGTAACATCCGTAGCAAGAAGAGATGTTCATAGAAATCAGAATGACAACTTTAGCAACATCAAAGTAACCATTCCTCCATTTCAAGGACGAACAGATCCTGAAGCCTATCTAGACTGGGTAATCAAAATCAAACACATTTTTGAATGTCAAAATTATACGGAACAAAAGAAGGTCAGACTTGTTGCTATGGAATTCATGGACTATGCCTTAGTTTGGTGGAACCAATTGGTAAGTTGAAGAAGACGAAATGGTGAACGCTCCATCAGTACATGGGAAGAAATGAAAGCCATTATGAGGAAAAGGTTCGTACCTACTCACTATCACCGAGATCTTTATCATAAAATACAAAATTTGAAACAAGGAAGCAAGAGCGTTGAAGATTATTTCAAAGAAATGGAGATAGCCATGATCCGAGCCAATGTGGATGAAGATAGAGAAGCAACAATGGCAAGGTTCTTATTTGGCCTAAATCTTGATATTGCTAACCTTGTTGAACTTCAGTATTATGTAGAGATTAAAGAGATGGTGCACGTGGCCATGAAAATTGAAAGACAACTCAAAAAGAAATCATATACTAGGAGCAGTCCAAATTCAGCCAACAAATGGAAGCAAGAACCTATTACTTTCCAGAAGATAACTCCAGTCCAAACAAAGGATCGTGCAGAGGTACCTAAAACTATACAAGTGGGCTAGTTTAGCAAGGGTAAAGAAAAGCAAACCAGCACTTTCGAGAGAACAAGAGACATCAAATGTTTCAAGTGTTTTGGAAAAGGACATGTTGCTAGTCAATGTCCCAACCAAAATGCCATTATGGTACTTGACAATGGAGATATTGTATCGGATTCTGACGAGCCTATTTTTGATGCGGAACCTGAAACAATGCAAGATGAAGAAACTGAAGAAAACGCAGATCATGGTGAGATGCTTGTTTCGAAAAGGTGCCTACAATCACAAACATCCCAAGAGGATATTCAAAGAAACAATATTTTCCATACAAGATGCCATGTCAAGGACAAGGTTTACACAGTGATCATCGATGGAGGAAGTTACACATACATAGCCAATACTCTTATGGTTGAAAAACTTGGATTGGCAACATCAAAGCATCCTACTCCATATAAACTCCAATGGCTTAATGAAGGAGGTGAGTTAAATGTTACCAAACAAGTTCTAATTCCTTTTTCAGTTGGAAGGTACAAGGACGAGGTGCTTTGTGACATTGTCCCTATGCATGCTAGCCAAATTATACTTGGGAGACCATGGCAGTATGACAAAAGGGCCATTCATGATTGTTTTCACAATCAATACACTTTTAAGCATGATGGACGTAAGGTGACCTTGATGCCTTTAACGCCTAAAGAAGAACAACAAGATCAATTGCATATGCGAAAGAGTGTACAAGCATGGCTCAAAGACAAAACCCCAACGAAAAATGAAGAGGAACTAAACAAGAAACCAAACTTCTTCATAAAGAAACATGATGTTTCAATTTTGGAAAATGAAGGGTCTCCAACGAAAGGTGGTGATGATTGGGACTTAAAGTCACAACTCTTCACCAAAGGTTTTAATCTTCAAAAGGTAAGTACCCTTTTATATGAAACCTTTTCTCTCCTCACTTTTCAGGACAAATCACGAGAAAGGTCACTTCCAAAAGGGATATCCCTAGATAAAGATCATTCCCAAAAGGTACATGTTGGTAAATCATATTCCAAAGAAAGACCTAAAGGGAAATCTTACGAAAGGGAATCTAATGGAAAGACACAATCGTTCAAAGGATGTTTTCTTTTAGCAAAAAGACGTGACGCTATGCAAGGATAGAATGAGCTCGATTTGAGGACAAATCGCCCTAAAGAAGGGGGGATGATACAAGGACGTTTTCAACTATAAAGGGAGTATTCTTGAACATCCTTATAATGCATTCACTTTATACTAGCCTTATAATATATACTATTATAATACATATCATGCTTAGGATATTAGTTATGAAGTTAAAGAATAACTTAGTATGAATACATCTTGCACATTGTTATTGTAATATGTTAAGCATGTTAGGACAGCTTTATAATCATATTAAGCATGATTATTATCTATACATCAAGGCAGCATACTTATAATGCATTTTGTTAGTTCATATGCATTCATATTAGCTCTTAAGCCTCATGCATAATCTTACACATATTATGAGATGATATAATTAGCTCATGGCCTTCAAACTTAGCTCACATTACCATAATCAAACATGGCAGCAAGGTAATTAGCTCGTTTTAGCTCAATAACATGAACTTACCTTGTTTCCTCGCACATATAGGTACATTGGAGTGTGATGCACGTTGAGGTAGCTTGGTGAATGATTTGGACGTCATATGCAGCTCACAAACAGCTTACAAAGTACAAGGCAGCTCACGAAACACTAAGGGAAGCTCGATTCAGCTGGAGGAGCCTAAGGCTAGCTAAACTTAGCTAGTTGGACTATTTGGAGCTGAGTTACCAAAAGGGATGTCAAAGCTAGCTCCACAACTCAAGCTAGCTTGGAGGAGACACATGCACGCCCAAGAGAAAGCACATGACCAACCATCATTCCATGCACAAGGATGAAATAAAAGGATGGTTGTGAGGATAGTATCTTGAAGAAATCTCAAAGAAGAACCAATGCTATATAGAGCAGAGACCCAATCTTTATATTGTTTCTTCAAGGGATGGTGTTAAGTACTTTGACCCACTAGTTATATGAACTAGGAACCAGAAGTATCAAGATGAAAGGAAGGGGTTGACGCCACAAGTATAAAATACTTGATAAGTCGATAAAAAGTCACCAGGACTTAAGAAGAGAATAATCTCACTTTAATTGAATAAAAAGGTGTAGTTACAAATGATGGAATGTTTTCCTATTTATAGGAAATGGAGAGATATGGCCGAATAAATACAAGATGATTCGGCCAGCCTATGTATCTCCCTATAAAGACATAATTTAAATGCTAAAAGAGAGGATGGTTCGGCCCTAGATGGAGGGAAATGATCCTTGGCCGAATAGTTCTTGTGTCTCCTCAAGTTGGCGCCAATTTGGATGGAAGATGATGCTTGGCCGAATAGGTAGAGGGCTCTTCATCTTGGCGCCTAAATGAGTTCACATGCAAGGCACATGGGGGCTGGTCATATGCACGGCACATGGGTGTTCTAGGAAGCCTTGTGGTGCACCCATGTGCATTCGATGATGGCTGGTCATGTGCTTCTTCTTAGGCGTGCATGTGTCTCCTCCAAGCTAACTTGAGTGTTGAGCTAGCTAGCAAGCATGGGGTGTTTGTGAATGATCTTCCTAGCCGATTCCTTTTGAGCTCCATAACAACATGTTCAGCTACATTCAGCTACCTTTGTCATCACTTTTAGCAACTCAGCTTCAAATAGTCCAACTAGCTAAGTTTAGCTAGCCTGAAGCTTCTCCAGCTGAATCGAGCTTCCCTTAGCATTCCATGAGCTGTCTTGTACTTTGTTAGCTGTTTGTGAGCTATATATGACGTCCAAATCATTCACCAGGCTACCTCAACGTGCATCACACTCCATTGTACCTATATGTGCAAGGAAACAAGATAAGTTCATGATATTGAGCTAAAACGAGCTAAATACCTTGCTGCCATGTTTGTTTATGGTAATGTGAGCTAAGTATGATGGTCATGAGCTAAGTACATCATCTCCTAATATGTGTAAGATAATGTATAAAGCCTAAGATTAATATGAATGCAAATAAACTAATGAAATGCATTATAAGTATGCTGCCTTGATGTATATATAATAATCATGCTTAATACGATAATAAAACTATCCTAACATGCTTAACATATTAAAAATAACAATGTGTAAGATGTGTTCATACTAAGTTATTCTTTAGCTATTAAAACATTATATAACATAACATAAGAGAGTGTTAAGTTATCAAATGAATCAAAAGCTTCAAGAAACTTATTTAAGAGAACTTCCCTGAATTGTTTGGCCCTTGACCTAGTAATGGGACCGTGTGGCATGACCTTCGGATCTGGTGTAGACGTGACTATATCATCATCTTCATATCTCCCAATTGAAAATGACACAAGTACTTGCTCTATGAATTCTAGCTCTTCATCTTCATTTAATCCTTGCAAAACATATGGACTGGGATGTTTGAATGTTATAAGCCCCAACTTCTCGACCATGTATGTGCTTGCAAGATTTGCACAACTTCCACTATCAATGGCTACAAGACATACTTTGCTATCTTTACCATTTACATGGCAACGAGTATGAAATGCATTCTCTCTTTGCTGAATGTTCTCCATTGCTTGGGAAGAAGAAAGATCAAATATCATTGTTAGTAAAAAAAAATTTGAAATGTGAAAATTAGGACCTTACCAAATTTCACACAACAAAACCTCGCGGTCACTCCAAAAATTATGATGTCACTCCACTCAAGCACTCGTATTTCACTCGGAATATGTCTTTGGCTTTTTTAATTCCCCTTCTGATCTCACACACTCGATTAGCCTTTTTCCACTCGTTCCTCTCTTGTAAAGTTCTTAAAAGAACTAACTCGAGACATTTCAAGTGCTATGGACGTCAGCTGAAAAGTTCGTTAGTGTAGAGGAAAAAATAGAAAGGTAGAAAGATTAAATAATGAAGGGTGGTCTTATAAAAGGAAGAAAAATAAAGAAAGGTTCACTTACTATGCAAAGATACTCACCACCTTCCTAGAAGAACAATCAAAGGTCTTGAAGACTTCCTTAGGATCAGTTGAAATAATGATGTTGCTTGTCACCTTTGGCATTTCTTTGCATTTTGATTTCTTTGTTTCCTTTCTTTAGTTTTTCTTAACTTGGAATCTCTTGTTGATGTTGGGATTAACTTGCTGGTTTTTATCTTTTGACATTTCTCTTTTTTTATTTTCTTTTTATTGAATGGTAGGATGTTGTTTTTGCTTGTTCTTGTTACAATCCACCTTAGCTCTGATTACCATATGATACAGTTCAACCTAGCCTCACTTGGATGGATGGTGAAGTTAAGGTTGTACCTTTGATTGTTTCGATCTAGGAAAACAACAAGTATCCTGCACAAACAAGAAAGCTAAAAAAAATGGTTAAATGGAAGTAATGAAATGGAAAGATAAATATGGCAGCGGAAAATATATATAAGTTGGTGATATGTTTAAAGGAAATGATGAAGTATGGAAATAGAAGTAGAATGAAGGTGATGGAGATGAATATGAAAAGTAGTATCTCAAAGAAGACTCAAAGAAGAACCAATGTTAAAGAACAAAGACTCAGACTTTATATTGCTTCTTTAAGGGATGGTAAACAAGGACTTTGACCCACTATCTATAAAGAGATAGGAACCAGAAGTATCAGGGTGACATAAATAGGGGTGACGCCACAAGTATAAGCTTGATAAGTCGATAAAGTTCACTTAAGAACTAAAGAGAGAAACTCTCACAAATATTTGATTAAACAAAGTGAATTCGTGCCCTTTACAAATGAATGTAAAGCTATTTATAGGCCTAAGAGTGCATGGTGTGAATACAAAACATTTAATGAGTGAACCTTCATGGATGAGTGTTCATACTTTAAGTAGATACAAAGCATGGCTTAGGTGAATGAATTTTGATGAATGGATGTTCATCTTTTAATGGAATACATCCTTTGGCCGAATTCATCCCACCTTGTGTGAACTTGTTGATTTGTCTTCTATGGATGAATGTTCATGAATGTATCTTGGCTGAAATTCTTCCCCCTTGTGTGAACATGACTATTTGGTTTCTTGCATGAAAATGCATGAATGGATGAATTTAAAAGCCTTTGAATGAATCCTTGCACCTCCTCACAAATGTTCTGATTCATTTTAATATTCTTTTCTCGTCCATGCATGTCTTCATTAATTCCTCCCATGCATAAGTCCTTTGAAGGAGATGAATGGTTGCAAATCCCGTATTAATTTCCAGACTGCACTGTCTTCAGTAATCTGGGTATATCTCAAGCTCCCGATATTTGATTGATGTGATTAAAAATGGGTTGGAAAGATACGAGATAGGGGATTAAATGTTAAGAAGACTTCATCACCCAAAGACGCTTGTAACATGTCCAAAAAATGAGATCTCTATGAGTGACGTGAATCTGTCCATTGGATTGCCTTGAATGTACCTTGTACTAAATACAAAATGTATATAAGTTATAATGCTCAAGGTAATGAATAAGTAATAAGCAACATTCTAATGTAACACATGATGTCATGGTTAATAATATAATAATGCAATTTATATGATAACATAAGTAAGGAATGTGTAACATATGCATGAAACAAGCTAATTAAAGATGTGACATGCATGAATATCATATAGGATGCAAAGATAGGACAATATATGAATATTCAAGCATAGTTTAGAATGTAAAAACATGCTTATAACACATATAAAGCATAAATGAGTAAATAAAATAATAAAATATGGATGAACTCCCTTAGAATCTCCTTGGAAGAACTTCAAAGTTGTGAGCATGTTTTGTTTGAAATTGGTGGTCGGTAGGATCACATCAGATTCGGCCAGCCTTATGTCTTCCAATAGAGTCATAATTTAATTACAAATAGAGATGATGGTTCAGTTTAAATGGAGGGTAATAACCAATGGCCGAATAGCTCTTGTGTCCCTTCATGTTGCCGCCAAATTGGATGAGAGATGATGCTTGGCCGAATAGGGAGAAGTGATGTGATCCTGTCAGCTCTAACTTTCTCCTTGTGATACGATCCAAACAAGCTCTAATTTTATCCATGACTTGAACACACCATGGATGTTCTTCAAATCTGTTTCTAAGGGAGTTCTTCATTACCCTATCTTATACTATATATCATTTATACATTCTATTCTATCATAAGCATGCATTCACATGTTAGTATAAATTATCATATTATTATTTCCATACTATGCTTATTTGATCATGTTTTTCATATTATTCAAATATATGCTATGATTACATATCATTTCTTAGGATATTATTATTACATGTTTCCATT
Organism: Hibiscus syriacus; assembly: GCF_006381635.1. NCBI lineage: Eukaryota > Viridiplantae > Streptophyta > Magnoliopsida > Malvales > Malvaceae > Hibiscus > Hibiscus syriacus. The sequence goes on from NW_024063010.1 coordinate 59,498, forward strand.
TATCATTTATGAATACCATGTTATATGATATTCATGCATACAACATATACCCATATCTTTATGATTGTTACACAATGTTATAAGCATGTTAGGATAGTCTTATAATCATATTAAGCATGATTATCATATATACATCAAGTCATCATCATTATAAATCATTTCATTAGTTCATATGCATTCATATTAGCTCTTAAGCTTCATGCATTATCTTAGACATATTTTGAGATGATATAATTAGCTCATAACCTTCAAACACAGCTCACATCACCATAATCATACATGGCAGCAAGGTATTTAGCTCATAACAGCTCAATATCATGGACTTACCTTGTTTCCTTGCACATATAGGTACATTGGAGTGTGATGCACGATGAGGTAGCTTGGTGGATTATTTGGACGTCATACACAGCTCACAAACAGCTTACAAAGTAAAAGGCAGCTCATGGAACACTAAAGGAAGCTCGATTCAGTTGGAGGAGCTTAAGGCTACCTAAACTTAGCTAGTTGGACTATTTGGAGCTGAGTTGCCAAAAGTGATGTCAAAGGTAGCTGAATATAGCTGAACATAATGTTAAGGAGCTCACAAGGACTTAGCTAGGAAGCTTGTTCACAAACAGACCATGTTTGCTAGCTAGCTCCACAACTCAAGCTAGCTTGGAGGAGACACATCCACGCCCAAGAGAGAGAACATGACCAACCATCATCCCATGCACAAGGCTGCACCACAAGGCTCCCTAGAACACCCATGTGCATGCCATATGACCAGCCCCCATGTGCCGTGCATATGATCTCATTTAGGCGCCATGATGAAGAGCCATTTAACCATTCGGTCAAGCATCATCTCCTCTCCCATTTGGCGCCAATTTGAAGGGATACAAGTGTTATTCGGCCAAGGATCATTTCCCTCGAGCAAGGGCCGAACTATCATCTCTTTTAGCATTTCAATTATGTCTTTATAGGGAGATACATGGGCTGGCCGAACCATTATGCCTCTATTCGGCTATGCCCCTCCGTTTCCTATAAATAGGAAAGCATTCATCATTTGTAATGAGACCTTTTATTTTAATTGAAGTGAGATTATTCTCTTTCTTAAGTCCTGGTGACTTTTTATCGACTTATCAAGTATTTTATACTTGTGGCGTCAACCCTATTCTTTTATCTTGATACTTCTGGTTCCTAGTTCATATAACTAGTGGGTCAAAGTACATAACACCACCCCTTGAAGATGATGCGCTCATGCCAAGGACCAAACTTCTTCAACACATGATCACTTCATGGATGTTCTGCCTTGTTGATTCTAAGGGAGTCTTACCTTATTTTATTATTTATTTACTCATTTATGCATTACATGTCACGTGAATATGTTTATCTTATTCTTAATTTTTGCTTGAATAAATATGTTGTCATTTATATGTATAATATATGATATTCATACATGATTTATTAATTCATATCTTTATATAACTCATTCAATGCATATGCATTCATAGTTAGCTCATTTGCATTATTAACATAGGTGGAAGCATGCATTCATAATTATCATAGCTCAATTCCTATCTAATTATTTGTTTACATACTTTGTCTAGGTTCATCGGATGCCAAGAAGACTAAAGGCAATTGAAGAGTTGGTTGGACAGTTTACGTCAGTCAGATTGATCTACATATTTGAACATGTTCCAAACATCTTTGGGTGATGAGGTCTTCTTAACATTTAATCTCCCATCTCGTAGATTTCCAACGCATTTTGAATCACATCAATCCGATATCGGGAGCTTGAGATATGCCCAGATTACTGAAGACAATGCAGGATGGAAATTAATACGGGATTTGCAATCATTCATCTCCTTCAAAGGACTTATGCATGGGAGGAATTAATGAAGACATACATGGATGATAAAAGAATATTAAAATGAATCAGAACATTGGTGAGGAGGTGCAAGGATTCTTTTAAAGGCTTTTAAATTCATCCATTCATGTATATTCATGCAAGAAGCCAAATAGTCATGTTCACACAAGGGGGAAGAATTTCAGCCAAGATACATTCATGAACATTCATCCATAGAAGACAAATCAACAAGTTCACACAAGGTGGGATGAATTCGGCCAAAGGATGTATTCCATTAAAAGATGAACATCCATTCATCAAAATTCATTCACCTAAGCCATGCTTTGTATCTACATAAAGTATGAACATTCATCCATGAATGTTTACTCATTAAAGCTTTTATGTGTATCCTAGGAATAGTTAGGCCTATAAATAGTTTAGCTTTCATTTTGTAAAATAATTCACTTTGTTTAATCAAATATTTGTGAGAGTTTCTCTCTTTAGTTCTTAAGTGAACTTTATCGACTTATCAAGCTTATGCTTGTGGCGTCACCCCTATCTATGTCACCCTGATACTTCTGGTTCCTATCTCTTTATAGATAGTGGGTCAAAGCCCTTGTTTACCATCCCTTAAAGTAGTAATTTAAAGTCTGGGTCTTTGTTCTTTAACATTGGTTCTTCTTTGAGTCTTCTTTGAGATACTACTTTTCATATTCATCTCCATCACCTTCATTATACTTCCATTACCATACTTCATCATTTCCTTTAAACATATCACCAACTTATATATACTTTCCGCTGCCATATTTATCTTTCCATTTCATTACTTCCATTTAACCATTTTTTTAGCTTTTTTATTTGTGCAGGATATTTGTTGCTTTCCTAGATCGAAACAATCAAAGGTACAACCTTGACTTCACCATCCATACAAGTGAGGTGAGGTTGAACTGTATCAAATGGTATCAGAGCTAAGGTGGATTTTAACAAGAACAAGCAAAAGCAACATCCTACCATTTAATAAAAAGAAAATAAAAAAGAGAAGTGCAAAAAAAACAGCAAGTTAATCCCAACATCAACAAGGGATTCCAAGTGAAGAAAAACTAAAGAAAGGAAACAAAGAAAGCAAAATGCAAAGAGGTGCCAAAGGTGACAAGCAACATCATCATTCCAACCGATCCTAAAAAAGTCTTCAAGACCTTTAATTGTTTCTTCTAGGAAGGTGGTGAGTATCTTTACTTAGTAAGTGAACCATTCTTTATTTTTCTTCCTTTTATAAGACTACCATTCATTATTTAATCTTTCTACCTTTCTATTTTTTCCTCTACACTAATGAACTTTTCAACCGACGTCCATAGCACTTGAAATGTCTCGAGTTAGTTCTTTTAAGAACTTTACAAGAGAGGAACGAGTGGAAAAGGCTAATCGAGTGTGTGAGATCAGAAGGGGAATTACAAAAGCCAAAGACATATTCCCGAGTGAAATACGAGTGCTTGAGTGGAGTGACATCATAATTTTTGGAGTGACCGCGAGGTTTTGTTCTGTGAAATTTGGTAAGGTCCTAATTTTCACATTTCAAATTTTTTTTACTAACAATGATATTTGATCTTTCTTCTTCCCAAGAAATGGAGAACATTCAGCAAAGAGAGAATGCATTTCATACTCATTGCCATGTAAATGGTAAAGATGGCAAAGTATGTCTTGTAGCCATTGATAGTGGAAGTTGTGCAAATCTTGCAAGCACATACATGGTCGAGAAGTTGGGGCTTATAACATTCAAACATCTCAGTCCATATGTTTTGCAAGGATTAAATGAAGATGAAGAGTTAGAAGTCATAGAGCAAGTACTTGTGTCATTTTCAATTGGGAGATATGAAGATGAGGTCTTGTGTGATGTTGTTTCCATGAATTCAAGCCATCTTCTCCTCGGACGTCCTTGGCAGTTTGATAAACGAGCATTGTATGATGGATTCTCCAACAAATATTCATTCAAACACCAAGGGAGAAAGATCATGTTGGTTCCAATGTGCCCAAATCAAGTCCATGAATGCCAAGAGACCCTTAAGTCACATATAGAGGAATGGGAGAAAACTAAAGCCATGAAGAAAGTTGAAAGAGAAGTTATACATGAAAAAAAAATAACAGTGGAGAGAGTTGAACATGCACAAATCAAAGAAGAACATCATGAGAAAACCAAGACATTTGGAGTTGAAAATGAGAGTGTGATTTTGTGTGAGAAATCCATTGGAGTAATTGAAAATGAGAGTAAAAGCATTGAGAGTGAAGATGAGTGTGTTGTAAAACATGAGAGTGAGATTGAAGATAGAATTCAAAACAAACATGAGCATGAGAGAAAAGAATGTGAGGAGAAGGAAGTTTTACTTTATACTAATCAATCTTTTCTTCCTATTCTTTCATTTGATTTGCAGGTTATTCCAAAGGCCATACCATTGCAAATTGATGAATCACATTTGTCCATTGAAGTTCTAAAAGTTGTAACATTTGGTATTCTAAAGCATATGCTCTTTGACATTCGAAGTACGTTCATTCTACACTCAAATTTCAAACAACCTTATGAAAGGGAAGTTTCAACGAACCAAATTCCATTCATGAACTTTAATGAATCTTGTATGTTCATTCACATTGTTAATGATGTTTCATGTTCTAACTTATTTCTATTTTGCAGCACATTGAATCATTTACATGGAAGTGTTCTTGCTTGTGATCATCAATTTAAGGAAAAGAAACGAGCATTATCTAACTATTCAAGATTCATAATGTGGAAGGGTACAAAGACTAAAGTTGGCAAGCCTTACCTACTTGAAGGATTCAAAGAAATTCATGCATACCCTAATAGGCATAATGATCTTCATTCATCCTTTCTTACACCAATGGATCAATCAATGATAAAAGCTTTAGATTTGAGGATAAATCGCTCTAAAGAAGGGGGGGATGATGCGATCATGCCAAGGACCAAACTTCTTCAACACATGATCACTTCATGGATGTTCTGCCTTGTTGATTCTAAGGGAGTCTTACCTTATTTTATTATTTATTTACTCATTTATGCATTACATGTCACGTGAATATGTTTATCTTATTCTTAATTTTTTCTTGAATATAATATGCTGTCATTTATATGTATAATATATGATATTCATGCATGACTTATTAATTCACATCTTTATATAACTCATTCAATGCATATGCATTCATAGTTAGCTCATTTGCATTATTAACATAGGTGGAAGCATGCATTCATAATTATCATAGCTCAATTCCTATCTAATTATTTGTTTACATACTTTGTCTAGGTTCATTGGATGCTAAAAAGACTAAAGGCAATTGAAGAGTTGGTTGGACAGTTCACGTCATTCAGATTGATCTACATATTTGAACATGTTCCAAACATATTTGGGAGATGAAGTCTTCTTAACATTTAATCTCCCATCTCGTATCTTTCTAACGCATTTTGAATCACATCAATCCGATATCAGGAACTTGAGATATGCCCAGATTACTGAAAACAGTGCAGGCTGGAAATTAATACGGGATTTGCAATCATTCATCTCCTTCAAAGGACTTATGCATGGGAGGAATTAATGAAGATATACATGGACGATAAAAGAATATTAAAATGAATCAGAACATTGGTGAGGAGGTGCATGGATTCTTTTAAAGGCTTTTAAATTCATTCATTCATGCATATTCATGCAAGAAGCCAAATAGTCATGTTCACACAAGGGGGAAGAATTTCAGCCAAGACACATTTATGAACATTCATCCATAGAAGACAAATCAACTAGTTCACACAAGGTGGGATGAATTCGGCCATAGGATGTATTCCATTAAAAGATGAACATCCATTCATCAAAATTCATTCACCTAAGCCATGCTTTGTATCTACATAAAGTATGAACATTCATCCATGAATGTTCACTCATTAAAGATTTTATGTGTATCCTAGGAATACTTAGGCCTATAAATAGTTTAGCTTTCATTTTGTAAACCAATTCACTTTGTTTAATCAAATATTTGTGAGAGTTTCTCTCTTTAGTTCTTAAGTGAACTTTATCGACTTATCAAGCTTATGCTTGTGGCGTCACCCCTATCTATGTCACCCTGATACTTCTAGTTCCTATCTCTTTATAGATAGTGGGTCAAAATCCTTGTTTACCATCCCTTAAAGAAGCAATATAAAGTCTGGATCTTTGTTCTTTAACATTGGTTCTTCTTTGAGTCTTCTTTGAGATACTACTTTTCATATTCATCTCCATCACCTTCATTCTACTTCCATTACCATACTTCATCATTTCCTTTAAACATATCACCAACTTATATATATTTTCCGCTACCATATTTATCTTTCCATTTCATTACTTCTATTTAACCATTTTTTTAGCTTTCTTGTTTGTGCATGATATTTGTTGCTTTCCTAGATCGAAACAATCAAAGGTACAACCTTGACTTCACCATCCATCCAAGTGAAGTGAGGTTGAACTGTATCAGAAGAAACAATATAAAGATTGGCTCTTTGCTCTCTATAGCATTGGTTCATCTTTGAGCATTCTTCAAGATACTATCCTCACAACCATCCTTTTTTGTTTCATCACCATAACCATAAGCATTTCAATCATCTTCCGCTCTCATCTCTCATTTAGTAAATAGCCTACCTATTAAACCATACGTTTACCACCCTTATCCATTTTTGTTTTGAGCCATTCACTTGTGCAGGTTATTTTGCTTCCTTCCTAGATCCACAATCAAACGAGAAGGTAGGATTACCTTACATCAAGCGGTAATCAGCGCTTTGGTGGAAGAAGCAACGTGAAAAAAAATCAAAAATACAAAAAGAAGAAGTGTAAAGTAAAAGAAAGCAAGAAAAATCAGAAAAGAAGCACTCAAAAAGAAGAAAATGAAAGCACTCAAAAGAAGAAAAAAGAAAGAAAAGTTGGAAGCACTCATCAACAATTCTCATCACCAAGCCATTCAAGTAAGCCTATAAATTTGATTGTGGGTATAGAAGGTTGTAAAGTGACTTGTGTAAGTAACCCCTTTATTCTCTTCTTTCTATTTTTTCTAAGCCACCCTTTCAATTATATTTTGCTTTCCATTCCTACTAACCTTTTTGCAGCCGACGCCAAACAAGTAGAAATTTATTTGATACAGTCTTGAGTAAAGTTCTCTAGAACTTGAGATAAGAGAATCGAGAGGAAAAAGGCTAGAGTGTGTGAGATCAGAAGAGGACAAGTAAAAGCCTTAAAGTCCTAGAGTGCAAACACGAGTGGATTGAGTGACATCAAGTTTACTTGGAGTGACTCGTGAGACTTTGTGAGAGTATATTCTGGTAAGGTCCTACACACATTTCAATTTTTCCTTATTTGCTAACATGTCTCTTCCATCCAACATCTTTGTAGTTAAAAGGACTTTGAACATTCAAAGTCAAGAGGATGAACAAAGAGAGAACATCTTCCATACCAAATGTCACGTGGGAGATAAAATTTGCATGGTTATCATTGATGGAGGAAGTTGTACAAATGTAGCAAGTACTCACATGGTAGAAAAGTTGGGTCTCAAGATTTCCAAACATCTCATCCTTATAAATTTCAGTGGCTCAATGATGTGGGCGAAGCCAAGGTAACCAAGCAAGTTGTTGTACCTTTTTCAATTGGAAGATACAATGGTGAAGTTCTTTGTGACGTGGTGCCCATGAGCACAAGCCACCTTATACTAGGACGTCCTTTGATGTAAGGCTAACCAGGCTTCTTCAATTATGGAGAAGTTGGCAACCTTGTTGTTTCCCGATCTAGGAAAGACACCAAATGCTACACCTTGAATTGAAAAATAATCTGCACAAAAGAAGAATTATTGGTTAAATAAATGAATAATAAAGAAAGGAAATAGAAATGGAAAGAATTGAAATGGATAGAATAGTTATCAAAGAAGGGCTGCGGAAGTGTTGTAGAATGATCCTTCAAGTGATGATGGATTCGGCCTCTAATGGTGATGATGGACGAATGCCTTGTTGATGATGAAGGATAATTCAAAGATGAAGAATTGGAAATTTGAGAATTTGGTGATGATATAGGCGTGATATGGTGATGGACTATGGTGATGATACAGGCGTGATAATGGAAGATGGATTATGGGGATGGAAATAGTATCTTATAAAACTAAGAAAGAACCAATGCTATAAAGAGCAAAGACCCGTTTCTTATAAGTCTTACAAGGGATGGTAAGAAAGGACTTTGACCCTCTAGTTATAAGAACTAGGAACCAGAAGTATCAAGGAGGGAATGACGCCACAAGCTTTAGAAAGGCTTGCTTAATCGATATAGTTCTAAAAAGAACTTGAAGAGAGAATAATCTCACAAAGGATTTTTAATATCAAAAGGTGTAGTTTACAAATGAATTGCAATAGCCTATTTATAGTTTTCAAAGGGTTTAAGCCGAATAGATACTTGATGGTTCGGCCAAGGTTGAAATCCCTTAGAAAATACATGATTTTTGATGAAAATACATGATTTAAATGAAGATACATGCTCTTGGCCGAATGGTTATGTGTTGGTTCGTCCCTAAGGTTGATTTGAATGCATTTGGAAGTTATTTGGGCGCCAAAATGAAGAGGAAAGAGTCTTTGGCCGAATAGGAAGCATCCCTTGGTGTTTTGGCGCCAATTTGATGTCACATGGAGTGCACATGCTTGAATGATGCACATGGCAGCCTACTTGAACGCACATGGGTCTTATTGCAAGGCTTTGGTGATGTTACAACCATAGGATGGTGTCTTGAAGTCCATGGAATGAATATGGCAGCAACTAGGCGTGACTTGGCTTCCAACATGCATCTAGGTGTCATGGCCTTCAATGTGCAGCAACTTGTCATGAAAGGTCACATTATGTGGAAGGTAACCTTTCATCATTTGAGCTACTTTACAAGTTTTTGAGCTGAAGATGAGCTGGCCATAGATGAATTACATGAAGATGAGTCATAGGTCAGCTCCTTGTGAAAAGGCACCTTTTGGAATGACAACTATTCGCGAAAAGGTACGAATCCACAAAAATTGACATAGACCATATTTGAAGTGTTCTGTGTGGTGAAGATGATGGTGCAACTCTCTAGCTGAAATAAGGTCTCTAGCTAGCTCAAAAGTCCAGCTCAAGTGAGCTATGAGCTCGGGGGTCAGCTGACAACTTTGTCCCAAAATGTTCTTGAGCTGTCCTGGAGTTGTCCTAGTTAAGTTTCCATAGCTTTTGGACTCCAATGCTAGCTTTAAGTCAGCTCCCATCATATGGTCGAACATGCACCTACAAAAGAAAGCATAATATAAGCTAAGTATATGAATTATTATAAAGTAATAAGAATGTGCATATTATAAAGATGTGAACTATAGGTTATAATAATAACTCATGCATCATACGATAATGAATGAATATTATTATTACAACTATAGATTATATGCATGAATATCAATCAATGATGCAAACCATAGGACATAATGAATGAATGCACATGTTATGATAATTCAAGCATAGTATAATATGAAATTGTAAGCTTATAATAATATATAGTGCATAAATAAGTAAATATAAGATAAAATAAGGTAGAACTCCCTTAGAACCAGATTTGAATAACCTCCATGGTGTGATCAAATCATGGAGAAATTTGGAGCTAGACAGGATCACATCATCCTCCCCTTCTTTTAGGCGATTTGTCCTCAAATCGAAGTAGTTTCTCATTGAAGACCTTCTTGATATAGGAAGGATTGAATCATTATGTTCTCCTTGAGAAGATTCTCCCCATGAAATGTTCAATTTCATTGTTCCATCTCGTTTGTGTTGCTTTGGTTCAACATTTCTCTTTGTAAAGACTTGCGTCTCTTTGAGTCCTCCTTGATGTCCTTTGGAAACATCATATCCTTCATCGATGAAGAATGTCTTTTGATCAAACTTTTTACTTGAAACAACACATCCTTTGGAGAAGGTATATAACTCTTCGTCTTCTCTCTTGGAATCATCATGATGGTTGGTGAAGAGTCTTAACCCTTGAAATCTTTCAAGTAGGTAGATCACGTCAACTCCTTGGTGTTGTTTTGAAACATCATGTCTTTTTGTAAAGACACTAGTTTCTTGAACATCTCCTTGGTGTTGTTTGTAACCAACATGTCCTTTGGTGCATGGATGTGTCTTCTTAACTTTGCTTATCCCTTCAACTTCTCTTTGGTGATGGTAGGAAACATCATGTGCTTTTGCCTTTATATCTTTCCAAATGATCACCTTTGATTAAATGGAAATAACCATTAACGAGCTAGGCATGGTAGGAACAAATTTTGTATCATCTTCTTTGTTTCCTCTCATCTTCCGGTGCAACTCTTTCTCAAACTTATGTCTTCTTTCATTTCCTATAACCATAATCAGATTAGTAGAAAAGAAAATCAATTCCAAAAGAGTAGAGAAAACAAACCCATTAATGCTTATGAATGGAAGTGAACGCTTGTTCATGATGGACAATTGTATTGGTTCATCCTTTGAGGTACTTTCATTATCCTGCATCAAAGAAAAATCAAGAATAGGAGAAAAAGAATCATTAGATAAAATCGGTTGTTTATCCTTCTTGTCTCCAAATTCATTCTTTTCAACTCTCTCATTTTCAACTCCAATGTCTTCTTCATCCACTCTTTTGATTTTCATCATTTTTTTCAATTTCAAATTGCATTCCTTCACTTGAACTTTCTTCCAAACGTTCTTCTTCAAGTTGCTCCTTCATTGCTTCAATGCGCTCTCTCAAGGTGTTTTGATCTTCATTTACTCGGCTAGAGGATAGTGGTGACAAGATAAATTTTCTTTTATCGTGGATGAATGAAGAGCGATTTATGAATCCATCATAGATAGCCCGCTTGTCAAATTGCCATGGTCGTCCAAATACCAAATGACTTATACTCATAGGCACCACATTGCATAGAATCTTGTCTTTGTACTTTCCAATTGAGAATGGAACCAGTACTTGTTCAGTGACCATCAACTCTTCCTCATCATTAAACCATTCGTATGGGCTGGAATGTTTAATTGCTGAAAGCCCCAATTTGTTCACCATGTATGTGCTTGCAATGTTTGTACAACTTCCTCCGTTAATAGCTACAAGACACACTTTACCATCTACATGGCAACGAGTGTGAAATGCATTCATTCTTTGCTGTTCATACTCCATTGAAAAGATGAAAAATTATTAGTGAAATAAAGAATGAAAATGTGAAAAGGACCTTACCAAGAACACTCTCACAAAACCTCACAGTAACACTCCAAAGAAATTAAAATGTCACTCCACTCACACACGTGTTTGCACTTGGGGATATGTTCTTGGCTTTTTCTGATCCCCCTTCTGATCTCACCCACTCGTTTGCCTTTTACCGCTCAATTCTCTCTTGTGGGTCCTTTAAAGAACTAACTCAAGATTGAGCAAGTTTCTTAGTTTGTGCGTCGGCTTAAAACAATATGGTTAGGGTATATGATAAAGGATAGGCTAGAAAAGGTTAAGAAAGATGATAAGGTAATGGAATAAGAAAAGATGAAAGAAAAGGAAATGAAATAGTAAATAAGTGAAGATAACTTACAACTCAAGTTGCAACACTTACTATCTTCCTTCACAAGAAACAACAAGGATACCTCTTTCAAGTTTGATCTTGGGCAGATTGTATGGTGCTTCTCTTTGAGTGTACTTTGCAACTTTCTTCACTTTTCTTTTGCTTTGAATTTTCTTCTTTTCTTTTCTTTCTTTTGCACTCCAAATTTGTTGTAGGAGTCTTTTTTTTCTTCTTTTTTTCTTTTATTCTTTCTCGTTGCTTTTTGTTGTAGCACTTTGAATGTCAATCCACCAAAGCTATGATACCACTTGATGTAAGGCTAACCAGGCTTCTTCAATTATGGAGAAGTTGGCAACCTTGTTGTTTCCCGATCTAGGAAAGACACCAAATGCTACACCTTGAATTTAAAAATAATCTGCACAAAAGAAGAATTATTGGTTAAATAAAGGAAATAGAAATGGAAAGAATTGAAATGGATAGAATAGTTATCAAAGAAGGGCTGCGGAAGTGTTGTAGAATGACCCTTCAAGTGATGATGGATTCGGCCTCTAATGGTGATGATGGACGAATGCCTTGTTGATGATGAAGGATAATGCAAAGATGAAGAATTAGAAATTTGAGAATTTGGTGATGATATAGGCGTGATATGGTGATGGACTATGGTGATGATATAGGCGTGATAATGGAAAATGGATTATAGGGATGGAAATAGTATCTTATAAAACTAAGAAAGAACCAATGCTATAAAGAGAAAAGACCCGTTTCTTATAAGTCTTACAAGGGATGGTAAGAAAGGACTTTGACCCTCTAGTTATAAGAACTAGGAACCAGAAGTATCAAGGAGGGAATGACGCCACAAGCTTTAGAAAGGCTTGCTTAATCGATATAGTTCTAAAAAGAACTTGAAGAGAGAATAATCTCACAAAGGATTTTTAATATCAAAAGGTGTAGTTTGCAAATGAATTGCAATAGTCTATTTATAGTTTTCAAAGGGTTTAGGCCGAATAAATACTTGATGGTTCGGCCAAGGTTGAAATCCCTTTGAAAATACATGATTTTTGATGAAAATACATTATTTAAATGAAGATACATGCTCTTGGCCGAATGTGATATAGTCACGTCTACACCAGATCCGGAGGTCATGCCACACGGTCCCATTACTAGGTCAAGGGCCAAACAATTCAGGGAAGTTCTCTTAACTAAGTGTCTTGAAGCTTTTGATTCATTTGATAACTTAACACTCTCTTATGTTATGTTATATAATGTTTTAATAGCTAAAGAATAACTTAGTATGAACACATCTTACACATTGTTATTTTTAATATGTTAAGCATGTTATGATAGTTTTATTATCATATTAAGCATGATTATTATATATACATCAAGGCAGCATACTTATAATGCATTTCATTAGTTTATTTACATTCATATTAACTCTTAGGCTTTATACATTATCTTACACATATTAGGAGATGATGTACTTAGCTCATGACCATCATACTTAGCTCACATTACCATAAACAAACATGGCAGCAAGGTATTTAGCTCATTTTAGCTCAATATCATGAACTTACCTTGTTTCCTTGCACATATAGGTACAATGGAGTGTGATGCACGTTGAGGTAGCTTGGTGAATGATTTGGACGTCATACATAGCTCACAAACAGCTCACAAAGTACAAGGCAGCTCATGGAATGCTAAGGGAAGCTCGATTCAACTGGAGAAGCTTCAGGCTAGCTAAACTTAGCTAGTTGGACTATTTGAAGCTGAGTTGCTAAAAGTGATGACAAAGGTAGCTGAATGTAGCTGAACATGCTGTTATGGATCTCAAAAGGACTCGGCTAGGAAGATCATTCACAAACAGCCCCATGCTTGCTAGCTAGCTCAACACTCAAGTTAGCTTGGAGGAGACACATGTACGCCTAAGAAGAAGCACATGACCAACCATCATCCAATGCACATGGGTGCACCACAAGGCTTCCTAGAACACCCATGTGCCGTGCATATGACCAGCCCCCATGTGCCTTGCATGTCAACTCATTTAGGCGCCAAGATGAAGAGCCCTCTCCCTATTCGGCCAAGCATCATCTCCCATCCAAATTGGCGCCAACTTGAGGAGACACAAGAACTATTCGGCCAAGGATCATTTCCCTCCATCTAGGGCCGAACCATCCTCTTTTTTAGCATTTAAATTATGTCTTTATAGGGAGATACATAGGCTGGCCGAATCATCTTGTATTTATTCGGCCATGTCTCTCCATTTCCTATAAATAGGAAAACATTCCATCATTTGTAACAACACCTTTTTATTCAATGAAAGTGAGATTATTCTCTTCTTAAGTCCTGGTGACTTTTTATCGACTTATCAAGTATTTTATACTTGTGGCGTCAACCCCTTCCTTTCATCTTGATACTTCTGGTTCCTAGTTCATATAACTAGTGGGTCAAAGTACTTAACACCATCCCTTGAAGAAACAATATAAAGATTGGGTCTCTGCTCTATATAGCATTGGTTCTTCTTTGAGATTTCTTCAAGATACTATCCTCACAACCATCCTTTTATTTCATCACCATAACCATAGCCTTATCAAGTATCTTCCGCTTCCATTACTCATTATTTAAATAGCCTACCAATTCACCCATACGTCTACCACCCTTAACCATTCTATTTTGAGCCATTCACTTTGCAGGTTGTTTTGCTTCCTTCCTAGATCCACAATCATTTGAAAAGGTACAAGTACCATACATCAAGCGGTAATCAGAGCTTTGGTGGAAGAAGCAACGTGTAACAACAAAAAAAAATACAAAAAGAAGTGCAAAAGTGAAGTGCAAAGTCAAAGAAAAAGAAAAAAAATCAGCAAAGAAAATTGAAGGACTCAAAAGTCAAAGCATTCAAAAAGAAGAAAAAGCAAAGAAAAGAAAGAAAAGTTGGAAGCACTCATCAACAATTCTCATCACCAAGCATTTTCAAGTAAGCCTTTAAAATTGATTGTGGTGATAGAAGGTTGTGAAGTGACTTGTGTAAGTAACCCTTTCATTCTCTTCTTTCTAATTTCTAAGCCACATTTTCAATTATATTTGCTTTCCATTCCTAATAACCATTTGCAGCCGACGCCAAACAAGTGAAATTACTCGATATAGTCTTGAGTAAAAGTTCATTAGAACTTGAGACAAGAGAATTGAGGGAAAAAGGCTGGAGCGTGTGTGAGATCAGAAGAGGACAAGTAAAAGCCATTAAAGTCCTAGAGTGCAAACACGAGCGGATTGAGTGAAATCAAGTTTTCTTGGAGTGACTCGTGAGGCTTTGTGAGAGTATATTCTGGTAAGGTCTTTTACACATCTTATTCTTTTCTTATTTATTAACCATGTCTCGGAGTTCAGGACGATCCCCAGAAAGAGAATCCCCTAATTTGCAGACTCAAGCCGTTATGCGTGAAATGGCAAGATTGCTGAAATTAGAATTGGAGCCTTTGCAAGATCGTCTGGAACAATTAGAAGTATCTCTAGGCAATCGGAGAGTAAATCGCCCTAGAATGGAAGAAGACTTAGAAGAGGAAGAGGCTGAAGTAACATCAGTAGCAAGGAGAGATGTTCATCGAAATCAAAATGACAACTTCAGCAACATTAAAGTGACTATTCCTCCATTTCAAGGACGAACTGATCCAGAAGCCTATCTTGATTGGGTAATCAAAATTGAACACATTTTTGAATGCCAAAACTATACGGAGCAAAAGAAGGTTAGACTTGCTGCTATGGAATTCGTTGACTATGCCTTAGTTTGGTGGGATCAGTTGGTGAGTTCAAGAAGACGAAATAGTGAACGCCCCATCACAACTTGGGAAGAAATGAAGGCCCTTATGAGAAAAAGGTTTGTTCCTAATCACTATCACCGAGATCTCTATCATAAGTTACAAAATCTGAAACAAGGAAGCAAGAACATTGAAGATTATTTCAAGGAGATGGAGATTGCCATGATCCGAGCCAATGTGGATGAAGATAGAGAAGCAAAAATGGCAAGGTTCTTATCTGGTCTAAATATTGATATTGCTAACCTTGTTGAACTTCAGCATTATGTAGAAATTGAAGAGATGGTGCATGTGGCCATGAAAATTGAAAGACAACTCAAAAGGAAATCCTACACTAGGAGCAGTCCAAATTCGGCCACCAAATGGAAGCAAGAACCTATTACCTTCTGGAAACAAACTCCAATCCAACCAAAGGATCGCGCAGAGATACCCAAATCTGCACAAATGGGCGAATCTAGCAAGGGTAAAGAAAAGCAAACCAGCACTTTCGAGAGATCAAGAGACATCAAATGTTTCAAGTGTTTTGGAAAAGGACATGTTGCTAGTCAATGTCCCAACCGAAATGTCATGCTGGTACTTGACAATGGAGATATTGTATCAGATTCTGATGAGCCTATTTTTGACGAAGAACCTGAAATAATACAAGACGAAGAAACGGAAGAAAATGCATATCATGGTGAAATGCTTGTTTCAAAGAGGTGCCTACAATCACAAACATCCCAAGAGGATATTCAAAGAAACAATATCTTTCATACAAGGTGCCATGTTAAGGATAAGGTTTGCACAATGATCATCGATGGAGGAAGTTGCACAAACGTAGCCAGCACTCTTATGGTTGAAAAACTTGGATTAGCAACGTCAAAGCATCCTACTCCATATAAACTCCAATGGCTCAATGAAGGAGGTGAGTTAAATGTTACCAAACAGGTTCTAATTCCTTTTTCAGTTGGTAGGTACAAGGACGAGGTGCTTTGTGACATTGTCCCTATGCATGCTAGCCACATTTTACTTGGGAGACCATGGCAGTATGATAAAAGGGCTATTCATGATTGTTTTCACAATCAATACACTTTTAAGCATGATGGACGCAAGGTGACCTTGATGCCTTTAACGCCCAAAGAAGTGCAACAAGATCAGTTGTATATGAGAAAGAGTGTACAAGCATGGCGCAAAGACAAAACCCCAACAAAGAATGAAGAGGAACAAAACAAGAAACCAAACTTCTTCATAGAGAAACGTGATGGTTCAATGCTGGAAAATGAAGGGTCTTCTACGAACAATGGTGATGTTTGGGACTTAAAGTCGCAACTCTTCACCAATGGGTTTAATCTTCAAAAGGTAAGTAACCCTTCATATGAAACCTTTTCTCTTCTCTCTTTTCAGGACCAATCACGTAAAAGGTCATTTCCAAAAGGGATATCCTTAGATAAAGATCATTCTCAAAAGGTATCTGTTGGTAAATCATATTCCAAAGAAAGACCTAAAAGGAAATCTTACGAAAAGGTACCTAATGAAAGAACACAAACGTTCAAAGAATACTTTCTATTAGCAAAGAGGCGTGAAGCTATGCAAGGACAGAATGAACTCGATTTGGGGACAAATCGCTTAAAAGAAGGGGGGGATGATATAGTCACATCTACACCAGATCCGTAGGTCATGCCACACGGTCCCATTACTAGGTCAAGGGCCAAACAATTCAGGGAAGTTCTCTTAACTAAGTGTCTTGAAGCTTTTGATTCATTTGATAACTTAACACTCTCTTATGTTATGTTATATAATGTTTTAATAGCTAAAGAATAACTAAGTATGAACACATCTTACACATTGTTATTTTTAATATGTTAAGCATGTTAGGATAGTTTTATTATCATATTAAGCATGATTATTATATATACATCAAGGCAGCATACTTATAATGCATTTCATTAGTTTATTTGCATTCATATTAACTCTTAGGCTTTATACATTATCTTACACATATTAGGAGTTGATGTACTTAGCTCATGACCATCATACTTAGCTCACATTACCATAAACAAACATGGCAGCAAGGTATTTAGCTCGTTTTAGCTCAATATCATGAACTTACCTTGTTTCCTTGCACATATAGGTACAATGGAGTGTGATGTACGTTGAGGTAGCTTGGTGAATGATTTGGACGTCATACATAGCTCACAAACAGCTCACAAAGTACAAGGCAGCTCATGGAATGCTAAGGGAAGCTCGATTCAACTGGAGAAGCTTCAGGCTAGCTAAACTTAGCTAGTTGGACTATTTGAAGCTGAGTTGCTAAAAGTGATGACAAAGGTAGCTGAATGTAGCTGAACATGCTGTTATGGAGCTCAAAAGGACTCGGCTAGGAAGATCATTCACAAACAGCCCCATGCTTGCTAGCTAGCTCAACACTCAAGTTAGCTTGGAGGAGACACATGCACGCCTAAGAAGAAGCACATGACCACCCATCATCCAATGCACATTGGTGCACCACAAGGCTTCCTAGAACACCCATGTGCTGTGCATATGACCAGCCCCCATGTGCCTTGCATGTCAACTCATTTAGGCGCCAAGATGAAGAGCTCTCTCCCTATTCGGCCAAGCATCATCTCCCATCCAAATTGGCGCCAACTTGAGGAGACACAAGAACTATTCGGCCAAGGATCATTTCCCTCCATCTAGGGGTGAACCATCCTCTTTTTTAGCATTTAAATTATGTATTTATAGGGAGATACATAGGCTGGCCGAATCATCTTGTATTTATTCGGCCATGTCTCTCCATTTCCTATAAATAGGAAAACATTCCATCATTTGTAACAACACCTTTTTATTCAATGAAAGTGAGATTATTCTCTTCTTAAGTCCTGGTGACTTTTTATCGACTTATCAAGTATTTTATACTTGTGGCGTCAACCCCTTCCTTTCATCTTGATACTTCTGGTTCCTAGTTCATATAACTAGTGGGTCAAAGTACTTAACACCATCCCTTGAAGAAACAATATAAAGATTGGGTCTCTGCTCTATATAGCATTGGTTCTTCTTTGAGATTTCTTCAAGATACTATCCACACAACCATCCTTTTATTTCATCACCATAACCATAGCCTTATCAAGTATCTTCCGCTTCCATTACTCATTATTTAAATAGCCTACCAATTCACCCATACGTCTACTACCCTTAACCATTCTATTTTGAGCCATTCACTTTGCAGGTTGTTTTGCTTCCTTCCTAGATCCACAATCATTTGAAAAGGTACAAGTACCATACATCAGAATGGTTATGTGTTGGTTCGGCCCTAAGGTTGATTTGAATGCATTTGGAAGTTATTTGGATGCCAAAATGAAGAGGAAAGAGTCTTTGGCCGAATAGGAAGCATCCCTTGGTGTTTTGGCGCCAATTTAATGTCACATGGAGTGCACATGCTTGAATGATGCACATGGCAGCCTACTTGAACGCACATGGGTCTTCTTGCAAAGCTTTGGTGATGTTAAAACCATAGGATGGTGTCTTGAAGTCCATGGAATAAATATGGCAGCAACTAGGCGTGACTTGGCTTCCAACATGCATCTAGGTGTCATGGCCTTCAATGTGCAGCAACTTGTCATGAAAGGTCACATTATGTGGAAGGTAACCTTTCATCATTTGAGCTACTTTACAAGTGTTTGAGCTGAAGATGAGCTGGCCATAGATGAATTACATGAAGATGAGTCATAGGTCAGCTCCTTGTGAAAAGGCACCTTTTGGAATAACAACTATTCATGAAAAGGTACGAATCCACAAAAATTGACATAGACCATATTTGAAGTGTACTGTGTGGTGAAGATGACGGTGCAACTCTCCAGCTGAAATGAGGTCTCTAGCTAGCTCAAAAGTCCAGCTCAAGTGAGCTATGAGCTCGGGGGTCAGCTGGCAACTTTGTCCCAAAATGTTCTTGAGCTGTCCCGGAGTTGTCCTAGTTAAGTTTCCATAGCTTTTGGACTCCAATGCTAGCTTTAAGTCAGCTCCCATCATATGGTCAAACATGCACCTACAAAAGAAAGCATAATATAAGCTAAGTATATGAATTATTATAAAGTAATAAGAATGTGCATATTATAAAGATGTGAACTATAGGTTATAATAATAACTCATGCATCATACGATAATGAATGAATATTATTATTACAACTATAGATTATATGCATGAATATCAATCAATGATGCAAACCATAGGACATAATGAATGAATGCACATGTTATGATAATTCAAGCATAGTCTAATATGAAATTGTATGCTTATAATAATATATAGTGCATAAATAAGTAAATATAAGATAAAGTAAGGTAGAACTCCCTTAGAACCAGATTTGAATAACCTCCATGGTGTGATCAAATCATGGAGAAATTTGGAGCTAGACAGGATCACATCATCCTTGGCAATATGATAAGAAGGCTACTCACGACGGATTCTCTAACAAGTACTCTTTCCAACATCAAAGAAAGAAAATCATATTGGCACCCTTGCTTCCCAATCAAGTTCATGAATGCCAAGTGTCCCTTAAGTAACGTATAGAAGAATGGGAGAAAATAAAGGCCATAAAAAGAAGCTTTGAAGAAGAACGTTTTGAGGAGACAATAACAATTGGAAATGAATCTGTTGGAGTTGAAAAGGATGTTTTGCAAGTAGTGGAGCAAATTGAAAGTGGAAAATTTGGAAAGGATGAGTATAGAGAAGAGAAGCAGAGTGAAGGATAATTTTTACCTAACAAATCTTCTTCTACTATTTCTTTTTCCTTGCAGGATATTCAAAGAGACATATATTTTCAAGTAGAAAATTCAAGAAACATGTCTTTTGAAGAACCAATAGGTGTGACCTTTGGTAATCCACAAGACATGTCCTTTGACGTTCCAACAGTTATGCCACTTGATGTTCAAAAAGCTGTGCCACTTGAAGTGCCAAGGAATGGGATCATTGATAATCCAAGTACATTGCACATATTGAAGGGAATTCAGTAACCAATGGAGATTTCCATCATTAAGCAACCAACGCCCATTAAACATCCTCCCCGGTTTGCTAATTCTATTCATTTTGTTATTAGTTTTTCGTTTTATAACTTTGAATCATTTTGCAGCAATTTGATTAGTATAAGTGGTGTTATCCAATCAATCTATGATGATAAGATCATTTGTCATTTTGAGTTTGATTGGTACATCAAATTCTGCCACTACGATACTGTGAAGCAAGCATTGTCCACATTTTTAAAGGCCATTATCTGGAAGAGCACAAAGCTTAAAGTTGTTGACTTTATCCACTTTCTTGAAGGAGATCAAAAGTCAAATTTCTTCACCAACCATCATGATGATTCAAGGAATAAGAGTGAAAAGATACAATTTTTTGAAAGGATGTACCTATGGAGTACAAGACACAATTTTTGAATCAAATGACATGTGCTGGTTTCCAAACATTGTGTCCTCCCATCAAAGGATGTGAAGTTACCATATTTAAAGCCAAGAGGTTGAACATTTCGTGATTCATCTATTGTAGGAAAACACAAGGATTCAATCCTTCCTACATCAAGACGGTCTTCAATGAGAAACTACTTCGATTTGAGGACAAATCGCCTAAAAGAAGGGGAGGATGATACGATCCAAACAAGCTCTAATTTTCTCCATGACTTGAACAAACCATGGATGTTCTTCAAATCTATTTCTAAGGGAGTTATTCATTACCCTATCTTATAATATATCACTTATACGTTCTATTCTATCATAAGCATGCATTCATATGTTAGTATAAATTATAATATTATTATTTCCATCATATGCTTATTTGATCATGTTTTCCATATTATTCAAATATATGCTATGATTACATATCATTTCTTAGGATATTATTATTACATGTTTCCATTTATCATTTATGAATACCATGTTATATGATATTCATGCATACAACATATACCCATATCTTTATGATTGTTACACAATGTTATAAGCATGTTAGGATAGTCTTATAATCATATTAAGCATGATTATCATATATACATCAAGGCAGCATCATTATAAATCATTTCATTAGTTCATATGCATTCATATTAGCTCCTAAGCTTCATGCATTATCTTACACATATTTTGAGATGATATAATTAGCTCATAACCTTCAAACATAGCTCACATCACCATAATCATACATGACAGCAAGGTATTTAGCTCATAACAGCTAAATATCATGGACTTACCTTGTTTCTTTGCACATATAGGTACGTTGGAGTATGATGCACGATGAGGTAGCTTGGTGGATTATTTGGACGTAAAAGGCAGCTCATGGAACACTAAGGGAAGCTCGATTCAGCTGGAGGAGCTTAAGGCTAGCTAAACTTAGCTAGTTGGACTATTAGGAGCTAGGTTGCCAAAAGTGATGTCAAAGGTACCTGAATGTAGCTGAACATAATGTTAAGGAGCTCACAAGGACTTAGCTAGGAAGCTTGTTCACAAACAGCCCATGTTTGCTAGCTAGCTCCACAACTCAAGCTAGCTTGGAGGAGACACATGCACGCCCAAGACAGGGAACATGACCATCCATCATCCCATGCACATGGCTGCACCACAAGGCTCCCTAGAACACCCATGTGCGTGCCATATGACCAGCCCCCATGTGCCGTGCATATGATCTCATTTAGGCGCCAAGATGAAGAGCCATTTAACCATTCGGCCAAGCATCATCTCCTCTCCCATTTGGCGTGAATTTGAAGGGATACAAGTGTTATTCGGCCAAGGATCATTTCCCTCCATCAAGGGCCGAACCATCATCTCTTTTAGCATTTAAATTATGTCTTTATAGGGAGATACATGAGCTGGCCAAACTATTATGTCTCTATTCGGCTATGCCCCTCCATTTCCTATAAATAGGAAAGCATTCATCATTGTAATAAGACCTTTTATTTTAATTGAAGTGAGATTATTCTCTTTCTTAAGTCCTTGTGACTTTTTATCGACTTATCAAGTATTTTATACTTGTGGAGTCAACCCTCTTCTTTCATCTTGATACTTCTGGTTCCTAGTTCATATAACTAGTGGGTCAAAGTACTTAACACCACCCCTTGAAGAAACAATATAAAGATTGGGTCTTTGCTCTCTACAGCATTGGTTCTTCTTTGAGCATTCTTCAAGATATTATCCTCACAACCATCCTTTTTGTTTCATCACCATAACCATAACCATTTCAATCATCTTCCGCTCCCATCTCTCATTTATTAAATAGCCTACCTATTAAACCATACGTTTACCACCCTTATCCATTCTGTTTTGAGCCATTCACTTGTGCAGGTTGTTTTGCTTCCTTCCTAGATCCACAATCAAACGAGAAGGTAGGATTACCTTACATCACCTTGACTTGATCACACCGTGGATGTTATTCAAAGCTGGTTCTAAGGGAGTTCTTCCTTACATTATCCTTTATTATCTTCTATATGCATCATATAATGTTATAAGCATGCTTTTGCTCCTAAAACTATGCTTGAATAATCATATGTTATCATTAACTTGCATACTATATGATTTTCATGCAAAACATATGTTTTCACATCTTTACTTAGCTTTATATTATGTTTACATACGTTTTAGATTCATTTATTATGTCTGCATATCATTCACATATCATGACGGCATGTATTCATTCATTCGTTAGCTCATGTCATGTTATTCTAGCTCATGTTATGTTTATATTAGTTTACTAGCTTTAAATCCATGTTTCTTTAGCTCATTTGCATGCATGCATCTATTTTCTATCTCATATATGTTTTCCTAAAGGTCATGAACGTCCTATGCCTTCTATCTAGCTTATATACATGTTATCTTAGCTTCTAGATGATCATTCATAGCTCATATCATTCAAACACCTCACAGCAATATACATTTTACCTTATATGAGCTCACACGTTGCTTACTTGATTTGTTTGTTGATTCATATAGGTGAAACACAAAGCAAGGCATATTATGGTAGTTTGGTTAGCTAAAAGGACAAGCATAGCAACTCACACAAGCTCATGAATGTTATGGTATCTCATTTAATCATTTAAGGAGCTTCAACTTAGCTAGAGGAGCTAGCATGTAGCTGAACTTAACTGGAGGAGAGTTTTGGACCAAATTACTAAAAAATGGACTAAAGGTAGCTGGAAGTAGCTGGGAGAGTGGTTGAGGAGCTGAGAAGACCAAAGCTAACTAGCAAGAGTTCATCAAGCTATAACTCACCTAGTTAGCTACCAAGACACTCACCTAGCTTACCTTGAAGCTAGTTCATCTCTAGGCAGCCCATGGACTTCAAGACATCATCCTATGGTTGCAACCTCACCAAAGCATTGCAAGAAGACCCATGTGCATTCATGTAGGCTGCCATGTGCATCATTCAAGCATGTTCACTCCATGTGATATCAAATAGGTGCCAAAACACCAAGGGATGCTTCCTATTCGGCCAAAGACTCCTTCCTCTCCATTTTGGCGCCCAAATAACTTCCAAATGCATTCCAAGCATCCTTAAGACCGAACTAACACCTTACCATTCGTCCAAAGCATCATGCACCTTCAAATAGTCATGTATTTAGTCAAATAGACATCTAATTATTTGGCCAGCCCTTTTATTTCCTATAAATTGAGAGGTTGCCATCATTTGTAAACATCTCATCTCATATATAAAAATTACTCTTGTGAGTTAATTTCTCTTAAAAGTTCTTTGTGAACTTTATCGATTAAACAAGTATAATTCCTATACTTGTGGCGTCATTCCTTCCATCCGGATTCCAAAATTCATAGATTAATATCTTAGGGTTGAAGACACTATCACCACCCCTCAAACAAGTTTGTGAAGACCGGGATTGTGCTCCTTAGCACTATTTCATGTTTGGCGTGTTTGAGATACAACAACAACACCATCTCCATTTCAACATCAACACTATCAACTTCATCCATCAAGACCATCATTTCCGTAGCCATCTCTATCTCTACTATTTCATTTCATCATTTATCTTATTCTTCCATTTATTTTTCCAATTTTAATCTTATTTCTTTCTTATATTATTTGCAGCCCAAGCTTATAATTCAAGGACATCAGTACTTGTCAATCCTAGATCAGGGTACAATAAGGCTATCTACCCTCTTCCATCAAAGCGTGTAGATCACCTTACATCAAGCGGTAATCAGAGCATAGTTGGATTGACAACAAAAGTGTCATTAGCGTGTAAAGCAAAAAGAAGTTCAAAAGAGAAAAGGCTCATTCAACAAAATTGGAGTGCAAAAAGAAAATAAAAAGAAAATAAAAAAGAGAAAACAAGCCAAGGAAAGTTCTCTACCATTGCAAAGTACATCAAAGAGGCCATCTACACTAAAAGAAGATAACCTTATTGTTTCTTGAGAAAGGTTACAGTAAGTGTTGTTTCTTGAATTGTAAGTCATATCTTCCTTTTCTATCCTTTTATTTTCCTTGTCTTCAACCATTTTCTTCTACCTTTCCATTTCTTCTATTCTTTTTACCCTAACCTATTTGCAGCCGACGAACACAAGGAAAAGAATTAACTTGTTATAATCTTGAGTAAGTTCTTCAAAGGACTTAGCAAGAGAAATTAAGTGGAAAAAGGCTATTGAGAGAGTGAGATCAGAACGGGAATTGTTAAAAGCCAAGTCATATTCCCGAGAGTAAACACGAGTGTTGAGTGGAGTGATCTTATCTTTTCTTTGGAGTGGATGCAGAAACTGTTGGAGTTGAAAAGAATGAATTTGGAGGAAAAGAGGAGAGTGAATAACAATTTTTATCTAACCTTACTTCTTCTCCTATTCTCTCTTTTGTTTTGCAGGATAATTCAAGAGATATATCTTTTCAATGAGATGATTCAAAAATCATGGTGATGTAAGGTAATTCTACCTTCTCGTTTGATTGTGGATCTAGGAAGGAAGCAAACAACCTGCACAAGTGAATGGCTTAAAAAGAGAGGGTTAAGGGTGGTGGACGTATTGTGAATAGGTGGGCTGTTTAAAATGAGAGATGGAAGCGGAAGATGATTGAAATGGTTATGGTTATGGCGATGAAACAAAAGGATGGTTGTGAGGATAGTATCTTGAAGAACGCTCAAAGAAGAACCAATGCTATAGAGAGCAAAGACCAAATCTTTATATTGTTTCTTCAAGGGGTGGTGATAAGTACTTTGACCCACTAGTTATATGAACTAGGAACCAGAAGTATCAAGATGAAAGAAGAGGGTTGACGCCACAAGTATAAATTATACTTGATAAGTCGATAAAAGTCACCAGGACTTTAGGAATAGAATAATCTCACTTTGATTAATAAAAATGGTCTGATTACAAATGATGAATGCTTTCCTATTTATAGGAAATGGAGGGCATGGCTGAATAGAGACATAATGGTTCAGCCAGCCCATGTATCTCCCTATAAAGACATAATTTAAATGCTAAAAGAGATGATGGTTTGGCCCTTGATGGAGGAAATGATCCTTGGCCGAATAACACTTGTATCCCTTCAAATTGGCGCCAAATGGGAGAGGAGATGATGCTTGGCCGAATGGTTAAATGGCTTTTCATCTTGGCGCCTAAATGAGATCATATGCACGGCACATGGGGGCTGGTCATATGGCACGCACATGGGTGTTCTAGGGAGCCTTGTGGTGCAGCCTTGTGCATGGGATGATGGCTGGTCATGTTCTCTCTCTTGGGCGTGCATGTGTCTCCTCCAAGCTAGCTTGAGTTGTGGAGCTAGCTAGCAAACATGGGCTGTTTGTGAACAAGCTTCCTAGCTAAATCCTTGTGAGCTCCTTAACATTATGTTCAGCTACATTCAGCTACCTTTGACATCACTTTTGGCAACTCAACTCCAAATAGTCCAACTAGCTAAGTTTAGCTAGCCTTAAGCTCCTCCAGCTGAATCAAGCTTCCCTTAGTGTTCCATGAGCTGCCTTTTACTTTGTAAGCTGTTTGTGAGCTGCATATGACGTCCAAATCATTCACCAAGCTACCTAAACGTTCATTATGCTCCAATGTACCTACATGTGCAAGGAAACAAGGTAATTCCATGGTATTGAGCTAATATGAGCTAATTACCTTGCTGCCATGTTTGATTATGGTAATGTGAGCTAAGTTTGAATGTCATGAGCTAATTATATCATCTCCTAATATGTGTAAGGTAAGGTATAAAGCCTAAGAGCTAATATGAATGCAAATGAACTAATGAAATGCATTATAAGTATGCTGCCTTGATGTATATGTTATAATCATGCATAATATAATTATATAGCTATCCTAACATGCTTAAATATTAAAATAACAATGTGTAAGATGTATTCATACTAAGTTATTCTTTAACTTCATAACTAATATCCTTAGCATGATATGTAATATAATAGTATATATTATAAGGTTATTATAAAGTAAATGCATTAAAAGGATGTTCAAGAGTACTCCCTTTATAGTTGAAAACGTGCTTGCATCATCCCCCATTCTTTAGGGCGATTTATCCTCAAATCGAGTTAATTCTGTCCTTGCATAGCTTCACGCCTCTTTGCTAAAAGAAAGTATCCTTTGAACGTTTGTGTTCTTCCATTAGATACCCTTTTGTAAGATTTCCCTTTAGGCCTTTCTTTGGAATATGATTTACCAACAGGTACCTTTTGGGAATGATCTTTATCTAGGGATATCCCTTTTGGAAGTGACCTTTCACGTGATTTGTCCTGAAAAGTGAGGAGAGAAAAGGTTTCATATGAAGGGGTACTTACCTTTTGTAGATTAAAATCATTGGCGAAGAGTTGTGACTTTAAGTCCCAAACATCACCACTTTTCGTAGGTGACCATTTTCCAGCATTGAACCATCATGTATCTCTATGAAGAAGTTTGGTTTCTTGTTTAGTTCCTCTTCATTTTTCGTTGGAGTTTTACCTTTGCGCCATGCTTGTACACTCTTTCGCATATGCAATTGATCTTGTTGTACTTCTTTTGGCGTTAAAGGCATCAAGGTCACCTTGCGTCCATCATGCTTAAAAGTGTATTGATTGTGAAAACAATCATGAATGGCCCTTTTGTCATACTGCCATGGTCTCCCAAGTAAGATGTGGCTAGCATGCATAGGGACAATGTCACAAAGCACCTCGTCCTTTTACCTACCAACTGAGAAAGGAATTAGAACCTGTTTGGTAACATTTAACTCACCTCCTTCATTGAGCCATTGGAGTTTATATGGAGTAGGATGTTTTGACGTTGCCAATCCAAGTTTTTCAACCATAAGAGTGCTGGCTACGTTTGTGCAACTTCCTCCATCGATGATCATTGTGCAAACCTTATCCTTGACATGGCACCTTGTATGAAAGATATTGTTTCTCTGAATATCATCTTGGGATGTTTGTGATTGTAGGCACCTCTTTGAAACAAGCATCTCACCATGATCTGCATTTTCTTCCGTTTCTTCTTCTTGTATTGTTTCAGGTTCCACATCAAAAATCGGCTCATCAGAATCTGATACAATATCTCCATTGTCAAGCACCATCATGGTATTTCGGTTGGGACATTGACTAGCAACATGTCCTTTTCCAAAACACTTGAAACATTTGATGTCTCTTGATCTCTCAAAACTGTTGGTTTGCTTTTCTTTACCCTTGCTAGATTCGCCCACTTGTGTAGTTTTAGGTACCTCTACATCATCCTTTGTTTGGACTGGAGTTTGCTTTCGGAAAGTAATAGGTTCTTGCTTCCATTTGGTGGCCGAATTTGGACTGCTCCTAGTGTAGGATTTGCTTTTGAGTTGTCTTTCAATTTTTATGGCCACATGCACCATTTCTTCAATCTCTACATAATGTTGAAGTTCAACAAGGTTAGCAATATCAAGATTTAGGCCAGATAAGAATCTTGCCATTGTTGCTTCTCTATCTTCATCCACATTGGCTCGGATCATGGCAATCTCCATTTCTTTGAAATAATCTTCAACATCCTTGCTTCCTTGTTTCAAATTTTGTAATTTATGATAAAGATCTCGATGATAGTGAGTAGGAACAAACCTTTTCCACATAATGGCCTTCATTTCATCCCATGCTGTGATGGGGCGTTCACCATTTCGTCTTCTTGAACTCACCAATTGATCCCACCAAACTAAGGCATAGTCCACAAATTCCATAGCAGCAAGCCTAACCTTCTTTTGCTCCATATAGTTTTGGCATTCAAAAATGTGTTCAATTTTGATTACCCAATCAAGATAGGCTTCTGGATCAGTTCATCCTTGAAATGGAGGAATAGTCACTTTGATGTTGCTGAAGTTGTCATTTTGATTTCGATGAACATCTCTCCTTGCTACTGATGTTACTTCAGCCTCTTCCTCTTCTAAGTCTTCTTCTATTCTAGGGCGGTTTACTCTCTGATTGGCTAAAGATGCTTCTAATTGATCCATACGATCTTGCAAAGGCTCCAATTCTAATTTCAACAATCTTGCCATTTCGTGCATAATAGCTTGTGTCTGCAAGTTAGGGGCTTCTCTTTCTGGGGATCGTCCTGAACTCCGAGACATGGTTAGTGAAATAAGAAAAGAATAAGATGTGTAAAAGACCTTACCAGAATATACTCTCACAAAGCCTCACGAGTCACTCCAAGAAAATTTGATGTCACTCAATCCGCTCGTGTTTGCACTCTAGGACTTTAATGGCTTTTACTTGTCCTCTTATGATCTTACACACGCTCCAGCCTTTTTCCTATCAATTCTCTTGTCTCAAGTTCTAGAAAACTTTTACTCAAGACTATATCGAGTAAATTTTACTTGTTTGGCGTCGGCTGCAAAATGGGTTAGTAGGAATGGAAAGCAAAATATAATTGAAAGGGTGGCTTAGAAACAATAGAAAGAAGAGAATAAAGGGGTTACTTACACACACTTTACAACCTTCTATCACCATAATCAAATTTAAAGGCTTACTTGAATGGCTTGATGATGAGAATTATTGATGAGTGCTTCCAACTTTTCTTTCTTTTTTTTTGAGTGCTTTCAATTTCTTCTTTTGAGTGCTTCTTTTCTGATTTTTTTCTTGCTTTCTTTGACTTTGCACTTCTCTTTGCACTTCTTCCTTTTGTATTTTTGTTTTTGTTGCACGTTGCTTCTTCCACCAAAGCTCTGATTACCGCTTGATGTAAGGTAATTCTACCTTCTCGTTTGATTGTGGATCTAGGAAGGAAGCAAATAACCTGCACAAGTGAATGTCTTAAAAAGAGAGGGTTAAGGGTGGTGGACGTATGGTGAATAGGTGGGCTGTTTAAAATGAGAGATGGAAGCGGAAGATGATTAAAATGGTTATGGTTATGGCGATGAAACAAAAGGATGGTTGTGAGGATAGTATCTTGAAGAACGCTCAAAGAAGAACCAATGCTATAGAGAGCAAAGACCAAATCTTTATATTGTTTCTTCAAGGGGTGGTGATAAGTACTTTGACCCACTAGTTATATGAACTAGGAACCAGAAGTATCAAGATGAAAGAAGAGGGTTGATGCCACAAGTATAAATTATACTTGATAAGTCGATAAAAAGTCACCAGGACTTAAGGAAGAGAATAATCTCACTTTGATTAATAAAATGGTCTGATTACAAATGATGAATGCTTTCTTATTTATAGGAAATGGAGGGCATGGCTGAATAGAGACATAATGGTTCAGCCAGCCCATGTATCTCCCTATAAAGACATAATTTAAATGCTAAAAGAGATGATGGTTTGGCCCTTGATGGAGGGAAATGATCCTTGGCCGAATAACACTTGTATCCCTTCAATTTGGCGTCAAATGGGAGAGGAGATGATGCTTGGCCGAATGGTTAAATGTGATGTAAGGTAATTCTACCTTCTCGTTTGATTGTGGATCTAGGAAGGAAGCAAAACAACATGCACAAGTGAATGGCTCAAAACAGAATGGATAAGGGTGGTAAACGTATGGTTTAATAGGTATGCTATTTAATAAATGAGAGATGGAAGCGGAAGATGATTGAAATGGTTATGGTTATGGTGATGAAACAAAAGGATGGTTGTGAGGATAGTATCTTGAAGAACGCTCAAAGAAGAACCAATGCTATAGAGAGCAAAGACCCAATCTTTATATTGTTTCCTCAAGGGGTGGTTATAAGTACTTTGACCCACAAGTTATATGAACTAGGAACCAGAAGTATCAAGATGAAAGAAGAGGGTTAACGCCACAAGTATAAAATACTTCATAAGTCGATAAAAAGTCACCAGGACTTAAGAAAGAGAATAATCTCACTTCAATTAAAATAAAAGGTCTGATTACAAATGAATTGTGATTTCCTATTTATAGGAAATGGAGGGGCATGGCCGAATGGATACATGGTGGTTCGGCCAGCCCTTGTGCCTCTATAAAATGACATAATTAAATGCTAAATGACATAATGTTTTAGTCCTTTATGGAGGGAAATAATCCTTGGCCGAATAGTCCTTATGTCCCCTCAAGTTGGCGCCAAATTGAATGGGAAATGATGCTTGGCCGAATAGGGAGAGAGCTCTTCATCTTGGCGCCTAAATAAACCACATACAAGGCACATGGGGCTGTTCACATGCAAAACACATGGCTTGGTCGAATAGGGAGAGAACTCTTCATCTTGGCGCCTAAATGATCCTCATGCAAGGCACATAGGGGCTGGTCATATGCAAGGCACATGGGTGTTCTAGGAAACCTTGTGGTGTAGCCTTGTGCATGGAATGATGGCTGGTCATGTGCTTTCTCTCTTGGGCGTGCATGTGTCTTCTTCAAGCTAGCTTGAGTTGTGAAGCTAGCTAGCCAACATGGGCTGTTTGTGAGCAAACTTCCTAGCTAAGTCCTTGTGAGCTCCTCAATATTATGTTCAACTACATTCAGCTACCTTTGACATCACTTTTGGCAACTCAGCTCCAAATAGTCCAACTAGCTAAGTTTAGCTAGCCTTAAGCTCCTCCAGCTGAACCGAGCTTCCCTTAGTGTTCCATGAGCTGCCTTGTACTTTGTAAGCTGATTGTGAGCTGCATATGAAGTCCAAATCATTCACCAAGCTATCTCAACGTTTATTATGCTCCAATGTACCTACATGTGCAAGGAAACAAGGTAATTCCATGGTATTGAGCTAATATGAGCTAATTACCTTGCTGCCATGTTTGATTATGGTAATGTGAGCTAAGTTTGAATGTCATGAGCTAATTATATCATCTCCTAATATGTGTAAGGTAAGGTATAAAGCCTAAGATCTAATATGAAAGCAAATGAACTAATGAAATGCATTATAAGTATGCTGCCTTGATGTATATGTTATAATCATGCATAATATAATTATATAGCTATCCTAACATGCTTAACATATTAAAATAACATTGTGCATCAATTATAAAGATGTGAATATGTTGTATGCATGAATATCATATAACATGGTATTCATAAATGATAAATGGAAACATGTAATAATAATATCCTAAGAAATGATATGTAATCATAACATATATTTGAATGATATGAAAGACATGATTAACTAAACATAGGATGGAAATAATAATATGATAATTTATACTAACATGTGAATGAATGCTTATGATAGAATAGAATGTATAAATGATATAATATAAGATAGGGTAATGAAGAACTCCCTTAGAAACAGCTTTGAAGAACATCCATTGTGTGTTCAAGTCATGGAGAAAGTTGGAGCTAGTTTGGATCGTATCAAAATGGCTTATCATCTTGGTGCCTAAATGAGATCATATGCACGGCACATGGGGGCTGGTCATAAGGCTCGCACATGGGTGTTCTAGGGAGCCTTGTGGTGTAGCCTTGTGCATGGGATGATGGCTGGTCATGTTCTCTCTCTTGGGTGTGCATGTGTCTCCTCCAAGCTAGCTTGAGTTGTGGAGCTAGCTAGCAAACATGGGCTGTTTGTGAACAAGCTTCCTAGATAAGTCCTTGTGAGCTCCTTAACATTATGTTCATCTACATTCAGCTACCTTTGACATCACTTTTGGCAACTCAGCTCCAAATAGTCCAACTAGCTAAGTTTAGCTAGCCTTAAGCTCCTCCAGCTGAATCGAGCTTCCCTTAGTGTTCCATGATCTGCCTTTTACTTTGTAAGCTGTTTGTGAGATGCATATGACGTCCAAATCATTCACCAAGCTACCTCAACGTTCATTATGCTCCAATGTACCTATATGTGCAAGGAAACAAGGTAATTCCATGGTATTGAGCTAATATGAGCTAATTACCTTGCTGCCATGTTTGATTATGGTAATGTGAGCTAAGTTTGAATGTCATGAGCTAATTATATCATCTCCTAATATGTGTAAGGTAAGGTATAAAGCCTAAGAGCTAATATGAATGCAAATGAACTAATGAAATGCATTATAAGTATGCTGCCTTGATGTATATGTTATAATCATGCATAATATTATATAGCTATCCTAACATGCTTAACATATTAAAATAACAATGTGTAAGATGTATTCATACTAAGTTATTCTTTAACTTCATAACTAATATCCTTAGCATGATATGTAATATAATAGTATATATTATAAGGTTATTATAAAGTAAATGCATTAAAAGGATGTTCAAGAGTACTCCCTTTATAGTTGAAAACGTTCTTGCATCACATGGTTTTTGGAAAAACAAAAGATGTGAATTTTGAAGAACCAATAGCCATGACTTTTGGTGATTCACAAAACATGTCTCTTGATATTACAAAGGTTATGCCATTTGAAGTTCCAAAAGAAGCATCACTTGAAGTTCCAAGAGTTGTGTTCATTGACAATCCAAGTGCATTGCCAATCTAGAAAAGAATTTAGCAACCAACTCCTATTAAACATCCACCCTGGTTTGATATTTCTATTCATCTTGTCAAAAGTTTTTCCTTTACATGTTTTGATTTATTTTGCAGCAATTTGATTCATATCTATGGAATTATCTTATCACTTGGTGATGGCAAGGTCATTCGAGAATGCCTATGGATGAAACGAAAGATCAAGGATGATTATTCTAACCATGAAATTGCAAATTTTTTCTTTGATTTTTCGAATGTTCCAAGCGACACAACTTATCAAATTGGGAGGCTAGGGGACGTGACCTTCAAAGAGCCAAGAGATGCAAGGCAAAGGGAGACATTTTATCATCCAAAGGATGTGACTTATGAGGATTATAAGGACATTTCCATTCCAAGAGTTATAACATTTCATGATTCAATGAATACACCTATTGGAGGACCAAGGAACATGACTTTTGGGGATATGATCGTTTAAAGCAACATATCTTGTGATTCAAAAGATATCACTTTTGGCCATCCAAAAGATGTGAAAAGAGAGTATACCTTTAACTTTCTATTGATTAATATTTCCCTTACTTATAAAAGTCTTATTTGTTTCCAGGATAAGGAGGTTCAAGGTACTAATTCAAGGTTCATAACTTTTCACAAGGATCATTTCATAGATCTTTTCGAAAAGGAATTGAATGGATACATTTTGAAAACAAATCAGAAACGTTTGAATGGAAAGACACTAATGAGAAGTCACCTTTCGATTTGAGGACAAATCGCCTAAAAGAAGGGGAGGATGATGTGATCCTGTCTAGCTCCAACTTTCTCCATGACTTGATCACATCGTGGATGTTATTCAAAGCTGGTTCTAAGGGAGTTCTTCCTTACTTTATCCTTTATTATCTTCTATATGCATCACATAATGATATAAGCATGCTTTTGCTCCTAAAACTATGCTTGAATAATCATATGTTATCATTCACTTGCATACTATATGATTTTCATGCATAACATATGTTTTCACATCTTTACTTAGCTTTATATTATGTTTACATACGTTTTAGATTCATTTATTATGTATGCATATCATTTATATATCATGAAGGCAAGTATTCATTCATTCATTAACTCATGTCATGTTATTCTAGCTCATGTTCTGTTTACATTAGCTCACTTGCTTTAAATCCATGTTTCTTTAGCTCATTTGCATGCATGAATCTATTTTCTAGCTCATATATGTTTTCCTAAAGGTCATGAACGTCCTATGCCTTCTATATAGCTTATATACATGTTATCTTAGCTTCTAGATGATCATTCATAGCTCATATCATTCAAACACCTCATGACAGCATACATCTTACCTTACATGAGCTCACACGTTGCTTACTTGGTTTGTTTGTTGATTCATATAGGTGAAACACAAAGCAAGGCATATTATGATAGCTTGGTTAGCTAAAAGGACAATCATAACAGCTCACACTAGTTCATGAATGTTATGGTAGCTCATTTCATCATTTAAGGAGCTTCAACTTAGCTAGAGGAGCTAGCATGTAGCTGAACTTAACTTGAGGAGAGCTTTGGACCAAATTACTAAAAAATGGACTAAAGGTAGCTGGAAGTAACTGGGAGAGTAGCTGAGGAGCTGAGAAGACCAAAGCGAACTAGCTTGAGTTTATCCAGCTATAACTCACTTAGTTAGCTACCAAGACACTCACCTAGGTTACCTTGAAGCTAGTTCATCTCTAGGCTGCCCATGGACTTCAAGACATCATCCTATGGTTGCAACCTCACCAAAGTATTGCAAGAAGACCCATGTGCATTCATGTAGGCTGACATGTGCATCATTCAAGCATGTGCACTCCATGTGACATCAAATAGGTGCCAAAACACCAAGGGATGCTTCCTATTCGGCCAAAGACTCCTTCATATCCATTTTGGCGCCCAAATAACTTCCAAATGCATTCAAAGCATCCTTAAGACCGAACCAACACCTTACCATTCATCCAAAGCATCATGCATCTTCAAATAGTCATGTATTTAGACAAATAAACATCTAATTATTTGGCCAGCCCTCTAATTTCCTATAAATTGAGAGGATGCCATCTTTTGTAAACATCTCATCTCATATATAAAATTACTCTTGTGAGTTAATTTCTCTTCAAAGTTCTTTGTGAACTTTATCGATTAAACAAGTATAATTCCTATACTTGTGGCATCATTCCTTTCATCCCAATTCCAAAATTCCTAGATTAATATCTAGAGGGTTGAAGACACTATCACCACCCCTCAAACTAGTTTGTGAAGACCGGGATTGTGCTCCTTAGCTCTATTTCATCTTTGGCATGTTTTGAGATACAACAACAACACCATCTCCATTTCAACATGAACACTATCAACTTCATCCATCAAGACCATCATTTTTGCAACCATCTCTATCCCTACTATTTCATTTCATCATTTATCTTATTCTTCCATTTATTATTCCAATATTAATCTGATTTCTTTCTTATCGTATTTGCAACCCAAGCTTATAATTCAAAGACATCAGTACTTGTCAATCCTAGATCGGGGCACAATAAGGCTATCTACCGTCTTCCATCAAAGCGTGTAGATCACCTTACATCAAGAAGGCTCTTCATCTTGGCGCCTAAATGATATCACACGCAAGGCACATGGGGGTTGGTCATATGGCACACACATGGGTGTTCTAGGGAGCCTTGTGGTTCAACCTAGTGCATGGGATAATGGCTGGTCATGTGCTCCATCTTGGGCATGCATGATGTATCATTCAAGCCAGCTTGAATGTGGGAGCTAACTAGCAAGCATGGGGTAATTTATGGACAAGCTTCCTAGTCGAGTCCTTGTAAGCACCATAACAGCATGTTCAGCTACATTCAGCCACCTTTGATATCACTTTTGGCAACTCAGCTCCAAATAGTCCAACTAGCTGAGTTTAGCTAGCCTTGCGCTCCTCCAGCTGAATTGAGCTTTTCATATTGTTCCATGAGCTGCCATGTACTTTGTGAGCTGTTTGTGTGCTGCATATGATGTCCAAATAATCCTGATACAGTTCAACCTAGCCTCACTTGGATGGCTGGTGAAGTTAAGGTTGTACCTTTGATTGTTTCGATCTAGGAAAGCAACAAGTATCCTGCATAAACAAGAAAGCTCAAAAAAATAGTTAAATGGAAGTAATGAAATGGAAAGATAAATATGGCAGTGAAAAATATATGTAAGTTAATGATATGTTTAAAGAAAATGATGAACTATGGTAATGGAAGTAGAATGAAGGTGATGGAGATGAATATGAAAAGTAGTATCTCAAAGAAGACTCAAAGAAGAACCAATGTTAAAGAACAAAGACCGAGACTTTATATTGCTTCTTTAAGGGATGGTAAACAAGGACTTTGACCCACTATCTATAAAGAGATAAGAACCAGAAGTATCAGGGTGAAATAGATAGGGTGACGCCACAAGCATAAGCTTGATAAGTCGATAAAGTTCACTTAAGAACTAAAGAGAGAAACTCGCACAAATATTTGATTAAATAAAGTGAATTGGTTTCTTTTACAAATGAATGGAAAGCTATTTATAGGCCTAAGAGTGCATGTTGTGAATACAAAACATTTAATGAGTGAACCTTCATGGATGAGTGTTTGTACTTTAAGTGGATACAAAGCATGGCTTAGGTGAATGAATTTTGATGAATGGATGTTCATCTTTTAATGGCATACATCCTTTGGCCGAATTCATCCCACCTTGTGTGAACTTGTTGATTTGTCTTCTATGGATGAATGTTCATGAATGTATCTTGGCTGAAATTCTTCCCCCTTGTGTGAACATGACTATTTGGTTTCTTGCATGAATATGAATGGATGGATGAATTTAAAAGCCTTTGAATGAATCCTTGCACCTACTCACAAATGTTCTGATTCATTTTAATATTCTTTTCTCATTCATGCATGTCTTCATTAATTCCTCCCATGCATAAGTCCTTTGAAGGAGATGAATGGTTACAAATCCCGTATTAATTTCCTGCCTGCACTGTCTTCAGTAATCTGGGCATATCTCAAGTTCCCGATATCGGATTGATGTGATTCAAAATGCGTTGGAAAGATACGAGATAGGGGATTAAATTTTAAGATACTTCATCACCCAAAGATGCTTGCAACATGTTAAAAAATGTAGATCAATCTGACTGACGTGAACTATCCAACCAACTCTTCAATTGCCTTTAGTCTTCTTAGCATCCAATGAACCTAGACAAAGTATGTAAACAATTAATTAGATAGGAATTGAGATATGATAATTATGAATGCATGCTTACACCTATGTTTATAATGAAAATGAGCTAACTATGAATGCATTTGCATTGAATGAGTTATATAAAGATGTGAATTAATAAGTCATGCATGAATATCATATATTATACATATAAATTACAGCATATAATATTCAAGCAAAAATTAAGAATAAGATAAACATATTCACGTGACATGTAATGAATAAATGAGTAAATAAATAATAAAATAAGGTAAGACTCCCTTAGAATCAACAAGGCAGAACGTCCATGAAGTGATCATGTGTTGAAGAAGTTTGGTCCTTGGCATGATCGCATCATGATAGGGAAGCGGTGGCGGATTGATGAACGTTGCTCTTGTTGAAGAATCAAACCTAGAAAGCTCTAGACTCGATGAAGAACAAAGGGGATGAATAGGGGAAGGTGGCGGCAGTAGCTAGGATTCTTTAGGGTTTCTTTTATGTGTTGGAATCAAGGCAATAAGATTAGAATAAAATAAACAAAAGATAAATAAATGGAAGATGAAATAAGATAATAAAGAAATCAGAATATCTCCCTTATGAAGGTGGACGGTAAAGATGATTGATGGTGCGAATAGATTTGTGGATAATAGATGGATAAGTGTCTTATCGAGCCCTCCTAGTCACAATGAAAAAAGGAAAACACGATAAATGGCTCTAACCAACCCTCCTAGTCGTGATGAAAAGGCAAATTGGAGTGTGAAGATTAATCTCCCTCACAAGAACTTGAAAGAACTCCAGGAGAAGAAGCTTCGAAGGCATAAGGCAATCAACACTTGCAAAAACAAACTCTCGTTGTATTATTGATCAAAGAAATCTTGAATTACAAAGTTTAATGAAGCCTCCTTTATATAGGGGCTGAGTTCTAAAGGTCCTAAATAACTAATGAATAAAATAATAATAAACTAAACATATCTTAACTCTAATTCCTAATAAAATAATAATAACTAAAGATAATACTTTTAACCCAACCTTAATTCCTAATAAAATAATAAATCTAATCCTAAAAGATAATGCATCATCCTATATTAAGTTATATTACAAATAATCAATAAAAATATTGAAAATTCGTAATATTTACAAAATCCCGTATTAATCCCGTATAGGATTTTCTGCATGCATCATCTTTAGTAAAATAGCCATATCTTGAGTTCCCGATATTGGATTGATGCGATTCAAGAACCGTTGGAAAGATAAGAGACAGACGGTCGTATCTCCAGAAGACATATTGACTAAATAATATCAGGATACCATTCAAAAAGTCGTAGTAAATATGCTTCTGTTCTGATCTTCTTTTC
This sequence comes from Hibiscus syriacus, assembly GCF_006381635.1. Lineage (NCBI taxonomy): Eukaryota > Viridiplantae > Streptophyta > Magnoliopsida > Malvales > Malvaceae > Hibiscus > Hibiscus syriacus. The sequence goes on from NW_024063010.1 coordinate 98,085, forward strand.
CAATGCTTGGACGAGTGGATCATTTGGAAGAGTTATTATTTCTTCCTTTGATGTGAGCCTTGTGATGCATGTATCATCCTCCCTTTCTTCAAAAAGATTCAACCATGAATCTGAAACATTAAAGAGAGCAACATTAGAATCGTTTAATGATTCATTCACATTATACTTACCGAATAGATATGCTTTGAATCTTCGAGACTTTGTTCTTCTAATAGGTTCGAGTAGAAACATTTGTCCAAAGAAGAATGTATTATGAACTCTGGTGCATGTATCATTCCCCCACTCCTCAAAAGGATTCGTCCTCGAATCTAAAAATCCAAGAGAAAGAGATTTAGATGTGTTGAAAGAAAAACTTGTGAAACATTTACCAGGATCAATGTGATGTGTCTTTATGCGTTTTAGTCGAGGTTTCTTCTTTGTAGGAACTGATTTCTTGAAGTCTTGAAATCCTCTTTTGCATACAAGTCTTGTAATCTGATGTTTTGGTTGAAATTCAACATGGCGCCGGCCATTGTTGGCTTTATGTATGATTATTTCAGATAATTTCTCCATGGTTTTATTTGTGTGTGGCGAGAATGAGTGTTTAAAAACCATGTCAACTGGTTTGTTAAAGTAATCCCTTAAGTCTCCTAAGTGGGGTTCATAAATTAATAATTCCCGGGAGGAGCTTTGTGGACTGTAGAACCTGTTTAGTTGGCAAGGAAACTCATATACAAGATATAGCTCATTAAAAGCACTTTTAAAAGTATGGGTAGAAATATCAAAAATATCCGAGTTATCGTGATATAAATCTTTGATATATTCAATTCTCGGAATAGTAGTATGAGTTTGATAGGTAAGAGTATACCTTCGTGGTAGTGTATCGTCTACTGTGTTTTGCTTACCTCGGTATGTTACGCACTTAAAGGAGTTGTGTTTAGTATGGATGACAACTTCACGAGCCTTACCTTGTAAGAAGGAGAAGAAGTATGTTACAATGTCATTAAAATGAGTAATAAAATACTTACCTTTGGACTCTCGTAAATCATGACTCTTCATTGATATAGCATAGTGATTAGGGTTTTCAGGTGGTAACCCGTCAGGAGGGTCACCTAGCACTATTCGACAACTCTTGGCGATAGAAGATGGTGTGGGCCAATTTCGTGTTGCTTTTACTTTCTCATCATTTACATGGATTCCCTGTGCATGAACTATAAAGCATGTGGAGTTGTTCAAGTCATGTTTCATCATTAAGATGGCGTCACGACTAAGGCTTTCCTGGATGTAGCCTTTTTGTAACAAATCTAACTCTTTGGTTTCTTCGAAATTGTATGTTTGACGAGGTATGATGCAACCTTGAATTAGATTGGTTTGGTGTTGTTTTCCTCTTTTTGATGGTAATTCGTTAGGTGGATCACCTAACACTTCTCGAAAATCCTGTAACAAAGATGAAAACACATTAGGCAAATCCTTGTTAATGTTAGAAATTGAAACAATTGATTCCCTAAAGTGAACAAGGATGGAAGGTTGTTTGTAAAGAAGGTTCTCTCTCAATTCTTTTGTGCTCACACATAGATTTTGAGTCACTCTTTTCTTCTCACAATTAGGTTCACTCACCTCCCATGGGTCATTATTCTTTTGGTTTTTGAAACTAGTGACCTCTTTTTCTTTTGCCTCTTTCTCAGCTTTTTCTTTTTTTACTTTCTCTACCTCCTCACAAATTATCATTTGATCTTTAGGGGTTGGAAGTGTGTCATTCTTTGTTGGTCGTTCTTTCTCCTTGTCAGGTTTGTCATCTCTTGGCTTTTTCAGAGAAGATGGAGTAGAAGATGAGGAAGGATTTGAAGGATTACCTTGGTAAGAGGATGAAATACCTTGGTAATATTCTCTGAATTGGAATCTCCTTTGTATTTGTATTTCGATTGTCATTGCTTTCTTTAGTGTATCTTCGAGGTTTTCGTACTCATGGAGATCAAGAAGATCAGTGATGTTTGAGTTTAAGCCGACGACGAATCTGGACACGGTTACCTCTTCTTTTTCGGTTATGTTAGCCCTATTGAGTAAGGACTGCATTTCCTTGTAGTAGTCTTCAACTGAACTTCTACCTTGTCGAAGTTGGTGTAGTCGTAGTTTAACTTCTCGTGTATAATGTGTCGGTAGGAATCACTTCCTCATGGTTTGTTTGAGGTCGGTCCAAGAAGTGATTGTTGGAATTTGGAAGTTCTGGATCTTTTTCCTTGTTTGCATCCACCAAGTTCGAGCATATCCTTTGAATTGCATGGTGATGAGGTGAACTTGTTTAGCTTGGGGGCAATCATGGTATGCGAACATGAGATCAACTTTTCCTTCCCAATCGATGTACCTGTATGGATCGTTGTCTCTTTTGAAAGACGGGATCGTGAACTTTGGTTTTGCAAAGAGTTTGGGTGCTTGTAAATGTGGTTGTTCTCGCCTGGGTACCAAAAGTTCAACATTGTTTGGTCTTGGATTTTGGTTTGGTAGATCCAGTTGTGGTTTTTGTCGTTTTCTCACGGTTTCATCAAATCTTTCAACTTGAGTTGTGAGTCGGGAAAGTGTGGCTAAGATAGCCGTAAGTGTCTTGTTGTTATTGTCGCCCATCCTGAAATCATAACACTCAAAAGAAAATTTTAAAGTAAAATAAAAATAAAAGAAAGAAAATTCAACAAAGCAAGAAACCTCACAAGTCACTCCAAAAAAAGTAACACAACGAGAGGCAAGTAAGCCGATCTTGTACTCTTTAAAACTCACTTTACCAAGTAGTCTTCCACAGTTCGTATCGGAGTTTGATTACTAGCAAAGGCGATAAGAAAAACCTAAAAGTTCTAAGAGGCCAAACATGGGTTAGACTCAAAGAGAACGAGAATGCAAAGAAGGAAGAAGTATGCAAACTCTTTAGTCCTACTAACACAATGAAGATAATGTGTTAGATAATGCAAAAGAACAATAACAAGGAAAAACAAAAGAACCTAAAGCACTAAGAGTCAAAGAAAAAAAAAGAACCAACCCAGAAACCTGGAAAACGCTGGATCAATTTGAGAAACGTTTTTGAGGGGGTTACCGGTGTCAACAAATTATGGAAAAATTCTTGAATGTCTTTTGATGCGTCAAGAAACCACATGTAAAATTTCAGAACCAAATACCTTCAGTAGTATCCAGTAGACTCTCTTGAATGATCTTCAATATATGAATTTTCAATCTGGAAATTTTCACCACGAAATTCCTCCTGTAAAATGTTCAAGAAATTCGACAAGATTCTAAACCGAATCTGCCGATGAAACTTGAATGATGTATTTGAAGGCTCCAATGAACTCTGATTGGGGTGAAATTTGGACTGAGGATTAATATTAGAATGAATATGACATATGGATAAAATCAGCCCTAAATACCTTCGTTTACAATTTGTTTGAAATTTTGGCTTTTTTTTTATTTTTTTGCCTTTTTTGCCTTTTTTTGTTTTTTTGAAAAAAATAGCAAACTAACAAGAAGGATTTAAATCTAAATTAAAATTAAATAAAAAGAACCTGAAACGCTGAATCTTTTGTGAACTAGCTCCGTTGGGGTACCTTGACGGTTTTGTGTGCAAGAACAAGCAAGATTGCTTGTTTCTTTCCAAGAATCGGCCCAAATCTGATACCAATTGATAGGGAAGCGATGGCGGATTGATGAACGTTGCTCTTGTTGAAGAATCAAACCTAGAAAGCTCTAGACTCAATGAAGAACAAAGGGGATGAATAGGGGAAGGTAGCGGCAGCAGCTAGGATTCTTTAGGGTTTCTTTTATGTGCTGGAATCAAGGCAATAAGATTAGAATAAAATAAACAAAAGATAAATAAACGGAAGATGAAATAAGATAATAAAGAAATCAGAAGATCTCCCTTATGAAGGTGAACGGTAAAGATGATTGATGGTGCGAATGGATTTGTGGATAATAGATGGATAAGTGTCCTATCGAGCCCTCCTAGTCGCAATGAAAAGGCAAACACGATAAATGGCTCTAACCAACCCTCCTAGTTGTGATAAAAAGGCAAATTGGAGTGTGAAGATTAATCTCCCTCACAAGAACTTGAAAGAACTCCAGGAGAAGAAGCTTCGAAGGCACAAGGCAATCAGCACTTACAAAAACAAACTCTCGTTGTATTATTGATCAAAGAAATCTTGAATTACAAAGTTTAATGAAGCCTCCTTTATATACGGGTTGAGTTCTAAAGGTCCTAAATAACTAATGAATAAAATAATAATAAACTAAACATATCTTAACTCTAATTCCTAATAAAATAATAATAACTAAAGATAATACTTTTAACCCAACCTTAATTCCTAATAAAATAATAAATCTAATCCTAAAAGATAATGCATCATCCTATATTAAGTTATATTACAAATAATCAATAAAAAAATATTGAAAATTCGTAATATTTACAAAATCCCGTATTAATCCCGTATAGGATTTTCTGCATGCACCGTCTTCAATAAAATAGCCATATCTTGAGTTCCCGATATCGGATTGATACGATTCAAGAACTGTTGGAAAAATAAGAGACAGACGGGCGTATCTTCAGAAGACATCTTGACTAAATAATATCAGGATACCATTCAAAAAGTCGTAGTAAATATGATTATGTTTTGATCTTCTTTTCCAATGCTTGGACGAGTGGATCATTTGGAAGAGTTATTATTTCTTCCTTTGATGTGAGCCTTGTGATGCATGTATCACATCATCCCCCCTTCTTTAGAGCGGATTTATCCTCAAATCGAAGGCTTTTGTCATTGATTGATCCATTGGTGTAAGAAAGGATGAATGAAGATCATTATGCCTATTAGGGTATGCATGAATTTCTTTGAATCCTTCAAGTAGGTAAGGCATGCCAACTTTAGTCTTTGTACCCTTCCACATTATGAATCTTGAATAGTTGGATAATGTTCGTTTCTTTTCCTTGAATTAATGATCACAAGCAAGAACACTTCCATGTAAATGATTCAATGTGCTGCAAAATAGAAATAAGTTAGAACATGAAACATCATTAACAATGTGAATGAACGTACAAGATTCATTAAAGTTCATGAATGAAATTTGGTTCGTTGAAACTTCCCTTTCATAAGGTTGTTTGAACTTTGAATGTAGAATGAATGTACCTCGAATGTCAAAGAGCACATGCTTTGGAATACCAAATGTTACAACCTTTGGAACTTCAATGGGCAAATGTTATTCATCAATTTGCAATGGTATGGCCTTTGGAATAACCTGCAAATCAAATGAAAGAATAGGAAGAAAAGATTGATTAGTATAAAGTAAAACTTCCTTCTCCTCACATTCTTTTCTCTCATGCTCATGTTTGTTTTGAATTCTCTCTTCAATCTCACTCTCATGTTTTACAACACACTCATCTTCACTCTCAATGCTCTTACTCTCATTTTCAATTACTCCAATGGATTTCTCACGCAAAATCACACTTTCATTTTCAACTCCAAATGTCTTGGTTTTCTCACTATGTTCTTCTTTTATTTGTGCATGTTCAACTCTCTCCACTCTTATTTGTTTTTCATGTAAAACTTCTCTTTCAACTTTTTCATGGCTTTAGTTTCCTCCCATTACTCTATACGTGACTTAAGGGTCTCTTGGCATTCATGGACTTGATTTGGGCACATTGGAACCAACGTGAGCTTTCTCCCTTGGTGTTTGAATGAACACTTATTGGAGAACCCATCATACAATGCTTGTTTATCAAACTGCCAAGGTCGACCGAAAAGAAGATGGCTTGAATTAATGGAGGCAACATCACAAAAGACTTCATCTTCATATCTCCCAATTGAAAATGGCACAAGTACTTGTTGTATGACTTCGAACTCTTCATCTTCATTTAATCCTTGCAAAACGTATGGGCTGGGGTGTTTGAATGTTGTAAGTCCCAACTTCTTGACCATGTATGTGCTTGCAATGTTTGTACAACTTCCACTATCAATGGCTACAAGACATACTTTGCCATCTTTACCGTTTACATGGCAACGAGTACAAAATATATTCTCTCCTTGTTGAATGTTCTCCATTGCTTGGGAAGAGGATAGATCAAATAACATTATTAGTAAAAATTTGAAATGTGAAAATTAGGACCTTACCAAATTTCACACAACAAAACCTCACGGTCACTCTAAAAAAACATTGTGATGTCACTCCACTCAAGCACTCGTGTTTCACTCGGGAATATGTCTTTGGCTTTTGTAATTCCCCTTCTGATCTCACACACTCGATTAGCCTTTTTCCGATTGTTCCTCCCTTGTAAAGTTCTTAAAAGAACTAACTCGAGACCTTTCAAGTTCTATAGACGTTGGCTGAAAAATTTGTTAGTGTAGAGGAAAAAATAGAAAGGTAGAAAGATTAAATAATGAAGGGTGGTCTTATAAAAGGAATAAAAAGAAAGAAAGGTTCACTTACTATGCAAAGATACTCACCACCTTCCTAGAAGAAACAATCAAAGGTCTTGAAGACTTCTTTAGGATCGGTTGGAATGATGATTTTGCTTGTCACCTTTGGCACCTCTCTGCATTTTGCTTTCTTTGTTTCCTTTCTTTAGTTTTTCTCCACTTGGAATCCCTTGTTGATGTTGGGATTAACTTGTTGATTTTTTTTGCACTTCTCTTTTTGATTTTCTTTTTATTGAATGATAGGATGTTGCTTTTGCTTGTTCTTGTTGCAATCCACCTTAGCTCTGATACCATATGATACAGTTCAACCTAGCCTCACTTGGATGGATGGTGAAGTTAAGGTTGTACCTTTGATTGTTTCGATCTAGGAAAGCAACAAGTATCATGCACAAAAAAAAGCTCAAAAAAATAGTTATATGGAAGAAATGAAATGGAAAGATAAATATGGCAGCGAAAAATATATATAAGATGGTGATATGTTTAAAGGAATTGATGAAGTATGGTAATAGAAGTAGAATGAAGGTGATGGAGATGAATATGAAAAGTAGTATCTCAAAGAAGACTCAAAGAAGAACCAATGTTAAAGAACAAACATCCAGACTTTATATTGCTTCTTTAAGGGATGGTAAACAAGGAATTTGACCCACTATCTATAAAGAGATAGGAACTAGAAGTATCAGGGTGAAATAGATAGCATAAGCTTGATAAGTCGATAAAGTTCACTTAAGAACTAAAGAGAGAAACTCTCACAGATATTTGATTAAACAAAGTGAATTGGTTTCTTTTACAAATGAATGGAAAGTTATTTATAGGCCTAAGAGTGCATGTTGTGAATACAAAACATTTAATGAGTGAACCTTCATGGATGAGTGTTCGTACTTTAAGTGGATACAAAGCATGGCTTAGGTGAATGAATTTTGATGAATGGATGTTCATCTTTTAATGGAATACATCCTTTGGCCGAATTCATCCCACCTTGTGTGAACTTGTTGATTTGTCTTCTATGGATGAATGTTCATGAATGTGTCTTCGCTGAAATTCGTCCCCCTTATGTGAACATGACTATTTGGTTTCTTGCATGAATATGCATGAATGGATGAATTTAAAAGTCTTTGAATGAATCCTTGCACCTCCTCACAAATGTTCTGATTCGTTTTAATATTCTTTTCTCGTTCATGCATGTATTCATTAATTCCTCCCATGCATAAGTCCTTTGAAGGAGATGAATGGTTGCAAATCCCGTATTAATTTCCTGCCTGCACTGTCTTCAGTAATCTGGGCATATCTCAAGTTCCCGATATCGGATTGATGTGATTCAAAATGCGTTGGAAAGATACGAGATAGGGGATTAAATGTTAAGATACTTCATCACCCAAAGATGCTTGCAACATGTTAAAAAATGTAGATCAATCTGACTGACGTGAACTATCCAACCAACTCTTCAATTGCCTTTAGTCTTCTTAACATCCAATGAACCTAGACAAAGTATGTAAACAAATAATTAGATAGGAATTGAGATATGATAATTATGAATGCATGCTTACACCTGTGTTTATAATGCAAATGAGCTAACTATGAATGCATATGCATTGAATGAGTTATATAAAGATGTGAATTAATAAGTCATGCATGAATATCATATATTATACATATAAATGAAACCATATAATATTCAATAAAAATTTAAGAATAAGATAAACATATTCACGTGACATGTAATGCATAAATGAGTAAATAAATAATAAAATAAGGTAAGACTCCCTTAGAATCAACAAGGCAGAACGTCCATGAAGTGATCATGTGTTGAAGAAGTTTGGTCCTTGGCATGATCACATCATCCCCCCTTCTTTAGAGCGATTTGTCCTCAAATCGAAGGCTTTTGTCATTGTTTGATCCATTGGTGTAAGAAAGGATGAATGAAGATCATTATGCCTATTAGGGTATGCATGAATTTCTTTGAATCCTTCAAGTAGGTAAGGCATGCCAACTTTAGTCTTTGTACCCTTCCACATTATGAATCTTGAATAGTTGGATAATGTTTGTTTATTTTCCTTGAATTGATGATCACAAGAAAGAACACTTCCATGTAAATGATTCAATGTGCTACAAAATAGAAATAAGTTAGAACATGAAACATCATTAACAATGTGAATGACCGTACAAGATTCATTAAAGTTCATGAATAAAATTTGTTTCGTTAAAACTTCCCTTTCATAAGGTTGTTTGAACTTTGAATGTAGAATGAATGTACTTCGAATGTCAAAGAGCACATGCTTTGGAATACCAAATGTTACAACCTTTGGAACTTCAATGGACAAATGTGATTCATCAATTTGCAAAGGTATGGCCTTTGGAATAACCTGCAAATCAAATGAAAGAATAGGAAGAAAAGATTGATTAGTATAAAGTAAAACTTCCTTCTCCTCACATTCTTTTCTCTCATGCTCATGTTTGTTTTGAATTCTCTCTTCAATCTCACTCTCATGTTTTACAACACACTCATCTTCACTCTCAATGCTCTTACTCTCATTTTTAATTACTCCAATGGATTTCTCACGCAAAATCACACTCTCATTTTCAACTCCAAATGTCTTGGTTTTCTCACGATGTTCTTCTTTGATTTGTGCATGTTCAACTCTCTCCACTCTTATTTGTTTTTCATGTAAAACTTCTCTTTCAACTTTTTTCATGGCTTTAGTTTCCTCCCATTCCTCTATACGTGACTTAAGGGTCTCTTGGCATTCATGGACTTGATTTGGGCACATTGGAATGAACGTGATCTTTCTCCCTTGGTGTTTGAATGAACACTTATTGGAGAACCCATCATACAATGCTTGTTTATCAAACTGCCAAGGTCGACCGAAAAGAAGATGACTTGAATTAATGGAGGCAACATCACAAAAGACTTCATCTTCATATCTCCCAATTAAAATGGCACAAGTACTTGTTGTATGACTTCGAACTCTTCATCTTCATTTAATCCTTGCAAAACGTATGGGCTAGGATGTTTGAATGTTGTAAGTCCCAACTTCTTGACCATGTATGTGCTTGCAATGTTTGTACAACTTCCACTATCAATGGCTACAAAACATACTTTGCCATCTTTACCGTTTACATGGCAACGAGTATGAAATGCATTCTATCTTTGTTGAATGTTCTCCATTTCTTGGGAAGAGGAAAGATTAAATAACATTATTAGTAAAATTTTGAAATGTGAAAATTAGGATTTACCAAATTTACACAACAAAACCTCACGGTCACTCCAAAAAAACATTGATGTCACTCCACTCAAGCACTCGTGTTTCACTCGGGAATATGTCTTTGGCTTTTGTAATTCCCCTTCTGATCTCACACACTCGATTAGCCTTTTTCCGATTGTTCCTCCCTTGTAAAGTTCTTAAAAGAACTAACTCGAGACCTTTCAAGTTCTATAGACGTTGGCTAAAAATTTGTTAGTGTAGAGGAAAAAATAGAAAGGTAGAAAGATTAAATAATGAAGGGTGGTCTTATAAAAGGAATAAAAAGAAAGAAAGGTTCACTTACTATGCAAAGATACTCACCACCTTCCTAGAAGAAACAATCAAAGGTCTTGAAGACTTCTTTAGGATCGGTTGGAATGATGATTTTGCTTGTCACCTTCGGCACCTCTCTGCATTTTGCTTTCTTTGTTTCTTTTCTTTAGTTTTTCTCCACTTGGAATCCCTTGTTGATGTTGGGATTAACTTGTTGATTTTTTTTGCACTTCTCTTTTTGATTTTCTTTTTATTGAATGATAGGATGTTGCTTTTGCTTGTTCTTGTTGCAATCCACCTTAGCTCTGATACCATATGATACAGTTCAACCTAGCCTCACTTGGATGAATGGTAAGTTAAGGTTGTACCTTTGATTGTTTCGATCTAGGAAAGCAACAAGTATCCTGCACAAACAAGAAAGCTCAAAAAAATAGTTAAATGGAAGTAATGAAATGGAAAGATAAATACGGCAACGAAAAATATATATAAGTTGGTGATATGTTTAAAGGAATTGATGAAGTATGGTAATAGAAGTAGAATGAAGATGATGGAGATGAATATGAAAAGTAGTATCTCAAAGAAGACTCAAAGAAGAACCAATGTTAAAGAACAAAGACCCAGACTTTATATTGCTTCTTTAAGGGATGGTAAACAAGGTGATACAGTTCAACCTATCCTCACTTGGATGGATGGTGAAGTCAAGGTTGTACCTTTGATTGTTTCGGTCTAGGAGAGCAACAAGTATCCTGCACAAACAAGAAAGCTCAAAAAAATAGTTAAATGGAAGTAATGAAATGGAAAGATAATATGGCAGCGGAAAATATATATAAGTTGGTGATATGTTTAAAGGAAATGATGAAGTATGGTAATGGAAGTAGAATGAAGGTGATGGAGTGAATATGAAAAGTAGCATCTCAAAGAAGACTCAAAGAAGAACCAATGTTAAAGAACAAAGACCGAGACTTTATATTGCTTCTTTAAGGGATGGCAAACAAGGACTTTGACCCACTATCTATAAAGAGATAGGAGCCAGAACTATCTATAAGCTTGATAAGTCGATAAAGTTCACTTAAGAACTAAAGAGAGAAACTCTCACAAATATTTGATTAAACAAAGTGAATTGGTTTCTTACAAATGAAATGGAAAGCTATTTATAGGCCTAAGAGATGTCTAGGATGCACATACAAGATTTAATGATTGAACATTCATGGATGAATGTTTATCCTTAAGTAGATACAATGTACGTCCCCTATGCAAGTTCATGGACTAATAAAATAAATGAATGTTCATCCATTTAAGTGAATACATCTTCATAGCCGAATTCATCCTCTCTTGATGTGAACATGTTGGTTCATTTCCTTGCATGAATTTGGAGGAATGTTTCATTGTATGTTCGGCCCCCTTTGGAATGCATGCACCAAGTGTGAACGTGACTCATAGGCTCCCTTCATGTACTTGGATTTGGTGAATGAGTTTGAAAATAATGCATCTATCTCCCTTGAATGTGAACAAGTCCTTTAGCCTCATTGTATGATTGTACACGCCATAAATGGATTCATGAAGGTGGAAATGCATCAGGTGTGAACATGGCTCTTCATTTGGTTGTAAATCCCGTACTTATTTCCAACCTGCACTGTCTTAATTAATCTGGGCATATCTTGGGCTCCCAGTATTAGATTGATACAATTCAAAGTGTGTTACAAAGATAAGAGATAGGGAATTAAATGTTAAGAAGACTTCATCAACCAAAGATTCTTGGAACATGTTCAAAAATGACGATCAATCTGACTGACGTGAACTGTCCATCCAACTCTTCAATTGCCTTTAGTCTATTTAGCATCCAATGTACCTAGACAAAGTATGTAAACAAATAATTAGATAGGAATTGAGCTATTATAAATATGAGTGCATTCTGCCACCTATGTTAGAATGCAAATGAGCTAACTATGAATGCATATTCATTGAATGAGTTATATAAAGATGTGAATTAATAAGTCATGCATGAATATCATATATTATACATATAAATGACAGCATATAATATTCAAGCAAAAATTAAGAATAAGATAAACATATTCACGTGACATGTAATGCATAAATGAGTAAATAAATAATAATAAGGCAAGACTCCCTTAGAATCATCTTGGAAGAACTTCAAAGTTGTGAGCATGTTTTGTTTGAACTTGATGGTCGGTAGGATCACATCATCCCCCCTTCTTTAAGGCGATTTGTCCCCAAATCGATGCTTGGTACATAAGGGAACAACTTTGATGTTCGTTTGAATTGAAATTCTTTCATTCTCATCTTGCATCGTTTTCTTTGGTCAAAATGCTTCACATGTTCAAGTATTTGCTTTTGAATCAACAATCTGAAAAATAGAACAAAGTTAGAAGTAGATAATTTAGAATCAAAGGAAAGGAAATGATTAAATTCATGAATAAATGAGTTTGGACTCTTAATGTTCTCCATGGTTAGGTTCATTGAATCTTCCCTTTTATAAGGTTCATTCGATCTTGAGTATGAGGTGAATGTACTTTGAAGGTTAATGAACATGTTCTTTATAATTTCAAGTGACACATCTTTTGGAATTTCAAAAGAAATGATGCTTGAATCATCTTGAATGTCCCTTGGAATAACCTGCAAATTCAAAGAATGAATAGAAGAAAAAAATTGATTAGTATAAAGCAAAACTTCATTCTCCTTGCATTCGTTCCTTTCATGCTCATGTTTTTCAACACACTCATCTTCACTCTCATTTTCAACTCCAAATGTCTTGGTTTTCTCACAATGTTCTTCTTTGATTTGTGCATGTTCAACTCCATCATATCTTTTAACCACAACCTCACTTGTAATCCTTTCATTTTCTCTTCTACACGTACTTCCCCCTTTGCTCCCAAATTCAATCTTTTTAACTTTCTCATTTTCGACTCCAACATTTCTCACATCAATTTTCTCATTTTCATTTTGATCTCCCTCCACTGTTATTTGTTTCTCACGTGAAACTTCTCTTTCAACTTTCTTCATGGCTTTAGTTTTCTTCCATTCCTCTATACGTGATTTGACGGTAACTTGGCATTCATGGACTTGATTTGGGCATATTAGAACCAACGCGATCTTTCTCCCTTGGTGTTTGAATGAATATTTGTTGGAGAACCCATCATACAATGCTCGTTTATCAAACTGACAAGGACGTCCAAGGAGTAGATGGCTTGAATTCATAGAAATAACATCACATAAAACTTCATCTTCATATCCCCCAATTGAAAATGACACACGTACTTGCTCTATAACTTCTAACTCTTCATCTTCATTTAATCCTTGCAAAACATATGGACTGGGATGTTTGAATGTTATAAGCCCCAACTTCTCAACCATGTATGTGCTTGCAAGATTTGCACAACTACCACCATCAATGGCTACAATGCATACTTTATCATTCACATGAAAACGAGTATGAAATGGATTCCTCCTTTGCTATCCGTAATCCATTCGAAAGATGGGAGAATTGTTAGTGAAAAATTAATAGTTGAATAAGATGAAAGGACCTTACCAATAATCACTCACAAATCCTCACGATCACTCCAAAAAAATGATGATGCTCCACTCAACGCTCGTGTTTGCACTCGGGAATATAAATTGGCTTTTTCAATTCCCCTTCTGATCTCACACACTCAATTAGCCTTTTCCACTCGTTCCTCTCTTGTAAAGTTCTTAAAATAACTAACTCGAGAGCTTTCAAGTGCTATGGACGTCGGCTGAAAAATTCGTTAGTATAGAGGGAAAAAATAGAAAGGTAGAAAGATTAAATAATGAAGGGTGGTCTTATAAAAGGAATAAAAATAAAGAAAGGTTCACTTACTATGCAAAGATACTCACCACCTTCCTAGAAGAACAATCAAAGGTCTTGAAGACTTCCTTAGGATCGGTTGAAATAATGATGTTGCTTGTCACATTTGGCACTTCTTTGCATTTTGATTTCTTTGTTTCCTTTCTTTAGTTTTTCTTCACTTTGAATCCCTTGTTGATGTTGGGATTAACTTGCTGATTTTTTTCTTTTGGCACTTCTCTTTTTGATTTTCTTTTTATTGAATGGTAGGATGTAGTTTTTGCTTGTTCTTGTTGCAATCCACCTTAGCTCTGATTACCATATGATATAGTTCAACCTAGCCTCACTTGGATGGATGGTGAAGTCAAGGTTGTACCTTTGATTGTTTCGGTCTAGGAGAGCAACAAGTATCCTGCACAAACAAGAAAGCTCAAAAAAATAGTTAAATGGAAGTAATGAAATGGAAAGATAAATATGGCAGCGAAAAATATATAAAGTTGGTGATATGTTTAAAGGAAATGATGAAGTATGGTAATGGAAGTAGAATGAAGGTGATGGAGATGAATATGAAAAGTAGTATCTCAAAGAAGACTCAAAGAAGAACCAATGTTAAAGAACAAAGACCGAGACTTTATATTGCTTCTTTAAGGGATGGTAAACAAGGACTTTGACCCACTATCTATAAAGAGATAGGAACCAGAAGTATCAGGGTGACATTGATAGGGGTGACGCCACAAGCATAAGCTTGATAAGTCGATAAAGTTCACTTAAGAACTAAAGAAAGAAACTCTCACAAATATTTGATTAAACAAAGTGAATTAGTTTCTTACAAATGAAATGGAAAGCTATTTATAGGCCTAAGAGATGTCTAGGATGCACATACAAGATTTAATGATTGAACATTCATGGATGAATGTTTATCCTTAAGTAGATACAATGTACGTCCCCTATGCAAGTTCATAGACTAATAAAATAAATGAATGTTCATCCATTTAAGTGAATACATCTTCATAGCCGAATTCATCCTCTCTTGATGTGAACATGTTGGTTCATTTCCTTGCATGAATTTGGAGGAATGTTTCATTGTATGTTCGACCCCCTTTGGAATGCATGCACCAAGTGTGAACGTGACTCATAGGCTCCCTTCATGTACTTGGATTTGGTGAATGAGTTTGAAAATAATGCATCCATCTCCCTTGAATGTGAACAAGTCTTTAGCCTCATTGTATGATTGTACACGCCATAAATGGATTCATGAAGGTGGAAATGCATCAAGTGTGAACATGGCTCTTCATTTGGTTGTAAATTCCGTACTTATTTCCAGCCTGCACTGTCTTAATTAATCTAGGCATATCTTGGGCTCCCAATATCAGATTGATACAATTCAAAGTGCGTTACAAAGATAAGAGATAGGGAATTAAATGTTAAGAAGACTTCATCAACCAAAGATTCTTGGAACATGTTCAAAAATGACGATCAATCTGACTGACGTGAACTGTCCATCCAACTCTTCAATTGCCTTTAGTCTATTTAGCATCCAACGCACCTAGAAAAAGTATGTAAACAAATAATTAGATAGGAATTGAGCTATTATAATTATGAGTGCATTCTGCCACCTATGTTAGAATGCAAATATGTTAGAATGCAAATGAGCTAACTATGAATGCATATGCATTGAATGAGTTATATAAAGATGTGAATTAATAAGTCATGCATGAATATCATATATTATACATATAAATGACAGCATATAATATTCAAGCAAAAATTAAGAATAAGATAAACATATTCACGTGACATGTAATGCATAAATGAGTAAATAAATAATAAAATAAGGCAAGACTCCCTTAGAATCATCTTGGAAGAACTTCAAAGTTGTGAGCATGTTTTGTTTGAACTTGGTGGTTGGTAAGATCACATCAAGTTTGCTTTTCTTCTCTACACTTATCCCTTTCATATTTTTCAACCCCAACGGTATCATTTCCAATTGTTCTTGTCTCCTCAAAATGTTCTTCTTCAAAGTTTCTTTTCATGGCCTTCCTATTCTCCCATTCTTCTACGCGTGACTTAAGGGTCACTTGGCATTCATGGACTTGACTGGGAAGCAAGGGCACCAATATGATTTTTTTTCCTTGATATTGGAAAGAGTACTTGTTAGAATATCCATCATGGGTAGCCTTCTTGTCAAACTGCCAACGACGTCCTAGTATAAGGTGGCTTGCACTCATGGGCACCATGTCATAAAGGAATTCATCATTGTATCTTCCAATTGAGAAAAGAATAACAACTTGTTTGGTTACCTTGGCTTCACCCACATCGTTGAGCCACTAAAGTTTGTATGGATGAGGATGCTTGGAAGTCTTGAGACCCAACTTTTCCACCATGTGAGTACTTGCTACGTTTATACAACTTCATCCATCAATGATCACCAAGCAAATTTTATCTCCCACGTGACATTTGGTTTGGAATATGTTCTCTCTTTGTTCATCCTCTTGACTTTGAATGTTCAAAGTCCTTTTGACTAAAAAGATGTTGGATGGAAGATACATGTTAGCAAATAAGGAAAAATGAAATGTGTGTAGGAACTTACCAGAATATACTCTCACAAAGCTTCACGAGTCACTCCAAGAAAAACTTGAATGTCACTCAATCCGCTCGTGTTTGCACTCTAGGACTTAATGGCTTTTACTTGTCCTCTTTTGATCTCACACACACTCCAGCCTTTTTCTTCTCAATTCTTTTATCCCAAGTTCTAGAGGACTTTACTCAAAACCATATCAAGTAAATTTTTACTTGTTTGGCGTCGGCTGCAAAAAAGGTTAGTAGGAATGGAAAATAAAATATAATAAAAAGGTGGCTTAGAAATAGAAAGAATAGAACAAAAGGGTTTACTTACACAAGTCACTTCGCAACCTTCTATCACCACAATCAATTTAGAAAGGCTTACTTGAATGGCTTGGTGATAAGAATTATTGTTGTGTGCTTTCAACTTTTCTTTCTATTCTTTGCTTTTTTTAGTGCTGAAATTTTATTTCTTTTGGAGTGCTTCAATTTTTTTCCTGATTTTTCTTGATTTCTTTGACTTTGCACTTCACTTGTACTTCTTTTTGTAGTTTTTCTTTTTGTTGTTATTTCACGTTGCTTCTTCCACCAAATCTCTGATTACCACTTGATGTAAGGTACTTGTACCTCTTCAATTGATTGTGGATCTAGGAAGGAAGCAAAACAACATGCACAAGTGAAAGGCTCAAAAGAAATGGTTAAGGGTGGTAGACATAAGGGTGAATAGGTGGGCTATTTAATAAATGAGAGATGGAAGCGAAAGATGATTGATATGACTATGGGTTATGGTTAATGAAACAAAGGGATGGTTGTGAGGGTAGTATCTTAAAGAATACTCAAAGAAGAACCAATGCTATAGAGAGAAAAGACCTAGACTTTATATTGCCTCTTTAAGGGGTGGTATGAAGGACTTTGACCCACTAGTTATAAGAACTAGGAACCAGAAGTATCGAGGGGAAAGAGGTTGATGCCACAAATATTAAAATACTTGATAAGTCGATAAAAGTCACTAGGACTTAAGAAAGAGAATAACCTCACTTATATTAATCAAAAATGTCTGAATACAAATGATATATGATTTCCTATTTATAGGAAATGGAGAGGCATGGCCGAATGATTACAAGGGGATTCGGCCAGCCTTGTGTCTTCCTATAGAGTCATAATTTAATTACAAATAGAGATGATGGTTCAGTTTAAATGGAGGGTAATAACCCTTGGCTGAATAGCTCTTGTGCCCCTTCTTGTTGGCACCAAATTGGATGGGAGATGATGCTTGGCCGAATAGGGAGAGGGGTCATGATCTTGGATCCTAAATTATATCACACGTAAGGCACATGGGGGCTGGTCATATGGCACGCACATGGGTGCTCTAGGGAGCCTTATGGTGCAGCCTTGTGCATGGAATGATGGCTAGTCATGTGCTCCATCTTGGGCGTGCATGTGTATCGTTCAAGCTAGCTTAAGTATGGGAGCTAGCTAGTAAGCATAGGGTTGTTTGTGAACAAGCTTCCTACTTGAGTCCTTGTAAGCTCCATAACAGCATATTCAACTACATTCAGCTACCATTGATATCACTTTTGGCAACTCAGCTACAAATAGTCCAACTAGCTGAGTTTAGCTAGCCTTGCGCTCCTCCAGCTGAATTGAGCTTTCCTTATTGTTCCATGTGCTGCCATGTACTTTGTGACCTGTTTGTGAGCTGCATATGAAGTTTAAATAATCCACCAAGCTACCTCAACGTGCATCACACGCCAATGTACCTACATGTGCAAGGGAACAAGGTAAGTCCATGATATTGAGCTGACATGATTCAAATATCTTACTGCCATGTATGATTATGGTAATGTGAGCTATGTTTGAAGGTCATGAGCTAATTATATGATCTCATAATATGTATGAGCTAATGCATAAATCCTAAGAGCTAATATGAATGCATATGAACTAATGAAATGAATTATAAGCATGTTGCCTTGATGTATATATGATAATCATGCTTAATATGATTATAAGACTATTCTAACATGCTTAATATATTAAATAACAATATGCATGATGTGTTCATACTAAGTTATTCTTCAACTACATAACAAGTATTCTTATCATGAAATGTATTATATAAGCATATATATATAACAATATAAAGTAGATTCAGTATAAAGATGTTCAAGAGTACTCCTTTTGTAGGTTAAAACGTGCTTGCATCATCCCCCCTTCTTTAGGGCGATTTGTCCTCAAATTGAGTTCATTCTGTCCTTGCATAGCTTCACGTCTCTTTGCTAAAAGAAAGCATCCTTGTACTTAGTTAAGATCAAATTTAGCTCCCAAGTTGCTGTTTACATTCATTCCAACAAAAGAAATAAAACCTTATATTAAAATATAACTTATCTGCTTATATAATGTAAAGATGTGAATATGTTGTATGTATGAATATCATATAACGTGTTATTCATAATAAATGATAAATGGAAACATGTAATAATAATATCTTAAGAAATGATATGTAATCATAGCATATATTTGAATGATATGAAAAACATGATCAAATAAGCATAGGATGGAAATAATAATATGATAATTTAAACTAACATGTGAATGCATGGTTATGATAGAATATAATGTATAAATGATATAATATAAGATAGGGTATGGAAGAGCTGATAGGGAAGCGGTGGCGGGTTAATGAACGTTGCTCTTGTTGAAGAATACAACCTAGAAAGCTCTAGACTCGATGAAGAACAACGATGAATGAATAGAGAAGGTGGCGGCAATAGCTAGGGTTCTTTTAGGGTTTCTTTGAGGTGCTGAAAACAAGGTAAGAAACAATATTAGAACAAGATAAACAAAAGATAAAGAAATTGAAATAAAATAAGATAACCAAGAAATCAAAAGATCTCCCTTATGAAGGTGAACGATAAAGATGATGATGGTGAGGATGGATTTGTGGAAAATAGATGGATAAGTGTCCTATCGAGCCCTCCTAGTAGCAATGAAAAGGCAAACATGATAATGTGGCTCTAACCAACCCTCCTAGTCGCGATGAAAAGGCAAATTGGAGTGTGAAGATTAATCTCCCTCACAAGAACTTGAAAGAACTCAAGGAGAAGAAGCTTCGAAGGCACAAAGCAATCATCACTTGCAAAAACGAACTCTAGTTGTATTTTTAATCAAAGAAATCTTTAATTACAAAGTTTAATGAAGCCTCCTTTATATAGGGGTTGAGTTCTAAAGGTCCTAAATAACTAATAAATAAAATAATAATAAACTAAACATATCTTAACTCTAATTCCTAATAAAATAATTATAACTAAAGATAATATTTTTAACCCAACCTTAATTCCTAATAAAATAATAAATCTAATCCTAAAAGATAATGCATCATCCTATATTAAGTTATATTACAAATAATCATAAAAATATTGAAAATTCGTAATATTTACAAAATCCCGTATTAATCCCGTATAGGATTTTCTGCATGCACCGTCTTCAGTAAAATAGCCATATCTTGAGTTCACGATATCGGATTGATGCGATTCAAGAACTGTTGGAAAGATAAGAGACAGAAGGTTGTATCTCCAGAAGACATCTTTACTAAATAAGATCAGGATCCCATTAAAAAAAGTCGTTGTAAGTCTGCTTCTGTTCTGATCTTCTTTTCCAATGCTTGGACGAGTGGATCATTTGGAAGAGTTATTATTTCTTCCTTTGATGTGAGCCTTGTGATGCATGTATCATCCTCCCTTTCTTCAAAAAGATTCAACCTCGAATCTAAAACATTAAAGGGAGCAACATTAGAATCGTTTAATGATTCATTCACATTATACTTACCGAATAGATATGCTTTGAATCTTTGAGACTTTGTTCTTCTAATAGGTTTGAGTAGAAACATTAGTCCAAAGAAGCTTGTATTATGGACTCTGGTGCATGTATCATTCCCCCACTCCTCAAAAGGATTCATCTTCGAATCTGAAAATCCAAGAGAAAGAGACTTAGATGTGTTGAAAGGAAAACTTGTGAAACATTTACCAGGATCAATGTGATGTGTCTTTATGTGTTTCAGTCGAGCTTTCTTCTTTGTAGGAACTGATTTCTTGTAGTCTTGAAATCCTCTTTTGCATACAAGTCTTGTAATCTGATGTTTAGGTTAAAATTCAACATGGTGTCGACCACTGTTTGCTTTCTGTATGATTTCTTCAGATAATTTCTCCATGGTTTTATTCGTGTGTGGTGAGAATGAGTGTTTAAAAACCATGTTAACTGGTTTGTTAAAGTAATCCCTTAAGTCTCCTAAGTGTGGTTCATTAATTAATAATTCTCGGTAGGAGATTTGTGGATTGTAGAACCTGTTTAGCTGGAAAGGAAACTCATATACAAGATAAAACTCATTAAAAGTACTTTTAAAAGTATGGGTAGAAATATAAGAAATATCCGAGTTATCGTGATATATATCTTTTATATGTTCAATTCTTGGAATAGTAGCATGCTTAAGAGTATACCTTCGTGGTAGTGCATCGTCTAATGTGTTTTGCTTACCTCGGTCAGCTACACACTTAAAGGAGTTGTGTTTAGTATGGATGACAACTTCACGAGCCTCACCTTGTAAGAAGGAGAAGAAGTATGTTACAATGTTATTAAAATGAGTAATAAAATACTTACCTTTGGACTCCCGTAAATCGTGACTCTTCATTGATATGGCATAGTGATTAGGGCTTTCAGGTGGTAACCCATCAAGAGGGTCACCTAATATTATTCGACAACTCTTGGCTATGGAAGATGGTGTGGGCCAGTCTCGTGTTGCTTTTACTATTTCATCATTTACATGGATTTCCTGTGCACGAACTATAAAGCCTGTAGAGTTGTTCAAGTCATGTTTCGTCATTAAGATGGCATCACGACTAAGGCTTTCCTGGATGTAGCCTTTTTGTAACAAATCCAACTCTTTGGTTTCTTCGAGATTGTATGTTTGACGAGGTATGATGGAACCTTGAATTAGATTGGTTTGGCATTGTTTTCCTCTTTTCAGTGGTAGTTCATTAGGTAGATCACCTAACACTTCTCGAAAATCCTGTAAAAGAGATGAAAACACACTAGGCAAATCCTTGTTAATGTTAGAAATCGAAACAATTGATTCCCTAAAGTGAACAAGGATGCAAGGCTATTTGTAAAGAAGGTTCTCTCTCAATTCTTTTGTGCTCACACATAGATTTTGAGTCACTCTTTTCTTCTCACATTTAGGTTCACTCACCTCCCATGGGTCATTATTCTTTTGGCTTTTATAACTAGTGACCTCTTTTGCTTTTGCCTCTTTCTCAACTTTTTCTTTTTTTGCTTTTCGTACCTCCTCACAAATTATCATTTGATCTTTAGGGACTGGAAGTGTGTCATTCTTTGCTGGTCGTTCTTTCTCCTTGTTAGGTTTGTCATCTCTTGGCTTTTTTAGCGAAGATGGAGTAGAAGATGAGGAAGGATTTGAAGGATTACCTTGGTAAGAGGATGAAGTACCTTGGTAATGTTCACTGAATCGAGATCTCCTTTGGATTTGTGCTTCGATTGTCATTTCTTTCTTTAGTGCATCTTCAAGGTTTTCATACCCTTGTAGATCAAGAAGATCAATGATGTTTGAGTTTAAGCCGACGATGAATCTTGACACGATGGCCTCTTCTTTTTTGGTTACATTAGCCTTATTGAGTAAGGACTGCATCTCCTTATAGTACTCTTCAACTGAACTTCTACCTTGTCGAAGTCAGTCTAGTCGTAGTTTAACTTCTCGTGTATAATGTGTCGGTAGGAATCACTTCCTCATGGTTTGTTTGAGGTCAGTCCAAGAAGTGATTGTTGGAATTTGAAAGTTCTGGATCATTTTCCTTGTTTGCATCCACCAAGTTCGAGCATATCCTTCCAATTGTGTGGTGATGAGGTGAACTTGTTTAGCTTGGGGGGCAGTCATGGTATGCGAACATGAGATCAACTTTTCCTTCCCATTCGATGTACATGTCTGGATCATTGTCTCCTTTGAAAGACGGGATCGTGAACTTTGGTTTTGCAAAGAGTTCGGGTGCTTGAAAACGTGGTTGTTCTCGCCTGGGTACCAAAAGTTCAGCATTGTTTGGTCTTGGATTCTGGTTTGGTAGATCCAATTGTGGTTTTTGTCGTTCTCTCACGATTTCATCAAATCTTTCAACTTGAGTCGTGAGTCAGGTAAGTGTGGCTAAGATAGCCGTAAGTGTCTTGTTGTTATTGTCGCCCATCCTGAAATCATAATACACAAAAAAATTTTAAAGTAAAATAAAAATAAAAGGAAGAAAATTCAACAAAGCAAGAAACCTCACAAGTCACTCCAAGAAAGTAACACAACGAGAGGCAAGTAAGCCGATCTTGTACTCTTTAAAACTCACTTTACCAAGTAGTCTTCCACAGTTCGTATCGGAGTTTGATTACTAGCAAAGGCGATAAGAAAAAACTTAAAAGTTCTAAGAGACCAAACAAGGGTTAGACTCCAAGAGAACGAGAATGCAAAGAAGGAAGAAGTGTGCAAACTCTTTAGTCCTACGAACACAAGAAAGATAATGCGTTTGAGAGGGTTTTTGAGTCAAAGAAAAAAAAAAGAACCAACCCAGAAACCTGGAAAACGCTGGATCAACCTGAGCAACGTTTTTGAGAGGGTTATCGGTGTCCAAAATTTTGAGAAACTTATTGAATGTCTTTCGATGCGTCAAGAAGCTACCTGTAAAATTTCAGAACCAAATACCTTCAGTAGTATCTAGTGGACTCTGTTGAATGGTGAGTCCTCAAACAATCTATTTTTCTTGATTGCTTTGTTCGAAGGTGTTCTTGATCTCCAAATATTCTGATTTTTTTGTGAAAATGATCTTCAATATATGAAGATGATATCTGGAAATTTTCACCACGAAATTCTTCTTGTAGAATTTTCAAGAAATTCGACAAGATCCTAGACCGAATCTGCCGATGAAACTTGAAGAATGTATTTGGAGGCTCTAATGAACTTAGATTTGGGTGAATTTCGGACTGAAGATTTGTATTAGGATAAATATGATATCTGGAGAAAATCAGCCCTAAATATCTTCGTTTGCAATTTTGTTTTGAAATTTTTATTTTTTTATTTTTTTGTTTTATTTTTGCCTTTTTTTTCTTTTTTTGAAAAAAATAGCAAACTAACAAGAAGGATTTGAAACTAAATTAAAATTAAATAACAAGATGGATTTGTATTAGATTTTTTTTATTGGGATGCCTTGACGGTTTTGTGTGCAAGAACAAGCAAGATTGCTTGCTTCTTTCTAAGAATCGGCCCAAATCTGATACCAATTGATAGGGAAGCGGTTGCGGGTTAATGAACTTTGCTCTTGTTGAAGAATCAAACCTAGAAAGCTCTAGACTCGATGAAGAACAATGATGAATGAATAGAGAAGGTGGCGACAATAGCTAGGGTTCTTTTAGGGTTTCTTTGAGGTGCTGAAAACAAGGTAAGAAACAATATTAGAACAAGATAAACAAAAGATAAAGAAATTGAAAATAAAATAAGATAACCAAGAAATCAAAAGATCTCCCTTATGAAGGTGAACGATAAAGATGATGATGGTGAGGATGAATTTATGGAAAATAGATGGATAAGTGTCCTATCGAGCCCTCCTAGTCGTAATGAAAAGGCAAACACGATAATGAGGCTCTAACCAACCCTCCTAGTCGCGATGAAAAGGCAAATTGGAGTGTGAAGATTAATCTCCCTCACAAGAACTTGAAAGAACTCAAGGAGAAGAAGCTTCGAAGGCACAAGGCAATCAGCACTTGCAAAAACGAACTCTCGTTGTATTATTAATCAAAGAAATCTTTAATTACAAAGTTTAATGAAGCCTCCTTTATAGGGGCTGAGTTCTAAAGGTCCTAAATAACTAATGAATAAAATAATAATAAACTAAACATATCTTAACTCTAATTCCTAATAAAATAATTATAACTAAAGATAATATTTTTAACCCAACCTTAATTCCTAATAAAATAATAAATCTAATCCTAAAAGATAATGCATCATCCTATATTAAGTTATATTACAAATAATCAATAAAAATATTCAAAATTCGTAATATTTACAAAATCCCGTATAGGATTTTCTGCATGCACCGTCTTCAGTAAAATAGCCATATCTTGAGTTCCCGATATCGGATTGATGCGGTTCAAGAACCGTTGGAAAGATAAGAGACAGAAGGTTGTATCTCCAGAAGATATCTTGACTAAATAAGATCAGGATCCCATTAAAAAAGTCGTTGTAAGTCTGCTTCTGTTCTGATCTTCTTTTCCAATGCTTGGACGAGTGGATCATTTGGAAGAGTTATTACTTCTTCCTTTGATGTGAGCCTTGTGATGCATGTATCAAGAGCTCCCTTAGAAGCAGTAATGAGGAACATCCATGGTGTGTTCAAGTCATGGAGAAAGTTGGAGCTAGTTTGGATCGTATCACAGTGTGTATCACAAATTCTTTTGGCAATAAGTAGTGCTGCCAAGTCTCCAAGGTTTGAATGAGGACGTACATCTCTTTTTCATATGTTGTATAGTTCAAAGTTGCACCATTGTTTTTCACTAAAGTAGGTGATGGGATTTCCTTCTTGACTTAAAACAGCACCAATCCCAATTCCGGAGGCATCACATTCAAATTCAAATGTTTTCTCAAAGTTTGGTAATGCTAATAGTGGAGCCTTTGTTAAACAACCCTTGAGTTCGTTGAATGCTTCATCTTGTTCTTTGCCCCAATATAAGTTCGAATTCTTCTTAATAATCCTTGTTAAGGGGGTGACAATAGAACTAAAATTTGGTACAAACCTTCTATAAAAACTGGCTAATCCATGGAAACTCTGGACTTGACTGACATTGACCGGCTTTGGCCATTCTTGTATTGCCTTAATCTTTTCTGGATCCACTGATAACCCCTGTGAACTTACAATGAAGCCTAAGAAAGTAACTTGATTATTAGAGAAAGCACATTTCTTGAGATTATCATATAAGTTCTCTTCTCTCAAAGTACTAAGAATGGAACGTAAATGTTCAACATGATCTTTTAAAGACTTACTGTATATCAAAATATCATCAAAATAAACAACACAAAACTTACCAATGTAAGGCCGAAGGACATGGTTCATCAAACGCATAAAGGTACTAGGGGCATTAGTTAAGCCAAAAGGCATGACTAACATTCATACATACTTTGTTTAGTCTTGAATACAGTTTTCCATTCGTCACCTTCCTTCATTCTAATATGATGGTAGCCACTTTTCAATTCAATTTTGGAGAATATGCTGGCTCCACTAAGTTCATCAAGCATGTCATCCAATCGAGGTATAGGGTGTCTATATTGATAGTGATATGGTTCACAGCCCTACAATCCAAACACATTCTTCAAGTTCTATCTTTCTTTGACACCAACAAAACGGGTACATCACAAGGGCTTAAACTTTCCCGAGTGTAACCTTTGTCTAGGAGTTCTTTGATTTATCTTCGTAATTCATTTGTTTCCTCAGGATTACTCTTGTATGCTGGTCTATTATGGATAGTGGCTCCAGGAATGAAATCAATTTGATGTTCAATTCCTCTAATTGGTGGCAATCCATCGGGAATTTCTTCAGGGAACATATCCTCAAATTCCTGCAAAAGATTAGAAATAGAAGAAGGAAAACCTTTAGAAGGGTTAGTAAGTAGATAATTTTCCTTATACATAAGTATAAGTATAGCCTTCTTAATTGATAAATGTTTCCGAACATCTCCTCTATTGGCGTATATATTCATTTTTGGAGTATGAATTTCTTTGGCCTTCTATTATTTCTCCCATTCTTCTATGCGTGACTTAAGGGTCACTTGACATTCATTAACTTGGCTTGGTAGCAAGGGTGCCAATATGATTTTATTTCCTTAATGCTGGAAAGAGTACTTGTTAGAAAATCCGTCATGGGTAGTCTTCTTGTCAAACTGCCAAGGACGTCCTAATATAATATGTCATGCACTCATGGGCACCACGTCACTAAGGACTTCATCTTTGTATCTTCCAATTGAGAAAGGTATAACAACTTGTTTGGTTACCTTGGCTTCTCCCACATCGTTGAGCCACTGAAGTTTGTATGAATGAGGATGCTTGGAATTCTTGAGACCCAACTTTTCCACCATGTGAGTACTTGCTACGTTTGTACAACTTCCTCCATCAATGATCACCACGCAAATTTTATCTCCCACGTGACATATGGTATGGAAGATGTTCTCTCTTTGTTCATCCTCTTGACTTTGAATGTTCAAAGTCCTTTTGACTACAAAGATGTTGGATGGAAGAGACATGTTAGCAAATAAGGAAAAAGGAAATGTGAGTAGGACCTTACCTGAATATATTCTCACAAAGCCTCACGAGTCACTCCAAGGAAAACTTGAATATCAGTCAATCCGCTCGTGTTTGCACTCTAGGACTTAATGGCTTTTACTTGTTCTCTTCTGATCTCACACACGCTCAAGCCTTTTTTCCTCTCAATTCTCTTGTCCCAAGTTCTAGAGGACTTTACTCAAAACCATATCAAGTACATTTTTACTTGTTTGGTGTCGATTACAAAAAGGTTAGTAGGAATGGAAAGAAAAATATAATAAAAGGGTGGCTTAGAAATAGAAAGAAGAGAACAAAAGGGGTTACTTACACAAGTCACTTCACAACCTTCTATCACCACAATCAATTTAGAAAGGCTTAGTTAAATGGCTTGGTGATGAGAATTGTTACTGTGTGTTTTCAACTTTTCTTTCTATTCTTTGCTTTTTTTTAGTGCTGAAATTTTCTTTCTTTTGGAATGCTTCAATTTCTTTTCTGATTTTTCTTGATTTCTTTGACTTTGCACTTCACTTGCATTTCTTTTTGTATTTTCTTTTTGTTGTTGTTGCACGTTGCTTCTTCCACCAAAGCTCTGATTACCGCCTTATGTAAGGCACTAGTACCTCTTTAATTGATTGTGGATCTAGGAAGGAAGCAAAACAACCTGCACAAGCGAATGGCTCAAAAGAGATGGTTAAGGGTGGTAGACGTAAGGGTGAATAGGTGGGTTGTTTAATAAATAAGAGATGGAAGCGGAAGATGATTATATGGCTATGGGTTATGGTTAATGAAACAAAGGGATGGTTGTGAGGATAGTATCTTAAAGAAGACTCAAAGAAGAACCATTGCTATAGAGAGCAAAGATCCAGACTTTATATTGCTTCTTTAAGGGGTGGTTGACGCCACAAGTATTAAAATACTTGATAAGTCGATAAAAGTCACCAGGACTTAAGAAAGTGAATAATCTCTTATATTAATAAAAAATGTCTGAATACAAATGATATATGATTTCCTATTTATAGGAAATTGAGAGGCATGGCTGAATGATTACAAGGGGATTCAACCAACCTTGTATCTTCCTATAGAGTCATAAATTAATTACAAATAGAGATAATGGTTCAGTTTAAATGGAGGGTAATAACCCTTGGCCGACTAGCTCTTGTGTCCCTTCATGTTGGCGCCAAATTGGATGGGAGATGATGCTTGGGCGAATAGAGAGAAGGCTCCTTATCTTGGCGCCTAAATGATATCACACGCAAGGCACATGGGGGATTGTCATATGGCACGCACATGGGTGCTCTAGGGAGCCTGGTGGTGCAGCCTTGTGCATGGGATGATGGATGGTCATGTGCTCTATCTTGGGTGTGCATGTATATCATTCAAGCTAGCTTGAGTGTGGGAGCTAGCTAGCAATCATGGGGTTGTTTGTGAACAAGCTTCCTAGTTGAGTCGTTGTAAGCTCCCTAACAGCATGTTCAACTATATTAAGCTACCATTGATATCACTTTTGGCAACTCAGCTCCAAATAGTCCAACTAGCTGAGTTTAGCTAGCCTTGAGCTCCTCCAGTTGAATTGAGCTTTCCTTATTGTTCCATGAGCTTCCATGTACTTTGTGAGCTGTTTGTGAGCTGCTTATGATGTCCAAATAATCCACCAAGCTACCTCAACGTGCATCACACTCTAATGTACCTACATGTGCAAGGGAACAAGGTAAGTCCATGATATTGAGCTGATATGAGCTAAATACCTTACTGTCATGTATGCTTATGGTAATGTGAGCTATGTTTGAAGGTCATGAGCTAATTATATCATCTCATAATATGTAAGATCATGCATGAAGCTTAAGAGCTAATATGAAAGCATATGAACAAATGAAATGAATTATAAGTATACTGCCTTGATGTATATGCGATAATCATACTTAATATGATTATAAGACTCTTCTAACATGCTTACTATATTAAATTACAATGTGCATGATGTTTTCATACTAAGTTATTCTTTAACATTTAAAACATTATATAACAAAACATAGGAGGGTGTTAAGTTATCAAATAAATCAAAAGCTTCAAGACACTTAGTAAGGAGAACTTCCCTGAATTGTTTGGCCCTTGACCTAGTAATGGGACCTTGTGGCATGACTTTTGGATATGGGGTGGGTGTGACCACATCACTGCAAAAGATTAGAAATAGAAGAAGGAAAGTGATACAATCCAAACTAGCTCCAACTTTCTCCATGACTTGAACACACCATGGATTTTCTTCAAAGCTGTTTCTAAGGGAGTTCTTCATTACCCTATCTTATACTATATCATTTATACATTCTATTCTATCATAAGCATGCATTCACATGTTAGTATAAATTATCATATTATTATTTCCACCTATGCTTATTTGATCATGTTTTTCATATTATTCAAATATATGCTATGATTACATATCATTTCTTAGGATATTATTATTAATGTTTCCATTTATCATTTATGAATACCATGTTATATGATATTCGTGCATACAACATATACCCATATCTTTATGATTGATACACAATGTTATAAGCATGTTAGGATAGTCTTATAATCATATTAAGCATGATTATCATATATACATCAAGGCAACATCATTATAAATCATTTCATTAGTTCATATGCATTCATATTAGCTCTTAAGCTTCATGCATTATCTTACACATATTTTGAGATGATATAATTAGCTCATGACCTTCAAACATAGCTCACATCACCATAATCATACATGGCAGCAAGGTATTTAGCTCATAACATCTCAATATGATGGACTTACCTTGTTTCCTTGCACATATAGGTACATTGGAGTGTGATGCACGATGAGGCAGCTTGGTAGAGTATTTGGACATCATATGCAACTCACAAACAGCTCACAAATATCATGGCAGCTCATGGAACACTAAGGAAAGCTTAACTTAGCTGGAGGAGCTAGCATGTAGCTGAACTTAGCTGGAGGAGAGCTTTGGACCAAAGTGCTGAAAAGTGGACTAAAGGTAGTTGGAAGTAGCTGGGAGAGTAGTTGAGGAGCTGAGAAGACCAAAGCTAACTAGCTTGAGTTTATCAAGCTATAACTCACCTAGTTAGCTACCAAGACACTCATCTAGCTTACCTTGAAACTAGTTTCATCTCTAGGCTGCCCAATGGATGCCATGTCATCTAGATACACGTTGGAAGGTAATTCACGCCTAGTTGTTGCCTATCTTCATTCCATGGACTTCAAGACATCATCCTATGGTTGCAACCTCATCAAAGCATAGCAAGAAGACCCATGTGCATCATTCAAGCATGTGCACTTCATGTGACATCAAATTGCGCCAAAACACCAAGGGATGCTTCCTATTAGGCCAAAGACTCTTTCCTCTTCATTTTGGCACCCAAATAACTTCCAAATGCATTCAATCATCCTTAGGGCCGAACCAACACATAACCATTCGGCCAAGAGCATGTATTTTCATTAAAGTCTTGTTTTTTCATTAAAAATCATGTCATTTTAGGAAGATACAAGGGATGGCCGAACCAACATTTACCTATTCGGCCAAGTCCCTTCAAAAACTATAAATAGGCCATTATATTTCATTTTTAATCAGACCTTTTTGATTAATATAAGTGAGATTATTCTCTTCCTTAAGTCCTAGTGACTTTTATCGACTTATCAAGTATTTTATACTTGTGGCATCAACCCCTTTCTTTTCACCTTGATACTTCTGGTTCCTAGTTCTTATAACTAGTGGGTCAAAGTCCTTAATACCACCCCTTGAAGAAGCAATATAAAGTCTGGGTCTTTGCTCTCTATAGAATTGGTTCTTCTTTGAGACTTCTTCAAGATACTATCCTCACTTCCATCCCCTTTGTTTCATCACCATAACCATAGCCATAACAACCATCTTCCACTTTCATCTCTCATTTTAAACAGCCCACCTATTCACCATACGTCCACCACCCTTAACCCTCTCTTTTTGAGCCATTCACTTGTGCATGTTGTTTTCCTTCCTAGATCCATAATCAATTGCTAAAGCATCAGAAGAGTCTTACATAAGAAAACCTTTAGGAGGGTTAGTAAGTAGAAACTTCCTTAAACATATGTATAAGTATAGTCTTCTTGGTTGGTAAATGCTTCTGAACATCTCCTCTGCTGGCGTATATATTCATCTTCTGAGTATGACTTTATTTGGTCGTCTTTTCCTTCTCCCATTATTCTATGTGTGACTTAAGAGTCACTTGACATTCATGAACTTGACTGGGAAGCAAGGGCGCCAATATGATTTTCTTTCCTTGTTGGAAAGAGTACTTGTTAGAAAATCCATCATGGGTAGCATTCTTGTCAAACTACAATGACGTCCTAGTATAAGGTGGCTTGCACTCATGGGCACCACGTCACAAAGGACTTTATCATTGTATCTTCCAATTGAGAAAGGAACAACAACTTGTTTGGTTACCTTGGCTTCACCCACATTGTTGAGCCACTGAAGTTTGTAAGGATGAGGATGCTTGGAACTCTTGATACCCAACTTTTCCACCATGTGAGTACTTGCTACGTTTGTACAACTTTCTCCATCAATGATCACCACACAAACTTTATCTCCCACGTGACATTTTATGGAAGATATTCTCTCTCTGTTCATCTTCTTGACTTTGAATGTTCAAAGTCCTTTTAACTACAAAGAAGTTGGATGGAAGAGACATGTTAGCAAATAAGGAAAAAGGAAATGTGCATAGGACCTTACCAATAATGCTCTCACAAAGCCTCAAGAGTTCTCTCCAATGAAAACTTGAATGTCACTCAATCCACTTGTGTTGCACTCTAGGACTTTAAGACTTTTACTTGTCCTCTTCTGATCTCACACACGCTCAAGCCTTTTTCCTCTCAATTCTCTTTATCCTAAGTTCTAGAGGACTTTACTCAAACCCTATCAAGTAGATTTTACTTGTTGGGCATCGACTACAAAAGTGTTAGTAGGAATGGAAAAACAAAATATAATGAAGGGTGGCTTAGAAATAGAAATAAGAGAACAAAAAGGGGTTACTTACACAAAGTCACTTCACAACCTTCTATCACCACAATCAATTTAAAGGCTTACTTGAATGGCTTGGTGATGAGAATTTGTTGTGTTCTTTCAACTTTTATTTCTTTCTTTTTGAGTGCTAGATTTTCTTCTTTTGAGTGCTTTGATTTCTTTGCTGGATTTTTTTTATTTCTTCACTTGCACTTCTTTTTGTATTTTTTTTGTTGTTGTTGTTGCACATTGCTTATTCTAGCGAAGCTCTGATTATCACTTGATGTAAGGTAAATCTACATTCTCGATTGATTGTGGATCTAGGAAGGAAGCAAAACAACTGTATAGGTGAATGGCTCAAATAGATGGTTTGGAGGTAGATGTAAAGGTCAATAAGTAGGCTATTTATGATATGAGAGATGGAAACGGAAGGATGTTATGATTATGGTTAGGTTGATGAAACAATGGAATGGTAGTAAGGGTAGTATCTTAAAGAAGACTCAAAGAAGAACCAATGTTATAGAGAGCAAAGACCCAGACTTTATATTGCTTCTTTAAGGGGTGGTATTAAGGACTTGGACCCACTATCTATATGGAGATAGAACCACAAGTATCAAGGGAAAGACGCCACAAGTATTAAATACTTGATAAGTCGATAAAAGTCACCAGGACTTTAGAAAAGAGAATATTCTCACTTTAATTAATCAAAGGTCTGCTTACAAATGATTATAATAGTCTATTTATAGGAAATGGAGAGGCATGGCTGAATAGATACATGGTGATTCAGCCAGCCCTTGTGTCTCCCTATAAGGTCACAATTTAAATACAAAAAATATGGCTCGGTTTAAATGAAGGGTAATAACCCTTGGTCGAATAGCTCTTGTGTCCCTTCAAGTTGGCGCCAAATGGGAGAGGAAATGATGCTTGGTCGAATGGTGAGATGGCTCTTCATCTTGGCACCTAAATGATACCACATGCAAGGCACATGGTGGCTGGTCATATGGCTGTTCTAGGGCCTTGTGGTGTAGCCTTGTGCATGGGATGAAGGCTGGTCATGTGCACCATCTTGGGTGTGCATGTGTCTTCCTCTAAGCTTGCTTGAGTGTGTAGCTAGCTAGTGATGTAAGGTGTCTACACGCTTTGGGAGAAGAGAGTAGATAGCCTTATTGTGTCCCGATCTAGGATTGACAAGTACTGATGTCCTTGAATTATAAGCTTGGCTACAACATAGATAAGAAAAGGAAATGATTAATAAAAGAAGATTAATGAAATGATAAAGATAAGGAATGAAATGAAATAAATAAGGATAGAGATGATGTGGAATTGATGGTCTTGATAGATGAAGATGATGGTGTTGATATTGAAATGGAGATGGTGTTGTTGTTGTTCTCAAAAACGCCAAAGAATAAATAATGCTAAGGAACGCAATCCCGGTCTTCATAAACATGTTTGAGGGGTGGTGATAGTGTCTTCAACCTACTAAATATTAATCTAAGAATTTAGGAATCAGGATGGAAAGAATGACGCCACAAGTATATGAATTATACTTGTTTAAT
This sequence comes from Hibiscus syriacus, assembly GCF_006381635.1. Taxonomy (NCBI): domain Eukaryota; kingdom Viridiplantae; phylum Streptophyta; class Magnoliopsida; order Malvales; family Malvaceae; genus Hibiscus; species Hibiscus syriacus. The sequence continues at coordinate 131,326 of NW_024063010.1, forward strand.
CGATAAAGTTCACAAAGAACATTGAAGAGAAATAACTCACAAGAGTAATTTTTATATATGAGATGAGGTGATTACAAATGAAGGCAATAGCCTATTTATAGTTTTCAAAGGGTTTAGGCCAAAAAGATACTTGATGGTTCGGCCAAGGTTGAAACCCCTTTGAAAATACATGATTTAAATGAAGATACATGCTCTTGGCCGAATGGGTATGTGTTAGTTCGGCTCTAAGGATGATTTTAATGCATTTGGAAGTTATTTGGGCGCCAAAAATGAAGAGGAAAGGGTCTTTGGCCGAATAGGAAGCATCCCTTGGGTTTTGGTGCCAATTTGATGTCACATGGAGTGCACATGCTTGAATGATGCACATGAAAGCCTAATTGAATGCACATGGGTCTTCTTGCAAGGCTTTGTGAGGTTGCAACCATAGGATGATGCCTTGAAGTCCATGGAATGAAGATAGGTAGAAACTAGGCATAACTTAGCTCCCAACGTGCATGTAGGTGTCATGGTCTTCAATAGGCAGTAACGTCATGAAAGGTCACATTTGTGGAAGGTAACCTTTCATCATTTGAGCTACTTTCCATGTGTTTGAGCTGAAGATGAGCTGGCCATAGATGAATTAAATGAAGATGAGTCATAGGACAGCTCCTTGTGAAAATGCACCTCTTGGAATGACAACTATTCACGAAAAGGTACGAATCCACAAAAATTGACATAGACCATATTTTAAGTACTCTATGTGGTGGTGATGGTGGTGCAACTCTCCAGCTGAAATGAAACCTCTAGCTAGCTCAAAAGTCCATATTAAGTTAGTTATGAGCTCGGGGGTCAACTGACAACTTTTCACCATTTGTTCTTCGTGATCTTCTGAGTCATCCTATGTAAATTTTCCTAGCTCCTTATCCTTAGTTAAGCTCAATTTTAGCTCCCATCATGTGGCCGAATATGCACCTACAAAAGAAAGCATAATATAAGCTAAGTATTTAAAGTAAATAACTTATAATATAAAGATGTGGACTATAGGGTATAATAATACTCATGCATCATATGATAATGAATATTATTATTATAACTATAGATTATATTCTTGAATATCAATCAATGATGCAAACCATGTGACATAATGAATGAGCTCATGTTTTGATAATTCAAGTAGAGTCTAATATACATATGTATGCTCATAATAATACATAGTGCATAAATGAGTAAATTTAAGATAAAGTAAGTAGAACTCCCTTATATTGAACTTGATGGATCTTCAATGATGTGAGTATGTTATGAAGAAAGTTAGTGCTAGACAGGATCACATCATCCTCCCATTCTTTTAGACGATTTATCCTCAAATCGAAAGGTAAATTCTCCTTAGTGTTTTTCCATTCAAACGCTGTTGATTTGTCTTCAAATATAATCATTCAGTAGCAACTTGTTTAAGACATTCCCTTTCGAAAAGATCTATGAGAGGATCTTTGTGAAAAGTTATAACCCTGGAATAAGTACCTTGAACTTGTCCTGAAAAGAAAGAAGACTTTCATAAGGGAATTATGAACCATTGTTAGGTTGAAAGTATACTCCATGTTCCCATCTTTTGGATGGCCAAGAGTGATGTCTTTTGAATCATAAGAGATGTTGCTTTGAACATTCATAACTTTTGGCATTCTAAAAGACACATTATTTGGTCCTCCAAGGATCATGTCTTTTGATTGAAAAGTCACAACCTTAGGTTCTTGAAGAGTCACGTCCTTTAAGCCTTTATTAATCACGCCTCTTAGCTCTTTCCCTTGACAAGTTTGTGCATTTTAGATTATCCTGCAAATCAAAGAAAATTTCTACAATTTCATGGTTAGAATAATCATCCTTGATCTTTTGTCTTGTCCATAAGCATTCTCGAAAGACCTTGTCATCAAAAATTGATAAGATAATACCATAGACATGAATAGATTTGCTGCAAAATAAATCAAAACATGTAAATGAAAACTATTGAAAAGATGAAAGGAATTATCAAACCAGGGTGGATGTTTAATGGGAGTTGGTTGTTGAATTCTTACCTGGATGTACAATGCACTTGGAATGTCAACGAACATTACTCTTGGAAATTCAAGTGATTCTTCTCTTGAAACTTCAAATGGCATAACCTTTGAAATATCAAGAGACATGTTTTGTGAATCACCAAAAGTCATGGCTATTGGTTTTTCAAAAGTCACATCTTTTGGTTTTTCAAAAGCCATGATTTTTGAATCATCCTTGAAAGATATATCTCTTGAATTATCCTGCAAAACAAAAGAGAGAATAGGAGAAGAAGTAAGGTCAGATAAAATTGTTCTTCACTCTCCTCTTTTCCTCCAATTCATTCTTTTTAATTTCAATGGTTTCTACATCCACTCTCCGTTCATCATTTTCAACTCCAACATTTTGTTTAACTTCAAAATGCTTTTGTTCATTTGAATTTTTCTCCAACATCTTCAGTTGCATTGTCTTTAAGTTGTCTTGAGTAAGTTCTTCAAAGACTTAACAAGAGAAATTGAGTGGAAAAAGGCTAATTGAGAGAGTGAGATCAGAAGGGGAATTGTTAAAAGCCAAATTATATTCCCGAGAGTAAACACAAGTGTTGAGTGAGTGATCTCTTAATTTTCTTTGGAGTGAAGATTGTGAGGCTTTGAGAGCGTGCTGGTAAGGTTTTAATTTTTTTTTCTTTCTACTAACAATGTCTTATGATCTTTCATCTTTCTAAACAATGGAGAACGAACAACAAAGAACAAACACATTTCACACTCGTTGCCATGTAAATGGTAAAGTGTGTCTTGTAGCTATGACGGAGGAAGTTGTACAAACATTGCAAGCACATACATGGTGAATAAATTGGGGCTTACAACGATTAAACATTCCAGCCCATATGAATTGCAATGGTTGCATGGCAATGAAGAATTGAAGGTTACTGAGCAAGTACTTGTTCCATTCTCACTTGGAAGTTACAAAGAAGAGATTCTATGTGACGTGGTATGAATACGAGTCATTTACTCTTGGGGAGGCCATGGCAATTTGACAAGCGTGCTGTTCATGATGGTTTCACAAACCAATACTCCTTCTTTCACAATGAAAGGAAACTCATCTTGACTCCACTATCTCCTAGCCGAGTAAATGAAGATCAAAACACCTTGAAGAAGAACATTGAAGCAATTGAAGAACAACTTAAAGACAATGCAACTGAAGACTGTTTGGAGAAAAATTCAAATGAACAAAAGCATTTTGAAGTTGAACAAAATGTTGGAGTTGAAAATGATGAACGGAGAGTGGATGCAGAAATCGTTGGAGTTGAAAAGAATGAATTTGGAGGAAAAGAGGAGAGTGAAGAACAATTTTATCTAACCTTACTTCTACTCCTATTCTCTCTTTTGTTTTGCAGGATAATTCAAGAGACATATCTTTCAAGGAGATGATTTACAAAACATGTCTCTTGATATTTCAAAGGTTATGCCATTCGAAGTTATAAAAAAAGCATCACTTGAAGTGCCAAGAGCTGTGTTCGTTGACATTCCAAGTACATTGCCAATCCAGAAAAGAATTCAGCAACCAACTCCCATTAAACATCCACCCTGGTTTGATATTTCCTTTCATCTTGTCAATAGTTTTTCATTTACATGTTTTGATTTATTTTGCAGAAATTCGATTCATATCTATGGTATTATCTTATCACTTGGTGATGGCAAGGTCATTCGAGAATGCCTATGGATGAAACGAAAGATCAAGGATGATTATTCTACCATGTAATTATAGATTTTTTCTTTGATGTTTCAAATTTTCCAAGCGACACAACTTGTCAAATTGGGAGGCTAGGGGACGTGACATTCAAGAGCCAAGAGATGCGAGGCAAAGGGAGACATTTTATCATCCAAAGGACGTGTCCTATGAGGATTCTAAGGAAACTTCCATTCTAAGAGTTATAACCTTTCATGATTCAATGAATACACCTATTTTAGGACCAAGGAACATGACTTTTGGGGACATGGTCGTTCAAAGGAACATATATTGTAAGGAAACTTCCATTCTAAGAGTTATAACCTTTCATGATTCAATGAATACACCTATTGGAGGACCAAGGAACATGACTTTTGGGGACATGGTCGTTCAAAGGAACATATATTGTGATTCAAAAGACATAACTTTTGGCTATTCAAAACATGAGAACAGGGAGTACATTTTTAACTTGTTCATAATTAACAATTCTCTTACTTATGAAAGTTTCTTATCTTTTCAGGTCATGGACATTCAAGGAACCTATTCAAGGGATATGAATCTTGATAAGAATCCTTTCATAAAGATGATCTATGGAAGCAAACCAGCAATTTGAATGGGCATACAATTTGGAGAAGTCATCTTTCGATTTGAGGACAAATCGCCCAAAAGAAGGGGAGGATGATGTGATCCTGTTTAGCACCAACTTTCTGCATGACATACTCACATCATTGAAGAACCATCAAACTCAATATAAGGGAGTTCTACCATACTTTATCTTATTTACTTATTTATGCACTATATATTATATGAGCATACATTTGCACATTAGACTATACTTGAATTATCATAGTATGTGCATTCATTCATTATATCCTATGGTTTGTATCATTGATTGATATTCATGTATATAATCTATAGTTATTCATTATCATGATGCTGAGTTATTATAACCTATAGTTCACATCTTATGCACATCATTATATTATCATTATATAGTTTATATACTTAGTTTATTTCTTTAGTTATGCATGTAGGAATATTCGGCCAACACTTGGGAGCTACATTTGAGCTTAACTAAGGATAAGGAGCTACGAAAACTTACATAGAATGACTCGGGAGATCATGAAGAACAAACGGTGAAAAGTTATCAGCTGACCCCCGAGCTCATAGCTCACTTGAGCTGGACCTTTGAGCTAGCTAGAGACCTCATTTCAGCTGGAGAGTTGCACCATCATCACCACCACACCTAGTACTTCAAATATGGTCTAAGTCATTTTTGTGGATTCGTACCTTTTCGCGAGAGTTGCCATTCCAAGAGGTGCCTTTTCATAAGGAGCTGGCCAAAGAATCATCTTCATGTAATTCACCTATGACCAGCTCATATTCAGCTCATACACATGGGAAGTAGCTCAAATGATGAAAGGTTACCTTCCACAAATGTGACTTTTCATGACAAGTTGCTGCCCATTGAAGACCATGACACCTAGATGCATGTTGGAAGCAAGTCACGCCTAGTTGCTGCCATCTTCATTCCATGGACTTCAAGACATTATCCTATGGTTGCAACCTCACCAAAGCCTTGCAAAAAGACCCATGTGCGTTCAAGTAGATTGCCATGTGCATCATTCAAGCATGTGCACTCCATGTGACATCAAATAGGCGCCAAAACACCAAGGGATGCTTCCTATTCGGACAAAGACTTATTCCTCTCCATTTTGGCGCCCAAATGACTTCCAAAAGCATTCAAACATCCTTAGGCCGAACCAACACCTACTATTCGGCCAAGAGCATGTATCTTCATTAAAATCATGTATTTTCATTTAAAAGTCATGTATTTTCAAAGGGGTTTCATCCATAGCCGAACCATCATGTATCTATTCGGCCTAAACCCTTTGAAAAACTATAAATAGGCTAGTGCATTTCATTTGTAATCATCTCATCTCTTATATAAAACATACTCTTGTGAGTTAATTTCTCTTCAAAGTTCTTTGTGAACTTTATCGATTAAGCAAGTATAATTTATATACTTGTGGCGTCATTCTTTCCAACTTGATTCCTAAATTCCTAGATTATTATCTAGTGGGTTGAAGACACTATCACCACCCCTCAAACTAGTTTGTGAAGACCGGGATTGTGCTCGTTAGCATTGTTTCCTCTTTGGCGAGTTTGAGATACAACATCACCACCATCTTCATTTCATCATCAACATCATCAACATCCTTCATCAAGACCATCATCAATCCCATAATTCCGCAGCCATCTCTATTCTTATTCTTTCATTCCATTACTTATATTATTATTCATTTCTTAAACCCATTATTAATCATATTTCTTTCTTATTATTTTGCAGCCCAAGCTTATTAATTCAAGGACATCAGTACTTGTCAATCCTAGATCGGGACACAATAAGGCTATCTACTCTCTTCCATCAAAGCGTGTAGATTCGCCTTACATCAAGCGGTAATCAGAGCATAGTTGGATTGACAACAAAAGTGTCATTTGGCGTGCAAAGCAAAAAGAAGTTCAAAAGAGAAAAAGACTCCTTCAACAAAATTGGAGTGCAAAAAGAAGAGAAAAATCAGAAAAGAAGAAAAGAAAGAAAAAAAAAGAAGTTCAAAAAGATAAAGCAAGCCAAGGAAAGTGCTCTACCATTGCAAAGTACATCAAGAGGCCTATCTACACTAAGAGAAGATAACCTTATTGTTCTTGAGAAAGGTTGCAGTAAGTGTTGTTTCTTGAATTGTAAGTCACCTCTTCCTTTTCTATCCTTTCATTTTCCTTGTCTTCAACCATTTTTATCTTTTAATACCTTTGAATCCTTTCTTCTAATTTTTCCATTTCTACTCTTTTCTACCCTAACCTATTTTGCAGCCGACGCACACAAGGAAGGAATTAACTTGTTATAATCTTGAGTAAGTTCTTCAAAGGACTTAACAAGAGAAATTGAGTGCACATGCTTGAATGATGCACATGAAAGCCTAATTGAATGCACATGGGTCTTCTTGCAAGGCTTTGGTGAGGTTGCAACCGTAGGATGATGCCTTGAAGTCCATGGAATGAAGATAGGTAGAAACTAGGCATAACTTAGCTCCCAACGTGCATGTAGGTGTCATGGTCTTCAATAGGCAGTAACTTGTCATGAAAGGTCACATTTGTGGAAGGTAACCTTTCATCATTTGAGCTACTTTCCATGTGTTTGAGCTGAAGATGAGCTGGCCATAGATGAATTAAATGAAGATGAGTCATAGGACAGCTCCTTGTGAAAATGCACCTCTTGGAATGACAACTATTCACGAAAAGGTACGAATCCACAAAAATTGACATAGACCATATTTTAAGTACTCTATGTGGTGGTGATGGTGGTGCAACTCTCCAGCTGAAATGAAACCTCTAGCTAGCTCAAAAGTCCATATTAAGTTAGTTATGAGCTCGGGGGTCAGCTGACAACTTTTCACCATTTGTTCTTCGTTATCTTCTGAGTCATCCTATGTAAATTTTCCTAGCTCCTTATCCTTAGTTAAGCTCAATTTTAACTCCCATCATGTGGCCGAATATGCACCTACAAAAGAAAACATAATATAAGCTAAGTATTTAAAGTAAATAACTTATAATATAAGATGTGGACTATAGGGTATAATAATAACTCATGCATCATATGATTGAATATTATTATTAAACTATAGATTATATTCTTGAATATCAATCAATGATGCAAACCATGTGACATAATGAATGAATGCTCATGTTTTGATAATTCAAGTAGAGTCTAATATACATATGTATGCTCATAATAATACATAGTGCATAAATGAGTAAATTTAAGATAAAGTAAGGTAGAACTCCCTTATATTGAACTTGATGGATCTTCAATGATGTGAGTATGTTATGAAGAAAGTTAGTGCTAGACAGGATCACATCATCCTCCCATTCTTTTAGACGATTTATCCTCAAATCGAAAGGTAAATTCTCCTTAGTGTTCCATTCAAACGCTGTTGATTTTGTCTTCAAAATATAATCATTCAGTAGCAACTTGTTTAAGACATTCCCTTTCGAAAAGATCTATGAGAGGATCTTTGTGAAAAGTTATAACCCTGGAATAAGTACCTTGAACCTCCTTGTCCTGAAAAGAAAGAAGACTTTCATAAGGGAATTATGAACCATTGTTAGGTTGAAAGTATACTCCATGTTCCCATCTTTTGGATGGCCAAGAGTGATGTCTTTTGAATCATAAGAGATGTTGCTTTGAACATTCATAACTTTTGGCATTCTAAAAGACACATTATTTGGTCCTCCAAGGATCATGTCTTTTGATTGAAAAGTCACAACCTTAGGTTCTTGAAGAGTCACGTCCTTTAAGCCTTTATTAATCACGCCTCTTAGCTCTTTCCCTTGACAAGTTGTGCATTTTAGATTATCCTGCAAATCAAAGAAATTTCTACAATTTCATGGTTAGAATAATCATCCTTGATCTTTTGTCTTGTCCATAAGCATTCTCGAAAGACCTTGTCATCAAAAATTGATAAGATAATACCATAGACATGAATAGATTTGCTACAAATAAATCAAAACATGTAAATGAAAAACTATTGAAAAGATGAAAGGATTATCAAACCAGGGTGGATGTTTAATGGGATTGGTTGTTGAATTCTTACCTGGATGTACAATGCACTTGGAATGTCAACGAACATTACTCTTGGAAATTCAAGTGATTCTTCTCTTGAAACTTCAAATGGCATAACCTTTGAAATATCAAGAGACATGTTTTGTGAATCACCAAAAGTCATGGCTATTGGTTTTTCAAAAGTCACATCTTTTGGTTTTTCAAAAGCCATGATTTTTGAATCATCTCCTTGAAAAGATATATCTCTTGAATTATCCTGCAAACAAAAGAGAGAATAGGAGAAGAAGTAAGGTCAGATAAAAATTGTTCTTCACTCTCCTCTTTCCTCCAAATTCATTCTTTTTAATTTCAATGGTTTCTACATCCACTCTCCGTTCATCATTTTCACTTCAACATTTTGTTTAACTTCAAAATGCTTTTGTTCATTTGAATTTTTCTCCAAACATTCTTCAGTTGCATTGTCTTTAAGTTGTTCTTTCATTGCTTCAATGTTCTTCTTCAAGGTGTTTTGATCTTCATTTACTCGGTTTGGTGAAAATGGAGTCAAGATGATTTTTCTTTCATTGTGATAGAAAGAATATCGATTTGTGAATCCATCATGGACAACACGCTTGTCAAATTGTCATGGCCTCCCAAAGAGTAAATGACTCTTATTCATAGGCACCACATCACATAGAATCTCGTCTTTGAAACTTCCAAGTGAGAATGGCACAAGTACTTGTTTAGTGACCTTCATCTCTTCCTCGTTGTTCAACCATTACAATTCATGTGGGTTGGAATGTTTAATCATTGTAAGCCCCAATTTGTTCACCATGTATGTACTTACAATGTTTGTACAACTTCCTCCGTTAATAGCTACAAGACACACTTTACCATTACATGGCAACGAGTGTGAAATGTGTTTGTTCTTTGTTGTTCGTTCTCCAATGTTTGGAATGATGAATGATCATAAGACATTGTTAGTAGAAAGAAAAAAAATTAAAACCTTACCAGCACGCTCTCAAAGCCTCACAATCTTCACTCCAAATAAAATTAAGAGATCACTCCACTCACACTCGTGTTTACACTCGGGAATATATTGGCTTTTAACAATTCCCCTTCTGATCTCACTCTCTCAATAGCCTTTTTCCACTCAATTTCTCTTGTTAAGTTCTTTGAGGAACTTACTCAAGATTAGAACAAGTTAATTCTTTCCTTGTGTGCGTCGGCTGCAAATAGGTTAGGGTAGAAAGAATAGAAGAAAATGGAAAGGTAGAAGAAAGGATTCATAGGTATTAAAGAAGGAAATGGTTGAAGACAAGGAAAATGAAAGGATAGAAAGGAAAAGGTGACTTACAATTCAGAAACAACACTTACTGCAACCTCTCTCAATAACAATAAGGTTATATCGCTTAGTATAGATGGCCTCTTTGATGTACTTTGCAATGGTAGAGCACTTTCCTTGGCTTGTTTTCTTTTTTTTTTCTTTTCTTTTCTTCTTTTCTGAATTTTTCTTCTTCTTCTTCTTCTTCCTCTTTCTTTTTGTCTTTTTCTTTCTTTTTGCACTATAATTTTGTTGAAGGAGTCTTTTCTCTTTTGAACTTCTTTTTGCTTTGCATGCCAATGAATCTTTTGTTGTCAATCTAACTATGCTCTGATACCACTTGATTTTGGCTGATCTACACGCTTTGGGAGAAGAGAGTAGATAGCCTTATTGTGTCCCGATCTAGGATTAACAAGTACTGATGTCCTTGAATTATAAGCTTGGCTGCAACATAGATAAGAAAAGGAAAATGATTAATAAAGGAAGATTAATGAAATGATAAAGATAAGGAATGAAATAAAATAAATAAAGGATAGAGATGGATGTGGAATTGATGGTCTTGATGGATGAAGATGATGGTGTTGATGATGAAATGGAGATGTGTTGTTGTTGTATCTCAAACACTCCAAAGAAGAAATAATGCTAAGGAGCACAATCCGGTCTTCACAAAATTGTTTGAGGGGTGGTGATAGTCTCTTTAACTCGCTATATAATAATCTAGGAATTTAGGAATCAGGATTGAAGGATTGACGCCACAAGTATAGGAGTTATACTTGTTTAATCGATAAAGTTCACAAAGAACTTGAAGAGAAATAACTCACAAGAGTAATTTTTATATGAGATGAGATGTTTACAAATGAAGGCAATAACCTATTTATAGTTTTCAAAGGGTTTAGGCCAAAAAGATACTTGATGGTTCGGCCAAGGTTGAAACCCCTTTGAAAATACATGATTTTTGATGAAAATACACTATTTAAATGAAGATACATGCTCTTGGCCGAATGGGTATGTGTTGGTTCGGCCCTAAAGATGATTTCAATGTATTTGGAAGTTATTTAGGTGCCAAAAATGAAGAGGAAAGTGTCTTTGGTCGAATAGGAAGCATCCCTTGGTGTTTTGGCACCAATCTGATGTCACATGGAGTGTACATGCTTGAATGATGCATATGGAAGCCTGATATACCCTTGTTTGGCTTCTGATGCTTTTTGATGTAAGGCACTTTTACCTTAACAATTGATTGTGGATCTAGGAAGGAAGCAAAACAACATGCACAAGTGAATGGTTCAAAAAGAGATGGTTAAGGGTGGTAGACGTTAGGATGAATAGGTGAGTTGTTTAAATGAGAGATGGAAGCGGAAGATGATTGATATGGCTATGGGTTATGGCTGATGAAACAAAGGGATGGTTGTGAGGATAGTATCTTAAAGAAGAATAAAATAAGAACCAATGCTATAGAGAGTAAAGACCCAGACTTTATATAGCTTCTTCAAGGTGTGGTATTAAGTACTTTGACCCACTAGTTATAGGAATTAGGAAACAGAAGTATCAAGGTGAAAAGGGGGTTGATGCCACAAGTATAAAATACTTGATAAGTCGATAAAATTCACCAGGACTTAAGGAAGAGAATAATCTCACTTATATTAATCAAAAAGGTCTGAGTACAAATGATATATGCTTTCCTATTTATAGGAAATGAAGAGCCATGGCCGAATAGTTATAAGGGGTTCATCCTTGTGTCTTCTTTTAGAGTCATAATTAATTACAAAATAGAGATGATGGTTCAATTTAAATGGAGGGTATAACCCTTGGCCGAATAGCTCTTGTGTCCCTCCATGTTGGCACCAATTTGGATGGGAGATGATGCTTGGCCGAATAGGGAGAGGTCTCTTCATCTTGGCACCTAAATGAGACCACATGGAAGGCACATGGGGGCTGGTCGTATGGCACGCACATGGGTGTTCTAGGGAACCTTGTGGTGTAGCCTTGTACATGGAATGATGGCTGATCATGTGCTCCATCTTGGGTGTGTTTGTGTCTCCTTCCAAGTTAACTTGAGTGTGGAGCTAGCTAGCAAGCATGGGCTGTTTGTGAACAAGCTTCCTAGCCGAGTCCTTGTGAGCTCTATAACACCATGTTCAGCTACATTTAACTACCTTTGACATCACTTTTGGTAACTTAGCTTCAAATAGTCCAACTAGCTATGTTTTGGTAGCCTTAAGCTCCTCCAGCTGAATCGAGCTTTCCTTAGTGTTCCATGAGCTGCCTTGTTCTTTGTGAGTTGTTTGTGAGATGCATAGGACGTCCAAATCATCCACCAAGCTACCTCAACATGTATCACACTCCAATGTACCTATATGTGCAAGGAAACAAGGTAAGTCCATGATATTGAGCTGTTATGAGCTAAATACCTTACTGACATGTATGATTATGGTGATGTGAGCTACGTTTGAAGGTCATGAGCTAATTATATCATCTCAAAATATGTGTAAGATAATGTGTGAAGCTTAAGAGCTAATATGAATGCATATGAACTAATGAAATGACTTATAATGATGCTGCCTTGATGTATATATGATAATCATGCTTAATATGATTATAAGACTATCCTAACATGTTTAAATATCAAGTACTGATGTGATCCTGTTTAGCACCAACTTTCTGCATGACATACTCACATCATTGAAGAACCATCAAACTCAATATAAGGGAGTTCTACCATACTTTATATTATATTTACTTATTTATGCACTATATATATTATTATGAGCATACATTTGCATATTAGACTATACTTGAATTCTCATAGTATGTGCATTCATTCATTATATCCTATGGTTTGCATCATTGATTGATATTCATGTATATAATCTATAGTTATAATATTAATATTCATTCATTATCATATGATGCATGAATTATTATTATAACCTATAGTTCACATCTTTATAATATGCACATCATTATATTATATGCATTATATAGTTTATATACTTAGTTTATTTCTTTATGTTATGCATGTAGGCATATTCGGCCAACACTTGGGAGCTACATTTGAGCTTAACTAAAGATAAGGAGCTAGGAAAACTTTCATAGGATGACTCGAGAGATCATGAAGAACAAATGATGAAAAGTTGTCAGCTGACCCCCGAGCTCATAGCTCACTTGAGCTAGACCTTTGAGCTAGCTAGAGAACTCATTTCAGCTGGAGAGTTGCACCATCATCACCACCACACAGAGTACTTCAAATATGGTATAAGTCAATTTTTGTGGATTCGTACCTTTTCGCGAAGAGTTGCCATTCCAAGAGGTGCATTTTCACAAGGAGCTGACCAATGACTCATCTTCATGTAATTCACCTATGACCAGCTCATCTTCAGCTCATACACATGGGAAGTAGCTCAAATGATGAAAGGTTACCTTCCACAAATGTGACCTTTCATGACAAGTTGCTGCCCATTGAAGATCATGACACCTAGATGCATGTTGGAAGCCAAGTCACGCCTAGTTGCTGCCATCTTCATTCCATGGACTTCAAGACATTATCCTATGGTTGCAACCTCACCAAAGCCTTGCAAGAAGACCCATGTGCATTCAAGTAGGCTGCCATGTGCATCATTCAAGCATGTGCACTCCATGTGACATCAATTAAGCGCCAAAACACCAAGGGATGCTTCCTATTCGGCCAAAGACTTATTCCTCTCCATTTTGGCGCCCAAATAACTTCCAAATGCATTCAAATCATCCTTAGGGCCGAACCAACACATAACCATTCGGCCAAGAGCATGTATCTTCATTAAAATCATGTATTTTCATCAAAAATCATGTATTTTCAAAGGGGTTTCAACCTTGGCCGAACCATCATGTGTCTATTCGGCCTAAACCCTTTGAAAAACTATAAATAGGCTAGTGCATTTCATTTGTAAGCATCTCATCTCATATATAAAACATACTCTTGTGAGTTAATTTCTCTTCAAAGTTCTTTGTGAACTTTATCGATTAAGCAAGTATAATTCATATACTTGTGGCGTCATTCCTTCCATTTTGATTCCTAAATTCCTAGATTGTTATCTAGTGGGTTGAAGACACGATCACCACCCCTCAAGCAAGTTTGTGAAGACCGGGATTGTGCTTCATAGCATAGTTTCCTCTTTGGCGTGTTTGGGATACTATCACCACCATCTCCATTTCGTCATTTCCATCATCAACAACACCCATCAATCCATCAATTCCGCAGCCATCTCTATTCTTATTCTTTCATTCCATTACTTATATTATTATTCATTTCTTAAACCCATTATTAATCATATTTCTGTCTTATTATTTTGCAGCCCAAGCTTATTAATTCAAGGACATCAGTACTTGTCAATCCTAGATTGGGACACAATAAGGCTATCTACTCTTCTCACCAAAGTGTGTAGATTCGCCTTACATCAAGCGGTAATCAGAGCATAGTTGGATTGACAACAAAAGTGTCATTGGCGTACAAAGCAAAAAGAAATTCAAAGAGAAAATCAGAAAAGAAGAAAAGAAAAGAAAGAAAAAGAATTCAAAAAGAAAGCAAAGCCAAGGAAAGTGCTCTACCATAGCAAAGTACATCAAAGAGGCCATCTACATTTAGAGAAGATAACCTTATTGTTTCTTGAGAAAGGTTGCAGTAAGTGTTGTTTCTTGAATTGTAAGTCACCTCTTCCTTTTCTATCCTTTCATTTTCCTTGTCTTCAACCATTTCTTTCTTTAAAAGACTTTTGAATCCTTTCTTCTACTTTTCCATTTCTATTCCTTTTCTATCCTAACCTATTTGCAGCCGACGCACACAAAGGAAGGAATTAACTTGTTCTAATCTTGAGCTAGTTCTTCAAAGGACTTAGCAAGAGAAATTGGAGTGGAAAAAGGCTAATTGAGAGAGTGAGATCAGAAGGGGAATTGTTAAAAGCCAAGATATATTCCCGAGAGTAAACACGAGTGTTGAGTGGAGTGATCTTATCATTTCTTTGGAGTGAACTTGTGAGACTTTGTGAGTGTGCTGGTAAGGTTTTAATTTTATTTAAAAAAAATTTTAACTAACAAATGTCTTGTGATTTTTCATCTTTCCAAACCTTGGAGGACGAACAGCAAAGAACAAATACATTTCACACTCGTTGCCATGTAAATGGTAAAGTGTGTCTTGTAGCTATTGATGGAGGGAGTTGTACAAATATTGCAAGCACATACATGGTGAATAAATTGGGGCTTACAACGATTAAACATTCCAGCCCATATGAATTGCAATGGTTGCATGGCAATGAAGAATTGAAGGTTACTGAACAAGTACTTGTGCCATTCTCACTTGGAAGTTACAAAGACGAGATTCTATGTGACGTGGTGCCTATGAATACGAGTCATTTACTCTTAGGGAGGCCATGGCAATTTGACAAGCGGGTTATCCATGATGGATTCACAAATCAGTATTCATTCATCCATAATGAACGAAAAGTCATATGGACTCCATTATCTCCTAGCCGAGTGAATGAAGATCAAAACACCTTGAGAAAAAACATTGAAGCAATGAAAGAGCAAATTAAAGACAAGCAACTTGAAGAAGACGTTGGAGTTCAAAATGAGAGGAGTGAAATTGGATCCAAAGAGGAGAGTAAAGAACAAATTTTATCTAACATTACTTTTTCTCCTATTCTTCCTTTTGTTTTGCAGGACAATTCAAGAGACATATCTTTTCAAGGAGATGATTCAAGAATCATGTCTTTTGGAGGACTAAAAGATGTGACTTTTGAAGAACATATAGTTGTTACTTTTGATCCACAAAACACATCTCTTGATGTTTCAAAGATGATGCCATTTGGAGTTCTAAAAGAAACGTCATTTGAAGTGCCAAGAATTGTGTTCGTTGACATTCCAAGTGCATTGCCAATCGTGAAAAGAATTCAGCAACCAACTCCTATTAAACATCCACCTTGGTTTGATGTTTCCATTCATCTTGTTAATAATTTCTTATATTTTAACTTTGATTTACTTTGCAGGAATTTGAGTTATGTACATGGTATTATCTTACCAAACGTTAATGACAAGATCAATTGTTGTTATAAGCTTGATTGGTGCATTGAACTCAAGCATTTCAAGAAGTTTCAAAGGTTAAGACTCTCCACAAACCATCATGATGATTTAAAGAGTGGAGATGAAGATATACATATTCTTTTTAACGAATATGATGTTGGATCAAGGAGATATTCCAAATGATTCAATTTGTCAAATGGAGGAACCAAAAGGCGTGATCCTTGGAAGCTTAAGAGAATTATCTTCTCAAGTACTAGAAGATATGACTTTTCATTTAAAGGACGTGATCTTTGGGAAACCAAAGAATATGTTTTTTAGAGTGCGAAAAGAAGTGATCATTCAAAACAACATGTCTTGTGATTCAAATGACATAACTTTTGGCTATTTAAAACATGAGAACAGGGAGTACATTTTTAACTTGTTCATAATTAACAATTCTCTTACTTATGAAAGTTTCTTATCTTTTCAGGTCATGGACATTCAAGGAACCTATTCAAGGGATATGAATCTTGATAAGAATCCTTTCATAAAGAGGATCTATGGAAGCAAACCAGCAACGATTGAATGGGCGTACAATTTGGAGAAGTCATCTTTCGATTTGAGGACAAATCGCCCAAAAGAAGGGGAGGATGATGTGATCCTGTTTAGCACCAACTTTCTGCATGACATACTCACATCATTGAAGAACCATCAAACTCAATATAAGGGAGTTCTACCATACTTTATATATATTTACTTATTTATGCACTATATATTATTATGAGCATACATTTGCATATTAGACTATACTTGAATTCTCATAGTATGTGCATTCATTCATTATATCCTATGGTTTGCATCATTGATTGATATTCATGTATATAATCTATAGTTATAATATTAATATTCATTCATTATCATGATGCATGAATTATTATTATAACCTATAGTTCACATCTTTATAATATGCACATCATTATATTATATGCATTATAGTTTATATACTTAGTTTATTTCTTTATGTTATGCATGTAGGCATATTCGGCCAACACTTGGGAGCTACATTTGAGCTTAACTAAAGATAAGGAGCTAGGAAAACTTTCATAGGATGACTCGAGAGATCATGAAGAACAAATGATGAAAAGTTGTCAGCTGACCCCCGAGCTCATAGCTCACTTGAGCTGGACCTTTGAGCTAGCTAGAGAACTCATTTCAGCTGGAGAGTTGCACCATCATCACCACCACACAGAGTACTTCAAATATGGTATAAGTCAATTTTTGTGGATTCGTACCTTTTCGCGAAGAGTTGCCATTCCAAGAGGTGCATTTTCACAAGGAGCTGGCCAATGACTCATCTTCATGTAATTCACCTATGACCAGCTCATCTTCAGCTCATACACATGGGAAGTAGCTCAAATGATGAAAGGTTACCTTCCACAAATGTGACCTTTCATGACAAGTTGCTGCCCATTGAAGATCATGACACCTAGATGCATGTTGGAAGCCAAGTCACGCCTAGTTGCTGCCATCTTCATTCCATGGACTTCAAGACATTATCCTATGGTTGCAACCTCACCAAAGCCTTGCAAGAAGACCCATGTGCATTCAAGTAGGCTGCCATGTGCATCATTCAAGCATGTGCACTCCATGTGACATCAATTAGGCGCCAAAACACCAAGGGATGCTTCCTATTCGGCCAAAGACTTATTCCTCTCCATTTTGGCGCCCAAATAACTTCCAAATGCATTCAAATCATCCTTAGGGCCGAACCAACACATAACCATTCGGCCAAGAGCATGTATCTTCATTAAAATCATGTATTTTCATCAAAAATCATGTATTTTCAAAGGGGTTTCAACCTTGGCCGAACCATCATGTCTATTCGGCCTAAACCCTTTGAAAAACTATAAATAGGCTAGTGCATTTCATTTGTAAGCATCTCATCTCATATATAAAACATACTCTTGTGAGTTAATTTCTCTTCAAAGTTCTTTGTGAACTTTATCGATTAAGCAAGTATAATTCATATACTTGTGGCGTCATTCCTTCCATTTTGATTCCTAAAATTCCTAGATTGTTATCTAGTGGGTTGAAGACACGATCACCACCCCTCAAGCAAGTTTGTGAAGACCGGGATTGTGCTTCATAGCATAGTTTCCTCTTTGGCGTGTTTTGGGATACTATCACCACCATCTCCATTTCGTCATTTCCATCATCAACAACACCCATCAATCCATCAATTCCGCAGCCATCTCTATTCTTATTCTTTCATTCCATTACTTATATTATTATTCATTTCTTAAACCCATTATTAATCATATTTCTGTCTTATTATTTTGCAGCCCAAGCTTATTAATTCAAGGACATCAGTACTTGTCAATCCTAGATCGGGACACAATAAGGCTATCTACTCTTCTCACCAAAGTGTGTAGATTCGCCTTACATCAAGTACATGCTGTGTTCATAATAAGTTATTCATTAACTATATAACAAGTATTCTTATCATGAAATGTATTATAAAAGCATATAGTATATAACTAATATAAAGTAAATCTGATATAAAGATGTTCAAGAGTACTCCCTTTGTAGATGAAAATGTTCTTGCATCATTTCCCCCTTCTTTAGGGCGATTTGTCCTCAAATCGAGTTCATTCTGTCCTTGCATAGCTTCTCATTTCCTTGCTAAAAGAAAGCATCCTTTGAACGTTTGTGTTCTTCCATTAGGTATCCTTTCATAAGATTTCCCTTTAGGTCTTTTTTTGGAATATGATTTACCAACAGGTACCTATTGAGAGTGATCTTCCTTTAAGGATATCCTTTATGGAAGTTACCTTTCACGTGGTTGGTCCTGAAAAGTGGGGAGAGAAGAGGTTTCAAATGAAGAGTTACTTACCTTTTGGTGATTAAATCCCTTGGTGAAGAGTTGTGACTTTAAATTCCAACCATCACCAATTTTCATAGGAGACTCTTCATTTTCCAGCCTTGAACCATTATGTTTCTCTATGACGAAGTTTGGTGTCATGTTTCGTTCCTCTTCATTCTTCATTGGGGTTTTTTCCTTGCACCATGCTTGTACACTCTTTCGCATACGCATCTGATCTTGTTGTACCTCTTTTGGCGTCAAAGGCATCAAGGTTACCTTGCGTCCATCATGCTTAAAAATGTATTGATTGTGATAACAATCATGAATGGCCCTTTTGTCATACTACCATGGTCTTCCAAGTAAGATGTGGTTAGCATGCATAGGAATAATGTCACAAAGCACCTCGTCCTTGTACCTACCAACTGAAAAAGGAATTAGAACCTGTTTGGTAACGTTTAACTCACCTCCTTCATTGAGCCATTGGAGTTTATATGGAGTGGGATGCTTTGATGTTGCCAATCCAAGTTTTTTAACCATAAGAGTGCTGGCTATGTTTGTGCAACTTCCTCCATCGATGATCATTGTGCAAACCTTGTCCTTGACATGGAATCTTGTATGGAAGATATTGTTTCTTTGAATATCCTCTTGGGATGTTTGTGATTGTAAGAACCTTTTCGAAACAAGCATCTCACCATGGTCTGTATTTTCTTCAGTTTCTTCTTCTTGCTTTGTTTCAGGTTCCTCATCAAAAATAGGCTCATTAGAATCCGATACAATATATCGATTGTCGAGTACCATCATAGCATTTCGGTTGGGACATTAACTAGCAACATGTCCTTTCCCAAAACATTTGAAACATTTGATGTCTCTGGATCTCTCGAAAGTACCAGTTTTCTTTTCTTTATGATACATGCACCACACAACCTAAATCTAAGGATGATGAATTTACTATACCACTTGGCCCTATCACACGAGGCCGGACCAAACTTCTTAAAGACAAGCTTCAAATCGCAGTTCAAGCATTCATCTGTAAGGGTCTAATAGCAGCATATTTAGAATAACGTTTTGAAGGGGATCCAGTTGTTATCCGCTCAACATGTATTCTGTAGATACAACCATCTGGCTCTTATCTTTCCAACGGTTCTTGAATCGTATCAATCCGATATCGGGAACTCAATATATGACCATTTTACTGAAGGTAGTGCATGCAGGAAATCCTATACGGGATTAATACGTGATTTTGTAAATATTACGAATTTTCAATATTTATATTCATTATTTGTAATATAATTTCATATAGGATGATCTATTATCTTTTAGGATCAGATTTATTATTTTATTAGGAATTAAGGTTGGGTTAAAACAATATTTTTAGTTATTATATTTTATTAGGAATTAGAGTTAAAACATGTTTAGTTTATTGTTATTTTATTCTCTAGTTATTTAGAACCTTTAGGATTCAGCCCTTATATAAAGGAGTTTTATTCAACTTTGTAAATAAGATTTCTTTGATTAATAATACTACGAGAGTTCATTTTTGCAAGTGCTGATTGCCTTGTGCCTTCGAAACTTCTTCTCTTGGAGTTCTTTCAAGTTATTGTGAGGGAGATTAATCTTCACACTCCAATTTGCCTTTTCATTGCGACTAGGAGGGTTGGTTAGAGTCATATTATCGTGTTTTCCTTTTCATTACGACTAGGAGGGCTCGATAGGACATTATCCATCGATTTTCCACATCCATCCACGCCATCAATCATCTTTACCGTTCACTTTCATAAGGGAGATCTTTTGATTTCTTGCACCAAAAAGAACCCCTAAAGAACCCTAGCTATTGCTGCCACCTTCCCCATTCATCCCTTATTGTTCTTCATCGAGTCTAGATCTTTTCTAGGTTTGATTCTTCAACAAGAGCAACGTTCATCAATCTTCCACTACTTCCATATCAATTGGTATCAGATTTGGGCCGATTCTTGGAAAGAAGCAAGCAATCTTGCTTGTTCTTGCACACAAAACGATCAAGAACACATTCAAACAAAGCGATCAAGAAAAACAGATTGTTTGAGGACTCACCGTTCAACAGAGTCCACTGGATACTACTGAAGGTATTTGGTTTTGAAATTTTATAGGTGGTTTCTTGACGCATCGAAAGACATTCAAGAATTTTCCCAAAATTTTTGGACACCGGTAACCCCCTCAAAAACGTTACTCAAGTTGATCCAGCGTTTTCCAAATTTCTGGTGTTATAATTACAGGATTGGAGACAATAACAATGAGACACTTACGGCTATCTTAACCGCACTTGAACGACTCACAACTCAATTTGATCAACTTAACAATACCTTGAGAGAACGAAAAGAACTACAACTGGATTTACCAAACCATAATCCAAGGCCAAACAATGCTGAACTTTTGGTCCCCAGGCGAGCACAACCATGTTTTCAAACACCTGAACCTTTGCAAAACCAAAGTTCACGTTCCCGTATTTTAAAGGAGATTACAATCCGGACAAGTACATCGATTGGGAAGGAAAAGTTGATCTCATGTTCGCATACCATGACTGCCCCCAAACTGAACAAGTTCCCCTCATTACTTTGAAATTCAAAGGATATGCTCACACTTGGTGGATGCAAACAAGGAAAAAGATTGAAAACTTCCAAATTCAACCAATCACTTCTTGGACCAAACTCAAACATGTCATGAGGAACCGATTCCTACCGAAACATTAAACACGAGAAGTTAAACAACGACTACACCGACTTCGACAAGGTAGAAGTTCAGTTGAAGATTACTACAAGGAGATGCAGTCCTTACTCAATAGGGCTAACATAACCAAAGAAGAAGAGGACACCATGTCAAGATTTGTTGTCGGCTTAAACCCAAACATCACTGATCTTCTTGATCTCCATGGGTATGAAAACCTTGAAGATACACTAAAGAAAGCAATGACAATCAAAGCACAACTCCAAAAGAGATTTCGATTCAGAGAACAATACCAAGGTACTTCATTATCTCATCAAGATAATCCTTCAATTCCTTCCACATCTTCTACTACAACTTCTCAAAAAAAGTCTAGAGAGGACAAGCCCGACAAGGAGAAAAAATGACCAGTAAAGAATGACACACTTCCAGCCTCTAAAGACGATACCCAAGCAAGAAACATCAAGTGTTTTAAATGCTTAGGAAGAAGCCATAATAGCCGCAATTGCCCAAACACGAGGACCCTAACCATACTAGGTGATGGATCTTACAATTTTGACTCCGATGACGACATCCTCGACATTCCATCACATGCCAAAGCCAAAGAAGATAGTGATGACTATGGAAGCGATGAGTACAATGGCACAATCTTGGTGATTTGCCATACCTTGAACATCCAAGCATCCGACGAGTCTGACTACAACGTTCCAACATCTTCCACACACACTGCCTAATCAAGGAACAACCATTTTTCATCATCATTGACAATGGTAGTTGTGTCAATGTCATTAGCTCCAACATTGTTGAATCACTCAAACTTCCTTGCCAACGACATCCAAAACCTTATTGCTTACAATGGCTTAATGAGAGTCGAGATGAAGGTGGTTAAACAATGTCTTGTTAATATCAAGATGGGAAAGTATTGTGATGACGTATGGTGTGATGTAATTCCGATGCAAGCATCCCACATCCTCCTAGGACGTCCTTGGCCATACGACAACGACGTCACATATTATGGCCGGAAGAACACTTACACAATTCCAATAAAAAGTAAACCGTTGAGATTCTCATAGATCAACAGCGAATTCTCAAAGAGACAGGGAACTTAAAACAAAAGGAAAAAGAGGTCACAACCGATAAAAGCCAAACAAATGACCCACTAGTAGTGAGTGACCCTCAATGTGAAAATAAAAGAATGTCTCAAAACTTTCATGCGAGTGCAAAAGACTTGAGAGAGACCCTTTTTTAAAATAGGTCGTGCATTCTAGTCCGTTTCAAGGACTCCGTTTTATCAACTATCACTAACATCACAGATTTGCCTAGTGTATTTTCTTCTCTATTGCAGGAGTTTCAAGAAGTCTTAAGCAACCCACCGGATGGTTTACCACCTACAAGAGGAATCAAACATCAAATCGACTTCATCCCTAGATCAACCATACCAAACTGCCCTTCTTACAGATGCAATCCTGAAGAAACGAAGGAATTGGAACGACAAATAGATTTATTATTACAAAAAGGACACATTCGTGAGTCTTAGTCCTTGTGCGGTTCTCGTCATCCTAGTTCCAAAGAAAGATGGCATATTCCGAATGTTTGTAGATTACCGACCTATCAATCGAATAACAATCAAGTATAGGCATCCTATTCCACGCCTAGATGATATGTTGGATGAACTACATGGTGCAAGTATCTTCACCAAAATTGACTTGAAGAGTGGTTACCATCAAATTTGAATTAAAGAAGGTGACGAATGGAAAACAACATTCAAGATAAAGTTCGGCTTGTATGAATGGCTTGTTATGCCCTTTGGACTCACAAACACTCTGATACGATCCAAACTAGCTCCAACTTTCTCCATGACTTGAACACACCATGGATGTTCTTCAAATCTATTTCTAAGGGAGTACTTCATAACCCTATCTTATACTATATCATTTATACATTATATTCTATCATAAGCATGCATTCACATGTTAGTATAAATTATCATATTATTATTCCATCCTATGCTTATTTGATCATGTTTTTCATATTATTCAAATATATGTTATGATTACATATCAATTCTTAGGATATTATTATTACATGTTTCCATTTATTTTTATGAATACCATGTTATATGATATTCATCCATACAACATATACCCATATCTTTATGATTGATACACAATGTTATAAGCATGTTAGGATAGTCTTATAATCATATTAAGCATGATTATCATATATACATCAAGGCATCATCATTACAAATCATTTCATTAGTTCATATGCATTCATATTAGCTCTTAAGCTTCATGCATTATCTTACACATATTTTGAGATGATATAATTAGCTCATAACCTTCAAACATAGCTCACATCACCATAATCATACATGGTAGCAAGGTATTTAGCTCATAACAACTCAATATCATGGACTTAACTTGTTTCCTTGCACATATAGGTACATTGGAGTGTGATGCACGATGAGGCAGCTTGGTAGAGTATTTGGACATCATATGCAGCTCACAAACAGCTCAAAAATATCATGGTAGCTCGTGGAACACTAAGGAAAGCTCAACTTAGCTGGAGGAGCTAACATGTAGCTGAACTTAGCTGGAGGAGAGTTTTGGACCAAAGTGTTGAAAAGTGGACTAAAGGTAGCTGGAAGTAGCTGGGAGAGTAGCTGAGGAGCTGAGAAGACCAAAGCTAACTAGCTTGTGTACATCAAGCTATAACTCACCTAGTTAGCTACCAAGACACTCATCTAGCTTACCTTGAAGCTAGTTCATCTCTAGGCTGCCCAATGGATACCATGTGATCTAGATACACGTTGGAAGCTAATTCACGCCTAGTTGTTGCCTATTTTCATTCCATGGACTTCAAGACATCATCTTATGGTTGCAACCTCATCAAAGCATAGCAAGAAGACCCATGTGCATTCATTTAGGCTGCCATGTGCATCATTCAAGCATGTGCACTTCATGTGACATCAAATTGGTGCCAAAACACCAAGGGATGCTTCCTATTTGGCGAAAAACTTTTTCCTCTTCATTTTGGCGCCCACATAACTTCCAAATGCATTCAAATCATCCTTCGGGCCGAACCAACACATAACCATTCGGCCAAGAGCATGTATTTTCATTAAAGTCTTGTTTTTTTCATTAAAAATCATGTCATTTTAGGAAGGTACAAGGGCTGGCCGAACATACATGTACCTATTTGGCCAAGTCCCATCAAAAACTATAAATAGGCCATTATATTTCATTGGTAATCAGACCTTTTTGTTTAATTAAAGTGAGATTATTCTCTTCCTTAAGTCTTGGTGACTTTTATCGACTTATCAAGTATAATTTATACTTGTGGCGTCAACCCCTTTCTCTTTCACCTTGATACTTCTTGTTCCTAGTTCTTTATAACTAGTGGGTCAAAGTACTTCATACCACCCCTTAAAGAAGCAATATAAAGTCTGGGTCTTTGCTCTATATAGCATTGGTTCTTCTTTGAGTCTTCTTTAAGATAATATCCTCACAATAATCCCTTTGTTTCATAAGCCATAACCATAGCCATATCAACCATCTTCCGCTTCCAAATCTCAATTAAACAGCCCAACTAATCACCCATACGTTTACCACCCTTAACCATTCTGTTTTGAGCCATTCACTTTGCAGGTTGTTTTGTTTTCTTCCTAGATCCACAATCAATTTGTTAAGACATCAGAAGAGTCTTACATCAAGTGGTATCAGAGCTTTGGTGGAAGAAAGCAACGTGCAACAACAACAAAAAGAAAATTACTAAAAGAAGTGCAAAGTGAAAGGCAAAGTCAAAGAAATCAAGAAAAATCAGAAAACAAAGTGAAGCACTCAAAAGAAAGAAAAATCCAGTACTCAAAAAGAAGAAAAGCAAAGCAAAGAAAAGAAAGAAGTTGAAGCACTCATCAATAATTCTCATCACCAAGCAAGCCAAGTAAGCCGTTTAAATTGATTGTGGTGATAGAAGGTTGTAAAGTGACTTGTGTAAGTAACCCCTTTTATTCATTTCTTTATATTTCTATGCCACCCTTTCATTATATTTTGCTTTCCATTCCTACTAACCCTTTTACAGCCGATGCCAAACAATTAAAATTTACTTGATATAGTCTTGAGTAAAGTTCTCTAGAACTTGAGACAAGAGAATCGAGAGGAAAAAGGCTGGAGAGTGTGTGAGATCAGAAGAGGACAAGTAAAAGCCATTAAAGTCCTAGAGTGCAAACAAGAGCAGATTGAGTGACATTCAAGTTTTTCTTGGAGTGACTCGTGAGGCTTTGTGAGAGTATATTCTGGTAAGATCCTACACACATTTCAATTTTTCCTTATTTGCTAACATGTCTCTTCCATCCAACATCTTTGTAGTCAAGAGGATGAACAAAGAGAGAACATCTTCCATACCAAATGTCACGTGGGAGATAAAATTTACGTGGTGATCATTGATGGAGGAAGTTGTACAAACATCCTCATCCTCATCCTCATCCTTATAAACTTCATGGTAGCAAGTACTCACATGGTAGAAAAGTTGGGTCTCAAGACTTCCAAACATCCTCATCCTTATAAACTTCAGTGGCTCAACGATGTGGGAGAAGCCAAGGTAACCAAGCAAGTTGTTGTACCATTTTCAATTGGAAGATATAATGATGAAGTCCTTTGTGACGTGGTGCCCATGAGTGCAAGCCACATTATATTAGGACGTCCTTGGTAGTTTGACAAGAAGGCTACCCATGATGAATTTTCTAACAAGTACTCTTTCCAACATCAAGGAAATAAAATCATATTGGCGCCTATGCTTCCAAATCAAGTCCATGATTGTCAGGTTACCCTCAAAGCCATGAAGAAAGTTAAAAGAGAATTTTTTCATGAGAAAAGAGTGGAGAGAGTTGAAAATGAACAAAATGAAAGGATTGAATATGGGAGCAAAGAGGAAAAGGAAAATGAGGTCCTATTCTTTCTTTTGACGTGCAGGACAATCCAATAGACATGTCACTTCAAGTTGATGATTCAAGAAACATGTCTTTTGATGAATCAATAGACGTGACTTTTGGTGATGCACAAGATATGTCCTTTGACATTTCAAAGGATGTACCTCTTGAAATTTAAAAGAATGAGCCAATTGGAGTACCAAGAGTTGAGATCATTCAGATTCCAAGTACATTGCACATATTGAAGGGAATTCAACAACCAATGGAGTTTTTCATCATTAAGCAACCAATGCCCATTAAACATCCACCCTGGTTTGTTATTTCCATTCATCTTGTTAATAATTTTTCATTTACTAACTTTGATTTATTTTGCAGCAACTTGTTTCATGCTTATGGTGAAGAAATCATACCAACCCTCAAGGCAATCATTTGGAGAGGCACAATGGTGAAAAGACATGATGATTTAAATCAGCCCCAAGGAGTCATTCAAAGAACACTTATCTTCACCAAGCGAAGTGATGACTCCAGCCAAGAGACCATTTTTTATTAATATAAGTGAGATTATTCTCTTCCTTAAGTCATGGTGACTTTTATCGACTTATCAAGTATTTTTATACTTGTAGCGTCAACCCCTTTCTTTTCACCTTGATACTTTTGGTTCCTAGTTCATATAACTAGTGGGTCAAAGTACTTAATACCACCCCTTGAAGAAGCAATATAAAGTCTAGGTCTTTGCTCTCTATAGCATTGGTTCTTCTTTGAGACTTCTTCAAGATACTATCCTCACTACCATCCCTTTGTTTCATAGCCATAACCCATAGCCATTTCAATCATCTTCCGCTCCCATCTCTCATTTAAATAGCCCACCTATTCACCCATACTTTTACCACCCTTAACCATCTCTTTTTGAGCCATTTACTTGTGCAGGTTGTTTTACTTCCTTCCTAGATCCATAATCAGTTTGTTAAGGCATCAGAACTCCAACCAAGAGACAAACCTTTTCACCAACAATTATGGTGAATTAAAAGGAGGAAATAAAGATATAGAGGTCCTTTCCAAGCATTGTGATGATTTAAAGAATAAAGAAAAGGGATCAAGTTGGTTCGTGAAGGGCTATGTCTCTCCCGTTCAAAGGACATGTGATGATTCCCAAACATTGTGTCCTCCCATCAAAGGATCACGTTACCAGATTTGAAGCCAAGAGGTTGAACATATCGTGTGAATAATCTATTGAAGGAAAACATAAGGAATCAATCCTTCCTACATCAAGAAGGTCTTCAATGAGAAACTACTTCGATTTGAGGACAAATCGCCTAAAAGAAGGGGAGGATGATACGATCCAAACTAGCTCCAACTTTCTCCATGACTTGAACACACCATGGATGCTCTTCAAATCTATTTCTAAGGGAGTTCTTCATTACCCTATCTTATACTATATCATTTATACATTCTATTCTATCATAAGCAAGCATTCACATGTTAGTATAAATTATCATATTATTATTCCATCCTATGCTTATTTGATCATGTTTTTCATATTATTCAAATATATGCTATGATTACATATCATTTCTTAGGATATTATTATTACATGTTTCCATTTATCATTTATGAATACCATGTTATATGATATTCATGCATACAACATATACCCATATCTTTATGATTGATACACAATGTTATAAGCATGTTAGGATAGTCTTATAATCATATTAAGCATGATTATCATATATACATCAAGGCAGCATCATTATAAATCATTTCATTAGTTCATATGCATTCATATTAGCTCTTAAGCTTCATGCATTATCTCACACATATTTTGAGATGATATAATTAGCTAATAACCTTCAAACATAGCTCACATCACCATAATAATACATGGCAGCAAGGTATTTAGCTCATAACAGCTTAATATCATGGACTTACCTTGTTTCCTTGCACATATAGGTACATTGGAGTGTGATGCACGATGAGGCAGCTTGGTAGAGTATTTGGACGTCATATGCAGCTCAAAAACAGCTCACAAATATCATGGTAGCTCGTGGAACACTAAGGAAAGCTCAATTTACCTGGAGGAGCTAGCATGTAGCTGAACTTAGCTGGAGGAGAGATTTGGCCCAAAGTGTTGAAAAGTGGACTAAAGGTAGCTGGAAGTAGCTGGGAGAGTAGTTGAGGAGCTGAGAAGACCAAAGCTAACTAGCTTGAGTACATCAAGCTATAACTCACCTAGTTAGCTACCAAGACACTCATCTAGCTTACCTTGAAGCTAGTTCATCTCTAGACTGCCCAATGGATACCATGTCATCTAGATACACGTTGGAAGCTAATTCACGCCTAGTTGTTGCCTATCTTCATTCCATGGACTTCAAGACATCATCCTATGGTTACAACCTCATCAAAGCATAGCAAGAAGACCCATGTGCATTCATGTAGGCTGCCATGTTCATCATTTAAGCATGTGCACTTCATGTGACATCAAATTGGCGCCAAAACACCAAGGGATGCTTCCTATTCGGCCAAAAACTCTTTTCTCTTCATTTCGGCGCCCAAATAACTTCCAAATGCATTCAAATCATCCTTAGGGCCGAACCAACACATAACCATTCGGCCAAGAGCGTGTATTTTCATTAAAGTCTTGTTTTTTCATTAAAAATCATGTCATTTTAGGAAGGTACAAGGGCTGGCCGAACCAACATGTACCTATTCGGCCAAGTCCCTTCAAAAACTATAAATAGGCCATTATATTTCATTTGTAATCAGACCTTTTTATTTAATTAAAGTGAGATTATTCTCTTCCTTAAGTCCCGGTGACTTTTATCGACTTATCAAGTATAATTGATACTTGTGGCATCAACCCCTTCTCTTTCACCTTGATACTTCTGGTTCCTAGTTCTTTATAACTAGTGGGTCAAAGTACTTCATACCACCCCTTAAAGAAGCAATATAAAGTCTGGGTCTTTGCTCTATATAGCATTGGTTCTTTGAGTCTTCTTTAAGATACTATCTTGACAACTATCCCTTTGTTTCATAAACCATAACCATAGCCATATCAACCATCTTCCGCTTCCATCTCTCAATTAAACAGCCCACCTAATCACCTATACGTTTACCACCCTTAACCATTCTGTTTTGAGCCATTCACTTTGCAGGTTGTTTTGCTTCCTTCCTAGATCCATAATCAATTTGTTAAGGCATCAGAAGAGCCTTACATCACACTCGAGGTACCTTTATGAGATTAATAAATCACGTTCTCAAGGAGTTTATTGACAAATTTGTGGTCGTTTACTTTGATGACATTCTTATATACTCATCTTCTCTTGATTCTCATGTCATTCACGTTCGAATGGTTCTCGAAGTTCTTCGACGAGAACATTTGATACGATCCAAACAAGCTCCAACTTTCTCCATGACTTGAACACACCATGGATGTTCTTCAAAGCTGTTTCTAAGGGAGTTCTTCATTACCCTATCTTATACTATATCATTTATACATTTTATTCTATCATTAGCATGCATTCACATGTTAGTATAAATTATCATACTATTATTTCCATCCTATGCTTATTTGATCATGTTTTTCATATTATTCAAATATATGCTATGATTACATATCATTTCTTAGGATATTATTATTACATGTTTCCATTTATCATTTATGAATACCATGTTATATGATATTCATGCATACAACATATACCCTATCTTTATGATTGATACACAATGTTATAAGCATATTAGGATAGTCTTATAATCATATTAAGCATGATTATCATATATACATCAAGGCACCTTCATTATAAATCATTTCATTAGTTCATATGCATTCATATTAGCTCTTAAGCTTCATGCATTATCTTACACATACTTTGTGATGATATAATTAGCTCATGACCATCAAACATAGCTCACATCACCATAATCATACATGGCAGCAAGGCATTTAGCTCATAACAACTCAATATCATGGACTTACCTTGTTTCCGTGCACATATAGGTACATTGGAGTGTGATGCACGATGAGGCAGCTTGTTAGAGTATTTGGACATCATATGCAGCTCACAAACAGCTCACAAATATCATGGTAGCTCGTGGAACACTAAGGAAAGCTCAACTTAGCTGGAGGAGCTAGCATGTAGCTGAACTTAGCTGGAGGAGAGATTTGGCCCAAAGTGCTGAAAAGTGGACTAAAGGTAGCTGGAAGTAGTTGGGAGAGTAGCTGAGGAGTTGAGAAGACCAAAGTTAACTAGCTTGAGTTTATCAAGCTATAACTCACCTAGTTAGCTACCAAGACACTCATCTAGCTTACCTTGAAGCTAGTTCATCTCTAGGCTGCCCAATGGATGCCATGTCATCTAGATACACATTGGAAGCTAATTCATGCCTAGTTGTTGTCTATCTTCATTCCATGGACTTCAAGACATCATCCTATGGTTGCAACCTCATCAAAGCATAGCAAGAAGACACATGTGCATTCATGTAGGCTGCCATGTGCATCATTCAAGCATGTGCACTTCATGTGACATCAAATTGACGCCAAAACACCAAGGGATGCTTCCTATTCGGCTAAAGACTCTTTCCTCTTCATTTTGGCGCCCAAATAACTTCCAAATGCATTCAAATCATCTTTAGGGCAGAACCAACACATAACCATTCGGCCAAGAGCATGTATTTTCATTAAAGTCTTGTTTTTTCATTAAAAATCATGTCATTTTAGGAAGGTACAAGGGCTGGCCGAACCAACATGTACCTATTCGGCCAAGTCCCTTCAAAAACTATAAATAGGCCATTATATTTCATTTGTAATCAGACCTTTTTGTTTAATTAAAGTGAGATTATTCTCTTCCTTAAGTCCTGGTGACTTTTATCGACTATCAAGTATAATTGATACTTGTGGCATCAACCCCTTCTCTTTCACCTTGATACTTTTGGTTCCTAGTTCTTTATAACTAGTGGGTCAAAGTACTTCATACTACCCCTTAAAGAAGCAATATAAAGTCTGGGTCTTTGCTCTATATAGCATTGGTTCTTCTTTGAGTCTTCTTTAAGATACTATCTTGACACCTATCCCTTTGTTTCATAAACCATAACCATAGCCATATCAACCATCTTCCGCTTCCATCTCTCAATTAAACAGCCCACCTAATCACCTATACGTTTACCACCCTTAACCATTCTGTTTTAAGCCATTCACTTTGCAGGTTGTTTTGCTTCCTTCCTAGATCCATAATCAATTTGTTAAAGCATCAGAAGAGCCTTACATCACACTCGAGGCACCTTTATGAGATTAATAAATCATGTTCTCAAGGAGTTTATTGACAAATTTTTTTGTCGTTTACTTTGATGACATTCTTATATACTCATATTCTCTTGATTCTCATGTCATTCACGTTCGAATGGTTCTCGAAGTTCTTCGACGAGAACATTTGATACGATCCAAACAAGCTCCAACTTTCTCCATGACTTGAACACACCATGGATGTTCTTCAAAGCTGTTTCTAAGGGAGTTCTTCATTACCCTATCTTATACTATATCATTTATACATTTTATTCTATCATTAGCATGCATTCACATGTTAGTATAAATTATCATACTATTATTTCCATCCTATGCTTATTTGATCATGTTTTTCATATTATTCAAATATATGCTATGATTACATATCATTTCTTAGGATATTATTATTACATGTTTCCATTTATCATTTATGAATACCATGTTATATGATATTCATGCATACAACATATACCCTATCTTTATGATTGATACACAATGTTATAAGCATATTAGGATAGTCTTATAATCATATTAAGCATGATTATCATATATACATCAAGGCAGCTTCATTATAAATCATTTCATTAGTTCATATGCATTCATATTAGCTCTTAAGCTTCATGCATTATCTTACACATACTTTGTGATGATATAATTAGCTCATGACCATCAAACATAGCTCACATCACCATAATCATACATGGCAGCAAGGCATTTAGCTCATAACAACTCAATATCATGGACTTACCTTGTTTCCGTGCACATATAGGTACATTGGAGTGTGATGCACGATGAGGCAGCTTGTTAGAGTATTTGGACATCATATGCAGCTCACAAACATCTCACAAATATCATGGTAGCTCGTGGAACACTAAGGAAAGCTCAACTTAGCTGGAGGAGCTAGCATGTAGCTGAACTTAGCTGGAGGAGAGATTTGGCCCAAAGTGCTGAAAAGTGGACTAAAGGTAGCTGGAAGTAGTTGGGAGAGTAGCTGAGGAGTTGAGAAGACCAAAGTTAACTAGCTTGAGTTTATCAAGCTATAACTCACCTAGTTAGCTACCAAGACACTCATCTAGCTTACCTTGAAGCTAGTTCATCTCTAGGCTGCCCAATGGATGCCATGTCATCTAGATACACATTGGAAGCTAATTCATGCCTAGTTGTTGCCTATCTTCATTCCATGGACTTCAAGACATCATCCTATCGTTGCAACCTCATCAAAGCATAGCAAGAAGACACATGTACATTCATGTAGGCTGCCATGTGCATCATTCAAGCATGTGCACTTCATGTGACATCAAATTGACGCCAAAACACCAAGGGATGCTTCCTATTCGGCTAAAGACTCTTTCCTCTTCATTTTGGCGCCCAAATAACTTCCAAATGCATTCAAATCATCCTTAGGGCAGAACCAACACATAACCATTCGGCCAAGAGCATGTATTTTCATTAAAGTCTTGTTTTTTCATTAAAAATCATGTCATTTTAGGAAGGTACAAGGGCTGGCCGAACCAACATGTACCTATTCGGCCAAGTCCCTTCAAAAACTATAAATAGGCCATTATATTTCATTGGTAATCAAACCTTTTTGTTTAATTAAAGTGAGATTATTCTCTTCCTTAAGTCCTGGTGACTTTTATCGACTATCAAGTATAATTGATACTTGTGGCATCAACCCCTTCTCTTTCACCTTGATACTTTTGGTTCCTAGTTCTTTATAACTAGTGGGTCAAAGTACTTCATACTACCCCTTAAAGAAGCAATATAAAGTCTGGGTCTTTGCTCTATATAGCATTGGTTCTTCTTTGAGTCTTCTTTAAGATTATCTTGACACCCATGCATTTGTTTCATAAACCATATGATGTAAGGCGAATCTACACACTTTGGTGAGAAGAGTAGATAGCCTTATTGTGTCCCGATCTAGGATTGACAAGTACTGATGTCCTTGAATTAATAAGCTTGGGCTGCAAAATAATATAAGAAAGAAATGATATTAATAATGGTCTTAAGAAATGAATATATAATAAAGGAAATGAAGTAGAAAGAAATGAAAGAGAGATGGCTGCGGAATTATGGGATTGATGATGGTCTTGATGAAGGATGTTGATGATGTTGATGATGAAATGAAGATGGTGGTGATGTTGTATCTCAAACACGCCAAAGATGAAATAGTGCTAAGGAGCACAATCCCGGTCTTCACAAACTTGCTTGAGGGGTGGTGATAGTGTCTTCAACCCACTAGATAGTAATCTAGGAATTTAGGAATCAATTTGGAAGGAATGACGCCACAAGTATATGAATTATACTTGCTTAATCGATAAAGTTCACAAAGAACTTTGAAGAGAAATTAACTCACAAGAGTATGTTTTATATATGAGATGAGATGATTACAAATGAAATGCACTAGCCTATTTATAGTTTTTCAAAGGGTTTAGGCCGAAGATACATGATGGTTCGGCTATGGATGAAACCCCTTTGAAAATACATGACTTTTAAATGAAAATACATGATTTTAATGAAGATACATGCTCTTGGCCGAATAGTAAGGTGTTGGTTCGGCCTAAGGATGTTTTGAATGCTTTTGGAAGTCATTTGGGCGCCAAAATGGAGAGGAATAAGTCTTTGGCCGAATAGGAAGCATCCCTTGGTGTTTTGGCGCCTATTTGATGTCACATGGAGTGCACATGCTTGAATGATGCACATGGCAGCCTACTTGAACGCACATGGGTCTTCTTGCAAGGCTTTGGTGAGGTTGCAACCATAGGATAATGTCTTGAAGTCCATGGAATGAAGATGGCAGCAACTAGGCGTGACTTGCTTCCAACATGCATCTAGGTGTCATGGTCTTCAATGGGCAGCAACTTGTCATGAAAAGTCACATTTGTGGAAGGTAACCTTTCATCATTTGAGCTACTTCCCATGTGTATGAGCTGAATATGAGCTGGTCATAGGTGAATTACATGAAGATGAGTCTTTGGCCAGCTCCTTATGAAAAGGCACCTCTTGGAATGGCAACTCTTCGTGAAAAGGTACGAATCCACAAAAATTGACTTAGACCATATTTGAAGTACTATGTGTGGTGGTGATGATGGTGCAACTCTCCAGCTGAAATGAGGTCTCTAGCTAGCTCAAAGGTCCAGCTCAAGTGAGCTATGAGCTCGGGGGTCAGCTGATAACTTTTCACCATTTGTTCTTCATGATCTCCCGAGTCATTCTATGTAAGTTTTCGTAGCTCCTTATCCTTAGTTAAGCTCAAATGTAGCTCCCAAGTGTTGGCCGAATATTCCTACATGCATAACATAAAGAAATAAACTAAGTATATAAACTATATAATGCATATAATATAATGATGTGCATAAGATGTGAACTATAGGTTATAATAATAACTCATGCATCATATGATAATGAATAACTATAGATTATATACATGAATATCAATCAATGATACAAACCATAGGATATAATGAATGAATGCACATACTATGATAATTCAAGTATAGTCTAATGTGCAAATGTATGCTCATAATAATATATATAGTGCATAAATAAGTAAATATAAGATAAAGTATGGTAGAACTCCCTTATATTGAGTTTGATGGTTCTTCAATGATGTGAGTATGTCATGCAGAAAGTTGGTGCTAAACAGGATCACATCATCCTCCCCTTCTTTTGGGCGATTTGTCCTCAAATCGAAAGATGACTTCTCCAAATTGTATGCCCATTCAATCGTTGCTGGTTTGCTTCCATAGATCATCTTTATGAAAGGATTCTTATCAAGATTCATATCCCTTGAATAGGTTCCTTGAATGTCCATGACCTGAAAAGATAAGAAACTTTCATAAGTAAGAGAATTGCTAATTATGAACAAGTTAAAAATGTACTCCCTGTTCTCATGTTTTGAATAGCCAAAAGTTATGTCTTTTGAATCACAATATATGTTCCTTTGAACGACCATGTCCCCAAAAGTCATGTTCCTTGGTCCTCCAATAGGTGTATTCATTGAATCATGAAAGGTTATAACTCTTAGAATGGAAGTTTCCTTAGAATCCTCATAGGACACGTCCTTTGGATGATAAAATGTCTCCCTTTGCCTCGCATCTCTTGGCTCTTTGAATGTCACGTCCCCTAGCCTCCCAATTTGACAAGTTGTGTCGCTTGGAAAATTTGAAACATCAAAGAAAAAATCTATAATTACATGGTTAGAATAATCATCCTTGATCTTTCGTTTCATCCATAGGCATTCTCGAATGACCTTGCCATCACCAAGTGATAAGATAATACCATAGATATGAATCGAATTTCTGCAAAATAATCAAACATGTAAATGAAAACTATTGACAAGATGAAAGGAAATATCAAACCAGGGTGGATGTTTAATGGAGTTGGTTGCTGAATTCTTTTCTGGATTGGCAATGTACTTGGAATGTCAACGAACACAGCTCTTGGCACTTCAAGTGATGCTTTTTTATAACTTCGAATGGCATAACCTTTGAAATATCAAGAGACATGTTTTGTAAATCATCTCCTTGAAAAGATATGTCTCTTGAATTATCCTGCAAAACAAAAGAGAGAATAGGAGTAGAAGTAAGGTTAGATAAAAATTGTTCTTCACCTCACTCTCTTTTCCTCCAAATTCATTCTTTTCAACTCCAACGATTTCTGCATCCACTCTCCGTTCATCATTTTCAACTCCAACATTTTGTTCAACTTCAAATGCTTTTGTTCATTTGAATTTTTCCCAAACAGTCTTCAGTTGCATTGTCTTTAAGTTGTTCTTCAATTGCTTCAATGTTCTTCTTCAAGGTGTTTTGATCTTCATTTCTCGGCTAGGAGATAGTGGAGTCAAGATGAGTTTCCTTTCATTATGAAAGAAGGAGTATGGTTTGTGAAACCATCATGAACAGCACGCTTGTCAAATTGCCATGGCCTCCCCAAGAGTAAATGACTCGTATTCATATGTACCACGTCACATAGAATCTCTTCTTTGTAACTTCCAAGTGAGAATGGAACAAGTACTTGCTCAGTAACCTTCAATTCTTCATTGCCATGTAACCATTGCATTCATATGGGCTGGAATGTTTAATCGTTGTAAGCCCCAATTTATTCACCATGTATGTGCTTGCAATGTTTGTACAACTTCCTCCGTCAATAGCTACAAGACACACTTTACCATTTACATGGCAACGAGTGTGAAATGTGTTTGTTCTTTGTTGTTCGTTCTCCATTGTTTAGAAAGATGAAAGATCATAAGACATTGTTAGTAGAAAGAAAAAAAAATTAAAACCTTACCAGCACGCTCTCAAAGCCTCACAATCTTCACTCCAAAGAAAATTAAGAGATCACTCACTCAACACTTGTGTTTACTCTCGGGAATATAATTTGGCTTTTAACAATTCCCCTTCTGATCTCACTCTCTCAATTAGCCTTTTTCCACTCAATTTCTCTTGTTAAGTCCTTTGAAGAACTTACTCAAGATTATAACAAGTTAATTCCTTCCTTGTGTGCGTCGGCTGCAAAATAGGTTAGGGTAGAAAAGAGTAGAAATGGAAAAAGTAGAAGAAAGGATTCAAAGGTATTAAAAGATAAAAATGGTTGAAGACAAGGAAAATGAAAGGATAGAAGGAAGAGGTGACTTACAATTCAAGAAACAACACTTACTGCAACCTTTCTCAAGAAACAATAAGGTTATCTTCTCTTAGTGTTGATAGGCCTCTTTGATGTACTTTGCAATGGTAGAGCACTTTCCTTGGCTTGCTTTATCTTTTTGAACTTCTTTTTTTTTTCTTTTCTTTTCTTTTCTGATTTTCTCTTCTTTTTGCACTCCAATTTTGTTGAAGGAGTCTTTTTCTCTTTTGAACTTCTTTTTGCTTTGCACGCCAAATGACACTTTTGTTGTCAATCCAACTATGCTCTGATTACCGCTTGATGTAAGGCGAATCTACACACTTTGGTGAGAAGAGTAGATAGCCTTATTGTGTCCCGATCTAGGATTGACACGTACTGATGTCCTTGAATTAATAAGCTTGGGCTGCAAAATAATATAGAGAAAGATATTAATAATGGTCTTAAGAAATGAATATAATAAGGAAATGAAGTAGAAAGAAATGAAAGAGAGATGGCTGCAATTATGGGATTGATGATGGTCTTGATGAAGGATGTTGATGATGTTGATGATGAAATGAAGATGGTGGTGATGTTGTATCTCAAACACGCCCAAATGAAATAGGCTAAGGAGCACAATCCCGGTCTTCACAACTTGCTTGAGGGGTGGTGATAGTGTCTTCAACCCACTAGATAGTAATCTAGGAATTTAGGAATCAATTTGGAAGGAATGACGCCACAAGTATATGAATTATACTTGCTTAATCGATAAAGTTCACAAAGAACTTTGAAGAGAAATAACTCACAAGAGTATGTTTTATATATGAGATGAGATTACAAATGAAATGCACCTATTTATAGTTTTCAAAGGTTTAGGCCGAATAGATACATGATGGTTCGGCTATGGATGAAACCCCTTTGAAAATACATGCTTTTAAATGAAATACATGATTTTAATGAAGATACATGCTCTTGGCCGAATAGTAAGGTGTTGGTTCGGCCTAAGATGTTTGAATGCTTTGGAAGTCATTTGGGCGCCAAAAATGGAGGGAATAAGTCTTTGGCCGAATAGGAAGCATCCCTTGGTGTTTTGGCGCCTATTTGATGTCACATGGAGTGCACATGCTTGAATGATGCACATGGCAGCCTACTTGAACGCACATGGGTCTTCTTGCAAGGCTTTGGTGAGTTGCAACCATAGGATAATGTCTTGAAGTCCATGGAATGAAGATGGCAGCAACTAGGACTTGCTTCCACATGCATCTAGGTGTCATGGTCTTCAATGGGCAGCAACTTGTCATGAAAAGTCACATTTGTGGAAGGTAACCTTTCATCATTTGAGCTACTTCCCATGTGTATGAGCTGAATATGAGCTGGTCATAGGTGAATTACATGAAGATGAGTCTTTGGCCAGCTCCTTATGAAAAGGCACCTCTTGGAATGGCAACTCTTCGCGAAAAGGTACGAATCCACAAAAATTGACTTAGACCATATTTGAAGTACTATGTGTGGTGGTGATGGTGCAACTCTCCAGCTGAAATGAGGTCTCTAGCTAGCTCAAAGGTCCAGCTCAAGTGAGCTATGAGCTCGGGGGTCAGCTGATAACTTTTCACCATTTGTTCTTCATGATCTCCCGAGTCATTCTATGTAAGTTTTCGTAGCTCCTTATCCTTAGTTAAGCTCAAATGTAGCTCCCAGTGTGGCCGAATTCCTACATGCATATAAAGAATAAACTAAGTATATAAACTATATATGCATATATATGATGTGCATAAGATGTGAACTATAGGTTATAATAACTCATGCATCATATGATAATGAATAACTATAGATTATATACATGAATATCAATCAATGATACAAACCATAGGATATAATGAATGAATGCACATACTATGATAATTCAGTATAGTCTAATGTGCAAATGTATGCTCATAATAATATATGCATAAATAAGTAAATATAATATAAGTATGGTAGAACTCCCTTATTGAGTTTGATGGTTCTTCAATGATGTGAGTATGTCATGCAGAAAGTTGGTGCTAAACAGGATCACATCACCATAACCATAGCCATATCAACCATCTTCCGCTTCCATCTCTCAATTAAACAGCCCACCTAATCACCCATACGTTTACCACCCTTAACCATTCTGTTTTGAGCCATTCACTTTGCAGGTTGTTTTGCTTCCATCTAGATCCATAATCAATTTGTTAAGGCATCAGAAGAGCTTTACATCACACTCGAGGCACCTTTATGAGATTAATAAATCACGTTCTCAAGGAGTTTATCGACAAATTTTTGGTCGTTTACTTTGATGACATTCTTATATACTCATCTTCTCTTGATTCTCATGTCATTCACGTTCGAATGGTTCTCAAAGTTCTTTTTCGAGAACATTTGATACGATCCAAACAAGCTCCAACTTTCTCCATGACTTGAACACACCATGGATGTTCTTCAAAGCTGTTTCTAAGGGAGTTCTTCATTACCCTATCTTATACTATATCATTTATACATTTTATTCTATCATTAGCATGCATTCACATGTTAGTATAAATTATCATACTATTATTTCCATCCTATGCTTATTTGATCATGTTTTTCATATTATTCAAATATATGCTATGATTACATATCCTTAGGATATTATTATTACATGTTTCCATTTATCATTTATGAATACCATGTTATATGATATTCATGCATACAACATATACCCTATCTTTATGATTGATACACAATGTTATAAGCATATTAGGATAGTCTTATAATCATATTAAGCATGATTATCATATATTGATAGGGAAGCGGTGGCGGATTGATGAACGTTGCTCTTGTTGAAGAATCAAACCTAGAAAGCTCTAGACTAGATTAAGAACAAAGGGAACGAATAGGGGAAGGTGGCGGTAGCAAGTAGGGTTCTTAGAGTTTCTTTTATGTGCTGGAATCAAGGCATAAGATTAGAATAAAAAAAACAAAAGATAAATAAACGGAAGATGAAATAAGATATAAAGAAATCAAAATATCTCCCTTATGAAGGTGAACGGTAAAGACGATTGATGGTGCGAATGGATTTGTGGATAATAGATGGATAAGTGTCCTATCGAGCCCTCCTAGTCGCAATGAAAAGGCAAACACGATAAATGGCTCTAACCAACCCTCCTAGTCGCGATGAAAAGGCAAATTGGAGTGTGAAGATTAATCTCCCTCACAAGAACTTGAAAGAACTCAAGGAGAAGAAGCTTCGAAGGCACAAGGCAATCAGCACTTGCAAAAAACTCTCGTTGTATTATTAATCAAGAAATCTGATTTACAAGTTGAATGAAGCCTCCTTTATATAGGGCTGAATTCTAAAGGTCCTAAATAACTAAAGAATAAAATATTAATAAACTAAACATGTTTTAACCCTAATTCCTAATAAAATAATAACTAAAAATATTGTTTTAACCCAACCTTAATTCCTAATAAAATAATAAATCTGATCCTAAAAGATAATTAATCATCCTATATTAAATTATATTACAAATAATCAATATAAATATTGAAAATTCGTAATATTTACAAAATAACGTATTAATCCCGTATAGGATTTCCTGCATGCACCGTCTTCAGTAAAATGACCATATCTTGAGTTCCCGATATCGGATTGATGCGATTAAAGAACCGTTAGAAAGATAAGAGACAGACGGTTGTATCTCCAGAAGACATGTCGACCAAATAATATAGGATCCCATTCAAAAGTCGTCTCAAGTGCGCTGCTGTTCTGATCTTCTTTTCCAAAGCTTGGACGAGTGGATCATTTGGAAGAGTTATTACTTCTTCCTTTGATGTGAACCTTGTGATGCATGTATCATCCTCCCTTTCTTCAAAAAGATTCGACCTCGAATCTGAAACATTAAAGGGAGCAACATTAGAATAGTTTAATAATTCATTCACATTATGCTTACCGAATAGATATGCTTTGAATCTTCGAGACTTTGTTCTTCTAATAGGTTCGAGTAGAAACATTAGTCCAAAGAAGCATGTATTATGGACTCTGGTGCATGTATCATTCCCCCACTCCTCAAAAGGATTCGTCCTCGAATCTGAAAATCCAAAAGAAAGAGAATTAGATGTATTGAAATAAAAACTTGTGAAACATTTACCAGGATCAATGTGATGTGTCTTTATGCATTTTAGTCGAGGTTTCTTCTTTGTAGGAACTGATTTCTTGTAGTCTTGAAATCCTCTTTTGCATACAAGTCTTGTAATCTGATGTTTTGGTTGAATTTCAACATGGCGCCGGTCACTGTTGGCTTTCTGTATGATTATTTCAGATAATTTCTCCATGGTTTTATTCGTGTGTGGCGAGAATGAGTGTTTAAAAACCATGTCAACTGGTTTGTTAACGTAATCCCTTAAGTCTCCTAAGTGTGGTTCATGAATTAATGATTCTCATGAGGAGATTTGTGGACTGTATAACCTGTTTAGTTGGCAAGGAAACTCATATACAAGATAAAGCTCATTAAAAGCACTTTTAAATGTATGGGTAGAAATATCAGAAATATCCGAGTTATCGTGATATACATCTTTGATATGTTCAATTCTCGGAATAGAAGTATGAGTTTGATAGGTAAGAGTATACCTTCGTGGTAGTGTATCGTCTACTGTGTTTTGCTTACCTCGGTATGTTACGCACTTAAAGGAGTTGTTTAGTATGGATGACAACTTTCACGAGCCTTTCCTTGTAAGAAGGAGAAGAAGTACGTTACAATGTCATTAAAATGAGTAATAAAATATTTACCTTGGACTCTCGTAAATTGTGACTCTTCATTGGTATGGCATAGTGATTAGGGCTTTCAGGTGGTAACCCGTCAGGAGGGTCACCTAGTACTATTCGACAACTCTTGGCGATGGAAGATGGTGTGGTCCAGTCTCGTGTTGCTTTTACTTTCTCATCATTTACATGGATTCTCTGTGCATGAACTATAAAGCCTGAAGAGTTGTTCAAATCATATTTCGTCATTATGATGGCGTCACGACTAAGGCTTTCCTGGATGTAGCCTTTTTGTAACAAATCCAACTCTTTGGTTTCTTCGAGATTGTATGTTTGACGAGGTATGATGGAACCTTGATTTAGATTGATTTGGCATTGTTTTCCTCTTTTCAGTGGTAATTCGTTAGGTAGATCACCTAACACTTCTCGAAAATCCTGTAAAAGAGATGAAAACACACTAGGCAAATCCTTGTTAATGTTAGAAATCGAAACAATTGATTCCCTAAAGCGAACAAGGATGCAAGGTTGTTTGTAAATAAGGTTCTCTCTCAATTCTTTTGTTCTCACACATAGATTTTGAGTCACTCTTTTCTTCTCACATTTAGGTTCACTCACCTCCCATGGGTCATTATTCTTTTGGCTTTTGTAACTAGTGACCTCTTTTTCTTTTGCCTCTTTCTCAACTTTTTCTTTTTTTTGATTTCCCTAACTCCTCACAAATTTGATCTTTAGGGGCTGGAAGTGTGTCATTCTTTGCTGGTCGTTCTTTCTCATTGTCAGGTTTGTCATCTCTTGGCTTTTTCAGAGAAGATGGAGCAGCAGATGAGGAAGGATTTGAATGATTACCTTGGTAAGAGGATGAAGTACCTTGGTAATGTTCTCGAAATCTCCTTTTGATTTGTACTTCGATTGTCATTGCTTTCTTTAGTGTATCTTCAAGGTTTTCGTACCCATGGAGGTCAAGAAGATCAGTGATGTTTGAGTTCAACCCGATGACAAATCTTGACACGGTGACCTCTTCTTTTTCGGTTAT
Organism: Hibiscus syriacus; assembly: GCF_006381635.1. Classification (NCBI taxonomy): domain Eukaryota; kingdom Viridiplantae; phylum Streptophyta; class Magnoliopsida; order Malvales; family Malvaceae; genus Hibiscus; species Hibiscus syriacus. The sequence goes on from NW_024063010.1 coordinate 174,170, forward strand.
GTTAGCCCTATTGAGTAAGGACTGCATCTCCTTGTAGTAGTCTTCAACTGAACTTCTACCTTGTCGAAGTCGGTGTAGTCGTAGTTTAACTTCTCGTGTATAATGTGTCGGTAGGAATCGGTTCCTCATGGTTTGTTTGAGGTCGGTCCAAGAAGTGATTGTTGGAATTTGGAAGTTCTGGATCTTTTTCCTTGTTTGCATCCACCAAGTTCGAGCATATCCTTCAAATTGTATGGTGATCAGGTGAACTTGTTTAGCTTGGGGGCAGTCATGGTATGCGAATATGAGATCAACTTTTCCTTCCCATTCGATGTACCTGTCTGGATCGTTGTCTCCTTTGAAAGACGGGATCATGAACTTTGGTTTTGTAAAGAGTTTGGGTGCTTGGAAACGTGGTTGTTCTTTCTCGGGTACCAAAAGTTCAGCATTGTTTGGTCTTGGATTATGGTTTGGTAGATTCAGTTGTGGTTCTTGTCGTTCTCTCACGATTTCATCAAATCTTTCAACTTGAGTCGTGAGTCGGGCAAGTGTGGCTAAGATAGCCGTAAGTGTCTTGTTGTTAGTGTCGCCCATTCTGAAATCATAACACTAAAAAAAAATTTTTAAAGTAAAATAAAAATAAAATAAATTCAACAAAGCAAGAAACCTCACAAGTCACTCCAAGAAAGTAACACAACGAGAGGCAAGTAAGCCGATCTTGTACTCTTTAAAACTCACTTTACCAAGTAGTCTTTCACAGTTCGTATCGGAGTTTGATTACTAGCAAAGGCGATAAGAAAAACCTAAAAGCTCTAAGAGGCCAAACAAAGGTTAGACTCCAAGCGAACGAGAATGCAAAGAAGGAAGAAGTATGCAAACTCTTTAGTCCTACTAACACAATGAAGATAATGTTTTAGATAATTCAAAAGAACAATAACAAGGAAAAACAAAAGAACCTAAAGCACTAAGAGTCAAAGAAAAAAAGAACCAACCCAGAAACCTGGAAAACGCTGGATCAATTTGAGCAACGTTTTTGAGGGGGTTATCGGTGTCAAACAAATCTGGAAAAATTCTTGAATGTCTTTTGATGCGTCAAGAAACCACCTGTAAAATTTCAGAACCAAATACTTTAAGTAGTATCCAGTAGACTCTGTTGAACGGTGAGTCCTCAAACAATCTGTTTTTCTTGATCGCTTTGTTCGAAGGTGTTTTTGATCTCCAAAAATTCTGATTTTTTGTTTGAATGATCTTCAATATATGAGTTTTCAATCTGGAAATTTTCACCACGAAATTCCTCCTGTAAAATTTTCAAGAAATTCGACAAGATTCTAAACCGAATCTGCCGATGAAACTTGAATGATGTATTTGAAGGCTCCAATGAACTCCAATTGGGGTGAAATTTGGACTGGGGTTTAATCTTAGAATGAATATGATATATGGATAAAATCAGCCCTAAATACCTTCGTTTGCAATTATTTTGAAATTTTGGCTTTTTTGGCTCTTTTTTTGTTTTTTTTTGCCTTTTTTTTTTGCCTTTTTTGTTTTTTTTTGTTTATTTGAAAAAAAAATAGCAAACTAACAAGAAGGATTTAAATCTAAATTAAAATTAAATAAAAAGAACCTGAAACGCTGAATCTTTTGTGAACTAGCTCCGTTGGGGTACCTTGACGATTTTGTGTGCAAGAACAAGCAAAATTGCTTGCTTCTTTCCAAGAATCGGCCCAAATCTGATACCAATTGATAGGGAAGCGGTGTCGGATTGATGAACGTTGCTCTTGTTGAAGAATCAAACCTAGAAAGCTCTAGACTAGATTAAGAACAAAGGGAACGAATAGGGGAAGGTGGCGGTAGCAAGTAGGGTTCTTAGAGTTTCTTTTATGTGCTGGAATCAAGGCAATAAGATTAGAATAAAATAAACAAAAGATAAATAAACGGAAGATGAAATAAGATAAAAAAATCAAAATATCTCCCTTATGAAGGTGAACGGTAAAGACGATTGATGGTGCGAATGGATTTGTGGATAATATATGGATAAGTGTCCTATCGAGCCCTCCTAGTCGCAATGAAAAGGCAAACACGATAAATGGCTCTAACCAACCCTCCTAGTCGCGATGAAAAGGCAAATTGGAGTGTGAAGATTAATCTCCCTCACAAGAACTTGAAAGAACTCAAGGAGAAAAGCTTCGAAGGCACAAGGCAATCAACACTTGCAAAAACGACTCTCGTTGTATATTAATCAAAGAAATCTGATTTACAAAGTTGAATGAAGCCTCCTTTATATAGGGGCTGAATTCTAAAGGTCCTAAATAACTAAAGAATAAAATATTAATAAACTAAACATGTTTTAACCCTAATTCCTAATAAAATAATAATAACTAAAAATTGTTTTAACCCAACCTTAATTCCTAATAAAATAATAAATCTGATCCTAAAAGATAATTAATCATCCTATATTAAATTATATTACAAATAATCAATATAAATATTGAAAATTCGTAATATTTACAAAATAACGTATTAATCCCGTATAGGATTTCCTGCATGCACCGTCTTCAGTAAAATGACCATATCTTGAGTTCCCGATATCGGATTGATGCGATTAAAGAACCGTTAGAAAGATAAGAGACAGACGGTTGTATCTCCAGAAGACATGTCGACCAAATAATATCAGGATCCCATTCAAAAAGTCGTCTCAAGTGCGCTGCTGTTCTGATCTTCTTTTCCAAAGCTTGGACGAGTGGATCATTTGGAAGAGTTATTACTTCTTCCTTTGATGTGAACCTTGTGATGCATGTATCATCCTCCCTTTCTTCAAAAAGATTCGACCTCGAATCTGAAACATTAAAGGGAGCAACATTAGAATAGTTTAATAATTCATTCACATTATGCTTACCGAATAGATATGCTTAGAATCTTCGAGACTTTGTTCTTCTAATAGGTTCGAGTAGAAACATTAGTCCAAAGAAGCATGTATTATGGACTCTGGTGCATGTATCATATATACATCAAGGCAGCTTCATTATAAGTCATTTCATTAGTTCATATGCATTCATATTAGCTCTTAAGCTTCATGCATTATCTTACACATACTTTGAGATGATATAATTAGCTCATGACCTTCAAACATAGCTCACATCACCATAATCATACATGGCAGCAAGGCATTTAGCTCATAACAACTCAATATCATGGACTTACCTTGTTTCTTTGCACATATAGGTACATTGGAGTGTGATGCACGATGAGGCAGCTTGTTAGAGTATTTGGACATCATATGCAGCTCACAAACAGCTCACAAATATCATGGTAGCTCGTGGATCACTAAGGAAAGCTCAACTTAGCTGGAGGAGCTAGCATGTAGCTGAACTTAGCTGGAGGAGAGATTTGGCCCAAAGTGCTGAAAAGTGGACTAAAGGTAGCTGGAAGTAGCTGGGAGAGTAGCTGAGGAGTTGAGAAGACCAAAGTTAACTAGCTTGAGTTTATCAAGCTATAACTCACCTAGTTAGCTACCAAGACACTCATCTAGCTTACCTTGAAGCTAGTTCATCTCTAGGCTGCCCAATGGATGCCATGTCATCTAGATACACATTGGAAGCTAATTCACGCCTAGTTGTTGCCTATCTTCATTCCATGGACTTCAAGACATCATCCTATGGTTGCAACCTCATCAAAACATAGCAAGAAGACACATGTGCATTCATGTAGGCTGCCATGTGCATCATTCAAGCATGTGCACTTCATGTGACATCAAATTGACGCCAAAACACCAAGGGATGCTTCCTATTCGGCTAAAGACTCTTTCCTCTTCATTTTGGCGCCCAAATAACTTCCAAATGCATTCAAATCATCCTTAGGGCAGAACCAACACATAACCATTCGGACAAGAGCATGTATTTTCATTAAAGTCTTGTTTTTCATTAAAAATCATGTCATTTTATGAAGGTACAAGGGCTGGCCGAACCAACATGTACCTATTCGGCCAAGTCCCTTCAAAAACTATAAATAGGCCATTATATTTCATTTGTAATCAGACCTTTTTGTTTAATTAAAGTGAGATTATTCTCTTCCTTAAGTCCTAGTGACTTTTATCGACTATCAAGTATAATTGATACTTGTGGCATCAACCCCTTCTCTTTCACCTTGATACTTCTGGTTCCTAGTTCTTTATAACTAGTGGGTCAAAGTACTTCATACTACCCCTTAAAGAAGCAATATAAAGTCTGGGTCTTTGCTCTATATAGCATTGGTTCTTCTTTGAGTCTTCTTTAAGATACTATCTTGACACCCATCCATTTGTTTCATAAACCATAACCATAGCCATATCAACCATCTTCTGCTTCCATCTCTCAATTAAACAGCCCACCTAATCACCCATACGTTTACCACCCTTAACCATTCTGTTTTGAGCCATTCACTTTGCAGGTTGTTTTACTTCAATCCTAGATCCATAATCAATTTGTTAAGGCATCAGAAGAGCCTTACATCACACTCGAGGCACCTTTATGAGATTAATAAATCACGTTCTCAAGGAGTTTATCGACAAATTTTTGGTCGTTTACTTTGATGACATTCTTATATACTCATCTTCTCTTGATTCTCATGTCATTCACGTTCGAATGGTTCTCGAAGTTCTTTGACGAGAACATTTGATACGATCCAAACAAGCTCCAACTTTCTCCATGACTTGAACACACCATGGATGTTCTTCAAAGCTGTTTCTAAGGGAGTTCTTCATTACCCTATCTTATACTATATCATTTATACATTTTATTCTATCATTAGCATGCATTCACATGTTAGTATAAATTATCATACTATTATTTCCATCCTATGCTTATTTGATCATGTTTTTCATATTATTCAAATATATGCTATGATTACATATCATTTCTTAGGATATTATTATTACATGTTTCCATTTATCATTTATGAATACCATGTTATATGATATTCATGCATACAACATATACCCTATATTTATGATTGATACACAATGTTATAAGCATATTAGGATAGTCTTATAATCATATTAAGCATGATTATCATATATACATCAAGGCAGCTTCATTATAAATCATTTCATTAGTTCATATGCATTCATATTAGCTCTTAAGCTTCATGCATTATCTTACACATACTTTGAGATGATATAATTAGCTCATGACCTTCAAACATAGCTCACATCACCATAATCATACATGGCAGCAAGGCATTTAGCTTATAACAACTCAATATCATGGACTTACCTTGTTTCCTTGCACATATAGGTACATTGGAGTGTGATGCACGATGAGGCAGCTTGTTAGAGTATTTGGACATCATATGCAGCTCACAAACAGCTCACAAATATCATGGTAGCTCGTGGAACACTAAGGAAAGCTCAACTTAGCTGGAGGAGCTAGCATGTAGCTGAACTTAGCTGGAGGAGAGATTTGGCCCAAAGTGCTGAAAAGTGGACTAAAGGTAGCTGGAAGTAGCTGGGAGAGTAGCTAAGGAGCTGAGAAGACCAAAGTTAACTAGCTTGATTTTATCAAGCTATAACTCACCTAGTTAGCTACCAAGACACTCATCTAGCTTATACCAAGACACTCATCTAGCTTATACCAAGACACTCATCTAGCTTACCTTGAAACTAGTTCATCTCTAGGATGCCCAATGGATGCCATGTCATCTAGATACACATTGGAAGCTAATTCACGCCTAGTTGTTGCCTATCTTCATTCCATGGACTTTAAGACATCATCCTATGGTTGCAACCTCATCAAAGCATAGAAAGAAGACCCATGTGCATTCATGTAGGCTCCCATGTGCATCATTCAAGCATGTGCACTTCATGTGACATCAAATTGGCGCCAAAACACCAAGGGATGCTTCCTATTCAGCCAAAGACTCTTTCCTCTTCATTTTGGCGCCCAAATAACTTCCAAATGCATTCAAATCATCCTTAGGGCCGAACCAACACATAACCATTTGGCCAAGAGCATGTATTTTCATTAAAGTCTTGTTTGTTCATTAAAAATCATGTCATTTTAGGAAGGTACAAGGGCTGGCCGAACCAACATGTACCTATTCGGCCAAGTCCCTTCAAAAACTATAAATAGGACATTATAGTTCAATTGTAATCAGACCTTTTGTTTAATTAAAGTGAGATTATTCTCTTCCTTAAGTCATTGTGACTTTTATCAACTTATCAAGTATAATTTTATACTTGTGGCGTCAACCCCTTTCTTTTCACCTTGATACTCTTGGTTCCTAGTTCATATAACTAGTGGGTCAGAGTACTTAATACCACCCCTTGTAGAAGCAATATAAAGCATGGGTCTTTGCTCTCTATAGCATTAGTTCTTCTTTGAGACTTCTTCAAGATACTATCCTCACTTCCATCCCCTTTGTTTCATCGCCATAACCATAGCCATGTCAACCATCTTCCGCTTCCATCTCTCATTTTAAACAGCCCACCCATTCACCAAACGTCTACCTACCTTAACTGTTCTGTTTTGAGCCATTCACTTTGCAGGTTGTTTTGCTTCCTTCCTAGATCCACAATCAATTTGATAAGGCATCAGAAGAGCCTTACATCAAGCGGTAATCAGAGCTTTGGTGGAAGAAAGCAACGTGCAACAACAACAACAACAACAACAACAAAAATACAAAAAGAAGTGCAGGTGAAGTGCAAAGTCAAAGAAATCAAGAAAAAAATCAGAAAAGGAATTAAGCACTCCAAAAGATGAATTTCCAGCACTCAAAAAGAAGAAAAGGAAAGAAAGAAAGTTGAAGCACTCATCAATAACTCTCATACCAAGCCATTAGAGTAAGCCTTTTAGATTGATTGTGGTGATAGAAGGTTGTGAAGTGACTTGTGTAAGTAACCCTTTTATTCTTTTCTTTCTATTTCTAAGCCACCCTTTCATTATATTTGTTTTCCCTTCCTACTAACCCATTTGCAGCCGACGCTAAACAAGTAAAATTTACTTGATACGGTCTTGAGTAAAATCCTCTAGAACTTGGGACAAGAGAATTGAGAGGAAAAATGCTGGAATGTATGTGAGAACAGAAGAGGACAAGTAAAAGCCATTAAAGTCCTAGAGTGCAAACACGAGTGGATTGAGTGAAATTGAAGTTTTCTTGGAGTGACTCGTGAGGCTTTGTGAGAGCAATATTCTGGTAAGGTCCTACACACATTTCATTTTTCCTTATTTGCTAACATGTCTCTTCCATCCAACATCTTTGTAGTCAAAAGGACTTTGAACATTCAAAGTCAAGAAGATGAACAGAGACAATATATCTTCCATACAAAATGCATGTGGGAGATAGAGTTTGTGTGGTGATCATTGATGGAGGAAGTTGTACAAACATAACAAGTACTCACATGGTGGAAAAGTTGGGTCTAACGACTTCCAAGCATCCTCATCCTTACAAACTTCAGTGGCTCAATGATGTGGGGGAGACCAAGGTAACCAAACAAGTTATTGTTCCTTTTTCAATTGGAAGATACAATGATGAAGTCCTTTGTGACGTGGTGCCCATGAGTGCAAGCCACATTATATTAGGACGTCCTTGGCAGTTTGACAAGAAGGCTACCCATGATGGATTTTCTAACAAGTACTCTTTCCAACATCAAGGAAAGAAAATCATATTGGCGCCTATGCTTCCAAATCAAGTCCATGAATGTCAGGTTACCCTCAAATCACGCATAGAATAATGGGAGAAAAAGAAAGCCATGAAAAGAACCCTTGAAGAAGAACGTTTTGAGGAGACAAGAACAATTGTAAATGAAACTGTTAGTGTTGAACGAGAAGTCTTGCAAGAGTATCAAGTAGAACAAGTGGAAAATCAGATTGATACGAGAATCATTGGAAAAGAAAGGGAGAATGGAGAGCATGATTCACCTAACAACTCTTTTCCTCCAATTATTACTTTTGTTTTGCAGGACAATCCAAGAGACATATCAGTTCAAATTGAAGACTCAAAGAACATGTGTTTTGAAGAATCAATAGACGTGACTTGTGGTGATCCTCAAGACATGTCCTTTGAGGTTCTAACAATTATGTCTCTAGAAGTTCAAAAAGATGTGTCACTTGAAGTGCCACAAGTTATGATCATTGAGGCTCCAAGTACATTACAACTATTGAAGAAATTTCAGCAACCAATGGAGTTTTCCATCATCAAGCAACCAATGCCCATTAAACATCCACCCTGGTTTGCTATTTCCATTCACCTTGTTAATAGTTTTTCATTTACTAACTTTGATTTATTTTGCAGCAACTTGTTTCATACTTATGGTGAAGAAATCATAGGTGAAAGGACATGATGATTTAAATCAGCCCCAAGGAGTCATTAAAAGAACACTTATCTTCACCAAGCGACGTGATGACTCCAACCAAGAGACAAACCTTTTCACCAACAAGCATGGTGAATTAAAAGGCGGAAATGAAGATATAGAGGTCCTTTCCAAGCATTATGATTATTCAAAGAATAAAGTAAAAGGATCAAGTTGGTTCGTGAAGGGATATGTCTTTTCCATTCAAAGGACATGTGATGCTTCCCAAACATTGTGTCCTCCCATCAAAGGATGTGAAGTTACTAGATTTGAAGCCAAGAGGTTGAACATTTCGTATGAATCATATATTGGAGGAAAACATAAGGATTCAATCCTTCCTACATCAAGAAGGTCTTCAATGAGAAACTACATCGATTTGAGGACAAATCGCCTAAAAGAAGGGGAGGATGATACGATCCAAATAAGCTCCAACTTTCTCCATGACTTGAACACACCATGGATGTTCTTCAAAGCTGTTTCTAAGGGAGTTCTTCATTACCCTATCTTATACTCATTTATACATTTTATTCTATCATTAGCATGCATTCACATGTTAGTATAAATTATCATACTATTATTTCCATCCTATGCTTATTTGATCATGTTTTTCATATTATTCAAATATATGTTATGATTACATATCATTTCTTAGGATATTATTATTACATGTTTCCATTTATCATTTATGAATACCATGTTATATGATATTCATGCATACAACATATACCCTATCTTTATGATTGAAACACAATGTTATAAGCATATTAGGATAGTCTTATAATCATATTAAGCATGATTATCATATATACATCAAGGCAGCATCATTATAAATCATTTCATTAGTTCATATGCATTCATATTAGCTCTTAAGCTTCATGCATTATCTTACACATATTTTGAGATGATATAATTAGCTCATGACCTTCAAACATAGCTCACATCACCATAATCATACATGGCAGCAAGGCATTTACCTCATAAAAGCTCAATATCATGGACTTACCTTGTTTCCTTGCACATATAGGTACATTGGAGTGTGATGCACGATGAGGCAGCTTGGTAGAGTATTTGGACGTCATATGCAGCTCACAAACAGCTCACAAATATCATGGAAGCTCAAGGAACACTAAGGAAAGCTCAACTTAGCTGGAGGAGCTAGCATGTAGCTGAACTTAGCTGGAGGAAAGATTTGGACCAAAGTGCTGAAAAGTGGACTAAGGTAGCTGGAAGTAGCTGGGAGAGTAGCTGACGAGCTGAGAAGACCAAAGCTAACTAGCTTGAGTTTATCAAGCTATAACTCACCTAGTTAGCTACCAAGACACTCATCTAGCTTACCTTGAAGCTAGTTCATCTCTAGGCTGTCCAATGGATGCCATGTCATCTAGATACACATTGGAAGCTAATTCACGCATAGTTGTTGCCTATCTTCATTCCATGGACTTCAAGACATCATCCTATGGTTGCAACCTCATCAAAGCATATCAAGAAGACCCATGTGCATTCATGTAGGCTGCCATGTGCATCATTCAAGCATGTGCACTTCATGTGACATCAAATTGGCACCAAAACACCAAGGGATGCTTCCTATTCGGCCAAAGACTCTTTCCTCTTCATTTTGGCACCCAAATAACTTCCAAATGCATTCAAATCATCAGTGGGGGAATGATACATGCCCTAGAGTCCATAATACATGCTTCTTTGGACTAATGTTTCTACTCGAACCTATTAGAAGAACAAAGTCTCGAAGATTCAAAGCATATCTATTCGGTAAGAATAATGTGAATGAATCATTAAATGATTCTAATGTTGCTCCCTTTAATGTTTCAGATTCGAGGTCGAATCTTTTTGAAGAAAGGGAGGATGATACATGCATCACAAGGCTCACATCAAAGGAAGAAGTAATAACTCTTCCAAATGATCCACTCGTCCAAACATTGGAAAAGAAGACCAGAACAATAGCATACTTGAGACGACTTTTTGAATGGGATCCTGATCTTAGTTGGTCAACATGTCTTCTGGACATACAACCGTCTGTCTCTTATATTTTCAACGGTTCATGAATCGCATCAATCCGATATCGGGAACTCAATACATGACCATTTTACTGAAGATGGTGCATGCAGGAAATCCTATACGGGATTAATACGTTATTTTGTAAATATTACGAATTTTCAATATTTATATTGATTATTTGTAATATAATTTAATATAGGATGATTAATTATCTTTTAGGATCAGATTTATTATTTTATTAGGAATTAAGGTTGGGTTAAAATAATATTTTTAGTTATTATTATTTTATTAGGAATTAGAGTTAAAACATGTTTAGTTTATTATTATTTTATTCTTTAGTTATTTAGGACCTTTAGAATTCAGCCCCTATATAAAGGAGGCTTCATTCAACTTTATAATTCAGATTTCTTTGATCAATAATACAACGAGAGTTTGTTTTTACAAGTGCTGATTGCCTTGTGCCTTCTAAGCTTCTTCTCCTGGAGTTCTTTCAAGTTCTTGTGAGGGAGATTAATCTTCACACTCCAATTTGCCCATTCATCAAGACTAGGAGGGTTGGTTAGAGCCATTTATCGTGTTTGCCTTTTCATTGCGACTAGGAGGGCTCGATAGGACACTTATCCATCTATTATCCACAAATCCATTCGCACCATCAATCATCTTTACCGTTCACCTTCATAAGGGAGATCTTCTGATTTGTTTATTATCTTATTTCATCTTCCGTTTATTTATCTTTTGTTTATTTTATTCTAATCTTATTGCCTTGATTCCAACACATAAAAGAAACCCTAAAGAATCCTAGCTGCTGCCGCCACCTTCCCCTATTCATCCCCTTTGTTCTTCATCGAGTCTAGAGCTTTCTAGGTTTGATTCTTCAACAAGAGCAACGTTCATTAACCCGCCACCGCTTCCCTATCAATTGGTATCATAGCCAGGCCGATTCTTGGAAAGAAACAAGCAATCTTGCTTGTTCTTACACACAAAACTGTCAAGGTACCCCAACGGAGCTAGTTCATAAAAGATTCAGCGTTTAAGGTTCTTTTTATTTAATTTTAATTTAGATTTAAATCCTTCTTGTTAGTTTGCTATTTTTTTTTCAAAAAAACAAAAACAAAAAAAGGAAAAAAAAAGCCAAATTTTCAAAAACTTGAAAACGAAGGTATTTAGGGCTGATTTTATCCATATATCATATTCATTCTAGAGATTAATCCTCAGTCCAAATTTCACCCCAATCGGAGTTCATTGGAGCCTTCAAATACATCATTCAAGTTTCATCGGCAGATTCGGTTTAGAATCTTGTCGAATTTCTTGAAAAGTTTACAGGAAGAATTTCGTGGTGAAAATTTCCAGATTGAAAATTCATATATTTAAGATCATTCAAACAAAAAATCAGAATTTTTGGAGATCAACAACACCTTCGAACAAAGCAATCAAGAAAAATAGATTGTTTGAGGACTCCCCGTTCGACAGAGTCTACTGGATACTTGATGTAAGGTACTTGTACCTTTTCAAATGATTGTGGATCTAGGAAGGAAGCAAAACAACCTGCAAAGTGAATGGCTCAAAATAGAATGGTTAAGGGTGGTAGACGTATGGGTGAATTGGTAGGCTATTTAAATAATGAGTAATGGAAGCGGAAGATAGTTGATAAGGCTATGGTTATGGAGATGAAATAAAAGGATGGTTGTGAGGATAGTATCTTGAAGAAATCTCAAAGAAGAACCAATGCTATATAGAGCAGAGACCCATCTTTATATTGTTTCTTCAAGGATGGTGTTAAGTACTTTGACCCACTAGTTATATGAACTAGGAACCAGAAGTATCAAGATGAAAGGAAGGGGTTGACGCCACAAGTATAAAATACTTGATAAGTCGATAAAAAGTCACCAGGACTTAAGAAGAGAATAATCTCACTTTAATTGAATAAAAAAGGTGTAGTTACAAATGATGGAATGTTTTCCTATTTATAGGAAATGGAGAGACATGGCCGAATAAATACAAGATGATTCGGCCAGCCTATGTATCTCCCTATAAAGACATAATTTAAATGCTAAAAGAGAGGATGGTTCGGCCCTAGATGGAGGGAAATGATCCTTGGCCGAATAGTTCTTGTGTCTCCTCAAGTTGGCGCCAATTTGGATGGAAGATGATGCTTGGCCGAATAGGTAGAGGGCTCTTCATCTTGGCGCCTAAATGAGTTCACATGCAATTCTCATGGGGGCTGGTCATATGCACGGCACATGGGTGTTCTAGGAAGCCTTGTGATGCACCCATATGCATTGGATGATGGCTGGTCAGGTGCTTCTTCTTAGGCGTGCATGTGTCTCCTCCAAGCTAGCTTTGAGTGTTGAGCTAGCTAGCAAGCATGGGGCTGTTTGTGAATGATCTTCCTAGCCGAGTCCTTTTGAGCTCCATAACAGCATGTTCAGCTACATTCAGCTACCTTTGTCATCACTTTTAGCAACTCAGCTTCAAATAGTCCAACTAGCTAAGTTTAGCTAGCCTGAAGCTTCTCCAGCTGAATCGAGCTTCCCTTAGCATTCCATGAGCTGCCTTGTACTTTGTGAGCTATGTATGATGTCCAAATCATTCACCAAGCTACCTCAACGTGCATCACACTCCATTGTACCTATATGTGCAAGGAAACAAGGTAAGTTCATGATATTGAGCTAAAACGAGCTAAATACCTTGCTGCCATGTTTGTTTATGGTAATGTGAGCTAAGTATGATGGTCATGAGCTAAGTACATCATCTCCTAATATGTGTAAGATAATGTATAAAGCCTAAGAGTTAATATGAATGCAAATAAACTAATGAAAAGCATTATAAGTATGCTGCCTTGATATATATATAATAATCATGCTTAATATGATAATAAAACTATCCTAACATGCTTAACATATTAAAATAACAATGTGTAATATGAATTCATATTAAGTTACTTAACTAATATTCTTATCATAAAATGTATTATAATAGCATATATTATAAAGCTAATAATAAGTAAATTCAATATAAAGATGTTCAAAAGTACTCCCTTTGTAGATGAAAACGTGCTGATATCATCCCCCCCTTCTTTAGGGTGATTTGTCCTCAAATCGAGTTCATTCTGTCCTTGCATAGCTTCACGCCTCTTTGCTAATAGAAAGTATTCTTTGAACATTTGTGTTCTTCCATTAGGTACCTTTTCGTAAGATTTCCTTTTAGGTCTTTCTTTGGAATATGATTTACCAACAGATACCTTTTGGGAATGATCTTTATCTAAGGATATCCCTTTTGGAAGTGACCTTTTACGTGATTGGTCCTGAAAAGTGAGAAGAGAAAAGGTTTCATATGAAGAAGGGTTACTTACCTTTTGAAGTTTAAACCCATTGGTGAAGAGTTGCGACTTTAAGTCCCAAACATCACCATTGTTCGTAGAAGACCCTTCATTTTTCAGCATTGAACCATCATGTTTCTCTATGAAGAAGTTTGGTTTCTTGTTTTGTTCCTCTTCATTCTTTGTTGGGGTTTTGTCTTTGCGCCATGCTTGTACACTCTTTCTCATATGCAACTGATCTTGTTGCACTTCTTTGGGCGTTAAAGGCATCAAGGTCACCTTGCGTCCATCATGCTTAAAAGTGTATTGATTGTGAAAACATCATGAATAGCCCTTTTATCATACTGCCATGGTCTCCCAAGTAAAATGTGGCTAGCATGCATAGGGACAATGTCACAAAGCACCTCGTCCTTGTACCTACCAACTGAAAAAGGAATTAGAACATGTTTGGTAACATTTAACTCACCTCCTTCATTGAGCCATTGGAGTTTATACGGAGTAGGATGCTTTGACGTTGCTAATCCAAGTTTTTCAACCATAAGAGTGCTGGCTACATTTGTGCAACTTCCTCCATCGATGATCATTGTGCAAACCTTATCCTTGACATGGCACCTTGTATGAAAGATATTGTTTCTTTGAATATCCTCTTGGGATGTTTGTGATTGTAGGCACCTCTTTGAAACAAGCATTTCACCATGATCTGCATTTTCTTCCGTTTCTTCGTCTTGTATTATTTCAGGTTCCTCGTCAAAAATAGGCTCATCAGAATCTGATACAATATCTCCATTGTCAAGTACCATCATGGCATTTCGGTTGGGACATTGACTAGCAACATGTCCTTTTCCAAAACACTTGAAACATTTGATGTCTCTTGATCTCTCGAAAGTGTTGGTTTGCTTTTCTTTACCCTTGCTAGATTCGCCCATTTGTGCAGATTTGGGTATCTCTGCGCGATCCTTTGGTTGGATTGGAATTTGTTTCCGGAAGGTAATAGGTTCTTGCTTCCATTTGGTGGCCGAATTTGGACTGCTCCTAGTGTAGGATTTCCTTTTGAGTTGTCTTTCAATTTTCATGGCCACATGCACCATCTCTTCAATTTCTACATAATGCTGAAGTTCAACAAGGTTAGCAATATCAATATTTAGACCAGATAAGAACCTTTCCATTGTTGCTTCTCTATCTTCATCCACATTGGCTCGGATCATGGAAATCTCCATCTCCTTGAAATAATCTTCAACGTTCTTGCTTGTTTCAGATTTTGTAACTTATGATAGAGATCTCGGTGATAGTGATTAGGAACAAACCTTTTTCTCATAAGGGCCTTCATTTCTTCCCAAGTTGTGATGGGGCGTTCACCATTTCGTCTTCTTGAACTCACCAACTGATCCCACCAAACTAAGGCATAGTCAACGAATTCCATAGCAGCAAGTCTAACCTTCTTTTGCTCCGTATAGTTTTGGCATTCAAAAATGTGTTCAATTTTGATTACCCAATCAAGATAGGCTTCTGGATCAGTTCGTCCTTGAAATGGAGGAATAGTCACTTTAATGTTGCTGAAGTTATCATTTTGATTTCGATGAACATCTCTCCTTGCTACTGATGTTACTTCAGCCTCTTCCTCTTCTAAGTCTTCTTCTATTCTAGGGAGATTTACTCTCCGATTGCCTAGAGATACTTCTAATTGATCCAGACGATCTTGCAAAGGCTCCAATTCTAATTTCAGCAATCTTGCCATTTCACGCATAACGGCTTGAGTCTACAAATTAGGGGATTCTCTTTCTGGGGATCGTCCTGAACTCCGAGACATGGTTAATAAATAAGAAAAGAATAAGATGTGTAAAAGACCTTACCAGAATATACTCTCACAAAGCCTCACGAGTCACTCCAAGAAAACTTGATGTCACTCAATCTGCTCGTGTTTGCACTTTAGGACTTTAATGACTTTTACTTGTCCTCTTCTGATCTCACACACGCTCCAGCCTTTTTCCTTCAATTCTCTTGTCTCAAGTTCTAATGAACTTTTACTCAAGACTATATCGAGTAATTTCACTTGTTCGGCGTCGGCTGCAAATGGTTAGTAGGAATGGAAAGCAAATATAATTGAAAAGGTGGCTTAGAAATTAGAAAGACGAGAATGAAAGGGTTACTTACACAAGTCACTTCACAACCTTCTATCACCACAATCAATTTTAAAGGCTTACTTGAAAATGCTTGTGATGAGAATTGTTGATGAGTGCTTCCAACTTTTCTTTCTTTTCTTTGCTTTTTTTCTTCTTTTTGAGTGCTTTGACTTTTGAGTCCTTAAATTTTCTTTGCTGTTTTTTTTTCTTTTTCTTTGACTTTGCACTTCACTTTTGCACTTCTTTTTGTATTTTTCTTTTTGTTGTTGTTGCACGTTGCTTCTTCCACCAAAGCTCTGATTACCGCTTGATGTAAGGTACTTGTACCTTTTCAAATGATTGTGGATCTAGGAAGGAAGCAAAACAACCTGCAAAGTGAATGGCTCAAAATAGAATGGTTAAGGGTGGTAGACGTATGGGTGAATTGGTAGGCTATTTAAATAATGAGTAATGGAAGCGGAAGATAGTTGATAAGGCTATGGTTATGGAGATGAAATAAAAGGATGGTTGTGAGGATAGTATCTTGAAGAAATCTCAAAGAAGAACCAATGCTATATAGAGCAGAGACCCAATCTTTATATTGTTTCTTCAAGGGATGGTGTTAAGTACTTTGACCCACTAGTTATATGAACTAGGAACCAGAAGTATCAAGATGAAAGGAAGGGGTTGACGCCACAAGTATAAAATACTTGATAAGTCGATAAAAAGTCACCAGGACTTAAAAGAGAATAATCTCACTTTAATTGAATAAAAAAGGTGTAGTTACAAATGATGGAATGTTTTCCTATTTATAGGAAATGGAGAGACATGGCCGAATAAATACAAGATGATTCGGCCAGCCTATGTATCTCCCTATAAAGACATAATTTAAATGCTAAAAGAGAGGATGGTTCGGCCCTAGATGGAGGGAAATGATCCTTGGCCGAATAGTTCTTGTGTCTCCTCAAGTTGGCGCCAATTTGGATGGAAGATGATGCTTGGCCGAATAGGTAGAGGGCTCTTCATCTAGGCGCCTAAATGAGTTCACATGCAAGGCACATGGGGGCTGGTCATATGCACGGCACATGGGTGTTCTAGGAAGCCTTGTGATGCACCCATGTGCATTGGATGATGGCTGGTCAGGTGCTTCTTCTTAGGCGTGCATGTGTCTCCTCCAAGCTAGCTTTGAGTGTTGAGCTAGCTAGCAAGCATGGGGCTGTTTGTGAATGATCTTCCTAGCCGAGTCCTTTTGAGCTCCATAACAGCATGTTGAGCTACATTTAGCTACCTTTGTCATCACTTTTAGCAACTCAGCTTCAAATAGTCCAACTAGCTAAGTTTAGCTAGCCTGAAGCTTCTCCAGCTGAATCGAGCTTCCCTTAGCATTCCATGAGCTGCCTTGTACTTTGTGAGCTGTTTGTGAGCTATGTATGACGTCCAAATCATTCACCAAGCTACCTCAATGTGCATCACACTCCATTGTACCTATATGTGCAAGGAAATAAGGTAAGTTCATGATATTGAGCTAAAACGAGCTAAATACCTTGCTGCCATGTTTGTTTATGGTAATGTGAGCTAAGTATGATGGTCATGAGCTAAGTACATCATCTCCTAATATGTGTAAGATAATGTATAAAGCCTAAGAGTTAATATGAATGCAAATAAAGTAATGAAATGCATTATAAGTATGCTGCCTTGATGTATATATAATAATCATGCTTAATATGATAATAAAACTATCCTAACATGCTTAACATATTAAAATAACAATGTGTAATATGAATTCATATTAAGTTACTTAACTAATATTCTTATCATAAAATGTATTATAATAGCATATATTATAAAGCTAATAATAAGTAAATTCAATATAAATATGTTCAAAAGTACTCCCTTTGTAGATGAAAACGTGCTGATATCAATACTACTGAAGGTATTTGGTTCTGAAATTTTACAGGTGGTTTATTGACGAATCAAAAGACATTCAAGAATTTTTCCAGATTTGTTTGACACCGATAACCCCCTCAAAAACGTTTCTCAAATTGATCCAGCGTTTTCCAGGTTTCTGGGTTGGTTCTTTTTTTCTTTGACTCTTAGTGCTTTAGGTTCTTTTGTTTTTCCTTGTTATTGTTCTTTTGAATTATCTAAACATTATCTTCATTGTGTTAGTAGGACTAAAGAGTTTGCATACTTCTTCCTTCTTTGCATTATCGTTCTCTTGGAGTCTAACCCATGTTTGGCCTCTTAAAACTTTTAGGTTTTTCTTATCGCCTTTGTTAGTAATCAAACTCCGATACGAACTGTGGAAGACTACTTGGTAAAGTGAGTTTTAAAGAGTAGAAGATCGACTTACTTGCCTCTCGTTGTGTTACTTTTTTTGGAGTGACTTATGAGGTTTCTTGCTTTGTTAAATTTTCTTTCTTTTATTTTTATTTTACTTTAAAATTTTCTTTTGAGTGTTATGATTTCAGGATGGGCGACAATAAAAACAAGACACTTACGGCTATCTTAGCCACACTTTCCCGACTCACGACTCAAGTTGAAAGATTTGATGAAACCATGAGAAAACGACAAGAACCACAACTGGATCTACCAAACCAAAATCCAAGACCAAACAATGTTGAACTTTTGGTACCCAGGCGAGAACAACCACGTTTACAAGCACCCGAACTCTTTGCAAAACCAAAGTTCACGATCTCGTCTTTCAAAGGATACAACGATCCAGATAGGTACATCGATTGGGAAGGAAAAGTTGATCTCATGTTCGCATACCATGATTACCCCCAAGCTAAACAAGTTCACCTCATCACCATGCAATTCGAAGGATATGCTCAAACTTGGTGATGCAAACAAGGAAAAAGATCCAGAACTTCCAAATTCCAACAATCACTTCTTGGACCGACCTCAAACAAACCATGAGGAAGCGATTCCTACCGACACATTATACACGAGAAGTTAAACTACGACTACACCAACTTCGACAAGGTAGAAGTTCAGTTGAAGACTACTACAAGGAGATGCAGTCCTTACTCAATAGGGCTAACATAACCGAAAAAGAAGAGGTAACCGTGTCAAGATTCGTCGTCGGCTTAAACTCAAACATCACTGATCTTCTTGATCTCCATGAGTACGAAAACCTCGAAGATACACTAAAGAAAGTAATGACAATCGAAACACAAATACAAAGGAGATTCCGATTCAGAGAATATTACCAAAGTATTTCATCCTCATACCAAGGTAATCCTTCAAATCCTTCCTCATCTTCTACTCCATCTTCTCTGAAAAAGCCAAGAGATAACAAACCTGACAAGGAGAAAGAACGACCAGCAAAGAATGACACACTTCCAATCCATAAAGATCAAATGATAATTTATGAGGAGGTAGAGAAAGTAAAAAAAGAAAAAGCTGAGAAAGAGGCAAAAGAAAAAGTGGTCACTAGTTTCAAAAACCAAAAGATTAATGACCCATGGGAGGTGAGTGAACCTAATTGTGAGAAGAAAAGAGTGACTCAAAATCTATGTGTGAGCATAAAAGAATTGAGAGAGAACCTTCTTTACAAACAACCTTCCATCCTTGTTCACTTTAGGGAATCAATTGTTTCGATTTCTAACATTAACAAGGATTTGTCTAGTGTGTTTTCATCTTTGTTACAGGATTTTCGAGAAGTGTTAGGTGATACACCTAACGAATTACCACTGAAAAGAGGAAAACAACACCAAACCAATCTAATTCAAGGTTGCATCATACCTCATCAAACATACAATCTCGAAGAAACCAAAGAGTTAGATTTTTTACAAAAAGGCTACATCCAGGAAAGCCTTAGTCGTGACGCCATCTTAATGACGAAACATGACTTGAACAACTCCACATGCTTTATAGTTCATGCACAGAGAATCCATGTAAATGATGAGAAAGTAAAAGCAACACGAGACTGGACCACACCATCTTCCATCGCCAAGAGTTGTCGAATAGTGCTAGGTGACCCTCCTGACGGGTTACCACCTGAAAGCCCTAATCACTATGCCATATCAATTAAGAGTCACGATTTATGGGAGTCCAAAGACCGAGGTAAGTAAAACACAATAGACGATGCACTACCACGAAGGTATACTCTTACCTATCAAACGCATACTACTATTCCGAGAATTGAACATATCAAAGATGTATATCACAATAACTCGGATATTTCTGATAATTCTACCCATACTTTTAAAAGTGCTTCTAATGAGCTTTATCTTGTATATGAGTTTCCTTGCCAACTAAACAGGTTTTACAGTCCACAAATCTCCTCCCGAGAATTCTTAATTCATGAACTACACTTAGGAGACTTAAGGGATTACTTTAACAAACCAGTTGACATGGTTTTTAAACACTCATTCTCGCCACACAAGAATAAAACCATGGAGAAATTATCTGAAGCAATCATACAGAAAGCCAACAAAGGTCGACGCCATGTTGAATTTCAACCAAAACATCATATTACAAGACTTGTATGCAAAAAGAGGATTTCAAGACTACAAGAAATCAGTTCCTATAAAGAAGAAACCTCGACTAAAACGAATAAAGACATATCACATTGATCCTGGTAAATGTTTCACAAGTTTTACGTTCAACACATCTAATTCTCTTTCTTTTGAATTTTCAGATTCGAGGACGAATCCTTTTGAGGAGTGGGAGAATGATACATGCACCAGAGTCCAGAATACATGCTTCTTTGGACTAATGTTTCTACTCGAACCTATTAGAAGAACAAAGTCTCAAAGATTCAAAGCATATCTATTCTTGTAAGAATAATGTGAATGAATCATTAAACGATTCTAATGTTGCTCCCTTTAATGTTTCAGATTCGAGGTCGAATCTTTTTGAAGAAAGGGAGGATGATACATGCATCACAAGGCTCACTTCAAAGGAAGAAGTAATAACTCTTCCAAATGATCCACTCGTCCAAGCATTGGAAAAGAAGACCAGAACAATATCAGACTTGAGACGACTTTTTGAATGCGATCCTGATCTTATTTGGTCAACATGTCTTCTGTACATACAACCTTCTGTCTCTTATCTTTTCAACGGTTCTTGAATCGAATCAATCCGATATCGGGAACTCAAGATATGACCATTTTACTGAAGATGGTGCATGCAGGAAATCCTATACGGGATTAATACGTTATTTTGAAAATATTACGAATTTTCAATATTTATATTGATTATTTGTAATATAATTTAATATAGGATGATTAATTATCTTTTAGGATCAGATTTATTATTTTATTAGGAATTAAGTTGGGTTAAAACAATATTTTTAGTTATTATTATTTTATTAGGAATTAGAGTTAAAACATGTTTAGTTTATTATTATTTTATTCTTTAGTTATTTAGGATCTTTAGAATTTAGCCCCTATATAAAGGAGGCTTCATTAAACTTTGTAATTCAGATTTCTTTGATCAATAATACAACGAGAGTTTGTTTTTGCAAGTGCTGATTGCCTTGTGCCTTCGAAGCTTCTTCTCCTAGAGTTCTTTCAAGTTCTTGTGAGGGAGATTAATCTTCACACTCCAATTTGCCTTTTCATCACGACTAGGAGGGTTGGTTAGAGCCATTTATCGTGTTTGCCTTTTCATTACGACTAGGAGGGCTCGATAGGACACTTATCCATCTATTATCCACAAATCCATTCGCACCATCAATCATCTTTACCGTTCACCTTCATAAGGGAGATCTTCTGATTTGTTTATTATCTTATTTCATCTTCCGTTTATTTATCTTTTGTTTATTTTATTCTAATCTTATTGCCTTGATTCCAGCACATAAAAGAAACCCTAAAGAATCCTAGCTGCTGTCGCCACCTTCCCCTATTCATCCCCTTTGTTCTTCATCGAGTCTAGAGCTTTCTAGGTTTGATTCTTCAACAAAAGCAACGTTCATTAACCCGCCACCGCTTCCCTATCATTAGGGCCGAACCAACACATAACCATTCGGCCAAGAGCATGTATTTTCATTAAAGTCTTATTTTTTCATTAAAAACCATGTCATTTTAGGAAGGTACAAGGGCTGGCCGAACCAACATGTACCTATTCGGCCAAGTCCCTTCAAAAACTATAAATAGGCCATTATAGTTCAATTGTAATCAGACCTTTTATTTAATTAAAGTGAGATTATTCTCTTCCTTAAGTCATTGTGACTTTTATCGACTTATCAAGTATAATTTTATACTTGTGGCGTCAACCCATTTCTTTTCACCTTGATACTTCTGGTTCCTAGTTCATATAACTAGTGGGTCAAAGTACTTAATACCACCCCTTGTAGAAACAATATAAAGTCTGGGTCTTTGGTCTCTATAGCATTGATTCTTCTTTGAGACTTCTTCAAGATACTATCCTCACTTTCATCCCCTTTGTTTCATCGCCATAACTATAGCCATGTCAACCATCTTCCGCTTCCATCTCTCATTTTAAGCAGCCCATCCATTCACCAAACGTCTACCTACCTTAACCGTTCTGTTTTGAGCCATTCATTTTGCAGGTTGTTTTGCTTCCTTCCTAGATCCACAATCAATTTGATAAGGCATCAGAAGATCCTTACATCAACATTTATATGCTAACATGGATAAGTGTGTGTTTTGCAGTGATAAGCTTATGTTTTTAGGCTTTATAGTTAGTGTACAGGGTATCCATGTAGATAAAGAGAAGGTCAAGGAAATTCAAGAATGGCCCACGCCTACTTCCATCACCGAGGTAAGATCTTTTCATGGTTTGGCAAGTTCCTACCGTCGCTTTGTCAAAGATTTCTCAACCATTGCTGCACCATTAACCGAGATCATCAAAAAGTTAGTTGAATTCAAATGGGGACCACTACAACGAAAAGCTTTTAAACTTTTAAAAGATAAGTTATGTTCTGCCCCTATTCTTCATCTTCCCAATTTTTCTAACACCTTTGAGCTAGAATGTGATGCTTCAGGCATAGGCATTGATGACGTCCTCATGCAAGAAAGACAATCTATCGCTTACTTTAATGAAAAGTTAAAAGGTACACAATTGAACTACTCTACCTACGACAAGGAACTTCTTGCACTTGATTGATCACTCAAATGGTTAAATGGACAAGGTAAGTTAAACAAACGACATGCTCGATGGGTTGAGTTCATTGAATATTTTCCTTACATCATCAAATACAAACAATGATGTAAGGTAATTCTACCTTCTCGTTTGATTGTGGATCTAGGAAGGAAGCAAACAACCTGCACAAGTGAATGGCTCAAAACAGAATGGTTAAGGGTGGTACACGTATGGGTGATTAGGTGGGTTGTTTAATTGAGAGATGGAAGCGGAAGATGGTTGATATGGCTATGGTTATGGTTTATGAAACAAAGGAATAGTTGTGAGGATAGTATCTTAAAGAAGACTCAAAGAAGAACCATAGCTATATAGAGCAAAGACCCATACTTTATATTGCTTCTTTAAGGGGTGATATGAAGTACTTTGACCCACTAGTTATAAAGAACTAGGAACCAAAAGTATCAAGGTGAAAATAGAAGGGGTTGACGTCACAAGTATAAATTATACTTGATAAATCGATAAAAGTCACCAGGACTTAAGGAAGAGAATAATCTCACTTTAATTAAAACAAAGGTCTGATACAAATGAAATAGGAAAGCCTATTTATAGTTTTTGAAGGGACTTGGCCGAATAGGTACTTGTTGGTTTGGCCAGCCCTTGTACCTTCCTAAAATGACATGATTTTTAATGAAAAAAACAAGACTTTAATGAAAATACATGCTCTTGGCCGAATGGTTATGTGTTGGTTCGGCCCTAAGGATGATTTGAATGCATTTGGAAGTTATTTGGGCGCCAAAATGAAGAGGATAAAGTCTTTGGCCGAATAGGAAGCATCCCTTGGTGTTTTGGCGCCAATTTGATGTCACATGGAGTGCACATGCTTGAATGATGTGCATGGCAGCCTACATGAATGCACATGGGTCTTCTTGCTATTCTTTGATGAGGTTGCAGCCATAGGATGATGTCTTGAAGTCCATGGAATGAAGATAGGCAAAACTAGGCGTGAATTAGCTTCCAACTTGTATCTAGATGACATGGCATCCATTGGGCAGCCTAGAGAAGAATTAGCTTCAAGGTAAGCTAGATGAGTGTCTTAGTAGCTAACTAGGTGAGTTATAGCTTGATAAACTTAAGCTAGTTAGCTTTGGTCTTCTCATTTCCTCAACTACTCTCCCAGCTACTTCCAGCTACCTTCAGTCCACTTTTCAGCACTTTGGTCCAAAGCTCTCCTCCAGCTTAGTTCAGCTACAGGCTAGCTCCTCTAGCTAAGTTGAGGTTTCCTTAGTGTTCCACGAGCTGCCATGATATTTGTGAGCTGTTTGTGAGCTGCATATGACGTCCAAATACTCTACCAAGCTACCTCATCATGCATCACACTCCAATGTACCTATATGTGCAAGGAAACAAGGTAGGTCCATGATATTGAGCTGTTATGAGCTAAATACCTTGCTGCCATGTATGATTATGGTGATGTGAGCTATGTTTGAAGGTCATGAGCTAATTATATCATCTCAAAATATGTGTAAGATAATGCATGAAGCTTTAGAGCTAATATGAATGCATATGAACTAATGAAATGATTTATAATGATGCTGCCTTGATGTATATATGATATTCATGCTTAATATGATTATAAGACTATCCTAGCATGCTTATAACATGTTATCAATCATAAAGATATGGGTATATGTTGTATGCATGAATATCATATAACATGGTATTCATAAATGATAAATGGAAACATGTAAAAATAATATCCTAAGAAATGATATGTAATCATAGCATATATTTGAATAATATGAAAAACATGATCAAATAAGCATAGGATGGAAATAATAATATGATCATTTATACTAACATGTTAATGCATGCTTATGATAAAATATAATGTATAAATGATATAGTATAAGATAGGGTAATGAAAAACTCCCTTAGAAACAGCTTTGAAGAACATCCATGGTGTGTTCAAGTCATGGAGAAAGTTAGAGCTAGTTTGGATCGTATCATCCTCCCCTTCTTTTAGGCGATTTGTCCTTAAATCGAAGTAGTTTCTCATTGAAGACCGTCTTGATGTAGGAAGGATTGAATCCTTGTGTTTTCCTCTAATAGATGAATCACACGAAATGTTCAACCTCTTGGCTTTAAATCTGGTAACTTCACGTCCTTTGATGGGAGGACACATTGTTTGGGAACCATCACATGTTCTTTGAATGGAAAAGACATATCCCTTCACGAACCAACTTGATCCTTTTTACTTTATTCTTTGAATAATCACAATGCTTAGATAGGACCTCTATCTCTTCAATTCCTCCTTTTAATTCATCATTATTGTTAGTGAAAAGGTTTGTCTCCTGGTTGGATTCATCACGTCTCTTGCTGAAAATAATTGTTCTTTGAATGACTCATTGGTGCTGTTTTAAATCATCATGTCCTTTCACCATTGTGCCTCTCCAAATTAATTCCTTGAAGGTTGGTATGATTTCTTCACCATAAGGATGAATCAAGTTGCTGCCACACAAATCAAAGTTAGTAAATGAAAAATTATTAACAAGATGAATGGAAATAGCAAACCAGGGTGGCTGTTTAATGGGCATTGGTTGTTGAATTCCCTTCAATATGTGCAATGTACTTGGAGTCTGAATGATCTTAACTCTTGGTACTCCAATTTGCTCATTCTTTTGAATTTCAAGATGTACATTTTTTGAAATGTCAAAGGACATATCTTGTGCATCACCAAAAGTCACGTCTATTGATTCTTCAAAAGACATGTTTCTTGAATCTTCAACTTGAAGTGACATGTCTATTGGATTGTCCTGCACGTCAAAAGAAAGAATAGGAGTAGGATTAGATAAAATATGTTCTTCACCCTCATTTTCCTTTTCCTCTTTGCTCCCATATTCAATCCTTTCATTTTGTTCATTTTCAACTCTCTCCACTCTTTTCTCATGCAAAAATTCTCTTTCAACTTTCTTCATGGCTTTAGCTTTCTCCCATTCCTTTATACGTGATTTGAGGGTAACTTGACATTCATGGATTTGATTTGGAAGAATAGGCACCAATATGATTTTCTTTCCTTGATGATGGAAAGAGTACTTGTTAGAAAATCCATCATGGGTAGCCTTCTTGTCAAACTGCCAAGGACGTACTAATATAATATGGCTTGCACTCATGGGCACCACGTCACAAAGGACTTTATCATTGTATCTTCCAATTGAAAACGGAACAATAACTTGTTTGGTTACCTTGGCTTTCCGCACATCATTGAGCCACTGAAGTTTGTAAGGATGAGGATGCTTAGACGTTGTTAGACCCAACTTTTCCACCATGTGAGTACTTGCTATGTTTGTACAACTTCCTCCATCAATGATCACCACACAAACTTTATCTCCCACGTGACATTTGGTATGGAAGATGTTCTCTCTTTGTACATCCTCTTGACTTTGAATGTTCAAAGTCCTTTTGACTACAAAGATGCTGGATGGAAGAGACATGTTAGCAAATAAGGAAAAACGAAATATGTGTAGGACCTTACCAGAATATACACTCACAAAGCCTCACGAGTCACTCCAAGGAAACTTGAACAATCTGCTCGTGTTTGCAACTCTAGGACTTTAATGGCTTTTACTTGTCCTCTTCTGATCTCACACACTCTCCAGCCTTTTTCCTCTCGATTCTCTTATCTCAAGTTCTAGAGAACTTTACTCAAGACTGTATCAAGTAAATTTTACTTGTTTGGCGTCGGCTGCAAAAGGGTTAGTAGGAAGGAAAGCAAAATATAATTGAAAGGGTGGCTTAGAAATAAAAAGAAAAGAATAAAAGGGGTTACTTACACAAGTGACTTTATAATCTTCTATCACCACAATCAAATTTAAAGGCTTACTTGAATGGCTTGGTGATGAGAATTGTTGATGAGTGCTTCCAACTTTTCTTTTTTCTTTTTTTTCTACTTTTTGAGTGCTTTCAATTTCTTCTTTTTGTGTGCTTCTTTTCTGATTTTCTTGCTTTCTTTGACTTTGCACTTCACTTTGCACTTCTTTTTGTATTTTTTTCTTTGTTGTTGTTGCACGTTGCTTTCTTCCACCAAAGCTCTGATTACCGCTTGATGTAAGGTAATTCTACCTTCTCATTTGATTGTGGATCTAGGAAGGAAGCAAACAACCTGCACAAGTGAATGGCTCAAAACAGAATGGTTAAGGGTGGTACACGTATGGGTGATTAGGTGGGCGGTTTAATTGAGAAATGGAAGCGGAAGATGGTTGATATGGATGGCTATAGTTATGGTTTATGAAACAAAGGAATGGTTGTGAGGATAGTATCTTATAGAAGACTCAAAGAAGAACCAATGTTATATAGAGCAAAGACCCATACTTTATATTGCTTCTTTAAGGGGTGGTATGAAGTACTTTGACCCACTAGTTATAAAGAACTAGGAACCAGAAGTATCAAGGTAAAAATAGAAGGGGTTGATGCCACAAGTATAAATTATACTTGATAAGTCGATAAAAATCACCAGGACTTAAGGAAGAGAATAATCTCACTTTAATTAAAACAAAGGTCTGATTACAAATGAAATAGGAAAGCCTATTTATAGTTTTTGAAGGGACTTGGCCGAATAGGTACATATTGGTTCGGCCAGCCCTTGTACCTTTCTAAAATGACATGATTTTTAATTAAAAAAACAAGACTTTAATTAAAATACATGCTCTTGGCCGAATGGTTATGTGTTGGTTCGGCCCTAAGGATGATTTGAATGCATTTGGAAGTTATTTGGGCACCAAAATGAAGAGGATAAAGTCTTTGGCCGAATAGGAAGCATCCCTTGGTGTTTTGGCGCCAATTTAATGTCACATGGAGTGCACATGCTTGAATGATGCGCATGGCAGCCTACATGAATGCACATGGGTCTTCTTGCTATGCTCTGATGAGGTTGCAACCATAGGATGATGTCTTGAAGTCCATGGAATGAAGATAGGTAACAACTAGGCGTGAATTAGCTTCCAACTTGTATCTAGATGACATGGCATCCATTGGGCAGCCTAGAGATGAATTAGCTTCAAGGTAAGCTAGATGAGTGTCTTAGTAGCTAACTAGGTGAGTTATAGCTTGATAAACTCAAGCTAGTTAACTTTGATCTTCTCAGCTCCTTAACTACTCTCCCAGCTACTTCTAGCTACCTTCAGTCCACTTTTCAGCACTTTGGTCCAAAGCTCTCCTCCAGCTATATTCAGCTACAGGCTAGCTCTTCTAGCTAAGTTGAGGTTTCCTTAGTGTTCCACGAGCTGTCATGATATTTGTGAGCTGTTTGTGAGCTGCATATGACGTCCAAATACTCTACCAAGTTGCCTCATCATGCATCACACTCCAATGTACCTATATGTGCAAGGAAACAAGGTAAGTCCATGATATTGAGCTGTTATGAGCTAAATACCTTGCTGCCATGTATGATTATGGTGATGTGAGCTATATTTGAAGGTCATGAGCTAATTATATCATCTCAAAATATGTGTAAGATAATGCATGAAGCTTAAGAGCTAATATGAATGCATATGAACTAATGAAATGATTTATAATGATGTTGCCTTGATGTATATATGATAATCATGCTTAATATGATTATAAGACTATCCTAGCATGCTTATAACATTGTGTATCAATCATAAAGATATGGGTATATGTTGTATGCATGAATATCATATAACATGGTATTCATAAATGATAAATGGAAACATGTAAAAATAATATCCTAAGAAATGATATGTAATCATAGCATATATTTGAATAATATGAAAAACATAATCAAATAAGTATATGATGGAAATAATAATTTATCATTTATACTAACATGTGAATGCATGCTTATGATAGAATAGAATGTATAAATGATATAGTATAAGATAGGGTAATGAAGAACTCCCTCAGAAATAGCTTTGAAGAACATCCATGGTGTGTTCAAGTCATGGAGAAAGTTAGAGCTAGTTTGGATCGTATCAAACAAGGGAAAGATAACATCGTAGCTGATGCATTATCTCGACAATACACACTTATCACTCAAATGCATGCTACTATTCTTTGTTTTGCACATATCAAAGAACTTTATCCTAACGATCCAAATTTTTCTGAGATTTATAAACAATGTGTAAAAGGTGCTTTTAGCAAGTTTTATCTTGTAGATGGCTTTATTTTTCGCATGAACAGGTTGTGTATACCACAAGGCTCTTTGTGAGAGTTCTTATTTCACAAGTCACATGCCAAAGGACTCATGGGATACTTCAGTGTTCACAAAATACTTGATATTGTCATGGAACACTTCTTTTGGCAGCACATGCGTAAAACAGTGGAAAAGATTTATGCATCATGCATCACGTGCAAACAAGCAAAGTCAAAGGTAAATCCTAATGGTTTGTACACGCCTTTACCGATTTCTTCTTCTCCTTGGATCGATTTATCGATGGATTTTATACTTGGCTTACCCCACACTAAGAAAGGATGAGATAGTATTTTTGTGGTTGTAGACAGATTCTCAAAGATGGCACACTTATTCCTTGCCATAAAATGGACAATGTCACACACATTGTTGTTTTATTCTTTCGAGAAATAGTCCACCTTCATGGTATTCCTCGCACAATTGTATCCGATCGTGACACTAAGTTCATAAGCCACTTTTGGAAGGTATTATGGGGTAAGATTGGCACAAAACTTCTCTATTCCACTTCTTGTCATCCTCAAACCGATGGACAAACCGAAGTAATAAATCAGATTCTAGGATCTTTGCTAAGAACGGTGGTAGGTAAGAATACTCGTAATTGGGAAGAATGTTTACCTTTTGTTGAGTTTGCTTATAATCGATCCATTCACTCCACAACATGTAATTCTCTATTTGAAATAGTTTATGGTTTTAACCCATTAACTACTTTGGATCTTATTCCCTTACCTTTAGATCAGATTGCCAGTTTAGAAGGTGAAAAGAATGCTGCCCTTGTCAAAGACATTCACGCCAAAGCTAAACTCAAGATTGAGAAAACCTACGAGGCAATTGCAAATCGAGTTAACAAAGGCCAACGATATGTCACCTTTGAACCAGGAGATTGGGTATGGGTTCACATGAGAAAAGAAAGGTTCCTGACACAAAGGAAATCTAAGCAAGATGATGTAAGGTACTTGTACCTTTTCAAATGATTGTGGATCTAGGAAGGAAGCAAAACAACCTGCAAAGTGAATGGCTCAAAATAGAATGGTTAAGGGTGGTAGACGTATGGGTGAATTGGTAGGCTATTTAAATAATGAGTAATGGAAGCGGAAGATAGTTAATAAGGCTATGGTTATGGAGATGAAATAAAAGGATGGTTGTGAGGATAGTATCTTGAAGAAATCTCAAAGAAGAACCAATGCTATATAGAGCAGAGACCCAATCTTTATATTGTTTCTTCAAGGGATGGTGTTAAGTACTTTGACCCACTAGTTATATGAACTAGGAACCAGAAGTATCAAGATGAAAGGAAGAGGTTGACACCACAAGTATAAAATACTTGATAAGTCGATAAAAAGTCACCAGGACTTAAGAAGAGAATAATCTCACTTTAATTGAATAAAAAGGTCTAGTTACAAATGATGGAATGTTTTCCTATTTATAGGAAATGGAGAGACATGACCGAATAAATACAAGATGATTCGGCCAGCCTATGTATCTCCCTATAAAGACATAATTTAAATGCTAAAAGAGAGGATGGTTCGGCCCTAGATGGAGGGAAATGATCCTTGGCCGAATAGTTCTTGTGTCTCCTCAAGTTGGCACCAATTTGGATGGAAGATGATGCTTGGCCGAATAGGTAGAGGGCTCTTCATCTTGGCACCTAAATGAGTTCACATGCAAGGCACATGGGGGCTGGTCATATGCACGGCACATGGGTGTTCTAGGAAGCCTTGTGATGCACCCATGTGCATTGGATGATGGCTGGTCAGGTGCTTCTTCTTAGGCGTGCATGTGTCTCCTCCAAGCTAGCTTTGAGTGTTGAGCTAGCTAGCAAGCATGGGGCTGTTTGTGAATGATCTTCCTAGCCGAGTCCTTTTGAGCTCCATAACAGCATGTTCAGCTACATTCAACTACCATTGTCATCACTTTTAGCAACTCAGCTTCAAATAGTCCAACTAGCTAAGTTTAGCTAGCCTGAAGCTTCTCCAGCTGAATCGAGCTTCCCTTAGCATTCCATGAGCTACCTTGTACTTTGTAAGCTGTTTGTGAGCTATGTATGACGTCCAAATCATTCACCAAGCTACCTCAACGTGCATCACACTCCATTGTACCTATATGTGCAAGGAAACAAGGTAAGTTCATGATATTGAGCTAAAACGAGCTAAATACCTTGCTGCCATGTTTGTTTATGGTAATGTGAGCTAAGTATGATGGTCATGAGCTAAGTACATCATCTCCTAATATGTGTAAGATAATGTATAAAGCCTAAGAGTTAATATGAATGCAAATAAACTAATGAAATGCATTATAAGTATGCTACCTTGATGTATATATAATAATCATGCTTAATATGATAATAAAACTATCCTAACATGCTTAACATCCTTGAAATAACATTGTGCATCAATTATAAAGATGTGAATGCATGAATATCATATAATATGGTATTCATAAATGATAAATGGAAACATGTAATAATAATATCCTAAGAAATGATATGTAATCATAACATATATTTGAATAATATGAAAAACATGATCAAATAAGCATAGGATAATATGATAATTTATACTAACATGTGAATGCATGCTTATGATAGAATAGAATGTATAAATGATATAGTATAAGATAGGGTAATGAAGAACTCCCTTAGAAACAGCTGTGAAGAACATCCATGGTGTGTTCAAGTCATGGAGAAAGTTGGAGCTTGTTTGGATCGTATCATCCTCCCCTTCTTTTAGGCGATTTGTCCTCAAATCGAAGTAGTTTCTTATTGAAGACATTCTTAGTGTAGGAGAGATTGATTCTTCATGCTTTCCCCCAATAAATGATTCACACGATATGTTCAACCTCTTGGCTTCAAATCTGGTAACTTCACATCCTTTAATGGGAGGACACAATGTTTGGGAATCATCACATGTCCTTTGAACAGGAGAGACATAGCCCTTCACGAACCTACTTGATCCCTTTTCTTTATTCTTTGAATTATCACAATGCTTGGAAAGGACCTCTATATCTTCAATTCCTCCTTTTAATTCACCATGGTTGTTGGTGAAAAGGTTTGTCTCTTAGTTGGAGTCATCACGTCTCTTGGTGAAGATAAGTGTTCTTTGAATGACTTTTTGGGGCTGATGTAAATCATCGTGTCCTTTCACCATTGTGCCTCTCCAAATGATTACCTTGAGGGTTGGTATGATTTCTTCACCATAAGGATGAAACAAGTTGCTACAAAATAAATCAAAGTTAGTAAATGAAAAATTATTAACAATATGAATGGAAATAGCAAACCAAGGTGGATGTTTAATGGGCATTGGTTGCTTAATGATGAAAAACTCCATTGGTTGTTGAATTCCCTTCAATATGTGCAATGTTCTTGGAGTCTGAATGATCTCAACTCTTGGTATTCCAATTGGCTCATTCTTTTGAATTTCAAGAGGTACATCCTTTGAAATGTCAAAGGACATATCTTGTGCATCACCAAAAGTCACGTCTATTGCTTCTTCAAAAGACATGTTTCTTGATTCTTCAACTTGAAGTGACATGTCTATTGGATTGTCCTGCACGTCAAAAGAAAGAATAGGAGTAGGATTAGATAAAATATGTTCTTCACCCTCATTTTCCTTTTCCTCTTTGCTCCCATTTTCAATCCTTTCATTTTGTCCATTTTCAACTCTCTCCACTCTTTTCTCATGCAAAAATTCTCTCTCATCTTTCTTCATGGCTGTAGCTTTCTCCCATTCCTCTATATGTGATTTGAGGGTAACCTGACATTCATGGACTTGATTTGGAAGCATAGGCACCAATATGATTTTCTTTCCTTGATGTTGGAATGAGTACTTGTTAGAGAATCCGTCATGGGTGGCTTTCTTATCATATTGCCAAGGACGTCCTAGTATAAGGTGACTTGCACTCATGGGCACCACGTCACAAAGGACTTCATCATTGTATCTTCCAATGAGAAAGGTACAATCACTTGCTTGGTTACCTTGGCTTCTCCCACATCGTTGAGCCATTGGAGTTTGTAAGGATGAGGATGTTTGGAAGTATTGAGACCCAACTTTTCCACCATGTGAGTACTTGCTACATTGGTTCAACTTCCTCCATCAATGATCACCACACAAATTTTATCTCCCACGTGACATTTGGTATGGAAGATGTTTTCTCTTTGTTCATCATCTTGACTTTGAATGTTCAAAGTCCTTTTGACTACAAAAATGTTGGATGGAAGAGACATGTTAGCAAATAAGGAAAAAATTGAAATGTGTGTAGGACCTTACCATAATATACTCTCACAAAGCCTCACGAGTCACTCCAAGAAAACTTGATGTCACTCAATCCGCTCGTGTTTGCACTCTAGGACTTTAATGGCTTTTACTTGTCCTCTGCTGATCTCACACACGCTCCAGCCTTTTTCCCTCAATTCTCTTGTCTCAAGTTCTAATGAACTTTTACTCAAGACTATATCGAGTAATTTCACTTGTTTGGCGTCGGCTGCAAATGGTTAGTAGGAATGGAAAGCAAATATAATTGAAAAGGTGGCTTAAAAATTAGAAAGAAGAGAATGAAAGGGTTACTTACACAAGTCACTTCACAACCTTCTATCACCACAATCAATTTTAAAGGCTTACTTGAAAATGCTTGGTGATGAGAATTGTTGATGAGTGCTTCCAACTTTTCTTTCTTTTCTTTGCTTTTTCTTCTTTTTGAGTGCTTTGACTTTTGAGTCCTTCAATTTTCTTTGCTGATTTTTTTTCTTTTTCTTTGACTTTGCACTTCACTTTTGCACTTCTTTTTGTATTTTTCTTTTTGTTGTTGTTGCACGTTGCTTCTTCCACCAAAGCTCTGATTACCGCTTGATGTAAGGTACTTATACCTTTTCAAATGATGGTGGATCTAGGAAGGAAGCAAAACAACTTGCAAAGTGAATGGCTCAAAATAGAATGGTTAAGGGTGGTAGACGTATGGGTGAATTGGTAGGCTATTTAAATAATGAGTAATGAAAGCGGAAGATAGTTGATAAGGCTATGGTTATGGAGATAAAATAAAAGGATGGTTGTGAGGATAGTATCTTGAAGAAATCTCAAAGAAGAACCAATGCTATATAGAGCAGAGATCCAATCTTTATATTGTTTCTTCAAGGGATGGTGTTAAGTACTTTGACCCACTAGTTATATGAACTAGGAACCAGAAGTATCAAGATGAAAGGAAGGGGTTGACGCCACAACTATAAAATACTTGATAAGTCGATAAAAAGTCACCAGGACTTAAGAAGAGAATAATCTCACTTTAATTGAATAAAAAGGTCTAGTTATAAATGATGGAATGTTTTCCTGTTTATAGGAAATGGAGAGACATGGCCGAATAAATACAAGATGATTCGGCCAGCCTATGTATCTCCCTATAAAGACATAATTTAAATGCTAAAAGAGAGGATGGTTCGGCCCTAGATGGAGGGAAATGATCCTTGGCCGAATAATTCTTGTGTCTCCTCAAGTTGGCGCCAATTTGGATAGAAGATGATTCTTGGCCGAAGAGGTAGAGGGCTCTTCATCTTGGCGCCTAAATGAGTTCACATGCAAGGCACATGGGGGCTGGTCATATGCACGGCACATGGGTGTTCTAGGAAGCCTTGTGATGCACCCATGTGCATTGGATGATGGCTGGTCAGGTGCTTCTTCTTAGGCGTGCATGTGTCTCCTCCAAGCTAGCTTTGAGTGTTAAGCTAGCTAGCAAGCATGGGGCTGTTTGTGAATGATCTTCCTAGCCGAGTCCTTTTGAGCTCCATAACAGCATGTTCAGCTACATTCAGCTACCATTGTCATAACTTTTAGCAACTCAGCTTCAAATAGTCCAACTAGCTAAGTTTAGCTAGCCTGAAGCTTCTCCAGCTGAATCGAGCTTCCCTTAGCATTCCATGAGCTGCCTTGTACTTTGTGAGCTGTTTGTGAGCTATGTATGACGTCCAAATCATTCACCAAGCTACCTCAACGTGCATCACACTCCATTGTACCTATATGTGCAAGGAAACAAGGTAAGTTCATGATATTGAGTTAAACGAGCTAAATACCTTGCTGCCATGTTTGTTTATGGTAATGTGAGCTAAGTATGATGGTCATGAGCTAAGTACATCATCTCCTAATATGTGTAAGATAATGTATAAAGCCTAAGATTTAATATGAATGCAAATAAACTAATGAAATGAATTATAAGTATGCTACCTTGATGTATATATAATAATCATGCTTAATATGATAATAAAACTATCCTAACATGCTTAACATCCTTGAAATAACATTGTGCATCAATTATAAAGATGTGAATGCATGAATATCATATAATATGGTATTCATAAATGATAAATGGAAACATGTAATAATAATATCCTAAGAAATGATATGTAATCATAACATATATTTGAATAATATGAAAAACATGATCAAATAAGCATAGGATAATAATATGATAATTTAAACTAACATGTGAATGCATGCTTATGATAGAATAGAATGTATAAATGATATAGTATAAGATAGGGTAATGAAGAACTCCCTTAGAAACAGCTGTGAAGAATATCCATGGTGTGTTCAAGTCATGGAGAAAGTTGGAGCTTGTTTGGATCGTATCATCCTCCCCTTCTTTTAGGCGATTTGTCCTCAAATCGAAGTAGTTTCTTATTGAAGACATTCTTAGTGTAGGAGAGATTGATTCTTCATGCTTTCCCCCAATAAATGATTCACACGATATGTTCAACCTCTTGGCTTCAAATCTGGTAACTTCACATCCTTTAATGGGAGGACACAATGTTTGGGAATCATCACATGTCCTTTGAACAGGAGAGACATAGCCCTTCACGAACCTACTTGATCCCTTTTCTTTATTCTTTGAATTATCACAATGATTGGAAAGGACCTCTATATCTTCAATTCCTCCTTTTAATTCACCATGGTTGTTGGTGAAAAGGTTTGTCTCTTGGTTGGAGTCATCACGTCTCTTGGTGAAGATAAGTGTTCTTTGAATGACTTTTTGGGGCTAATTTAAATCATCGTGTCCTTTCACCATTGTGCCTCTCCAAATGATTGCCTTGAGGGTTGGTATGATTTCTTCACCACAAGGATGAAACAAGTTGCTACAAAATAAATCAAAGTTAGTAAATGAAAAATTATTAACAATATGAATGGAATAGCAAACCAAGGTGGATGTTTAATGGGCATTGGTTGCTTAATGATGAAAAACTCCATTGGTTGTTGAATTCCCTTCAATATGTGCAATGTTCTTGGAGTCTGAATGATCTCAACTCTTGGTATTCCAATTGGCTCATTCTTTTGAATTTCAAGAGGTACATCCTTTGAAATGTCAAAGGACATATCTTGTGCATCACCAAAAGTCACGTCTATTGCTTCTTCAAAAGACATGTTTCTTGATTCTTCAACTTGAAGTGACATGTCTATTGGATTGTCCTGCACGTCAAAAGAAAGAATAGGAGTAGGATTAGATAAAATATGTTCTTCACCCTCATTTTCCTTTTCCTCTTTGCTCCCATTTTCAATCCTTTCATTTTGTCCATTTTCAACTCTCTCCACTCTTTTCTCATGCAAAAATTCTCTTTCATCTTTCTTCATGGCTATAGCTTTCTCCCATTCCTCTATACGTGATTTGAGGGTAACCTGACATTCATGGACTTGATTTGGAAGCATAGGCACCAATATGATTTTCTTTCCTTGATGTTGGAATGAGTACTTGTTAGAGAATCCGTCATGGGTGGCTTTCTTATCATATTGCCAAGGATGTCCTAGTATAAGGTGACTTGCACTCATGGGCACCACGTCACAAAGGACTTCATCATTGTATCTTCCAATTGAGAAAGGTACAATCACTTGCTTGGTTACCTTGGCTTCTCCCACATCGTTGAGCCATTGGAGTTTGTAAGGATGAGGATGTTTGGAAGTCTTGAGACCCAACTTTTCCACCATGTGAGTACTTGCTACATTGGTACAACTTCCTCCATCAATGATCACCACACAAATTTTATCTCCCACATGACATTTGGTATGGAAGATGTTTTCTCTTTGTTCATCATCTTGACTTTGAATGTTCAAAGTCCTTTTGACTACAAAAATGTTGGATGGAAGAGACATGTTAGCAAATAAGGAAAAAATTAAAATGTGTGTAGGACCTTACCAGAATATACTCTCACAAAGCCTCACGAGTCACTCCAAGAAAACTTGATGTCACTCAATCCGCTCGTGTTTGCACTCTAGGACTTTAATGGCTTTTACTTGTCCTCTTCTGATCTCACACACGCTCCAGCCTTTTTCCCTCAATTCTCTTGTCTCAAGTTCTAATGAACTTTTACTCAAGACTATATCGAGTAATTTCA
Organism: Hibiscus syriacus; assembly: GCF_006381635.1. NCBI lineage: Eukaryota > Viridiplantae > Streptophyta > Magnoliopsida > Malvales > Malvaceae > Hibiscus > Hibiscus syriacus. The sequence goes on from NW_024063010.1 coordinate 211,520, forward strand.
CTTGTTTGGCGTCGGCTGCAAATGGTTAGTAGGAATGGAAAGCAAATATAATTGAAAAGGTGGCTTAGAAATTAGAAAGAAGAGAATGAAAGGGTTACTTACACAAGTCACTTCACAACCTTCTATCACCACAATCAATTTTAAAGGCTTACTTGAAAATGCTTGGTGATGACAATTGTTGATGAGTGCTTCCAACTTTTCTTTCTTTTCTTTGCTTTTTCTTCTTTTTGAGTGCTTTGACTTTTGAGTCCTTCAATTTTCTTTGCTGCTTTTTTTTTTCTTTTTCTTTGACTTTGCACTTCACTTTTGCACTTCTTTTTGTATTTTTCTTTTTGTTGTTGTTGCACGTTGCTTCTTCCACCAAAGCTTTGATTACCGCTTGATGTAAGGTACTTGTACCTTTTCAAATGATTTTGGATCTAGGAAGGAAGCAAAATAATCTGCAAAGTGAATGGCTCAAAATAGAATGGTTAAGGGTGGTAGACGTATGAGTGAATTGGTAGGCTATTTAAATAATGAGTAATGGAAGCAGAAGATAGTTGATAAGGCTATGGTTATGGAGATGAAATAAAAGGATGGTTGTGAGGATAGTATCTTGAAGAAATCTCAAAGAAGAACCAATGCTATATAGAGCAGAGACCCAATCTTTATATTGTTTCTTCAAGGGATGGTGTTAAGTACTTTGACCCACTAGTTATATGAACTAGGAACCAGAAGTATCAAGATGAAAGGAAGGGGTTGACGCCACAAGTATAAATACTTGATAAGTTGATAAAAGTCACCAGGACTTAAGAAGAGAATAATCTCACTTTAATTGAATAAAAAGGTCTAGTTACAATGATGAATGTTTTCCTATTTATAGGAAATGGAGACATGGCCGAATAAATACAAGATGATTCGGCCAGCCTATGTATCTCCCTATAAAGACATAATTTAAATGCTAAAAGAGAGGATGGTTCAGCCCTAGATGGAGGGAAATGATCCTTGGACGAATCGTTCTTGTGTCTCCTCAAGTTGGCGCCAATTTGGATGGAAGATGATGCTTGGCCGAATAGGTAGAGGGCTCTTCATCTTGGAGCCTAAATGAGTTCACATGCAAGGCACATGGGGGCTGGTCATATGCACGGCACATGGGTGTTCTAGGAAGCCTTGTGATGCACCCATGTGCATTGGATGATGGCTGGTCAGGTGCTTCTTCTTAGGCGTGCATGTGTCTCCTCCAAGCTAGCTTTGAGTGTTGAGCTAGCTAGCAAGCATGGGGCTGTTTGTGAATGATCTTCCTAGCCGAGTCCTTTTGAGCTCCATAACAGCATGTTCAGCTACATTCAGCTACCTTTGTCATTACTTTTAGCAACTCAGCTTCAAATAGTCCAACTAGCTAAGTTTAGCTAGCCTGAAGCTTCTCCAGCTGAATCGAGCTTCCCTTAGCATTCCATGAGCTGCCTTGTACTTTGTGAGCTGTTTGTGAGCTATGTATGACGTCCAAATCATTCACCAAGCTACCTCAACATGCATCACACTCCATTGTACCTATATGTGCAAGGAAACAAGGTAAGTTCATGATATTGAGCTAAAACGAGCTAAATACCTTGCTCCATGTTTGTTTATGGTAATGTGAGCTAAGTATGATGGTCATGAGCTAAGTACATCATCTTCTAATATGTGTAAGATAATGTATAAAGCCTAAGAGTTAATATGAATGCAAATAAACTAATGAAATGCATTATAAGTATGCTGCCTTGATGTATATATAATAATCATGCTTAATATGATAATAAAACTATCCTAACATGCTTAACATCCTTGAAATAACATTGTGCATCAATTATAAAGATGTGAATGCATGAATATCATATAATATGGTATTCATAAATGATAAATGGAAACATGTAATAATAATATCCTAAGAAATGATATGTAATCATAACATATATTTGAATAATATGAAAAACATGATCAAATAAGCATAGGATAATAATATGATAATTTATACTAACATGTGAATGCATGCTTATGATAGAATAGAATGTATAAATGATATAGTATAAGATAGGGTAATGAAGAACTCCCTTAGAAACAGCTGTGAAGAACATCCATGGTGTGTTCAAGTCATGGAGAAAGTTGGAGCTTGTTTGGATCGTATCACAAGACCCACGAGGTGATGGCCCATTCCAATTCCTTGAACGAATCAATGACAATGCCTACCGTATTGATCTTCCCGGTGAATATAATGTGAGTGCATCCTTTAATGTTTGTGACTTATCTCCTTTTGATATTTCATATTCGTGGATGAATCCTTTTAAGGAAGGGGGAGATGATACATGCACCACACAATCTAAATCTAAGGATGATGAATTTACTATACCACTTGGCCCTATCACACGAGGCTGGACCAAACATCTTAAAGACAAGCTTCAAATCGCAGTTCAAGCTTTCATCTGTAAGGGTCTAATAGCAGCAGATTTACAACAACGTTTTTAAGGGGATCCAGTTGTTATCCAATCAACATGTATTCTGAAGGTGCAACCTTCTATCTCTTATCTTTCCAACGGTTCTTGAATCGCATCAATCCGATATCGGGAACTCAAGATATGGTCATTTTACTGAAGGCGGTGCATGCAGGAAGTCCTATACGGGATTAATACGTGATTTTGTAAATATTACGAATTTTCAATATTTATATTCATTATTTTTAATATAATTTAATATAGGATGATCAATTATCTTTTATGATCAGATTTATTATTTTATTAGGAATTAAGGTTGGGTTAAAACAATATTTTTAGTTATTATTATTTTATTAGGAATTAGAGTTAAAACATGTTTAGTTTTTGTTATTTTATTCTCTAGTTATTTAGAACCTTTAGGATTCAGCCCCTATATAAAGGAGGCTTCATTAAACTTTGTAAATAAGATTTCTTTGATTAATAATATAACGAGAGTTCGTTTTTGCATTGTGCCTTCGAAGCTTCTTCTCTTGCAGTTCTTTCAAGTTCTTGTGAGAGAAATTAATCTTCATACTTCAATTTGCCTTTTCATTGTGACTAAAAGGGTTGGTTAGAGCCATATTATCGTGTTTGCCTTTTTATTGCGAATAGGAGGGCTCGATAGGACATTATTCATCAATTTTCAACATATCCATCCACGCCATCAATCATCTTTAACGTTCACTTTCATAAGGGAGATCTTTTGATTTCTTGCACCAAAAAGAAATCCTAAAGAACCCTGGCTATTGCTTCCACCTTCCCCATTCATCCCTTATTGTTTTCTAGGTTTGATTCTTCAACAAGAGCAACGTTCATTAATCTGCCACCGCTTCCCTATCACTTTACCCTTACTAGATTCGCCCACTTGTTTTGCTTTAGAAACTTCTATATGATCCTTTGCTTGTGCTGGAATAGATGGTACTTGGACTGCTCCTAGTGTAGGATTTCCTTTTGAGTTGTCTTTCAATTTTCATGGCCACATGTACCATCTATTCAATCTCTACATAATGCTGAAGTTCAACAAGGTTAAAAATATCAAGATTTAGGCCAAATAAAAACCTTGCCATGGTTGCTTCTCTATCTTCATCAACATTGGCTCGGATCATGGCTATCTCAATTTCTTTGAAATAATCTTCAACACTCTTGCTTCCTTGTTTCAAATTTTATAATTTATGGTAAAGATCTCGGTGATAGTGAGTAGGCATGAACCTTTTCCTCATAATGGCCTTCATTTCTTCCCACGTATTGATGGGTTGTTCACCATTTCGCCTTCTTGAACTCACCAATTGGTCCCACCAAACTAAGGCATAGTCTACGAATTCCATAGCAGCAAGACTAACCTTCTTTTGCTCCGTATAATTTTGGCATTAAAAAATGTGTTCAATCTTGATTACCCAATCAAGATAGGCTTCTGGATCAATTCATCCTTGAAATGAAGGAATGGTCACTTTGATGTTGCTAAAGTTTTCATTCTGATTTCGATGAACATCTCTTCTTGCTACTGATGTTACTTCAGCCTCCTCTTCTTTGATTTCTTGTTCCATTCTAGGGCGATTTACTCTTCGGTTGCATAGGGATGCTCCAAATTACTCCATACGATCATGCAAAGGCTCCAATTCTAATTTCAACAATCTGGCCATTTCATACATGATTGCTTGAGTTTGCAAATTAGGGGGTTCTCTTTTAGGGGTTCGTCCTAGACTTCGAGACATGGTTAGTAAAATAAGAAAAGAATAAGAAGTGTAAAAGACCTTACCATAATATACTCTCACAAAGCCTCACGAGTCACTCCAAGGAAACTTGAATGTTACTCAATCCGCTTGTGTTTGCACTCTAGGAGTTAATGGCTTTTACTTGTCCTCTTCTGATCTCACACACGCTCAATCCTTTTTCCTCTCAATTCACTTGTCCCAAGTTCTAGAGAACTTTACTCAAGACCGTATCAAGAAATTTCTACTTGTTTGGCATCGGCTGCTGATGTGATCTGATTCAGCGTCAAAAATGGACTTGCATCTCCAACCTTTCACAATAATCAAAGGGGGATTTTCTTCAACTTAATCTTTCTTTATACCATAGTTATGACAATAGCTTACATACATTATATTTATAGTTATGATGATGATATTATGAATGTATGAAGTTATTGTTATGAAACACATATTTATATATTTATATTTTATATTACGTAGCTTATAAAAGCTTTCTTTTGTAGGTACATGTTCGGCCACATGTTGGGAGCTGATTTAAAGCTAGCATAGGAGTCAATAAGCTAGGAAAACTTCCACAAGATGACTCGGGAGATCATGAAAAAAACAAATGATGAAAAGTTGTTAGCTAACCTCCGAGCTCATAGCTCACTTGAGCTGGACTTTTGAGCTAGCTAGAGACTTCTTTTCAGCTGGTGAGTTGCACCATCACCTTCACCACATAGAGCATTACAAATATGGTCTAGGTTGAATTTTGTGAATTCGTACCTTTTCGCGAAGAGTTTCCAATCCGAGAAGTGCCCTTTCACAAGGAGCTGTCCTAAGACTCATTGACATGTATTGCATCTTTGGCCAGCTCATCTTCAGCTCAAACACATGGGAAGTAGCTCAAATGATGAAAGGTTACCTTCCACAAATGTGACCTTTCATAAATAGTTGCTGCCCCATTGATGCCATGTCACCTAGATGCAAGTTTGATGCCAAGTCATGCCTAAGTTGCTGCTCAAATTCACGCCAAGAAGAAGCCACACCATAAGCCCCTATGCCACCTGATACGATCCAAACTAGCTCCAATTTTCTCCATGACTTAATCACAACATGGATGTTTTTCATTGCTGATTCTAAGGGAGTTCTTTCTTACCCTATCTTATATTATATCATTTATACATTCTATTCTAACATAAGCATGCATTCTCATGTTAGTATAAATTATCATATTATTATTTCCATCCTATGTTTAGTTAATCAAGTTTTTCATATAATTCAAATATATGTTATGATTACATATCATTTCTTAGGATATTATTATTACATGTTTCCATTTATCATTTATGAATACCATGTTATATGATGTTCATGCATACAACATATTCACATCTTTATAATTGATGCACAATGTTATTTCAAGTATGTTAAGTATGTTATATTAGTCGTGCATTCATTTTAGCTCCTAGGTCTTATACATTAGCTTACATATGTTATATCATTATGTACTTAGCTCATGACATGCATTCATAGCTCATATCACTCAAACACCTCACGGAAACATGCATTTTACCTTAAATGAGATCACACATTGCTTATTTTATTTGTTTGGTGATTCCTATAGGTGAAACACAAAACAAGGCATATTATGGTAGTTTGGCTAGCTAAAAGGACAAGCACAACAGCTCACACTAGCTCATGAACATTATGGCAGCTCATTTAATCACATAAGGAGATTAAACTTAGTTGGAGGAGCTAGCATGTAGCTGAACATAGTTGGAGGAGAGCTTTGGACCAAATTACTGAAAAGTGGACTAGAGGTAGCTGGAAGTAGCTGGGAGAGCAGCTGAGGAGTTGAGAAGACCAAAGCTAACTAGCTTGAGGTCATCAAGCTATAACTCACCTAGTTAGCTACCAAGACACTCACCTAGCTTACCTTGAAGCTAGTTCATCTCTAGGCTGCCCAATGGATGCCATGTCACCTAGATGCATGTTGGAAGCTAATTCACGCCTAGTTGTTGCCTATCTTCATTCCATGGACTTCAAGACATCATCCTATCGTTGTAACATCATCAGAGCATAGCAAGAAGACCCATGTGCATTCATGTAGGCTGCCATGTGCATCATTCAAGCATGTGCACTTCATGTGACATGATATTGGCACCAAAACACCAAGGGATGCTTCCTATTCGGCCAAAGACTCTTTCCTCTTCATTTTGGCGCCCAAATAACTTCCAAATGCATTCAAATCATCCTTAGGGCCGAACCAACACATAACCATTCGGCCAAGAGCATGTATTTTCATTAAAGTCTTGTTTTTTCATTAAAAATCATGTCATTTTAGGAAGGTACAAGGGCTGGCCGAACCAACATGTACCTATTCGGCCAAGTCCCTTCAAAAACTATAAATAGGCTTTCCTATTTCATTTGTAATCAGACCTTTTATTTTAATTGAAGTGAGATTATTCTCTTTCTTAAGTCCTGGTGACTTTTTATCGACTTATCAAGTATTTTATACTTGTGGCATCAACCCTCTTCTTTCATCTTGATTCTTCTAGTTCCTAGTTCCTATAACTAGTGGGTCAAAGTACTTATCACCACCCCTTGAAGAAACAATATAAAGATTGGGTCTTTGCTCTCTATAGCATTGATTCTTCTTTGAGCATTCTTCAAGATACTATCCTCACAACCATCCTTTTTTTTTTGTTTCATCGCCATAACCATAACCATTTCAATCATCTTCCGCTTCAATCTCTCATTTATTAAATAGCCTACCTATTAAACCATACGTTTACCACCCTTATCCATTCTGTTTTGAGCCATTCACTTGTGCAGGTTGTTTTGATTCCTTCCTAGATCCACAATCAAATGAGAAGGTAGAATTAACCATACATCAAGTGGTAATCAGAGCTTTGGTGGAAGAAAGCAACGTACAACAACAACAAAGAAGAAAAAAATACAAAAAGAAGTGCAAGTGAAGAGCAAAAGTGAAAGAAAGCAAGATACCACTTGATGTAAGGCTAACCAGGCTTCTTCAAAAATGGAGAAGTTGGCAACCTTGTTGTTTCCCGATCTAGGAGAGACACCAAATGCTACACCTTGGATTGAAAGTAATCTGCACAAAAGAAGAAGAATTGATTAAGTAATATGATAATTAAGAAATGAAAAGTAAATGGAAATGGAAAGAATTGAAATGGTTAGAATAGTTATCAAAGAAGGGTTGCGGAAGTGTTGTAGAATGATCCTTCAAGTGATGATGGATTCGACCTCCAATGGTGGTGATGGACGAATGCCTTGTTGAGGATGAAGGATAATTCAAAGATGAAGAAATGGAAATTTATAAGTTGGTGATAATATAGGCGTAATATGGTGATGGAATATGGTGATGATATAGGCGTGATAATGGTGATAGACTATGGTGATGATATAGGAGTGATAATGGTGATGGACAGATTGTATCTTATAAAACTAAGAAGGAACCAATGCTATAAAGGAGCAAAGACCCGTTTCTTATAAGTTCTATAAGGGATGGTATGAAAGGACTTTGACCCACTAGTTATTTAAACTAGGAACCAGAAGTATCAATGAGGGAATGACGCCACAAGCTTTAGAAAAGGCTTGCTTAATCGATATAGTTCTAAAAAGAACTTGAAGAGAGAATAATCTCACAAAGGATTTTTAATATCAAAAGGTTGTTTACAAATGAATGCCAAAGCCTATTTATAGTTTTGTAAAGGCTTGGCTGAATAAATAGATGCCTTTTCGGCAAAGTACATGTCTTAAAACGAAAATAAATGATGCTTGGATAAGGGGAGATGTCTTTGGCCGAATGGTTCCCATAACTCTTCATCTTGGCGCCAATTTGAAGCATGATGATGTTTAGGCCGAATAGTGAGAAGCCTTTTCATCTTGGCGCCTAATTCATTCACATGCAAAGCACATGAGTGGCTGGTCATGTGGCACTCACATGGATGGTGTAGAATACTTAAGGCGTGGACTCTTCCATGGTGTGAAGATGAACAGCAACTTAGGCGTGACTTGACATCAAACATGTGTCTAGGTGACATGGCATCAATGGGGCAGCAACTAATTATGAAAGGTCACATTTGTGTGAAACAACCTTTCATCATTTGAGCCACTTCCCATGAGTTTGAGCTGAAGTTGAGCTGGCCATAGATGAAGGACATGTGTACAAGTCATAGGGCAGCTCCTTGTGAAAAGGCACTTCTCGGAATGGCAACTCTTCGCGAAAAGGTACGAATTCATAAAATTTGACCTAGACCATATTTGTAGTTCTCTATGTGGTGAAGATGATGGTGCAACTCTCCAGCTGAAATGAAGTCTCTAGCTAGCTCAAAAGTCCAGCTCAAGTGAGCTATGAGCTCGGAGGTCAGCTGACAACTTTTCATCATTTGTTCTTCATGATCTCCCGAGTCATCTTATGGAAGTTTTCCTAGCTCATTGACTCCCATGCTAGCTTTAAATCAGTTCCCAACATGTGGCCGAACATGCACCTACAAAAGAAAGCATAATATAAGCTAAGTATATGAATTATTATAAAGTAATAAGAATGTGCATATTATAAAGATGTGAACTATAGGTTATAATAATAACTCATGCATCATACGATAATGAATGAATATTATTATTACAACTATAGATTATATGCATGAATATCAATCAATGATGCAAACCATAGGACATAATGAATGAATGCACATGTTATGATAATTCAAGCATAGTCTAATATGAAATTGTATGCTTATAATAATATATAGTGCATAAATAAGTAAATATAAGATAAAGTAAGGTAGAACTCCCTTAGAACCATATTTGAATAACCTCCATGAGGTGAATAAATCATGGAGAAATTTGGAGCTAGACAGGATCACATCATCCTCCCCTTCTTTTGAGTGATTTGTCCTCAAATCGAAAGGTGACTTCTCCTTAGTGTCCTCCCATCTGATATATGCAACAGGGATATTTATGAAATGATTATTTTCATAAGTCATATCCTTTGAATAAGTTCTTTGAATGTACATGACCTGAAAAGAAAGATAACTCTCATAAGTAAAAACATGATTAAATACAAATAAAGGAAAATTGTACTTCATGTTGGTGTTTGATGGTTGGTTAAAAATCATGTCTGTTGAAGTCATGTTGCTTTGAATGATCATGTTCCTTGGCATCCCAAAAGTCATGTCCATTAGATTATGAAAATTCACGATTTTATGTTCTTGAAGGGTCACGTCCATTAAGCCTTTATGATTCACGTCTCTTGGCTCTTTCCCTTGACAAGTTGTATGTTTTGAATCATCCTTGTCATCAAAAATTGATAAGATAATGCCACAGACATGAATTGAATTGCTGTAAAATGAATCAAAATAAGTAAATGAAAAACTATGGACAAGATGAATGGAATTATCAAACCAGAGTGGATGTTTAATGGGAGTTGGTTGATGAATTCTTTTCATTGTTGACAATGCACTTGGAATGTCAACGAACACAACTCTTGGCACTTCAAGTAATGCTTCTTTTGGAACTTCAAATGGTATAACCTTTGAAATATCAAAAGACATGTTTTGTGATTCACCAAAACTCATGACTATTGGTTCTTCAAAAGTCACATCTTTTAGTCCTCCAAAAGCCATGATTCTTGAATCGTCTCCTCGAAAAGATATGTCTTTTGAATTTCCCTGTAAAACATAAGGAAAAATAGAAGGAGTAAAGTTAGATAAAATTTGTTCAAAAGTCTCCTTTTCTACTCCAATCTCATTCCCCTCATTTTTAATTCCAATGTGTTCTTCATCCACTCTCTGATTTTCATCATTTTCAACGTTTTGTTCAATTTCAATTTGCATTCCTTCACTGCAACTTTCTTCCAAACGTTCTTCTTCAAGTTGCTCCATTGTTTTAATGCGTTCCCTCAAGATGTTTTGATCTTCATTTACTCGGCTAGAGGATAATGGAGTCAAGATGATTTTTCTTTTATTGTGGTAGAATGAATATCGATTTGTGAATCCATCATACAATGTTCGTTTATCAAACTGCCAAGGTCGGCCAAAAAGAAGATGGCTTGAATTTATGGAAGCAACATCACAAAAGACTTTATCTTCATATCTCCCAATTGAGAAGGGAACAAGTACTTGCTCTATGACTTCGAACTCTTCATCTTCATTTAATATTTGCAAAACATATGGGCTAGGATGTTTGAATGTTGTAAGTCCCAATTTCTTGACCATGTATGTGCTTGCAATGTTTGTACAACTTCCTCCATCAATAGCTACAAGACACACTTTACCATTTACATGGCAACGAGTGTGAAATGTGTTTGTTCTTTGTTGTTCATCCTCCAATGTTTGGAAAGATGGAAGATCACAAGACATTGTTAGTATAAAAAAAAGAATTAAAACCTTACCAGCACACTCACAAGAACCTCACGTGATCTCTCCAAGAAAATTCAGATTACACTCCACTCACTCTCGTGTTTGCACTCGAGGATATGATCCTTGGATTTTTCTGATTCCCCTTCTGATCTCACCCTCTCGTTTGCCTTTTACCGCTCGATTCTCTCTTGTAGGTCCTTTTTAAGAACTAACTCAAGATTGAGCAAGTTTCTTTAGTTTGTGCGTCGGTTTAGAAATGGTTAGGGTATATGATAAAGGATAGGCTAGAAAAGGTTAAGAAAGATGATAAGGTAATGGAATAAGAAAAGATGAAAGAAAAGGAAATGAAATAGTAAATAAGTGAAGATAACTTACAACTCAAGTTGCAACACTTACTATCTTCCTTCACAAGAAACAACAAGGATACCTCCTTCAAGTTTGATGTTGGGCAGATTGTATGGTGCTTCTCTTTGAGTGTACTTTGCAACTTGCTTCACTTTTCTTTTGCTTTTGATTTTCTTCTTTTTCTTTTCTTTCTTTTGCACTCCAAATTTGATGTAGGAGTCTTTTTCTTTTCTCTTTTGTTTTCTTCTTTCTTGTTGCTTTTTTTTGTAGCACTTTGAATGTCAATCCACCAAAGCTCTGATTACCGCTTGATGTAAGGCTAACCAGGCTTCTTCAATAATGGAGAAGTTGGCAACCTTGTTGTTTCCCGATCTAGGAGAGACACCAAATGCTACACCTTGGATTCAAAGTAATCTGCACAAAAGAAGAAGAATTGATTAAGTAATATGATAATTAAGAAATGAAAAGTAAATAAAAATGGAAAGAATTGAAATGGATAGAATAGTTATCAAAGAAGGGCTGCGGAAGTGTTGTAGAATGATCCTTCAAGTGATGATGTATTCGGCCTCCAATGGTGATGATGGACGAATGCCTTGTTGAGGATGAAGGATAATTCAAAGATGAAGAAATGGAAATTTATAAGTTGGTGATAATATAGGCGTGATATGGTGATGGAATATGGTGATGATATAGGTGTGATAATGGTGATAGACTATGGTGATGATATAGGAGTGATAATGGTGATGGACATATTGTATCTTATAAAACTAAGAAGGAACCAATGCTATAAAGGAGAAAAGACCCGTTTCTTATAAGTTCTATAAGGGATGGTATGAAAGGACTTTGACCCACTAGTTATTTAAACTAGGAACCAGAAGTATCAATGAGGGAATGACGCCACAAGCTTTAGAAAAGGCTTGCTTAATCGATATAGTTCTAAAAAGAACTTGAAGAGAGAATAATCTCACAAAGGATTTTTAATATCAAAAGGTTGTTTACAAATGAATGCCAAAGCCTATTTATAGTTTTGTAAAGGCTTGGCTGAATAAATAGATGCCTTTTCGGCAAAGTACATGTCTTAAAACGAAAATAAATGATGCTTGGATGAGGGGAGATGTCTTTGGCCGAATGGTTCCCATAACTCTTCATCTTGGCGCCAATTTGAAGCATGATGATGTTTAGGCTGAATAGAGAGAAGCCTTTTCATCTTAGCGCCTAATTCATTCACATGCAAAGCACATGAGTGGCTGGTCATGTGGCACTCACATGGATGGTGTAGAATGCTTAAGGCGTGGACTCTTCCATGGTGTGAAGATGAACAGCAACTTAGGCGTGACTTGGCATCAAACATGTGTCTAGGTGACATGGCATCAATGGGGCAGCAACTAATTATGAAAGGTCACATTTGTGTGAAACAACCTTTCATCATTTGAGCCACTTCCCATGAGTTTGAGCTGAAGTTGAGCTGGCCATAGATGAAGGACATGTGTACAAGTCATAGGGCAGCTCCTTGTGAAAAGGTACTTCTCGGAATGGCAACTCTTCGTGAAAAGGTACGAATTCATAAAATTTGACCTAGACCATATTTGTAGTGCTCTATGTGGTGAAGATGATGGTGCAACTCTCCAGCTGAAATGAAGTCTCTAGCTAGCTCAAAAGTCCAGCTCAAGTGAGCTATGAGCTCGGAGGTCAGCTGACAACTTTTCATCATTTGTTCTTCATGATCTCCCGAGTCATCTTATGGAAGTTTTCCTAGCTCATTGACTCCCATGCTAGCTTTAAATCAGTTCCCAACATGTGGCCGAACATGCACCTACAAAAGAAAGCATAATATAAGCTAAGTATATGAATTATTATAAAGTAATAAGAATGTGCATATTATAAAGATGTGAGCTATAGGTTATAATAATAACTCATGCATCATACGATAATGAATGAATATTATTATTACAACTATAGATTATATGCATGAATATCAATCAATGATGCAAACCATAGGACATAATGAATGAATGCACATGTTATGATAATTCAAGCATAGTCTAATATGAAATTGTATGCTTATAATAATATATAGTGCATAAATAAGTAAATATAAGATAAAGTAAGGTAGAACTCTCTTAGAACCAGATTTGAATAACCTCCATGGTGTGAATAAATCATGGAGAAATTTGGAGCTAGATAGGATCACATCAAATCAGCAAAGAAAATAAAAGCACTCAAAAGAAGAAATTGAAAGCACTCGAAAAGAAGAAAAAGAAAGAAAGAAAAGTTGGAAGCACTCATCAACAATTCTCATCACCAAGCCATTCAAGTAAGCCTTTGATTGTGGTGATAGAAGGTTGTAAAGTGATTTGTGTATGTAACACCTTTTGTTCTTTTCTTTCTATTTCTAAGCCACCCTTTCATTATATTTGTTTTCCCTTCCTACTAACCTTTTTGCAGCCGACGTCAAACAAGTAAAATTTACTTGATATAGTCTTGAGTAAAGTTCTCTAGAACTTGAGACAAGAGAATCGAGAGGAAAAAGGCTGGAGAGTGTGTGAGATCAGAAGAGGACAACTAAAAGCCATTAAAGTCCTAGAGTGCAAACACGAGCGGATTGAGTGACATTCAATTTTCTTGGAGTGACTCGGGAGGCTTGTGAGAGTAAATTCTGGTAAGGTCCTATACACATTTCGTTTTTCCTTATTTGCTAACATGTCTCTTCCATCCAACATCTTTGTAGTCAAAAGGACTTTGAACATTCAAAGTCAAGATGATAAACAGAGAGAGAACATCTTCCATACCAAATGTCACGTAGGAGATAAAGTTTGTGTGGTGATCATTGATGGAGGAAGTTGTAAAAACATAGCAAGTACTCACTTGGTGGAAAAGTTGGGTCTAACGACTTCCAAGCATCCTCATCCTTACAAACTTCAGTGGCTCAATGATGTGGGGGAAGTCAAGGTAACCAAACAAGTTATTGTTCCATTTTCAATTGGAAGATACAATGATGAAGTCCTTTGTGACGTGGTGCCCATGAGTGCAAGCTACATTATATTAGGACGTCCTTGGCAGTTTGACAAGAAGGCTACCCATGATGGATTTTCTAACAAGTACTCTTTCCATCATCAAGGAAAGAAAATCATATTGACGCCTATGCTTCCAAATCAAATCCATGAATGTCAAGTTACCCTCAAATCACGTATAGAGGAATGGGAGAAAGCTAAAGCCATGAAGAAAGTTGAAAGAGAATTTTTTCATGAGAAAAGAGTGGAGAGAGTTGAAAATGGACAAAATGAAAGGATTGAATATGGGAGCAAAGAGGAAAAGGAAAATGAGGGTGAAGAACATATTTTATCTAATCCTACTCCTATTCTTTCTTTTGACGTGTAGGACAATCCAATAGACATGTCACTTCAAGTTGAAGATTCAAGAAACATGTCTTTTGAAGAATCAATAGACGTGACCTTTGGTGATCCACAAGATATGTCCTTTGACATTTCAAAGGATGTACCTCTTGAAATTCAAAAGAATGAGCCAATTGGAGTACCAAGAGTTAAGATCATTCAGACTCCAGGAACATTGCACATATTGAAGGGAATTCAACAACCAATGGAGTTTTTCATCATTAAGCGACCAATGCCCATTAAACATCCACCCTGGTTTGCTATTTCCATTCATCTTGTTAATAATTTTTCATTTACTAACTTTGATTTATTTTGCAGAAACTTGATTCATCCTTATGGTGAAGAAATCATACCAACCCTCAAGGCAATCATTTGGAGAGGTACAATGGTGAAAGGACACGATGATTTAAATCAGCCCTAAAAAGTCATTCAAAGAACACTTATCTTCACCAAGCAACGTGATGACTCCAACCAAGAGACAAACCTTTTCACCAACAATTATGGTGAATTAAAAGGAGGAAATAAAGATATTGAGGTCCTTTCCAAGCATTGTGATGATTCAAAGAATAAAGAAAAGGGATCAAGTTGGTTCGTGAAGGGCTATGTCTCTCCCGTTCAAAAGACATGTGATGATTCCCAAACATTGTGTCCTCCCATTAAAGGACGTGAAGTTACCAGATTTGAAGCCAAGATGTTGAAAATATCGTGTGAATCATCTATTGGAGGAAAATATAAGGATTTAATTCTTCCAACATCAAGAAGGTCTTCAATGAGAAACTACTTCGATTTGAGGACAAATCGCCTAAAAGAAGGGGAGGATGATACGATCCAAACTAGCTCCAATTTTCTCCATGACTTAATAACAACATGGATGTTTTTCATTGCTGATTCTAAGGGAGTTCTTTCTTACCCTATCTTATATTATATCATTTATACATTCTATTCTAACATATGCATGCATTCACTTGTTAGTATAAATTATCATATTATTATTTCCATTCTATGTTTAGTTAATCATGTCTTTCATATAATTCAAATATATGTTATGATTACATATCATTTCTTAGGATATTATTATTACATGTTTCCATTTATCATTTATGAATACCATGTTATATGATGTTCATGCATACAACATATTCACATCTTTATAATTGATGCACAATGTTATTTCAAGTATGTTAAGTATGTTATATTAGTCGTGCATTCATTTTAGCTCCTAGGTCTTATACATTAGCTTACATATGTTATATCATTATGTACTTAGCTCATGACATGCATTCATAGCTCATATCACTCAAACACCTCACGGCAACATGCATTTTACCTTAAATGAGCTCACACATTGCTTATTTTATTTGTTTGGTGATTTCTATAGGTGAAACACAAAACAAGGCATATTATGGTAGCTTGGCTAGCTAAAAGGACAAGCACAACAGCTCACACTAGCTCATGAACATTATGGCAGCTCATTTCATCACATAAGGAGCTTAAACTTAGCTGGAGGAGCTAG
This sequence comes from Hibiscus syriacus, assembly GCF_006381635.1. Classification (NCBI taxonomy): domain Eukaryota; kingdom Viridiplantae; phylum Streptophyta; class Magnoliopsida; order Malvales; family Malvaceae; genus Hibiscus; species Hibiscus syriacus. The sequence goes on from NW_024063010.1 coordinate 227,333, forward strand.
CATGTAGCTAAACTTAGCTGGAGGAGAGCTTTGGACCAAATTACTGAAAAGTGGACTAGAGGTAGCTGGAAGTAGCTGGGAGAGTAGCTGAGGAGTTGAGAAGACCAAAGCTAACTAGCTTGAGTTCATCAAGCTATAACTCACCTAGTTAGCTACCAAGACACTCACCTAGCTTACCTTGAAGCTAGTTCATCTCTAGGCCGCCCAATGGATGCCATGTCACCTAGATGCATGTTGGAAGCTAATTCACACCTAGTTGTTGTCTATCTTCATTCCATGGACTTCAAGACATCATCCTATGGTTGCAACCTCATCAAAGCATAGCAAGAAGACCCATGTGCATTCATGTAGGCTGCCATGTGCATCATTCAAGCATGTGCACTTCATGTGACATCAAATTGGCTCTAAAACACCAAGGGATGCTTCTTATTCTGCCAAAGACTCTTTCCTCTTCATTTTGGAGCCCAAATAACTTCCAAATGCATTCAAATCATCCTTAGGGCAGAACCAACACATAACCATTCGGCCAAGAGCATGTATTTTCATTAAAGTCTTGCTTTTCATTAAAAAATCATGTCATTTTAGGAAGGTACAAGGGCTGGTCGAACCAACATGTACCTATTTGGCCAAGTCCCTTCAAAAACTATAAATAGGCTTTCCTATTTCATTTGTAATCAAACCTTTTATTTTAATTAAAGTGAGATTATTATCTTTCTTAAGTCCTGGTGACCTTTTATCGACTTATCAAGTATTTTATACTTGTGGCGTCAACCCTCTTCTTTCATCTTGATACTTCTAGTTCTTAGTTCCTATAACTAGTGGGTCAAAGTACTTATCACCACCCCTTGAAGAAACAATATAAAGATTGGGTCTTTGCTCTCTATAGCATTGGTTCTTCTTTGAGCATTCTTCAAGATACTATCCTCACAACCATCCTTTTTTTGTTTCATCGCCATAACCATAACCATTTCAATCATCTTCCGCTTCCATCTCTCATTTATTAAATAGCCTACCTATTAAACCATACGTTTACCACCCTTATCCATTCTGTTTTGAGTCATTCACTTGTGCAGGTTGTTTTACTTCCTTCCTAGATCCACAATCAAATGAGAAGGTATAATTAACCTTACATCACCAACCATGTGAGTGCCTCATGAATAGCCCACACATGAGCCATGCATGTGGATGAAATGGGCGCCAAAATGAAGAGGCTTCTAACCATTCGGCCAAAGCATCATCTTGTTTCAAATTGGCGCCAAGATGAAGAGACAAGGGAACCATTCGGCCAAAGACATCTCCCCTCATCCAAGCATCATTTATTTTTGTTTTAAGACATGTACTTTGCCGAAAAGGCATATATCTATTCGGCCAAGCCTTTACAAACCTATAAATAGGCTTTGGCATTCATTTGTAAAAAGAACCCTTTGATCAATTAAAAACTCTTTGTGAGATATTTCTCTCTTCAAGTTCTTTTTAGAACTATATCGATTAAGCAAGCTTTTCTAAAGTTTGTGGCGTCATTCCTTCCCTTGATACTTCTGGTTCCTAGTTCTTATAACTAGAGGGTCAAAGTCCACTACCATCCCTTATAAGACTTATAAGAAACAGGTCTTTGCTTACTATAGCATTGGTTCCTTCTTAGTTTTATAAGATACAATCTATCCATCACCATTATCACACCTATATCATCACCATATTCCATCACCATATCACGCCTATATCATCACCATATTCCATCACCATATCACGCCTATATTATCACCAACTTCTAAATTTCCATTTCTTCATCTTTGAATTACCCTTCATCCTCAACAAGGCATTCATCCATCACCACTATTGGAGGTAGAATTCATCAATTCTTGAAGGATTCTTCTATCATACTTCCGCAGCCATCTTCGATAACATTTCTATCAATTTCCTTTTCTTATCATTTCCTTTCTTCTTTCATATTCTATTTTAATCATTTCTTTCTTTAATTTTTACATATTACTTCCAATTCAACGTGTAGCATTTGGTGTCTCTCCTAGATCGGGAAACAACAAGGTTGCCAACTTCTCCATTATTGAAGAAGCCTGGTTAGCCTTACATCAAGTGATATCAGAGCTTTGGTGGATTGACATTCAAAGTGCTACAACAAAAAAAGCAACAAGAAAGAAGGAAAAAAAACAAAAAGAAAAGAAAAAGACTCCTACATCAAATTTGGAGTGCAAAAGAAAGAAAAGAAAAAGAAGAATCAAAAAGCAAAGAAAAAGTGAAGCAAAATTGTAAATAAACTCAAAGAGAAGCACAATACAATCTGCCCCAACATTAAACTTGAAGGAGGTATCCTCGTTGTTTCTTGTGAAGGAAGATAATAAGTGTTGCAAATTGAGTTGTAAGTTATCTTCACTTTCTTACTATTTCATTTCCTTTTCTTTCATCTTTTCTTATTTCATTACTTTATCCTTTTCTTAACCTTTTCTATCCTACCTTTACCATAACCATTTCTATACCCTAACCATATTGTTTTAAACCGACGCACAAACTAAAGAAACTTGCTCAATCTTGAGTTAGTTCTTAAAAAGGACCCACAAGAGAGAATCGAGCGGTAAAAGGCAAACGAGAGGGTGAGATCAGAAGGGGGATCAGAAAAAGCCAAGAACATATCCCCTAGTGCAAACATGAGTGTGAGTGGAGTGCAATCTGAAATTTTCTTTGGAGTTATCAAGTGAGGTTTTGGTGAGTGTGCTGGTAAGGTTTTCAATTCATTTTATTTGCACTAACCATGTCTCAAAGCCCCAGAGAAAATACAGGGTCACCAAACTTACAAATGCAGGCACTCATTGGCGAAATGATGAGAATGTTTCGTGAATAGTTCGATGCTCTTCATGAAAAGATAGATCAGCACCAGGATCTACCACCAAGCCGTAATAATAGAGTTCCTAGAAGACAACAACCACCACCCCCTCCAGAAGAAGAAGTTCAAGAAAATTTTGACGAGGGAGAACAAGTAGCATTCCAAGTCCCTAGACGTGCCATTGTTGATGATAATCTGAGTAATATCAAGATCAAAATTCCTCAATTTCAAGGAAAAACTGATCCTGAAGCTTATCTCGAATGGGAAAGCAAAGTGGAACATGTTTTTAGTTGCCACAACTATTCCAAATGAAGAAAGTGAGATTGGAAGCCATGGAGTTCATAGACTATGATTTAATATGGTGGGATCAACTTACTTTGAACCGAAGGAGGAATGGAGAACGACCGGTCTCAACTTGGCTTGAAATGAAAGGTATTATGCGAAAACGATTCATTCCTGTTCGCTATCATCGTGACTTGTTTCAAAAGTTACAGAATCTGAAACAAGGCCATAGGAGTGTGGAGGAATATTATAAAGAGATGGAAGTGGCAATGATCCGAGTCAATATTGAGGAGGATCGTGAAGCAACTATGGCGAGATTCCTTGCCGGACTTAATCCCAAAATTGCTAATACCTTGGAATTGTATCATTACATCGAAATGGATGAGATGGTGCAAATGGCAATGAAAATTGAAAGGTAACTAAAGAGGAGACACATAACTCGTAATATTTCACCTACATCATCCAAATGAAGTCCAAACAACATCAAAAAGCCAATTCCTCCTTTTGTCAAATAACAAGCTGAATCTTCAAAGAATCAGCAAGCAAACAAAGACTTCAACCGAGGAAAGCAAACTACTGAACGTTCAAGAGACATTAGATGATTTAAATATCTTGGGAGGGGCCACGTATCTACACAATGCCCTAACCGAAACACTATGCTTTTACTTGGAAATGGCGAAATAGAATCTGAATCAGAGGAAGAACAAGAGGCACCTATTGAAGTCAATAAAGAAATCACTCTTGCAGATCACGTTGAACAAGGAGAAGCTTTGGTAATTAGAAGAAGTTTGAATCTTCAAGTTACAGAAGATAATGCACAGCGAGAAAACATATTCCATACCCGATGCCATATGAATGAGAAGGTATGCTTTGTTATTATAGATGGTGGAAGTTGTACTAATGTGGCCAGTACAATAATGGTGGAAAAACTTGGTTTGAAAGCAATGAAGCACCCGAATCCATATAAGTTACAGTGGCTCAATGAACGAGGAGAACTCAACGTTAGCAAACAGGTGATAATTCCTTTTCCATTGGTAAATACAAAGATAAGGTTATGTGTGATGTTGTCCCTATGCACGCTAGCCATCTACTTCTTGGGAGGCCATGGCAATACGACAAAAGAACTATTCATGATTGTTTTACCAATCAATACTCGTTCAGCCATAAAGGGAAGAAGATTATCCTTACTCCTTTAACGCCTAAACAAGTTCAGAATGATCAAGCCAAAATGAAGCAAAGTGTTGAGGCTATAAGGAAAGGAAAGGCAACAACCATGGAGGAAATTGATCAAAGAACAAGTGCTTACCTCAAAGTGCTTGTTTCGAGAATGCCTATTGACAAAATGCAAGGTTAAAGATGATTATTCTAACTTTGAAAATGTAGATTGTTTCTTTGACTTGCAAGTTGTATCAAGAGACACCATTTGCCAAAAGGAATGTTTAGGAGAAGTAAACTTTGGGAATACAAAAGATATGTCCATTAAGCAGCAAAAGAACACCATTTTTCATTCAAAGGACGTGTCTTTAGAAGAACCAATGGACGTGACTTATGAGGATTCCATGATCATGCCTATTGGAGCATTAAGATACACCACTTTTGGAATATCAATGGACCTAAACATTCAAAGCAAAATTACATGGGCATATCTCTTTCAAGAGCCTAAAGAAGGAATCCCAATTTTTGACGAAACAACAACTATGGAATGGAGGAACGTTGAAAAGAAACCACCCTTTGATTTGAGGACAAATCGCTTTAAATAAGGGGGATGATGTGATCCGATTCAGCGTCAAAAATGGACTTGCATCTCCAACCTTTCACAATAATCAAAGGGGGATTTTCTTCAACTTAATCTTTCTTTATACCATAGTTATGAAAATAGTTTACATACATTATATTTATAGTTATGATGATGATATTATGAATGTATGAAGTTATTGTTATGAACCATATATTTATATATTTATATTTTATATTACTTAGCTTACAAAAGCTTTCTTTTGTAGGTACATGTTCATCCACATGTTGGGAGCTGATTTAAAGCTAGCATGAGAGTCAATAAGCTAGGAAAACTTCCATAAGATGACTCGGGAGATCATGAAGAACAAATGATGAAAAGTTGTCAGCTGACCTCCGAGCTCATAGCTCACTTGAGCTGGACTTTTGAGCTAGCTAGAGACTTCTTTTCAGTTGGAGAGTTGCACCATCATCTTCACCACATAGAGCACTACAAATATGGTCTAGGTCGAATTTTGTGAATTCGTACCTTTTCGCGAAGAGTTTCCAATCCGAGAAGTGCCCTTTCACAAGGAGCTGTCCTAAGACTCATTGACATGTATGGCCAGCTCATCTTCAGCTCAAACACATGGGAAGTAGCTCAAATGATGAAAGGTTGCCTTCCACAAATGTGACCTTTCATAAATAGTTGCTTCCCCATTGATGCCATGTCACTTAGATGCAAGTTTGATGCCAAGTCATGCCTAAGTTGCTGCTCAAATTCACGCCAAGAAGAAGCCACACCATAAGCCCCTATGCCACCCATGTGAGTGCCTCATGAACAGCCCACACATGTACCATGCATGTGGATGAAATGGGCGCACAAATGAAGAGGCTTCTATCCATTCGGCCAAAGACATCTCCCCTCATCCAAGCATCATTTATTTTTGTTTTAATACATGTATTTTGCCGAAAAGGCATATATCTATTCGGCCAAGCCTTTACAAACCTATAAATAGGCTTTGGCATTCGTTTGTAAAAAGAACCCTTTGATCAATTAAAAACTCTTTGTGCGATATTTCTCTCTTCAAGTTCTTTTTAGAACTATATCGATTAAGAAAACTTTTCTAAAGTTTTGTGGCGTCATTCCTTCCCTTGATACTTCTGGTTACTAGTTCTTATAACTAGAGGGTCAAAGTCCTTACTACCATCCCTTATAAGACTTATAAGAAATGGGTCTTTGTTTCCTATAGCATTGGTTCCTTCTTAGTTTTATAAGATACAATCTGTCCATCACCATTATCACGCATATATCATCACCATATTCCATCACCATCTCACGCCTATATCATCACCATATTCCATCACCATATCACGCCTATATTATCACCAACTTCTAAATTTCCATTTCTTCATCTTTGAATTATCCTTCATCCTCAACAAGGCATTCGTCCATCACCACCATTGGAGGTAGAATTCATCAATTCTTGAAGGATTCTTCTATCATACTTCCGCAGCCATCTTCGATAACATTTCTATCCATTTCCTTTTCTTATCATTTCCTTTCTTCTTTCATATTCTATTTTAATCATTTCTTTCTTTAATTTTTGTAGATTACTTCCAATTCAACGTGTAACATTTGGTGTCTCTCCTAGATCGGGAAACAACAAGGTTGCCAACTTCTCCATTATTGAAGAAGCCTGGTTAGCCTTACATCAGCTGCAAAAGGGTTAGTAGGAATGGAAAACAAATATAATGAAAGGGTGGCTTAGAAATAGAAAGAAGAGAACAAAAAAGAGTTACTTACACAAGTCACTTCACAACCTTCTATCACCACAATCAATTTAAACGGCTTACTTGAATTGCTTGGTGATGATAATTGTTGATGAGTGCTTTAACTTCTTTTCTTTATTTTCTTTGCTTTTTCTTCTTTTAAGTGTTGGATTTTTCTTTCTTTTGAGTGCTTCACTTTCTTTTCTGATTTTTCTTTTTCTTTGACTTTGCACTTCACTTTGCACTTCTTTTTGTATTTTTTTCCTTTTTGTTATCGTTGCACGTTGCTTTCTTCCACCAATAGCTCTAATTACCGCTTGATGTACCCTTGTTTGGCTTCTGATGCCACTTGATGTAAGGCACTTGTACCTTAACAATTGATTATGGATCTAGGAAGGAAGTAGAACAACCTGCACAAGTGAATGGTTCAAAAAGAGATGGTTAAGGGTGGTAGACGTTAGGATGAATAGGTGGGTTGTTTAAATAAGAGATGGAAGCGGAAGATGATTGATATGGCTATGGGTTATGGCTGATGAACAAAGGGATGGTTATGAGGATAATATCTTAAAGAAGACTCAAAGAAGAACCAATGCTATAAAGAGCAAAGACCCAGACTTTATATAGCTTCTTCAAGGGGTGGTATTAAGTACTTTGACCCACTAGTTATAAGAACTAGGAACCAGAAGTATCAAGGTGAAAAGGGGGTTGACGCCACAAGTATAAAATACTTGATAAGTCGATAAAAGTCACCAGGACTTAATGAAGAGAATAATCTCACTTATATTAATAAAAAGGTCTGAGTATAAATGATATATGTTTTCCTATTTATAGGAAATGGAGAGCCATGGCCAAATAGTTACAAGGGATTTAACCATCCTTGTGCCTTCCTTTAGAGTCATAATTAAATACAAAATAGAGATGATGGTTTAGTTTAAATGGAGGGTGATAACCCTTGGCCGAATAGCTCTTGTGTCCCTTCATGTTGGCGCCAATTTGGATAGGAGATGATGCATTGTTCGAATAGGGAGAGGACTCTTCATCTTGGTGCCTAAATGAGACCACATGCAAGACACATGGGGGCTGGTCATATGGCACACACATGGGTGTTCTAGGGAACCTTGTGGTGCAGCCTTTTACATTGAATGATGGTTGATCATGTGATCCATCTTGGGCGTGCATGTGTCTCCTTCCAAGCTAGCTTGAGTGTGGAGCTAGCTAGCAAGCATGGGTTGTTTGTGAACAAGCTTCCTAGTCAAGTCCTTGTGAGCTCCATAACAGCATGTTCAGCTACATTTAGCTACTTTTTACATCACTTTTGGCAACTTAGCTTCAAATAGTCCAACTAGCTGAGTTTAGCTAGCCTTAAGCTACTCCAGCTGAATCGAACTTTCCTTAGTGTTCCATGAGCTGCCTTGTTCTTTGTGAGCTATTTGTGAGCTATATATGACGTCCAAATCATCCACCAAGCTACCTCAACATGTATCACACTCCAATGTACCTATATGTGCAAGGAAACAAGGTAAGTTCATGATATTGAGTTGTTATGAGCTAAATACCTTGCTGCCATGTATGATTATGGTGATGTGAGCTATGTTTGAAAGTCATGAGCTAATTATATTATCTCAAAATATGTGTAAGATAATGTATGAAGCTTAAGAGCTAATATGAATGCATATGAACTAATCAAATAATTTATAATGATGCTGCCTTGATGTATATATGATAATCATGCTTAATATGATTATAAGACTATCCTAACATGTTTAAATATCAAGTACATGTTGTGTTCATAATAAGTTATTCATTAACTACATAACAAGCATTCTTATCATGAAATGTATTATAAAAGCATATAGTATATAACTAAATAAAGTAAATCCAATATAAAGATGTTCAAGAGTACTCCCTTTGTAGGTGAAAATGTGCTTGCATCACAACCTACTTGAATGCACATGGGTCTTCCATCAAGGCTTTGGTGTGGTTGCAACCATAGGATGATGTCTTGAAGTCCATGGAATGAAGACAGGTAGCAACTAGGCGTGACTTAGCTCTCAACATGCATCTAGGTGTCATGGTCTTCAATGGGTAGCAACTTGTCATGAAAGGTCACACTTGTGGAAGGTAACCTTTCATCATTTGAGCTACTTTCCATGTGTTTGAGCTGAAGATAAACTGTCCATTGATGAATTAAATGAAATGAGTCATAGGACATCTCCTTGTGAAAAGGAACCTCTTGGAATGGCTACTATTCGCGAATGGTACGAATCCAAAAAAATTGACATAGACCATATTTGAAGTACTCTATGTGATGGTGATGGTGGTGCAGCTCTCCAACTAAAATGAAACCTCTAGCTAGCTCAAAAGTCCAGCTCAAGTTAGCTATGAACTCGAGGGTCAGCTGACAACTTTCCCCATTTGTTCTTTGTGATCTCCCGAGTCATCCTATGTAAATTTTCATAGCTCCTTATCCTTAGTTAAGCTCAAATTTAGCTCCCATCATGTGGCCGAATATGCACCTACAAAAGAAGCATAATATAAGCTAAGTATTTAAAGTAAATAACTTATAATATAAGATGTGGACTATAGGTTATAATGATAACTCATGCATATATGATAATGAATATTATTATTATAACTATAGATTATATGCTTGAATATCAATCAATGATGCAAACCATATGCCATAATGAATGAATGCTCCTGTTTTGATAATCAAGTAGAGTCTAATATGCAAATGAATGCTCATAATAATACATAGTGCATAAATGAGTAAATTAAGATAAAGTAATGTAGAACTCCCTTAGATTGAACTTGATGGATCTTCAATGATGTGAGTATGACATGAAGAAAGTTAGTGCTAGACAGGATCACATCATCCTCCCCTTCTTTTAGGTGATTTGTCCTCAAATTGAAAGGTGAATTCTCCTTAGTGTTTTCCATTCAAACGTTGTTGATTTGTCTTCAAATATATCCATTCAGTAGCAACTTGTTCAAGACATTCCCTTTCGAAATGATCTATGAGAGGATCTTTGTGAAAAGTTATAAAACTTGAATAAGTACCTTAAACCTCCTTGTCCTAAAAAGAAAGAAGACTTTCATAAGTAAGGGAATTATGAACCATTGTTAGATTGAAAGTATACTCCCTGTTCATATCTTTTGGATGGCCAAGATGATGTCTTTTTAATCACAAGAGATGTTACTTTGAACATTCATAACTTTTGTGATGTAAGGCTAACCAGGCTTCTTCAAAATGGAGAAGTTGGCAACCTTGTTGTTTCCGATCTAGGAGAGACACCAATGCTACACCTTAGATTGAAAGTAATCTGCACAAAAGAAGAATTGATTAAGTAATATGATAATTAAGAAATGAAAAGTAAATGGAAATGGAAAGAATTGAAATGGTTAGAATAGTTATCAAAGAAGGGCTGCGGAAGTGTTGTAGAATGATCCTTCAAGTGATGATGGATTCGACCTCCAATGGTGGTGATGGACGAATGCCTTGTTGAGGATGAAGGATAATTCAAAGATGAAGAAATGGAAATTTATAAGTTGGTGATAATATAGGCGTGATATGGTGATGGAATATGGTGATGATATAGGCGTGATAATGGTGATGGACTATGGTGATGATATAGGCGTGATAATGGTGATGGACAGATTGTATCTTATAAACTAAGAAGGAACCAATGCTATAAAGAGCAAAGACCCGTTTCTTATAAGTCTTACAAGGGATGGTAAGAAAGGACTTTGACCCTCTAGTTATAAGAACTAGGAACCAGAAGTATCAAGGGATAGGAATGACGCCACAAGCTTTAGAAAGACTTGCTTAATCGATATAGTTCTAAAAAGAACTTGAAGAGAGAATAATCTCACAAAGGATTTTTAATATCAAAGGGTTTTGTGTTACAAATGAAATGCAATAGCCTATTTATAGTTTTCAAAGGTTTTAGACAGAATAGATACTTGATGGTTCGGCCAAGGTTGAAACCCCTTTGAAAAAACATGATTTTTGATGAAAATACATGATTTAAATGAAGATACATGCTCTTGGCCGAATGGTTATGTGTTGGTTCGGCCCTAAGGTTGATTTGAATGCATTTGGAAGTTATTTGGGCGCCAAAATGAAGAGGAAAGAGTCTTTGGCCGAATAGGAAGCATCCCTTGGTGTTTTGGCGCCAATTTGATGTTACATGGAGTGCACATGCTTGAATGATGCACATGGCAGCCTACTTGAACGCACATGGGTCTTCTTGCAAGGCTTTGGTGATGTTAAAACCATAGGATGGTGTCTTGAAGTCCATGGAATGAATATGGCAGCAACTAGGCGTGACTTGGCTTCCAACATGCATCTAGGTGTCATGGCCTTCAATGTGCAACAACTTGTCATGAAGCTTATGTGGAAGATGAGCTGGCCATAGATGCAATACATGTCAATGAGTCTTAGGACAACTCCTTGTGAAAGGGCACTTCTCGAATTGGAAACTCTTCGTGAAAAGGTACGAATTCATAAAATTCGACCTAGACCATATTTGTAGTGCTCTATGTGGTGAAGATGATGGTGCAACTCTCCAGCTGAAAGAAGTCTCTAGCTAGCTCAAAAATCCAGCTCAAGTGAGCTATGAGCTCGGAGGTCAGCTGACACTTTTCATCATTTGTTCTTCATGATCTCCCGAGTCATCTTATGGAAGTTTTCCTAGCTCATTGAATCCCATGCTAGCTTTAAATCAGTTCCCAACATGTGGCCGAACATGCACCTACAAAAGAAAGCATAATATAAGCTAAGTATATGAATTATTATAAAGTAATAAGAATGTGCATATTATAAAGATGTGAACTATAGGTTATAATAATAACTCATGCATCATACGATAATGAATGAATATTATTATTACAACTATAGATTATATGCATGAATATCAATCAATGATGCAAACCATAGGACATAATGAATGAATGCACATGTTATGATAATTCAAGCATAGTCTAATATGAAATTGTATGCTTATAATAATATATAGTGCATAAATAAGTAAATATAAGATAAAGTAAGGTAGAATTCCCTTAGAACCAGATTTGAATAACCTCCATGGTGTGAATAAATCATGGAGAAATTTGGAGCTAGACAGGATCACATCATTTTGGCATTCTAAAAGACACATTATTTGGTCCTCCAAGGATCATGTCCTTTGATTGAAAAGTTATAGCCTTAGGTTCATGAAGAGTCACATCCTTTAAGCCTTTATTAATCACGCCCCTTGGCTCTTTCCCATGACAAGTTGTGCATTTTAGATTGTCCTACAAATCAAAGAAAATTTCTACAATTTCATGCTTAGAATAATCATCCTTGCTCTTTTGTCTTGTCCATAAGAATTCTCGAATGACCTTATCATTAAAAATTGATACGATAATACCATAGACATGAATAGATTTGCTACAAAATAGATCAAAACTTGTAAATGAAATACTATTGACAAGATGAAAGGAATTATCAAACCAGGGTGGATGTTTAATGGGAGTTGGTTGTTGAATTCTTTCCTGGATGTGAAATGCACTTGGAATGACAACGAACATAACTCTTGGAAATTCAAGTGATGCTTCTCTTGGAACTTAAAATGGCATAACCTTTGAAATATCAAGAGACATGTTTTGTGAATCACCAAAAGCCATGGCTATTGGTTCTTCAAAAGTCACATCTTTTGGTTTTTCAAAGCCATGCATCTCCTTGAAAAGATGATTTTTTAATCATCTCCTTGAAAGATATATCTCTTGAATTATCCTACAAAACAAAAGAGAGAATAGGAGAAGAAGTAAGGTTAGATAAAATTGTTCTTCACTCCCCTCTTTTCCTCCAAATTCATTCTTTTTAATTCCAAGGGTTTCTGCATCCACTCTTCGTTCATCATTTTCAACTCCAACATTTTGTTTAACTTCAAATGTTTTTGTTCATTTGAATTTTATCCAAACATTCTTCAGTTGCATTGCCTTTAAGTTGTTCTTTCATTGCTTCAATGTTCTTCTTCAAGGTATTTTGATCTTCATTTACTCGGTTTGGTGAAAATGGAGTCATGATGATTTTTCTTTCATTGTGATAGAAAGAATATCGATTTGTTAATCCATCATGGACAGCACGCTTGTCAAATTGACATGGGTTCCCCAAGAGTAAATGACTCTTATTCATCGGCACCATATCACATAGAATCTCGTCTTTGTAACTTCCAAGTGAGAATGGCACAAGTACTTGTTTAGTGACCTTCATCTCTTCCTCGTTGTTCAACCATTACAATTCATATGGGCTGGAATGTTTAATCATTGTAAGCCCCAATTTGTTCACCATGTATGTACTTGCAATGTTTGTACAACTTCCTCTGTCAATAGCTACAAGACACACTTTACCATTTACATGGCAACGAGTGTGAAATGTGTTTGTTCTTTGTTGTTCGTTCTCCAATATTTGGAATGATGAAAGATCATAAGACATTGTTAGTAGAAAGAAAAAAAATTAAAACCTTACCAGCACGCTCTCAAAGCCTCACAATCTTCACTCCAAAGAAATTTAAGAGATCACTCCAATCAACACTCGTGTTTAGTCTCGGGAATATATATTGGCTTTTAACAATTCCCCTTCTTCTCTCACTCTCTCAATATCCTTTTTTCACTTAATTTCTCCTGTTAAGTCCTTTGAGGAACTTACTCAAGAATAGAACAAGTTAATTCTTTCCTTGTGTGCGTCGGCTGCAAATAGGTTAGGGTAGAAAGAATAGAAGAAAATGGAAAGGTAGAAGAAAGGATTCATAGGTATTAAAAGAAGGAAATGGTTGAAGACAAGGAAAATGACAGGATAGAAAAGGAAAAAGTGACTTACAATTCAAGAAACAACACTTACTACAACCTTTCACAAGAAACAATAAGGTTATATTGTCTTAGTGTAGATGGCCTCTTTGATGTACTTTGCAATGGTAGAGCACTTTCCTTGGCTTGTTTTGTCTTTCTTTTTTATTTTCTTTTTCTTTCTTTTCTAATTTTTCTTATTCTTTTTTCTTTTACTCTTTTTCTTTCTTTTTGCACTCCAATTTGTTGAATGAGCCTTTTCTCTTTTGAACTTCTTTTTGCTTTACACGCCAATGACACTTTTGTTGTCAATCCAACTATGCTCTGATTACCGCTTGATGTAAGGTGATCTACATGCTTTGGGAGAAGAGAGTAGTTAGTCTTATTGTGTCCCAATCTAGGATTGACAAGTACTGATGTCCTTGAATTATAAGCTTGGCTGCAACAAAGATAAGTAAAGGAAAATGATTAATAAAGGAAGATTAATGAAATGATAAAGATAAGGAATGAAATGAAATAAATAAAGGATAGAGATGGTGTGGAATTGATGGTCTTGATGGATGAAGATGATGGTGTTGTTGTATCTCAAACACGCCAAAGAAGAAATAATGCTAAGGAGCACAATTCCGGTCTTCACAAACTTGTTTGAGGGGTGGTGATAGTGTCTTCAACCCACTAGATATTAATCTAGGAATTTAGGAATCAGGATGGAAGGAATAACGCCACAAGTATAAGAATTATACTTGTTTAATCGATAAAGTTCACAAAGAACTTTGAAGAGAAATAACTCACAAGAGTAATTTTTATATATGAGATGAGATGATTACAAATGAAGGCAATAGCCTATTTATAGTTTTCAAAGAGTTTAGGCCGAAAAGGTACTTGATGGTTCGGCCAAGGTTATAACCCCTTTGAAAATACATGATTTTTGATGAAAATACATGATTTAAATGAAGATACATGCTCTTAGACGAATGGGTATGTGTTGGTTCGGCCCTAAGGATGATTTTAATGCATTTGGAAGTTATTTGGGCACCAAAAATGAAGATGAAAGAGTCTTTGGCCGAATAGGAAGCATCCCTTGGTGTTTTGGCGCCAATTTGATGTCACATGGAGTGCACATGCTTGAATGATGCACATGGCAGCCTACTTGAATGCACATGGGTCTTCTTGCAAGGCTTTGGTGAGGTTACAACCATAGGATGATGTCTTGAAGTCCATGGAATGAAGATAGGTAGCAACTAGGCGTGATTAGCTCCTAACGTGTATCTAGGTGATGTAAGGCTAACCATGCTTCTTCAATAATGGAGAAGTTGGCAACCTTGTTGTTTCCCGATCTAGGAGAGACACCAAATGCTACACCTTGGATTGAAAGTAATCTGCACAAAAGAAGAAGAATTGATTAAGTAATATGATAATTAAGAAATGAAATAGAAATGGAAAGAATTCAAATGGATAAAATAGTTATCAAAGAAGGGTTGCGGAAGTGTTGTAGAATGATCCTTCAAGTGATGATGGATTCGGCCTCCAATGATGATGATGGACGAATGCCTTGTTGAGGATGAAGGATAATTCAAAGATGAAGAAATGGAAATTTATAAGTTGGTGATAATATGGGTGTGATAATGGTGGTGGAATATGGTGACGATATAGGCGTGATAATGGAGATGGACTATGGTGATGATAAAGGCGTGATAATGGTGATGGACTATGGTGATGATATAGGCGTGATAATGGAGATGGAAGATGGTGTTGAACAGATTGTATCTTATAAAACTAAGAAGGAACCAATGCTATAATGGAGCAAGGACCCGTTTCTTATAAGTTCTATAAGGGATGGTATGAAAGGACTTTGACCCACTAGTTATTTAAACTAGGAACCAGAAGTATCAATGAGGGAATGACGCCACAAGCTTTAGAAAAGGCTTGCTTAATCGATATAGTTCTAAAAAGAACTTGAAGAGAGAATAATCTCACAAAGGATTTTTAATATCAAAAGGGTTCTTTTGCAAATGAAATGCAATAGCCTATTTATAGTTTTCAAAGGGTTTAGGCCGAATAGATACTTGATGGTTCGGCCAAGGTTGAAATCCCTTTGAAAATACATGATTTTTGATGAAAATACATGATTTAAATGAACATGCTTGAATGATGCACATGCTTGAATGATGCACATGGCAGCCTACTTGAACGCACATGGGTCTTCTTGCAAGGCTTTGGTGATGTTACAACCATAGGATGGTGTCTTGAAGTCCATGGAATGAATATGGCAGCAACTAGGCGTGACTTGGCTTCCAACATGCATCTAGGTATCATGGCCTTCAATGTGCAGCAACTTCTCATGAAAGGTCACATTATGTGGAAGGTAACCTTTCATCATTTGAGCTACTTTACAAGTGTTTGAGCTGAAGATGAGCTGGCCATAGATGAATTACATGAAGATGAGTCATAGGTCAGCTCCTTGTGAAAAGGCACCTTTTGGAATGACAACTATTCGCGAAAAGGTACGAATCCACAAAAACTGACATAGACCATATTTGAAGTGTTCTGTGTGGTGAAGATGATGGTGCAACTCTCCAGCTGAAATGAGGTCTCTAGCTAGCTCAAAAGTCCAGCTCAAGTGAGCTATGAGCTCGGGGGTCAGCTGGTAACTTTGTCCCAAAATGTTCTTGAGCTGTCCCGGGGTTGTCCTAGTTAAGTTTCCATAGCTCTTGGACTCCAATGCTAGCTTTAAGTCAGCTCCCATCATATGGTCGAACATGTACCTACAAAAGAAAGCATAATATAAGCTAAGTATATGAATTATTATAAAGTAATAAGAATGTGCATATTATAAAGATGTGAACTATAGGTTATAATAATAACTCATGCATCATACGATAATGAATGAATATTATTATTACAACTATAGATTATATGCATGAATATCAATCAATGATGCAAACCATAGGACATAATGAATGAATGCACATGTTATGATAATTCAAGCATAGTCTAATATGAAATTGTATGCTTATAATAATATATAGTGCATAAATAAGTAAATATAAGATAAAGTAAGGTAGAACTCCCTTAGAACCAGATTTGAATAACCCCCATGGTGTGATCAAATCATGGAGAAATTTGGAGCTAGACAGGATCACATCATCCTCCCCTTCTTTTGAGCGATTTATCCTCAAATCGAAAGGTGATTCTCCTTAGTGTCCTCCCATCCGATATATGCAACAGGGATCTTATGAAATGATTCTTTTCATAAGTCATATCCTTTGAATAAGTGCTTTGAACGTACATGACCTGAAAAGAAAGATAACTCTCATAAGTAAAAACATGATTAAATACAAATAAAGGAAAATTGTACTTCATGTTGGTGTTTGATGGTTGGTTAAAAATCATGTCTGTTGAAGACATGTTGCTTTGAATGATCATGTTCCTTGGCATCCCAAAAGTCATGTCCATTGGATCATGAAAATTCACGATTTTATGCTCTTGAAGGGTCACGTCCATTAAGCCTTTATGATTCACGTCTCTTGGCTCTTTCCCACGACAAATTGTGTCTTTTCAATCATCCTTGTCATCACAAATTGATAAGATAATGACACATACATGAATTGAATTGCTGCAAATGAATCAAAATAAGTAAATAAAAAACTATTGACAAGATGAATAGACATATCAAACCAGGGTGGATGTTTAATGGGAGTTGGTTGCTGAATTCTTTTCATAATTGGCAATATACTTGGAATGTCAACGGCTGCTACTCTAGGTATTTCAAGTGACACTTCCTTTGAAATATCAAGAGACATGTTTTGTGGATCACCAAAAGTCACATCTTTTAGTCCTCCAACAGCCATGATTCTTGATTCATCTCCTTGAAAAGATATGTCCCTTGAATGGTCCTGGAAAACAAAAGGAATGATAGGAGAAGAAAGGTTAGTTAAAATTTGTTCTTCACTCTCCTCTTTTTCTCCAAATTCATTCTTCTCATTTTCAACTCCAACGTTTTCTACATCCCCTCTCTTTTGTTCAACTTCAAAAAGTTTTTCTTCATTTGATTCATCCTCCAAACGTTCTCCTTCAGTTGCATTGTCTTTAAGTTGCTTGTTCATTGCTTCAATTCTCATTTTCAAATGAGTTTGATCTTCACTCACTCGGCTAGGAGATAATGGAGTCAAAATGAATTTTCTTTCATTGTGGATGATTGAGTATTGATTTGAGAATCCATCATGGACAGCCCATTTGTCAAATAGCCATGGTCGTCCAAACAGGAAATGACTCGTATTCATAGGCACCACGTCACATAGAATCTCGTCTTTGTACCTTCCAATTGAGAATGGCACAAGTACTTGTTCAGTGACCATCAACTCTTCCTCGTCATTAAACCATTGCAATTCATATATGCTGGAATGTTTAATCGTTGAAAGCCCCAATTTTTTTCACCGTGTATGTGCTTGCAATGTTTGTACAACTTCCTCCGTCAATAGCTACAAGACACACTTTACCATCTACATGGCAACGAGTGTGAAATGTGTTTGTTCTTTGTTGTTCATCCTCCAATGTTTGGAAAGATGGAAGATCACAAGACATTGTTAGTATAAAAAAAAAAAGAATTAAAACCTTACCAGCACACTCACAAGAACCTCACGTGATCTCTCCAAGAAAATTCAGATTACACTCCACTCACTCTCGTGTTTGCACTCGAGGATATGATCCTTGGCTTTTTCTGATCCCCCTTCTGATCTCACCCTCTTGTTTGCCTTTTACCGCTCGATTCTCTCTTGAAGGTCCTTTTTAAGAACTAACTCAAGATTGAGCAAGTTTCTTTAGTTTGTGCGTCGGTTTAGAAATGGTTAGGGTTTATGATAAAGGATAGGCTAGAAAAGGTTAAGAAAGATGATAAGGTAATGGAATAAGAAAAGATGAAAGAAAAGGAAATGAAATAGTAAATAAGTGAAGATAACTTACAACTCAAGTTGCAACACTTACTATCTTCCTTCACAAGAAACAACAAGGATACCTCCTTCAAGTTTGATGTTGGGCAGATTGTATTGTGCTTCTCTTTGAGTGTATTTGCAACTTTGCTTCACTTTTCTTTTTGCTTTTGAATTTCTTCTTTTCTTTTCTTTCTTTTGCACTCCAAATTTGTTGTAGGAGTCTTTTCTTTTCTCTTTTGTTTTCTTCTTCTTGTTGCTTTTTGTTGTAGCACTTTAAATGTCAATCCACCAAAGCTCTGATTACCGCTTGATGTAAGGCTAACCAGGCTTCTTCAATATTAGAGAAGTTGGCAACCTTGTTGTTTCCTGATCTAGGAGAGACACCAAATGCTGCACCTTGGATTGAAAGTAATCTGCACAAAAGAAGAAGAATTGATTAAGTAATATGATAATTAAGAAATGAAATAGAAATGGAAAGAATTCAAATGGATAAAATAGTTATCAAAGAAGGGCTGCGGAAGTGTTGTAGAATGATCCTTCAAGTGATGATGGATTCGGCCTCCAATGATGATGATGGACGAATGCCTTGTTGAGGATGAAGGATAATTCAAAGATGAAGAAATGGAAATTTATAAGTTGGTGATAATATGGGTGTGATAATGGTGGTGGAATATGGTGACGATATAGGCGTGATAATGGAGATGGACTATGGTGATGATAAAGGTGTGATAATGGTGATGGACTATGGTGATGATATAGGCGTGATAATGGAGATGGAAGATGGTGTTGGACAGATTGTATCTTATAAAACTAAGAAGGAACCAATGCTATAAAGGAGCAAAGACCCGTTTCTTATAAGTTCTATAAGGGATGGTATGAAAGGACTTTGACCCACTAGTTATTTAAACTAGGAACCAGAAGTATCAATGAGGGAATGACGCCACAAGCTTTAGAAAAGGCTTGCTTAATCGATATAGTTCTAAAAAGAACTTGAAGAGAGAATAATCTCACAAAGGATTTTTATTTGAATGCATGCTCTTGGCCGAATGGTTATGTGTTGGTTCGGCCCTAAGGTTTATTTGAATGCATTTGGAAGTTATTTGGTTGCCAAAATGAAGAGAAAAGAGTCTTTGGCCGAATAGGAAGCATCCCTTGGTGTTTTGGCGCCAATTTGATGTCACATGGAGTACACATGCTTGAATGATGCACATGGCAGCCTACTTGAACGCACATGGGTCTTCTTGCAAGGCTTTGGTGATGTTACAACCATAGGATGGTGTCTTGAAGTCCATGGAATGAATATGGCAGCAACTAGGCGTGACTTGGCTTCCAACATGCATCTAGGTATCATGGCCTTCAATGTGCAGCAACTTGTCATGAAAGGTCACATTATGTGGAAGGTAACCTTTCATCATTTGAGCTACTTTACAAGTGTTTGAGCTGAAGATGAGCTGGCCATAGATGAATTACATGAAGATGAGTCATAGGTCAGCTCCTTGTGAAAAGGCACCTTTTGGAATGACAACTATTCGCGAAAAGGTACGAATCCACAAAAACTGACATAGACCATATTTGAAGTGTTCTGTGTGGTAAAGATGACGGTGCAACTCTCCAGCTGAAATGAGGTCTCTAGCTAGCTCAAAAGTCCAGCTCAAGTGAGCTATGAGCTCGGGGGTCAGCTGGCAACTTTGTCCCAAAATGTTCTTGAGATGTCCCGGAGTTGTCCTAGTTAAGTTTCCATAGCTCTTGGACTCCAATGCTAGCTTTAAGTCAGCTCCCATCATATGGCCGAACATGCACCTACAAAAGAAAGCATAATATAAGCTAAGTATATGAATTATTATAAAGTAATAAGAATGTGCATATTATAAAGATGTGAACTATAGGTTATAATAATAACTCATGCATCATACGATAATGAATGAATATATAATTATTACAACTATAGATTATATGCATGAATATCAATCAATGATGCAAACCATAGGACATAATGAATGAATGCACATGTTATGATAATTCAAGCATAGTCTACTATGAAATTGTATGCTTATAATATAATATATAGTGCATAAATAAGTAAATATAAGATAAAGTAAGGTAGAACTCCCTTAGAACCATATTTGAATAACCCCCATGGTATGATCAAATCATGGAGAAATTTGGAGCTAGACAGGATCACATCACTAGGTGTCATGGCCTTCAATGGGCAGCAACTTGTCATGAAAGGTCACATTTGTTGAAGGTAATCTTTCATCATTTGAGCTACTTTCCATGTGTTTGAGCTGAAAATGAGCTAGCCATAGATGAATAAAATGAAGATGAGCATAGGACAGCTCCTCGTGAAAAGGCGCCTCTTGGAATGGCAACTATTCGCGAAATGGTACGAATCCACAAAAATTGACATAGACCATATTTGAAGTACTATGTGGTGGTGATGGTGGTGCAACTCTCCAGCTGAAATGAAACCTCTAGCTAGCTCAAAAGTCCAGCTCAAGTTAGCTATGAGCTCGGGGGCCAACTGACAACTTTTTACCATTTGTTCTTCGTGATCTCCCGAGTCATCGTATGTAAATTTCCTTGCTCCTTACCTTAGTTAAGCTTAAATTTAGCTCCCATCATGTGGCCAAATATGCACCTACAAAAGAAAGCATAATATAAGCTAAGTATTTAAAGTAAATAACTTATAATATAAAGATGTGGACTATAGGTTATAATAATAACTCATGCATCATATGATAATGAATATTATTTTTATAACTATATATTATATGCATGAATATCAATCAATGATGCAAACCATATGACATAATGAATGAATGCTCATGTTTTGATAATTCAAGTAGAGTCTAATATGCAAATGTATGCTCATAATAATACATAGTGCATAAATGAGTAAATTTAAGATTAAGTCAGGTAGAACTCTCTTAGATTGAACTTGATGGATCATCAATGATGTGAGTATGTCATGAAGAAAGTTAGTGCTAGACAGGATCACATCATCCTCCCCTACTTTTAGGGGATTTGTCCTCAAATCGAAAGGTGAATTCTCCTTAGTGTTTTTCCATTCAAACGTTGTTGATTTGTCTTCAAAATATAATCATTCAGTAGCAACTTGTTCAAGACATTCCCTTTCGAAAAGATCTATGAGAGGATCTTTTTGAAAAGTTATAAACCTTGAATAAGTACCTTGATCCTCCTTATCCTGAAAAGAAAGAAGACTTTCTTAAGTAAGGGAATTATGAACCATTGTTAGGTTGAAAGTATACTCCCTGTTCATATCTTTGGATGGCCAAGAATGATGTCTTTTGAATCACAAGAGATGTTGCTTTGAACATTCATAACTTTTGGCATTCTAAAAGACACATTATTTGGTCCTCCAAGGATCATGTCCTTTGATTGAAAAGTCATAGCCTTAGGTTCTTGAAGAGTCACGTCCTTTAAGCCTTTATTAATCACGCCTCTTGGCTCTTTCCCTTGACAAGTTGTGCATTTTAGATTGTCATGCAAATCAAAGAAAATTTCTACAATTTCATGTTTGGAATAATCATCCTTGATCTTTTGTCTTGTCCATAAGCATTCTCAAATGACCTTGTCATCAAAAATTGATAAGATAATACCATAGACATGAATAGATTTTCTGTAAAATAAATCAAAACATGTAAATGAAAAACTATTGAAAAGATGAAAGGAATTATCAAATCAGGGTGGATATTTAATGGGAGTTGGTTGTTGAATTCTTCCTGGATGTGCAATGCACTTGGAATGTCAACGAACATAACTCTTGGAACTTCAAGTAATGCTTCTCTTGGAACTTCAAATGGCATAACCTTTGAAATATCAAGAGACATGTTTTGTGAATCACCAAAAGTCATGGCTTTTGGTTATTCAAAAGTCACATCTTTTGGTTTTTCAAAAGCCATTATTTTTAATCATCTCCTTGAAAAGATATATCTCTTGAATTATCCTGCAAAACAAAAGAGAGAATAGGAGAAGAAGTAAGGTTAGATAAAAATTGTTCTCCACTATCCTCTTTTCCTCAAAATTCATTCTTTTTAATTCCAATGGTTTCTGCATCCACTCCCCGTTTATCATTTTCAATTACAACATTTTGTTTAACTTCAAAATGCTTTTGTTCATTTGAATTTTTATCCAAACATTCTTCAGTTGCATTGTCTTTAAGTTGTTCTTTCATTGCTTCAATGTTCTTCTTCAAGGTGTTTTGATCTTCATTTACTCGGTTTGGTGAAAATGGATTCAAGATGATTTTTCTTTCATTGTGGTAAAAAGAATATCGATTTGTGAATCCATCATGGACAGCACGCTTGTCAAATTGCCATGGCCTACCCAAGAGTAAATGACTCTTATTCATAGGCACCACATCACATAGAATCTCGTCTTTGTAACTTCTAAGTGAGAAAGGCACAAGTACTTGTTTAGTGACCTTCATCTCTTCCTCGTTCAACCATTCCAATCCATATGGGCTGGAATGTTTAATCGTTGTAATCCCCAATTTGTTCACCATGTATGTACTTGCAATGTTTGTACAACTTCCTTTGTCAATATCTACAAGACACACTTTACCATTTACATGGCAACGAGTGTGAAATGTGTTTGTTCTTTGCTGTTCGTTCTCCAATGTTTGGAATTATGAAAGATCATAAGACATTGTTAGTAGAAAGAAAAAAATTAAAACCTTACCAGCACGCTCTCAAAGCGTAACAATCTTCACTCCAAAGAAAATTAAGAGGTCACTCCACTCAACACTCGTGTTTACTCTCGGGAATATATATTGGCTTTTAACAATTCCCCTTCTGATCTCACTCTCTTAATAGCCTTTTTCCACTCAATTTCTCTTGTTAAGTCCTTTGAGGAACTTACTCCAGATTAGAACAAGTTAATTCTTTCCTTGTGTGCGACGGCTGCAAATAGGTTAGGGTAGAAAGAATAGAAGAAAATGGAAAGGTAGAAGAAAGGATTAAAAGGTATTAAAAGAAGGAAATGGTCGAAGACGAGGAAAATGAAATGATAGAAAAGGAAGAGGTGACTTACAATCAAGAAACAACACTTATTCCAACCTTTCTCAAGAAAAAATAAGGTTATATTCTCTTAGTGTAGATGGCCTCTTTGATGTACTTTGCAATGGTAGAGCACTTTCCTTGGTTTTTTTGTCTTTTATTTTTCTTTTCTTTTCTTCATTTATGATTTTTTCTTCTTTTTTCTTTTTGTCTTTTTCTTTCTTTTTGCACTCCAATTTGTTGAAGGAGCCTTTTCTCTTTTGAACTTCTTTTTGCTTTACACGCCAATGACACTTTTGTTGTCAATCCAACTATGCTCTGATTACCGCTTGATGTAAGGTGATCTACACGCTTTGGGAGAAGGGAGTAGATAGTCTTATTGTGTCCCGATCTAGGACTGACAAGTACTGATGTTCTTGAATTATAAGCTTGGCTGCAACATAGATAAGAAAAGGAAAATGATTAATAAAGGAAGATTAATGAAATGAAAAAAAGGAATGAAATGAAATAAATAAAGGATATAGATGGTTGCAGAATTTATGGTACTGATGGATGAATATGATGGTGTTGATGATGAAATGGAGATGGTGTTGTTGTTGTATCTCAAACACACCAAAGAAGAAATAATGCTAAGGAGCACAATCCCAGTCTTCAAAAACTTATTTGAGGGGTGGTGATAGTGTCTTCAACCCACTAGATATTAATCTAGGAATTTAGGAATCAGGAAATGAAACATTCCTGAAAATTCATGCAAGGAAATGAACAAACATGTTCACATCAAGAGAGGATGAATTCGGCTATGAAGATGTATTCACTTAAATGGATGAATATTCATTTATTTTATTAGTCCATGAACTTGCATAGGGGACGTACATTGTATCTACTTAAGGATGAACATTCATCCATGAATGTTCAATCATTAAATCTTGTAGGTGCATCCTAGACATATCTTAGGCCTATAAATAGCTTTCCATTTCATTTGTAGAAAGGAATTCACTTTGTTTAATCAAATATTTGTGAGAGTTTCTCTCTTTAGTTCTTAAGTGAACTTTATCGACTTATCAAGCTTATACTTGTGGCGTCACCCCTATCTATGTCACCTTGATACTTCTGGTTCTTATCTCTTTATAGATAGTGGGTCAAAGTCCTTGTTTACCATCCCTTAAAGAAACAATATAAAGTCTGGGTCTTTGTTCTTTAACATTGGTTCTTCTTTGAGTCTTCTTTGAGATACTACTTTTCATATTCATCTCCATCACCTTCATTAAACTTCCATTACCATACTTCATCATTTTCTTTTAAACATATCACCAACATATATATATTTTCCGCTGCCATATTTATCTTTCCATTTCATTACTTATATTTAACCATTTTTTTAGCTTTCTTGTTTGTGCAGGATACTTGTTGCTTTCCTAGATCAAAACAATCAAATATACAACCTTGACTTCACCATCCATCCAAGTGAGGCTAGGTTGAACTGTATCATATGGTAATCAGAGCTAAGGAGGATTGCAACAAGAACAAGCAAAAGCAACATCCTACCATTCAATAAAAAGAAAATCAAAAAGAGAAGTGCAAAAAAAAAATCAGCAAGTTAATCCCAACATTAACAAGGGATTCTAAGTGAAGAAAAACTAAAGAAAGGAAACAAAGAAAGCAAAATGCAAAGAGGTGCCAAAGGTGACAAGCAACATCATCATTCCAACCAATCCTAAAGAAGTCTTCAAGACCTTTGATTGTTTCTTCTAGGAAGGTGGTGAGTATCTTTGCATAGTAAGTGAACCTTTCTTTCTTTTTATTCCTTTTTTAAGACCACCCTTCATTATTTAATCTTTCTACCTTTCTATTTTTTCCTCTACACTAACAAATTTTTCAGCCGACGTCTATAGCACTTGAAAGGTCTCGAGTTAGTTCTTTCAAGAACTTTACAAGAGAGGAACGAGTGGAAAAAGGCTAATCGAGTGTTTGAGATCAGAAGGGGAATTACAAAAGCCAAAGACATATTCCCGAGTGAAACACGAGTGCTTGAGTGGAGTGACATCACAATGCTTTTTTAGAGTTATCGTGAGGTTTTGTTGTGTGAAATTTGGTAAGGTCCTAATTTTCACATTTCAAATTTTTACTAACAATGTTATTTGATCTTTCCTCTTCCCAAGCAATGGAGAACATTCAACAAAGAGAGAATGCATTTCATACCCGTTGCCATGTAAACGGTAAAGATGGCAAAGTATGTCTTGTAGCCATTGATAGTGGAAGTTGTACAAACATTGCAAGCACATACATGGTCAAGAAGTTGGGACTTACAACATTCAAACATCCCAGCCCATACATTTTGCAAGGATTAAATGAAGATGAAGAGTTTGAAGTCATAGAGCAAGTACTTGTGCCCTTTTCAATTGGGAGATATGAAGATGAAGTCTTTTGTGATGTTGCCTCCATTAATTCAAGCCATCTTCTTTTCGGTCGACCTTGGTAGTTTGATAAACAAGCATTGTATGATGGGTTCTCCAATAAGTATTCATTCAAACACCAAGGGAGAAAGATCACGTTGGTTCCAATGTGCCCAAATCAAGTCCATGAATGCCAAGAGACCCTTAAGTCGCGTATAGAGGAATGGGAGGAAACTAAAGCCATGAAGAAAGTTGAAAGAGAAGTTTTACATGAAAAACAAATAAGAGTGGAGAGAGTTGAACATGCACAAATCAAAGAAGAACATCGTGAGAAAACCAAGACATTTGGAGTTGAAAATAAGAGTGTGATTTTATGTGAGAAATCCATTGGAGTAATTGAAAATGAGAGTAAGAGCATTGAGAGTGAAGATGAGTGTGTTGTAAAACATGGGAGTGAGATTGAAGAGAGAATTCAAAACAAACATGAGCATGAGAGAAAATAATGTGAGGAGAAAGAAGTGTTCTTGCTTGTGATCATCAATTCAAGGAAAAGAAATGAACATTATCCAACTATTCAAGATTCATAATGTGGAAGGGTACAAAGACTAAAGTTGGCATGCCTTACCTACTTAAAGGATTCAAAGAAATTCATGCATACCCTAATAGGTGTAATGATCTTCATTCATCCTTTCTTACACCAATGGATCAATCAATGATAAAAGCCTTCGATTTGAGGACAAATCGCTCTAAAAAAGGGGGGGATGATGCGATCATGCCAAGGACCAAACTTCTTCAACACATGATCACTTCATGGACGTTCTGCCTTATTGATTCTAACGGAGTCTTACCTTATTTTATTATTTATTTACTCATTTATGCATTACATGTCACGTGAATATGTTTATCTTATTCTTAATTTTTGCTTGAATATTATATGTTGTCATTTATATGTATAATATATGATATTCATGCATGACTTATTAATTCACATCTCTATATAACTCATTCAATACATATGCATTCATAGTTAGCTCATTTGCATTCATAACACAGGTGGCAAAATGAATTCATAATTATAATAGCTCAATTACTATCTAATTATTTGTTTACATACTTTGTCTAGGTACATTGGATGCTAAGTAGACTAAAGGCAATTGAAGAGTTGGATGGACAGTTCACGTCAGTCAGATTGATCGTAATTTTTGAATATGTTCCGAGCATCTTTGGGTGATTAAATCTCTTAATATTTAATCCCCTATCTCTTATCTTTCCAACGCACTTTGAATCATATCAATCCGATATTGGGAGCTCAAGATATACCCAGATTAATTAAGACAGTGCAGGCTGGAAATAAGTACGGGATTTACACCAAATGAAGAGCCATGTTCACACCTGATGCATTTCCACCTTCATGAATCCATTTATGGCGTGTAAAATCATACAAGGAGGCTAAAGGACTTGTTCATATTCAAGGGAGATGGATGCATTATTTTCAAACTCATTCACCAAATCCAAGTGCATGAAGGGAGCCTATGAGTCACGTTCACACTTGGTGCATGCATTCCAAAGGGGGGCCGAACATACAATGAAACATTCCTGAAAATTCATGCAAGGAAATGAACAAACATGTTCACATCAAGAGAGGATGAATTCGGCTATGAAGATGTATTCACTTAAATGGATGAATATTCATTTATTTTATTAGTCCATGAACTTGCATAGGGGACGTACATTGTATCTACTTAAGGATGAACATTCATCCATGAATGTTCAATCATTAAATCTTGTAGGTGCATCCTAGACATCCTTTAGTCCTATAAATAGCTTTCCATTTCATTTGTTGAAAGGAATTCACTTTGTTTAATCAAAATATTTGTGAGAGTTTCTCTCTTTAGTTCTTAAGTGAACTTTATCGACTTATCAAGCTTATGCTTGTGGCGTCACCCCTATCTATGTCACCCTGATACTTTTGGTTCCTATCTCTTTATAGATAGTGGGTCAAAGTCCTTGTTTACCATCCCTTAAAGAAACAATATAAAGTCTGGGTCTTTGTTCTTTAACATTGGTTCTTCTTTGAGTCTTCTTTGAGATACTACTTTTCATATTCATCTCCATCACCTTCATTCTACTTCCATTACCATACTTCATCATTTCTTTTAAACATATCACCAACATATATATATATTCCGCTACCATATTTATCTTTCCATTTCATTACTTCCATTTAACCATTTTTTTAGCTTTCTTATTTGTGCAGGATACTTGTTGCTTTCCTAGATCGAAACAATCAAAGGTACAACATTGACTTCACCATCCATCCAAGTGAGGCTAGGTTGAACTGTATCAGAGATGATTACAAATGAAGGCAATAGCCTATTTATAGTTTTCAAAGGGTTTAGGCCGAAAAGATACTTGATGGTTCGGTCAAGGTTGAAACCCTTTTGAAAATCATGATTTTTTATGAAAATACATGATTTAAATGAAGATACATGCTCTTGGCCAAATGGGTATGTGTTGGTTCGGCCCTAAGGATGATTTCAATGCATTTCGAAGTTATTTGGGCGCACAAAATGAAGAGGAAAGAGTCTTTGGCCCAATAGGAAGCATCCTTTGGTGTTTTGGCACCAATTTGATGTCACATGGAGTGAACATGCTTGAATGATGTACATGGAAACCTACTGGAATGCACATGGGTTTTATTGCAAGGCTTTGGTGAGGTTGCAACCATAGGATGATGTCTTGAAGTCCATGGACTGAAGATAGGTAGCAACTAGGCGTGACTTAGCTCCCAACGTGCGTCTAGGTGTCATGGTCTTCAATGGGCAGCAACTTGTCATGAAAGGTCACATTTTTGGAAGGTAACCTTTCATCATTTGAGCTACTTTCCATGTGTTTGAGTTGAATATGAGCTGGCCATAGATGAATTAAATGAAGATGAGTCATAGGACATCTCCTTGTGAAAAGACACCTCTTAGAATGGCAACTATTCACGAAAAGGTACGAATCCACAAAAATTGACATAGACCATATTTGAAGTACTCTATGTGGTGGTGATGGTGGTGCAACTCTCTGGCTGAAATGAAACCTCTAGCTAGCTCAAAAGTCGAGGTTAGCTATGAGCTCGGGGGTCAGCTGACAACTTTTCACCATTTGTTCTTCATGATCTCCCGAGTCATCCTATGTAAATTTTCCTAGCTCCTTATCCTTAATTAAGCTCAAATTTAGCTCCCATTATCTGGCCGAATATGCACCTACAAAAGAAAGTATAATATAAGCGAAGTATTTAAAGTAAATAACCTATAATATAAAGATGTGGACTATAGGTTATAATAATAACTCATGCATCATATGATAATGAATATTATTATTATAACTATAGATTATATGCTTGAATATCAATCAATGATACAAACCATATGACATAATGAATGAATGCTCATTTTTGATAATTCAAGTAGAGTCTAATATGCAAATGAATGCTCATAATAATACATAGTGCATAAATGAGTAAATTTAAGATAAAGTAAGGTAGAACTCCCTTAGATTGAACTTGATGGATCTTCAATGATGTGAGTATGTCATGAAGAAAGTTAGTGCTAGATAGGATCACATCATCCTCCCCTTCTTTTAGGAGATTTGTCCTTAAATCGAAAGGTGAATTCTCCTTAGTGTTTTTCCATTAAAACGTTGTTGATTTATCTACAAAATATAATCATTCAGTAGCAACTTGTTCAAGACATTCCCTTTCGAAAAGATCTATGAGATGATCTTTTTGAAAAGTTATAAACCTTGAATAAGTACCTTGAACCTCCTTATCCTGAAAAGAAAGAAGACTTTCATAAGTAAGGTGATACGATCCAAACTAGCTCCAACTTTCTCCATGACTTGAACACACCATGGATGTTCTTCATTGCTATTTCTAAGGTTGTTCTTCATTACCCTATCTTATATTATATCATTTATACATTATATTCTATCATAAGCATTCATTCACATGTTAGTATAAATTATTATCTTATTATTTCTATCCTATGCTTATTTGATCATGTCTCTCATATCATTCAAATATATGCTATGATTGCATATTATTTCTTAGGATATTATTATTACATGTTTCCATTTATCATTTATCATGAATACCATGTTATATGATATTCATGCATACAACATATTCACATCTTTATGATTGATACACATTGTTATTTAAATATGTTAAGCATGTTAGGATAGTTTTATTATCATATTAAGCATGATTATTATATATACATCAAGGCAGCATACTTATAATGCATTTCATTAGTTTATTTGCATTCATATTAACTCTTAGGCTTTATACATTATCTTACACATATTAGGAGATGAAGTACTTAGCTCATGACCATCATACTTAGCTCACATTACCATAAACAAACATGACAGCAAGGTATTTAGCTCGTTTTAGCTCAATATCATGAACTTACCTTGTTTCCTTGCACATATAGGTACAATGGAGTGTGATGCACATTGAGGTAGCTTGGTGAATGATTTGGACGTCATATATAGCTCACAAACAGCTCACAAAGTACAAGGCAGCTCATGGAATGCTAAGGGAAGCTCGATTCAGCTGGAGGAGCTTCAGGCTAGCTAAACTTAACTAGTTGGACTATTTGAAGCTGAGTTGCTAAAAGTGATGACAAAGGTAGCTGAATGTAGCTGAACATGCTGTTATGGAGCTCAAAAGGACTCGGCTAGGAAGATCATTCACAAATAGCCCCATGCTTGCTAGCTAGCTCAACACTCAAGCTAGCTTGGAGGAGACACATGCACGCCTAAGAAGAAGCACATGACCAGCCATCATCCAATGCACATGGGTGCACCACAAGGCTTCCTAGAACACCCATGTGCCGTGCATATGACCAGCCCCCATGTTCCTTGCATGTGAACTCATTTAGGTGCCAAGATGAAGAGCCCTCTCCCTATTCGGCCAAGCATCATCTCCCATCCAAATTGGCGCCAACTTGAGGAGACACAAGAACTATTCGGCCAAGGATCATTTCCCTCCATCTAGGGCCGAACCATCCTCTCTTTTAGCATTTAAATTATGTCTTTATAGGGAGATACATAGGCTGGCCGAATCATCTTGTATTTATTCGGCCATGTCTCTCCATTTCCTATAAATAGGAAAACATTCCATCATTTGTAGGACACCTTTTTATTCAATTAAAGTGAGATTATTCTCTTCTTAAGTCCTGGTGACTTTTTATCGACTTATCAAGTATTTTATACTTGTGGCGTCAACCCCTTCCTTTCATCTTGATACTTCTGATTCCTAGTTCATATAACTAGTGGGTCAAAGTACTTAACACCATCCCTTGAAGAAACAATATAAAGATTGGGTCTCTGCTCTACATAGCATTGGTTCTTCTTTGAGATTTCTTCAAGATACTATCCTCACAACCATCCTTTTATTTCATCACCATAACCATAGTTTTATCAATTATCTTCCGCTTCCATTACTCATTATTTAAATAGCCTACCAATTCACCCATACGTCTACCACCCTTAACCATTCTATTTTGAGCCATTCACTTTGCAGGTTGTTTTGCTTCCTTCCTAGATCCACAATCATTTGAAAAAGGTACAAGTACCATACATCAAGTGGTATCAGAGCTTTGGTGGAAGAAGCAACGTGCAACAACAACAAAAAGAAAAATACAAAAAGAAGTGCAAAAGTGAAGTGCAAAGTCAAAGAAAAAAAATCAGCAAAGAAAATTGAAGGACTCAAAAGTCAAAGCACTCAAAAAGAAGAAAAAGCAAAGAAAAGAAAGAAAAGTTAGAAGCACTCATCAACAATTCTCATCACCAAGCATTTTCAAGTAAGCCTTTAAAATTGATTGTGGTGATAGAAGGTTGTGAAGTGACTTGTGTAAGTAACCCCTTTTGTTCTCTTCTTTCTATTTTATAAGCCACCCTTTCATTATATTTGTTTTTCCATTCCTACTAACCCTTTTGCAGCCGACGCCAAACAAGTGAAATTACTCGATATAGTCTTGAGTAAAAGTTCACTAGAACTTGAGAAAAGAGAATTGAGAGGAAAAAGGCTGGAGTGTGTGTAAGATCAGAAGAGGACAAGTAAAAGCCATTAAAGTCCTAGAGTGCAAACACGAGCGGATTGAGTGACATCAAGTTTTCTTGGAGTGACTTGTGAGGCTTTGTGAGAGTACATTCTGGTAAGGTCCTACACACATCTCGTTTTTCTTTATTTGCTAACATGTCTCTTCCATCCAACATCTTTGTAGTTAAAAGGACTTTGAACATTCAAAGTCAAGATGATGAACAGAGAGAAAACATCTTCCATACAAAATGTCATGTGGGAGATAAAGTTTGTGTGGTGATCATTGATGGAGGAAGTTGTACCAATGTAGCAAGTACTCACATGGTGGAAAAGTTGGGTCTAACGACTTTCAAGCATCCTCATCCTTACAAACTTCAGTGGCTGAATGATGTGGGGGAAGCCAAGGTAACCAAACAAGTTATCGTTCCTTTTTCAATTGGAAGATACAATGATAAAGTCCTTTGTGACGTGGTGCCCATGAGTGCAAGCCACATTATATTAGGACGTCCTTGGCAGTTTGACAAGAAGGCTACCCATGATGGATTTTCTAACAAGTACTCTTTCCAACATCAAGGAAAGAAAATCATATTGGCGCCTATGCTTCCAAATCAAGTCCATGAATGTCAGGTTACCCTCAAATCACGTATAGAAGAATGGGAG
This sequence comes from Hibiscus syriacus, assembly GCF_006381635.1. NCBI lineage: Eukaryota > Viridiplantae > Streptophyta > Magnoliopsida > Malvales > Malvaceae > Hibiscus > Hibiscus syriacus. Next base: position 259,861 of record NW_024063010.1, read on the forward strand.
AAAATGAAGGCCATAAAAAGAAGCTTTGAAGAAGAACATTTTGAGGAGACAAGAACAATTGAAAATGAATCTGTTGGAGTTGAAAAGGATGTTTTGCAAGTAATGGAGCAAATTGAAAGTGGCAAATTTGAAAAGGATGAGTATAGAGAAGAGAAGCAGAGTGAAGGACAAATTTTACCTAACAATTCTTCTTCTACTATTTCTTTTTCCTTGCAGGATATTCAAAGAGACATATCTCTTCAAGTAGAAAATTCAAGAAACATGTCTTTTGAAGAACCAATAGGTGTGACCTTTTGTAATCCACAAGACATGTTATTTGAAATTCCAACAGTTATACCACTTGAAGTTCAAAAAGATGTGTCACTTGAAGTGCCACAAGTTGTGATCATTGAGGCTCCAAGTACAATACAACTATTGAAGAGATTTCAGCAACCAATGGAATTTTTCATCATCAAGCAACCAACACCCATTAAACATCCTCCATGGTTTGCTATTTCCATTCATATTGTTAATAGTTTTTCATTTACTAACTTTGATTTGTTTTGTAGCAACTTATTTCATCCTTATGGCGAAATACTACCAACCTTAAAGGCAATCATTTGGAGAGGCACAATGGTGAAAGGACATGATGATTTAAATCAGCCTCAAGGAGTCATTCAAAGAACACTCATCTTCACCAAGTGACGTGATGACTCCAACCAAGAGACAAACCTTTTCACCAACAAGCATGGTGAATTAAAAGGAGGAAATAAAGATATAGAGGTTCTTTCCAAGCATTGTGATGATTCAAAGAATAAAGAAAAGGGATCAAGTTGGTTCGTGAAGGGCTATGTCTCTCCTATTCGAAGGACATGTGATGGTTCCCAAACATTGTGTCCTCCCATCAAAGGACGTGAAGTTACCAGATTTAAAGCCAAGAGGTTGAACATTTCGTGTGATTCATCTATTGGAGGAAAACACAAGGATTCAATCCTTCCTACATCAAGAAGGTCTTCAATGAGAAACTACTTCGATTTGAGGACAAATCACCTAAAAGAAGTGGAGGATGATACGATCCAAACTAGCTCTAACTTTCTCCATGACTTGAACACACCATGGATGTTCTTCATTGCTATTTCTAAGGGAGTTCTTCATTACCCTATCTTATATTATATCATTTATACATTATATTCTATCATAAGCATTCATTCACATGTTAGTATAAATTATTATCTTATTATTTCTATCCTATGCTTATTTGATCATGTCTCTCATATCATTCAAATATATGCTATGATTGCATATTATTTCTTAGGATATTATTATTACATGTTTCCATTTATCATTTATCATGAATACCATGTTATATGATATTCATGCATACAACATATTCACATCTTTATGATTGATACACATTGTTATTTAAATATGTTAAGCATGTTAGGATAGTTTTATTATCATATTAAGCATGATTATTATATATACATCAAGGCAGCATACTTATAATGCATTTCATTAGTTTATTTGCATTCATATTAACTCTTAGGATTTATACATTATCTTACACATATTAGGAGATGATGTACTTAGCTCATGACCATCATACTTAGCTCACATTACCATAAACAAACATGGCAGCAAGGTATTTAGCTCGTTTTAGCTCAATATCATGAACTTACCTTGTTTCCTTGCACATATAGGTACAATGGAGTGTGATGCACGTTGAGGTAGCTTGGTGAATGATTTGGACGTCATATATAGCTCACAAACAGCTCACAAAGTACAAGGCAGCTCATGGAATGCTAAGGGAAGCTCGATTCAGCTGGAGGAGCTTCAGGCTAGCTAAACTTAACTAGTTGGACTATTTGAAGCTGAGTTGCTAAAAGTGATGACAAAGGTAGCTGAATGTAGCTGAACATGCTGTTATGGAGCTCAAAAGGACTCGGCTAGGAAGATCATTCACAAACAGCCCCATGCTTGCTAGCTAGCTCAACACTCAAGCTAGCTTGGAGGAGACACATGCACGCCTAAGAAGAAGCACATGACCAGCCATCATCCAATGCACATGGGTGCACCACAAGGCTTCCTAGAACACCCATGTGCCGTGCATATGACCAGCCCCCATGTGCCTTGCATGTGAACTCATTTAGGCGCCAAGATGAAGAGCCCTCTCCCTATTCGGCCAAGCATCATCTCCCATCCATATTGGCGCCAACTTGAGGAGACACAAGAACTATTTGGCCAAGGATCATTCCCTCCATCTAGGGCCGAACCATCCTCTCTTTAGCATTTAAATTATGTCTTTATAGGGAGATACATAGGCTGGCCGAATCATCTTGTATTTATTCGGCCATGTCTCTCCATTTCCTATAAATAGGAAAACATTCCATCATTTGTAGGACACCTTTTTATTCAATTAAAGTGAGATTATTCTCTTCTTAAGTCCTGGTGACTTTTTATCGACTTATCAAGTATTTTATACTTGTGGCGTCAACCCCTTCCTTTCATCTTGATACTTCTGGTTCCTAGTTCATATAACTAGTGGGTCAAAGTACTTAACACCATCCCTTGAAGAAACAATATAAAGATTGGGTCTCTGCTCTATATAGCATTGGTTCTTCTTTGAGATTTCTTCAAGATACTATCCTCACAACCATCCTTTTATTTCATCACCATAACCATAGCCTTATCAACTATCTTCCGCTTCCATTACTCATTATTTAAATAGCCTACCAATTCACCCATACGTCTACCACCCTTAACCATTCTATTTTGAGCCATTCACTTTGCAGGTTGTTTTGCTTCCTTCCTAGATCCACAATCATTTGAAAAAGGTACAAGTACCATACATCATAAGGGAATTATGAACCATTGTTAGGTTGAAAGTATACTCCCTATTCACATCTTTTGGATGGCCAAGAGTGATGTCTTTTGAATCACAAGAGATGTTGCTTTGAACATTCATAACTTTTGGCATTCTAAAAGACACATTATTTGGTCCTCCAAGGGTCATGTCCTTTGATTGAAAAGTCAAAGCCTTAGGTTCTTGAAGAATCACGTCCTTTAAGCCTTTATTAATCACGCATATTTGCTCTTTCCCTTAACAAGTTGTGCATTTTAGATATCAAAGAAAATTTCTACAATTTCATGGTTAGAATAATCATCCTTGATCTTTTGTCTTGTCCATAAGCATTCTCGAATGACCTTGTCATAAAATATTGATAAGATAATACCATAGACATGAATAGATTTGCTGCAAAATAAATCAAAACATGTAAATGAAAAACTATTGAAAAGATGAAAGGAATTACCAAACCAAGGTGGATGTTTAATGGGAGTTGGTTGTTGAATTCTTTCCTAGATGTGCAATGCTCTTGGAACTTCAAATAGCATAACCTTTGAAATATCAAGAGACATGTTTTGTGAATCACCAAAAGTCATGGCTATTGGTTCTTGAAAAGTCACATCTTTTGGTTTTTAAAAAGCCATGATTTTTGAATTATCTCCTTGAAAAGATATATCTCTTGAATTATCCAACAAAACAAAAGAGAGAATAGGAGAAGAAGCAAGGTTAGATAAAAATTGTTCTCCACTCCCCTCTTTTCCTCCAAATTCATTCTTTTTAATTCCAAATGGTTTCTGCATTCACTCTCTGTTCATCATTTTCAACTCCAACATTTTGTTTAACTTCAAAATTCTTTTGTTCATTTGAATTTTTCTCCAAACATTCTTCAGTTGCATTTCTTTAAATTGTTCTTTCATTGATTCAATGTTCTTCTTCAAGGTGTTTTGATCTTCATTTAGTCGGTTTGGTGAAAATGGTGTCAAGATGATTTCTCTTTCATTATGATAGAAAGAATATCGATTTGTGAATCCATCATGGACAGCACGCTTGTCAAATTGCCATGGCCTACCCAAGAGTAAATGACCCTTATTCATAGGCACCACATCACATAGAATCTCGTCTTTGTAACTTCCAAGTGAGAATGGCATAAGTACTTGTATAGTGACCTTCATCGCTTCCTCGTTCAACCATTGCAATTCATATGGGTTGGAATGTTTAATCGTTGTAAGCCCCAATTTGTTCACCATGTATGTACTTGCAATGTTTGTACAACTTCCTCCGTCAATAGCTACAAGACACACTTTACCATTTACATGTCAACGAGTGTGAAATGTGTTTGTTCTTTGTTGTTTGTTCTTCAATGTTGGAATGATGAAAGATCATAAGACATTGTTAGTAGAAAGAAAAAAATTAAAACCTTACCAGCACGCTCTCAAAGCCTCACAATCCTCACTCCAAAGAAAATTAAGAGATCACTCCACTCAACTCTCGTGTTTACTCTCGGGAATATATATTGACTTTTAACAATTCCCCTTCTGCTCTCACTCTCTCAATAGCCTTTTTCACTCAATTTCTCCTGTTAAGTCCTTTGAGGAACTTACTCAAGAATAGAACAAGTTAATTCTTTTCTTGTGTGCGTCGGCTGCAAATAGGTTAGGGTAGAAAGAATAGAAGGAAATGGAAAGGTAGAAGAAAGGATTCATAGGTATTAAAAGAAGGAAATGGTTGAAGACAAGGAAAATGAAAGGATAGAAAAGGAAAAGGTGACTTATAATTCAAGAAACAACACTTACTGCAAACTTTCTCAAGATACAATAAGGTTATATTTTCTTAGTGTAGATGGCCTCTTTGATGTACTTTGCAATGGTAGAGCACTTTCCTTGGCTTGTATTGTCTTTCTTTTTTATTTTCTTTTTATTTTCTTTTCTTCTTTTCTGAATTTTTATTCTTCTTTTTTCTTTTTGTCTTTTTCTTTCTTTTTGCACTCCAATTTGTTGAATGAGCCTTTTCTCTTTTGAACTTCTTTTTTGCTTTACACACCAGTGACACTTTTGTTGTCAAATCCAACTATGCTCTGATTACCGCTTGATGTAAGGTGATCTACACGCTTTGGGAGAAGAGAGTAGATAGCCTTATTGTGTCCCGATCTAGGATTGACAAGTACTGATGTTCTTGAATTATAAGCTTGGCTACAACATAGATAAGAAAAGGAAAATGATTAATAAAGGAAGATTAATGAAATTATAAAGATAAGGAATGAAATGAAATAAATAAAGGATAGAGATGGATGCGGAATTGATGGTCTTGATGGATGGAGATGATGGTGTTGTTGTTGTATCTCAAACAAGCCAAAGAAGAAATAATGCTAAGGAGCTGATGTAAGGCTCTTTTGATGCCTTAACAAATTGATTGTGGACCTAGGAAGTAAGCAAAACAACCTGCAAAGTGAATGGCTCAAAATAAAATGGTTAAGGGTGGTAAACGTATGGGTGATTAGGTGGCCTGTTTAATTGAGAGATGGACGCGAAAGATGGTTGATAGGGCTATGGTTATGGTTTATGAAACAAAGGGATAGTAGTGAGGATAGTATCTTGAAGAAGTCTCAAAGAAGAACCAATGCTATAGAGAGCAAAGACCTAGACTTTATATTGCTTCTTCAAGGGGTGGTATTAAGGACTTTGACCCACTAGTTATAAGAACTAGGAACCAGAAGTATCAAGATGAAAGAAAGGGGTTGATGCCACAAGTATAAAATATACTTGATAAGTCGATAAAAGTCACCAGGACTTAAGGAAGAGAATAATCTCACTTTAATTAAACAAAAGGTCTGATTACAAATGAAATAGGAAAGCCTATTTATAGTTTTTGAAGGGACTTGGCCGAATAGGTACATGTTGGTTCGGCCAGCCCTTGTACCTTCTTAAAATGACATGATTTTTAATGAAAAACAAGACTTTAATGAAAATACATGCTCTTGGCCGAATGGTTATGTGTTGGTTCGGCCCTAAGGATGATTTGAATGCATTTGGAAGTTATTTGGGCGCCAAAATGAAGAGGATAAAGTCTTTAGTCGAATAGGAAGCATCCCTTGGTGTTTTGGCACCAATTTGATGTCACATGGAGTGCACATGCTTGAATGATGCACATGGCAGCCTACATGAATGCACATGGGTCTTCTTGCTATGCTTTGATGAGGTTGTAACCATAGGATGATGTCTTGAAGTCCATGGAATGAAGATAGGTAACAACTAGGCGTGAATTAGCTTCCAACGTGTATCTAGATGACATGGCATCCATTGGGTAGCCTAGAGATGAACTAGCTTCAAGGTAAGCTAGATGAGTGTCTTGGTAGCTATCTAGGTGAGTTATATCTTGATAAACTCAAGCTAGTTAGTTTGGTCTTCTCAGCTCCTCAGCTACTCTCCCAGCTACTTCCAGCTACCTTTAGTCCACTTTTCAGCATTTTGGTCCAAAACTCTCCTCCAGCTAAGTTTAGCTACATGCTAGCTCCTACAGCTAAGTTGAGCTTTCCTTAGTGTTCCATGAGCTGCCATATTCTATGTGAGCTATTTGTGAGCTGCATTTGATGTCCAAATAATCCACCAAGCTACCCCAACATGTGCCATGATCCAATGTACCTACATGTGCAGGGAAACAAGGTAAGTCCATGGCATTGAGCTGTTATGAGCTAAATACCTTGCTGCCATGTATGATTATGGTGATGTGAGCTATGTTTGAAGGTCGTGAGCTAATTATATCATCTCAAAATATGTGTAAGATAATGCATGAAGCTTAAGAGCTAATATGAATGCATATGAACTAATGAAATGATTTATAATGATGCTGCCTTGATGTATATATGATAATCATGCTTAATATGATTATAAGACTATCCTAGCATGCTTATAACATTGTGTATCAATCATAAAGATATGGGTATATGTTGTATGCATGAATATTATATAACATGGTATTCATAAATGACAAATGGAAACATGTAATAATAATATCCTAAGAAATGATATTTAATCATAGCATATATTTGAATAATATGAACAACATGATCAAATAAGCATAGGATGGAAATAATAATATGATAATTTATACTAACATGTGAATGCATGGTTATGATAGAATAGAATGTATAAATGATATAGTATAAGATAGGGTAATGAAGAACTCCCTTAGAAATATCTTTGAAGAACATCCATGGTGTGTTCAAGTCATGGAGAAAGTTGGAGCTAGTTTGGATTGTATCATCCTCCCCTTCTTTTAGGTGATTTGTCCTCAAATCGAAGTAGTTTCTCATTGAAGACCTTCTTGATGTAGGAAGGATTGATTCCTTATGTTTTCCTCCAATAGATGATTCACACGATATGTTCAACCTCTTGGCTTCAAATATGGTAACTTCACATCCTTTGATGGGAGGACACAATGTTTGGGAATCATCACATATCCTTTAAACAGGAGAGACATAGCCCTTCACGAACCAACTTGATCCCTTTCTTTATTCTTTGAATCATCACAATGCTTGGAAAGGACCTCTATATCTTTATTTCCTCCTTTTAATTCACCATAATTGTTGGTGAAAAAGTTTGTCTCTTGGTTGGAGTCATCACGTCGCTTAGTGAAGATAAGTGTTCTTTGAATGACTTTTTGGGGCAGATTTAAATCATCGTGTCCTTTCACCATTGTACCTCTCCAAATGATTACCTTGAGGGTTGGTATGATTTCTTCACCATAAGGATGAAACAAGTTGCTGCAAAATAAATCAAAGTTAGTAAATGAAAAATTATTAACAAGATGAATGGAAATAGCAAACCAGGGTGGATGTTTAATGGGTATTGGTTGCTTAATGATGAAAAACTCCATTGGTTGCTGAATTCCCTTTAATATGTGCAATGTACTTGGAGTCTGAATGATCTCAACTCTTGGTACTTCAATTGGCTCATTCTTTCGAATTTTAAGAGGTACATCCTTTGAAATGTCAAAGGGCATATCTTGTGGATCACCAAAAGTCACGTCTATTGATTCTTCAAAAGACATGTTTCTTGAATCTTCAACTTGAAGTGACATGTCTATTGGATTGTCCTGCACGTCAAAAGAAAGAATAGGAGTAGGATTAGATAAAATATGTTCTTCACCCTCATTTTCCTTTTCCTCTTTGCTCCAATATTCAATCCTTTCATTTTGTTCATTTTCAACTCTCTCTACTCTTTTCTTATGCAAAACTTCTCTTTCAACTTTCTTCATGGCTTTAGCTTTCTCCCATTCCTCTATACGTGATTTGAGGGTAACCTGACATTCATGGACTTGATTTGGAAGCATAGGTGCCAATATGATTTATTTCCTTGATGTTGGAAAGAGTACTTGTTAGAAAATCCATTATGGGTAGCCTTCTTGTCAAACTGCCAAGGACGTCCTAATATAATGTGGCTTGCACTCATGGGCACCACGTCACAAAGAACTTCATCATTGTATCTTCCAATTGAAAAAAGGTACAACAACTTGCTTGGTTACCTTGGCTTCTCCCACATCGTTGAGCCACTGAAGTTTATATGGATGAGGATGTTTGGAAGTCTTGAGACCCAACTTTTCCACCATGTGAGTACTTGCTACATTTGTACAACTTCTTCCATCAATGATCACCACGCAAATTTTATCTCCCACGTGACATTTGGTATGGAAGATGTTCTCTCTTTGTTCATCCTCTTGACTTTGAATGTTCAAAGTCCTTTTGACTACAAAGATGTTGGATGGAAGAGACATGTTAGCAAATAAGGAAAAAATAAAATGTGTGTAGGACCTTACCAGAATTGATGTAAGCACGCTTTCAACTATAAAGGGAGTACTCTTGAACATTCTTTTAAAGCATTTACTTTATAATAACCTTATAATATATACTATTATATTACATATCATTCTAAGGATATTAGTTATGAAGTTAAAGAATAACTTAGTATGAATACATCTTACACATTGTTATTTTTAATATGTTAAGCATGTTAGGATAGCTATATAATTATATTATGCATGATTATAACATATACATCAAGGCAGCATACTTATAATGCATTTCATTAGTTCATTTGCATTCATATTAGCTCTTAGGCTTTATACCTTACCTTACACATATTAGGAGATGATATAATTAGCTCATGACATTTAAACTTAGCTCACATTACCATAATCAAACATGGCAACAAGGTAATTAGCTCATATTAGCTCAATACCATGGAATTACCTTGTTTCCTTGCACATGTAGGTACATTGGAGCATAATAAACGTTGAGATAGCTTGGTGAATAATTTGGACTTCATATGCAGCTCACAATCAGCTTACAAAGTACAAGGCAGCTCATGGAACACTAAGGGCAGCTCGGTTCAGCTGGAGGAGCTTAAGGCTAGCTAAACTTAGCTAGTTGGACTATTTGGAGCTGAGTTGCCAAAAGTGATGTCAAAGGTAGCTGAATGTAGCTGAACATAATATTGAGGAGCTCACAAGGACTTACCTAGGAAGTTTGTTCACAAACAGCCCATGTTTGCTAGTTAGCTTTACAACTCAAGACACATGCACGCCCAAGAGAGAAAGCACATGACCAGCCCCCATGTGCCTTGCATGAGGATCATTTAGGCGCCAAGATGAAGAGTTCTCTCCCTATTCGGCCAAGCCATGTGTTTTGCATCTGAACAGCCCCATGTGCCTTGCATGTGGTTTATTTAGGCGCCAAGATGAAGAGCTCTCTCCCTATTCGGCCAAGCATCATTTCCCATTCAATTTGGCGCCAACTTGAGGGGACACAAGGACTATTCGGCCAATGATTATTTCCCTCCATAAAGGACCAAAACATTATGTCATTTAGCATTTAATTATGTCATTTTATAGAGGCACAAGGGCTGGCTGAACCACCATGTATCCATTCGGCCATGCCCCTCCATTTCCTATAAATAGGAAATCACAATTCATTTGTAATCAGACCTTTTATTTTAATTGAAGTGAGATTTTTCTCTTTCTTAATTCATGGTGACTTTTTATCGACTTATCAAGTATTTTATACTTGTGGCGTCAACCCTTTTCTTTCATCTTGATACTTCTTGATGTGATCCTACCGACCACCAAGTTCAAACAAAACATGCTCACAACTTTGAAGTTCTTCCAAGATGATTCTAAGGGATTCTTACCTTATTTTATTATTTATTTACTCATTTATGCATTACATGTCACGTGAATATGTTTATCTTATTCTTATTTTTTTCTTGAATATTATATGCTGTCATTTATATGTATAATATATGATATTCATGCATGACTCATTAATTCACATCTTTATATAACTCATTCACATCTTTATATATGAGATGAGATGCGTACAAATGAAGGCAAGCCACTCTATTTATAGGAAATGAGAGGGCTTGGCCGAATGGTTACATGATGTTTTGGCTAGATACATGACTTTAGGAAGATACATAATGTTTTAAAATGAAAGATCACGTCATTTGGGCTTGTGATGGTTCGGCTAACCCTTCATAAAGGGACTTGATGATTCGGCTAAGGATGGGAAGACATCTCCCTTGGCTGAATGGTGATGCTGGTTCATCTTGGCGCCATTTCTCTTCTCTTTAGCCGAATGGGTTTGTATCTCCTCAAGTTGGCGCCAAATGTTCTCATGTGCATGGCATGTGATGTGGCCAAATAGGCATGGAGCTCTATCTCATGTCTCTTGGTGATTTAAGCCTCCAATGCTAGCAAACTCTTCGCCAACGTGCTCCTAGATGAAAAGGCATCTTCATGGGCAGTATCATTCATGAAAGGTCACAATGTTTGATAATGGTGTCCCTTCATGTTTGAGCTATTTATGGTGTGAATGAGCTGGTGGTGAGCTGGCCTTAGATGACTTGTAACATGATGAACGTTTGGGCAGCTCCTTGTGGAAAGGTACCTCTCGAGGTGGCAACTATTCGCGAAAAGGTATGATTTCACAAATTTTGACTTAGGACATATTTGAAGTGTCCTAAGTGGTGATGATGATGGTGCAACTCCCCAGCTGAAATGAGTTCATCTTGTAGCTCAAATCTTCAGCTCAATCCAGCTATGAGCTCACGGCCTCAAAACAACTTTTCATCAATGATTCCTTATAATCTCCTAAACATCCCTATGTGAGTTTCCTTGCTGTTTCATGCTCCATTTAGCTCCAATATAGCTCCCAAGTGTTGGCCGAATGTGCCTAAATGCTTAACATAAAGAAATAAACTAAGTAAATGAACTTATGCAATGTAGTATATAATAATGTGGACTATAGGTTATTTAATATTCAATATGTAACATATTAAACAACCTATTATATAATGGTTGTTTCTCATTAAAAGATTTTAAAACATTAAGGCACTTATGAGAAAGTACTTCCCTGAATTGTTTTGCCTTTGCACGAGTGATAGGTCCAATGGGCATGACTTCAGGATCTATTTGTGTAGTTGTGATCACATCATCCTCCCCTTCTTTTGAGCGATTTGTCCTCAAATCGTCATTGTCTTCAAATGGAGAAAGATTTGAAATATTAAAAGTTGCACTTACATTGTATTCACCAGGTAGATCCAATTTGTATGCATTATCATTGATCTTCTTAATGATTTGGAATGGTCCATCTCCTCTTGGAAACAATTTGGATTTCCTTTGGGAAGGGAAACATTCTTTTTTGAAATGCACCCACACCCAATCACCTTCTTCCAATTTTAGTGGCTTGCGTCCCTTATTTGCTTGTTGTTCATATTGTCTTTTCCGTTTTTCTATATTTTCTCGAACTTGCTGATGAAGTTTCTTAACGAACTCAGCCTTGCTCTTGCCATCTTTGTTGATTATGTGTTCCTGAGGCAAATGAAGAAGATCTAAAGGTGTTAAGGGGTTAAATCCATATACTACCTCAAATGGTGACATCTTGGTTGTTGAATGGACTGCCCGATTATATGCAAATTCAACGTGTGGTAAACATTCCTCCCAAGCTTTGATGTTCTTTTTGATGATAGATCTCAACAATGTTGATAGTACTCGATTTACCACTTCGGTTTGCCCATCTGTTTGAGGGTGACACGTTGTGGAGAAAAGCAACTCTGTCCCAATCTTACTCCATAACGTCCTCCAGAAATGGCTAGGAAATTTGACATCTCTATAACTATAGTTCTTGGAACGCAATGTAATCTCACATTTTCTTTGAAGAACAAGTTAGCCACATGTGTTGCATCGTCTGTCTTGTGGCATGGTATGAAATGTGCCATTTTGGAAAAACGATCTACAACAACAAATATTGAATCTCGTCCATTATTGGTCCTTGGTAGTCCCATCACAAAGTCCATTGATATGTCAACCCATGGTGTTTGAGGAATAGGTAGAGGCATGTAAAGTCCATGAGGCATAACCTTTGATTTTGCCCTTTTGCAAGTGACACATCGTTCACATACCCTTTCAACGTCTCTCTTCATCTTAGGCCAATAAAGGTGTTGTTTCAAAATTTCCAATGTTTTGCTTACTCCAAAATGACCCATGAGACCTCCTTCATGTGCTTCTCAAACAAGCACTTCTCGAAGGGATCCTTGAGGAATGCATAGACACCCTTCTTTGAATAGATATCCTTCATGCCTATAAAACTTTTCATATGCACCTTTCTCACAAGCCTTATACTTTTCTTCAAAGTCATGGTCAGTAGCATAGCAATCTTTAATATATGAAAACCCGATTAATTTTGAATCAAGAGCATTAAGGAGAACAAACCTTCGAGATAGAGCATCGGCTACAATGTTTTCTTTTCCTTTCTTGTAATGAATGACATAAGTGAACGACCCCGAAAACTCCACCCATTTGGCATGCCGCTTGTTTAACTTATGTTGGCCCTTGATATGCTTTAAGGCTTCATGGTCGGTGTGTATGACGAATTCCTTTGGTAGAAGATAATGCTGCCAAACTTCAAGTGCCCTTATGAGAGAATACATCTCTTTATCATAAGTTGGATAGTTTAGCAAGGCACCATTCATCTTTTCACTAAAATATGCAATGGGTCGTCCTTCTTGAGTCAAAACAGTCCCAATTCCGATTCCAGAAGCATCACATTCCACTTCAAAAGTCTTATCAAAGTTAGGTAATGCAAGTAAAGGTGCCTTGGTTAGACATTCCTTCATTTCGTTAAAGGCATCTTCTTGTTCTTTGCCCCATGAAAAGATTGAATTCTTTTTAATGATCCCTGTTAAGGGGGCGGCAATAGAACTAAAATTAGGCACAAACCTTTTGTAAAAACTTGCAAGACCATGAAAACTTCAGACTTGACTAATTGAAGTAGGTGTAGGCCACTCTTGAATGGTTTTGATCTTTTCAGGATCAACTTCAAGTCCCTGTGAACTTACAATAAAGCCTAAGAAGGTTAAACTGTTAGTGCAAAAGACACATTTCTTCATGTTTGCATAAAGCTTTTCCTTTTGAAGGGTTTCAAGAACATACCTCAAGTGTTGCACATGTAATTCCAAGTCATGACTATAAATAAGAATATCATCAAAATAAACCACAAAAACTTACTGATGAATGGCCTGAGTACATGATTTATTAACCTCATAAAGGTGCTTGGTGCGTTTGTTAATCCGAAAGGAATCACCATCCATTCATACAATCCTTGCTTTGTCTTGAATGTGGTCTTCCACTCGTCTCCTTCTTGCATTCTGATTTGATGATATCCACTCTTTAAATCAATTTTAAAGAACATAGTGGCTCCACTCAATTCATACAACATATCATCAAGTCTTGGTATAGGATGTCGGTATTTGATGGTAATTTGATTGATAGCATGACAGTCTACACACATTCTCCATGAACCATCCTTTTTGGGCACAAGTAACACCAGAACAGCACATGGACTCAAACTCTCTCGTATGTATCCTTTGTCCATCAATTCTTCAACTTGTTTATGAAGTTCCTTGGTTTCTTCAGGGTTACTTCTATATGCTGGTCGGTTTGGAATGGATGCACCCGGTATAAAATCAATTTGATGTTCGATCCCTCTAATAGGTGGCAATCCACTAGGAATATCTTCTGGGAATAATTCTTCAAATTCCTGCAACAAAGATGAAATAGAAGAAGGAAAACTTTTTGGAATATTAGTCAAAATTAAGCTTTCCTTGTACCTAAGTACAATTAGAGCTTTGTAGGATAACAAATGTTTCCTAATGTCTTTTCCTCCAGCATATATGTTCATCTTCGTTGGTTCCTCTTCCTTGATAGATTCGAAAGCTTCAATGCTTTTCTTCAAAGCATCTTGATCTTCAGACACTTGATTTGGTAAAAAAGGAGTCAAAATGAATTTCTTTTCATTGTGATAGAAAGAGTACCAGTTTGTGAAACCATCATGGATAGCCTTCTTATCAAATTGCCAAGGCCTCCCTAGAAGTATATGGCACGCATTCATTGGAATGACATCACAAAGGACTTGATCTTGGTATTTCCCTATTGAAAAGGAAATGTTGACTTGTTTGGTGACTTTAACTTCTCCTCCATCATTTAGCCATTGTAGCTTGTATGGTGTAGGATGTTTAAGTGTCTTGAGTCCAAGTTTAGCCACCACCATTAAAGTGCTTGCAACATTGGTACAACTTCCTCCATCAATAATCATGAAACAAACCTTGTTGTTTACATGACATCTAGTGTGAAAAATGTTCTCTCATTGATTATTCTCCATGGACTGAATATTCAAGGCTCTTTTTACTACAAAAACTTGTCCTGAAACTTGAGACATTGTTAATAGATAAATAAAACAAAATAAACCTTACCATCACACTCACAAAGTCTCACAAGTTCACTCCAAAAAAAAAGATCACTCCACTCAACACTCGTGTTTACTCTCGGGAATATTTTATGGCTTTTAACAATTCCCCTTTTGATCTCACTCTCTCAATAGCCTTTTTCCACTCAAATTTCTCTTGCTAAGTCCTTTGAGTAACTTACTCAAGATTAGAACAAGTTAATTCTTTCCTTGTGTGCGTCGGCTGCAAATAGGTTAGGGTAGAAAGGAATAGAAATGGAAAGGTAGAAGAAAGGATTAAAAGGTATTTAAAAGAAAGAAATGGTTGAAGACAAGGAAAATGAAAGGATAGAAAAGGAAGAGGTGACTTACAATTCAAGAAACAACACTTACTACAACCTTTCACAAGAAAAAATAAGGTTATCTTCTCTTAGTGTAGATGGCCTCTTTGATGTACTTTGCTATGGTAGAGCACTTTTCCTTGGCTTGCTTTTCTCTTTTTGAAATCTTTTTCTTTTTCTTCTTTTCTTCTTTTCTTCTTTTTGTCTTTTCTTTCTTTTTGTACTCCAATTTTGTTGAAGGAGTATTTTTCTCTTTTGAAATTCTTTTTTTCTTTGCACGCTAATGAAAATTTTGTTGTCAATCCAACTATGCTCTGATTACCATTTGATTTAAGGTGAATCTACACGCTTTGATGGAAGAGAGTAGATAGCCTTATTGTGTCCCGATCTAGGATTGGCAAGTACTAATGTCCTTGAATTTATAAGTTTGGGCTGCAAAATAAGATAAGAAAATATGATTAATAATGGACTTAAATAAAGGAATAATAATATAAGTAATGAAATGAATTAAAGATAGGATAGAGATGGCTGCGGAATTGATGGTATTGATGGATGTTGTTGATGGTGGCAATGATTAAATGGAGATGGTGTTGATTTGTATCTCAAACTCGCCAAAGATGAAATAATGCTATCGAGCACAATCCCGGTCTTCACAAACTTGTTTGAGGGGTGGTGATAGTGTCTTCAACCCACTAGATATCAATCTAGGAATTTTGGAATCAGGATGGAATGAATGACGCCACAAGTATATGAATTATACTTGCTTAATCGATAAAGTTCACAAAGAACTTTGAAGAGAAATAACTCACAAGAGTATGTTTTTATATATGAGATGAGATGCGTACAAATGAAGGCAAGCCACTCTATTTATAGGAAATGAGAGGACTTGGCCGAATGGTTACATGATGTTTCGGCTAGATACATGACTTTAGGAAGATACATAATGTTTTAAAATGAAAGATCAAGTCATTTGGGCTTGTGATGGTTCGACTAACCCTTCATAAAGGGACTTGATGATTCGGCTAAGGATGGGAAGACATCTCTCTTGGCCGAATGGTGATGCTGGTTCATCTTGGCGCCATTTCTCTTCTCTTTAGCCGAATGGGTTTGTATCTCCTCAAGTTGGCGCCAAATGTTCTCATGTGCATGGCATGTGATGTGGCCGAATAGGCATAGAGCTCTATCTCATGTCTCTTGGTGATTTAAGCCTCCAATGCTAGCAAACTCTTCGCCAACGTGCTCCTAGATGAAAAGGCATCTTCATGGGCAGTATCATTCATGAAAGGTCACAATGTTTGATAATGGTGTCCCTTTATGTTTGAGCTATTTATGGTGTGAATGAGCTGGTGGTGAGCTGGCCTTAGATGACTTGTAACATGATGAACGTTTGGGCAGCTCCTTGTGGAAAGGTACCTCTCGAGGTGGCAACTATTCGCGAAAAGGTATGATTTCACAAATTTTGACTTAGGACATATTTGAAGTGTCCTAAGTGGTGATGATGATGGTGCAACTCCCCAGCTGAAATGAGTTCATCTTGTAGCTCAAATCTTCAGCTCAATCCAGCTATGAGCTCACGGCCTCAAAACAACTTTTCATCAATGATTCCTTATAATCTCCTAAACATCCCTATGTGAGTTTCATTGTTGTTTCATGCTCCATTTAGCTCCAATGTAGCTCCCAAGTGTTGGCCAAATGTGCCTAAATGCTTAACATAAAGAAATAAACTAAGTAAATGAACTTATGCAATGTAGTATATAATAATGTGGACTATAGGTTATTTAATATTCAATATGTAACATATTAAACAACCTATTATCTAATGGCTGTTTCTCATTATAAGATTTTAAAACATTAAGGCACTTATGAGAAAGTACTTCCCTGAATTGTTTTGCCTTTGCACGAGTGATAGGTCCAATGGGCATGACTTCAGGATCTATTTGTGTAGTTGTGATCACATCATCCTCCCCTTCTTTTGAGCGATTTGTCCTCAAATCGTCATTGTCTTCAAATGGAGAAAGATCTGAAATATTAAAAGTTGCACTTATATTGTATTCACCAGGTAGATCCAATTTGTATGCATTATCATTGATCTTATTAATGATTTGGAATGGTCCATCTCCTCTTGGAAACAATTTGGATTTCCTTTGGGAAGGGAAACGATCTTTTCTGAAATGCACCCACACCCAATCACCTTCTTCCAATTTTAGTGGCTTGCGTCCCTTATTTGCTTGTTGTTCATATCATCTTTTCCGTTTTTCTATATTGTCTCGAACTTGCTGATGAAGTTTCTTAACGAACTCAGCCTTGCTCTTGCCATCTTTGTTGATTATGTGTTCCTGAGGCAAAGGAAGAAGATCTAAAGGTGTTAAGGGGTTAAATCCATATACTACCTCAAATGGTGACATCTTGGTTGTTGAATGGACTGCCCGATTATATGCAAATTCAACGTGTGGTAAACATTCCTCCCAAGCTTTGATGTTCTTTTTGATGATAGATCTCAACAATGTTGATAGTACTTGATTTACCACTTCGGTTTGCCCATCTGTTTGAGGGTGACACGTTGTGGAGAAAAGCAACTTTGTCCCAATCTTACTCCATAACGTCCTCCAGAAATGGCTAAGAAATTTGACATCTCTATAACTATAGTTATTGGAACGCCATGTAATCTCACAATTTCTTTGAAGAACAAGTTAACCACATGTGTTGCATCGTCTGTCTTGTGGCATGGTATGAAATGTGCCATTTTGGAAAAACGATCTACAACAACAAATATTGAATCTCGTCCAAGATGATATTCAGAGAAACAATATCTTTCATACAAGATGCCATGTCAAGGATAAGGTTTGCACAATGATCATCGATGGAGGAAGTTGCACAAACGTAGCCAACACTCTTATGGTTGAAAAACTTGGATTGGCAACGTCAAAACATCCTACTCCATATAAACTCCAATGGCTCAATGAAGGAGGTGAGTTAAATGTTCCAAAAAGGTTCTAATTCCTTTCTCAGTTTGATAGGGAAGCGATGGCGGATTGATGAACGTTGCTCTTGTTGAAGAATCAAACCTAGAAAGCTCTAGACTCAATGAATAACAAAGGTGATGAATATGGGAAGGTGGCGGTAGTCGCTAGGATTGTTTAGGGTTTCTTTTATGTGCTGGAATCAAGACAACACGATTAGAATAAAATAAACAAAAGATAAATAAATGAAAGATGAAATAAGATAATAAAGAAATCAAAAGATCTCCCTTATGAAGGTGAACGGTAAAGATGATTGATGGTGCGGATGGATATGTGGATAATAGATGGATAAGTGTCCTATCGAGCCCTCCTAGTCGCAATGAAAAGGCAAACACGATAAATGGCTCTAACCAACCCTCCTAGTCGCGATGAAAAGGCAAATTGGAGTGTGAAGATTAATCTCCCTCACAAGAACTTGAAAGAACTCCAGGAGAAGAAGCTTCGAAGGCACAAGGCAATCAGCACTTGCAAAAACGAACTCTCGTTGTATTATTAATCAAAGAAATCTTGTGTTACAAAGTTTAATGAAGCCTCCTTTATATAGGGGCTGAGTTCTAAAGGTCCTAAATAACTAATGAATAAAATAATAATAAACTAAATATATCTTAACTCTAATTCCTAATAAAATAATAATAACTAAAGATAATATTTTTAACCCAACCTTAATTCCTAATAAAATAATAAATCTAATCCTAAAAGATAATGCACCATCTTCAGTAAAATAGTCATATCTTGAGTTCCCGATATCGGATTGATGCGATTCAAGAACCGTTAGAAAGATAAGAGACAGACGGTCGTATCTTCAGAAGACATCTTGACTAAATAAGATCAGGATCCCATTCAAAAAGTCGTCGTAAATCTGCTTCTGTTCTGATCTTCTTTTCCAATGCTTGGACGAGTGGATCATTTGGAAGAGTTATTACTTCTTCCTTTGATGTGAGCCTTGTGATGCATGTATCACAGTTGGTAGGTACAAGGACGAGGTGCTTTGTGACATTGTCCCTATGCATGCTAGCCACATCCTACTTGGGAGACCATGGCAGTATGACAAAAGGGCCATTCATGATTGTTTTCACAATCAATACACTTTTAAGCACGATGGACGCAAGGTGACCTTGATGCCTTTAACGCCAAAAGAAGTACAACAGGATCAATTGCATATGCGAAAGAGTGTACAAGCATGGCGCAAAGACAAAACTCCGACGAAAAATGAAGAGGAACTAAACAAGAAACCAAACTTCTTCATAGAGATACATGATGGTTCAATGCTGGAAAATGAAAGGTCACCTACGAAAAGTGGTAATGTTTGGGACTTAAAGTCACAACTCTTCGCTAATGATTTTAATCTACAAAAGGTAAGTACCCCTTCATATGAAACCTTTCTCTCTTCACTTTTCAGGACAATTAACGTGAAAGGTCACTTCCAAAAGGGATCCCTAGATAAAGATCATTCCCAAAAGGTACCTGTTGGTAAATCATATTCCAAAGAAAGGCCTAAAGGGAAATCTTACAAAAGGGTATATAATGGAAGAACACAAACGTTCAAAGGATACTTTCTTTTAGCAAAGAGGCATGAAGCTATGCAAGGGCAGAATGGACTCGATTTGAGGACAAATCGCCCTAAATAAGGGGGGATGATGCAAGCACGTTTTCAACTATAAAGGGAGTACTCTTGAACATTCTTTTAATGCATTTACTTTATAATAACCTTATAATATATATATTATATTACATATCATTCTAAGGATATTAGTTATGAAGTTAAAGAATAACTTAGTATGAATACATCTTACACATTGTTATTTTTAATATGTTAAGCATGTTAGGATAGCTATATAATTATATTATGCATGATTATAACATATACATCAAGACAGCATACTTATAATGCATTTCATTAGTTCATTTGCATTCATATTAGCTCTTAGGCTTTATACCTTACCTTACACATATTAGGAGATGATATAATTAGCTCATGACATTTAAACTTAGCTCACATTACCATAATCAAACATGGCAACAAGGTAATTAGCTCATATTAGCTCAATACCATGGAATTACCTTGTTTCCTTGCACATGTAGGTACATTGGAGCATAATAAACGTTGAGATAGCTTGGTGAATAATTTGGACTTCATATGCAGCTCACAATCAGCTTACAAAGTACAAGGCAGCTCATGGAACACTAAGGGCAGCTCGGTTCAGCTGGAGGAGCTTAAGGCTAGCTAAACTTAGCTAGTTGGACTATTTGGAGCTGAGTTGCCAAAAGTGATGTCAAAGGTTGCTGAATGTAGCTGAACATAATATTGAGGAGCTCACAAGGACTTAGCTAGGAAGTTTGTTCACAAACAGCCCATGTTTGCTAGCTAGCTTCACAACTCAAGCTAGCTTGAAGAAGACACATGCACGCCCAAGAGAGAAAGCACATGACCAGCCCCATGTGCCTTGCATGAGGATCATTTAGGCGCCAAGATGAAGAGTTCTCTCCCTATTCGGCCAAGCCATGTGTTTTGCATCTAAACAGCCCCATGTGCCTTGCATGTGGTTTATTTAGGCGCCAAGATGAAGAGCTCTCTCCCTATTCGGCCAAGCATCATTTCCCATTCAATTTGGCGCCAACTTGAGGGGACACAAGGACTATTCGACCAATGATTATTTCCCTCCATAAAGGACCAAACATTATGTCATTTAGCATTTAATTATGTCATTTTATAGAGGCACAAGGGCTGGCCGAACCACCATGTATCCATTCGGCCATGCCCCTCCATTTCCTATAAATAGGAAATCACAATTCATTTGTAATCAGACCTTTTATTTAATTGAAGTGAGATTTTTCTCTTTCTTAATTCATGGTGACTTTTTATCGACTTATCAAGTATTTATACTTGTGGCGTCAACCCTTTTCTTTCATCTTGATACTTCTTGATGTGATCCTACCGACCACCAAGTTCAAACAAAACATGCTCACAACTTTGAAGTTCTTCCAAGATGATTCTAAGGGATTCTTACCTTATTTTATTATTTATTTACTCATTTATGCATTACATGTCACGTGAATATGTTTATCTTATTCTTAATTTTTGCTTGAATATTATATGCTGTCATTTATATGTATAATATATGATATTCATGCATGACTCATTAATTCACATCTTTATATAACTCATTCAATCCATATGCATCATAGTTAGCTCATTTGCATTCTAACATAGGTGGAAGAATGCACTCATATTTATAATAGCTAAATTCCTATCTAATTATTTATTTACATACTTTGTCTAGGTACATTGGATCCTAAATAGACTTAAGGCAATTGAAGAGTTTGATGGACAGTACACGTCAGTCAGATTGATCGTCATTTTTGAACATGTTCCAAGATTCTTGTGATGTAAGGCGAATCTACACGCTTTGATGGAAGAGAGTAGATAGCCTTATGTGTCCCGATCTAGGATTGACAAGTACTGATGTCCTTGAATTTATAAGTTTGGGCTGCAAAATAAGATAAGAAAATATGATTAATAATGGACTTAAATAAAGGAATAATAATATAAGTAATGAAATGAATTAAAGATAGGATAGAGATGGCTGCGGAATTGATGGTATTGATGGATGTTGTTGATGGTGGCAATGATCAAATGGAGATGGTGTTGATTTGTATCTCAAACTCGCCAAAGATGAAATAATGCTAACGAGCACAATCCCGGTCTTCACAAACTTGTTTGAGGGGTGGTGATAGTGTCTTCAACCCACTAGATATCAATCTAGGAATTTTGGAATCAGGATGGAATGAATGACACCACAAGTATATGAATTATACTTGCTTAATCGATAAAGTTCACAAAGAACTTTGAAGAGAAATAACTCACAAGAGTATGTTTTTATATATGAGATGAGATGCGTACAAATGAAGGCAAGCCACTCTATTTATAGGAAATGAGAGGGCTTGGCCGAATGGTTACATGATGTTTCGGCTAGATACATGACTTTAGGAAGATACATAATGTTTTAAAATGAAATACCAAGTCATTTGGGCTTGTGATGGTTCGGCTAACCCTTCATAAAGGGACTTGATGATTCGGCTAAGGATGGGAAGGCATCTCCCTTGGCCGAATGGTGATGCTGGTTCATCTTGGCACCATTTCTCTTCTCTTTAGCCGAATGGGTTTGTATCTCCTCAAGTTGGCGCCAAATGTTCTCATGTGCATGGCATGTGATGTGGCCGAATAGGCATGGAGCTCTATCTCTTGTCTCTTGGTGATTTAAGCCTCCAATGCTAGCAAACTCTTCACCAACGTGCTCCTAGATGAAAAGGCATCTTCATGGGCAGCATCATTCATGAAAGGTCACAATGTTTGATAATGGTGTCCCTTCATGTTTGAGCTATTTATGGTGTGAATGAGCTGGTGGTGAGCTGGCCTTAGATGACTTGTAAAATGATGAACGTTTGGGCAGCTCCTTATGGAAAGGTACCTCTCGAGGTGGCAACTATTCGCGAAAATGTATGATTTCACAAATTTTGACTTAGGACATATTTGAAGTGTCCTAAGTGGTGATGATGATGGTGCAACTCCCCAGCTGAAATGAGTTCATCTTGTAGCTCAAATCTTCAGCTCAATTCAGCTATGAGCTCACGGCCTCAAAACAACTTTTCATTATAATCTCCTAAACATCCCTATGTGAGTTTCCTTGCTGTTTCATGCTCCATTTAGCTCCAATGTAGCTACCAAGTGTTAGCCAAATGTGCCTAAATGCTTAACATAAAGAAATAAACTAAGTAAATGAACTTATGCAATGTAGTATATAATAATGTGGACTATAGGTTATTAATATTCAATATGTAACATATTAAACAACCTATTATCTAATGGTTGTTTCTCATTAAAAGATTTTAAAACATTAAGGCACTTATGAGAAAGTACTTCCCTGAATTGTTTTGCCTTTGCACGAGTGATAGGTCCAATGGGCATGACTTCAGGATCTATTTGTGTAGTTGTGATCACATCATCCTCCCCTTCTTTTGAGTGATTTGTCCTCAAATCGTCATTGTTTTCAAATGGAGAAAGATCTGAAATATTAAAAGTTGCACTTACATTGTATTCACCAGGTAGATCCAATTTGTATGCATTATCATTGATCTTCTTAATGATTTGGAATGGTCCATCTCCTCTTGGAAACAATTTGGATTTCCTTTGGGAAGGGAAACGTTCTTTTCTGAAATGCACCCACACCCAATCACCTTCTTCCAATTTTAGTGGCTTGCGTCCCTTATTTGCTTGTTGTTCATATTGTCTTTTCCGTTTTTCTATATTGTCTCGAACTTGCTGATGAAATTTCTTAACGAACTCAGCCTTGCTCTTGCCATCTTTGTTGATTATGTGTTCCTGAGGCAAAGGAAGAAGATCTAAAGGTGTTAAGGGGTTAAATCCAAATATTACCTCAAATGGTGACATCTTGGTTGTTGAATGGACTGCCCGATTATATGCAAATTCAACGTGTGGTAAACATTCCTCCCAAGCTTTGATGTTCTTTTTGATGATAGATCTCAACAATGTTGATAGTACTCGATTTACCACTTCGGTTTACCCATCTGTTTGAGGGTGACACGTTGTGGAGAAAAGCAACTTTGTCCCAATCTTACTCCATAACATCCTCCAGAAATGGCTAAGAAATTTGACATCTCTATAACTATAGTTCTTGGAACGCCATGTAATCTCACAATTTCTTTGAAGAACAAGTTAGCCACATGTGTTGCATCGTCTGTCTTGTGGCATGGTATGAAATGTGCCATTTTGGAAAAACGATCTACAACAACAAATATTGAATCTCGTCCATTATTGGTCCTTGGTAGTCCCATCACAAAGTCCATTGATATGTCAACCCATGGTGTTTGAGGAATAGGTAGAGGCATGTAAAGTCCATGAGGCATAACCTTTGATTTTGCCCTTTTGCAAGTGACACATCGTTCACATACCCTTTCAACGTCTCTCTTCATCTTAGGCCAATAAAGGTGTTATTTCAAAATTTCCAATGTTTTGCTTACTCCAAAATGACCCATGAGACCTCCTTCATGTGCTTCTCGAACAAGCACTTCTCGAAGGGATCCTTGAGGAATGCATAGACGCCCTTCTTTGAATAGATATCCTTCACGCCTATAAAACTTTTCATATGCACCATTCTCACAAGCCTTATACTTTTCTTCAAAGTCATGGTCAGTAGCATAGCAATCTTTAATATATGAAAACCCAATTAATTTTGAATCAAGAGCATTAAGGAGACATACCTTCGAGATAGAGCATCGGCTACAATGTTTTCTTTTCCTTTCTTGTAATGAATGACATAAGTGAACGACTCCAAAAACTCCACCCATTTGGCATGCCGCTTGTTTAACTTATGTTTGCCCTTGATATGCTTTAAGGCTTCATGGTCGGTGTGTATGACGAATTCCTTTGGTAGAAGATAATGCTGCCAAACTTCAAGTGCCCTTATGAAGAATACATCTCTTTATCATAAGTTGGATAGTTTAGCAAGGCACCATTCAACTTTTCACTAAAATATGCAATGGGTCGTCCTTCTTGAGTCAAAACAGCCCCAATTCCGATTCCAGAAGCATCACATTCCACTTCAAAAGTCTTATCAAAGTTAGGTAATGCAAGTAAATGTGCCTTGGTTAGACATTCCTTCATTTCGTTAAAGGCATCTTCTTGTTCTTTGCCCCATGAAAAGATGAATTCTTTTTAATGATCCCTGTTAAGGGGGCGACAATAGAACTAAAATTAGGCACAAACCTTCTGTAAAACTTACAAGACCATGAAAACTTCAGACTTGACTAATTGAAGTAGGTGTAGGCCACTCTTGAATGGCTTTGATCTTTTCAGGATCAACTTCAAGTCCCTGTGAACTTACAATAAAGGCTAAGAAGGTTAAACTATTAGTGCAAAAGACACATTTCTTCATGTTTGCATAAAGATTTTCCTTTTGAAGGGTTTCAAGAACATACCTCAAGTGTTGCACATGTAATTCCAAGTCATGACTATAAATAAGAATATCATCAAAATAAACCACACAAACTTACGATGAATGGCCTGAGTACATGATTTATTAACCTCATGAAGGTGCTTGGTGCGTTTGTTAATCCGAAAGGAATCACCATCCATTCGTACAATCCTTGCTTGTCTTGAATGCGGTCTTCCACTCGTCTCCTTCTCGCATTCTGATTTGATGATATCCACTCTTTAAATCAATTTTAAAGAACATAGTGGCTCCACTCAATTCATACAACATATCATCAAGTCTTGGTATAGGATGTCGGTATTTGATGGTAATTTGATTGATAGCATGACAGTCTACACACATTCTCCATGAACCATCCTTTTTGGGCACAACTAACACCGGAACAGCAAATGGACTCAAACTCTCTCGTATGTATCCTTTGTCCATCAATTCTTCAACTTGTTATGAAGTTCCTTGGTTTCTTCAGGGTTACTTCTATATGCTGGTCGGTTTGGAATGGATGCACCCAGTATAAAATCAATTTGATGTTCGATCCCTCTAATAGGTGGCAATCCACTAGGAATATCTTATGGGAATAATTCTTCAAATTCCTGCAACAAAGATGAAATAGAAGAAGGAAAACCTTTTGGAATATTAGTCAAAATTAAGCTTTCCTTGTACCTAAGTACAATTAGAGCTTTGTAGGATAACAAATGTTTCCTAATGTCTTTTCCTCCAGCATATATGTTCATCTTCGTTGGTTCCTCTTCCTTGATAGATTTGAAAGCTTCAATGCTTTTCTTCAAAGCATCTTGATCTTCAGACACTTGATTTGGTAAAAGAGGAGTCAAAATGAATTTCTTTTCATTGTGATAGAAAGAGTACCGGTTGTGAAACCATCATGGATAGCCTTCTTATCAAATTGCCAAGGCCTCCCTAGAAGTATATGGCAGCATTCATTGGAATGACATCACAAAGGACTTGATCTTGGTATTTCCCTATTGAAAAGGAAATGCTGACTTGTTTGGTGACTTTAACTTCTCCTCCATCATTTAGCCATTGTAGCTTGTATGGTGTAGGATGTTTAAGTGTCTTGAGTCCAAGTTTAGCCACCATTAAAGTGCTGCAACATTGGTACAACTTCCTCCATCAATAATCATGAAACAAACCTTGTTGTTTACATGACATCTGGTGTGAAAAATGTTCTCTCATTGATTATTCTCCATGGACTGAATATTCAAGGCTCTTTTTACTACAAAAACTTGTCCTGAAACTTGAGACATTGTTAGTAGATAAATAAAACAAAATAAACCTTACCAGCACACTCACAAAGTCTCACAAGTTCACTCCAAAAAAAAATAACTTATATAAAGATGTGGACTATAGGTTATAATAATAACTCATGCATCATATGATAATGAATATTATTTTTATAACTATATATTATATGCATGAATATCAATCAATAATGCAAACCATATGACATAATGAATGAATGCTCATGTTTTGATAATTCAAGTAGAGTCTAATATGCAAATGTATGCTCATAATAATACATAGTGCATAAATGAGTAAATTTAAGATAAAGTAAGGTAGAACTCCCTTAGATTGAACTTGATGGATCATCAATGATGTGAGTATGTCATGAAGAAAGTTAGTGCAAGACAGGATCACATCATCTCCCCTACTTTTAGGGGATTTGTCCTCAAATCGAAAGGTGAATTCTCCTTAGTGTTTTTCCATTCAAACGTTGTTGATTTATCTTCAAAATATAATCATTCAGTAGCAACTTGTTCAAGACATTCCCTTTCAAAAAGATCTATGAGAGGATCTTTTTGAAAAGTTATAAACCTTGAATAAGTACCTTGAGCCTCATTGTCCTGAAAAGAAAGAAGACTTTCATAAGTAAGGGAATTATGAACCATTGTTAGGTTGAAAGTATACTCCCTGTTCATATCTTTTTGATGGCCAAGAATGATTTCTTTTGAATCACAAGAGATGTTGCTTTGAACATTCATAACTTTTTCCATTCTAAAAGACACATTATTTGGTCCTCCAAGGATCATGTCCTTTGATTGAAAAGTCGTAGCCTTAGGTTCTAGAAGAGTCACGTCCTTTAAGCCTTTATTAATCACGCCTCTTGGCTCTTTCCCTTGACAAGTTGTGCATTTTAGATTGTCCTGCAAATCAAAGAAAATTTCTACAATTTCATGTTTAGAATAATCATCCTTGATCTTTTGTCTTGTCCATAAGCATTCTCGAATGACCTTGTCATCAAAAATTGATAAGATAATACCATAGACATGAATAGATTTTCTGCAAAATAAATCAAAACATGTAAATGAAAAACTATTGAAAAGATGAAAGGAATTATCAAATCAGGGTGGATGTTTAATGGGAGTTGGTTGTTGAATTCTTTCCTGGATGTGCAATGCACTTGTAATGTCAACGAACATAACCCTTGGAACTTCAAGTAATGCTTCTCTTGGAACTTCAAATGGCATAACCTTTGAAATATCAAGAGACATGTTTTGTGAATCACCAAAAGTCATGGATTTTTGATACATGCATCACAAGGTTCACATCAAAAGAAGAAGTAATAACTCTTCCAAATGATCCACTCGTCCAAGCTTTGGAAAAGAAGATCAGAACAACAGCAGACTTGAGACGACTTTTTGAATGGGATCCTGATCTTATTTGGTCGACATGTCTTCTGTAGATAAAACCATCTGTCTCTTATCTTTCCAACGGTTCTTGAATCGCATTAATACGATATCGGGAACTCAATATATGGTCATTTTACTGAAGACGGTGCATGCAGGAAATCCTATACGGGATTAATACGTTATTTTGTAAATATTACGAATTTTCAATATTTATATTGATTATTTGTAATATAACATAATATAGGATGATGCATTATCTTTTAGGATTAGATTTATTATTTTATTAGGAATTAAGGTTGGGTTAAAATATTATCTTTAGTTATTATTATTTTATTAGGAATTAGAGTTAAGACATGTTTAGTTTATTATTATTTTATTCATTAGTTGTTTAGGAGCTTTAGAACTCAGCCCCTATATAAAGGAGGCTTCATTCTACTTTGTAAATAAGATTTCTTTGATCAATAATACAACGAGAGTTTGTTTTTGCAAGTGCTGATTGCCTTGTGCCTTCGAAGCTTCTTCTCCTAGAGTTCTTTCAAGTTCTTGTGAGGGAGATTAATCTTCACACTCCAATTTGCCTTTTCATCACGACTAGGAGGGTTGGTTAGAGCCATTGATCGTGTTTGCCTTTTCATTGCGACTAGGAGGGCTCGATAGGACACTTATCCATCTATTATCCACAAATCCATTCGCACCATCAATCATCTTTACCGTTCACCTTCATAAGGGAGATCTTCTGATTTCTTTATTATCTTATTTCATCTTCCGTTTATTTATCTTTTCTTTATTTTATTCTAATCTTATTGCCTTGATTCCAACACATAAAAGAAACCCTAAAGAATCCTACCTGCTGCCGCCACCTTCCCCTATTCATCCCCTTTGTTCTTCATCGAGTCTAGAGCTTTCTAGGTTTGATTCTTCAACAAGAGCAACGTTCATCAATCCGCCACCGCTTCCCTATCAATTGGTATCAGATTTGGGCCGATTCTTGGAGAGAAACAAGCAATCTTGCTTGTTCTTGCACACAAAACCGTCAAGGTACCCCAACGGAGCTAGTTCACAAACGATTCATCGTTTCAGATTCTTTTATTTAATTTTAATTTAGATTTAAATCCTTCTTGTTAGTTTGCTATTTTTTTCTTCAAAAAAACAAAAAAAAAAGCCAAAAAGCCAAAATTTCAAAAAATTGCAAACGAAGGTATTTAGGGCTGATTTTATCCATATATTATATTCATTCTAAGATTAATCCCCAGTCCAAATTTCACCCCAATCGGAGTTCATTGGAGCCTTCAAATACATCATTCAAGATTCATCGGCAGATTCGGTTTAGAATCTTGTCGAATTTCTTGAAAATTTTAAAGGAGGAATTTCGTGGTGAAAATTTCCAGATTGAAACTTCATATATTGGAGATCATTCACACAAAATATCAGAATTTTTGGAGATCAACAACAACTTCGAAAAAAGTGATCAATAAAAACAGATTGTTTGAGGACTCACCGTTCAACAGAGTCTACTGGATACTACTGAAGGTATTTGGTTCTGAAATTTTACAGGTGGTTTCTTGACGTATCTAAAGACATTCAAGAAATTTTTCAGAATTATTGGAAACCGGTAACCCCCTCAAAAACGTTGCTGAAGTTGATCCAGCGTTTTCTAGGTTTTCTGGTTTGGTCCCTTTTTCTTTGACTCTTAGTGCTTTAGGTTCTTTTGTTTTTCCTTGTTATTGTTCTTTTGCATTATCTAACACATTATCTTCTTTGTGTTAGTAGGACTAAAGAGTTTGCATACTTCTTCCTTCTTTGCATTCTCGTTCTCTTGGAGTCTAACCTTTGTTTGGCCTCTTAGAGCTTTTAGGTTTTTCTTATCGCCTTTGCTAGTAATCAAACTCCGATACGAACTGTGAAAGACTACTTGGTAAAGTGAGTTTTAAAGAGTACAAGATCGGCTTACTTGCCTCTCGTTGTGTTACTTTCTTGGAGTGACTTGTGAGGTTTCTTGCTTTGTTGAATTTATTTTATTTTATTTTTATTTTACTTTAAAATTTTCTTTTGAGTGTTATGATTTCAAAATGGGCGACACTAACAACAAGACACTTACGGCTATCTTAGCCACACTTGCCCGACTCACGACTCAAGTTGAAAGATTTGATGAAATCGTGAGAGAACGACAAGAACCACAACTGGATCTACTAAACCAGAATCCAAGACCAAACAATGCTGAACTTTTGGTACCCGAGGAAGAACAACCACGTTTCCAAGCACCCAAACTCTTTACAAAACCAAAGTTCACGATCCCATCTTCCAAAGGAGACAACGATCCAGACAGGTACATCGAATGGGAAGGAAAAGTTGATCTCATGTTCGCATACCATGACTGCCCCCAAGCTAAACAAGTTCACCTCATCACCATACAATTTGAAGGATATGCTTGAACTTGGTGGATGCAAACAAGGAAAAAGATCCAGAACTTTCAAATTCCAACAATCACTTCTTGGACCGACCTCAAACAAACCATGAGGAACCGATTCCTACCGACACATTATACACGAGAAGTTAAACAACGACTACACCGACTTCGACAAGGTAGAAGTTCAGTTGAAGATTACTACAAGGAGATGCAGTCCTTACTCAATAGGGCTAACATAACCGAAAAAGAAGAAGTCACCGTGTCAAGATTCGTCGTCGGCTTAAACTCA
Source organism: Hibiscus syriacus (assembly GCF_006381635.1). Lineage (NCBI taxonomy): Eukaryota > Viridiplantae > Streptophyta > Magnoliopsida > Malvales > Malvaceae > Hibiscus > Hibiscus syriacus. The sequence goes on from NW_024063010.1 coordinate 290,170, forward strand.
AACATCACTGATCTTCTTGATCTACAAGGGTACGAAAACCTTGAAGATACACTAAAGAAAGCAATGACAATCGAAGCACAAATCCAAAGGAGATCTCGAATCAGTGAACATTACCAAGGTACTTCATCCTCTTACCAAGGTAACCCTTCAAATCCTTCCTCATCTTCTACTCCATCTTCTCTGAAAAAGCCAAGAGATGACAAACCTGACAATGAGAAAGAACGACCAGCAAAGAATGACACACTTCCAGCCCCTAAAGATCAAATTTGTGAGGAGGTAGGGAAATCAAAAAAAAGAAAAAGTTGAGAAAGAGGCAAAAGAAAAAGAGGTCACTAGTTACAAAAGCCAAAAGCATAATGACCCATGGGAGGTGAGTGAACCTAATTGTGAGAAGAAAAGAGTGACTCAAAATCTACGTGTGAGCACAAAAGAATTGAGAGAGAACCTTCTTTACAAACAGCCTTTCATCCTTGTTCGCTTTAGAGAATCAATTGTTTCGATTTCTAACATTAACAAGGATTTGCCTAGTGTGTTTTCATCTTTGTTACAGGCTTTTCGAGAAGAATTAGGTGATCCACCTGACGAATTAGCACTGGAAAAAGGAAAACAACACCAAACCAATCTAATTCAAGGTTCCATCATACCTCGTCAAACATACAATCTCGAAGAAACCAAAGAGTTAGATTTGTTACAAAAAGGCTACATCCATGAAAGCCTTAGTCGTATCATCTTAATGACGAAACATGACTTGAACAACTCCACATGCTTTATAGTTCGTGCACAGGGAATCCATGTAAATGATGAGAAAGTAAAAGCAACACGAGACTGGCCCACACCATCTTCCATCGCCAAGAGTTGTCGAATAGTGCTAGGTGACCCTCCTGACGGGTTACCACCTGAAAGCCCTAATCACTATGCCATACCAATGAAGAGTCACGATTTACGAGAGTCCAAAGGTAAATATTGTATTACTCATTTTAATGACATTGTAACGTACTTCTTCTCCTTCTTACAAGGTAAGGCTCGTGAAGTTGTCATCCATACTAAACACAACTCCTTTAAGTGCGTAACATACCGAGGTAAGCAAAACACAGTAGACGATACACTACCACGAAGGTATACTCTTACCTATCAAACTCATACTACTATTCCGAGAATTGAACATATCAAAGATGTATATCACGATAACTCGGATATTTCTACCCATACATTTAAAAGTGCTTTTAATGAGCTTTATCTTGTATATGAGTTTCCTTGCCAATTAAACATGTTATACAGTCCACAAATCTCCTCCTGAGAATCATTAATTCATGAACCACACTTAGGAGACTTAAGGGATTACGTTAACAAACCAGTTGACATGGTCTTTAAACACTCATTCTCGCCACACACGAATAAAACCATGGAGAAATCATACAGAAAGCCAACAGTGACCGACGCCATGTTGAAATTCAACCAAAACATCAGATTACAAGACTTGTATGCAAAAGAGGATTTCAAGACTACAAGAAATCAGTTCCTACAAAGAAGAAACCTCGACTAAAATGCATAAAGACACATCACATTGATCCTGGTAAATGTTTCACAAGTTTTTATTTCAACACATCTAATTCTCTTTCTTTTAGATTTTCAGATTCGAGGACGAATCCTTTTGAGGAGTGGGGGAATGATACATGCACCAGAGTCCATAATACATGCTTTTTTGGACTAATGTTTCTACTCGAACCTATTAGAAGAACAAAGTCTCGAAGATTCAAAGCATATCTATTCGGTAAGCATAATGTGAATGAATTATTAAACTATTCTAATGTTGCTCCCTTTAATGTTTCAGATTCGAGGTCGAATCTTTTTGAAGAAAGGGAGGATGATACATGCATCACAAGGTTCACATCAAAGGAAGAAGTAATAACTCTTCCAAATGATCCACTCGTCCAAGCTTTGGAAAAGAAGATCAGAATAGCAGCAGACTTGCGATGACTTTTTGAATGGGATCCTGATCTTATTTGGTCGACATGTCTTCTGGAGATACAACCTTCTGTCTCTTATCTTTCCAAAGGTTCTTGAATCGCATCAATCCGATATCGCAAACTCAAGATATGGTCATTTTACTGAAGATGGTGCATGCAGGAAATCCTATACGGGATTAATACGTTATTTTGTAAATATTACGAATTTTCAATATTTATATTGATTATTTGTAATATAACTTAATATAGGATGATGCATTATCTTTTAGGATTAGATTTATTATTTTATTAGGAATTAAGGTTGGGTTAAAATATTATCTTTAGTTATTATTATTTTATTAGGAATTAGAGTTAAGACATGTTTAGTTATTATTATTTTATTCATTAGTTGTTTAGGAGCTTTAGAACTCAGCCCCTATATAAAGGAGGCTTCATTCTACTTTGTAAATAAGATTTCTTTGATCAATAATACAACGAGAGTTTGTTTTTGCAAGTGTTGATTGCCTTGTGCCTTCGAAGCTTCTTCTCCTAGAGTTCTTTCAAGCTCTTGTGAGGGAGATTAATCTTCACACTCCAATTTGCCTTTTCATCACGACTAGGAGGGTTGGTTAGAGCCATTGATCGTGTTTGCCTTTTCATTGCGACTAGGAGGGCTCGATAGGACACTTATCCATCTATTATCCACAAATCCATTCGCACCATCAATCATCTTTACCGTTCACCTTCATAAGGGAGATCTTCTGATTTCTTTATTATCTTATTTCATCTTCAGTTTATTTATCTTTTGTTTATTTTATTCTAATCTTATTGCCTTGATTCTAGCACATAAAAGAAACCCTAAAGAATCCTACCTGCTGCCGCCACCTTCCCCTATTCATCCCCTTTGTTCTTCATCGAGTCTAGAGCTTTCTAGGTTTGATTTTCAACAAGAGCAACGTTCATCAATCCGCCACCGCTTCCCTATCACTTTTGGTTATTCAAAAGTCACATCTTTTGGTTTTTCAAAAGCCATTATTTTTTAATCATCTCGTTGAAAAGATATATCTCTTGAATTATCCTGCAAAACAAAAGAGAGAATAGGAGAAGAAGTAAGGTTAGATAAAAATTGTTCCCCACTCTCCTCTTTTCCTCCAATTTCTTTTTAATTCCAATGGTTTCTGCATCCACTCCCCGTTTATCATTTTCAATTCCAATATTTTGTTTAACTTCAAATGCTTTTGTTCATTTGAATTTTTATCCAAACATTCTTCAGTTGCATTGTCTTTAAGTTGTTCTTTCATTGCTTCATTGTTCTTCTTCAAGGTGTTTTGATCTTCATTTACTCGGTTTGGTGAAAATGGATTCAAGATGATTTTTCTTTCATTGTGATAGAAAGAATATCGATTTGTGAATCCATCATGGACAGCACGCTTGTCAAATTGCCATGGCCCACCCAAGAGTAAATGACTCTTATTCATAGGCACCACATCACATAGAATCTCGTCTTTGTAACTTCCAAGTGAGAAAGGCACAAGTACTTGTTTAGTGACCTTCATCTCTTCCTCGTTCAACCATTGCAATCCATATGGGCTGGAATGTTTAATCATTGTAAGCCCCAATTTGTTCACCATGTATGTACTTGCAATGTTTGTACAACTTCCTTCGTCAATATCTACAAGACACACTTTACCATTTACATGGCAACGAGTGTGAAATGTGTTTGTTCTTTGCTGTTCGTTCTCCAATGTTTGGAATGATGAAAGATCATAAGACATTGTTAGTAGAAAGAAAAAATTAAAACCTTACCAGCACGCTCTCAAAGCGTAACAATCTTCACTCCAAAGAAAATTAAGAGGTCACTCCACTCAACACTCGTGTTTACTCTCGGGAATATATATTGGCTTTTAACAATTCCTCTTCTGATCTCACTCTCTTAATAGCCTTTTTCCACTCAATTTCTCTTGTTAAGTCCTTTGAGGAACTTACTTCAGATTAGAACAAGTTAATTATTTCCTTGTGTGCGACGGCTACAAATAGGTTAGGGTAGAAAGAATAAAAGAAAATGGAAAGGTAGAAGAAAGGATTCAAAGGTATTAAAAGAAGGAAATGGTTGAAGACAAGGAAAATGAAAGGATAGAAAAGGAAGAGGTGACTTACAATTCAAGAAACAACACTTATTCCAACCTTTCTCAAGAAAAAATAAGGTTATATTCTCTTAGTGTAGATGGCCTTTTTGATGTACTTTGTAATGGTAGAGCACTTTCCTTGGTTTTTTTGTCTTTTATTTTTATTTTCTTTTCTTCCTTTCTGAATTTTTTTCTTCTTTTTTCTTTTGTCTTTTTCTTTCTTTTTGCACTCTAATTTGTTGAAGGAGCCTTTTCTCTTTTGAACTTCTTTTTGCTTTACACGTCAATGACACTTTTGTTTTAATCCAACCATGCTCTGATTACCGCTTGATGTAAGGTGATCTACACGCTTTGGGAGAAGAGAGTAGATAGTCTTATTGTCTCCCGATCTAGGATTGACAAGTACTGATGTTCTTGAATTATAAGTTTGGCTGCAACATAGATAAGAAAAGGAAAATGTTAATAAAGGAAGATTAATGAAATGAAAAAAAAGGAATCAAATGAAAAAAAAAGGAATGAAATGAAATAAATAAAGGATATAGATGGTTGCAGAATTGATGGTCCTGATGGATGAAGATGATGGTGTTGATGATGAAATGGAGATGGTGTTGTTGTTGTATCTCAAACACGCCAAAGAAGAAATAATGCTAAGGAGCACAATCCCAGTCTTCACAAACTTATTTGAGGGGTGGTGATAGTGTCTTCAACCCACTAGATATTAATCTAGGAATTTAGGAATCAGGATGGAAGGAATGACGCCACAAGTATAGGAATTATACTTGTTTAATTGATAAAATTCACAAAGAACTTTGAAGAGAAATAACTCACAAGAGTAACTTTTATATATGAGATGAGATTAATGCGATCATGCCAAGGACCAATGATGTGATCCTGTCTAGCTCCAAATTTCTCCATGATTTGATCACACCATGGAGGTTATTCAAATCTGGTTCTATGGGAGTTCTACCTTACTTTATCTTATATGTACTTATTTATGCACTATATATTATATAAGCATACAATTTCATATTAGACTATGATTGAATTATCATAACATGTGCATTCATTCATTATGTCCTATGGTTTGCATCATTGATTGATATTCATGCATATAATCTATATTTGTAATAATAATATTCATTCGTTATCGTATGATGCATGAGTTATTATTATAACCTATAGTTCACATCTTTATAATATGCACATTCTTATTACTTTATAATAATTCATATACTTAGCTTATATTATGCTTTCTTTTGTAGGTGCATGTTCGGCCATATGATGGGAGCTGACTTAAAGCTAGCATTTGAGTCCAAAAGCTATGGAAACTTAACTAGGACAACTTCGGGATAGCTCAAGAACATTTTGGTACAAAGTTGCCAGCTGACCCCGAGCTCATAGCTCACTTGAGCTGGACTTTTGAGCTAGCTAGAGACCTCATTTCAGCTAGAGAGTTGCACCATCATCTTCACCACACAGAACACTTCAAATATGGTCTATGTTAATTTTTGTGGATTCGTACCTTTTCGCGAATAGTTGTCATTCCAAAAGGTGTCCTTTTCACAAGGAGCTGACCTATGACTCATCTTCATGTAATTCATCTATGGCCAGCTCATCTTCAGCTCAAACACTTGTAAACTAGCTCAAATGATGAAAGGTTACCTTCCACATAATGTGACCTTTCATGACAAGTTGCTGCACATTGAAGGCCATGACACCTAGATGCATGTTGGAAGTCAAGTCACGCCTAGTTACTGCCATATTCATTCCATGGACTTCAAGACACCATCCTATGGTTGTAACATCACCAAAGCCCTGCAAGAAGACCCATGTGCGTTCAAGTAGGCTGCCATGTGCATCATTCAAGCATGTGCACTCCATGTGACATCAAATTGGCGCCAAAACACCAAGGGATACTTCCTATTCGGCCAAAGACTCTTTCCTCTTCATTTTGGCGCCCAAATAACTTCCAAATGCATTCAAATCAACCATAGGGCCGAACCAACACATAACCATTCGGCCAAGAGCATGTATCTTCATTTAAATCATGTATTTTCATCAAAAATCATGTATTTTCAAAGGGATTTCAACCTTGGCCGAACCATCAAGTATCTATTCGGCCTAAACCCTTTGAAAACTATAAATAGGCTATTGCAATTCATTTGTAAACTACACCCTTTGATATTAAAAATCCTTTGTGAGATTATTCTCTCTTCAAGTTCTTTTTAGAACTATATCGATTAAGTAAGCCTTTCTAAAGCTTGTGGCTTCATTCCCTCCTTGATACTTCTGGTTCCTAGTTCTTATAACTAGAGGTTCAAAGTCCTTTCTTACCATCCCTTGTAAGATTTATAAAAAATGGGTCTTTGCTCTTTATAGCATTGGTTCTTTCTTAGTTTTATAAGATACTATTTCCATCCCCATAATCCATCTTCCATTATCACGCCTATATCATCACCATAGTCCATCACCATATCACGCCTATATCATCACCAAATTCTCAAATTTCCAATTCTTCATCTTTGAATTATCCTTCATCATCAACAAGGCATTCGTCCATCATCACCATTAGAGGCCGAATCCATCATCATTTGAAGGATCATTCTACAACACTTCCGCAGCCCTTCTTTGATAACTATTCTATCCATTTCTATTTCCTTTCTTTAGTATTCATTTATTTAACCAATAATTCTTCTTTTGTGCAGATTATTTTTCAATTCAAGGTGTAGCATTTGGTGTCTTTCCTAGATCGGAAAACAACAAGGTTGCCAACTTCTCCATAATTGAAGAAGCCTGGTTACCCTTACATCAAGCGGTAATCAGAGCTTTGGTGGATTAACATTCAAAGTGCTACAACAAAAAGCAACGAGAAAGAATAAAAGAAAAAAAAAGAAAAGAGAAGACTCCTACAACAAATTTGGAGTGCAAAAGAAAGAAAAGAAAAGAAGAAAATTCAAAGCAAAAGAAAAGTGAAGAAAGTTGCAAAGTACACTCAAAGAGAAGCACCATACAATCTACCCAACATCAAACTTGAAGGACGTATCCTTGTTGTTTCTTGTGAAGGAAGATAGTAAGTGTTGCAACTTGAGTTGTAAGTTATCTTCACTTATTTACTATTTCATTTCCTTTTCTTTCATCTTTTCTTATTCCATTACCTTATCATATTTCTTAACCTTTTCTAGCCTATCCTTTATCATATACCCTAACCATATTGTTTTAAGCCGACGCACAAACTAAGAAACTTGCTCAATCTTGAGTTAGTTCTTTAAAGGACCCACAAGAGAGAATTGAGCGGTAAAAGGCAAATGAGTGGGTGAGATCAGAAGGAATCAGAAAAAGCCAAGAACATATCCCCAAGTGCAAACACGAGTGTGAGTGGAGTGACATTTTAATTTCTTTGGAGTGTTACTGTGAGGTTTTGTGAGAGTGTTCTTGGTAAGGTCCTTTTCACATTTTCATTCTTTATTTCACTAACAATTTTTCATCTTTTCAATGGAGTATGAACAGCAAAGAATGAATGCATTTCACACTCGTTGCCATGTAGATGGTAAAGTGTGTCTTGTAGCTATTAACGGAGGAAGTTGTACAAACATTGCAAGCACATACATGGTGAACAAATTGGGGCTTTCAAGGATTAAACATTCCAGCCCATATGAATGGTTTAATGACGAGGAAGAGTTGATGGTCACTGAACAAGTACTGGTTCCATTCTCAATTGGAAAGTACAAAGGCGAGATTCTATGCGATGTGGTGCCTATGAGTACAAGTCATTTGCTATTTGGACGACCATAACAATTTGACAAACGGGATATCTATGATGGATTCGCAAATCACTATTCATTCATCCACGATAAAAGAAAATTTGTCTTGCCACCACTATCCTCTAACCGAGTAAATGAAGATCAAAACACCTTGAGAGAGCGCATTGAAGCAATGAAGGAGCAACTTGAAGAAGAACGTTTGGAAAAAAGTTCAAGTGAAGGAATGCAATTTGAAATTGAAAAAAATGATGAAAATCAAAGAGTGGATGAAGAAGACATTGGAGTTGAAAATGAGATAGTTGAAAAGAATGAATTTGGAGACAAGAAGGATAAACAACCGATTTTATCTAATGATTCTTTTTCTCCTATTCTTGATTTTTCTTTGATGCAGGATAATGAAAGTACCTCAAAGGATGAACCAATACAATTGTCCATCTGATGTAAGGTACTTGTACCTTTCAAATGATTGTGGATCTAGGAAGGAAGCAAAACAACCTACAAAGTGAATGGCTCAAAATAGAATGGTTAAGGGTGGTAGACGTATGAGTGAATTGGTAGGCTATTTAAATAATGAGTAATGGAAGCGAAAGATAGTTGATAAGGCTATGGTTATGGAGATGAAATAAAAGGATGGTTGTGAGGATAGTATCTTGAAGAAATCTCAAAGAAGAACCAATGCTATATAGAGCAGAGACCCAATCTTTATATTGTTTCTTCAAGGGATGGTGTTAAGTACTTTGACCCACTAGTTATATGAACTAGGAACCAGAAGTATCAAGATGAAAGGAAGGGGTTGACGCCACAAGTATAAAATACTTGATAAGTCGATAAAAAGTCACCAGGACTTAAGAAGAGAATAATCTCACTTTCATTGAATAAAAAGGTGTGATTACAAATGAAATAGGAAAGCCTATTTATAGTTTTTGAAGGGACTTGGCCGAATAGGTACATGTTGGTTCGGCCAACCCTTGTACCTTCCTAAAATGACATGATTTTTAATGAAAAAACAAGACTTTAATGAAAATACATGTTCTTGGCCGAATGGTTATGTGTTGGTTCGGCCCTAAGGATGATTTGAATGCATTTGGAAGTTATTTGGGCGCCAAAATGAAGAGGAAAGAGTCTTTGGCCGAATAGGAAGCATCCCTTGATGTTTTGGCGCCAATTTGATGTCACATGGAGTGCACATGCTTGAATGATGTACATGCCAACCTACTTGAATGCACATGGGTCTTCTTGCAATGCTTTGGTGAGGTTGCAAACATAGGATGATGTCTTAAAGTCCATGGAATGAAGATAGGCAACAACTAGGCGTGAATTAGCTTCCAACATGTATCTAGGTGACATGGCATCCATTGGGCAGCCTAGAGATGAACTAGTTTCAAGGTAAGCTAGGTGAGAGTCTTGGTAGCTAACTAGGTGAGTTATAGTTTGATGAACTCAAGCTAGTTAGCTTTGGTCTTCTCAACTCCTCAGCTACTCTCCCAGCTACTTCCAGCTACCTCTAGTACACTTTTCAGTAATTTGGTCCAATGCTCTCCTCCAGCTAAGTTCAGCTACATGCTAGCTCCTCCAGCTAAGTTTAAGCTCCTTATGTGATGAAATGAGCTGCCATAATATTCATGAGCTAGTGTGAGTTGTTGTGCTTGTCCTTTTAGCTAGCCAAGCTACCATAATATGCCTTTTTTATGTTTCACCTATAGGAATCACCAAACAAATAAAATAAGCAATGTGTGAGCTCATTTAAGGTAAAATGCATGCTGCCGTGAGGTGTTTGAGTGATATGAGCTATGAATGCATGTCATGAGCTAAGTACATAATGATATAACATATGTAAGCTAATGTATAAGACCTAGGAGCTAAAATGAATGTACGTGAGCTAACAAATGAATGATTAAGCATTCTGCCATTTCACGAATGAATTTAATCATGCTTAAATGAATGCAAGACTAATATAACATACTTAACATACTTGAAATAAAATTGTGCATCAATTATAAAGATGTGAATATGTTGTATGCATGAATATCATATAACATGGTATTCATAAATGATAAATGGAAACATGTAATAATAATATCCTAAGAAATGATATGTAATCATAACATATATTTGAATGATATGAAAGACATGATTAACTAAACATAGGATGAAAATAATATGATAATTTACACTAACATGTGAATGAATGCTTATGATAGAATAGAATGTATAAATGATATAATATAAGATAGGGTAATGAAGAACTCCCTTAGAAACAGCTTTGAAGAACATCCATGGTGTGTTCAAGTCATGGAGAATGTTGGAGCTAGTTTGGATCGTATCACCATCATGAACAAGCGTTCACTTCCATTCATAAGCATTAATGGGTTTGTTTTCTCTACTCTTTTGGAATTGATTTTCTTTTCTACTAATCTGATTGTGGTTATAGGAAATGAAAGAAGACATAAGTTTGAGAAAGAGTTGCACCGGAAGATGAGAGGAAACAAAGAAGATGATACAAAATTTGTTCCTACCATGCCTAGCTCGTTAATGGTTATTTCCATTGAATCAAAGGTGATCATTTGGAAAGATATAAAGGCAAAAGCACATGATGTTTCCTACCATCACCAAAGAGAAGTTGAAGGGATAAGTAAGTTAAGAAGACACATCCATGCACCAAAGGACATGTTGGTTACAAACAACACCAAGGAGATGTTCAAGAAACTAGTGTCTTTACAAAAAGACATGATGTTTCAAAACAACCCAAGGAGTTGACGTGATCTACCTACTTGAAAGATTTCAAGGGTTAAGACTCTTCACCAACCATCATGATGATTCCAAGAGAGAAGACGAAGAGTTATATACCTTCTCCAAAGGATATGTTGTTTCAAGTAAAAAGTTTGATCAAATGACTTTTGAGCTAGCTAGAGACCTCATTTCAGCTGGAGAGTTGCACCGTCATCTTCACCACACAGAACACTTCAAATATGGTCTATGTCAATGTTTTTGGATTCGTACCTTTTCGCGAATAGTTGTCATTCCAAAAGGTGCCTTTTCACAAGGAGCTGACCTATGACTCATCTTCATGTAATTCATCTATGGCCAGCTCATCTTCAGCTCAAACACTTGTAAAGTAGCTCAAATGATGAAAGGTTACCTTCCACATAATGTGACCTTTCATGACAAGTTGCTGCACATTGAAGGCCATGACACCTAGATGCATGTTGGAAGTCAAGTCACGCCTAGTTGCTGCCATATTCATTCCATGGACTTCAAGACACCATCCTATGGTTGTAACATCACCAAAGCCCTGCATGAAGACCCATGTGCGTTCAAGTAGGCTGCCATGTGAATCATTCAAGCATGTGCACTCCATGTGACATCAAATTGGCGCCAAAACACTAAGGGATGCTTCCTATTCGGCCAAAGACTCTTTCCTCTTCATTTTGGCACCCAAATAACTTCCAAATGCATTCAAATCAACCTTAGGGCTGAACCAACACATAACCATTCGGCCAAGAGCATGTATCTTCATTTAAATCAGGTATTTCATCAAAAATCATGTATTTTCAAAGGGATTTCAACCTTGGCCGAACCATCAAGTATCTATTCGGCCTAAACCCTTTGAAAACTATAAATAGGCTATTGCAATTCATTTGTAAACTACACCCTTTGATATTAAAAATCCTTTGTGAGATTATTCTCTCTTCAAGTTCTTTTAGAACTATATCGATTAAGCAAGCCTTTCTAAAGCTTGTGGCGTCATTCCCTCCTTGATACTTCTGGTTCATAGTTCTTATAACTAGAGGGTCAAGTCCTTTCTTAGCATCTCTTGTAAGACTTATAAGAAACGGGTCTTTGCTCTTTATAACATTGGTTCTTTCTTAGTTTTATAAGATACTATTTCCATCCCCATAATCCATCTTCCATTATCACGCCTATATCATCACCATAGTCCATCACCATATCACGCCTATATCATCACCAAATTCACAAATTTCCAATTCTTCATCTTTGAATTATCCTTCATCATCAACAAGGCATTCGTCTATCATCACCATTAGAGGTCGAATCCATCATCACTTGAAGGATCATTCTACAACACTTCCGCATCCCTTCTTTGATAACTATTCTATCCATTTCAATTCTTTCCATTTCTATTTCCTTTCTTTATTATTCATTTATTAACCAATAATTCTTCTTTTGCGCAGATTATTTTTCAATTCAACGTGTATCATTTGGTGTCTTTCCTAGATCGGGAAACAACAAAGGTTGCCAACTTCTCCATAATTGAAGAAGCCTGGTTAGCCTTACATCAACCAAACTTCTTCAACACATGATCACTTCATGGACGTTCTGCCTTGTTGATTCTAAGGGAGTCTTACCTTATTTTATTATTTATTTACTCATTTATGCATTACATGTCACGTGAATATGTTTATCTTATTCTTAATTTTTCTTGAATATTATATGTTGTCATTTATATGTATAATATGATATTCATGCATGACTTATTAATTCACATCTTTATATAACTCATTCAATGCATATGCATTCATAGTTAGCTCATTTGCATTCATAACACAGGTGGCAAAATGAATTCATAATTATAATAGCTCAATTCCTATCTAATTATTTGTTTACATACTTTGTCTAGGTACATTGGATGCTAAGTAGACTAAAGGCAATTGAAGAGTTGGATGGACAGTTCACGTCAGTCAGATTGATCGTAATTTTTGAACATGTTCCGAGCATCTTTGGGTGATTAAGTCTCTTAATATTTAATCCCCTATCTCTTATCTTTCCAACGCACTTTGAATCATATAAATCCGATATTGGGAGCTCAAGATATACCCAGATTAATTAAGACAGTGCAGGCTGGAAATAAGTACGGGATTTACACCAAATGAAGAGCCATGTTCACACCTGATGCATTTCCACCTTCATGAATCCATTTATGGTGTGTACAATCATACAAGGAGGCTAAATGACTTGTTCATATTCAAGGGAGATGGATGCATTATTTTCAAACTCATTCACCAAATCCAAGTGCATGAAGGGAGCCTATGAGTCACGTTCACACTTGGTGCATGCATTCCAAAGGGGGCCGAACATACAATGAAACATTCCTGAAAATTCATGCAAGGAAATGAACAAACATGTTCACATCAAGAGAGGATGAATTCGGCTATGAAGATGTATTCACTTAAATGGATGAATATTCATTTATTTTATTAGTCCATGAACTTGCATAGGGGACGTACATTGTATCTACTTAAGGATGAACATTCATCCATGAATGTTCAATCATTAATCTTATAGGTGCATCCTAGACATCTCTTAGGCCTATAAATAGCTTTCCATTTCATTTGTAGAAAGGAATTCACTTTGTTTAATCAAATTTGTGAGAATTTATCTCTTTAGTTCTTAAGTGAACTTTATCGACTTATCAAGCTTATGCTTGTGGCGTCACCCTTATCTATGTCACCCTGATACTTCTGGTTCCTATCTCTTTATAGATAGTGGGTCAAAGTCCTTGTTTACCATCCCTTAAAGAAGCAATATAAAGTCTGGGTCTTTGTTCTTTAACATTGGTTCTTCTTTGAGTCTTCTTTGAGATACTACTTTTCATATTCATCTCCATCACCTTCATTAAACTTCCATTACCATACTTCATCATTTCCTTTAAACATATCACCAACATATATATATTTTCCGCTGCCATATTTTTCTTTTCATTTCATTACTTCCATTTAACCATTTTTTAGCTTTCTTGTTTGTGCAGGATACGTGTTGCTTTCCTAGATCGAAAAAATCAAAGGTACAACCTTGACTTCACCATCCATCCAAGTGAGGCTAGGTTGAACTGTATCATATGGTAATCATAGCTAAGGAGTATTGCAACAAGAACAAGCAAAAGCAACATCCTACCTTTCAATAAAAAGAAAATCAAAAAGAGAAGTGCAAAAAAAAATCAGCAAGTTAATCCCAACATCAACAAGGGATTCTAAGTGAAGAAAAACTAAAGAAAGGAAACAAAGAAAGCAAAATGCAAAGAGATGCCAAAGGTGACAAGCAACATATCATTCCAACCATCCTAAAGAAGTCTTCAAGACCTTTGATTGTTTCTTCTAGGAAGGTGGTGAGTATTTTTGCATAGTAAGTGAACCTTTCTTTCTTTTTATTCCTTTTTAAGACCACCCTTCATTATTTAATCTTTCTACCTTTCTATTTTTTCCTCTACACTAACAAATTTTTCAGCCGACGTCCATAGCACTTGAAAGGTCTCGAGTTAGTTCTTTTAAGAACTTTACAAGAAAGGAACGAGTGGAAAAAGGCTAATCGAGTGTGTGAGATCAGAAGGGGAATTAGAAAAGCCAAAGACATATTCCCGAGTGAAACACGAGTGCTTGAGTGGAGTGACATCACAATGTTTTTTTGGAGTGACCGTGAGGTTTTGTTGTGTGAAATTTGGTAAGGTCCTAATTTTCACATTTCAAATTTTTACTAACAATGTTATTTGATCTTTCCTCTTCCCAAGCAATGGAGAACATTCAACAAAGAGAGAATGCATTTCATACCTGTTGCCATGTAAACGATAAAGATGGCAAAGTATGTCTTGTAGCCATTGATAGTGGAAGTTGTACAAACATTGCAAGCACATACATGGTTAAGAAGTTGGAACTTACAACATTCAAACATCCCATCCCATACATTTTGCAAGGAATAAATGAAGATGAAGAGTTTGAAGTCATAGAGCAAGTACTTGTGACCTTTTCAATTGGGAGATATGAAGATGAAGTCTTTTGTGATGTTGCTCCCATTAATTCAAGCCATCTTCTTTTTGGTCGACCTTGGCAGTTTGATAAACAAGCATTGTATGATGGGTTCTCCAATAAGTATTCATTCAAACACCAAGGGAGAAAGATCATGTTGGTTCCAATGTGCCCAAATCAAGTCCATGAATGCCAAGAGATCCTTAAGTCGCGTATAGAGGAATGGGAGGAAACTAAAGCCATGAAGAAAGTTGAAAGAGAAGTTTTACATGAAAAACAAATAAGAGTGGAGAGAGTTGAACATGCAAAAATCAAAGAAGAACATCGTGAGAAAACCAAGACATTTGGAGTTGAAAATAAGAGTGTGATTTTATGTGAGAAATCCATTGGAGTAATTGAAAATGAGAGTAAGAGCATTGAGAGTGAAGATGAGTGTGTTGTAAAACATGGGAGTGAGATTGAAGAGAGAATTCAAAACAAACATGAGCATGAGAGAAAATATTGTGAGGAGAAGGAAGTTTTACTTTATACTAATCAATCTTTTCTTCCAATTCTTTCATTTGATTTGCAGGTTATTCCAAAGGCCATACCATTGCAAATTGATGAATCACATTTGTCCATTTAAGTTCCAAAGGTTGTAACATTTGGTATTCCAAAGCATGTGCTCTTTGACATTCGAAGTACATTCATTCTACATTCAAAGTTCAAACAACCTTATGAAAGGGAAGTTTCAACGAACCAAATTTCATTCATGAACTTTAATGAATCTTGTACGTTCATTCACATTGTTAATGATGTTTCATGTTCTAACTTATTTCTATTTTGTAGCACATTGAATCATTTACATGCAAGTGTTCTTGCTTGTGATCATCAATTCAAGGAAAAAAATGAACGTTATCCAACTATTCAAGATTCATAATGTGGAAGGGTACAAGACTAAAGTTGGCATGCCATACCTACTTGAAGGATTCAAAGAAATTCATGCATACCCTAATAGGCGTAATGATCTTCATTCATCCTTTCTTACACCAATGGATCAATCAATGACAAAAGCCTTCGATTTGAGGACAAATTGCTCTAAAGAAGGGGGGATGATGCGATCATGCCAAGGACCAAACTTGTTCAACACATATCACTTCATGGACGTTCTGCCTTGTTGATTCTAAGGGAGTCTTACCTTATTTTATTATTTATTTACTCATTTATGCATTACATGTCACGTGAATATGTTTATCTTATTCTTAATTTTTGCTTGAATATTATATGTTGTCATTTATATGTATAATATATGATATTCATGCATGACTTATTAATTCACATCTTTATATAACTCTTCTATGCATATGCATTCATAGTTAGCTCATTTGCATTCATAACACAGGTGGCAAAATGAATCCATAATTATAATAGCTCAACTCCTATCTAATTATTTGTTTACATACTTTGTCTAGGTACATTGGATGCTAAGTAGACTAAAGGCAATTGAAGAGTTGGATGGACAGTTCACGTCAGTCAGATTGATCGTAATTTTTTAACATGTTCCGAGCATCTTTGGGTGATTAAGTCTCTTAATATTTAATCCCCTATCTCTTATCTTTCCAACGCACTTTGAATCATATCAATCCGATATTGGGAGCTCAAGATATACCTAGATTAATTAAGACAGTGCAGGCTGGAAATAAGTACGGGATTTACACCAAATGAAGAGCCATGTTCACACCTGATGCATTTCCACCTTCATGAATCCATTTATGGCGTGTACAATCATACAAGGAGGCTAAAGGACTTGTTCATATTCAAGGGAGATGGATGCATTATTTTCAAACTCATTCACCAAATCCAAGTGCATGAAGGGAGCCTATGAGTCACGTTCACACTTGGGCATGCATTCCAAAGGGGGCCGAACATACAATGAAACATTCCTGAAAATTCATGCAATGAAATGAACAAACATGTTCACATCAAGAGAGGATGAATTCGGCTATGAAGATGTATTCACTTAAATGGATGAATATTCATTTATTTTATTAGTCCATGAACTTGCATAGGGGACGTATATTGTATCTACTTAAGGATGAACATTCATCCATGAATGTTCAATCATTAAATCTTATAGGTGCATCCTAGACATATCTTAGGCCTATAAATAGCTTTCCATTTCATTTGTAGAAAGGAATTCACTTTGTTTAATCAAATATTTGTGAGAGTTTCTCTCTTTAGTTCTTAAGTGAACTTTATCGACTTATCAAGCTTATGCTTGTGGCGTCACCCCTATCTATGTCACCCTGATACTTTTGGTTCATATCTCTGTATAGATAGTGGGTCAAAGTCCTTGTTTACCATCCCTTAAAGAAGCAATATAAAGTCTGGGTCTTTGTTCTTTAACATTGGTTCTTCTTTGAGTCTTCTTTGAGATACTACTTTCATATTCATCTCCATCACCTTCATTCTACTTCCATTACCATACTTCATCATTTCCTTTAAACATATCACCAACATATATATATTTTCCGCTGCCATATTTATATTTACATTTCATTACTTCCATTTAACCATTTTTTTTAGCTTTCTTGTTTGTGCAGGATACTTGTTGCTTTCCAAGATCGAAACAATCAAAGGTACAACCTTGACTTCACCATCCATCCAAGTGAGGCTAGGTTAAACTGTATCAGAGATGATTACAAATGAAGGCAATAGCCTATTTATAGTTTCAAAGGTTTAGGCCAAAAAGATACTTGATGGTTTGGTCAAGGTTGAAACCCTTTTGAAAATACATGATTTTTGATGAAAATACATGATTTAAATGAAGATACATGCTCTTGGCTGAATGGGTATGTGTTGGTTCGGCCCTAAGGATGATTTCAATGCATTTCAAAGTTATTTGGGCGCACAAAATGAAGAGGAAAGAGTCTTTGTCCCAATAGGTAGCATCCTTTGGTGTTTTGGCACCAATTTGATGTCACATGGAGTGAACATGCTTGAATGATGCACATGGCAACCTACTGGAATGCACATGGGTTTTATTGCAAGTCTTTGGTGAGGTTGCAACCATAGGATGATGTCTTGAAGTCCATGGAATGAAGATAGGTAGCAACTAGGCGTGACTTAGCTCCCAACGTGCGTCTAGGTGTCATGGTCTTCAATGGGCAGCAACTTGTCATGAAAAGTCACATTTTTGGAAGGTAACCTGATGTGATCCTGTCTAGCTCCAAATTTCTCCATGATTTATTCACACCATGGAGGTTATTCAAATCTGGTTCTAAGGGAGTTCTACCTTACTTTATCTTATATTTACTTATTTATGCATTATATATTATTATAAGCATACAATTTCATATTAGACTATGCTTGAATTATCATAACATGTTCATTCATTCATTATGTCCTATGGTTTGCATCATTGATTGATATTCATGCATATAATCTATAGTTGTAATAATAATATTCATTCATTATCGTATGATGCATGAGTTATTATTATAACCTATAGTTCACATCTTTATAATATGCACATTCTTATTACTTTATAATAATTCATATACTTAGCTTATATTATGCTTTCTTTTGTAGGTGCATGTTCGGCCACATGTTGGGAACTGATTTAAAGCTAGCATGGGAGTCAATGAGCTAGGAAAACTTCCATAAGATGACTCGAGAGATCATGAAGAACAAATAATGAAAAGTTGTCAGCTGACCTCCGAGCTCATAGCTCACTTGAGCTGGACTTTTGAGCTAGCTAGAGACTTCATTTTAGCTGGAGAGTTGCACCATCATCTTCACCACATAGAGCACTACAAATATGGTCTAGGTTGAATTTTATGAATTCGTACCTTTTCGCGAAGAGTTGCCATTCCGAGAAGTGCCTTTTCACAAGGAGCTGCCCTATGACTTGTACACATGTCCTTCATCTATGGCCAGCTCAACTTCAGCTCAAACTCATGGGAAGTGGCTCAAATGATGAAAGGTTGTTTCACACAAATGTGACCTTTCATAATTAGTTGCTGCCCCATTGATGCCATGTCACCTAGACACATGTTTGATGCCAAGTCACGCCTAAGTTGCTGTTCATCTTCACACCATGGAAGAGTCCACGCCTTAAGCATTCTACACCATCCATGTGAGTGCCACATGACCAGCCACTCATGTGCTTTGCATGTGAATGAATTAGGCGCCAAGATGAAAAGGCTTCTCTCTATTCGGCCTAAACATCATCATGCTTCAAATTGGCGCCAAGATGAAGAGTTATGGGAACCATTCGGCCAAAGACATCTCCCCTCATCCAAGCATCATTTATTTTCGTTTTAAGACATGTACTTTGCCGAAAAGGCATCTATTTATTCAGCCAAGCCTTTACAAAACTATAAATAGGCTTTGGCATTCATTTGTAAACAACCCTTTGATATTAAAAATCCTTTGTGAGATTATTCTCTCTTCAAGTTCTTTTTAGAACTATATCGATTAAGCAAGTCTTTTCTAAAGCTTGTGGCGTCATTCCCTCATTGATACTTCTGGTTCCTAGTTTAAATAACTAGTGGGTCAAAGTCCTTTCATACCATCCCTTATAAAACTTATAAGAAACGGGTCTTTGCTCCTTTATAGCATTGGTTCCTTCTTAATTTTATAAGATACAATCTGTCCATCACCATCATCACGCCTATATCATCACCATCTTCCATCACCATTATCACGCCTATATCATCACCATAGTCCATCACCATATCACGCCTATATCATCACCAAATTCCATTTTTCATTCCTTCATCTTTGAATTATCCTTCAAACATCAACAAGGCATACGTCCAGCAACATCATTTGGAGGCCGAATTCATCAACTCTTGAAGGATTCTTCAACAACACTTCCGCAGCCCATCTTTGATAACATTCTTTTCCATTTCAATTCTTTCCATTTCCATTTACTTTTCATTTCTTAATTATCATATTACTTAATCAATTCTTCTTCTTTTGTGCAGATTACTTTCAATCCAAGGTGTAGCATTTGGTGTCTCTCCTAGATCGGGAAACAACAAGGTTGCCAACTTCTCCATAATTGAAGAAGCCTGGTTAGCCTTACATCAAGTGGTAATCAGAGCTTTGGTGGATTGACATTTAAAGTGCTACAACAAAAAGCAACAAGAAATAAGAAAACAAAAGAGAAAAGAAAAAGACTCCTACAACAAATTTGGAGTGCAAAAGAAAGAAAAGAAAAGAAGAAATTCAAAAGCAAAAAGAAAAGTGAAGCAAAGTTGCAAATACACTCAAAGAGAAGCACAATACAATCTGCCCCAACAACAAACTAGAAGGAGGTATCCTTGTTGTTTCTTGTGAAGAAAGATAGTAAGTGTTGCAACTTGAGTTGTAAGTTATCTTAACTTATTTACTATTTCATTTCCTTTTCTTTCATCTTTTCTTATTCCATTACCTTATCATATTTCTTAACCTTTTTTTAGCCTATCCTTTATCATATACCCTAACCATTTCTAAACCGACGCACAAACTAAAGAAACTTGCTCAATCTTGAGTTAGTTCTTAAAAAGGACCCACAAGAGAGAATTGAGTGGAAAAGGCAAATGAGAGGGTGAGATCATAAGGGGGATCAGAAAAAGCCAAGAACATATCCCCGAGTGCAAACACGAGTGCGAGTGGAGTGAAGTCTTAAATATATTTGGAGTGACCAAGTGAGGCTTTTGTGAGTGTGCTGGTAAGGTTTTAATTTTTTTTATACTAACAATGTCTTGTGATCTTCCATCTTTCCAAACATTAGAGGATGAACAACAAAGAACAAACACATTTCACACTCGTTGCCATGTAAATGGTAAAGTGTGTCTTGTAGCTATTGATGGAGGAAGTTGTACAAACATTGCAAGCACATACATGGTCAAGAAATTGGGACTTACAACATTCAAACATCCTAGCCCATATGTTTTGCAAGGATTAAATGAAGATGAAGAGTTCGAAGTCATAGAGCAAGTACTTGTGCCCTTTTCAATTGGGAGATATAAAGATGAAGTCTTTTGTGATGTTGCCTCCATAAATTCAAGCCATCTTCTTTTCGGTCGACCTTGGCAGTTTAATAAACGAGCATTGTATGATGGATTCGCAAATCGGTATTCATTCTACCGTAATAAAAGAAAAATCATCTTGACTCCATTATCTCCTAGCCAAGTGAATGAAGATTAAAACACCTTGAGGAAAAGAATTGAAGCAATGAAGGAGCAACTTGAAGAAGAACGTTTGGAAGGAAGTTCAAATGATGGAATGAATTTTGAAATCAAACAAAACGTTGAAAATGATGAGAAGCAAAGAGTGGATAAAGAAGACGTTGGAGTTGAAAACGAGAGAGTTGAAAATGATGAATTTGGAGATAAAGAGGAGAATGAAGAACATATTTTAATTAACCTTACTCTTTCATCTATTCTTCCTATTGTTTTACAGGATAATCCAAGAGACATATCACTCCGAGTTGATGATTCAAGAAACATGTCTTTTGAAGAACCAATAGGTGTGACCTTTGGTGATCCACAAGTCATGTCCTTAGACGTTCCAACAGTTATGCCACTAGAAATTCAAAACGATGTGTCACTTGAAGTGCCAAAAGTTATGATCATTGAATCTCTAAGTTCATTACAAATATGGAAGAAAATTCAGCGACCAATGGAGTTTTTTATCATTAAGCAACCAACGGCCAAACATCCACTCTGGTTTGATAATTCCATTCATCTTGTCCATAGTTTTTCATTTACTTATTTTGATTCATTTTGCAGCAATTCAATTCATGTCTGTGGCATTATCTTATCAATTTGTGATGACAAGGATGATTCAAAACATACAATTTGTCAAGGGAAAGAGCCAAGAGACGTGAATCATAAAGGCTTAATGGACGTGACCCTTCAAGAGCATAAAATCGTGAATTTTCATGATCCAATGGACATGACTTTTGGGATGCCAAGGAACATGATCATTCAAAGTAACATGTCTTCAACAGACATGATTTTTAACCAACCATCAAACACCAACATGAAGTACAATTTTCCTTTATTTGTATTTAATCATGTTTTTACTTATGAGAGTTATCTTTCTTTTCAAGTCATGTACATTCAAAGAACTTATTCAAAGGATATGACTTATGAAAATAATCATTTCATAAAGATCCCTGTTGCATATATCGGATGGGAGGACACTAAGGAGAAGTCACCTTTCGATTTGATGACAAATCGCTCAAAAGAAAGGGAGGATGATGTGATCCTGTCTAGCTCCAAATTTCTCCATGATTTATTCACACCATGGAGGTTATTCAAATCTGGTTCTAAGGGAGTTCTACCTTACTTTATCTTATATTTACTTATTTATGCACTATATATTATTATAAGCATACAATTTCATATTAGACTATGCTTGAATTATCATAACATGTGCATTCATTCATTATGTCCTATGGTTTGCATCATTGATTGATATTCATGTATATAATCTATAGTTGTAATAATAAATATTCATTCATTATCGTATGATGCACGAGTTATTATTATAACCTATAGTTCACATCTTTATAATATGCACATTCTTATTACTTTATAATAATTCATATACTTAGCTTATATTATGCTTTCTTTTGTAGGTGCATGTTCGGCCACATGTTGGGAACTGATTTAAAGCTAGCATGGGAGTCAATGAGCTAGGAAAACTTCCATAAGATGACTCGGGAGATCATGAAGAACAAATGATGAAAAGTTGTCAGCTGACCTCCGAGCTCATAGCTCACTTTGGACTTTTGAGCTAGCTAGAGACTTCATTTCAGCTGGAGAGTTGCACCATCATCTTCACCACATAGAGCACTAAAAATATGGGAACCATTCGGCCAAAGACATCTCCCCTCATCCAAGCATCATTTATTTTCGTTTTAAGACATGTACTTTGCCGAAAAGGCATCTATTTATTCAGCCAAGCCTTTACAAAAACTATAAATAGGCTTTGGCATTCATTTGTAAACAACCCTTTGATATTAAAAATCCTTTGTGAGATTATTCTCTCTTCAAGTTCTTTTTAGAACTATATCGATTAAGCAAGCCTTTTCTAAAGCTTGTGGCGTCATTCCCTCATTGATACTTCTGGTTCCTAGTTTAAATAACTAGTGGGTCAAAGTCCTTTCATACCATCCCTAATAAAACTTATAAGAAATGGGTCTTTGCTCCTTTATAGCATTGGTTCCTTCTTAGTTTTATAAGATACAATCGTCCATCACCATCATCACGCCTATATCATCACCATCTTCCATCACCATTGTCACGCCTATATCATCACCATAGTCCATCACCATATCACGCCTATATCATCACCAAATTCCATTTTTCATTCCTTCATCTTTGAATTATCCTTCAAACATCAACAAGGCATACGTCCAGCAACATCATTTGGAGGTCGAATTCATCAACTCTTGAAGGATTCTTCAACAACACTTCCGCAGCCCATCTTTGATAACATTCTTTTCCATTTCAATTCTTTCCATTTCCATTTACTTTCATTTCTTAATTATCATATTACTTAATCAATTCTTCTTTTTTGTGCAGATTACTTTCAATCCAAGGTGTAGCATTTGGTGTCTCTCCTAGATCGGAAACAACAAGGTTGCCAACTTCTCCATAATTGAAGAAGCCTGGTTAGCCTTACATCAAGCGGTAATCAGAGCTTTGGTGGATTGACATTTAAAGTGCTACAACAAAAAGCAACAAGAAAGAAGAAAACAAAAGAGAAAAGAAAAAGACTCCTACAACAAATTTGGAGTGCAAAAGAAAGAAAAGAAAAGAAGAAATTCAAAAGCAAAAAGAAAAGTGAAGCAAAGTTGCAAATACACTCAAAGAGAAGCACAATACAATCTGCCCCAACAACAAACTAGAAGGAGGTATCCTTGTTGTTTCTTGTGAAGGA
This sequence comes from Hibiscus syriacus, assembly GCF_006381635.1. Lineage (NCBI taxonomy): Eukaryota > Viridiplantae > Streptophyta > Magnoliopsida > Malvales > Malvaceae > Hibiscus > Hibiscus syriacus. Next base: position 313,683 of record NW_024063010.1, read on the forward strand.
AGATAGTAAGTGTTGCAACTTGAGTTGTAAGTTATCTTCACTTATTTACTATTTCATTTCCTTTTCTTTCATCTTTTCTTATTCCATTACCTTATCATATTTCTTAACCTTTTTTTAGCCTATCCTTTATCATATACCCTAACCATTTCTAAACCGACGCACAAACTAAAGAAACTTGCTTGAAGGGTGGTGATAGTGTCTTCAACCCACTAGATATCAATCTAGGAATTTTGGAATCAAAATGGAAGGAATGACGCCACAAGTATATAAACTATACTTGTTTAATCGATAAAGTTCACAAAGAACTTTGAAGAGAAATAACTCACAAGAGTATATTTTATATAAGAGATGGGATGAGTACAAATGAATTGCACTAGCCTATTTATAGTTTTTCAAAGGGTTTAGGCCGAATAGACACATGATGGTTCGGTCAAGGTTGAAACCCCTTTGAAAACACATGATTTTTAATGAAAATACATAATTTTAATGGAGATAAATTCTCTTGGCCCTAAGGATGTTTTGAATGCATTTGGAAGTTATTTGGGCGCCAAAATGGTGAAGAAGGAGTCTCTGGCCGAATAGGATGAATCCCTTGGTGTTTTGGCGCCAATTTGATGTCACATGGATTGCACATGCTTGAATGATGCACATGGCAGCCTACTTGAATGCACATGGGTCTTCTTGCAAGGCTTTGGTGAGGTTGCAACCATAGGATGATGTCTTGAAGTCCATGGGCAGCCTAGAGATGAACTAGCTTCAAGGTAAGCTAGGTGAGTGTCTTAGTAGCTTACTAGGTGAGTTATAGCTTGATGAACTCAAGCTAGTTAGCTTTGGTCTTCTCAGCTCCTCAGTTACTCTCCCAGCTACTTCCAGCTACCTTTAGTCCACTTTTCAACAATTTAGTCCAAAGCTCTCCTCCAACTAGGTTCAGCTACATTCTAGCTCCTCCAGCTAAGTTGAAGCTCCTTAAGTGATGAAATGAGCTGCCATAACGTTCAAGAGCTAGTGTGAGCTACTATGCTTATCCTTTTAGCTAACCAAGCTACCATAATATACCTTGCTTTGTGTTTCACCTGTAGGAATTAACAAACAAACCAAGTAAGCAATGTGTGAGATAATTTAAGGTAAAATGCATGCTGTCGTGAGGTGTTTGAGTGATATAAGCTATGAATGATTATCTAGAAGCTAAGATAACATGTATATAAGCTAGATAAAAGGCATAGGACGTTCATGAGCTTTAATAAAACATATATGAGCTAGAAAATAGATGCATGCATGCAAATGAGCTAAAGAATCATGGATTTAAAGCTAGTGAGCTAATGTAAACATAACATGAGCTAGAATAACATGATATGAGTTAATGAATGAATGAATACATGCTGCCATGATATCTAAATGATATGCAAACATAATAAATGAATCTAAAACATATGTAAGCATAATATAAAGCTAAGTAAAGATGTGGAAACATATGTTATGCATGAAAATCATATAATATGCAAGTGAATGATAACATGAGATTATTCAAGCATAGTTTTACGAGCAAAAGCATGCTTATAACATTATGTGATGCATATAGAAGATAATAAAGGATTAAGTAAGGAAGAACTCCCTTAGAACCAGCTTTGAATAACATCCACGGTGTGATCAAATCATGGAGAAAGTTGGAGCTAGACATGATCACATCATCCTCCCGTTCTTTTAGGCGATTTATCCTCAAATCGAAAGGTGACTTCTCCTTAGTATCTTTCTATTCAACCGTTTTTGATTTGTTTTCAAAATGTATCCATTCAATAGCAACTTGTTCAAGACATTCCCTTTCGAAAAGATCTATGAAATGTTCCTTGTGAAAAGTTATGAACCTTGAATTAGTACCTTGAACGTCCTTGTCCTGAAAAGAAAGAAGACTTTCATAAGTAAGGGAATTATTAAGCATTGTTAAGTTAAAAATATACTCCCTGTTCACATCTTTTGAATGGCCAAAAGTGATGTCTTTTGAATCACAAGATATGTTGCATTGAACGATCATGTCCCCAAAAGTCATGTTCCTTGGTCCTCCAATAGGTGTATTCATTGAATCATGAATGGTTATAACTCTTGGAATGGAAGTGTCCTTAGAATCCTCATAAGACACGTCCTTTGGATGATAAAATGTATCTCTTTGCTTCGCATCTCTTGCCTCTTTGAAGGTCACATCCCCTAGCCTCCCAATTTGACAAGTTGTGTCGCTTGGAAATTTTGAAAAATCAAAGAAAAAATGTATAATTACATGGTTAGAATAATCGTCCTTGATCTTTCGTTTCATCCATAGGCATTCTTGAATGACCTTGCCATCACCAAGTGATAAGATAATACCATAGATATGAATCGAATTTCTACAAAATAAATCAAAACATGTAAATGAAAAACTATTGACAAGATGAAAGGAAATATCAAACCAGGGTAGATGTTTAATGGGAGTCGGTTGCTGAATTCTTTTCTGGATTGGCAATGTACTTGGAATGTCAACGAACACAACTCTGGTACTTCAAGTGATGCTTCTTTGGAGCTTTAAATGGCATAACCTTTGAAGTATCAAGAGACATGTTTTGTGAATCACCAAAAGTCATGCCTATTGGTTCTTCAAAAGTCACATCTTTTGGTTTTCCAAAAGCAATGATTTTTGAATCATCTCCTTGAAAAGATATGTCTCTTGAATTATCATGTAAAACAAAAGAGAGAATAGGAGAAGTAAGGTTAGATAAAAATTGTTCTTCATTCTCCTCTTTATCTCTAAATTCATCACTTTCAACTCTCTCATTTTCAACTATAACGTCTTCTTCATCCACTCTTTGATTCTCATCATTTTCAACGTTTTTGAATGATTCCATTCTTTTCTTCAAATGGTGTTGGTCTTCATTCACTTGAATAGGAGAAAGTGGCGTCAAAGTGAATTTCTTGCCATTATGGGTTATAGCATATATGTTTGTAAACCCATCATGGATTGGTCGTTTGTCGAATTGCCACGGCCTTCCCAAAAGTATATGTCCAGCATCCATTGGTACAACATCACAAAGAACTTCATCTTGGTATTTGCCAATTGAAAACGGGATGACAACTTGCTTTGTGACTTCTAACTCTTTATCTTCATTTAATCCTTGCAAAACATATGGGCTTGGATGTTTGAATGTTGTAAGTCCCAACTTCGTGACCATGTATGTGCTTGCAAGATTTACACGACTTCCTCCGTCAATAGCTACAAGACACACTTTACCATCTACATGGCAACGAGTGTGAAAGGTGTTTGCCCTTTGTTGTTCGTCCTCCAATGTTTGGAAAGATGGAAGATTACAAGACATTGTTAGTATAAAATAAAGAAAATTAAAACCTTACCATCACACTCACAAAGCCTCACAATCTTCACTCCAAAGAAAATATCAGATCACTCCACTCAACACTCATGTTTACTCTCGGGAATATGACTTTGATTTTGACAATTCCCCTTCTGATCTCACTCTCTCAATAGCCTTTTTCCACTCAAATTTCTCTTGCTAAGTCCTTTGAGGAACTTATTCAAGATTATAACAAGTTAATTCCTTCCTTGTGTGTGTCGGCTGCAAATAGGTTAGGGTAGAAAAAAATAGAAGATATGGATAGGTAAAGAAAGGATTCAAGGTATTAAAAGAAGGAAATGGTTGAAGACAAAGAAAATAATGAAAGGATTGAAAAGGAAGAGGTGACTTACAATTCAAGAAACAACACTTACTGCAATCTTTCTCAAGAAACAATAAGGTTATCTTCTCTTAGTGTAGATGGCCTCTTTGATGTACTTTGCAATGGTAGAGCACTTTCCTTGGCTTGCTTTCTCTTTTTGAACTTCTCTTTTTCTTTTATTTTCTTCTTTTTTGATTTTTCTCTTCTTTTTGCACTCCAATTTGTTGAAGGAGTCTTTTTCTCTTTTGAATTTCTTTTTTCTTTGCACGCCAATGACACTTTTGTTGTCAATTCGACTATGCTCTGATACCACTTGATGTAAGGTGAATCTACACGCTTTGATGAAAAGAGTAGATAGCCTTATTGTGTCATGATCTAGGATTGACAAGTACTGATGTCCTTGAATTTATAAGTTTAGGCTGCAAAATAAGATAAGAAAGGAATGATTAATAATGGAATTAATAAAGGGGATAATAATATAAGTAATGAAAAGAAATAATAAGAATGAAATGAAATAAAGAAAGGATGGAGATGGCTACGAAATTGATGGAAGAGATGGATGCTGGTGATGATGAAATGACAATGGTGGTGATGTTGTATCTCAAACACGCCAAAGAGGAAACTATGCTATGAAGCACAATCCCGGTCTTCACAAACCTGCTTCAGGGGTGGTGATAGTGTCTTCAACCCACTAGATATCAATCTAGGAATTTTGGAATCAAAATGGAAGGAATGACGCCACAAGTATAGAAACTATACTTGTTTAATCAATAAAGTTCACAAAGAACTTTGAAGAGAAATAACTCACAAGAGTATATTTTATATAAGAGATGAGATGAGTACAAATGAATTGCACTAGCCTATTTATAGTTTTTCAAAGGGTTTAGGCCGAATAGGCACATGATGGTTCGGTCAAGGTTGAAACCCCTTTGAAAACACATGATTTTTAATGAAAATACATAATTTTAATGAAGATAAATGTTCTTGGCCGAATGGTTATGTGTTGGTTTGGCCCTAAAGATGTTTTGAATGCATTTGGAAGTTATTTGGGCACCAAAATGGAGAGGAAGGAGTCTTTGGCAGAATAGGAAGCATCCCTTGGGGTTTTGGCGCCAATTTGATGTCACATGGAGTGAAAATGCTTGAATGATGCACATGGCAGCCTACTTGAACGCACATGGATCTTCTTACAAGGCTTTGGTGAGGTTGCAACCATAGGATGATGTCCTGAAGTCCATGGGTAGTCTAGAGATGAACTAGCTTCAAGGTAAGCTAGGTGAGTTTCTTAGTAGCTAACTAGGTGAGTTATAGCTTGATGAACTCAAGCTAGTTAGCTTTGGTCTTCTCAGCTCCTCAGCTACTCTCCCAGCTACTTCCAGCTACCTTTAGTCCACTTTTCAACAATTTGGTATAAAGCTCTCCTCCAACTAGGTTCAGCTACATACTAGCAACTCCAGCTAAGGTGAAGCTCCTTAAGTGATGAAATGAGCTGCCATAAGGTTCAAGAGCTAGTGTGAAAGAGATAGGAACCAGAAGTATCAGGGTGACATAGTTAGGGGTGACGCCACAAGCATAAGCTTGATAAGTCGATAAAGTTCACTTAAGAACTAAAGAGAGAAACTCTCACAAATATTTGATTAAACAAAGTGAATTGGTTTCTTTTACAAATGAATGGAAATCTATTTATAGGCCTAAAAAAGCATGGTGTGAATACAAAACATTTAATGAGTGAACCTTCATGGATGAGTGTTCATACTTTAAGTAGATATAAAGCATGGCTTAGGTGAATGAATTTTGATGAATGGATGTTCATCTATTAATGGAATACATCCTTTGGCCGAATTCATCCCACCTTGTATGAACTTGTTGATTTGTCTTCTATGGATGAATGTTCATGAATGTATCTTGGCTGAAATTCTTCCCCCTTGTGTGAACATGACTATTTGGCTTCTTGTATGAATATGTATGAATGGATGAATTTAAAAGCCTTTGAATGAATCCTTGCATTTCCTCACAAATGTTCTGATTTATTTTAATATTTTTTTCTCTTTAATGCATGTCTTCATTAATTCCTCCCATACATAAGTCCTTTGAAGGAGATGAATGGTTGCAAATCCCGTATTAATTTCCAGCCTGCACTGTCTTCAGTAATCTGGGCATATCTCAAGCTCCCGATATCGGCTTGATGTGATTCAAAATGCGTTGGAAAGCTACGAGATAGGGGATTAAATGTTAAGAATACTTCATCACCCAAAGATGCTTGTAACATGTTCACAAATGTAGATCAATCTAACTGACGTGAACTGTCCAACCAACTCTTCAATTGCCTTTAGTCTTCTTAGCATCCAATGACCCTAGACAAAGTATGTAAACAAATAATTAGATAGGAATTGAGTTATGATAATTATGAATGCATGCTTCCACATATGTTAATAATGCAAATGAGCTAACTATGAATGCATATGCATTGAATGAGTTATATAAAGATGTGAATTAATAAGTCATGCATGAATATCATATATTATACATATAAATGACAGCATATAATATTCAAGAAAAAATTAAGAATGAGATAAACATATTCACGTGACATGTAATGCATAAATGATTAAATAAATAATAAAATAAGGCAAGACTCCCTTAGAATCATCTTGGAAGAACTTCAAAGTTGTGAGCATGTTTTGTTTGAACTTGGTGGTCGGTAGGATCACATCATCCCCCACTTCTTTAAGGCGATTTCTCCCCAAATCGATGCTTGGTACATAAAGGAACAACTTTGATGTTCTTTTGAATGGAAATTCTTTCATTCTCATCTTGCATCGTTTTCTTTGCTCAAAATGCTTCACATGTTCAAGTCTTTGCTTTTAAATCAACAATCTGAAAAATAGAACAAAGTTAGAAGTAGATAATTTAGAATCAAAGGAAAGGAAAGGATTAAATTCATGAATGAATGAGTTTGGACTCTTAATGTTCTCCATGGTTAGGTTCATTGAATCTTCCCTTTTATAAGGTGCATTCGATCTTGAGTATGAGGTGAATGTACTTTGAAGGTTAATGAACATGTTCTTTATAATTTCAAGTGACACATCTTTTGGAATTTCAAAAGAAATAATGCTTGAATCATCTTGAATGTCCCTTGGAATAACTTGCAAATTCAAAGAATGGATAGAAGAAAAAAATTGATTAGTATAAAGCAAAACTTCATTCTCATTGCATTCATTCCTTTCATGCTCATGTTTTTCAACACACTCATCTTCACTCTCATTTTCAACTCCAAATGTCTTGGTTTTCTCACAATGTTCTTCTTGATTTGTACATGTTCAACTCCATCATATCTTTTAACCACAACCTCACTTGTAATCTTTTCATTTTCTCTTCCACACGTACTTCCCCTTTGCTCCCAAATTCAATCTTTTCAACTTCTCATTTTCGACTCCAACGTTTCTCACATCAATTTTCTCATTTTCATTTTGATCTCCCTCCACTGTTATTTGTTTCTCACGTGAAACTTCTCTTTCAACTTTCTTCATGGCTTTAGTTTGCTTCCATTCCTCTATACGTGATTTGACAATAACTTGGCATTTATGGACTTGATTTGGGCACATTGGAACCAACGCGATCTTTCTCCCTTGGTGTTTGAATGAATATTTATTGGAGAACCCATCATACAATGCTCGTTTATCAAACTGCCAAGGATGTCCAAGGAGTACATGGCTTGAATTCATAGAAATAACACACATAAAACTTCATCTTCATATCCCCCAATTGAAAATGACACACGTACTTGCTCTATAACTTCTAACTCTTCATATTCATTTAATCCTTACAAAACATATGGATTGGGATGTTTGAATGTTATAAGCCCCAACTTCTCAACCATGTATGTGCTTGCAAGATTTGCACAACTACCACCATCAATGGCTACAAGGCATACTTTATCATTCACATGAAAACGAGTATGAAATGGATTCCTCCTTTGCTGTCCGTAATCCATTCAAAAGATGGGAGAATTGTTAGTGAAAAATTAATAATTGAATAAGATGAAAGGACCTTACCGATAATCACTCACAACTCCTCACGATCACTCCAAAAAAATGATGATGCTCCACTCAACGCTCGTGTTTGCACTCCGGAATATAAACTGGCTTTTTCAATTCTCCTTCTGATCTCACACACTCGATTAGCCTTTTTCCACTCGTTCCTCTCTTGTAAAGTTCTTAAAAGAACTAACTCGAGAGCTTTCAAGTGCTATGGACGTCGGTTGAAAAATTCGTTAGTGTAGAGGGAAAAAATAGAAAGGTAGAAAGATTAAATAATGAAGGGTGGTCTTATAAAAGGAATAAAAATAAAGAAAGGTTCACTTACTATGCAAAGATACTCACCACCTTCCTAGAAGAATAATCAATGGTCTTGAAGACTTCCTTAGGATCGGTTGAAATAATGATGTTGCTTGTCACCTTTGGCACTTATTTGCATTTTGATTTCTTTGTTTCCTTTCTTTAGTTTTTCTTCACTTGGAATCCCTTGTTGATGTTAGGATTAACTTGCTGATTTTTTTCTTTTGGCACTTCTCTTTTTGATTTTCTTTTTATTGAATAGTAGGATGTTGTTTTTACTTATTCTTGTTGCAATCCACCTTAGCTCTGATACCATATGATACAGTTCAACCTAGCCTCACTTGGATGAATGGTGAAGTCAAGGTTGTACCTTTAATTGTTTTGATCTAGGAAAGCAACAAGTATCCTGCACAAACAAGAAAGCTAAAAAAATGGTTAAATGGAAGTAATGAAATGGAAAGATAAATATGGCAACGGAAAATATATATATGTTGGTGATATGTTTAAAGGAAATGATGAAGTATGGCAATGGAAGTAGAATGAAGGTGATGGGGATGAATATGAAAAGTAGTATCTCAAAGAAGACTCAAAGAAGAACCAATGTTAAAGAACAAAGACCCAGACTTTATATTGCTTCTTTAAGGGATGGTAAATAGGGAATTTGACCCACTATCTATAAAGAGATAGGAACCAGAAGTATCAGGGTCATATAATTAGGGGTGACGCCACAAGCATAAGCTTGATAAGTTGATAAAGTTCACTTAAGAACTAAAGAGAGAAACTCTCACAAATATTTGATTAAACAAAGTGAATTGGTTTCTTTTACAAATGAATGGAAATCTATTTATAGGCCTAAAAGTGCATGGTGTGAATACAAAACATTTAATGAGTGAACCTTCATGGATGAGTGTTCATACTTTAAGTAGATACAAAGCATGGCTTAGGTGAATAAATTTTGATGAATGGATGTTCATCTTTTAATGGAGTACATCCTTTGGCCGAATTCATCCCACCTTGTATGAACTTGTTGAATTTTCTTCTATGGATGAATGTTCATGAATGTATCTTGGCTGAAATTCTTCACCCTTGTGTGAACATGACTATTTGGCTTCTTGCATGAATATGTATGAATGGATGAATTTAAAAGCCTTTGAATGAATCCTTGCACCTCCTCACAAATGTTCTGATTCATTTTAATATTTTTTTCTCGTCCATGCATGTCTTCATTAATTCCTCCCATACATAAGTCCTTTGAAGGAGATGAATGGTTGCAAATCCCGTATTAATTTCCAGCCTGCACTGTCTTCAGTAATCTGGGCATATCTCAAGCTCCCGATATCGGCTTGATGTGATTCAAAAGGCGTTTGAAAGCTACGAGATAGGGGATTAAATGTTAAGAATATGATGTAATCACAACTACACAAATAGATCCTGAAGTCATGCCCATTGGACCTATCACTCGTGCAAAGGCAAAGCAATTCAGGGAAGTACTTTCTCATAAGTGCCTTAATGTTATTAAATCTTTTAATGAGAAAGAACCATCAGATAATAGGTTGTTTAATATGTTACATATTGAATATTAAATAACCTATAGTCCACATTATTATATAATACATTGTATAAGTTCATTTACTTAGTTTATTTCTTTATATTATGCATATGGGTACATTCGGCCAAGACTTGGGAGCTGCATTAGAGCTAAATGGAGCATGAAACAGCAAGGAAACTCACATAGGGATGCTTAAGAGATCATAAGGATTCATTGATGAAAAGTTGTTTTGAGGCCGTGAGCTCATAGCTGGATTGAGCTGAAGATTTGAGCTACAAGATGAACTCATTTCAGCTGGGGAGTTGCACCATCATCATCACCACTTAGGACACTTCAAATATGTCCTACGTCAAAATTTGTGAAATCGTACCTTTTCACGAATAGTTGCCACCTCAAGAGGTACCTTTTCACAAGGAGCTGCCCAAACGTTCATCATGTTACAAGTCATCTAAGGCCAGCTCACCACCAGCTCATTCACACCCGAAGTAGCTCAAACATGAAGGGTTACCTTTCTCAAACATTGTGACCTTTCATGAATGATGTTGCCCATGAAGATGCCTTTTCAACAAGGAACACATCTGTGAAGAGATCACGCCTATTGGATGCTTAAATCATCAAGAAACATGAGCTAGAGGCTCCATGCCTATTCGGCCACATCACATGCCATACACATGAGAGCCTTTGGCGCCAAGCATGAAGAGACACACCACCATTCGGCCAAAGGGAGAAAATGGCGCCAAGATGAACCAACATACATATTCGGCCAAGGGAGATGTCTTCCCATCCTTAGCCGAATCATTAAGGCCTTTCATGAAGAGTTAGCCGAACCATCACAAGCCCAAAGGACTTATTCATTCATCTCAAGCATTATGTATTTTCCTAGAGACATGTATCTAGCCGAAACAACTTGTAATCATTCGGCCAAGCCCTCTCATTTCCTATAAATAGAGTGGCTTGCCATCATTTGTAGCATCTCATCTCTTATATAAAATACTCTTGTGAGTTATTCTCTTCAAAGTTCTTTGTGAACTTTATCGATTAAACAAGTGTAGTTCCTATACTTGTGGCGTCATTCCTTCCATTTTGATTCCTAAATTCCTAGATTGTTATCTAGTGGGTTGAAGACACGATCATCACCCCTCAAGCAAGTTTGTGAAGACCGGGATTGTGCTCCTTAGCACTATTTCATCTTTGGCGTGTTTGAGATACAACATCACCACCATCTTCATTTCATCATCAACATCATCAACATCCTTCATCAAGACCATCATCAATCCCATAATTCCGCAGCCATCTCTCTTTCATTTCTTTCTATTTCATTTCCTTTATTATATATTCATTTCTTAAGACCATTATTAATATCATTTCTTTCTTATATTATTTTGCAGCCCAAGCTTATTAATTCAAGGACATCAGTACTTGTCAATCCTAGATCGGGACACAATAAGGCTATCTACTCTTCTCACCAAAGTGTGTAGATTCGCCTTACATCAAGCGGTAATCAGAGCATAGTTGGATTGACAACAAAAGTGTCATTGGCGTACAAAGCAAAAAGAAATTCAAAAGAGAAAAATCAGAAAAGAAGAAAAGAAAAGAAAAGAAAAAAATTCAAAAAAAGCAAAGCCAAGGAAAGTGCTCTACCATAGCAAAGTACATCAAAGAGGCCATCTACATTTAGAGAAGATAACCTTATTGTTTCTTGAGAAAGGTTGCAGTAAGTGTTGTTTCTTGAATTGTAAGTCACCTCTTCCTTTTCTATCCTTTCATTTCCCTTGTCTTCAACCATTTCTTTCTTTAAAAGACCTTTGAATCCTTTCTTCTACCTTTCCATTTCTACTCTTTTCTACCCTAACCTATTTTGCAGCCGACGCACACAAGGAAGGAATTAACTTGTTATAATCTTGAGTAAGTTCTTCGAAGGACTTAGCAAGAGAAATTTGAGTGGAAAAAGGCTATTGAGAGAGTGAGATCAGAAGGGGAATTTTTAAAAGCCAAATATATATTCCCGAGAGTAAATACGAGTGTTGAGTGGAGTGATCTTAACTTTTATTTGGAGTGAACTTGTGAGACTTTGTGAGTGTGCTGGTAAGGTTTATTTTGTTTTATTTATCTACTAACAATGTCTCAAGTTTCAGGACAAGTTTTTGTAGTGAAAAGAGTCTTGAATATTCAGTCCATGGAGAATAATCAAAGAGAGAACATTTTTCACACTAGATGTCATGTAAACAACAAGGTTTGTTTCATGATTATTGATGGAGGAAGTTGTACCAATGTTGCAAGCACTTTAATGGTGGCTAAACTCGTACTCAAGACACTTAAACATCCTACACCATACAAGCTACAATGGCTAAATGATGGAGGAGAAGTTAAAGTCACCAAACAAGTCAATATTTCCTTTTCAATTGGGAAATACCAAGATCAAGTCCTTTGTGATGTCATTCCAATGAATGCGTGCCATATACTTCTAGGGAGGCCTTGGCAATTTGATAAGAAGGCTATCCATGATGGTTTCACGAATCGGTACTCTTTCTATCACAATGAAAAGAAATTCATTTTGACTCCTCTTTTACCAAATCAAGTGTCTGAAGATCAAGATGCTTTGAAGAAAAGTATTGAAGTTTTCAAATCTATCAAGGAGGAGGAACCAACGAAGATGAACATATATGCTGGAGGAAAAGACATTAGGAAACATTTGTTATCCTACAAAGCTCTAATTGTACTTAGGTACAAGGAAAGCTTAATTTTGACTAACATTCCAGAAGGTTTGCCTTCTTCTATTTCATCTTTGTTGCAGGAATTTGAAGAGTTATTCCCAGAAGATATTCCTAGTGGATTACCACCTATTAGAGGGATCGAACATCAAATTGACTTCATACCAGGTGCATCCATTCCAAACCGTCCAGCATATAGAAGTAACCCTGAAGAAACTAAGGAGCTTCAGAACCAAGTTGAAGAATTAATGGACAAAGGATACATACGAGAGAGTTTGAGTCCATGTGCTGTTCCGGTGTTACTTGTACCCAAAAAGGATGGTTCATGGAGAATGTGTGTAGACTGTCGTGCTATCAATCAAATTACCATCAAATACCGACATCCTATACCAAGACTTGATGATATGTTGGATGAATTGAGTGGAGCCACTATGTTCTCTAAAATTGATTTAAAAAGTGGATACCATCAAATCAGAATGCGAGAAGGAGACGAGTGGAAGACCGCATTCAAAACAAAGCAAGGATTGTATGAATGGATGGTAATGCCTTTCGGATTAACAAACGCTCCAAGCACCTTCATGAGATTAATGAATCATGTACTCAGACCATTCATCGGTAAGTTTTGTGTGGTTTATTTTGATGATATTCTGATTTATAGTCATGACTTGGAATCACATGTGCAACACTTAAGGTATGTTCTTGAAACCCTTCAAAAGGAAAAACTTTATGCAAATATGAAGAAATGTGTCTTTTGCACTATCAGTTTAACCTTCTTAGGCTTTATTGTAAGTTCACAAGGACTTGAAGTTGATCCTGAAAAGATCAAAGCCATTCAAGAGTGGCCTACGCCTACTTCAATTAGTCAAGTCCGAAGTTTTCATGGTCTTGCAAGTTTTTACAGAAGGTTTGTGCCTAATTTTAGTTCTATTGCCTCCCCCTTAACAGGGATCATTAAAAAGAATTCTATCTTTTCATGGGGCAAAGAACAAGAAGATGCCTTTAATGAAATGAAGGAATGTCTAACCAAGGCACCTTTACTTGCATTACCTAACTTTGATAAGACTTTTGAAGTGGAATGTGATGCTTCTGGAATCGGAATTGGGGCTGTTTTGACTCAAGAAGGACGACCTATTGCATATTTTAGTGAAAAGTTGAATGGTGCTTTGCTAAACTATCCAACTTATGATAAAGAGATGTATTCTCTCATAAGGGCACTTGAAGTTTGGCAGCATTATCTTCTACCAAAGGAATTCGTCATACACACCGATCATGAAGCCTTAAAGCATATCAAGGGCCAACATAAGTTAAATAAGCGACATGACAAATGGGTGGAGTTTTTGGAGTCATTTCCTTACGTCATTCATTATAAGAAAGGTAAAGAAAACATTGTAGCCGATGCTCTCTCTCGAAGGTATGTTCTCCTTAATGCTCTTGATTCAAAGTTAATTGGGTTTTCATATATTAAAGATTGCTATGCTACTGACCATGACTTTGAAGAGAAGTATAAGGCTTGTGAGAAAGGTGCATATGAAAAGTTTTATAGGCACGAAGGGTATCTATTCAAAGAAGGGCGTCTATGCATTCCTCAAGGATCCCTTAGAGAAGTGCTTGTTCGAGAAGCACATGAGGGAGGTCTCATGGGTCATTTTGGAATAAGTAAAACATTGGAGATTTTGAAACAACACCTCTATTGGCCTAAGATGAAGAGAGACGTTGAAAGGGTATGTGAGCGATGTGTCACTTGCAAAAGGGCAAAATCAAAGGTTATGCCTCATGGACTTTACATGCCTCTACCTATTCCTCAAGCACCATGGGTTGACATATCAATGGATTTTGTAATGGGACTACCAAGGACCAAGATGGGGCGAGATTCAATATTTGTTGTTGTAGATCGTTTTTCCAAGATGGCACATTTCATACCATGCCACAAGACAGACGATGCAACACATGTGGCCAATTTGTTCTTCAAAGAAATTGTGAGATTACATGGCGTTCCAAGAACCATAGTTTCCGATAGGGATGTCAAATTTCTTAGCCATTTTTGGACGACATTATGGAGTAAGATTGGGACCAAGTTGCTATTCTCTACAACGTGTCACCCTCAAACCGATGGGCAAACCGAAGTGGTGAATCGAGTACTATCAACATTGTTGAGATCTATCATCAAAAAGAACATCAAAGCTTGGGAGGAATGCTTACCACACGTTGAATTTGCATATAATCGGGCAGTCCATTCAACAACTAAGATGTCACCATTTGAGGTAGTATATGGATTTAACCCCTTAACACCTTTAGATCTTCTTCCTTTGCCTCAGGAACACATGATCAACAAAGATGGCAAGAGCAAGGCTGAGTTCGTTAAGAAACTTCATCAGCAAGTTCGAGACAATATAGAAAAACGGACAAGACAATATGAACAACAAGCAAATAAGGGACGTAAGCCACTAAAATTGGAAGAAGGTGATTGGGTATGGGTGCATTTCAGAAAAGAACGTTTCCCTTCCCAAAGGAAATCCAAATTATTACCAAGAGGAGATGGACCATTCCAAATCATTAAGAAGATCAATGATAATGCATACAAATTGGATTTACCTGGTGAATACAATGTAAGTGCAACTTTTAATATTTCAGATCTTTCTCCATTTGAAGACAACGACGATTTGAGGACAAATCGCTCAAAAGAAGGGGAGGATGATGTAATCACAACTACACAAATAGATCCTGAAGTCATGCCCATTGGACCTATCACTCGTGCAAAGGCAAAGCAATTCAGGGAAGTACTTTCTCATAAGTGCCTTAATGTTATTAAATCTTTTAATGAGAAAGAACCATCAGATAATAGGTTGTTTAATATGTTACATATTGAATATTAAATAACCTATAGTCCACATTATATATAATACATTGTATAAGTTCATTTACTTAGTTTATTTCTTTATATTATGCATATGGGTACATTCGGCCAAGACTTGGGAGCTGCATTAGAGCTAAATGGAGCATGAAACAGCAAGGAAACTCACATAGGGATGCTTAAGAGATCATAAGGATTCATTGATGAAAAGTTGTTTTGAGGCCGTGAGCTCATAGCTGGATTGAGCTGAAGATTTGAGCTACAAGATGAACTCATTTCAGCTGGGGAGTTGCACCATCATCATCACCACTTAGGACACTTCAAATATGTCCTACGTCAAAATTTGTGAAATCGTACCTTTTCACAAATAGTTACCACCTCAAGAGGTACCTTTTCACAAGGAGCTGCCCAAACGTTCATCATGTTACAAGTCATCTAAGGCCAGCTCACCACCAGCTCATTCACACCCGAAGTAGCTCAAACATGAAGGTTACCTTTCTCAAACATTGTGACCTTTCATGAATGATGTTGCCCATGAAGATGCCTTTTCAACAAGGAACACATCTGTGAAGAGATCACGCCTATTGGATGCTTAAATCATCAAGAAACATGAGCTAGAGGCTCCATGCCTATTCGGCCACATCACATGCCATACACATGAGAGCCTTTGGCGCCAAGCATGAAGAGACACACCACCATTCGGCCAAAGGGAGAAAATGGCGCCAAGATGAACCAACATACATATTCGGCCAAGGGAGATGTCTTCCCATCCTTAGCCGAATCATTAAGGCCTTTCATGAAGAGTTAGCCGAACCATCACAAGCCCAAAGGACTTATTCATTCATCTCAAGCATTATGTATTTTCCTAGAGACATGTATCTAGCCGAAACAACTTGTAATCATTCGGCCAAGCCCTCTCATTTCCTATAAATAGAGTGGCTTGCCATCATTTGTAGCATCTCATCTCTTATATAAAATATACTCTTGTGAGTTATTTCTCTTCAAAGTTCTTTGTGAACTTTATCGATTAAACAAGTGTAGTTCCTATACTTGTGGCGTCATTCCTTCCATTTTGATTCCTAAATTCCTAGATTGTTATCTAGTGGGTTGAAGACACGATCATCACCCCTCAAGCAAGTTTGTGAAGACCGGGATTGTGCTCCTTAGCACTATTTCATCTTTGGCGTGTTTGAGATACAACATCACCACCATCTTCATTTCATCATCAACATCATCAACATCCTTCATCAAGACCATCATCAATCCCATAATTCCGCAGCCATCTCTCTTTCATTTCTTTCTATTTCATTTCCTTTATTATATATTCATTTCTTAAGACCATTATTAATATCATTTCTTTCTTATATTATTTTGCAGCCCAAGCTTATTAATTCAAGGACATCAGTACTTGTCAATCCTAGATCGGGACACAATAAGGCTATCTACTCTTCTCACCAAAGTGTGTAGATTCGCCTTACATCAGAATACTTCATCACCCAAAGATGCTTGTAACATGTTCAAAAATGTAGATCAATCTGACTGACGTGAACTATCCAACCAACTCTTCAATTGCCTTTAGTCTTCTTAGCATCCAATGACCCTAGATAAAGTATGTAAACAAATAATTAGATAGGAATTGAGTTATGATAATTATGAATGCATGCTTCCACATATGTTAATAATGCAAATGAGCTAACTATGAATGCATATGCATTGAATGAGTTATATAAAGATGTGAATTAATAAGTCATGCATGAATATCATATATTATACATATAAATGACAGCATATAATATTCAAGAAAAAATTAAGAATAAGATAAACATATTCACGTGACATGTAATGCATAAATGAGTAAATAAATAATAAAATAAGGCAAGACTCCCTTAGAATCATCTTGGAAGAACTTCAAAGTTGTGAGCATGTTTTGTTTGAACTTGGTGGTCGGTAGGATCACATCATCCCCCCCTTCTTTAAGGCGATTTCTCCCCAAATCGATGCTTGGTACATAAAGGAACAACTTTGATGTTCTTTTGAATGGAAATTCTTTCATTCTCATCTTGCATCATTTTCTTTGCTCAAAATGCTTCACATGTTCAAGTCTTTGCTTTTAAATCAACAATCTGAAAAATAGAACAAAGTTAGAAGTATATAATTTAGAATCAAAGGAAAGGAAAGGATTAAATTCATGAATGAATGAGTTTGGACTCTTAATGTTCTCCATGGTTCGGTTCATTGAATCTTCCCTTTTATAAGGTGCATTCGATCTTGAGTATGAGGTGAATGTACTTTGAAGGTTAATGAACATGTTCTTTATAATTTCCAGTGACACATCTTTTGGAATTTCAAAAGAAATAATGCTTGAATCATCTTGAATGTCCCTTGGAATAACTTGCAAATTCAAAGAATGAATAGAAGAAAAAAATTGATTAGTATAAAGCAAAACTTCATTCTCATTGCATTCGTTCCTTTCATGCTCATGTTTTTTAACACACTCATCTTCACTCTCATTTTCAACTCCAAATGTCTTGGTTTTCTCACAATGTTCTTCTTTGATTTGTGCATGTTCAACTCCATCATATCTTTTAACCACAACCTCACTTGTAATCTTTTCATTTTCTCTTCCACACGTACTCCCCCCTTAGCTCCCAAATTCAATCTTTTCAACTTTCTCATTTTCGACTCCAACGTTTCTCACATCAATTTTCTCATTTTCATTTTGATCTCCCTCCACTGTTATTTGTTTCTCACGTGAAACTTCTCTTTCAACTTTCTTCATGGCTTTAGTTTTCTTCCATTCCTCTATACGTGATTTGACAATAACTTGGCATTCATGGACTTGATTTGGGCATATTGGAACCAACGCGATCTTTCCCCCTTGGTGTTTGAATGAATATTTGTTGGAGAACCCATCATACAATGCTCGTTTATCAAACTGCCAAGGACGTCCAAGGAGTAGATGGCTTGAATTCATAGAAATAACATCACATAAAACTTCATCTTCATATCCCCCAATTGAAAATGACACACGTACTTGCTCTATAACCTCTAACTCTTCATCTTCATTTAATCCTTGCAAAACATATGGATTGGGATGTTTGAATGTTATAAGCCCCAACTTCTCAACCATGTATGTTCTTGCAAGATTTGCACAACTACCACCATCAATGACTACAAGGCATGCTTTATCATTCACATGAAAACGAGTATGAAATGGATTCCTCCTTTGCTGTTCGTAATCCATTCAAAAGATGGGAGAATTGTTAGTGAAAAATTAATAATTGAATAAGATGAAAGGACCTTACCAATAATCACTCACAAATCCTCACGATCACTCCAAAAAAATGATGATGCTCCACTCAACGCTCGTGTTTGCACTCGGGAATATAAACTGGCTTTTTCAATTCCCCTTCTGATCTCACACACTCGATTAGCCTTTTTCCACTCGTTCCTCTCTTGTAAAGTTCTTAAAAGAACTAACTCGAGAGCTTTCAAGTGCTATGGATGTCGGTTGAAAAATTCGTTAGTGTAGAGGGAAATAAATAGAAAGGTAGAAAGATTAAATAATGAAGGGTGGTCTTATAAAATGAATAAAAATAAAGAAAGGTTCACTTACTATGCAAAGATACTCACCACCTTCCTAGAAGAACAATCAAAGGTCTTGAAGACTTCCTTAGGACCGGTTGAAATAATGATGTTGCTTGTCACCTTTGGCACTTCTTTGCATTTTGATTTCTTTGTTTCCTTTCTTTAGTTTTTCTTCACTTGGAATCCCTTGTTGATGTTGGGATTAACTTGATGATTTTTTTCTTTTGGCACTTCTCTTTTTGATTTTCTTTTAATTGAATGGTAGGATGTTGTTTTTGCTTGTTCTTGTTGCAATCCACCTTAGCTCTGATACCATATGATACAGTTCAACCTAGCCTCACTTGGATGGATGGTGAAGTCAAGGTTGTACCTTTAATTATTTCGATCTAGGAAAGCAACAAGTATCCTACACAAACAAGAAAGCTAAATAAATGGTTAAATGGAAGTAATGAAATGGAAAGATAAATATGGCAACGGAAAATATATATATGTTGGTGATATGTTTAAAGGAAATGATGAAGTATGGCAATGGAAGTAGAATGAAGGTGATGGGGATGAATATGAAAAGTAGTATCTCAAAGAAGACTCAAAGAAGAACCAATGTTAAAGAATAAAGACCCAGACTTTATATTGCTTCTTTAAGGGATGGTAAACAGGGACTTTGACCCACTATCTATAAATAGATAGGAACCAGAAGTATCAGGGTGACATAGTTAGGGGTGACGCCACAAGCATAAGCTTGATAAGTCGATAAAGTTCACTTAAGAACTAAAGAGAGAAACTCTCACAAATATTTGATTAAACAAAGTGAATTGGTTTCTTTTACAAATGAATGGAAATCTATTTATAGGCCTAAAAGTGCATGGTGTGAATACAAAACATTTAATGAGTGAACCTTCATGGATGAGTGTTCATACTTTAAGTAGATGCAAAGCATGGCTTAGGTGAATGAATTTTGATGAATGGATGTTCATCTATTAATGGAATACATCCTTTGGCCGAATTCATCCCACCTTGTATAAACTTGTTGATTTGTCTTCTATGGATGAATGTTCATGAATGTATCTTGGCTGAAATTCTTCCCCCTTGTGTGAACATGACTATTTGGCTTCTTGTATGAATATGTATGAATGGATGAATTTAAAAGCCTTTGAATGAATCCTTGCATTTCCTCACAAATGTTCTGATTTATTTTAATATTTTTTTCTCTTTAATGCATGTCTTCATTAATTCCTCCCATACATAAGTCCTTTGAAGGAGATGAATGGTTGCAAATCCCGTATTAATTTCCAGCCTGCACTGTCTTCAGTAATCTGGGCATATCTCAAGCTCCCGATATCGGCTTGATGTGATTCAAAATGCGTTGGAAAGCTACGAGATAGGGGATTAAATGTTAAGAATACTTCATCACCCAAAGATACTTGTAACATGTTCAAAAATGTAGATCAATCTAACTGACGTGAACTGTCCAACCAACTCTTCAATTGCCTTTAGTCTTCTTAGCATCCAATGACCCTAGACAAAGTATGTAAACAAATAATTAGATAGGAATTGAGTTATGATAATTATGAATGCATGCTTCCACATATGTTAATAATGCAAATGAGCTAACTATGAATGCATATGCATTGAATGAGTTATATAAAGATGTGAATTAATAAGTCATGCATGAATATCATATATTATACATATAAATGACAGCATATAATATTCAAGAAAAAATTAAGAATAAGATAAACATATTCACGTGACATGTAATGCATAAATGATTAAATAAATAATAAAATAAGGCAAGACTCCCTTAGAATCATCTTGGAAGAACTTCAAAGTTGTGAGCATGTTTTGTTTGAACTTGGTGGTCGGTAGGATCACATCATCCCCCACTTCTTTAAGAAGATTTCTCCCCAAATCGATGCTTGGTACATAAAGGAACAACTTTGATGTTCTTTTGAATGGAAATTCTTACATTCTCATCTTGCATCGTTTTCTTTGCTCAAAATGCTTCACATGTTCAAGTCTTTGCTTTTAAATCAACAATCTGAAAAATAGAACAAAGTTAGAAGTAGATAATTTAGAATCAAAGGAAAGGAAAGGATTAAATTCATGAATGAATGAGTTTGGACTCTTAATGTTCTCCATGGTTAGGTTCATTGAATCTTCCCTTTTATAAGGTGCATTCGATCTTGAGTATGAGGTGAATGTACTTTGAAGGTTAATGAACATGTTCTTTATAATTTCAAGTGACACATCTTTTGGAATTTCAAAAGAAATGCTTGAATCATCTTGAATGTCCCTTGGAATAACTTGCAAATTCAAAGAATGGATAGAAGAAAAAAATTGATTAGTATAAAGCAAACTTCATTCTCATTGCATTCATTCCTTTCATGCTCATGTTTTTCAACACACTCATCTTCACTCTCATTTTCAACTCCAAATGTCTTGGTTTTCTCACAATGTTCTTCTTTGATTTGTACATGTTCAACTCCATCATATCTTTTAACCACAACCTCACTTGTAATCTTTTCATTTTCTCTTCCACACGTACTTCCCCCTTTGCTCCCAAATTCAATCTTTTCAACTTTCTCATTTTCGACTCCAACGTTTCTCACATCAATTTTCTCATTTTCATTTTGATCTCCCTCCACTGTTATTTGTTTCTCACGTGAAACTTCTCTTTCAACTTTCTTCATGGCTTTAGTTTGCTTCCATTCCTCTATACGTGATTTGACAATAACTTGGCATTTATGGACTTGATTTGGGCACATTGGAACCAACGCGATCTTTCTCCCTTGGTGTTTGAATGAATATTTATTGGAGAACCCATCATACAATGCTCGTTTATCAAACTGCCAAGGATGTCCAAGGAGTACATGGCTTGAATTCATAGAAATAACATCATATAAAACTTCATCTTCATATCCCCCAATTGAAAATGACACACGTACTTGCTCTATAACTTCTAACTCTTCATATTTATTTAATCCTTACAAAACATATGGATTGGGATGTTTGAATGTTATAAGCCCCAACTTCTCAACCATGTATGTGCTTGCAAGATTTGCACAACTACCACCATCAATGGCTACAAGGCATACTTTATCATTCACATGAAAACGAGTATGAAATGGATTCCTCCTTTGCTGTCCGTAATCCATTCAAAAGATGGGAGAATTGTTAGTGAAAAATTAATAATTGAATAAGATGAAAGGACCTTACCGATAATCACTCACAAATCCTCACGATCACTCCAAAAAAATGATGATGCTCCACTCAACGCTCGTGTTTGCACTCGGGAATATAAACTGACTTTTTCAATTCCCCTTCTGATCTCACACACTCGATTAGCCTTTTTCCACTCGTTCCTCTCTTGTAAAGTTCTTAAAAGAACTAACTCGAGTGCTTTCAAGTGCTATGGACGTCGGTTGAAAAATTCGTTAGTGTAGAGGGAAAAAAATAGAAAGGTAGAAAGATTAAATAATGAAGGGTGGTCTTATAAAAGGAATAAAAATATAGAAAGGTTCACTTACTATGCAAAGATACTCACCACCTTCATAGAAGAACAATCAATGGTCTTGAAGACTTCCTTAGGATCGGTTGAAATAATGATGTTGCTTGTCACCTTTGGCACTTCTTTGCATTTTGATTTCTTTATTTCCTTTCTTTAGTTTTTCTTCACTTGGAATCCCTTGTTGATGTTGGGGTTAACTTGCTGATTTTTTTCTTTTGGCACTTCTCTTTTTGATTTTCTTTTTATTGAATGGTAGGATGTTATTTTTGCTTGTTCTTGTTGCAATCAACCTTAGCTCTGATACCATATGATACAGTTCAACCTAGCCTCACTTGGATGAATGGTGAAGTCAAGGTTGTACCTTTAATTGTTTCGATCTAGGAAAGCAACAAGTATCCTACACAAACAAGAAAGCTAAAAAAATGGTTAAATGGAAGTAATGAAATGGAAAGATAAATATGGCAACGGAAAATATATATATGTTGGTGATATGTTTAAAGGAATGATGAAGTATGGAAATGGAAGTAGAATGAAGGTGATGGGGATGAATATGAAAAGTAGTATCTCAAAGAAGACTCAAAGAAGAACCAATGTTAAAGAACAAAGACCCATACTTTATATTGCTTCTTTAAGGGATGGTAAACAGATACTTTGACCCACTATCTATAAAGAGATAGGAACCAGAAGTATCAGGGTGACATAGTTAGGGGTGACGCCACAAGCATAAGCTTGATAAGTCGATAAAGTTCACTTAAGAACTAAAGAGAAACTCTCACAAATATTTGATTAAACAAAGTGAATTGGTTTCTTTTACAAATGAATGGAAATCTATTTATAGGCCTAAAAGTGCATGGTGTGAATACAAAACATTTAATGAGTGAACCTTCATGGATGAGTGTTCATACTTTAAGTAGATACAAAGCATGGCTTAGGTGAATAAATTTTGATGAATGGATGTTCATCTTTTAATGGAATACATCCTTTGGCCGAATTCATTTTAATATTTTTTTCTCGTCCATGCATGTCTTCATTAATTCCTCCCATGCATAAGTCCTTTGAAGGAGATGAATGGTTGCAAATCCCGTATTAATTTCCAGCCTGCACTGTCTTCAGTAATCTGGGCATATCTCAAGCTCCCGATATCGGCTTGATGTGATTCAAAATGCGTTGGAAAGCTACGAGATAGGGGATTAAATGTTAAGAATACTTAATCACCCAAAGATGCTTCTAACATGTTCAAAAATGTGGATCAATCTGACTGACGTGAACTGTCCAACCAACTCTTCAATTGCCTTTAGTCTTCTTAGCATCCGATGACCCTAGACAAAGTATGTAAACAAATAATTAGATAGGAATTGAGTTATGATAATTATGAATGCATGATTCTACATATCTTAATAATGCAAATAAACTAACTATGAATGCATATGCATTGAATGAGTTATATAAAGATGTGAATTAATAAGTCATGCATGAATATCATATATTATACATATAAATGACATCATATAATATTCAAGCAAAAATTAAGAATAAGATAAATATATTCACGTGACATGTAATGTATAATTGAGTAAATAAGTAATAAAATAAGGCAAGACTCCCTTAGAATCATCTTGAAAGAACTTCAAAGTTGTGAGCATGTTTTGTTTGAACTTGGTGGTCGGTAGGATCACATCAGTTTACCACCGTAACCTTTCTATTTTTGAGCCATTCACTTTGCAGGTTGTTTTGCTTCCTTCCTAGATCCACAATCAAACGAGAAGGTTGAATTACCTTACATCAAGCGGTAATCAGAGCTTTGGTGGAAGAAAACAACGTGCAAAAACAACAAAGAAGAAAAATACAAAAAGAAGTGCAAGTGAAGTGCAAAAGTGAAAGAAAGCAAGAAAAATCAGCAAAGAAAATAAAAGCACTCAAAAGAAGAAATTGAAAGCACTCAAAAAGAAGAAAGAAAAAAGAAAGAAAAGTTGGAAGCACTCATCAACAATTCTCATCACCAAGCCATTCAAGTAAGCCTTTAAATTTGATTGTCGTGATAGAAGGTTGTAAAGTGACTTGTGTAAGTAAACCCTTTGTTTCTCTTCTTTCTATTTTTCTAAGCCACCCTTTCAATCATATTTTGCTTTCCATTCCTACTAACCCATTTGCAGCCGACGCCAAACAAGTACAATTTACTCGATATAGTCTTGAGTAAAAGTTTTCTAGAACTTGAGACAAGAGAATTGAGAGGAAAAAGGCTGGACCGTGTGTAAGATCAGAAGAGGACAAGTAAAATCCATTAAAGTCCTAAAGTGCAAACACGAGCGGATTGAGTGACATCAAGTTTTCTTGGAGTGACTCGTGAGGCTTTGTGAGAGTTTACTCTGGTAAGGTCCTATACACATTTCAAATTTACTTATTTGCTAACATTTCTCTTCCATCCAACATCCTTGTAGTCAAAAGGACTTTGAGCATTCAAAGTCAAGAGGATGAACAAAGAGAGAACATCTTCCATACCAAATGTCACGTGGGAGATAAAGTTTGTGTGGTTATCATTGATGGAGGAAGTTACACAAACGTGACAAGTACTCATATGGTTGAAAAGTTGGGTCTCAAGACTTCCAAGCATCCTCATCCTTACAAACTTCAGTGGCTCAATGATGTGGGTGAAGCCAAGATAACTAAACAAGTTATTGTACCTTTTTTAATTAGAAGATACAATGATGAAGTCCTTTGTTATGTGGTGCCTATGAGTGCAAGCCACCTTATACTAGGACGTCCTTGGCAGTATGATAAGAAAGCTACCCATGACGGATTCTCTAATAAATACTCTTTCCAGCATGAAGGAAAGAAAATTATATTGGCACCCTTGTTACCAAGACAAGTTCATGAATGCCAAGTGACCCTCAAGTCACGCATAGAAGACTGAGAGAAAGAAAATAAGGCCAAAGAAATTCATACTCCAAAGTTGAATATTTATGCCAGCAGAGGAGATATCCGGAAATATTTATCAACTAAGAAGGCTTTACTTATACTTATGTATAAGGAAAAATTTCTTCTTACTAACCCTCCTGAAGGCTTGCCTTCTTCTATTTCTAATCTTTTGCAGGAATTTGAGGATATGTTTCCCGGAGAAATTCCCGATTGATTGCCACCAGTTAGAGGAATTGAACATCAAATTGATTTCATTCCTGGAGCCACTATTCCCAATAGACCAGCATATAGGAGCAATCCTGAGGAAACAAAGGAATTACAAAGACAAGTCAAAGAACTCCTCGACAAAGGTTACATTTGGGAAAGTTTAAGTCCTTGTGTTGTACCCGTTTTGTTGGTACCAAAGAAAGATGGAACTTGGAGAATGTTCGTGGATTGTAGGGCAGTGAATCAAATCACTATTAAATATAGGCACTCAAGACCAAACAAGGTTTGTATGAATGGTTAGTCATGCCTTTTGGTTTGACTAATGCTCCTAGTACCTTTATGCGACTCATGAATCATGTTCTTCGGCCTTACATTGGTAAGTTTTGTGTTGTTTAGTTTGATGATATCTTGATATACAATAAGTCACTAAAAGATCATGTTGAACATTTACGTTTCATTCTTAGCACTTTGAGAGAAGAGCACATATATGCTAATCTCAAGAAGTGCGCTTTTTGTACTAATCAAGTTACTTTATTAGGCTTCATTGTAAGTTAACAGGGGTTATCAGTGGATCCAAAAAAGATTAAGGCAATACGATAGTGACCAAAGCCTATCAATGTAAGCCAAGTCTGGAGTTTCCATGGATTAGCCAGTTTTTATAGAAGGTTCGTACCAAATTTCAGTTCTATTGCCGCCCCCTTAACAGGGATTATTAAGAAGAATTCAAACTTCTCTTGGGGCAAAGAACAAGAAGAAGCATTCAACGAACTCAAGGATTGTTTGACAAAGGCTCCACTACTAGTCTTGCCAAACTTTGAGAAAACATTTGAAGTTGAATGTGATGCCTCCAGAATTGGAATTGGTGCTGTTTTAAGTCAAGAAGGAAAGCCCATTGCCTACTTTAGTGAAAAACTAAATGGTGCAACTTTGAACTATCCAATATATGACAAAGAAATGTATGCACTCATTCGAGCATTGGAGACTTGGCAGAACCACTTATTGCCAAAAGAGTTCGTCATACACACTGACCATGAAGCATTAAAGCATATCAAATGACAACACAAACTCAACAAGAGACATGCCAAATGGGTTGCATTTCTCGAGTCTTTTCCCTATGTCATCCACTATAAGAGAGGAAAGGATAATGTCGTGGCAGATGTTCTTTCACGCATGTATGTCCTACTTAACACTTTGGATTCCAAACTTCTTGGTTTTTCATTCATTAAGGAACATTATGCTACTGATTTGGACTTTGGAGAAAGGTATAAGTTATGTGAAACAGGTGCTCATGATAAATATTATCAACATGATGGATATCTTTTCAAAGAAGGATGACTATGTATTCCACAAGGTTCCATAAGAGAAGTGCTAACCAAAGAAGCGCATTAAGGAGGACTCATGGGATACTTTGGAGTTGAAAAGACTCTTAGCATTTTGAAGGAACACCTCTTTTGGCCAAAGATGAAAAGGAATATTGAAAAGGTATGTGAAAGGTGTTTAGTATATAAAAGGGCAAAATCAAGAGTCATGCCTCATGGATTATATATGCCCTTGCCAATACCGACCATGCCATGGATAGATATCTCAATGGAACCAAAAACAAAGAGTGGAAAGGATTCAATATTTGTGGTGGTTGGTCGATTCTCCAAGATGGCTCACTTTATTCCATGCCACAAAACTGATGATACTATTCATGTAGCTAACCTATTTTTTTGAGAAGTGGTAAGATTACATGGACTTCCTTGAACCATTGTGTCAGATAGAGACGTTAAGTTCTTAAGTCACTTTTGGAGGACTTTGTGGAGTAAAATCGGCACAAAACTACTATTCTCTACTACATATCATCCTCAAACGGATGGTCAAACTAAAGTAGTTAGTAGAGTTTTATCAACACTACTACGATCCATCATCAAGAAAAACATCAAGACGTGGGAAGAATGCCTACCACACGTGGTGTTTGCATACAATCAAGCCATTCATTCGATAACCAAATTTTCTCCATTTGAGGTAGTGTATGGTTTCAATCCTTTAACTCCTCTGGACTTACTTCCTTTACCTTATGATCAATTAGTGAACAAAGATGGAAATGACAAAGCAGAATTTGTTAAAAGACTCCATCAACAAGTTAAGGACAATATTGAGAGAAGAACGAGACAATATGAACAACAAGCAAACAAAGGAAGGAAGAAGGTAACTTTTGACGTGGGAGATTGGGTTTGGGTACACTTTAGGAAGGAAAGATTTCCAAACCAAAGGAAGTCTAAACTACTACCCCGAGGAGATGGCCCATTTCAGATTGTAGAAAAGATTAACGACAATGCCTATAAACTTGAGTTGCCTAGTTAGTTTGGTGGTGTTAGCGCTTCATTCAACATCACCGACTTATCTCCCTTTGAGAATGGACACGATTTGGGGATAAATCTCTTAAAAGAAAGGGGATGATATAATCACACCTACACTAGATCCGGAAGTCATGCCACATGGTCCCAGTACTAGGTCAAGAGCCAAACAATTCAGGGAAGTTCTCTTAACTAAGTGTTTAGAAGCTTTTGATTCATTTGATAACTTAACACCCCCTATGTTATGTTATATAATGTTTTAATAGTAAAAGAATAACTTAGTATGAATACATCTTACACATTGTTAATTTTTAATATGTTAAACTTGTTAGGATAGTTTTATAATCATATTAAGCATGATTATTATATAAACATCAAGGTAGCATACTTATAATGCATTTATTAGTTCAATTGCATTCATATTAGCTCTTAGGCTTTATACATTATCTTACACATATTAGGAGATGCTATAATTAGCTCATGGCCTTCAAACTTAGCTCACATTACCATAATCAAACATGGCATCAAGGTAATTAGCTCGTTTTAGCTCAATAACATGAACTTACCTTGTTTCCTCGCACATATAGGTACATTGGAGTGTGATGCATGTTGAGGTAGCTTGGTGAATGATTTGGACGTCATATATAGCTCAAAAACAGCTTACAAAGTACAAGGCAGCTCACAGAACACTAAGGAAAGCTTGATTCAGCTGGAGGAGCCAAAAGTGATGTCAAAGGTAGCTGAATGTAGCTGAATATAATGTTAAGAAGCTCACAATGACTTAGCTAGGAAGCTTGTTCATAAACAGACCATGTTTGCTAGCTCGCTCCACAACTCAAACTAGCTTGGAGGAGACACATGCACGCCCAAGAGAGAGCACATGACCAACCATCATTCCATGCACAAGGTGATATAATCACACCTACACCAGATCCGGAAGTCATCCCACATGATCCCATTACTAGGTCAAGAGCCAAACAATTCAGGGAAGTTCTCTTAACTAATTGTTTAGAAGCTTTTGATTCATTTGATAACTTAACACCCTCCTATGTTAAGTTATATAATGTTTTAATAGATAAAGAATAACTTAGTATGAATACATCTTACACATTGTTATTTTAATATGTTAAGCAGGTTAGGATAGCTATATAATTATATTACGCATGATTATAACATATAAATCAAGGGAGCATACTTATAATGCATTTCATTAGTTCATTTTGCATTCATATTAGCTCTTAGGCTTTATACCTTACCTTACACATATTAGGAGATGATATAATTAGCTCATGACATTCAAACTTAGCTCACATTACCATAATCAAACATGACAGCAAGGTAATTAGCTCATATTAGCTCAATACCTCGGAACTACCTTGTTTCCTTGCACATGTAGGTACATTAGAGCATAATAAACGTTGAGGTAGCTTGGTGAATGATTTGGACGTCATATGCAGCTCACAAACAACTTACAAAGTAAAAGGCAGCTCATGGAACACTAAGGGAAGCTCGATTCAGCTGGAGGAGCTTAAGGCTAGCTAAACTTAGCTATTTGGACTATTTGGAGCTGAGTTGCCAAAAGTGATGTCAAAGGTAGCTGAATGTAGCTGAACATAATGTCAAGGAGCTCACAAGGACTTAGCTAGGAAGTTTTTTCACAAACAGCCCATGTTTGCTAGATAGCTCCACAACTAAAGCTAGCTTGGAGGAGACACATGCATGCCCAAGAGAGAGAACATGATCAGCCATCAGCCCATGCACAAGGCTGCACCACAAGGCTCCCTAGAACACCCATGTGCGTGCCATATGACCAGCCCCTATGTGCCGTGCATATGATCTCATTTAGGCACCAAGATGAAGAGCCATTTAACCATTCGGCCAAGCATCATCTCCTCTCCCATTTGGCGCCAATTTGAAGGGATACAAGTGTTATTCGGCCAAGGATCATTTCCCTCCATCAAGGGCCGAACCATCATCTCTTTTAGCATTTAAATTATGTCTTTATAGGGAGATAAATGGGCTGGCCGAACCATTTTGTCTCTATTCAGCTATACCCCTCCATTTCCTATAAATAGGAAAGCATTCATCATTTGTAATCAGACCTTTTATTTGAATTGAAGTGAGATTTTTCTCTTTCTTAAGTCCTGGTGACTTTTTATCGACTTATCAAGTATTTTATACTTGTGGCGTCAACCCTCTTCTTTCATCTTGATACTTCTGGTTCCTAGTTCATATAACTAGTGGGTAAAGTACTTAACACCACCCCTTGAAGAAACAATATAAAGATTGGGTCTTTGCTCTCTATAGCATTGGTTCTTCTTTGAGCATTCTTCAAGATACTATCCTCACCACCATCCTTTTGTTTCATCGCCATAACCATAACCATTTTAATCATCTTCAGCTTCCATCTCTCATTTATTAAATAGCCTACCTATTAAACCATACGTTTACTACCCTTATCCATTCTGTTTTGAGCCATTCACTTGTGCAGGTTGTTTTGCTTCCTTCCTAGATCCATAATCAAACGAGAAGGTAGAATTACCTTACATCAAGCGGTAATCAGAGCTTTGGTGGAAGAAAGCAACGTGCAACAACAACCAAAAAAATACAAAAAGAAGTGCAAGTGAAGTGCAAAGTGAAAGAAATCAAGAAAAATCCAGCAAAGAAAATCAAAGCACTCAAAAGAAGAAATTGAAAGAACTCGAAAAGAAGAAAAAGAAAGAAAGAAAAGTTGGAAGCACTCATCAACAATTCTCATCACCAAGCCATTCAAGTAAGCCTTTGATTGTGGTGATAGAAGGTTGTGAAGTGACTTGTGTAAGTAACCCTTTTGTTTCTCTTATTTCTATTTCTAAGCCACCCTTTCAATTATATTTTGCTTTCCATTCCTACTAACCCATTTGCAGCCGATGCCAAACAAGTAAAATTTACTCGATATAGTCTTGAGTAAAAGTTTTCTAGAACTTGAGACAAGAGAATTGAGAGGAAAAAGGCTGGAGCGTTTGTAAGATCAGAAGAAGACAAGTAAAAGCCATTAAAGTCCTAGAGTGTAAACACAAGTGAATTGAGTGACATCAAATTTTCTTGGAGTGACTCGTGAGGTTTTGTGAGAGTATACTCTGGTAAGGTCCTATACACACTTATTTGCTAACATGTCTCTTCCATCCAACATTCTTGTAGTCAAAAGGACTTTGAGCATTCAAAGTCAAGAGGATGAACAAAGAGAGAACATCTTCCATACCAAATGTCACGTGGGAGATAAATTTTGTGTGGTTATCATTGATGGAGGAAGTTGCAGAAACGTAGCAAGTACTCATATGGTTGAAAAGTTGGGTCTTAAGACTTCCAAGCATCCTCATCCTTACAAACTTCAGTGGCTCAACGATGTGGGTGAAGACAAGGTAACCAAACAAGTTGTTGTACCTTTTTCAATTGGAAGATACAATGATGAAGTCCTTTGTGATGTGGTGCCCATGAGTGCAAGCCACCTTATATTAGGACGTCCTTGGCAGTATGATAAGAAAGCTACCCATGACGGATTCTCTAATAAATACTCTTTCCAGCATCAAGGAAAGAAAATTATATTGGCACCCTTGTTACCAAGACAAGTTCATGAATACCAAGTGACCCTCAAGTCACGCATAGAAGACTGGGAGAAAGAAAAGGATGCCAAAGAAATTCATACTCCAAAGATGAATATTTATGCCAGTAGAGGAGATATCCGAAAATATTTATCAACTAAGAAGGCTTTACTTATACTTATGTATAAGGAAAATTTTCTTCTTACTAACCCTCTTGAAGGCTTGCCTTATTCTATTTCTAATCTTTTGCAGGAGTTTGAGGATATGTTTCCCGAAGAAATTCCCGATGGATTGCCACCAATTAGAGGAATTGAACATCAAATTGATTTCATTCATGGAGCCATCATTCCCAATAGACTAGCATATAGGAGCAATCCTGAGGAAACAAAGGAATTACAAAGACAAGTCAAAGAACTCCTCGACAAAGGTTACATTCGGGAAAGTTTAAGTCCTTGTGCTATACCCGTTTTGTTGGTACCAAAGAAAGATGGAACTTGGAGAATGTGTGTGGATTGTAGGGCAGTGGATCAAATCACTATCAAATATAGGCACCCTATACCTCGGTTGGATGATATGCTCGATGAACTTAGTGAAGCCAACATCTTCTCCAAAATTGATTTGAAAAGTGGCTATCATCAAATAAGAATGAAGGAAGGTGACGAGTGGAAAACATCATTCAAGACCAAACAAGGTTTATGAATGGTTAGTCATGCCTTTTGGTTTAACTAATGCTCCTAGTACCTT
The DNA here is from genome assembly GCF_006381635.1 of Hibiscus syriacus. NCBI lineage: Eukaryota > Viridiplantae > Streptophyta > Magnoliopsida > Malvales > Malvaceae > Hibiscus > Hibiscus syriacus. The sequence continues at coordinate 345,707 of NW_024063010.1, forward strand.
TATGCGACTCATGAATCATGTTTTTCGGCCCTACATTGGTAAGTTTAGTGTTGTTTTCTTTGATGATATCTTGATATACAGTAAGTCACTAGAAGATCATGTTGAACATTTACGTTCCATTCTTAGCACTTTGAGAGAAGAGCACCTATATGCTAATCTCAAGAAGTGTGATTTTTGTACTAATCAAGTTACTTTCTTAGGCTTCATTGTAAGTTCACAGGGATTATCAGTGGATCTAGAAAAGATTAAGGCAATACAAGAGTGGCCAAAGCCTATCAATGTAAGCCAAGTCCGGAGTTTCCATGGATTAGCCAGTTTTTATAGAAGGTTCGTACCAAATTTTAGTTCTATTGCTGCCCACTTAACAGGGATTATTAAGAAGAATTCAAACTTCTCTTGGGGCAAAGAACAAGAATAAGCATTCAACGAACTCAAGGGTTGTTTGACAAAGGCTCCACTACTAGTCTTGCTAAACTTTGAGAAAACATTTGAAGTTGAATGTGATTCCTCCAGAATTGGAATTGGTGCTGTTTTAAGTCAAGAAGGAAAGCCCATTGCCTACTTTAGTGAAAAATTAAATGGTGCAACTTTGAACTATCCAACATATGACAAAGAAATGTATGCACTCATTCGAGCATTGGAGAATTGGCAGCACTACTTATTGCCAAAAGAATTCGTGATACACACTGACCTTGAAGCATTAAAGCATATCAAAGGACAACACAAACTCAACAAGAGACATGCCAAATGGGTTGAATTTCTCGAGTCTTTTCCCTATGTCATCCACTATAAGAGAGGAAAGGATAATGTCATGGCAGATGCTCTTTCACGCAGGTATGTCTTACTTAACACTTTGGATTCCAAACTTCTTGGTTTTTCATTCATTAAGGAACATTATGCTACTAATTTGGACTTTGGAGAAAGGTATAAGTTATGTGAAACAGGTGCTCATGATAAATATTATCAACATGATGGATATCATTTCAAAGAAGGACGACTATGTATTCCACAAGGTTCCATAAGAGAAGTGCTAACCAAAGAAGCGCATGAAGGAGGAAATGCATCAGTTGTGAACATGGCTCTTCATTTGGTGTAAATCCCGTACTTATTTCCAGCCTGCACTGTCTTAATTAATATGGGTATATCTTGAGCTCCCAATATCGGATTGATATGATTCAAAGTGCGTTGGAAAGTAAGAGATAGGGGATTAAATATTAAGAGACTTCATCACCCAAAGATGCTCGGAACATGTTCAAAAATTACGATCAATCTGACTGACGTGAACTGTCCATCCAACTCTTCAATTGCCTTTAGTCTACTTAGCATCCAATGTACCTAGACAAAGTATGTAAACAAATAATTAGATAGAAATTGATCTATTATAATTATGAATTCATTTTGCCACCTGTGTTATGAATGCAAATGAGCTAACTATGAATGAATATGCATTGAATGAGTTATATAAAGACGTGAATTAATAAGTCATGCATGAATATCATATATTATACATATAAATGACAACATATATTATTCAAGCAAAAATTAAGAATAAGATAAACATATTCACGTGACATGTAATGCATAAATGAGTAAATAAATAATAAAATAAGGTAAGACTCCCTTTGAATCAACAATGCAGAACGTCCATGAAGTGATCAGGTGTTGAAGAAGCTTGGTCCTTGGCATGATCGCATCATCCCCCCTTCTTTAGACCGATTTGTCCTTAAATCGAAGGTTTTTGTCATTGATTGATCCATTGGTGTAATAAAGGATGAATGAAGATCATTACGCCTATTAGGGTATGCATGAATTTCTTTGAATCCTTCAAGTAGGTAAGGCATGCCAACTTTAGTCTTTGTACCCTTCCACATTATGAATCTTGAATAGTTGGATAATGTTCGTTTCTTTTCCTTGAATTGATGAACACAAGAAAGAACACTTCCATGTAAATGATTCAATGTGCTGTAAAATAGAAATAAGTTAGAACATGAAACATCATTAACAATGTGAATGAACGTACAAGATTCATTAAAGTTCATGAATAAAATTTGGTTCGTTGAAACTTCCCTTTCATAAGGTTGTTTGAACTTTGAATGTAGAATGAATGTACTTTGAATGTCAAAGAGCACATGCTTTGGAATACCAAATGTTACAACCTTTGGAACTTCAATGGACAAATGTGATTCATCAATTTACAATGGTATGGCCTTTGGAATAACCTGAAAATCAAATGAAAGAATTGGAAGAAAAGTTTGATTAGTATAAAGTAAAACTTCCTTCTCCTCACATTCTTTTCTCTCATGCTCATGTTTGTTTTGAATTCTCTCTTCAATCTCACTCTCATGTTTTACAACACACTCATCTTCACTCTCAATGCTCTTACTCTCATTTTCAATTACCCCAATGGATTTCTCACGCAAAATCACACTCTCATTTTCAACTCCAAATGTCTTGGTTTTCTCACGATTTTCTTATTTGATTTGTGCATGTTCATCTCTCTCCACTTTTATTTGTTTTTCATGTAAAACTTATCTTTCAACTTTCTTCATGGCTTTAGTTTTCTCCCATTCCTCTATACGTGACTTAAGGGTCTCTTGGCATTCATGGACTTGATTTGGGCACATTGGAACCAACGTGATCTTTCTCCCTTGGTGTTTGAATGAATACTTATTGGAGAACCCATCATACAATGCTTGTTTATCAAACTGCCAAGGTCGACCGAAAAGAAGATGGCTTGAATTAATGGAGGCAACATCACAAAAGACTTCATCTTCATATCTCCCAACTTCTTGACCATGTATGTGCTTGCAATGTTTGTACAACTTCCATAATCAAAGGATACAATATATACTTTGCCATCTTTACCGTTTACATGGCAACGAGTATGAAATGCATTCTCTCTTTGTTGAATGTTCTCCATTGCTTGGGAAGAGGAAAGATCAAATAACATTGTTAGTAAAAATTTGAAATGTGAAAATTAGGACCTTACCAAATTTCACACAACAAAACCTGACGGTCACTCTAAAAAAACATTGTGATGTCACTCCACTCAAGCACTCGTGTTTCACTTGGGAATATGTCTTTGGCTTTTGTAATTCCCCTTCTGATCTCACACACTCGATTAGCCTTTTTCCACTCGTTCCACTCTTGTAAAGTTCTTAAAAGAACTAACTCGAGACCTTTCAAGTGCTATGGACGTCGGCTGAAAAATTTGTTAGTGTAGAGGAAAAAATAGAAAGGTAGAAAGATTAAATAATGAAGGGTGGTCTTAAAAAATGAATAAAAAGAAAGAAAGGTTTACTTACTGATGTGATCCTACCGACCACCAAGTTCAAACAAAACATGCTCACAACTTTGAAGTTCTTCCATGATGATTATAAGGGAGTCTTGCCTTATTTTATTATTTAATTACTTATTTATGCACTATATGTCAAGTGAATATATTTATCTTATTCTTAATTATGCTTGAATGTTATATGCTGTCATTTATATGTATAATATATGATATTCATGCATGACTTATTAATTCACATCTTTATGTAACTCATTCAATGCATATGCATTCATAGTTAGCTCATTTGCATTATTAACATATGTGGAAGCATGCATTCATAATTATCATAGCTCAATTCCTATCTAATTATTTGTTTACATACTTTGTCTAGGGTCATTGGATGCTAAGAAGACTAAAGGCAATTGAAGAGTTGGTTGGACAGTTCACGTCAGTCAGATTGATCTAAATTTTTGAACATGTTCCAAGCATCTTTGGGTGATGAAGTCTCTTAACATTTAATTCCCTATCTCATAGATTTCCAACGCATTTTGAATCACATCAATCCGATATCGGGAGCTTGAGATATGCCCAGATTACTGAAGACAGTGCAAGCTGGAAATTAATACGGGATTTGCAACCATTCATATCCTTCAAAGGACTTATGAATGGGAGGAATTAATGAAGACATGCATGGATGAGAAAATAATATGAAAATGAATCAGAACATTTGTGAGGAGGTGCATGGATTCATTCAAAGGCTTTTAAATTCATCCATTCATGCATATTTATGCAAGAAGCCAAATAGTCATGTTCACACAAGGGGGAAGAATTTCAGCCAAGATACATTCATGAACATTCATCCATAGAAGACAAATCAACAAGTTCATACAAGGTGGGATGAATTCGGCCAAAGGATGTATTCCATTAAAAGATGAACATCCATTCATCAAAATTCATTCACCTAAGCCATGCTTTGTATCTACTTAAAGTATGAACAATAATCCATGAAGGTTCACTCATTAAATGTTTTGTATTCACACCATGCACTCTTAGTCCTATAAATAGATTTCTATTCATTTGGGAAAAAAACAATTCACTTTGTTTAATCAAATATTTGTAAGAGTTTCTCTCTTTAGTTCTTAGGTGAACTTTATCGACTTATCAAGCTTATGTTTGTGGCGTCACACCTATCTATGTCACCCTGATACTTCTGGTTCCTATCTCTTTATAGATAGTGGGTCAAAGTCCCTGTTTACCATCCCTTAAAGAAGCAATATAAAGTCTGGGTCTTTGTTCTTTAACATTGGTTCTTCTTTGAGTCTTCTTTGAGATTCTACTTTTCATATTCATCCCCATCACCTTCATTCTACTTCCATTGCCATACTTCATCATTTCCTTTAAACATATCACCAACATATATATATTTTCCGTTGCCATATTTATCTTTCCATTTCATTACTTCCATTTAACCATTTTTTTAGTTTTCTTGTTTGTGCAGGATAGTTGTTACTTTCCTAGATCGAAACAATTAAAGGTACAACCTTGACTTCACCATCCATCCAAGTGAGGCTAGGTTGAACTGTATCATATGGTATCAGAGCTAAGGTGGATTGCAACAAGAACAAGCAAAAACAACATCCTACCATTCAATTAAAAGAAAATCAAAAAGAGAAGTGCCAAAAGAAAAAAATCAGCAAGTTAATCCCAACATCAACAAGGGATTCCAAGTGAAGAAAAACTAAAGAAAGGAAACAAAGAAATCAAAATGCAAACTAGTGCCAAAGGTGACAAGCAACATCATTATTTCAACCGATCCTAAGGAAGTCTTCAAGACCTTTGATTGTTCTTCTAGGAAGGTGGTGAGTATCTTTACATAGTAAGTGAACCTTTCTTTTTTTTTATTCATTTTATAAGACCACCCTTCATTATTTAATCTTTCTACCTTTCTATTTATTTCCCTCTACACTAACGAATTTTTCAACCGAAGTCCATAGCACTTGAAAGCTCTCGAGTTAGTTCTTTTAAGAACTTTACAGGAGAGGAACGAGTGGAAAAAGGCTAATCGAGTGTGTGAGATCAGAAGGGGAATTGAAAAAGCCAGTTTATATTCCCGAGTGCAAACACGAGCGTTGAGTGGAGCATCATCATTTTTTTGGAGTGATCGTGAGGATTTGTGAGTGATTATTGGTAAGGTCCTTTCATCTTATTCAATTATTAATTTTTCACTAACAATTCTCCCATCTTTTGAATGGATTACGGACAGCAAAGGAGGAATCCATTTCATACTCGTTTTCATGTGAATGATAAAGTATGCCTTGTAGCCATTGATGGTGGTAGTTGTGCAAATCTTGCAAGCACATACATGGTTGAGAAGTTGGGGCTTATAACATTCAAACATCCCAATCCATATGTTTTGCAAGGATTAAATGAAGAGGAAGAGTTAGAAGTTATAGAGCAAGTACGTGTGTCATTTTCAATTGGGGGATATGAAGATGAAGTTTTATGTGATGTTGTTTCTATGAATTCAAGCCATCTACTCCTTGGACGTCCTTGGAAGTTTGATAAACGAGCATTGTATGATGGGTTCTCCAACAACTATTCATTCAAACACCAACGGAGAAAAATCGCGTTGGTTCCAATGTGGCCAAATCAAGTCCATGAATGCCAAGTTATCGTCAAATCACGTATAGAGGAATGGAAGAAAACTAAAGCCATGAAGAAAGTTGAAAGAGAAGTTTCACGTGAGAAACAAATAACAGTGGAGGGAGATCAAAATGAAAATGAGAAAATTGAAGTGAGAAACGTTGGAGTCAAAAATGAGAAAGTTGAAAAGATTGAATTTGGGAGCAAAGGGGGAAGTACGTATGGAAGAGAAAATGAAATGATTCCAAGTGAGGTTTTGGTTAAAAGATATGATGGAGTTGAACATGCACAAATCAAATAAGAACATTGTGAGAAAACCAAGACATTTGGAGTTGAAAATGAGAGTGTGATTTTTCGTGAGAAAGCTAATGGAGTAATTGAAAATGAGAGTAAGAGCATTGAGAGTGAAGATGAATGTGTTGAAAAACATGAGCAAGAAAGAAAAGAATGCGAGGAGAAGGAAGTTTTGTTTTATACTAATCAATTTTTTTCTTCTATTCATTCTTTGAATTTGCAGGTTATTCCAAGGGACATTCAAGATGATTCAAGCATCATTTCTTTTGAAATTTCAAAAGATGTGTCACTTGAAATTATAAAGAACATGTTCATTAACCTTCAAAGTACATTCACCTCATACTCAAGATCAAATGCACCTTATAAAAGGGAAGATTCAATGAACCTAACCATGGACAACATTAAGAGTCAAAACTCATTCATTCATGAATTTAATCCTTTCCTTTCCTTTGATTCTAAATTATCTACTTCTAACTTTGTTCTATTTTTCAGACTGTTGATTCAAAAGCAAAGACTTGAACATGTGAAGCATTTTGAGCAAAGAAAACGATGCAAGATGAGAATGAAAGATTTTCCATTCAAACAAATATCAAAGTTGTTCCCTTATGTACCAAGCATCGATTTGGGGACAAATCGCCTTAAAGAAGGGGGGATGATGTGATCCTACCGACCACCAAGTTCAAACAAAACATGCTCACAACTTTGAAGTTCTTCCATGATGATTATAAGGGAGTCTTGCCTTATTTTATTATTTATTTACTTATTTATGCATTACATGTCATATGAATGTGTTTATCTTATTCTTAATTATGCTTGAATGTTATATGCTGTCATTTATATGTATAATATATGATATTCATGCATGACTTATTAATTCACATCTTTATATAACTCATTCAATGCATATGCATCATAGTTAGCTCATTTGCATTATTAACATATGTGGAAGAATGCATTCATAATTATCATAGCTCAATTCCTATCTAATTATTTGTTTACATACTTTGTCTAGGGTCATTCGATGCTAAGAAGACTAAAGGCAATTGAAGAGTTGGTTGGACAGTTCACGTCAGTCAGATTGATCTAAATTTTTGAACATGTTCCAAGCATCTTTGGGTGATGAAGTCTCTTAAAATTTAATTCCCTATCTCATATATTTCCAACGCATTTTGAATCACATCAATCCGATATCGGGAGCTTGAGATATGCCCAGATTACTGAAGACACTGCAGGCTGGAAATTAATACGGGATTTGCAACCATTCATCTCCTTCAAAGGACTTATGCATGGGAGGAATAAATGAAGACATGCATGGATGAGAAAAGAATATTAAAATGAATCAGAACATTTGTGAGGAGGTGCAAGGATTCATTCAAAAGCTATTAAATTCATCCATTCATGCATATTTATGCAATAAGCCAAATAGTCATGTTCACACAAGGGGGAAGAATTTCAGCCAAGATAAATTCATGAACATTCATCCATAGAAGACAAATCAACAAGTTCATACAAGGTGGGATGAATTCGGCCAAAGGATGTATTCCATTAAAAGATGAACATCCATTCATCAAAATTCATTCACCTAAGCCATGCTTTGTATCTACTTAAAGTATGAACACTAATCCATGAAGGTTCACTCATTAAATGTTTTGTATTCACACCATGCACTCTTAGGCCTATAAATAGATTTCTATTCATTTGTAAAAGAAACAATTCACTTTGTTTAATCAAATATTTGTGAGAGTTTCTCACTTTAGTTCTTAGGTGAACTTTATCGACTTATCAAGCTTATGCTTGTGGCGTCACCCCTATGTATGTCACCCTGATACTTCTGGTTCCTATCTCTTTATAGATAGTGGGTCAAAGTCCTTGTTTACCATCCCTTAAAGAAGCAATATAAAGTCTGGGTCATTGTTCTTTAACATTGGTTCTTCTTTGAGTCTTCTTTGAGATACTACTTTTCATATTCATCTCAATCACCTTCATTCTACTTCCATTACCATACTTCATCATTTCCTTTAAACATATCACCAACTTATATATATTTTCCGCTGCCATATTTATCTTTCCATTTCATTACTTTCATTTAACCATTTTTTAGCTTTCTTGTTTGTGCAGGATACTTGTTGCTTTCCTAGATCGAAACAATCAAAGGTACAACCTTGACTTCACCATCCATCCAAGTGAGGCTAGGTTGAACTGTATCACTTACTATGCAAAAATACTCACCACCTTCCTAGAAGAAACAATCAAAGGTCTTGAAGACTTCTTTAGGATCGGTTGGAATGATTATGTTGCTTGTCAACTTTGGCACCTCTTTGTATTTTGCTTTCTTTGTTTCCTTTCTTTAGTTTTTCTTCACTTAGAATCCCTTGTTGATGTTGGGATTAACTTGTTGATTTTTTTTGCACTTCTCTTTTTGATTTTCTGTTTATTGAATGGTAGGATGTTGCTTTTGCTTGTTCTTGTTGCAATCCTCATTAGCTCTGATTACCATATGATACAGTTCAACCTAGCCTCACTTGGATGGATGGTGAAGTCAAGGTTGTACCTTTGATTGTTTCGATCTAGGAAAGCAACAAGGATCCTGCACAAACAAGAAAGCTCCAAAAAATAGTTAAATGGAAGTAATGAAATGGAAAGATAAATATGGCAGCGGAAAATATATATAAGTTGGTGATATGTTTAAAGGAAATGATGAAGTATGGTAATGGAAGTAGAATGAAGGTGATGGAGATGAATATGAAAAGTAGTATCTCAAAGAAGACTCAAAGAAGAACCAATGTTAAAGAACAAAGACCCAAACTTTATATTTCTTCTTTAAGGGATGGTAAACAAGTACTTTGACCCACTATCTATAAAGAGATAGGAACCAGAAGTATCAGGGTGACATAGATAGGGGTGACGTCACAAGCATAAGCTTGATAAGTCGATAAAGTTCACTTAAGAAATAAAGAGAGAAACTCTCACAAATATTTGATTAAACAAAGTGAATTGGTTTCTTACAAATGAAATGGAAAGCTATTTATAGGCCTAAGAGATGTCTAGGATGCACATACAAGATTTAATGATTGAACATTCATGGATGAATGTTTATCCTTAAGTAGATACAATGTACGTCCCCTATGCAAGTTCATGGACTAATAAAATAATTGAATGTTCATCCATTTAAGTGATACATCTTCATAGCCGAATTCATCCTCTCTTGATGTGAACATGTTGGTTCATTTCCTTGCATGAATTTGGAGGAATGTTTCATTGTATGTTCGGCCCCCTTTGGAATGCATGCACCAAGTGTGAACGTGACTCATAGGCTCCCTTCATGCACTTGGATTTGGTGAATGAGTTTGAAAATAATGCATCTATCTCCCTTGAATATGAACAAGTCCTTTAGCCTCCTTGTATGATTGTACACGCCATAAATGGATTCATGAAGGTGGAAATGCATCAGGTGTGAACATGGCTCTTCATTTGGTGTAAATCTCGTACTTATTTCCAGCCTGCACTGTCTTAATTAATCTGGGTATATCGTGAGCTCCCAATATCGGATTGATATGATTCAAAGTGCGTTGGAAAGCTAAGAGATAGGGGATAAAATGTTAAGAAGACTTCATCACCCAAAGTGATGTAAGGTAATTCTACCTTCTCGTTTGATTGTGGATCTAGGAAGGAAGGAAAACAACCTGCACAAGTGAATGGCTCAAAACAGAATGGATAAGGGTGGTAAACGTATGGTTTAATAGGTAGGCTATTTAATAAATGAGAGATGAAAGCGGAAGATGATTGAAATGGTTATGGCGATGAAACAAAAGGATGGTTGTGAGGATAGTATCTTGAAGAACGCTCAAAGAAGAACCAATGCTATAGACAGCAAAGACCCAATCTTTATATTGTTTCTTCAAGGGGTGGTGATAAGTACTTTGACCCACTAGTTATATGAACTAGGAACCAGAAGTATCAAGATAAAAGAAGAGGGTTGACGCCACAAGTATAAATTATACTTGATAAGTCGATAAAAAGTCACTAGGACTTAAGGAAGAGAATAATCTCACTTTGATTAATAAAAAATGGTCTCCTTACAAATGATGAATCCTTTCCTATTTATAGGACATGGAGAGACATGGCCGAATAATTACAAGGAGATTCGGCCAGCCTTGTGCCTTCCTAAAATGACATAATTTAATTCATAAATAACTTGAATAAATAGGTGCTGGTTCGGTTGACGTGTAGGGATATGTCTCATGGCCAAATAACACTTGAAACCCTTCAAGTTGGTGCCAAATTGGAGGAGTAATGGTGTTTGGCCGAATGGATAGATGGCCATTCATCTTGGCGCCTAAATGGTGTCATATGCAAGGCACATGGGGGCTGATCACATGCAAAACACATGGCTTGGCCGAATAGGGAGATAACTCTTTATCTTGGCGCCTAAATGATCCACATGCAAGGCACATGGGGGCTGTTCATATGCAAGGCACATGGGTATTCTAGGAAGCCTTGTGGTGCAGCCTTGTGCAGGGAATGATGGCTGGTCATGCACTCTCTCTTGGGCGTGCATGTGTCTCCTTCAAGATAGCTTGAGATGTGGAGCTAGCTAGCAAACATGGGCTATTTGAGAACAAGCTTTCTAGCTAAGTCCTTGTGAGCTCCTCAACATTATGTTCAGCTACATTCAGCTACCTTTGACATCACTTTTGGCAACTCAGCTCCAAATAGTCCAACTAGCTAAGTTTAGCTAGCCTTAAGCTCCTCCAGCTGAATCGAGCTTCCCTTAGTGTTCCATGAGCTGCCTTGTACTTTGTAAGCTGTTTGGGAGCTTCATATGACGTCCAAATCATTCACCAAGCTACCTCAACGTGCATCATGCTCCAATGTACCTACATGTGCAAGGAAACAAGGTAAGTCCATGATATTGAGCTAAGATGAGCTAAATACCTTGCTGCCATATTTGATTATGGTAATGTGAGCTAAGTTTGAAGGTCATGAGCTAATTATATCATCTCAAAATATGTGTAAGATAATGCATGAAGCTTAAGAGCTAATATGAATGCATATGAACTAATAAAATGATTTATAATGATGATATCTTGATGTATATATGATAATCATGCTTAATATGATTATAAGACTATTCTAACATGCTTATAACATTGTGTATCAATCATAAAGATATGGGTATATGTTGTATGCATGAATATCATATAACATGGTATTCATAAATGATAAATGGAAACCTGTAATAATAATATCCTAAGAAATGATATGTAATCATAGCATATATTTGAATAATACGAAAAACATGATCAAATAAACATAGGATGGAAATAATAATATGATAATTTATACTAACATGTGAATGCATGCTTATGATAGAATAGAATGTATAAATGATATAATATAAGATAGGGTAAGAAAGAACTCCCTTAGAATCAGCAATGAAAAACATCCATGGTGTGATTAAGTCATGCAGAAAATTGGAGCTAGTTTGGATCGTATCATCCTCCCCTTCTTTTAGGCGATTTGTCCTCAAATCGAAGTAGTTTCTCATTGAAGACCTTCTTGATGTTGGAAGGATTAAATCCTTATGTTTTCCTCCAATAGATGCTTCACACGAAATATTGAAACTCTTGGCTTCAATTCTGGTAAATTCACGTTCTTTTATGGGAGGACACAATGTTTGGGAACCATCACATGTCCTTTGAATGGGAGAGACATATCGTTTGGTGAAGATAATAACTCCTTGGGGATGTACGATAATTCTACCTTCTCGTTTGATTGTGGATCTAGGAAGGAAGCAAAATAACCTGCACAAGTGACTGGCTCAAAACAAAATGGATAAGGGTGGTAAACGTATGGTTTAATAGGTAGGCTATTTAATAAATGAGAGATGGAAGCGGAAGATGATTGAAATGGTTATGGTTATGGCGATGAAACAAAAGGATGGTTGTGAGGATAGTATCTTGAGGAACGCTCAAAGAAGAACCAATGCTATAGAGAGCAAAGACCCAATCTTTATATTGTTTCTTCAAGGGGTGGTGATAAGTACTTTGACCCACTAGTTATAGGAACTAGGAAGCAGAAGTATCAAGATGAAAGAAGAGGGTTGACGCCACAAGTATAAAATACTTGATAAGTCGATAAAAAGTCACCAGGACTTAAGGAAGAGAATAATCTCACTTTGATTAATAAAAATGGTCTCCTTACAAATGATGAATCCTTTCCTATTTATAGGACATGGAGAGACATGGCCGAATGGATACATGGTGGTTCGACCAGCCCCTGTGCCTCTATAAAATGGCATTATTAAATGCTAAATGACATAATATTTTGGTCCTTTATGGAGGGAAATATTCATTGGCCGAATAGTCCTTGTGTCCCCTCAAGTTGGCACCAAATTGAATGGGAAATGATGCTTGGCCGAATAGGAAGAGAGCTCTTCATCTTGGCGCCTAAATAAACTACATGCAAGGCACATGGGGCTGTTCACATGAAAAACACATGGCTTAGCCGAATAGGGAGAGATATCTTCATCTTGGCACCTAAATGATCCTCATGCAAGGCACATGGGGGCTGGTCATATGCAAGGCATATGGGTATTCTAGGAAACCTTGTGGTCCACCCTTGTGCATGGAATGATGGCTGGTCATGTGCTTTCTCTCTTGGGCGTGCATGTGTCTTCTTCAAGCTAGCTTGAGTTGTGAAGCTAGCTAGCAAACATGGGCTGTTTGTGAACAAACTTCCTAGCTAAGTCCTTGTGAGCTCCTCAATATTATGTTCAGCTACATTCAGCTACCTTTGACATCACTTTTGGCAACTCAGCTCCAAATAGTCCAACTAGCTAAGTTTAGCTAGCCTTAAGCTCCTCCAGCTGAACCGAGCTTCCCTTAGTGTTCCATGAGTTGCCTTGTACTTTGTAAGTTGCTTGTGAGCTGCATATGAAGTCCAAATTATTCACCAAGCTATCTCAACGTTCATTATGCTCCAATGTACCTACATGTGCAAGGAAACAAGATAATTCCATGGTATTGAGCTGTTATGAGCTAAATACCTTGCTGCCATGTATGATTATGGTGATATGAGCTATGTTTGAAGGTCATGAGCTAATTATATCATCTCAAAGTATGTGTAAGATAATGCATGAAGCTTAAGAGCTAATATGAATGCTTGAACTAATGAAATGATTTATAATGATGCTGCCTTGATGTATATATGATAATCATGCTTAATATGATTATAAGACTATCCTAATATGCTTATAACATTGTGTATCAATCATAAAGATAGGGTATATGTTGTATGCATGAATATCATATAACATGGTATTCATAAATGATAAATGGAAACATGTAATAATAATATCCTAAGAAATGATGTGTAATCATAGCATATATTTGAATCATATGAAAAACATGATCAAATAAGCATAGGATGGAAATAATAGTATGATAACTAACATGTGAATGCATGCTTATGATGGAATAGAATGTATAAATGATATAGTATAAGATAGGGTAATGAAGAACTCCCTTAGAAACAACTTTGAAGAACATCCATGGTGTGTTCAAGTCATGGAGAAAGTTGGAGCTTGTTTGGATCGTATCATCCTCCCCTTCTTTTAGGCGATTTGTCCTCAAATCGAAGTAGTTTCTCATTAAAGACCTTCTTGATGTAGAAAGGATTGAATCCTTATGTTTTCCTCCAATAAATGATTCATACGAAATGTTCAACCTCTTGGCTTCAAATCTGGTAACTTCACGTCCTTTGATGGGAGGACACAATGTTTGGGAACCATCACGTGTCCTTTGAATGGAAAAGACATATCCCTTCACGAACCAACTTGATCCTTTTACTTTATTCTTTGAATAATCATAATCCTTGGAAAGGACCTCTATATCTTCATTTCATCCTTTTAATTCACCATGCTTGTTGGTGAAAAGGTTTGTCTCTTGGTTGGAGTCATCACGTCGCTTGGTGAAGATAAGTGTTCTTTGAATGACTCATTGGGGCTGATTTAAATCATCATGTCCTTTCACCATTGTGCCTCTCCAAATTATTACCTTGAGGGTTGGTATGATTTCTTCACCATAAGGATGAAACAAGTTGCTGCAAAATAAATCAAAGTTAGTAAATGAAAAATTGTTAACAAAATGAATGGAAATAGCAAACCAGGGTAGATGTTTAATGGGTATTGGTTGCTTAATGATGAAAAACTCCATTGGTTGTTGAATTCCATCAATATGTGCAATGTACTTGGAGTCTGAATGATGTCAACTCTTGGTACTTCAATTGGCTCATTATTTTGAATTTCAAGAGGTACATCCTTTGAAATGTCAAAGGACATATCTTGTGGATCACCAAAGGTCATGTCTATTGATTCTTCAAAAGACATGTTTCTTGAATCTTCAACTTGAAGTGACATGTCTATTGGATTGTCCTGCACGTCAAAAGAAAGAATAGGAGTAGGATTAGATAAAATATGTTCTTCACCCTCATTTTCCTTTTTCTCTTTGCTCCCATATTCAATCCTTTCATTTTGTTCATTTTCAACTCTCTCCACTCTTTTCTCATGAAAATTTCTCTTTCAAATTTCTTCATGGCTTTAGCTTTCTCCCATTCCTCTATACGTGATTTGAGGGTAACCTGACTTTCATGGATTTGATTTAGAAGCATAGGCACCAATATGATTTTCTTTCCTTGATGATGGAAAGAGTACTTGTTAGAAAACCCATCATGGGTAGCCTTCTTGTCAAACTGCCAAGGACGTCCTAATATAATGTGGCTAGCACTCTTGGGCACCACGTCACAAAGGACTTCATCATTGTATCTTCCAATTGAAAATGGAACAATAACTTGTTTGGTTACCTTGGCTTCCCCCACATCAATGAGCCACTGAATTTTGTAAGGATGAGGATGTTTGGAAGTCGTTAGACCCAACTTTTCCACTATGTGAGTACTTGCTATGTTTGTACAACTTCCTCCATCAATGATCATCACACAAACTTTATCTCCTACATGACATTTGGTATGGAAGATGTTCTCTCTCTGTTCATCATCTTGACTTTGAATGTTCAAAGTCCTTTTGACTACAAAGATGTTGGATGGAAGAGACATGTTAGCAAATAAGGAAAAAACGAAATGTGTGTAGGACCTTACCAAAATTTAATCTAACAAGCCTCACGAGTCACTCCAAGAAAATTGAATGTCACTCAATCCGCTCGTGTTTGCACTCTAGGACTTTAATGGCTTTTACTTGTCCTCTTCTGATCTCACACACGCTCCTGCATTTTTCCTCTCGATTCTCTTGTCTCAAGTTCTAGAAAACTTTTACTCAAGACTATATCGAGTAAATTTTACTTGTTTGGCGTCGGCTACAAATGGGTTAGTAGGAATGGAAAGCAAAATATAATTGAAAGGGTGGCTTAGAAATAGAAAGAAAAGAACAAAAGGGGTTACTTACACAAGTCACTTTACAACATTCTATCACCACAATCAATTTAAAAGGCTTACTTGAATGGCTTGGTGATGAGAATTATTGATGAGTGCTTCAACTTTCTTTCTTTTTCTTTTCTTTTCTCTTTCTTCCTTTTTGAGTGCTTTCAATTTCTTCTTTTGAGTGCTTTGATTTTCTTTGCTGGATTTTTTTTTTGTTCACTTTGCACTTCACTTGCACTTCTTTTTGTATTTTTGTTGTTGTTGTTGCGCGTTGGTTTCTTCCACCAAAGCTCTGATTACCACCTTATGTAAGGTAATTCTACCTTCTCGTTTGATTGTGGATCTAGGAAGGAAGCAAAACAACCTGCACAAGTGAATGGCTCAAAACAGAATGGATAAGGTTGGTAAACGTATGGTTTAATAGGTAGGCTATTTAATAAATGAGAGATGGAAGCGGAAGATGATTGAAATGGTTATGGTTATGGAGATGAAACAAAAGGATGGTTGTGAGGATAGTATCTTGAAGAACGCTCAAAGAATAACCAATGCTATAGAGAGCAAAGACCCAATCTTTATATTGTTTCTTCAAGGGGTGGTGATAAGTACTTTGACCAACTAGTTATAGGAACTAGGAACCAGAAGTATCAAGATGAAAGAAGAGGGTTGACGCCACAAGTATAAAATACTTGATAAGTCGATAAAAAGTCACCAGGACTTAAGGAAAAGAATAATCTCACTTTGATTAATAAAAATGGTTTGATTACAAATGAATTGTGATTTCCTATTTATAAGAAATGGAGGGTCATGGCCGAATGGATACATGGTGGTTCGGCCAGCCCTTGTGCCTCTATAAAATGACATAATTAAATGCTAAATGACATAATGTTTTGGTCATTTATGGAGGGAAATATTCATTGGACGAATAGTCCTTGTGTCCCCTCAAGTTGGAGCCAAATTGAATGGGAAATGATGCTTGGACGAATAGGGGGAGAGCTCTTCATCTTGGCGCCTAAATAAACCACATGCAAGGCACTTGGGGCTGTTCACATGCAAAACACATGGCTTGGCCGAATAGGGAGAGAACTCTTTATCTTGGCGCCTAAATGATCCTCATGCAAGGCACATGGGGGTTGGTCATATGCAAGGCACATGGGTGTTCTAGGAAACCTTGTGGTCCAGCCTTGTGCATGGAATAATGGTTGGTCATGTGCTTTCTCTCTTGGGCGTGCATGTGTCTTCTTCAAGCTAGCTTGAGTTGTGAAGCTAGCTAGCAAACATGGGTTGTTTGTGAACAAACTTCCTAGCTAAGTCCTTGTGAGCTCCTCAATATTATGTTCAGCTACATTCAGCTACCTTTGACATCACTTTTGGCAACTCAGCTCCAAATAGTCCAACTAGCTAAGTTTAGCTAGCCTTAAGCTCCTCCAGCTGAACCGAGCTTCCCTTAGTGTTCCATGAGCTGCCTTGTACTTTGTAAGCTGCTTGTGAGCTGCATATGAAGTCCAAATTATTCACCAAGCTATCTCAACGTTCATTATGCTCCAATGTACCTACATGTGCAAGCAAACAAGGTAATTCCATGGTATTGAGCTGTTATGAGCTAAATACCTTGTTGCCATGTATGATTATGGTGATGTGAGCTATGTTTGAAGGTCATGAGCTAATTATATCATCTCAAAGTATGTGTAAGATAATGCATGAAGCTTAAGAGCTAATATGAATGCTTGAACTAATGAAATGATTTATAATGATGCTGCCTTGATGTATATATGATAATCATGCTTAATATGATTATAAGACTATCCTAATATGCTTATAACATTGTGTATCAATCATAAAGATAGGGTATATGTTGTATGCATGAATATCATATAACATGGTATTCATAAATGATAAATGGAAACATGTAATAATAATATCCTAAGAAATGATGTGTAATCATAGCATATATTTGAATCATATGAAAAACATGATCAAATAAGCATAGGATGGAAATAATAGTATGATAACTAACATGTGAATGAATGATTATGATAGAATAGAATGTATAAATGATATAGTATAAGATAGGGTAATGAAGAACTCCCTTAGAAACAACTTTGAAGAACATCCATGGTGTGTTCAAGTCATGGAGAAAGTTGGAGCTTGTTTGGATCGTATCACTTGGTGCTGATTTAAAAAATCATCTCCTTTCACCTTTGTGCCTCTCCGAATGATTACCTTTAAGGTTGGTAGTATTTCACCATAAGGATGAAACAAGTTGTTGTAAAACAAATCAAAGTTAGTAAATGAAAAACTATTAACAATATGAATGGAAATAGCAAACCATGGAGGATGTTTAATGGGCATTGGTTGCTTAATGATGAAAAATTACATTGGTTGCTGAAAGCTCTTCAATAGTTGTAATGTACTTGGAGCCTCAATAATCCCAACTTGTGGCACTTCAAGTGACACATCTTTTTGAACTTCTAAAGGCATCATTATTGGAACCTCAAAGGACATGTCTTGTAGATCTCCACAAGTCACACCTATTGATTCTTCAAAAGACATGTTTCTTGAATCTCCAGCTTGAAGAGATATGTCTTTTGGAATATCCTGCAAGGAAAAAGAAATAGTAGAAGAAGATTTGTTAGGTAAAATTTGTCCTTCACTCTGTTTCTCTTCTCTACACTCATCTTTTTCAAATATGCCATTTTCAGTTTGCTTCACTACTTGCAAAACATCCTTTTCAACTTCAACAGATTCATTTCCAATTCTTCTTGTCTCCTCAAAACATTCTTCTTTAATATTTTTCTTCATGGCCTTAGCTTTCTCCCATTCCTCTATACGTGATTTGAGATTCGGAAGCATAGGCGCCAATATGATTTTCTTTCCTTGATGTTGGAAATAGTACTTGTTAGAAAATCCGTCATGGGTAGCCTTCTTATCATATTGCCAAGGACGCTCGAGTATAAGGTGGCTTGCACTCATGGGCACCACGTCACAAAGGACTTCATCATTGTATCTTCCAATTGAAAAAGGAACAATAACTTGTTTGGTTACCTTGGCTTCCCCCATATCATTGAGCCACTGAAGTTTGTAAGGATGAGGATGCTTGGAAGTCTTGAGACCCAACTTTTCCACTATGTGAGTACTTGCTATGTTTGTACAACTTCCTCCATCAATGATCACCACACAAACTTTATCTCCTACATGACATTTGGTATGGAAGATGTTCTCTCTCTGTTCATCATCTTGACTTTGAATGTTCAAAGTCCTTTTGACTACAAAGATGTTGGATGGAAGAGACATGTTAGCAAATAAGGAAAAAATGAAATGTGTGTAGGACCTTACCAGAATTTACTCTAACAAGCCTCACGAGTCACTCCAAGAAAATTGAATGTCACTCAATCCACTCGTGTTTGCACTCTAGGACTTTAATGGCTTTTACTTGTCCTCTTCTGATCTTACACACGCTCCAGCCTTTTTCCTCTTGATTCTCTTGTCTCAAGTTCTAGAAAACTTTTACTCAAGACTATATCAAGTAAATTTTACTTGTTTGACGTCAGCTGCAAAAAGGTTAGTAGGAAGGGAAAACAAATATAACGAAAGGGTGGCTTAGAAATAGAAAGAAGAGAAACAAAAGGGTTACTTACACAAGTCACTTCACAACCTTCTATCACCACAATCAAAGGCTTACTTGAATGGCTTGGTAATGAGAATTGTTGATGAGTGCTTACAACTTTTCTTTCTTTCTTTTTCTTCTTTTTGAGTGCTTTCAATTTCTTCTTTTGAGTGCTTTGATTTTCTTTGCTGGATTTTTCTTGATTTCTTTCACTTTGCACTTCACTTGCACTTCTTTTTGTATTTTTTTTTAGTTGTTGTTGCACGTTGCTTTCTTCCACCGCTTGATGTAAGGTAATTCTACCTTCTCGTTTGATTGTGGATCTAGGAAGGAAACAAAACAACCTGCACAAGTGAATGGCTCAAAACAGAATGGATAAGGGTGGTAAACGTATGGTTTAATAGGTAGGCTATTTAATAAATGAGAGATGAAAGCGGAAGATGATTTAAATGGTTATGGTTATGGCGATGAAGCAAAAGGATGGTTGTGAGGATAGTATCTTGAAGAACACTCAAAGAAGAACCAATGCTATAGAGAGCAAAGACCCAATCTTTATATTGTTTCTTCAAGGGGTGGTGATAAGTACTTTGACCCACTAGTTATCTGAACTAGGAACCATAAGTATCAAGATGAAAGAAGAGAGTTGACGCCACAAGTATAAATTATACTTGATAAGTCGATAAAAAGTCACCAGGACTTAAAGAAGAGAATAATCTCATTTTGATTAAAAAAATGGTCTCCTTACAAATGATGAATGCTTTTCTATTTATAGGAAATGGAGAGACATGGTCGAATAATTACAAGGAGATTCGGCCAGCCTTGTTCCTTCCTAAAATGACATAATTTAATTCATAAATAACTTGAATAAATAGGTGATGGTTTGGTTGAAGTGTAGGGGTATGTCTCATGGCCGAATAGCACTTGAAACCCTTCAAGTTGGCGGCAAATTGGAAGAGTAATGGTGTTTGGCCGAATGGATAGATGGCCATTCATCTTGGTGCCTAAATGGTGTCATATGTAAGGCACATGGGGGCTGATCACATGCAAAACACATGGCTTGGCCGAATAGGGAGAGAACTCTTCATCTTGGTGCCTAAATGATCCACATACAAGGCACATGGGGGCTGTTCATATGCAAGGCACATGGGTGTTCTAGGAAGCCTTGTGGTGCAGCCTTGTGCATGGAATGATGGCTGTTCATGCTCTCTCTCTTAGGCGTGCATGTGTCTCCTTCAAGCTAGCTTGAGTTGTGGAGCTAGCTAGAAAACATGGGCTGTTTGAGAACAAGCTTCCTAGATAAGTCCTTGTGAGTTCCTCAACATTATGTTCAGCTACATTCAGCTACCTTTGACATCACTTTTGGCAACTCAGGTCCAAATAGTCCAACTAGCTAAGTTTAGCTAGCCTTAAGCTCCTCCAGCTGAATCGAGCTTCCCTTAGTGTTCCATGAGCTGCCTTGTACTTTGTAAGCTATTTGGGAGCTGCATATGACGTCCAAATAATCCACCAAGCAACCTCAACATGCATCACACTCCAATGTACCTATATGTGCAAGGGAACAAGGTAAGTCCATGATATTGAGCTGATATGAGCTAAATACCTTGCTGAAATGTATGATTATGGTAATATGAGCTAAGTTTGAAGGTCATGAGCTAATTATATCATCTCAAAATATGTGTAAGATAATGCATGTAGCTTAAGAGCTAATATGAATGCATATGAACTAATGAAATGATTTATAATGATGCTGCCTTGATGTATATATGATAATCATGTTTAATATGATTATAAGACTATTCTAACATGCTTATAACATTGTGTATCAATCATAAAGATATGGGTATATGTTGTATGCATGAATATCATATAACATGGTATTCATAAATGATAAATGGAAACCTGTAATAATAATATCCTAAGAAATGATATGTAATCATAGCATATATTTGAATAATATGAAAAACATGTTCAAATAAACCTAGGATGGAAATAATAATATGATAATTTATACTAACATGTGAATACATGCTTATGATAGAATAGAATGTATAAATGATATAATATAAGTTAGGGTAAGAAAGAACTCCCTTAGAATCAGCAATGAAAAACATCCATGGTGTGATTAAGTCATGGAGAAAATTAGAGCTAGTTTGGATCATATCACAAAGATGCTCGGAACATGTTCAAAAATTACGATCAATCTGACTGACGTGAACCGTCCATCCAACTCTTCAATTGCCTTTAGTCTACTTAGCATCCAATGTATCTAAACAAAGTATGTAAACAAATAATTAGATAGGAATTGAGCTATTATAATTATGAATTCATTTTGCCACCTGTGTTATGAATGCAAATGAGCTAACTATGAATGCATATGCATTGAATAAGTTATATAAAGATGTGAATTAATAAGTCATGCATGAATATCTTATATTATACATATAAATGACAGCATATAATATTCAAGTAAAAATTACGAGTAAGATAAACATATTCACGTGACATGTAATGCATAAATGAGTAAATAAATAATAAAATAAGGTAAGACTCCCTTAGAGTCTTTTAAAAGATACTATCATTTACCATATTCATTTCTTTCTATAGCCTATCACCGTCATAAATACTTAACCATTCTTTCATTTTATTAATATATATTCTAGCTTACCTTATTACCTTTACATTTACTACCTTAAACCATTATTTTTTCAGGTACTACCTTAAACCCCTTAGACACTGCCTAGTGTTATGACCAAATCTCGGAGACCACACCAATGATAATTCATAAAACATAACTTGTTTAAAGCCTCATAGATAAATAATAGTACATATTCATAACCAATAAAATAATGCATGCAAAAACGTAAAGTCCAATGTCCCAAAATATGTAATAAATCTCGAATCTGATTAAAACTTCAAATATAATATTAATTTGAAAATGGACATACTATAAAATAATATAATATCGCTAGTCGATCCTCTAAGTACCAGAAGATCCTATCAGTCAGGAAAATCTGAAAAAAGAAGAAACTAATAGGGTGAGCTAAAGATCCTTGTGTGTCTTCTAAGTGCGAGACAACCACATCATAAAAACATGTCATATATATAACTCCATACATAGAACGGATGCCATGTAATGCAACAACTCTATCATGTTTCATGCGATTTTTAGAATTACCATCTTGATGAGATAAACCAGTCGGTAATTGGAATTATCATCCTAACGGATGACTATTCGATAATTGGAATTATCATCCCAATGGGTTAAGTAATCGGTAATTTGGTCATATTTTTAATGCAATCCCATCCAAATGCAACATGTGTAATAATATTAGTATTGCACATGCTCAGACTAAAACATAACGATCATAACATAATCGATTCATCATGTTTTATTCATTTATAGAAACATAATGCAACTATTCGATTAAGGCATACATCAGTAGATATAAAACATAGATTTTATTATCATATATCATTGCTCAACATATCATAAACATAGCACATTCAAATAAAACACATGTAGCACTAAACAATGATCACACCTCTAACTATCTGTAGCACTAACTCTAAACACATTTTTCATGCTCGGTAGCACTAGGTCCAACAATGTTAGAACCTACAATTCGAAAAACTATTTTAATATTCAAAACAACTCACAAACTAACTATAAGGAATTACAATTCTGAGGTAGAACATCTTAGGTGTAACTCTATTCGAACCATCAAGATTAATATGAAAAGGATGAGATGAGTTCGAGTAAAATGGCGAGCGCTCAGGAGAGATTGGGTCACCATAAAAGATAATCAATAACAACTAAGTCAATTTTGAAATAATAATTGAAAAATAAAAGTCCAAATAATAACTAATAACGATAAACAGAGGCCTTCGATGATGTGATCCAATTCAGCATCATGATTATCATGGCTATTCCACCCTTACAAGGGAAGAAACTTTCTAACTTTACATACATATACGTTTATTTCATAGTTATTTTCATACATATAATATCTATGGATATTATAATAACTTAATCCTTAATATATGAGATATAAGTTATTATATACTATAGTCCACATTATTATATACTACATTGTATAAGTTTATATACTTAATGTATTTCTTTATGTTATGCATGTATGCACATTCGGCCAAATACTTGGGAGCTACATTGGAGCTAAATGGAACATGCAAAAGCAAGGATACTTACATAGGAACGATCAGGGGAGCTTAAGGAGCAATTTGGTGAAAAGTTGTTTTGAGGCTGCGAGCTCATAGCTGGATTGAGCTGAAGATTTGAGCTACAAGATGAACTCATTTCAGCTGGGGAGTTGCACCATCATCATCACCACTTAGGACACTTCAAATATGTCCTACATTAAAATTTGTGAAGTCGTACCTTTTCGCGAATAGTTGCCATTTCAAGAGGTACCTCTTCACAAGGAGCTGCCCAAACGTTCATCATGTTACAAGTCATCTAAGGTCAGCTCACCACCAGCTCATTCACACCCGAAGTAGCTCAAACATGAAGGGTTACATTTCTCAAACATTGTGACCTTTCATGAATGATGTTGCCCATGAAGATGCCTTTTCAACAAGGAACACATCGGTGAAGAGATCACGCCTATTGGATGCTAAAATCATCAAGAAACATGAGCTAGAGGCTCCATACATATTCGACCACATCACATGCCATACACATGAGAGCTTTTGGCGCCAAGCATGAAGAGGCACACCACCATTCGGCCAAAGGGAGAAAATGGCGCCAAGATGAATCAACATACATATTCGGCCAAGGAAGATGTCTTCCCATCCTTAGCCGAATCATCAAGTCCCTTTATGAAGGGTTAGCCGAACCATCACAAGCCCAAATGACTTGATCTTTCATTTTAAAACATTATGTATCTTCCTAAAGTCATGTATTTAGCCGAAACATCATGTAACCATTCGGCCAAGCCCTCTCATTTCCTATAAATAGAGTGGCTTGCCTTCATTTGTAGCCATCTCATCTCTTATATAAAACATACTCTTGTGAGTTATTTCTCTTCAAAGTTCTTTGTGAACTTTATCGATTAAACAAGTGTAGTTCCTATACTTGTGGCGTCATTCCTTCCATTTTGATTCCTAAATTCCTAGATTGTTATCTAGTGGGTTGAAGACACGATCACCACCCTCAAGCAAGTTTGTGAAGACCGGGATTGTGCTTCATAGCATAGTTTCCTCTTTGGCGTGTTGGGATACTATCACCACCATCTCCATTTCGTCATTTCCATCATCAACAACACCCATCAATCCATCAATTCCGCAGCCATCTCTATTCTTATTCTTTCATTCCATTACTTATATTATTATTCATTCTTAAACCCATTATTAATCATATTTCTGTCTTATTATTTTGCAGCCCAAGCTTATTAATTCAAGGACATCAGTACTTGTCAATCCTAGATCGGGACACAATAAGGCTATCTACTCTTCTCACCAAAGTGTGTAGATTCGCCTTACGTCAAGCGGTAATCAGAGCATAGTTGGATTGACAACAAAAGTGTCATTGGCGTGCAAAGCAAAAAAAAAAAACAAATTCAAAAGAGAAAAAGACTCCTTCAACAAATTGGAGTGCAAAAAGAAGAGAAAAATCAGAAAAGAAGAAAAGAAGAAAAAGAGAAGTTCAAAAAGATAAAGCAAGCCAAGGAAAGTGCTCTACCATTGCAAAGTACATCAAAGAGGCCTATCTACACTAAGAGAAGATAACCTTATTGTTTCTTGAGAAAGGTTGCAGTAAGTGTTGTTTCTTGAATTGTAAGTCACCTCTTCCCTTTCTATCCTTTCATTTTCCTTGTCTTCAACCATTTTTATCTTTTAATACCTTTGAATCCTTTCTTCTACCTTTCCATTTCTACTCTTTTCTACCCTAACCTATTTTGCAGCCGACGCACACAAGGAAGGAATTAACTTGTTATAATCTTGAGTAAGTTCTTCAAAGGACTTAGCAAGAGAAATTTGAGTGGAAAAAGGCTATTGAGAGAGTGAGATCAGAAGGGGAATTGTTAAAAGCCAAATATATATTCCCGAGAGTAAACACGAGTGTTGAGTGGAGTGATCTTATCTTTTCTTGGAGTGAACTTGTGAGACTTTGTGAGTGTGCTGGTAAGGTTTATTTTTGTTTATTTACTAACCATGTCTCAAAGTCCTAAAGGAAATGCAGGTCAACCCAACTTGCAAATGCAAGCACTAATTGGAGAAATGATAAGGATGTTTCGAACAGAATTTGATACTCTCCATGAGAAACTAGACCAAAGACAAGATCAACCACAAACCAGAAACAATGATACTCCTCGGAGGCAACAACCTCTTCCAGAAGATGATGTCCCAAATCCTTATGATGAAGAAGAACCAGCATTGATACAAGGACCTAGGCGTGCCAATATTGATGATAATATGAGCAACATCAAAATCAAAATTCCTCAATTCCAAGGAAAGACTGATCCAGAAGCCTATCTTGAATGGGAAAGCAAGGTGGAACATGTGTTTAGTTTCCATAACTATTCCGAACTCAAGAAAGTAAGATTGGCAGCTATGGAATTTGTTGATTATGCTTTGATATGGTGGGATCAACTTACTATTACTCGGAGGAGGAATGGAGAAAGACCAATTTCAACATGGCTCGAAATGAAAGGTATCATGCGTAAACGTTTCATTCCTACTCATTATCATCGGGATATGTTTCAGAAATTGCAGAACCTAAAGCAGGCCAAAGGAGTGTAGAGGATTACTATAAGGAAATGGAAGTGGCAATGATCCGAGTCAATATTGAGGAAGATCGCGAAGCAACCATGGCTAGATTTCTTGCTGGACTCAATCCTGAGATTGCCAACACACTAGAATTGTATCATTACATCGAACTTGATGAAATGGTGCAAATGGCTATGAAAATAGAAAGGCAACTTCGGAGAAGACCTATCTCTCGTACTTCAGTGCCTACATCTTCAAGATGGAGTCCAAACAATAGTTTGAGGAAGTCTACCCCTATTCCTACCAAAGAGAAGGCTGAATCATCAAATGCTTCCTAAATTAATAAAGAGAATCGAGGAAAAGAGATCCCTGAGCGAACAAGAGACATACGTTGCTTTAAGTGTCTTGGGAGGGGACATATATCCACACAATGTCCCAACCGAAACACCATGTTATTACTTGGAAATGGTGAGATTGAATCTGACCATGAAGAAGAAGAAGCTGCACCGAAACCAACAGAAGTTGAGGAAGAAACCGAAATTGGTGCTCCGGTAGAAGGTGAAGCCCTAGTGGTCAAGAGAAGTCTAAGTGCTCAAATAGTAGAAGACGATGCACAGAGGGAAAACATCTTTCATACCCGCTGCCATGTGAATGAAAAGGTGTGTTTCATGATCATAGACAGTGGAAGTTGTACTAATGTTGCCAGTACCATCATGGTGGAGAAATTGGGATTGCAAACGTTGAAACATCCAAATCCCTACAAATTACAATGGTTAAATGAACGAGGAGAACTTAATGTCAACAAACAGGTGATGGTTCCTTTCTCCATTGGTAAGTACAAGGACGAGGTTATGTGCGATGTTGTTCCTATGCATGCTAGTCATTTACTCCTTGGAAGACCATGGCAATATGATAGGAGGACCATTCATGATTGTTTTACTAATCAGTATTCATTCAACCATGGAGGGAAGAAGATCATCCTAACACCTTTGACGCCTAAACAAGTCCAAGTTGATCAAATCAAGATGAAACAAAGTGTTGAGGCCATGAGGAAAGGAAAATCGAAGTTAAACCAGGAAGAAAACATTCCAAAAACAAGTGCTTATACCTCTAAGTGCTTGTCACAAAGATGCCTATTAACAAGATGCAAAGTTGATGCTGATTTTTCTAACCTTAACCAAACAAAAGTTTCCTTTGATTTGCAGGATGAACCAAGCAACACAATCCACCAATTTGGTAAACTAAACGATGTGATCTTTCAAGAACCAAAAGGTGCGACTATTGAAGAGCAACGAATGGTAACTCTTCATCCAAAGGACGTGACCCATCAAGAATCAAAAGACATGCCTATTGAAAAACAAAGGGAAATGATTTTTCATCCAAAGGGCGTGACTTATGAGGACATCACCATTCCAAGAGTCATCACCTTTCATGAATTAATGCAACTATCTATGGAAAGGGGCATGAATTTTGGAATACAAAAGGACATCAACATTCAAAGCCAAATGTCTTCAATAGACATGAACTTTGAACCTACATCTTTCAGGAAGTATTTCTTAACTTTAATTTTGTTTGATCACATTCATACTATGAAAGTTTTATTTCTTTTCAGATCAAGAACTTACAAGGCATTCTTTCAAAAGATATGGATTTTTTTATAAAAGTACTTATCAAATGGAAGGACTCAAGGAAAGGAAGATCTTTCGATTTGAGGACAAATCGATTAAAGAAGGGGAGGATGATGTGATCCAATTCAGCATCATGATTATCATGGCTATTCCACCCTTACAAGGGAAGAAACTTTCTAACTTTACATACATATACGTTATTTCATAGTTATTTTCATACATATAATATCTATGGATATTATAATAACTTAATCCTTAATATATGAGATATAAGTTATTATATACTATAGTCCACATTATTATATACTACATTGTATAAGTTTATATACTTAATGTATTTCTTTATGTTATGCATGTATGCACATTCGGCCAAATACTTGGGAGCTACATTGGAGCTAAATGGAACATGCAAAAGAAAGGATACTTACATAGGAACGATCAGGGAGCTTAAGGAGCAATTTGGTGAAAAGTTGTTTTGAGGCTGCGAGCTCATAGCTGGATTGAGCTGAAGATTTGAGCTACAAGATGAACTCATTTCAGCTGGGGAGTTGCACCATCATCATCACCACTTAGGACACTTCAAATATGTCCTACATTAAAATTTGTGAAGTCGTACCTTTTCGCGAATAGTTGCCATTTCAAGAGGTACCTCTTCACAAGGAGCTGCCCAAACGTTCATCATGTTACAAGTCATCTAAGGTCAGCTCACCACCAGCTCATTCACACCCGAAGTAGCTCAAACATGAAGGGTTACATTTCTCAAACATTGTGACCTTTCATGAATGATGTTGCCCATGAAGATGCCTTTTCAACAAGGAACACATCGGTGAAGAGATCACGCCTATTGGATGCTAAAATCATCAAGAAACATGAGCTAGAGGCTCCATACATATTCGGCCACATCGCATGCCATACACATGAGAGCTTTTGGCACCAAGCATGAAGAGGCACACCACCATTCGGCCAAAGGGAGAAAATGGCGCCAAGATGAATCAACATACATATTCGGCCAAGGAAGATGTCTTCCCATCCTTAGCCGAATCATCAAGTCCCTTTATGAAGGGTTAGCCGAACCATCACAAGCCCAAATGACTTGATCTTTCATTTTAAAACATTATGTATCTTCCTAAAGTCATGTATTTAGCCGAAACATCATGTAACCATTCGGCCAAGCCCTCTCATTTCCTATAAATAGAGTGGCTTGCCTTCATTTGTAGCCATCTCATCTCTTATATAAAACATACTCTTGTGAGTTATTTCTCTTCAAAGTTCTTTGTGAACTTTATCGATTAAACAAGTGTAGTTCCTATACTTGTGGCGTCATTCCTTCCATTTTGATTCCTAAATTCCTAGATTGTTATCTAGTGGGTTGAAGACACGATCACCACCCCTCAAGCAAGTTTGTGAAGACCGGGATTGTGCTTCATAGCATAGTTTCCTCTTTGGCGTGTTTGGGATACTATCACCACCATCTCCATTTCGTCATTTCCATCATCAACAACACCCATCAATCCATCAATTCCGCAGCCATCTCTATTCTTATTCTTTCATTCCATTACTTATATTATTATTATTCATTTCTTAAACCCATTATTAATCATATTTCTGTCTTATTATTTTGCAGCCCAAGCTTATTAATTCAAGGACATCAGTACTTGTCAATCCTAGATCGGGACACAATAAGGCTATCTACTCTTCTCACCAAAGTGTGTAGATTCGCCTTACGTCATTCGAGTTGGAATTTGGCAAAACAAAATTCAAAAATGGACTTAGGACATTGAAAAACGTCAGGATATAGGTCTTCAAAAAAAGTCAACGGTCAACAGAAAAGTCAACCATCAAATAGGTCAACTATCAATGGGTCAAGTTAATTTGATTCAATGTTTGCATCGCTCGGACGAAGCCCACTCACACATGGTGGCGTATGAGGCACATTGAGCTCCCTTCGATGGCTGAAAAAATTATAAAAAAATACAAAAAAATATTTTAAACAACAGGGAGTCATTTACAAATGTTGGCTTTCTAAAAATATTGACATTGACTGGAAGGAAACTTGAATATTCAAATCCTCTCTAATTGTAATCAACAATGTCAAACGAGAATCCAATGACACTAAACAAATAAGGTTGATGAGACGAAGACAATGGTACCATATGTGTCGTACATCACCACACGGTTAGTGAAAAATCCAAGAAAAACCAAGACTAATGGTAATGAGAAATAGATAAATTGTTTACTGCATGAACAGGAAAAAGAAAAAGAATGAAAGGAAAAGGGAAAAGGTTATTAAAATATCCTAACTTTTGGGTAAACTATGCTATAAGTAGCAAATTTTTTTATAGTTTCCAAAATGACATTAGGGTTTTAAAACACTCTAAATGATAGGGAAGCAGTGGCGAGTTAATGAACGTTGCTCTTGTTGAAGAATCAAACCTAGAAAGCTCTAGACTCGATGAAGAACAAAGTGGATAAATAGGGGAATGTGGCGCCAGCAGCTAGGATTCTTTAGGGTTTCTTTTAGGTGCTGGAATCAAGTCAATAAGATTAGAACAAAATAAACAAAAGATAAAGAAATTGAAAATAAAATAAGATAATAAAGAAATCAAAAGATCTCCCATTTGATGGTGGACGGTAAAGATGATTGATGGTACGGATGGATTTGTGGAAAATAGATGGATAAGTGTCCTATTGAACCCTCCTAGTCGCAATGAAAAGGTAAACTCAATAAATGGCTCTAACCAACTGTCTTAGTCATGATAAAAAGGTAAATTGGAGTTTCAAGATAAATCTCCCTCACAAGAACTTGAAAGAACTCCAGGAGAAAAAGCTTCGAAGGCACAAGGCAATTAACACTTGTAAAAACAAACTCTCATTGTATTATTAATCAAATAAATCTATCTTTCAAAGTTGAATGAAGCCTCATTTATATAGGACTGAGTTCTAAAGGTCCTAAATAACTAATGAATAAAATAATAACAAACTAAACATGTCTTAACTCTAATTCCTAATAAAATAATAATAACTAAAATAATGTTTTAACTCAACCTTAATGCATAATAAAATAATTAATCTAATCCTAAAAGATAATGCATCATCCTAAATTAAATTATATTACAAATAATCAATATAAATAATGAAAATTCGTAATATTTACAAAATCATGTATTAATCTCGTATAGGAATTTCTACATGCGTTGTCTTCACTAAAATGAATATACATTGAGTTCCCGATATCAGATTGATGAGATTTAAGAACTGATAGAAAGATAAGAGATAAAAAGTTATATCTCCAGAAGACCGGTTGACCAAATAAGATCAGGATCATATTCAAAAAGTCATCACAAGTTTGTTTCTATTCTGGTCTTCTTTTCCAAGTCTTGGACGAGTGGATCATTTGGAAAAGTTATTACTTCTTCCTTTGATGTTAGCCTTGTGATGAAAGTATCATCCTCCCTTTCTTCAAAAAGATTCAACATCGAATTTGAAACATTAAAGGGAGCAACATTAGAATCGTTTAATGATTCATTCACATATACTTATCGAATAAATATTCTTTGAATCTTCGAAACTTTATTCTTCTAATATGTTCGAGTAGAAACATTAGTCCAAAGAAGCATGTATTATGGAATCTGGTGCATGTATCATTCCCCCACTCCTCAAAAGGGTTCATCCTTGAATCTGAAAATCCAAGAGAAAGAAAATTAGATGTGTTGAAAGGAAAACTTGTGAAATATTTACCAGGATCAATGTGAGGTGTCATTATGCGTTTTAGTTGAGGTTTCTTCTTTATAGGAACTGATTTCTTGAGGTCTTGAAATACTATTTTGCATACAAGTCTTGTAATAAGATGTTTAAGTTGAAATTCAACATGGCGTCAACCACTGTTGGCTTTCTGTATGATTGCTTCAAATAATTTATCCATGGTTTTATTCGTGTGTAGCGAGAATGAGTGTTCAAAAACCATGTCAACTAGTTTGTTAAAGTAATCCCTTAAGTCTCCTAAGTGTGGTTCATGAATTAAGGATTCTCGAGAGGAGATTTATGGATTGTAGAACTTGTTTAGTTGGAAAGGAAACCCATATACAAGATAAAACTCATTAAAAGCACTTTTAAAAGTATGGGTAGAAATATCAGAAATATCCAAGTTATCGTGATATACATCTTTGATATGTTCAATTCTTCGAATAGTAGTATGCGTTTGATAGGTAAAGTATACCTTCGTGGTAGTGCATCATCTACTGTGTTTTGCTTACATCAGTATGTTACGTACTTAAAGGAGTTGTGCTTAATATGGATGACAACTTCAAGAATCTTACCTTATAAAAATGAGAAGAAGTATGTTACAATATCATTAAAATGAGTAATAAAATACTTTCCTTTAAACTCTCGTAAATCGTGACTCTTCATTGATATGTCATAGGTATTAGGGCTTTCAGGTGGTAACCCATCAGGAGGTCACCTAGCACTATTTGATAACTCTTGGCGATGGAAGACATAGTGGGCCAGTCTCGTGTTGCTTTTACTTTTTCATCATTTAAATGGATTCCCTGTGCACGAACTATAAAGCCTGTAGAGTTGTTCAAATCCTGTTTCGTCATTAAGATGGCGTCACGAATAAGGTTTTCCTGGATGTAGCCTTTTCGTAACAAATCTAACTTTTTGGTTTCTTCGAGATTGTTTGTTTGTCGAGGTATGATGGAACCTTGAATTAGATGGGTTTGGTGTTGTTTTCCTCTCTCCAGTGGTAATCCATCAGGTGGATCGCCTAACACTTCTAAAAAATCCTATAAAAAAGATGAAACAAACTAGGTAAATCCTTATTAATGTTAGAAATCGAAACAATTGATTCCCTAAAGCGAACAAGGATGGAAGACTGTTTGTAAAGAAGGTTCTCTCTCAATTCTTTTCTTATCACACATAGATTTTAAGTTGCTTTTTTCTTCTCACAATTAGTTTCACTCACATCCCATGGGTCATTATTCTTTTGGCTTTTGTAAATAGTGACCTCTTTTGCTTTTGCCTATATCTCAGCTTTTTCTTTTTTGCTTTCCCTACCTCCTCACAAATTCTCATTTGATCTTTAGCGGTTAGAGGTATGTCATTCTTTGATGGTTGTTGATTCTCCTTGTCGAGTTTGTTATCTCTCACCTTTTTTAAAGAAGGTGGAGTAGAATATGAGGAAGGATTTGAAGGATTCCATTGGTAACAGGATGAAGTACTTTGGTAATGTTCTCTAAATTAGAATCTGATGTAAGGTAATTCTACCTTCTCGTTTGATTGTGGATCTAGAAAGGAAGCAAAATAACCTGCACAAGTGATTGGCTCAAAACAGAATGGATAAGGGTGGTAAACGTATGGTTTAATAGGTAGGCTATTTAATAAATGAGAGATGGAAGCGAAAGATGATTGAAATGGTTATGATTATGGCGATGAAACAAAAGGATGGTTGTGAGGATAGTATCTTGAAGAACGCTAAAAGAAGAACCAATGCTATAGAGAGCAAAGACCCAATCTTTATATTGTTTCCTCAAGGGGTGGTGATAAGTACTTTGACCCACTAGTTATATGAACTAGGAACCAGAAGTATCAAGATGAAAGAAGAGGGTTAACGCCACAAGTATAAAATACTTGATAAGTCGATAAAAAGTCACCAGGACTTAAGAAAGAGAAAAATCTCACTTCAATTAAAATAAAAGGTCTGATTACAAATGAATTGTGATTTCCTACTTATAGGAAATGGAGGGGCATGGCCGAATGGATACATGGTGGTTCGGCCAGCCCTTGTGCCTCTATAAAATGACATAATTAAATGCTAAATGACATAATGTTTTGCTCCTTTATGGAGGGAAATAATCCTTGGCCGAATAGTCCTTATGTCCCCTCAAGTTGGCGCCAAATTGAATGGGAAATGATGCTTGGCCAAATAGGGAGAGAGCTCTTCATCTTGGCGCCTAAATAAACCACATGCAAGGCACATGGGGCTGTTCACATGCAAAACACATGGCTTGGTCGAATAGGGAGAGAACTCTTCATCTTGGCGCCTAAATGATCCTCATGCAAGGCACATGGGGGCTGGTCATATGCAAGGCACATGGGTGTTCTAGGAAACCTTGTGGTGCAGCCTTGTGCATGTAATGATGGCTGGTCATGTGCTTTCTCTCTTGGGCGTGCATGTGTCTTCTTCAAGCTAGCTTGAGTTGTGAAGCTAGCTAGCAAACATGGGTTGTTTGTGAACAAACTTCCTAGCTAAGTCCTTGTGAGCTCTTCAATATTATGTTAAGCTACATTCAGCTACCTTTGACATCACTTTTGGCAACTCAGCTCCAAATAGTCCAACTAGCTAAGTTTAGCTAGCCTTAAGCTCCTCCAGCTGAACCGAGCTTCCCTTAGTGTTCCATGAGCTGCCTTGTACTTTGTAAGCTGATTGTGAACTGCATATGAAGTCCAAATTATTCACCAAGCTATCTCAACGTTTATCATGCTCCAATGTACCTACATGTGCAAGGAAACAAGGTAATTCCATGGTATTGAGCTAATATGAGCTAATTACCTTGCTGCCATGTTTGATTATGGTAATGTGAGCTATGTTTGAATATCATGAGCTAATTATATCATCTCCTAATATGTGTAAGGTAAGGTATAAAGCCTAAGAGCTAATGTGAATGCAAATGAACTAATGGAATGCATTATAAGTATGCTACCTTGATGTATATGTTATAATCATGCATAATATAATTATATAGCTATCATAACATGCTTAACATATTAAAATAACAATGTGTAAGATGTATTCATACTAAGTTATTCTTTAACTTCATAACTAATATCCTTAGAATGATATGTAATATAATAGTATATATTATAAGGTTATTATAATGTAAATGCATTAAAAGGATATTCAAGAGTACTCCCTTTATAGTTGAAAATGTGCTTGCATCATCCCCCCTTATTTAGGACGATTTGTCCTCAAATCGAGTCCATTCTGTCCTTGCATAGCTTCACGCCTCTTTGTTAAAAGAAAGTATCCTTTGAACGTTTGTGTTCTTCCATTATATACCCTTTTGTAAGATTTCCCTTTAGGCCTTTCTTTGGAATATGATTTACCAACAGGTACCTTTTGGGAATGATATTTATCTAGGGATATCCCTTTTGGAAGTGACCTTTCACGTGAATTGTCCTGAAAAGTGAGGAGAGAAAAGGTTTCATATGAAGGGGTACTTACCTTTTGTAGATTAAAATCATTGGCGAAGAGTTGTGACTTTAAGTCCCAAACATCACCACTTTTCGTAGGTGACCCTTCATTTTCCAGCATTGAACCATCATGTATCTCTATGAAGAAGTTTGGTTTCATGTTTTGTTCCTCTTCATTTTTCGTCGGAGTTTTGTCTTTGCGCCATGCTTGTACACTCTTTTGCATATGCAATTGATCCTGTTGTACTTCTTTTAGCGTTAAAGGCATCAAGGTCACCTTGCATCCATCATGCTACGTTTGTGCAACTTCCTCCATCGATGATCATTGTGCAAACCTTATCCTTGACATGGCATCTTGTATGAAAGATATTGTTTCTCTGAATATCATCTTGGGATGTTTGTGATTGTAGGCACCTATTTGAAACAAGCATCTCACCATGATCTGCATTTTCTTCCGTTTCTTCTTCTTGTATTGTTTTAGGTTCCTTGTCAAAAATAGGCTCATCAGAATCTGATACAATATCTCCATTGTCAAGCACCATCATGGTATTTCGGTTGGGACATTGACTAGCAACATGTCCTTTTCCAAAACACTTGAAATATTTGATGTCTCTTGATCTCTCAAAAGTGCTGGTTTGTTTTTCTTTACCCTTGCTAGATTCGCCCATTTGTGTAGTTTTAGGTACTTCTGCACAATCCTTTGTTTGGAATGGAGTTTGCTTTCGGAAAGTAATAGGTTCTTGCTTCCATTTGGTGGCCGAATTTGGACTGCTCCTAGTGTAGGATTTCCTTTTGAGTTGTCTTTCAATTTTCATGGCCACATGCACCATTTCTTCAATCTCTACATAATGCTGAAGTTCAAAAAGGTTAGCAATATCAAGATATAGGCCAGATAAGAATCTTGCCATTGTTGCATCTCTATCTTCATCCACATTGGCTCGGATCATGGCAATCTCCATTTCTTTGAAAAAATCTTCAACGTTCTTGCTTCCTTGTTTCAAATTTTGTAATTTATGATAAAGATCTCGGTGATAGTGAGTAGGAACAAACCTTTTCCTCATAATGACCTTCATTTCATCCCATGTTGTGATGGGGCGTTCACCATTTCGTCTTCTTGAACTCACCAATTGGTCCTACCAAACTAAGGCATAGTCCACGAATTCCATAGTAGCAAGCATAACCTTCTTTTGCTCTGTATAGTTTTGGCATTCAAAAATGTGTTCAATTTTGATTACCCAATCAAGATAGGCTTCTGGATCAGTTCGTCCTTGAAATGGAGGAATAGTCACTTTGATGTTGCTGAAGTTGTCGTTTTGATTTCGTTGAACATCTCTCCTTGCTACTGATGTTACTTCAGCCTCTTCCTCTTCTAAGTCTTCTTCCATTCTAGGGCGGTTTACTCTACGGTTGCCTAAAGATGCTTCTAATTGATCCATACGATCTTGCAAATGCTCCAATTCTAATTTCAACAGTCTTTCCATTTCGTGCATAATAGCTTGTGTCTGCAAGTTAGGGGCTTCTCTTTCTGGGGATCGTCCTGAACTCCGAGACATGGTTAGTGAAATAAGAAAAGAATAAGATGTGTAAAAGACCTTACCAGAATATACTCTCACAAATCCTCACGAGTCACTCCAAGAAAAATTGATGTCACTCAATCCGCTCGTGTTTGCACTCTAGGACTTTAATGGCTTTTACTTGTCCTCTTCTGATCTCACACACGCTCCAGCCTTTTCCCTCTCGATTCTCTTGTCTCAAGTTCTAGAAAACTTTTACTCAAGACTATATTGAGTAAATTTTACTTGTTTGGCGTCGGCTGCAAATGGGTTAGTAGGAATGGAAAGCAAAATATAATTGAAATGGTGGCTTAGAAATAGAAAGAAAATAACAAAAGGGGTTACTTACACAAGTCACTTTACAACCTTCTATCACCACAATCAATTTAAAAGGCTTACTTGAATGGCTTGGTGATGAGAATTGTTGATGAGTGCTTCCAATTTTTTTTCCTTTTTTTTCTTCTTTTCGAGTGCTTTCAATTTCTTCTTTTGAGTGCTTTTATTTTCTTTGCTGTTTTTTCTTGCTTTCTTTCACTTTTGCACTTCACTTGCACTTCTTTTTGTATTTTTCTTTTTGTTGTTGTTGCATGTTGCTTTCTTCCACCAAAGCTCTGATTACCGCTTGATGTAAGGTAATTCTACCTTCTCGTTTGATTGTGGATCTAGGAAGGAAGCAAAACAACCTGCACAAGTGATTGGCTCAAAATGAGAGATGGAAGCGGAAGATGATTGAAATGGTTATGGTTATGGCGATGAAACAAAAGGATGGTTGTGAGGATAGTATCTTGAAGAACGCTCAAAGAAGAACCAATGCTATAGAGAGCAAAGACCCAGTCTTTATATTGTTTCCTCAAGGGGTGGTGATAAGTACTTTGACCCACTAGTTATATGAACTATGAACCAGAAGTATCAAGATGAAAGAAGAGGGTTGACACCACAAGTATAAAATACTTGATAAGTCGATAAAAAGTCACCAGGACTTAAGAAAGAGAAAAATCTCACTTCAATTAAAATAAAAGGTCTGATTACAAATGAATTGTGATTTCCTATTTATAGGAAATGGAGGGGCATGGCCGAATGGATACATGGTGATTCGGCCAGCCCTTGTGCCTCTATAAAATGACATAATTAAATGCTAAATTACATAATGTTTTGGTCCTTTATGGAGGGAAATAATCCTTGGCCGAATAGTCCTTATGTCCCCTCAAGTTGGTGCCAAATTGAATGGGAAATGATGCTTGGCCGAATAGGGAGAGAGCTCTTCATCTTGGCGCCTAAATAAACCACATGCAAGGCACATGGGGCTGTTCACATGCAAAACACATGGCTTGGCCGAATAGGGAGAGAACTCTTCATCTTGGCACCTAAATGATCCTCATGCAAGGCACATGGGGGCTGGTCATATGCAGGGCACATGGGTGTTCTAGGAAACCTTGTGGTGCAGCCTTGTGCATGGAATGATGGCTGGTTATAAGCTTTCTCTCTTGGGCGTGCATGTGTCTTCTTCAAGCTAAGTCCTTGTGAGCTCCTCAATATTATGTTCAGCTACATTCAGCTACCTTTGACATCACTTTTGGCAACTCAGCTCCAAATAGTCCAACTAGCTAAGTTTAGCTAGCCTTAAGCTCCTTCAGCTGAACCGAGCTTCCCTTAGTGTTCCATGAGTTGCCTTGTACTTTGTAAGCTGATTGTGAGCTGCATATGAAGTCCAAATTATTCACCAAGCTATCTCAACGTTTATTATGCTCCAATGTACCTACATGTGCAAGAAAACAAGGTAATTCCATGG
The DNA here is from genome assembly GCF_006381635.1 of Hibiscus syriacus. Lineage (NCBI taxonomy): Eukaryota > Viridiplantae > Streptophyta > Magnoliopsida > Malvales > Malvaceae > Hibiscus > Hibiscus syriacus. The sequence continues at coordinate 383,841 of NW_024063010.1, forward strand.
TATTGAGCTAATATGAGCTAATTACCTTGCTGCCATGTTTGATTATGGTAATGTGAGGTAATTTTGAATGTCATGAGCTAATTATATCATCTCCTAATATGTGTAAGGTAAGGTATAAAGCCTAAGAGCTAATATGAATGCAAATGAACTAATGAAATGCATTATAAGTATGCTGCCTTGATGTATATGTTATAATCATGCATAATATAATTATATAGCTATCCTAACATGCTTAACATATTAAAATAACAATGTGTAAGATGTATTCATACTAAGTTATTCTTTAACTTCATAACTAATATCCATAGAATGATATGTAATATAATAGTATATATTATAAGGTTATTATAAAGTAAATGCATTAAAAGGATGTTCAAGAGTACTCCCTTTATAGTTGAAAATGTGCTTGCATCAGAATCTCCTTTGGATTTTTGCTTCAATTTTGATGTGATCCTGTCTAGCTCCAAATTTCTCCATTATTTGATCACACCATGGAGGTTATTCAAATCTGGTTCTAAGGGAGTTCTACCTTACTTTATCTTATATTTTCTTATTTATGCACTATATATTATTATAAGCATACAATTTCATATTAGACTATGCTTGAATTGTCATAACATGTGCATTCATTCATTATGTCCTATGGTTTGCATCATTGATTGATATTCATGCATATAATCTATAGTTGTAATAATAATATTCATTCATTATCATATGATGCATGAGTTATTATTATAACCTATAGTTCACATCTTTATAATATGCACATTCTTATTACTTTATAATAATTCATATACTTAGCTTATATTATGCTTTCTTTTGTAGGTGCATGTTCGGCCACATGTTGGGAACTGGTTTAAAGCTAGAATGGGAGTCAATGAGCTAGGAAAACTTCCATAAGATGACTCGGGAGATCATGAAGAACAAATGATGAAAAGTTGTCAGCTGACCTCCGAGCTCATAGCTCACTTGAGCTGAATTTTTGAGCTAGCTAGAGACTTCTTTTCAGCTAGAGAGTTGCACCATCATCTTCACCACATAGAGCACTACAAATATGGTCTAGGTCGAATTTTATGAATTCGTACCTTTTCGCGAAGAGTTTCCAATTCGAGAAGTGCCCTTTCACAAGGAGCTGTCCTAAGACTCATTTACATGTATTGCATCTATGGCCAGCTCATCTTCAGCTCAAAAACTTGTAAAGTAGCTCAAATGATGAAAGGTTACCTTCCAAATAATGTGACCTTTCATGACAAGTTGCTGCCCATTGAAGGCCATGACACCTAGATGCATGTTGGAAGTCAAGTCACGCCTAGTTGCTGCCATATTCATTACATGGACTTCAAGACACCATCCTATGGTTGTAACATCACTAAAGCCTTGCAAGAAGACCCATGTGCATTCAAGTAGGCTGCCATGTGCATCATTCAAGCATGTGCACTCCATGTGACATCAAATTGGCGCCAAAACACCAAGGGATGCTTCCTTCGGTCAAAGACTCTTTCCTCTTCATTTTGGCGCCCAAATAACTTCCAAATGCATTCAAATCAACCTTAGGGCTGAACCAACACATAACCATTCGGCCAAGAGCATGTATCTTCATTTAAATCATGTATTTTCATCAAAAATCTTGTATTTTCAAAGGGGTTTCAACTTTGGCTGAACCATCAAGTATCTATTCGGTCTAAAACCTTTGAAAACTATAAATAGGCTATTGCATTTCATTTGTAACACAAACCTTTTGATCAATTAAAAATCCTTTGTGAGATTATTCTCTCTTCAAGTTCTTTTTAGAACTATATCGATTAAGCAAGCCTTTTCTAAAGCTTGTGGCGTCATTCCCTCATTGATACTTCTGGTTCCTAGTTTAAATAACTAGTGGGTCAAAGTCCTTTCATACCATCCCTTATAGAACTTATAAGAAACGGGTCTTTGCTCCTTTATAGCATTAGTTCCTTCTTAGTTTTATAAGATACTATCTATTCATCACCACCTTCCATCACCATTCTCACGCCTATAACATCACCATAGTCCATCACTTTCACGCCAACTCTACCACCATTCCAATAACATTTCATCACTATTAAATCATCCTTCATTCATAAACAAGGCATACTTCATCACCACCATTGGAGACCGAAGTCAACATCACTTGAAGGAGATTTATTCATCACTTCCGCAGCCCATCTTGATAACATTCCTTTCCATTTCTATTCTTTCCAATTCCATTTCTATTTCCTTTCTTTATTATTCATTTATTTAAACTATTCTTCTTCTTTTGTGCAGATTACTTTCAATCCAAGGTGTAGCATTTGGTGTCTCTCCTAGATCGGGAAACAACAAGGTTGCCAACTTCTCCATTATTAAAGAAGCTGGTTAGCCTTACATCAGATTTTGATTGCTTTCTTTAGTGTATCTTCAAGGTTTTCATACCCATGGAGGTTAAGAAGATCAGAGATGTTTGAGTTCAAGACGATGATGAATCTTGACGCCGTGTGTCCTTTTCTTTTTCGGTTATGTTAGCCCTATTAAGTAAGGATGTCATAATGTGTCGGTAGGAATCGCTTCCTAATGGTTTGTTTGAGGTCAATCCAAGAAGTGATTGCTTGAATTTGGAAGTTCTCGATCTTTTTCCTTGTTTGCATCCACCAAGTTCGAGCATATCCTTCGAATTGCATGGTGATGAGGGGAACTTGTTTAGCTTGGAGGCCATCATGGTATGAACATGAGATCAACTTTTCCTTCCCAATCGATGTACTTGTCTGGATCGCTGTCTCCTTTGAAAGAAAGGATCGTTAATTTGGTTTTGCAAAGAATTTGGATGCTTGGAAACGTGGTTTTTCTCACCTGGGTACCAAAAGTTCAACATTGTTTGGTCTTGGATTCTAGTTTGGTAGATCCAGTTATGGATCTTGTCGTTATCTCACGGTATTGTTAAGTTCGTCAAATCTTTCAATTTGAGTCGTGAGTCATGCAAGTCCAACTAAGATAGCCGTAAGTGTCTTGTTGTTATTGTCGCCAATCTTGAAATCATAATACTCAAATGAAAATTTTAAAGTAAAATAAAAATAAAAGAAAGAAAAATCAACAAAGCAAGAAACCTAACAAGTCACTCCAAGAATATAACATAGAGAGAGAGGCAAGTAAGTCGATCTTGAACTCTTTAAAACTCACTTTACAAGTAGTCTTCCACAGTTCGTATCGGAGTGTGATTACTAACAAAGGTGATAAGAAAACCTAAAAGTTCTAAGAGGCCAAACAAGGGTTAGACTCCAAGAGAACAAGATTGCAAAGAAGGAAGAAGTATGCAAACTCTATAGTCCTACTAACACAAGAAAGATAATGTGTTAGATAATGCAAAAGTACAATAAAAAGGAAAAAACAAAAAACCCTAAAGCACTAAGAGTCAAAGAAAAAAAGAACCAAACCAGAAACCTAGAAAACGATGGGTCAACTTGAAAAACGTTTTTTAGGGGATTGTTGGTGTCCAAAAATTTTGGGGAAATTCTTGAATGTCTTTCGATGCATCTAGAAACCACTTGTAAAATTTAGAACCAAATACCTTCAATAGTATCCAATAGACTCTGTTGAATGGTGAGTCCTCAATCAATCTATTTTTCGTGATCGCTTTGTTCGAAGTGTTCTTGATCTTAAAAAATTCTGAATTTTTGTATGAATGATCTTCAATATATGAAGTTTCAATCTGGAATTTTCACCACAAAATCCCTTTGTATAATTTTCAATAAATTCGACAAGATTCTAGACCGAATTTGTCGATGAAACTTGAATGATGCATTTGAAGGCTCTAATGAACTATGACTGGGTGAATTTTGGACCGAATATTACTTTTATGATGAATATGAGATCTGGAGAAAATAAGTGCTAAATTATTTGTTTGCAATTTTTTTTGAAATTTTGGCTTTTTTGGCTTTTTTTTTGAAAAAATAGCAAACTAACAAGAAAGATTTGAATATAAATTAAAATAAAAAAAGAACTTGAAAATATGAATATTTTGTGAATTAGCTCCGTTGGGGTACCTTGACGGTTTTATGTGCAAGAACAACCAAGATTACTTGCTTCTTTCTAAGAATCGGCCTAAATCTAATACCAATTGATAGAGAAGCGGTGGCGGACTAATAAACATTGCTCTTGTTGAAGAATCAAACCTAGAAAGCTCTAGACTCGATGAAGAACAAAGGGGATGAATAGGGGAAGGTGGCGGTAGTAACTAGAATTCTTTAGGGTTTCTTTTAGGTGTTGGAATCAAGGTAATAAGATTAGAACAAAATAAATAAAAGATAAAAAAATTGAAAATAAAATAAGATAATAAATATATCAAAAGATCTCCCTTATGAAGGTGGACGGTAAAGATGATTAATGGTGCGGATGGATTTGTGAAAAATATATGGATAAGTGTCTTATCAAATCTCCTAGTCGTAATCAAAAGGCAAAGTTCCTAAATGTCTCTAACCAACCCTCCTAGTAGTGATGAAAAGGCAAATTGGAGTGTGAAGATTAATCTCCCTCACAAGAACTTGAAAGAACTCCAGGAGAAGAAGCTTCAAAGGCACAAGACCATCAGCACTTGCAAAAACAAACTCTCGTTGTATTATTAATCAAAGAAATCTGTCTTACAAAGTTGAATGAAGCCTCTTTATATAAGAGCAGAGTTTTAATGGTCCTAAATAACTAATGAATAAATTAATAACAAACTAAATATGTCTTAACTCTAATTCCTAATAAAATAATAATAACTAAAAATAATGTTTTAACTCAACCTTAATGCCTAATAAAATAATAAATCTAATCATAAAAGATAATGCATCATCCTATATTAAATTACATTACAAATAATCAATGTAAAAATTGAAAATTCGTAATATTTACAAAATCATGTATTAATCTCATATAGGAATTTTTGCATGCGTTGTCTTCACTAAAATAAACGTATCTTGAGTTACCCATATCGGATTGATGAGATTCAAGAACCGTTAGAAAGATAAGAGATAGATGGTTATATCTCCAGAAAACATGTTGACAAAATAATATCAGGATACCATTCAAAAAGTCGTTGCAAGTCTGTTTCTGTTCTGGTATTCTTTTCCAATGCTTGGACGAGTGGATCATTTGGAAGAGTTATTACTTCATCCTTTGATGTGAGCCTTGTGATGAATGTATCACTAAATGAGTCCCAAAATTTTGAGATGTGACAACTCTCCCTGATGTGATCCCAATCAGCCCTAACTTTCTTCTTGATCTGATTAAATCATTGAAGTTCACCAAGGCTGATTCAAAGGGATTTCTACCTTCCTTCATCCTATACCTTCTCATTTATGCACTACATTTTATCATATGTTTGTATTTACCTCTTAGGATATGCTGATCATATGATATCATTCATTGCATGAATTTTCATGACATTCATTGCATTTAATAAGTGTGATGTTCATTTAAGCATGCATTGCATTTAAAACATCTATTTCATTTAGGGAAGTAGTTCATTTATGCATATTTTGATTATTTAGTAAGCTACTTCATTCATGCATCTAGTTCATTGAATAAAGTTCTAGTTCATTGAATAAAGTTAGTTCATTAATTAAACTAGTCATTCATCAAACTAGTTCATTGATTAAACTAACTCTAAATTGTTTCATGCATGTTTTCAATTAAAGATTGAATAAAGTTCACCTTTGTGTCTAGGTGAATAAGAGAAGTTGAATGGTTTCAACAGATGCAAGAATATCAGTCAGAATGTCTTCTAATTCTGGATGTGATAAAAACTTTTTTGAGTTTATAAATCAATTGGATATTATTCATCTATCTCTTAGCTTTCCAATGCCTTTTGAATCACCTCAATCCGATATCGGGAGATTGAGATATGATAGATTTACTGAAGACAGTGCAGGCTGGAATTTTCATTACGGGAATTTTATACAAGGATGATTTAGATGAGTTTTAGCTAAAAAAGAGTCCTTTCATATTCTACCAAGAGACAAGCAATTGATGGTCATCTTAATTCACCAATTCAAGGAATTCAAGGTTGATGTTATCACCCATTAAAGGCCATTCATGTTCAAGCAAGGGGACATGCAATAACCAACATTCAAAACTTAGCATTCAAGGCCTTTATCATCTTTTGAAGGCTGATCATATTCTACAAGGGAACAAACAATGAAGGCTGATTTTATTTCATTTAACCACCAAATTAAGTGATAAAATTATCAAGGAGTTTGAAGAGACAAGCTGATTTGGACATGTAGGATGTCCACATTCATCCTATGACTTCATTTATCCTCTTTTCTTCCATTACAATCAAGGCTAGGTAGCCCAAGAGTCACCCCTCCTTTTTGGACGAATTTAAGGCTAAAATTATCTCAAATTAAAGGTTAATTCATCCATTTTCAATCTACATGGCCAGCCATAAAAGGATAAGAAGAATCATAAGTCATTTAATTAAATTCAATTGCATTTAGGTGATTATTTTATTTTAATTAATTGTAAAAACTCTTCATATGGTGTCTATCAACACTATAAATAGGCACCTCCATGACATTTGTACTTAGAACTTTTTGCATAATCAACTCTTTGAAAGGTTTCTTTCATTTTAGTTCTTGGATTAGAACTCTATCGGTTTCTTGTTAGTCTTAAAGCCTTCTTCCATTTCATTTTTTTATAATTTTGGTTCCTAGCTCACCTATAGCTAGTGGGTCACGTTCCACGCTCTATCACTTCGATTCCATCTTTTTATATTGTTGGTTCCTTGCTCCATATAGCTAGCGGGTCACAATCCATACTTTTTATTTCATCATTCATCTCCCACACCATAACATCTTTTACCTTCACCATACTTCTATTCTTTCCACACTATAAATTATTATCACTACTACACTTTCCCCACTTCCCTTCATTTTATTAAACCACAACAACCATCATTTTCAATTTACATATATCAATTTCTTTCTTGTAATGTTGTTTGTGAATTTTCAGTCTTCAATTAAAGCACTATGAAGTTCTTACTAGAATCACGATCGCCAACATCGTATATGACTCAGAACACATAACCGAGATCATATCATTTGGCATCAGAGCTAGCTGATTCAGTAAGTGTATCGTATCATTTTCTCTCTCGTGGGTTAGTGAAAAATAAAAAAAATCAAAAAAAATAAAAAAAATAAAATAAAAGAAATTTTAAAGAGGGCGAGTGTAATCTTTTCATCTTTGAAAAAAAAATTAAAAGTTTTCATATTTGTTTCATCATTTCTTTCATTATCTTTACGATTTCATTACCTATTCTCATCTTCGTTCCTTATTGTAGCCATTTCTTTCTTTACTCACATTATTCTGCAACCAAGTTATACAAGCACGTTTTCAACTATAAAGGGAGTATTCTTGAACATCCTTATAATGCATTCACTTTATACTAGCCTTATAATATATATTATTATAATACATATCATGCTTAGGATATTATTTATGAAGTTAAAGAATAACTTAGTATGAATACATCTTGCACATTGTTATTTTAATATGTTAAGCATGTTAGGATAGCTTTATAATCATATTAAGCATGATTATTATTTATACATCACGGCAGCATTCTTATAATGCATTTCGTTAGTTCATATGCATTCATATTAGCTCTTAAGCCTCATGCATAATTTACACATATTATGAGATGATATAATTAGCTTATGGCCTTAAAACTTAGCTCACATTACCATAATCAAACATGGCAGCAAGGTAATTAGCTCGTTTTAGCTCAATAACATGAACTTACCTTGTTTCCTCGCACATATAGGTACATTGGAGTGTGATGCATGTTGAGGTAGCTTGGTGAATGATTTGGACGTCATATGCAGCTCACAAATAGCTTACAAAGTACAAGGTAGCTCACGGAACACTAAGGGAAGCTCGATTTAGTTGGAGGAGCGTAAGGCTAGCTAAACTTATCTAGTTGGACTTTTTGGAGCTGAGTTGCCAAAAGTGATGTCAAAGCTAGCTCCACAACTCAAGCTAGCTTGGAGAAGACACATGCACGCCCAAGAGAAAGCACATGGCCAGCCATCATTCCATGCACAAGGATGCACCAAAAACATCCTAGAGAAGCCATGTGCACGCCTTGTGACCAGCCCACCATGTGCTAGGCGTGTGACTTCATTTAGGCGCCAAGATGAAGAGTACTCTCACCATTCGGCCAAGCACTCATTTCTTTCCAATTTGGTGCCAACTTGAGGGGACATAAGAGCTATTCGACCAAGGGTTATTTCCCTCCATCTAGGGCCGAAACATTATGTCATTTAGCATTAAATTATGTCATTTTATAGAGACACAAGGGCTGGATGAATCCTCTTGTAACCATTCGGCCATGTCTCTCAATTTCCTATAAATAGGAAAGCATTCATCATTTGTAACCAGACCTTTATTTTAATTAAAGTGAGATTATTCTCTTTCTTAAGTCCTGGTGACTTTTTTATCGACTTATCAAGTATTTTATACTTGTGGCGTCAACCCCTTCCTTTTCACCTTGATACTTATGGTTCCTAGTTCTTTATAACTAGTGGGTCAAAGTACTTTTAAACCACCCCTTAAAGAAGCAATATAACGTCGGGTCTATGCTCTCTATAGCATTGGTTCGTCTTTAAGCCTTCTTTAAGATACTATCCTCTTATCCATTCCATTGTTTCGATAACCAAACCCATAGCCGCATCCATCAACTTCCGCTTCTATCTCTTAATTATTAAACAACCCACCTCTTCACCCTTACGTTTACCACTTTAACCTTTCTATTTTTGAGCCATTCACTTTGCAGGTTGTTTTGCTTCCTTCCTAGATCCACAATCAAATGAGAAGGTAGAATTACCTTACATCAAGCGGTAATCAGAGCTTTGGTGGAAGAAAGCAACATGTAACAACAACAAAGAAGAAAAATACAAAAAGAAGTGCAAGTGAAGTACAAAAGTGAAAGAAAGCAAGAAAAATCAGCAAAGAAAATAAAAGCACTCAAAAGAAGAAATTGAAAGCACTCGAAAAGAAAAAAAAAGTTAGAAGCACTCATCAACAATTCTCATCACCAAGCCATTCAAGTAAGCCTTTAAATTTGATTGTGGTGATAGAAGGTTGTAAAGTGACTTGTGTAAGTAAACCCTTTGTTTCTCTTCTTTCTATTTTTCTAAGCCACCCTTTCATTATATTTTGTTTTCCATTCCTACTAACCCTTTTACAGCCGACGCCAAACAAGTAAAATTTACTTGATATAGTCTTGAGTAAAGTTCTCTAGAACTTGAGATAAGAGAATCGAGAGGAAAAAAAGGCCGGAGAGTGTGTGAGATCAGAAGAGGATAAGTAAAAGCCATTAAAATCCTAGAGTGCAAACACGAGTGGATTGAGTGACATCAAGTTTTCTTGGAGTGACTCGTGAGGCTTTGTGAGAGTATATTCTGGTAAGGTCTTTTACACATCTTATTCTTTTCTTATTTGCTAACCATGTCTAAGAGTTCAGGACGATCACCAAAAGAGAAGCCCCTAACTTGCAAACCCAAACCATTATGCATGAAATACCAAGATTGTTGAATCTAGAATTGGAGCCTTTGCAAGATTGTATGAATCAATTAGAAGCATCCTTAGGTAACCGGAGAGTAAACCTCCCTAGAATGGAAGAAGAATTAGAAGAGGAGGAGGCTAAAGTAACATCCGTAGAAAGAAGAGATGTTCATAGAAATCAGAATGACAACTTCAGCAACACCAAAGTAACCATTCCTCCATTTCAAGGACGAACAGATCCTGAAGCCTATCTGGACTGGGTAATCAAAATCGAACACATTTTTGAATGTCAAAATTATACGGAACAAAAGAAGGTCAGGCTTGCTGCTATGGAATTCGTGGACTATGCCTTGGTTTGGTGGAACCAATTGGTAAGTTCAAGAAGACGAAATGGTGAACGCCCCATCACTACATGGGAAGAAATGAAAGCCATTATGAGGAAAAGGTTCGTACCTACTCACAATCACCGAGATCTTTATCATAAACTACAAAATTTGAAACAAGGAAGCAAGAGCGTTGAAGATTATTTCAAAGAAATGGAGATAGCCATGATACGAGCCTATGTGGATGAAGATAGAGAAGCAACAATGGCAAGGTTCTTATCTGGCCTAAATCTTGATATTGCTAACCTTGTTGAACTTCAACATTATGTAGAGATTGAAGAGATGGTGCACGTGGCCATGAAAATTGAAAGACAACTCAAAAAGAAATCCTATACTAGGAACAGTCCAAATTCGGCCAACAAATGGAAGCAAGAACCTATTACTTTCCAGAAGCAAACTCCAGTCCAAACAAAGGATCGTGCAGAGGTACCTAAAACTATACAAGTGGATGAGTTTAGCAAGGGTAAAGAAAAGCAAACCAACACTTTCGAGAGAACAAGAGACATCAAATGTTTCAAGTGTTTTGGAAAAAGACATGTTGCTAGTCAATGTCCCAACCGAAATGCCATGATGGTACTTGACAATGGAGATATTGTATCGGATTCTGACGAGCCTATTTTTGATTAGGAACCTGAAACAGTGCAAGATGAAGAAACTGAAGAAAACGCAGATCATGGTGAGATGCTTGTTTCAAAAAGGTGCATACAATCACAAACATCCCAAGAGGATATTCAAAGAAATAATATTTTCCATACAAGATGCCATGTCAAGGACAAGTTTGCACAGTGATCATCGATGGAGGAAGTTGCACAAACGTAACCAGCACTCTTATGGTTGAAAAACTTGGATTGGAAACATCAAAGCGTCCTACTCCATATAAACTCCAATTGCTTAATGAAGGAGGTGAGTTAAATGTTACCAAACAAGTTCTAATTCCTTTTTCAGTTGGAAGGTACAAGGACGAGGTGCTTTGTGACATTGTCCCTATGCATGCTAGCCACATTCTACTTGGGAGACCATGGCAGTATGACAAAAGGGCCATTCATGATTGTTTTCATAATCAATACACTTTTAAGCATGATGGATGCAAGGTGACCTTGATGGCTTTAACGCCTAAAGAAGTACAACAAGATCAATTGCATATGCGAAAGAGTGTACAAGCATGGCGCAAAGACAAAACCCCAACGAAAAATGAAGAGGAACTAAACAAGAAACCAAACTTCTTCATAAAGAAACATGATGGTTCAATTCTGGAAAATAAAGGGTCTCTACGAAAGGTGGTGATGATTGGGACTTAAAGTCACACTCTTCACCAAAGGTTTTAATCTTCAAAAGGTAAGTACCCTTTTATATGAAACCTTTTCTCTCCTCACTTTTCAGGACAAATCATGAGAAAGATCACTTCCAAAAGGGATATCCCTAGATAAAGATCATTCCCAAAAGGTACTGTTGGTAAATCATATTCCAAACAAAGACCTAAAGGGAAATCTTACGAAAGGGAATCTAATGGAAAGACACAATCGTTCAAAGGATGTTTTCTTTTAGCAAAAAGATGTGATGCTATGCAAGGACAGAATGAACTCGATTTGAGGACAAATCGCCCTAAAGAAGGGGGGATGATACAAGCACTTTTTCAACTATAAAGGGAGTATTCTTGAACATCCTTATAATGCATTCACTTTATACTAGCCTTATAATATATACTATTATAATACATATCACGCTTAGGATATTAGTTATGAAGTTAAAGAATAACTTAGTATGAATACATCTTGCACATTGTTATTTTAATATGTTAAACATGTTAGGATAGCTTTATAATCATATTAAGCATGATTATTATTTATACATCAAGGCAGCATACTTATAATACATTTCGTTAGTTCATATGCATTCATATTAGCTCTTAAGCCTCATGCATAATCTTACACATATTATGAGTTGATATAATTAGCTCATGGCCTTCAAACTTAGCTCACATTACCAAAATCAAACATGGCAGCAAGGTAATTAACTCGTTTTAGCTCAATAACATGAACTTACCTTGTTTCCTCACACATATAGGTACATTGGAGTGTGATGCACGTTGAGGTAGCTTGGTGAAAGATTTGGACGTCATATGCAGCTCACAAACAGCATACAAAGTACAAGGCATCTCACGAAACACTAAGGGAAGCTCGATTCAACTGGAGGAGCCTAAGGCTAGGTAAACTTATCTAGTAGGACTATTTGGAGCTGAGTTGCCAAAAGTGATGTCAAAGCTATCTCCACAACTCAAGCTAGCTTGGAGGAGACACATGCACGCCCAAGAGAAAGCACATGACCAGCCATCATTCCATGCACAAGGATGCACCACAAACATCCTAGAGAAGCCATGTGCACGCCTTGTGACCAGCCCACCATGTGCTAGGCGTGTGACTTCATTTAGGCGCCAAGATGAAGAGTCCTCTCACCATTCGGCCAAGCACTCATTTCTTTCCAATTTGGTGCCAACTTGAGGGGACATAAGAGCTATTCGACCAAGGTTTATTTCCCTCAATCTAGGGCTGAAACATTATGTCATTTAACATTAAATTATGTCATTTTATAGAGACACAAGGGCTGGACGAATCCTCTTGTAACCATTCGGCCATGTCTCTCCATTTCCTATAAATAGGAAAGCATTCATCATTTGTAACCAGACCTTTATTTTAATTGAAGTGAGATTATTCTCTTTCTTAAGTCTTGGTGACTTTTTTATCGACTTATCAAGTATTTTATACTTGTGGCGTCAACCCATTTCTTTTCACCTTGATACTTCTGGTTACTAGTTATTTATAACTAGTGGGTCAAAGTACTTTTAAACCACCCCTTAAAGAAGCAATATAAAGTCTGGGTCTCTGCTCTCTATAGCATTGGTTCGTCTTTAAGCCTTCTTTAAGATACGATCCTCTCATCCATTCCATTGTTTTGATAACCAAACCCATAGCCATATCCATCAACTTCCGCTTCCATCTCTTAATTATTAAACAGCCCACCTCTTCACCCTTACGTTTACCACCTTAACCTTTCTATTTTTGAGCCATTCACTTTGTAGGTTGTTTTGCTTCCTTCCTAGATCCACAATCAAATGAGAAGGTAGAATTACCTTACATCACCAAGCCATAATTATTTCAACCGAAGTCTACGAGAATTCTTGTAAACCTCGAGGGAGTTCCACAAGAACTTTAAAGGAAAGCAAGAGCGATAAAAGGAAAGAGTGAACATCAAGGGTAAAAGCCATCCCGATTGAAACACGAGTGGAGTGACATTAATTTTTTCTTTGGAGTGTATTGGTGAGGTTTTTTTGTTGGTAAGGTCTATTTTTTATTTTTTATTACTAATAATGTATCGTATTTCTAGAGACAATTCTCATATTTCATAAGGTGACGACCAAAATGATGGTGGTACAGCAAACTTGCCAATGCATGCCATGACACTAGAGATAAGGAGTTTGTTTCAAAAGAATCTCAACCCAATCTCAAAGAAATTGGAGCAAATGATTGAACGACCTTCTTGTTCACAAATGCATCCATCGAGGATCAAAACACAACTAAAAATGAGAGATGATACTCGATCATTTTCTAGTTCGACACCTAATTGCAGTAGAAGATCTTACAAGGAGGACCTCAATTTTCTAACAAGAAGTAATGTCAAAAGTTCAAAGCGAAGTGAGCCAAGGAATTTTGCATCTTTCAATCCTGAAAGTCTAGCTCGTCTTAAAGTGTGTTTTGATAATTTTGTCAAAGAAACACAATTGCAATAACAACTACAAAAAGAAAGTGTTTGCAAAAAAGAAGAAGAAACGAGAGTTGAAAAAGACATTGAGAGAATTGAAAAGAGAATTGAGAGTGAAAATGAGCACATAGAAAAACAAGAGCGTGGTATTGAAGAGATAGTTCAAAAGAAGCATGAAAGTGAGAGAAACGAAAATGAAGAGTTGGAAAATTTGTTTTCTACTAACCAATCTTTTCTTCCTACTCATCCTCTTGATTTACTGGATATTCCAAGAGTCATGCCTTTACAAAATGATGATTTAAAAATCATGTCCATTGAAGTTCCAAAAGGAGTGACACTTGAAGTTTCAAAGGTTTAATCGCTTGAAATTCCAAGGGACGTGTTTATTGACATTCCAAGTATACTCCATCCATTCGAAGAACCTCATAAAAGGGAAGTTTCAATGAATCTGATTCTTGAGAATGTCAAGGCCAAATTCCATTCATGAACTTTCATGAATTTTCTATGTTCATTCATTTTATTAATAGTGTTTCATGTTCTAACTTAGATTTATTTTGTAGAACATTGATTCATGGAACATCTCTTTCTTGTGATGATCGATTCAAGGAGATGAAACGGGCATTATCAATCTATTCAAGGTTCATAATGTTGAAGGGCATAAAGATTAAAGTTGGCATGACCTACCTACTTAAACGAGTCCAAGAGAATTGTGCACATGCAAACCCAAACTATTTATTCAATGAAGGTTTACAGGAGCTTCATGCATTAACCAATTGGCATGATGATTCCAAGGACACCATGAAGAAAGATCGCATAAACCAATGCATATTTCATGAAGAACCTCAACCATCAACCACTATCTGAATATTCATGGGTTTGTTTTCCATATATCTTTAAATATGATTTCCTTTTCTACTAATCTAGTTTTTATTGTAGGAAACAAAAGCAAACATCATTTTGAAAGAGAACAACATCGAAAGATGAGAGGATTTGAAGAGAAACGTAATTTAATCAAAAGTCGTAACCTTTCAGACCAAGGGATGATTCAAAGGACAAGTTCCTTCATCAATGGAAGTGATGTTTTGAATAAAGCCAAGGCTCAAAAGACCTCTCTGTTGACAAAGAATATGATGTTACAAAAAGAGAGATCCAAAAGTCATGTCTATATTAAGTGAACCATATGAAAATAAGGTTTACAAGTGTAAAGATCTTGATCCCGGAGAATGGGTTTTTGTCTAAATCAAAAGTAAAGAAGTTCCCCACCCAAAGGAAATTAAAATTCTTCTCGTTTGTAGCAAGTGTCGATTTGGGTACAAATCACATTAAAGAGGGAGGAATGATGTGATTCGAATCAACCCTAACTTTCTTCTTGATCTAATTAAATCATTGAAGTTCACCAAGGCTGATTCAAAAGGGATTTCTACCTTATTTCATCCTATACCTTCTCATTTATGCACTACATTTTATCATATGTTTGTATTTACCTCTTAGGATATGCTTATCATATGATATCATTCATTGCATGAATTTGCATGAGTTTTATTAGTTGCATGAAATTCATTGCATTTAATGAGTGTGATATTTAAGAATTCATTGCATTTAAAACATCTAGTTCATTTAGGGAAGTAGTTCATTTATGCATATTTAGATCATTTAGTAAGCTACTTCATTCATGTCTCTTGTTCATTGAATAAAATTATAGTTCATTGAATATAGTTAGTTCATTAATTAAACTAGTTCATTCATCAAACTAGTTTATTGATTAAACTAACTCTTAATTGTTTCATGCATGTTTTCAATTAAAAATTGAATAAAGTTCACCTTTGTGTCTAGGTGCTTGAGAGAAGTTGAATGGTTTCAACAGATGCAAGAATATCAGTCAGAATATCTTCTAATTATGGATATTATACAAACTTTTTTGAGTCCAGATATCAATTGGATATTATTAATCTATCTCTTAGCTTTCCAACGCCTTTTGAATCACCTCAATCCGATATCGGGAGCTTGAGATATGATCGATTTACTGAAGGCAGTGCAGGCTGGAATTTTCATTACGAGAATTTTATACAAGGATGATTTGAATGAGTTTGAGCTAAAGAATGGTCCTTTCATATTCTACTAAGAGACAAGAAATTGATGGTCATCTTAATTCACCAATTCAAGGAATTCAAGGTTGATGTTATCACCCATTGAAGGCCATTCATGTTCCAAGGGGACATGCAATAACCAACATCAAAACTTAGCATTCAAGGCCTTTATCATCTTTTGAAGGATGATCATATTCTACAAGGGAACAAGCAATGAAGGCTGATTTTATTTCATTTAACCACCAAATTAAGTGATAAAATCAGCAAGGAATTGGAAGAGACAAGCTGATTTGGACATTTAGGATGTCCACATTCATCCTATGACTTCATTTATCCTCTTTTCTTCCATTTACAAGCAAGGCAATGCAGCCCAAGAGTCACCCTTCCTTTTTAGACGAATTTAAGGCTAGAATTATCTCAAATTAAAGCTTAATTAATCCATTTTCAATCTACATGGCCATCCATCAAAGGATAAGAAGAATGACAAGTCATTTTATTGAATTCAATTGCATTTAGGTGATTGTTTTATTTTAATTGTAAAAAACACTAGACGAACAGGGTTAACAAGACGAAAACAATTGTGCTGGAGTTATCGTACACCACCACACGATTAGTGACAAATCCAAGAAAAACCAAGACTAATGGTAGTGAGAGAGAGAAATTGTTTACTGTTTGAACAAGAAAAAGAAGAAGAAAGAAAAGAAAAGGGAAAAGGATATTAAAATATCCTAACTTTTGGGTAAAATATTCTATAAGTCCATATACTTTTGAGAATTTCAAAAAAGACATTAAGTTTTAAAACACTCTAAATCTGTAACACCCCAATTTAGGTTCTAAATTTTAGAAATTAGAAAGTGAGAAATTTAATTGGTATTTTGGGAAGAAATTGTAAAGTCATAAAGTTAGAATATCCTTTTATAAGGTGTATGGAATTCAGTGGCTAAACAATTAATTTAACCATTTTTATTTTGGAGAGAATTATAAACTCTCTCCCCGAGTTTTTCCTCCCTATGAGCCTCATTTCCTCTCTGATCTACTCACCGTCCGACATCCGTTTGACGAACCGAAACCACCAACGTGTTCATTTTCGACCGATGAATAAATCACCTCAAACCTCTAGCCGTGAATCAGCGCCGTTCGTCGTTAATTTCAGTCGGAAGTATCGTTGGTTTTAACTTAATTTCCGTTGGTTTTCCGTCGATTCACGTTGATCCGGCCATCCGTTTTTGACACCTCCCGCCATCGTGTTCCTTGCATCGTTCCGAGTCCACTGGGGTGTTCTCCGTTTGTTCGTCATCGTCGGCGCATGGAGGGGTGAGAAAGTCAAGGTTTTTGATGTTCGGAATCGAGCTCTCTGTCGTTCAAAATTGTAAACCGAGCTTGGTAAGTGTCTCAAAATGCCTTAAAATAATTTTTTACGAATTTTTCCAGGAATTGTTGGACACTCCACGGCGTCGCACACGCCCCACGTGTCGCCCCTGCGCGTGGGAAAGTCCTGGAAGATGATAAAAAAACTCGGGTAAGCCATATTTGTAATTAATTTATGTTAGGGTGATATTTGTGTAAAACGTTGACTGTTGACCACTGACTGTTGACGGATGAGTCAAAATTTTTAAAAAGCCATATTTTATGTTTTTCGACTTCCAAAGTCCGATTCCGAAGTCCGTTTTGCCAAATGCGAACTCGGTAAGCTATTTTTCATTGATTTAGCACCCAATTCGATCCGTTTTTCAGAATTAAGCTCCGTTTTTATGTAATTTTTGTTAATATGTATATGAAAATTTATTGGGAAATGATTTCAAGATAAAAGGCGTTCGAATGGAATTTATATGGTCGATCAGTATGACACAGAAATCGAGGTAATACTTTACTACCTCTTTATGCTTATTGGAATATGTTGATATTGGCAAATGAATGAATAAGATAATATTGGTCTCATATGTGTAGTTAATTATTTTCTAACTCGATCTGAATATGATAAAAATTTGGTAACTGATTATGGTTCAGATGACTTTTATAAGAAATTGAGGGATTGTTTAGTGATAAAGGAATCAGCTTGGATCTGTAACATATAATTTAATTCATCGAATGTACTTGGATGGGAAATTATGAGAATACTCTGGTAGGGTAAAATTACAGAAATACCCTTATATTGTAAGATGACAAGAATTGTCCCTAGAAGTTGGTTAATAACTCTGAAAAGAAATATTAATCCGGTAAAATTATAGATGTGCATATGAAATGCTAGTTTTGCTTAGAAGATTTGGATAACTGTTTTTAACACCATGAGGGTTTATGCAAGATGCTAGAAGTTTGTTAAGGGAATTATTTCAAGATCAGAGAACATTCGGGAAAGTAATTAACAATAGGATCTCTAAATTATAATTATTTTTGTTAAGAGTTAATACCAAAGTTATCTGGTTAAGAAATTATAAAAATTCCATTGAGAGGTAAAAATAGTCCGAGTTGACCCTGAATGAGAAAGTACTTTGAGGATTCGTACTTAACTCAATAAATTATGGATTTAATTATTAAGATCTCGTCTTTGTACAGAAAATTCCTGATAACCCGTTGGTAACTTCTGAGAACACAATTGACCTGAAAATCTCCGAGTTAAGAATAAATTATGAGGGTGCTCTTTTATCAGAATTATTCGAAAAGTATGGAAAGATGATATGTTTGAATTAAATAATAATATCATATGAAAGAAAAGGATTGAAATACACCAGATCTGTAAGATGACCAAAATACCCCTATAATGGAAATGACCCAAGAATATCACCAAGCTCAGGAACGATGGGATATCCTCGAGCTCTGTAATGAATGGAATAAAACTGAACACCAAAATAACCAAAATACCCTTATGGCCTATACTAATTAAATGTCTTGGATTAATTAAGGATCTAAATAAGCATAGGTGTTAGACTACCTTTAAAAGTTATAGAACGTAACTTAAGTGAGCCGATCAACCTTAATGATATGTCAGTACCTGAACGACATAGATATTACTTGAATGCATGTTCGTCTTCTTAAGTTTGGTTCGATGATAATTTTGGAAGTATTCAACACAACTCAACTCTAGATCGCATTCAATACTAAGAATTTTATATTTGTTCGACAAATCAACCACGAATATCGAACTAAATTGAATGGACGTAAATATGTATTCAAAATTCAGAAAACATCTGAATTACTCTGGAAAACTATGAAGTAACCGAGACAGACTTGACTGTTAAATGAAATAAGTAACCTCAATAACTGAGGATTAAATAAGTGATTTGGATGAGTCTGGAAACGTTAATGAACATACATGATGTAATGTTCTTATGGGTCATGAACTATAAATCAAGCACGTCAGCATTTCATGATATCCTAGAAGCATGGAAATGAAATAAAGAGCATTGTAATATCTGTTAGTTTCCTTAAGATCTATTCAGTGATGATTCCGAAGATGATCTATGTATAAGAATTTTTGGTATTAAAGAGTAAATACCCTGGAATGACAATGAATTAACCAGTCGACAAGCATAAGTTCTAGGAGTTGTTCGATAATCCGATCAATCGACATAGATTGAATCTTCATTTCTTTCGTATCAACTGAAATCACATTATGCATAACTGATGATTTTGTCAGTTAATGAACTCTTCCAATTGTGATTCTAACTTTCGGCATTATATTAGTACACGAAAGATCTATGTTTTTTTGCTTGATTAGATTATCCAGTATCTCTTATAATATCTATAAACACTAGTGTGTTCCATAATCACATAAATATTTTATCTAATTTTTGACTTGAATTCTGTTCTGATACATGAACTGAATTCTGATATGGATTTTGTTCTGATATCTTATCTGAATTCTGTTTTGATTTATGATATCTCCAATTACTGTCGGAGAAATATTTTATATGAGGGGTTTATTGTTGAAGGAAGTATATCTGCAGGCTTCTCGGCTATGTGCTCAGGGCCTAACTGGTTGTGTGGGGTGTATGGTTCTGGGGAACCTACACAAATAGATTGTGAAATGATGGGGGTAGTGTTCATGTTTTAAATATATATATATATATATATATATATATATATGTTTTAAAAGATTTGTATCTTTTTACTAGTTTTACGGGAACACACTAGATAACCTATTCTGATCTCCTAAACCTAGACATCTGAAATATTTCCATTTGAACTGAATACTATCTGTTACTACCTGAGATATCAATGGGACCTCAGCTTAGCCTAAAAATATGTAGATATCCCAACCAATAAGGGAATATATGTTTATTTGTATCTGCACATTCTTCAGCATCATTTGATAGTTCTGTATTACTGAGCTTTTCGAAGCTCACTCTATTACTCACCATTGCAGGTTAAAGGAATTGAACCAGTGCATCTATCGACTTTAGTAAGGGAGTTCTTCCAGCGTTGTTTGCACAGTATGGTACATATTATTAGGGGGAATGGAATTGTATTTTGTTTTATATCCGAGTCTAAAAATCTGTTTTATTTCTGCATACTGATAAATCATTGTATAAGTTACATATTTTATTAAAATTTTTAAATTTTCTGCTATTTTTAGTGGGTCGCTCTAATGGGCCTAATGTGACTTCCCGGATCAGATCGGGTTACCCACATCGATCTGAGGGGGTTACATTAAGTGGTATCAGAGCTTTGGCATGAGTCAAAATTTTTCAAGATAGATCGGCCGGTGAAATTTCAAAAGATGTCTGATCAGTACATGCTCCTAGACTACAATCGTACCTCTTTGATTCGGATCTCCAAGGTTGAGTCCTTATCTGTAACGAGCAAACCGAAGTTTTAATCCGTTAAGACTCTATCTTTGCATAAAGGAATATCAGTAATGTTTGTCTGAATTTTGTGAATTACTTCAGGAGCCATGTGAGAGTTACTCATTTGAGAAATTCTGACCCGACTCCAGAAATGAAATTGGGATACGTTACCGCTCTATGAGCCTATTCTAGTAACCAAGGCTGAATTGATTTCTCAAGGAAATTTTCGTTCGGATTCTTTTATTGAAATGAGGAAAAGTCCTTATTAGAATATATGCTCAACTCGTTAAGGATTAGTGGAGGATACGTACTTCTGTAAAAGCTACTTGAAGATATGAAAGAATTTATGGAAGTTTCATTTCTGTAATTATGTGACATTAATGAATTTTTAGGACGAAACTCTTTTAAGGAGGTGATGTAAGGTAATTCTGCCTTCTCGTTTGATTATGGATCTAGGAAGGAAGCAAAACAACCTGCACAAGTGAATAGCTCAAAACAGAATGGATAAGGGTGGTAAACGTATGGTTTAATAGGTAGGCTATTTAATAAATGAGAGATGAAAGCAAAGATGATTGAAACGATTATGGTTATGGTGATGAAACAAAAGGATGGTTGTGAGGATAGTATCTTGAAGAACGCTCAAAGAAGAACCAATGCTATAGAGAGCAAAGACCCAACCTTTATATTGTTTCTTCAAGGGGTGGTAATAAGTACTTTGACCCCTAGTTATATGAACTAGGAACCAGAAGTATCAAGATGAAAGAAGAGGGTTGACGCCACAGTATAAAATTGATAAGTCGATAAAAAGTCACCAGGACTTAAGAAAGAGAATAATCTCACTTCAATTAAAATAAAAGGTTTGTTTACAAATGAATTATGATTTCCTATTTATAGGAAATGGAGGGGCATGGCCGAATAGATACATGGTGGTTCGGCCAACCCTTGTGCCTCTATAAAATGACATAATTAAATGCTAAATGACATAATGTTTTGGTCCTTTATGGAGGGAAATAATCATTGGCCGAATAGTCCTTGTGTCCCCTCAAGTTGGCGCAAAATTGAATGGGAAATGATGCTTGGCCGAATAGGGAGATAGCTCTTCATCTTGGCACCTAAATAAACCACATACAAGGCACATGGGGCTGTTCACATGCAAAACACATGGCTTGGCCGAATAGGGAGAGAACTCTTCATCTTGGCGCCTAAATGATCCTCATGCAAGGCACATGGGGGCTGGTCATATGCAAGGCACATGGGTGTTCTAGGAAACCTTGTGGTGCAGCCTTGTGCCTGGAATGATGGCTGGTCATGTGCTTTCTCTCTTGGGCGTGCATGTGTCTTCTTCAAGCTAGCTTGAGTTGTGAAGCTAGCTAGCAAGCATGGGCTATTTGTGAACAAACGTCCTAGCTAAGTCCTTGTGAGCTCCTCAATATTATGTTCAGCTACATTCAGCTACCTTTGACATCACTTTTGGCAACTCATCTCCAAATAGTCCAACTAGCTAAGTTTAGCTAGCCTTAAGCTCCTCCAACTGAACCGAGCTTCCCTTAGTGTTCCATGAGCTGCCTTGTACTTTGTAAGCTGATTGTGAGCTGCATATGAAGTCCAAATTATTCACCAAGCTATCTCAACGTTTATTATTCTCCAATGTACCTACATGTGCAAGGAAACAAGGTAAGTTCATGGAATTGAGCTATATGAGCTAAATACCTTGCTACCATGCATGAATATGGTAATGTAAGCTAAGTTTGAATGTCATGAGCTAATTATATCATCTCCTAATATGTGTAAGGTAAGATATAAAGCCTAAGAGCTAATATGAATGCAAATGAACTAATGAAATGCATTATAAGTATGCTACCTTGATGTATATGTTATAATCATGCATAATATAATTATATAGTTGTCCTAACATGCTTAACATATTAAAATAACAATGTTTAAGATGTATTCATACTAAGTTATTCTTTAACTTCATAACTAACATCCTTAGAATGATATGTAATATAATAGTATATATTATAAGGTTATTATAAAGTAAATGCATTAAAAGGATGTTCAAGAGTACTCCCTTTATAGTTGAAAACGTTCTTGCATCATCCCCCCTTCTTTAGGGCGATTTGCTAAAAGAAAGTATCCTTTGAACGTTTGTGTTCTTCCATTATATACCCTTTTGTAAGATTTCCCTTTAGGCCTTTCTTTGGAATATGATTTACCAACAGGTACCTTTTGGGAATGATCTTTATCTAGGGATATCCCTTTTGGAAGTGACCTTTCACGTGAATTGTCCTAAAAAGTGAGGAGAGAAAGGTTTCATATGAAGGGGTACTTACCTTTTGTAGATTAAAATCATTGGCGAAGAGTTGTGACTTTAAGTCCCAAACATCACCACTTTTCGTAGGTGACCCTTCATTTTTCAGCATTGAACCATCATGTATCTCTATGAAGAAGTTTTGTTTCTTGTTTAGTTCCTCTTCATTTTTGTTGGAGTTTTGTCTTTGCGCCATGCTTGTACACTCTTTCGCATATGTAATTGATCCTGTTGTATTTCTTTTGGCGTTAAAGGCATCAAGGTCATCTTGCGTCCATTATGCTTAAAAGTGTATTGATTGTGAAAACAATCATGAATGGTCCTTTTGTCATACTACCATGGTATCCCAAGTAAGATGTGGCTAGCATGCATAGGGACAATGTCACAAAGCACCTCGTCCTTGTACCTACCAACTGAGAAAGGAATTAGAACCTGTTTGGTAACATTTAACTCACATCCTTCATTGAGCGATTGGAGTTTATATGGAGTAGGATGTTTTACGTTGCCAATCCAAGTTTTTCAACCATAAGAGTACTGGCTACGTTTGTGCAACTTCCTCCATCGATGATCATTGTGCAAACCTTACCCTTGACATGGCATCTTGTATGAAAGGTATTGTTTCTCTGAATATCATCTTGGGATGTTTGTGATTGTAGGCATCTCTTTGAAACAAGCATCTCACCATGATCTGTATTTTCTTCCGTTTCTTCTTCTTGTATTATTTTAGGTTCCTCGTCAAAAATAGGCTCATCAGAATCTGATACAATATCTCCATTGTCAAGCACCATCATGGTATTTCGGTTGGGACATTGACTAGCAACATGTCCTTTTCCAAAACACTTGAAACATTTGATGTCTCTTGATCTCTCAAAAGTGTTGGTTTACTTTTCTTTACCCTTGCTAGATTCACCCATTTGTGTAGTTTTAGGTACTTCTGCATGATCTTTGTTTGAGTTTGCTTTCGGAAAGTAATAGGTTCTTGCTTCCATTTGGTGGCCGAATTTGGACTGCTCCTAGTGTAGGATTTCTTTTTGAGTTGTCTTTCAATTTTCATGCCCACATGCACCATTTCTTCAATCTCTACATAATGTTGAAGTTCAACAAGGTTAGCAATATCAAGATTTAGGCCAGATAGGAATCTTACCATTGTTGCTTCTCTATCTTCATCCACATTGGCTCGGATCATGGCAATCTCCATTTTTTTGAAATGACTTCAACGTTCTTGCTTCCTTGTTTCAAATTTTGTAATTTATGATAAAGATCTCGGTGATAGTGAGTAGGAACAAACCTTTTCCTCATAATGGCCTTCATTTCATCCCATGTTGTGATGGGGCGTTCACCATTTCGTCTTCTTGCACTCACCAATTGGTCCCACCAAACTAAGGCATAGTCCACGAATTCCATAACAGCAAGCCTAACCTTCTTTTTCTCCGTATAGTTTTGGCATTAAAAAATGTGTTCAATTTTGATTACCCAATCAAGATAGGCTTCTGGATCAGTTCGTCCTTGAAATCGAGGAATAGTCACTTTGATGTTGTTGAAGTTGTCATTTTGATTTCGATGAACATCTCTCCTTGCTACTGATGTTACTTCAGCCTCTTCCTCTTCTAAGTCTTCTTCCATTCTAGGGCGGTTTACTCTATGGTTGCCTAAAGATGCTTCTAATTGATCCATACGATCTTGCAAAGGCTCCAATTATAATTTCAACAATCTTGCCATTTCGTGCATAATAGCTGTGTCTGCAAGTTAGGGGCTTCTCTTTCTGGGGATCGTCCTGAACTCCGAGACATGGTTAGTGAAATAAGAAAAAAATAAGATGTGTAAAAGACCTTACCAGAATATACTCTCACAAAGCCTCACGAGTCACTCCAAGAAAATTTGATGTCACTCAATCCGCTCGTGTTTGCACTCTAGGACTTTAATGGCTTTTACTTGTCCTCTTCTGATCTCATACACGCTCCAGCCTTTTTTCCTCTCGATTCTCTTGTCTCAAGTTCTAGAAAACTTTTACTAAAGACTATATCTAGTAAATTTTACTTGTTTGGCGTCGGCTACAAATGGGTTAGTAGGAAGGGAAAAACAAATATAATAAAAGGGTGGCTTAGAAATAGAAAGAAGAGAATAATGGGGTTACTTACACAAGTCACTTTACAACCTTCTATCACCACGATCAAATTTAAAGGCTTACTTGAATGGCTTGGTGATGAGAATTGTTGATGAGTGCTTCCAACTTTTCTTTCTTTATTTTTCTTTTTCAAGTGCTTTCAATTTCTTCTTTTGAATGCTTTTGTTTTCTTTGCTGAATTTTTTTTTCTTGCTTTCTTTCACTTTTGCACTTCACTGTACTTTGTTTTTTGTATTTTTTTCGTTGTAGTTGTTGCACGTTGGTTTCTTCCACCAAAGCTCTGATTACCGCATGATGTAAGGTAATTTACCTTCTCATTTGATTGTGGATCTAGGAAGGAAGCAAAACAACCTGCACAAGTGAATGGCTCAAAACAGAATGGATAAGGGTGGTAAACGTATGGTTTAATAGGTAGGCTATTTAATAAATGAGAGATGGAAGCGGAAGATGATTGAAATGGTTATGGTTATGGCGATGAAACAAAAGGATGGTTGTAAGGATAGTATCTTGAAGAACGCTCAAAGAAGAACCAATGCTATAGAGAGCAAAGACCCAATCTTTATATTGTTTATTCAAGGGGTGGTGATAAGTACTTTGACCCACTAGTTATATGAGGAACCAGAAGTATCAAGATAAAGAAGAGGGTTGATGCCACAAGTATAAAATACTTGATAAGTAGATAAAAAAGTCACCATGACTTAAGAAAGAGAATAATCTCACTTCAATTAAAATAAAAGGTATGTTTACAAATGAATTGTGATTTCCTATTTATAGGAAATGGAGGGGCATGGCCGAATGGATACATGGTGGTTCGGCCAACCCTTGTGCCTCTATAAAATGACATAGTTAAATGCTAAATGACATAATGTTTTGGTCCTTTATGGAGGGAAATAATCATTAGCCGAATAGTCCTTGTGTCCCCTCAAGTTGGCGCCAAATTGAATGGGAAATGATAGCTCTTCATCTTGGCGTCTAAATAAACCACATGTAAGGCACATGGGGCTATTCACATGCAAAATACATGACTTGGCTGAATAGGGAGAGAACTCTTCATCTTGGCGCCTAAATGATCCTCATGCAAAGCACATAGGGGCTGGTCATATGCAAGGCACATGGGTGTTCTAGGAAACCTTGTGGTGCAGCCTTGTGCATGGAATGATGCCTGGTCATGTGCTTTCTCTCTTGGGCGTGCATGTGTCTTCTTCAAGCTAGCTTGAGTTGTGAAGCTAGCTAGCAAGCATGGGCTGCTTGTGAACAAACGTCCTAGCTAAGTCCTTGTGAGCTCCTCAATATTATGTTCAGCTACATTCAGCTACCTTTGACATCACTTTTGGCAACTCAGCTCCAAATAGTCCAACTAGCTAAGTTTAGCTAGCCTTAAGCTCCTCCAGCTGAACCGAGCTTCCCTTAGTGTTCCATGAACTGCCTTGTACTTTGTAAGCTGATTGTGAGCTACATATGAAGTCCAAATTATTCACCTAGCTATAATAATGTTTATTATTCTCCAATGTACCTAGATGTTCAAGGAAACAAGATAAGTCCATGGCATTGAGCTGAAATGAGCTAAATACCTTGCTATCATGCATGAATATGGTAATGTAAGCTAAGTTTGAATGTCATGAGCTAATTATATCATCTCCTAATATTTGTAAGGTAAGATATAAAGCCTAAGAGCTAATATGAATGCAAATGAACTAATGAAATGCATTATAAGTATGCTGCCTTGATGTATATGTTATAATCATGCATAATATAATTATATAGCTGTCCTAACTTGCTTAACATATTAAAATAACAATGTGTAAGATGTATTCATACTAAGTTATTCTTTAACTTCATAAGTAACATCTTAGAATGATATGTAATATAATAGTATATATTATAAGGTTATTATAAAGTAAATGCATTAAAAGGATGTTCAAGAGTACTCCCTTTATAGTTGAAAACGTGCTTGCATCAGGAGGGGAGAATGTAACACTCCAATTTAGCGGCTAAATTTTAGAAATTAGAAAGTGGGAAATTTAATTGGTATTTTGGGAAGAAATTGAGGATTAAATTATAAAGTCGCAAAGTTAGAATATCCTTTTATAAGGTGCATGAAATTCAGTGGTTAAACTATTAATTTACCATTTTTATTTTGGAGAAAATTATAAACTCTCTCCCTCGATTGTTTCTGCATATTTTTCCGAATTTCCCTCCCCATTAATTTAACCTTTCCTCTCCGATCTACTCACTGTCTGACGTTCATTTGACGAACTGAAACCACCATCGTGTTCATTGTCAACCGTAAATAAATCCCTTCAAACCTCTCATCGTGAATCGGTGCCATTCATTGTTAATTTCAGTCGGAAGTCATCGATTTTAACTCAATTTCCATCGATTCACGCCAATCCGGCCATCCATTTTTGACACCTCCCGTGCCATAGTGTTCCTTGCATCATTTCGAGTCCTCTTGTGTTCTCTGTTTCTCCATCGTCGTTGGTGCATGGAGGGGTGAGAAAGTCAAAGTTTTTGATGTTCGGAATCGAGCTCTCCGCCATTTAAAATTGTGAACCGAGCTTGGTAAGTGTCTCAAAATGCCTTAAAATAATTTTTAGGAATTTTTGGACACTCCCTGGCGTCGCACGCGCCCCACGCGCCGCCCCTGCACGTGGGGAAGTCCTGATCGTAGATAAAAAACTCGGGTGCTAGTTTTTTAAATTTTTTTAGAATGGTTCCTAATTTGTAATTAATTTCTATTAGGGTGATATTTGTGTAAAACCGTTGACTGTTAATCGTTGACTTTGACCATTGACTTTGACCGAAAAGTAAAATTTTTTGAAAAGTTATATTTTATGTTTTTCGATATCCCGAGTCCGATTCTGAAACCCGTTTCGCCAAATTCGAGCATGATAAGCTGTTCTTCACTAATTTATCACCTGATTCAATCCATTTTTCTTAATTAAGCTCTTTTTTATGTAATTTCTGTTAATATGTATCTGAAGAATTATTGGGAGATGACTTTAAGATCAAAGGCGTTTGAATGTAATTTATATGGTCGATCAGTATGGCACATAAATCGAGGTAATACTTTACTACCTCTTTATGCTTATTGGAATATGTTGATATTGGTAAATGCATGAATAAGATAATATTGGTCTCATATGTGTAGTTAATTAATTTCTAACTCGATCCGAATACGATAAAATTTGGTAACTGATTATGGTTCAGATGACTTTTATAAGAAATTGAGGGATTGTTAGAATTTAAAATTACAAGTTCTATGTTTAGTGATAAAGGAATCAGCTTGGATCTGTAACATATAATTTATTTCATCAAAGGTACTTGGATGGGAAATTATGAGAATACTCTGGTAGGGTAAAATTACAAATATACCCTTATGTTGTAAGATGACAAGAATTATCCCTGGAAGTTGGTTAATAACTCTAAAAAGACATATTGATCCTGTAAAATTACAGATGGGCATAAGAAATCCTAGTTTTTCTTAGAAGATTTGGATAACTGGTTTTTAACACCATGTGCTAGAAGTCTGTTAAGGGAATCATTTCAAAACCAGAGAATGTTCGAGAAAGTAATTAACCATAGGATCTCTAAATTACAATTATTTTCATTAAGAGTTAATACCAAAGTTATCTGGTTAATAAATTATGAAAATGCCTTTGAAAGGTAAAAATAGTCCGAGTTTACCCTGAATGAGAAAATACTTTGAAGATTCGTACTTAACTCGATAAATTATGGATTTAATTGTTAAGATCTCTTCTTTGTACAGAAAATTCCTAATAACCTGTTGGTAACTTCTAAGAACACAATTGATCTGAAAATATCCGAGTTAAGAATAAATTATCGAGGGTGCTCTTTTGTCAGATTTATTCAAAAAGTCTGGAAAAGATGATATGTTTGAATTAAATAATAAGATCATATGTAATGAAATGATTGAAATATACCAGATCTGTAAAATGACCAAAATACCCCTGTAATGGAAATGACCCAAGAATATCACCAAGCTTTGGAACGATGGGATATCCTCGAGCTCTGTAATGAATGGAATAAAACTGAACACCAAAATGATGAAAATACTCTTATGGCATATACTAATTAAATGTCTTGGATTAATCAAGGAATCCAAATAAGCATAGTTGTTGGACTACCTTTAAAAGTTATGGAATATAACTTAAGTGAGCCGATAAACCTTAATGATATGTAGTACCTGAACGACATAGATATTACTTGAATACGTGTTCATCTTCTCAAGTTTGGTTCGATGATAATTTTGGAAATATTCAACTCAGCTCAACTCTAGATCGCATTCAGGACTAAGAATTTTATATTTGTTCGACAAATCAACCACGAATACCGAACTAAACTGAACGAAAGTACAATATGTAACCAAAAATCAGAAAATAGCTTAATTACTCTGGAAAACTCTGAAGTAACCGAGACAAACTTGACTGTTAAATGACATAAGTAACCTCAATGACTGAGGATTAAATAAGTGATTTGGATGAGTCTGAAAACGTTAATGAACATTCATGATGTAATGTTCTTATGTGTCATGAACTACAAATCAAGCACGTCAGCATTTCATGATATCGTGGAAGAGTGGAAATGAAATAAAGAGCATTGGATATCTGTTAGTTTCCTTAAGATCTATTCAGTGATGATTCCGAAGATGATCTATTCAGTGATGATTCTGAAGATGATCTATGGATAAGAATTTTTGGTATTAAAGAGTAAACACCCTGCAAGGACAATGAATTAACCAGTCGACAAGCATAAGTTCTGGGAGTTGTTCGATAATCCGATCAATCGACATAGATTGAATCTTCGTTTCTTCCGTATCAGCTGAAATCACATTCTGCATAACTGATGATTTTTTTAGTTAATGAACTCTTCCAATAGTGATTCTAACTTCCGGCATTCTATCGGTACACGAAGATCTTTGTTCCTCTGCCTGATAAGATTATCCAGTATCACTGAATAGTATCTGAAAACACTAGTGTGTTCCCTAATCACATAAATATTATATTTAATTTCTGACTTGAATTCTGTTCTGATACATGACCTGAATTTTGTTCTGATTTCTGATCTAGATTTTGTTCGGATATCTGATATGAATTATGTTTTGATTTCTGATATCTCCATTTACTGACGGAGAAATGTTTTATATGGGGGGTTTATTGTTGGAGGAAGTATATCTGCAGCTTCTCGGCTACGCGCTCAGGCTCTAACTGGTTGTGCGGGGTGTATGGTTCTGGGGAACCTACACAAACAGATTGTGAAAAGATGGAGGTAGTGTTCATGTTTTAAAAATATATATATGTTTTAAAAGATATGTATATTTTTACTGGTTTTACGAGAACACTCTAGATAACCTATTATGATCTCTTGAACCTAGACATCCGAAATATTTCCATTTGAACTGAATACTATCTGTTACTACCTGAGATATCAATGGGACCTCAGCTCAGCCTAAAAATCTGTAGATATCTGAACCAATAAGGTAATATATGTTTATCTATATCTGTACGTTTTTCAGCATCATTAGGTAGTTATGTATTTCTGAGCTTTCCGAAGCTCACTCTATTACTCATCATTACAGGTTAAAGAAATTGAACCAGTGCAGCTATCGACTTCATTAAGGGAGTTCTTCCGGCGTTGTTTGTAGAGTATGGTACATGTGATTAGGGGGCATGTAATTGTATTTTGTTTAATATATGAGTCTGAAAATATGTTTTATTTCTGCATACTGATAAATCATTTTATAAGTTACATGTTTTAATAAAAGTTTTAACATTTTCGTTATTTTTATAGTGGGTCACTCCGGTGGCCCTAATGTGACTTCCTGATAAATAGGTTACCCGCATCGGTCGAAGGGGATTACATTAAGTGGTATTAGAGTTTTGGTTTGAGTCAAAAATTTTCATGATAGACCTACCGGTTAAATTTCAAAAGATGTCTGATTAGTACATGCCCCTAGACTACAATCGTGCCTCTCGGAGCTGGATCTCCAAGGTTGAGTCCCTATCTATAACGAGCAAACCAAAGTTTTAATCTATTAATACTCTATCTTTGCATAAAGGAATACCAGTAATATTTACCTGAATTTTGTGAAGTCCCTCATGAGCCATGAGGGACTTACTCATTTGAGAAATTCTGACCCGACTCCAGAAATGAAATTGGGATATGTTACCGCTCTATGAGCCTATTCTAGTAACCAAGGCTGAATTGTTTTATCAAGGAAATTTTTGTTCGGATTCTTTTATTGAAATAAGGAAATGTTTTGATAAGAAAGTATGCTCAATTGGTTAAGGATTAGTGGAGAATCTGTACTTCTGTAAAAGCTACTTGAAGATATAAAAGAATTGATGGAAGTTTCATTTATGCAATTATGTGATATTAATGAATTTCGAGGACGAAGCTCTTTTAAGGAGGGGAGAATTGTAACAACCCAATTTAGGGACTAAATTCCAGAAATTAGAAAGTAGGAAATTTAATTGGTATTTTGGGAAGAAATTGAGGATTAAATTGTAAAGTCGCAAAGTTAGAATATCCTTTTATAAGGTGTATAAATTTAGTGGCTAAACTATTAATTTAACAATTTTTATTTTGGAGAGAATTATAAACTCTCTCCCCTGATTATTTCTACGTATTTTTCCCAGTTTTCCCTCCCCATTGACCCCTTTTTTTCTCTCCGATCTACTCATCGTCCGACGTCGTTTGACGAACTGGAACCACCATCGTGTTCGTTGTCGACCGATGAACAAATCCCCTCAAACTTCTCATCATGAATCGACACCGTTCATCGTTAATTTCATTCGGAAGTATCATCGGTTTTAACTCAATTTCCATTGGTTTTCCATCGATTCACGTGGATCCGGCCATCCATTTTTGACACCTCCCGCGCCATCGTGTTCCTTGCATCGTTACGAGTCCACTGGTGTTCTCCGTTTCTCCATCTCACTGGCGCGTGGAGGGGTGAGAAAGTCAAAGTTTTCGATGTTCAAAATCGAGCTCTCCGCCGTTCAAAATTGTGAACCGAGCTTGGTAAGTATTTCAAAATGCCTTAAAATAATTTTTAAGAATTTTTTCGGGAATTTTATGACACTCCACTACGTCGTACGCACCCCACACGCCGCCCCTACGCGTGGGGAAGTCCTGGTCAAAGATAAAAAAACTCGGGTACAAGTTTTGTAAATTGTTTTAGAATGATGCCTAATTTGTAATTAATTTATGTTAGGGTGATATTTGTGTAAAACCGTTGAATGTTGATCGTTGACCGTTGACTTTGACCGTTAACTTTGACCAAAAAAGTCAAAATTTTCAAAAAGCCATATTTAAGTTTTTTTTACGTCTCGAGATCGATTTCGAAACCCGTTTCGCCAAATTTGAACCGGTAAACTATTTTTCAATGATTTATCACTGATTCGATCCGTTTTTTGGAATTAAGCTCCGTTTTTATGTAGTTTTTTTAATATGTATCTGAAGAATTATTGAGAGTGATTTCAAGATCAAAGGCGTTTGAATGTAATTTATATGGTTGATCAGTATGGCACAGAAATCGAGGTAATACTTTACTACCTCTTTATGCTTATTAGAATATGTTGATATTAGTAAATGCATGAATAAGATAATATTGGTCTCATATGTGTAGTTAATTAATTTCTAACTCAATCCGAATACGATAAAAATTTGGTAACTGATTATGGTTCATATGACTTTTATAAGAAATTGAGGGATTGTTAGAATTAAAATTACAAGTTTTATGTTTAGAAATAAAGGAATCACAGCTTGGATCTGTAACATATAATTTATTTTATCAAAGGTACTTGGATGGGAAATTATGAGAATACTCTGGTAAGGTAAAATTTTGAAAATACCCTTATATTGTAAGATGACAAGTATTGTCCCTGGAAGTTGGTTAATAACTCTAAAAAGACATATTGATCCGATAAAATTATAGATGTTCATAAGAAATGCTAGTTTTGCTTAGAAGATTTGGATAACTGGTTTTTAACACCATGAGGGTTTATGCAATATGCTATAAGTTTGTTAAGGGAATCATTTCAAGATCAGAGAATGTTTGGGAAAGTAATTAACCATATGATCTCTAAATTACAATTATTTTCGTTAAGAGTTAATACTGATGTTATCTGGTTAAGAAATTATGAAAATGCCCTTAAGAGGTAAAATAGTTCAAGTTACCCTGAATGGGAAAGTAATTTGAGGATTCATACTTAAGTCCATAAATTACGGATTTAATTGTTAAGATCATGTCTTTGTACAAAAAATTCCTGATAAAATGTTGGTAACTTCTAAAACACAATTGACCTAAAAATATTTGAGTTAAGAATAAATTATCGAGGGTGCTCTTTTGTCATAATTGTTCGAAAAGATTGGAAAAGATGATACGTTTGAATTAAATAATTAGATAATATAGAAGGAAAGATTGAAATACACCAGATCTATAAAATGACCAAAATACCCCTGTAATGGAAATGACCCAAGAAATCACAAAACTCAGGAACGATGGGATATCCTCGAGCTCTGTAATGAATGAAATAAAACTGAACACCAAAATGATCAAAATAACCTTATTGCTTATACTAATTAAATGTCTTCGATTAATTAAAGAATCCAAATAAGCATAGGTGTTAAACTACCTTTAAAAGGTATGGAACATAACTTAAGTGAGTTGATCAACCTTAATGATATGTCAGTACCTAAACGGCATATATATTACTTGAATGCGTGTTCTTCTTCTCAGGTTTCGTTCGATGATAATTTTGGAAATAGTCAACTCAGCTCAACTCTAGATCGCATTCAATACTAAGAATTTTATATTTGTTTGACAAATCAACCACGAATACCGAACTAAACTGAACAAAAGTACAATATGTATCCAAAAATTAGAAAATAGCTTAGTTACTCTGGAAAACTCTGAAGTAACCGAGATAGACTTGATTGTTAAATGAAATAAGTAACCTTAATGACTGAGGATTAAATAAGTGATTTTGATGAGTCTGAAAAAGTTAATGAACATACATGATGTAATGTTCTTATGGGTCATGAACTACAAATCAAGCACGTCAGCATTTCATGATATCATGGAAGAGTGGAAATGAAATAAAGAGCATTGGATATCTGTTAGTTTCCTTAAGATCTATTCCGTGATGATTCCGAAGATGATCTATTCAGTGATGATTCCGAAGATGATCTATGGATAAGAATTTTTGGTATTAAAGAGTAAATACCCAGGAAGGACAATGAATTAACCAGTCGACAAGCATAAGTTCTGGGAGTTGTTCGATAATCCGATCAATCGACATAGATTGAATCTTCGTTTCTTCCGTATCAGCTGAAATCACATTCTGCATAACTGATGTTTTTTTCAGTTAATGAATTCTTCCAATAGTGATTCTAACTTCCGGCATTCTATCGGTACACGTAAGATCTTTGTTCCTCTGCCTGATTAGATTATCCAGTATCGCTGAATAGTATCTGAAAACACTAGTGTGTTCCCTAATCACATAAATATTTTATTTAATTTCCGACTTGAATTCTGTTATGATACATGACTGGATTCTGTTCTGATTTATGATCTGGATTTTGTTATGATATATGATATGAATTTTGTTTTGATTTCTGATATCTCTGTTTACTGACAGAGAAATGTTTTATATGGGAGTTTATTGTTATAGGAAGTATATCTACAGGCTTTTCAGATATGTGCTCAGGGCCTAACTGGTTGTGCGGGGTGTATGGTTCTAGGGAACCTACACAAACAGATTGTGAAAATATGGGGGTAGTGTTCATGTTTTAAAAATATATATATGTTTTAAAAGATTTGTATCTTTTTACTGGTTTTACGGGAACACGCTAGATAACCTATTCTGATCTCTTGAACCTAGACATCTGAAATATTTCCATTTGAACTAAATACTATCTGTTACTACTTGAGATATTAATGGGACCTCAGCTCAGCCTAAAAATCTGTAGATATCTGAACCAATAAGGGAATATATGTTTATCTATATCTGCACATTCTTCAGAATCATTTGGTAGTTCTATATTACTGAGCTTTTCGAATCTCACTCTATTGCTCACCATTGCAGGTTAAAGGAATTGAACCAGTGCAACTATCGACTTCAGTAAGGGAGTTCTTCCGGCGTTATTTACAGAGTATGGTACATGTGATTAGGGGGCATGTAATTGTATTTTGTTTTATATACGAGTCTGAAAATCTGATTTATTTCTGCTTACTGATAAATCATTTTATAAGTTATATGTTTTAATAAAAGTTTTAAATTTTACGCTATTTTTACAGTAGGTCGCTCGGTGGCCCTAATGTGGCTTCTTGGATCAGATCGGGTTACCCGCATCGGTGTGAGGGGGTTACAAAATCAGTCCCTAGATTTTTAGATGTGACACTATTCAACCAAGGTACATCTATTTACCCTTTGACCGAACTAACATCACTTTTTACTTCATTTGTATTTAATTAACTTTGTCTTTATGAAAGGAAATCATGGCTGGCCAAAAATGCATGTATCTTTTGGCCTATTTCTTTTCATAAACTATAAAATAGGCTTGCCTATTTCCATTGTGAATAAGCTTTTGTTAAAATCAAATCAAGTGAGATTATTTCTCTTTTACTTAGTCCTTTTATGACTTTATCGACTTATCAAGTAGTAATACTTGTGGCGTCAAACCCCTTTATATTTCATCTTGATACTTGAGGTTCCTATCTCTTTATAGATGTGGGTCCAAGTCATTCTAACACCCTTTTTGAAAGCATATTAAGTGTAGGTCTTTGCTCTTTAGAATTATTTCTCCTTAGAGTCTTTTAAAAGATACTATCATTCATTATGTCCATTTATGATGCAAGCACGTTTTCAACTATAAAGGGAGTACTCTTGAACATCCTTTTAATGCATTTACTTTATAATAACCTTATAATATATATTATTATATTACATATCATTCTAAGGATATTAGTTATGAAGTTAAAGAATAACTTAGTATGAATACATCTTACTCATTGTTATTTTAATATGTTAAGCATGTTAGGATAGCTATATAATTATATTATGCATGATTATAACATATACATCAAGGCAGCATACTTATAATGCATTTCATTAGTTCATTTTGCATTCATATTAGCTCTTAGGCTTTATACCTTACCTTACACATATTAGGAGATGATATAATTAGCTCATGATATTCAAACATAGCTCACATTACCATAATCAAATATGGC
Organism: Hibiscus syriacus; assembly: GCF_006381635.1. Taxonomy (NCBI): domain Eukaryota; kingdom Viridiplantae; phylum Streptophyta; class Magnoliopsida; order Malvales; family Malvaceae; genus Hibiscus; species Hibiscus syriacus. Next base: position 420,084 of record NW_024063010.1, read on the forward strand.
AGCAAGGTAATTAACTCATATTAGCTTAATACCATGGAATTACCTTATTTCCTTTCACATGTAGGTACATTGGAGCATAATAAATGTTGAGGTAGCTTGGTGAATGATTTGGACATCATATGCAGCTCACAAACAGCTTACAAACTAAAAGGCAGCTCATGGAACACTAAGGGAAGCTCGATTCAGCTGGAGGAGCTTAAGGCTAGCTAAACTTAGCTAGTTGGACTATTTGGTGCTGAGTTGCCAAAAGTGATGTCAAAGGTAGCTGAATGTAGCTGAACATAATGTTAAGGAGCTCACAAGGACTTAGATAGGAAGCTTGTTCACAAACATCCCATGTTTGCTAGCTAGCTCCACAACTCAAGCTAGCTTGGAGGAGACACATGCACGCCCAAGAGAGAGAACATGACCAGCCATCATCCCATGCACAAGACTGCACCACAAGGCTCCCTAGAACACCCATGTGCATGCCATATGACCAGCCCCCATGTGTTATGCATATGATCTCATTTAGGCACCAAGATGAAGAGCCATTTAACCATTTGACCAAGCATCATTGATAACTCTTGAAAAGGTCATATTTTGGGACCTTTTCACTTAAGTTATTGAATGTCTAAGAGCCCATTTATGACATTTAGATGCATTTAGGAGCATATTGTTACATGTGGTGGATTTCAGTTTGCCGTGGCATTTTATTTTTACAGCGATACTGCTTTATGGGAAAGGTACTTGTCTGATGGTTAGAGCATTGAAAGCAAGGAAAAGAGGAAAGAAAATGCCGTGGCATAAGGAGACTGTTGAGCAGAATGAAAATGCTGAGTTTGATTGGCATTTCGAAAGCGAACAAAGTGAAAGAAGATATTTTTGCAGCCAGCGGTCTCTGACTCTCGAGAGCTCTGCCCAAGAAATCTGCCTAGAAGATCCTGCTGGAGGAACCGGCACTGCAACCGCCGACTTTGATAATAACGCCGCCTGACCTTGCAGGTTTGTCTGTCCTTGGGCGTCTGCAGTGGATTGTGTCGGGTCTAGCCAACAACCCAGGCTGGATCACAACCAGCTCTGCCCGACTCCCAAGCAAATCAACCATGGTTTTGGGGTTTCCTAGGATGGTTAACACCAAACCTTAGGATTTCTTTTCCCCTATAAATAGAAGAGGAAGCCATATTGAATAAGACTTTAGTTCCAGCCACATTTGATCTTAAAAAGTTAGAGAGAGAAAGTCTCATCTTTCTCCGTCAATCCCACTTGCCGTGGCATTTCTCCTTGACTAGTAGAAGGGAGTGGCGTTCTGAGCATCCGAGAGGAGCTAGTCCGCTGGGAGCAGTCCTTGGTGGCTGAGGAAGGCATTTGGCAGTGCACGTTGAAGGCTTTCTCTCCTCCCCTTAGTCCTTACTTTTATATTTTGTTGTTGGGTTGTAAGGAACGAAAGAATCTTACTTTGTGCTTGTTGATTTCGAACCCCACCATGAACTAATCCTATTTGGTGGGAGTTCGCATGGTTATTTAAGTTGTTATTTTAATGAATGGTTTTGTTTCATGCTCTATTCTGTTTTGTTTATGATGCTTAAAGCCTTGAGGTTGTAGGAGCTACGAGAGTAGCCTTTCCTTAGGAGGGTTCATGAGGTTCGAGAGAATGCCTTGGCAATTTATCTTTAGTCTTCGAGAGAAGCTAGGGAGGAACTTCATAAACAACAGGTTCTAGATAGTAACTAGGCCTAATCCACCTTAGAGATAAGAATAGGATTTCATTCGACTAAAAGGAGTTGTGTATAAACGATAGGTTAGATGTTAATGCTGTCGCAAAAAGGTATTGCCGAGACATATTTATTAGCTGAGTCAATAGGATCACTGCTTGGGCTTACGCCAATCGGTTTTGCCAGGGCATCTTTAGTCTGTCGAGTCCCTTACTAGAGAAATCATAGGGCATATCAGTAGACTCTGTCGGGCAGGGTAAGCATAGAAGAAGCACCATCAGAGAAATAGACTTAAGTTTTCCTTGTGTCTCCCATCACTCATTTCCATTGATGCTTGTCTTGTGAGAAAGCTAAAGTCCTACATATATTAAATCTAGTATTTACATTTTTATTTTGCCTTGACATTTCCTTTTGTTTTCACGTATCACAATTTAATTTTCCACGACATATCCATCTGCTACCACACTATCACCATTCCATTTTGCCACTGCATTCTCATTTGTATATACCATAACTAACTTTACTTAGGTGACAAAGTAAAGTTCCTTGACAAACCTATTTGATTTCCCCAATTCCCTGTGGAGACGATACTCTACTTATCACTTTATTACTTGTTCGATTGTGCATACTTGCACACATATCCGATCATATTTTAGTACTCACAAATAGCAGACAAGTTTTTGGCACCGTTGCCGGGGAATTGGCAACTGGAAGTTAATTAGTTTTGTCATAGCATTTTGATTTTACTTGTTTAATTTTTTTGTATAGTTTTACTTGTTATTTTCCTTGTCTTTTTCAGGTTTTTATTTTACGTACTCAAAGTGCTCCAGCAAAGATGTATCAAATTGGAAATCAAGGAATAGGTCAAGAGGAATAACAACATGCCGAGGCAATTCCGAATGTTGGGAATGCAGCTAGGCCTCGTAGTATTCGAGATCATTTAAATATTATCATGGACGAACTAAATCATGGAATTTTGGCACCCATGATTCAGACAGGCCACTTTGAGCTCAAACCGGTTATGTTCGACATGTTGGACTTTATTGGACAGTTTGGTGGTGCTCCTCATGAGGATGCAAGGCAACATGTTCGGGCATCCAACTCAGCATGTGTATTATGCCACAACAATCACAATGTGAGTGACTGCCCGACCAATCTAGAGTCCATCAACTTTGTAGAGAACTACAATCGAGGTAACAACAACCCCTATTCTAACGATCTTGGATGGTGTCAACATCTAAACATTTTATGGGGAAATCAAGGAACCAGCAACTCTAGTCAGCCTGCTAGGCAGCAGAATTTTAATGATTCCCAGGGTTTTCAAACGAATATGCCATGGCATAATTCTAACGAGGGAGTACCATATTCATCTAACACAAGCTCTTTGGAGGCCACGATGTAAGATTTTATCGCAACAATGAATACCATGCTGCAAGACCATGCGACCTCTATAAAAAGTCAAGAAGCTTTGCTTCAGAGCCACAGTTCGTCGTTGAGGGCTTTGGAGGGTCAGGTTGGCCAAATTGCCATGGCATTACATTTTTGCCCACATGGCAGTCTACCTAGTGATACTGAAGTCACTAAGGATCAATACATGGAGCATTGTGGTACATTCAGCTCAAGGAGTGGCATCAAAATCTATAAAGATGCTAAGTTTGGGGGGAAGACACTCGGAGAGCCCGATCATGAGATTATGCACGAAGATCCAAAGGTGCAAGAAGATTCACATTTGCTGGAAAACAAGGATGAGGGTTCGAAGAGTACAACTAATGAAGAGAAGAAAAAATTCGCCACGGCAAAAGAAAAAACCCCATCAGTAGGAGTTGATGACCAAAAGAAAGCTACAGAATTTTGCCACAATAAATTTTTATGCAGTGATAATCACTTCAATCTTGATGAAGAAGACGAAGAGGAGCTCGAGGATATTCCAAAGGAGATGAGTAAGTCTAGCTCACCCATAGCTAGACCGGGTATAAAATTGAACCTTTGAATCCTATTGAATTTACTCATCCTAAACCTCAACTAGCTGCTCATTTTCTAGGCTAGAAATTGTGAAAGAACTAAGGAATGAAATGGAGATTAAGAAAAAATTCACTAATGAGAAATTATTATTTGCCACGGTAATTTCGTGGTATGCTGATATTGTCAAATTTCTTGTTAGTGTTGTTTTTCTTCCTTACTTGACTGGCCTAGGAAAGAACAAGGTCATACACGATGGTGGCTACTGGCATAGGGATGACCTCGACCTCTCCAACGAATTTGCTGCCCAAGTGATTTCAAGTTGCCACAGCAAAAAGGAGCGAAAAGAGATCCCATTCCACTACCATTCAACTTCATGCATAGAGCACTTTGAAGGAGAGAGGACTACTGCAAAGGTCCTAAAATTTAGATGTGAAAGACCCGAAATGCCAAGGTAATTTATTTTTAAGGCAGAACTGTTATATGTGTGGGGCATTTTGGTCTACACTGGTGCTCCGATGAGCGTGACAAATCTGCACTTTTATTGACGATGTCGATACCGGCCAAGCATCTTGAAGATGCCGTGACATTTCAGATTTACTCTTGTGCATAAATAATATTTTATTATGCTATCGTTTTAGTTTATTTTCTTTTAAGTGATTATTTTTCTTTACAAGGTCCATCCCATGTAGCCCACCGAGTCAATGGAGGAGAAACAATATGAGATGCCACGACAAGTTCCTTTTCGAAGGAGCCGACGTCGCCTTAGGAAGGCATCTCAGCGTACGGAGACCCCGCTCCCAACCGCCCTAGAAGGTCCTAGCACTCCTCCAGTCGCACCCGCGTCTGACTCCGAACATTCCAGCCCCGTCAAGCTCAGAAAGCGCACTTGCCGCGCAACCGCTGCACCACCACCATGAAGCCATGGTACCTTGCATTGCATTGCATTCATAGCATGTAGTTTTCATTTTTCTTAGATTTAGTAAGCATTGGGGACAATGCTTCTCTCATGTTTGGGGGAAGTAGGGTTCTCGTATCATTGTATGATAGTATTAGTAAAATGAATATGCCATGACATTAGTAAATATAGAATTAGTTTTCTGTAATTAATTGAGGATGCCCGATGATGAAGAATTCTTTATGGCTAGGATAGAATGTATATGACTGGTTGAGGATGATAGAACCAACTCTAAGACTTGCTTATTTGAAACCCTTGAACGATTGTATGTTTTCCATGCTTGAGAAACTTAGAAATTTTTATAAGAGAATTCTTAAATGTCGTGGCATAAAACTTTGAATGATGAAAACCCCACATAAAAAGAAAAAAAAAAGAAAAAAAGGAAAAAAAAGAAGAAATAGAAGTTATAAATAAATGCCTCGGCATATCTGTAGAGGAACACTCCGCTATGCCCTGGCATATGAGTGAATGAAAGTAGTCACAGATGACTCTACCTGACTTGCTTGGGGGTGGAAGGTATGCTCCCTTTCACCTAGAGTGTGGAATGGTAGAATGATGGGCTTACTCTCCTCGTAGGAGAAGTAAATAAAAGAAAACAAAGGGGAGTAGTAATTTGAAAATGTCATGGTAAATTGAGAAACCTTGAGTATAAAATTTGTAGGTTTGTTAAGCATGGACTGGATACAAACACACACACACCCATATAAAGAATCTTGCACTAGGGGACGATACTTGATTTCTCAAACTAGTATCCAAATGCTGAGTGCTGAAATTTTATCCCATATAACAATTCTGCTTCTGAACTTGTCATGGTATTTTTTTTTTTTGCTTATCACTATCCATTGCTTGAGGACAAGCAATAGCTTAAGTTTGGGGGTGTGATAACTCCTTGAAAAGGTCATATTTTGGGACCTTTTCACTTAAGTTATTGAATGTCTAAGAGCCCATTTAGGACCATTTAGATGCATTTAGGAGCATATTGTTACATGTGGTGGATTTCAGTTTACCATGGCATTTTATTTTACAGCAGTACACTTTATGGGAAAGGTACTTTCTGATGGTGTGCAGGTATTGAAAGCAAGGAAAAGAGGAAAGAAAATGCGTGGCATAAGGAGACTGTTGAGCAGAATGAAAATGCCGAGTTTGATTGGCATTTCGAAAGCGAACAAAGTGAAAGAAGATATTTTTACAGCCAGCGGTCTCTGACTCCTCGAGAGCTCTGCCCAATAAATCTGCCTCGAAGATCCTGCCTGGAGGAACCGGCACTGCAACCGCCGACTTTGAAAATAACGCTGCCTGACCTTGCAGGTTCTGTCTGTCTTTGGGCGTCTGCAGTGGGATTGGGTCGGGTCTAAGCCAGCAACCGAGGCTGGATCACAACCAGCTCTGCCCGACTCCCAAGCAAATCAACTATGGTTTTGGGGTTTCCTAGGATGGTTAACACCAAACCTTAGGATTTCTTTTCCCCTATAAATAGAGGAGGAAGCCATATTGAAGAAGACTTTAGTTCCAGCCACATTTGATCTTAAAAAGTTAGAGAGAGAAAGTCTAATCTTTCTCCGTCAATCCAACTTGTCGTGGCATTTCTCCTTGACTAGCAGAAGGGAGTGGCGTTCTGAGCATCCGAGAGGAGCTAGTCCGCTGGGAGCAGTCCTTGGTGGCCAAGGAAGGCATTTGGCAGTGCACGTCGAAGGCTTTCTCTCCTCCCCGTAGTCCTTGCTTTTATATTTTGTTGTTGGGTTGTAAGGAACGAATGAATCTTGCTTTGTGCTTGTTAATTTCGAACCCCACCATGAACTAATCCTATTTGGTGGGAGTTCGCATGGTTATTTAAGTTGTTATTTTAATGAATGGTTGTTGTTTCATGCTCTATTCTATTTTGTTTATGATGCTTAAAGCCTTGAGGTTGTAGGAGCTACGAGAGTAGCCTTTCCTTAGGAGGGTTCATGAGGTTCGAGAGAATGCCTTGGCAATTTATCTTTAGTCTTCGAGAGAAGCTAGGGAGGAACTACATAAACAACGGGTTCTAGATAGTAACTAGGCCTAATCCACCTTAGAGATAAGAATAGGATTTCATTCGACTAAAAGGAGTTGTGTATAAATGATAGGTTAGATGTTAATGCTGCAGCAAAAAGGTATTGCCGAGACATATTCTATTAGCTGAGTCAATAGGATCACTGCTTGGGCTTACGCCAATCGGTTTTGCCAGGGCATCTTTAGTCTATCGAGTCCCTTACTAGAGATAGCATAGGGCACATCAGTAGACTCTGTCGGGCAGGGTAAGCATAGAAGAAGCACCATTCAGAGAAATAGACTTAAGTTTTCCTTGTGTCTCCCATCACTCATTTCCATTGCTGCTTGTCTTGTGAGAAAGCTAAAGTCCTACATATATTAAATCTAGTATTTGCATTTTTATTTTACCTTGACATTTCCATTTGTTTTCACGTATCATAATTTAATTTGCCACGACATATCCATCAGCTACCACACTATCACCATTCCATTTTGCCACTGCATTCTCATCTGTATATACCATAACTAACTTTACTTAGGTGACAAAGTAAAGTGCCTTGACAAACCTATTTGATTTCCCCAATTCCCTGTGGAGACGATACTCTACTTATCACTTTATTACTTGTTCGATTGTGTATACTTGCACACATATCCGCATCATATTTTAGTACTCACAAACAGCGGACAATCATCTCCTCTCCCATTTGGCGCCAATATGAAGGGATACAAGTGTTATTCGGCCAAGAATCATTTCCCTCCATCAAGGGCCGAACCATCATCTCTTTTAGCATTTAAATTATGTCTTTATAGGGAGATACATGGGCTGGCCGAACCATTAAGTCTCTATTCGGCTATGCCCTTCCATTTCTTATAAATAGGAAATCATTCATCATTTGTAATCAGACCTTTTATTTTAATTGAAGTGAGAATTTTTCTTTCTTAAGTCCTGGTGACTTTTTATCGACTTATCAAGTATTTTATACTTGTGGCGTCAACCCTCTTCTTTCATCTTGATACTTCTGGTTCCTAGTTCATATAACTAGTGGGTCAAAGTACTTAACACCACCCCTTGAAGAAATAATATAAAGATTGGGTCTTTGCTCTCTATAGCATTGGTTCTTCTTTGAGCGTTCTTCAAGATACTATCCTCACAACCATCCTTTTGTTTCATCACCATAACCATAACCATTTCAATCATCTTCCGCTTCCATCTCTCATTTATTAAATAGCCTACCTATTAAACCATACGTTTACCACCCTTATCCATTCTGTTTTGAGCCATTCACTTGTGCAGGTTATTTTGCTTCCTTCCTAGATCCACAATCAAACGAGAAGGTAGAATTACCTTACATCAAGCGGTAATCAGAGCTTTGGTGGAAGAAAGCAACGTGCAACAACAACAAAAAAAAATCAAAAAGAAGTGCAAGTGAAGTGCAAAAGTGAAAGAAAGCAAGAAAAATCAGCAAAGAAAATAAAACCACTCAAAAGAAGAAATTGAAAGCTCTCGAAAAGAAGAAAAAGAAAGAAAGAAAAGTTGGAAGCACTCATCAACAATTCTCATCACCAAGCCATTCAAGTAAGCCTTTGATTGTGGTGATAGAAGGTTGTGAAGTGACTTGTGTAAGTAACCCTTTTGTTTCTCTTCTTTCTATTTCTAAGCAGCCCTTTCATTATATTTTTTTCCCTTCCTACTAACCTTTTTGCAGCCGACGTCAAACAAGTAAAATTTACTTGATATAGTCTTGAGTAAAAGTTTTCTAGAACTTGAGACAAGAGAATCGAGAGGAAAAATTCTGGAGCGTGTGTGAGATTAGAAGAGGACAAGTAAAAGCCATTAAAGTCCTAGAGTGCAAACACGAGCGGATTGAGTGACATCAAGTTTCCTTGGAGTGACTCGTGAGGCTTTGTGAGAGTATATTCTGGTTAGGTCTTTTACACATCTTATTATTTTCTTATTTCACTAACCATGTCTCAGAGTTCAGGATGATCCCCAGAAAGAGAAAACCCTAACTTACAGACACAAGCTATTATGCACGAAATAGCAAGATTGTTGAAATTAGAATTGGAGCCTTTGCAAGATCGTATGGATCAATTAGAAGCATCTTTAGGCAACTGGAGAGTAAACCAGCCATAGAATGGAAGAAGACATAGAAGAGGAAGAGGCTGAAGTAACATCAGTAGCAAGGAGAGATGTTCATCGAAATCAAAATGACAACTTCAGCAACATCAAAGTGACTATTCCTCCATTTCAAGGACGAACTGATCCATAATCCTATCTTGATTGGGTAATCAAAATTGAACACATATTTGAATGCCAAAACTATACGGAGCAAAAGAAGGTTAGGCTTGTTGCCATGGAATTCATGGACTATGCCTTAGTTTGGTGGGACCAATTGATGAGTTCAAGAAGACGAAATGGTGAACGCCCCATCACAACATGGGATGAAATGAAGGCCATTATGAGGAAAAGGTTTGTTCCTACTCACTATCACCGAGATCTTTATCATAAATTACAAAATTTGAAACAAGGAAGCAAGAACGTTGAAGATTATTTCAAAGAAATGGAGATTGCCATGATCCGAGCCAATGTGGATGAAGATAGAGAAACAACAATGGCAATATTCTTATCTGGCCTAAATCTTGATATTGCTAACCTTGTTGAACTTCAGCATTATGTAGAGATTGAAGAAATGGTGCATGTGGCCATGAAAATTGAAAGACAACTCAAAAGGAAATCCTACACTAGGAGCAGTCCAAACTCAGCCACCAAATGGAAGCAAGAACCTATTACTTTCCGAAAGCAAACTCCAGTCCAAACAAAGGATCGTGCAGAGATACCTAAAACTACACAAGTGGGCGAATCTAGCAAGGGTAAAGAAAAGCAAACCAGCACTTTTGAGAGATCAAGAGACATCAAATGTTTCAAGTGTTTTGGAAAAGGACATATTGCTAGTCAATGTCCCAACCGAAATACCATGATGATGCTTGACAATGAAGATATTGTATCAGATTCTGATGAGCCTATTTTTGACGAGGAACCTGAAACAATACAAGAAGAATAAACGGAATAAAATGCATATCATTGTGAGATGCTTGTTTCAAAGAGGTGCCTACAATCACAAACATCCTAAGATGATATTCAGAGAAATAATATCTTTCATACAAGATGCCATGTCAAGGATAAGGTTTGCACAATGATCATCGATGGAGGAAGTTGCACAAATGTAGCCAACACTCTTATGGTTGAAAAACTTGGATTGGCAACATCAAAACATCCTACTCCATATAAACTCCAATGGCTCAATGAAGGAGGTGAGTTAAATGTTACCAAATAGGTTCTAATTCCTTTCTCAGTTGGTAGGTACAAGGACGAGGTACTTTGTGACATTGTCCCTATGCATGCTAGCCACATCTTACTTGGGAGACCGTGGCAGTATGACAAAAGGGCCATTCATGATTGTTTTCACAATCAATACACTTTTAAGCATGATGGACGCAAGGTGACCTTGATGCCTTTAACGCCAAAAGAAGTACAACAGGATCAATTGCATATGCAAAAGAGTGTACAAGCATGGCGCAAAGACAAAACTCCGATGAAAAATGAAGAGGAACTAAACAAGAAACCAAACTTCTTCATAGAGATACATGATGGTTCAATGCTAGAAAATGAAGGGTCACCTACGAAAAGTGGTAATGTTTGGGACTTAAAGTCACAACTCTTCGCCAATGATTTTAATCTACAAAAGGTAAGTACCCCTTCATATGAAACCTTTTCTCTCTTCACTTTTTAGGACAATTCACGTGAAAGGTCACTTCCAAAAGGGATATCCCTAGATAAAGATCATTCCCAAAAGGTACCTGTTGGTAAATCATATTCCAAATAAATGCCTAAAGGGAAATCTTACAAAAGGGTATAGAATGGAAGAACACAAACGTTCAAAGGATACTTTCTTTTAGCAAAGAGGCGTGAAGCTATGCAAGGACATAATGGACTCGATTTGAGGATAAATCGCCCTAAAGAAGGGGGGATGATCCAAGCACATTTTCAACTATAAAGGGAGTACTCTTGAACATCCTTTTAATGCATTTACTTTATAATAACCTTATAATATATACTATTATATTACATATCATTCTAAGGATATTAGTTATGAAGTTAAAGAATAACTTAGTATGAATACATCTTACACATTGTTATTTTAATATGTTAAGCATGTTAGGATAGCTATATAATTATATTATGCATGATTATAACATATACATCAAGGAAGCATACTTATAATGCATTTCATTAGTTCATTTTGCATTCATATTAGCTCTTAGGCTTTATACCTTACCTTACACTTATTAGGAGATGATATAATTAGCTCATGACATTCAAACTTAGCTCACATTACCATAATCAAATATGGCAGCAAGGTAATTGCTCATATTAGCTCAATACCATGGAATTACCTTGTTTCCTTGCACATGTAGGTACATTGGAGCATAATAAACGTTGAGGTAGCTTGGTGAATGATTTGGACGTCATATGCAGCTCACAAATAGCTTACAAAGTAAAAGGGAACTCATGGAACACTAAAGGAAGCTCGATTCAGCTGGAGGAGCTTAAGGCTAGCTAAACTTAGCTAGTTGGACTATTTGGAGCTGAGTTTCAAAAGTGATGTCAAAGGTAGCTTAATGTAGCTGAACATAATGTTAAAGAGCTCACAAGGACTTAGCTAGGAAGCTTGTTCACAAACAGCCCATGTTTGCTAGCTAGCTCCACAACTCAAGCTACCTTCGAGGAGACACATGCACACCCAAGAGAGAGAACATGACCAGCCATCATCCCATGCACAAGGCTGTACCACAAGGCTCCCTAGAACACCCATGTGCGTTCCATATGACCAGCCCCCATGTGCCGTGCATATGATCTCATTTAGGCACCAAGATGAAGAGCCATTTAACCATTCGGCCAAGCATCATCTCCTATCCCATTGGCGCCAATTTGAAGGGATACAAGTGTTATTCGGCCAAGAATCATTTCCCTCCATCAAGGGCCGAACCATCATCTCTTTTAGCATTTAAATTATGTCTTTATAGGGAGATACATGGGCTGGCCGAACCATTATGTCTCTATTCGGCTATGCCCCTCCATTTCCTATAAATAGGAAAGCATTCATCATTTGTAATCAGACCTTTTATTTTAATTGAAGTGAGATTTTTTCTTTCTTAAGTCATGGTGACTTTTTATCGACTTATCAAGTATTTTATACTTGTGGCGTCAACCCTCTTCTGTCATCTTGATACTTCTGGTTCCTAGTTCATATAACTAGTGGGTCAAAGTACTTAACACCACCCCTTGAAGAAATAATATAAAGATTGGGTCTTTGCTCTCTATAGCATTGGTTCTTCTTTGAGCGTTCTTCAAGATACTATCCTCACAACCATCCTTTTGTTTCATCGCCATAACCATAACCATTTCAATTATCTTCCGCTTCCATCTCTCATTTATTAAATAGCCTACCTATTAAACCATACGTTTACCACCCTTATCCATTCTGTTTTGAGCCATTCACTTGTGAAGGTTATTTTGCTTCCTTCCTAGATCCACAATCAAATGAGAAGGTAGAATTACCTTACATCAATTTATTTTTATAACCCATCACCATCCTAAATACTTAGCCATTCTTATATTTTATTAATATATTCCGGCCCACCCTATTACCTTTACATATACTACCTTAAACTATTATTTTTGTAACCTTATAATATGAACCAATTCAACATCATAATCATTCTTGCATCTCCAACCTTTTATAAAATCAAGAATGAGTTTTATTTGCCTAATTAATCTCATACTTTATATTCATAATGATTATGTTCATATTCTATGCTTTGTATATCATTTTCTATGATATGAACATATTAATTTTTATATATTATAACTTTGGTTATAATGTTAGTTTTAATTTCATTATAATATGAAGTCTAAGCTATTATTATAACCAATAGTCCATATCTTTATATGATATGCTTATTTATTATATTTACTTACTTATGGTTTATGTTCTTTATGAAAGGATATTCGACCGCATGAAGGGGAGCTAAAACAAACTTGCGAATAAAGTCAAAATCTATGGGAACTTTACTAGGATAACTCCAAGGAAGCTCAAGATCAATTTTGGGAAAAGTTGTCAGCTGCACTTTAAGCTCATAGCTTGATTGAGCTAAACTTTTGAGCTAGTTAGGCTACTTAAGTTAGCTGGGGAGCTGCATGAATATCATCCTTTATCAAGGAACTTTAATTTTATGAAAAGACACTTTTCTACAGTTCGTGTCTTTTTGTGAAGAGGTGTTATTCCGAGCATGACTTTTCGCTAAGAGCTACTAAATACTTCCTCAAGTTATAAGTAATATATGGCCAACTCACTTCAAACTCATTCACCTAGAACATGCCTTTCCATGAAAGGTTATAATCCAAATATTGTGTCCTTTCATGAAGGTTGCTATCCATGAAGAGCCGCTAGTAAAGGGGTGCACATTGGTGAAGAGGTTTCAGCCAAAGCAAGACTAATTCACGAAGAGACATGAGGAGACCATCTTGGCCATTCATCCCCATACACATAAAGCATGCCTTGCACATGCTTGAGTTTGGCGCCAAGATGAACCAACACAAGCATTATTCTGTCAAGGACACATTCACCCATCCTAGCCAAACCAACACCTCTTTTGTAAAGCGTTAGTTGAAGCACCATGAAGCCGATGGACATATGCATTCACTTATATAATTATTTATCTTCATAAAGACATGTACATGGCCGAAATATCACCTAACCATTCAGCCAAAGACTTTCATTTCCTATAAATAATAAAGGCATTTCTCATTTGTAATCATCTCATTAATTAATCAAATTTATCCTTTGTGAGTTTATCTCTCTACCAAGTTCTTTTTAAAAATATATCAAATAAGCAAGTATATTTTCATACTTGTGGCATCACTTCTATCCATCTTGATACTTTAATTCCTAATTTTTTTATTTAGTGACTTTAAATCACTTTTACCATCCCTCAAGCAAGTTCATAAAGACAGAGGTTGTGCTTTATAGAATAGTTTATTCTTTGGCGAGTTTGAGATACTATCTTCATCACCATCATCATTGCCACCCGAACTTCATCAACACCATCTTCCATCATTACCATTGAAGGCCACCATCATCAACAACTATCTTCTGCAGCCAACTCTTTTTTTATTATTTCATTTACTTTATTTTCTTATCTTACCTTCACTAATCCTTTAAATATTTCTTTATTGCAGCCAATACTTCAATTCGAGGGCTACACTTGTTTTCTTTCCTAGATTGGGTAGACAATTAGTCTATCTATTCACTTCATCCTTGAAGAGTGTAGATAGGTTTACAAACCTTCACTTCCTCATACATGCATCACAAGCCTCACATCAAAGGAAGAAGTAATTACTCTTCATGATGTGAGTACAACAACGCCATCTTCAAAGGATTTGGAAGTAATGCCACAAGGACCAATCACTCGATCAAGAGCCAAACTTTTCAGGGAAGCCCTTACAACCAAATGCATTAAAACCTTTGAATCATTTAGAAATGCATCCCCAAACAATATATTATATACTATGTTTTCTGTTAACATATAATATAATCTATGAACCACATATTTATATATTTATATCTTATATTACTTAGCTTATAAATGTTTTCTTTTGTAGGTGCATATTCGGTCACATGATGGTTGCTGACTTAGAGCTAGCATTGGAGTTAATGAGCTAAGGAAACATGACTAGGATAACTTCGGGAAGCTCAAGAACATTTTGGGACAAAGTTGCCAGCTGACCCCCGAGCTCATAGCTCACTTGAGCTGGACTTTTGAGCTAGCTAGAGTCCTCAATTCAGCTGGAGAGTTGTACCATCATCTTTAGAACATAGAGCACTACAAATATGGTCTAGGTTGAATTTTGTGGATTCGTACCTTTTCACAAAGAGTTACCATTCCGAGAAGTGCCTTTTCACAAGGAGCTGCCCTAAGACTTATACACATGTCCTTCATCTATGACCAGCTCAACTTCAGCTCAAAAACTTGGAAAATAGCATAAATGATGAAAGTTACCTTCCACAAATGTGACCTTTCATAATTAGTTGTTGCCCAATTGATGACATGTCATTTAGACACATGTTTGATGCCAAGTCACGCTAAACTTGCTGCTCATCTTCACGCCATGGAGGAGTCCACACCTTAAGCGTTCTACACTACCCATGTGAGTGCCTCTTGACCAGCCCACACATGTGCCATACGTGTGGATGAAATGGGTGCCAAAGTGAAGAGGTTTCTCCCTATTCAGCCAAAACAAGGTACTGCTTCAAAGTTGGCGCCAAGATTGGGTATGGGTGCATTTGCATAAGGAAAGGTTTCCTAGTAAAAGAAAGTCTAAGCTATTACCAAGAGGTGATGGTCCCTTTCAGATTATCGAGAAGATTAATGACAATGCATACAAATTGGATCTTCCTGGAGAATACAATGTAAGTGCCACCTTCAATATAGCAGATCTATCTCTAATCAAGGATGATGATGATTTGGGGAAAAATCGCATAAAAGAAGGGGGATAATGTGAGCACACCAACGCCATCTTCAAAGGATTTAGAAGTAATGCCACAATGACCAATCACCGATCAAGAGCCAAACTTTTCAGGGAAGCTCTTACAACCAAATGCATTAAAACCTTTGAATCATTTAGAAAGCATCCCCAAACAATATATTATATACTATGTTTTGTGTTAACATATAATATAATCTATGAACAACATATTTATATATTTATATCTTATATTACTTAGCTTATAAATGTTTTCTTTTGTAGGTGCATATTCGGCCACATGATGGTTACTGACTTAAACTAGCATTGGAGTTAACGAGCTAAGGAAACGTGACTAGGTGATACGATCGAAACTAGTTCCAATTTTCTCCATGACTTAATCACACCATGGATGTTTTTCATTGCTGATTCTAAGGGAGTTCTTTCTTACCCTATCTTATATTATATTATTTATACATTCTATTCTATCATAAGCATGCATTCACATGTTAGTATAAGTTATCATATTATTATTTCCATCCTATGCTTAGTTGATCAAGTCTTTCATATCATTCAAATATATGCTATGATTACATATCATTTCTTAGGATATTATTATTACTTGTTTCCATTTATCATTTATTATGAATACCATGTTAAATGATATTCATGCATACAACATATACCCATATCTTTATGATTGATACACAATGTTATAAGCATGTTAGGATAGTCTTATAATCATATTAAGCATGATTATCATATATACATCAAGGTAGCATCATTATAAATCATTTCATTAGTTCATATGCATTCATATTAGCTCTTCAGCTTCATGCATTATCTTACACATATTTTGAGATGATATAATTAGCTCATGACCTTCAATCACAGCTCACATTACCATATTCTTACATGGCAGCAAGGTATTTAGCTCGTCTTAGCTCAATATCATGAACTTACCTTATTTCCTTGCACATATAGGTACAATGGAGTGTGATGAACAATGAGGTAGCTTGGTGGATGATTTGGACGTCCTATGCAGTTCACAAACAGCTCACAAAGGACAAGGCAGCTCATGGAACATTAAGGAAAGCTCAATTCAGCTGGAGGATATCAAGGCTAGCTAAACTAAGCTAGTTGAACTATTTGGAGTTGAGTTGTCAAAAATAATGTCAATGGTAGCTGAATATAGCTAAACGTGCTATTATGAAGCTCATAAGTATTCGTCTAGGAAGCTTGTTCACAAAACAACCCATGCTTGCTAGCTAGCTCCATACTCAAGCTAGCTTGGAGGAGACAAATACACGCCTAAGAAGGGAACACATGACCAGCCATCATCCCATGCAAAGGGCTGCACCACAAGGCTCCCTAGAACACCCATGTGCTTTGCATATGATCAGCCCCCATGTGCCTTGCATGTGGTTCATTTAGGCGCCAAGATGAACAGCCATTTAACCATTCTGCCAAGCATCATCTTTTCTCCCATTTGGCGCCAAAGTGAAGGGATACAAGTGTTATTCGGCCAAGGATCATTTCCCTCCATCAAGGGCCGAACCATTATCTCTTTTAGCATTTAAATCATGTCATTTTAGGAAGGTACAAGGGCTGGCCGAACCAACATGTACCTATTCGACCAAGTCCCTTCAAAAACTATAAATAGGCTTTCCTATTTCATTTGTAAATAGACTTTTTGTTTAATTAAAGTGAGATAATTCTCTTCCTTAAGTCCTGGTGACTTTTATCGACTTATCAAGTATAATTTATACTTGTGGCGTCAACCCCTTCTATTTTCACCTTGATACTTCTGGTTCCTAGTTCTTTATAACTAGTGGGCCAAAGTACTTCTTACCACCCCTTAAAGAAGCAATATAAAGTCTGGGTCTTTGCTCTATATAGCATTGGTTCTTCTTTGAGTCTTCTTTAAGATACTATCCTCACAACCATCCCTTTGTTTCATAAACCATAACCATAGCCATATCAACCATCTTCCGCTTCCATCTCTCATTTTAAAACAGCCGACCTATTTCACCCATACGTTTACCACCCTTAACCATTCTGTTTTGAGCCATTCACTTTGCAGGTTGTTTTGCTTCCTTCCTAGATCCACAATCAAACGAGAAAGTAGATTTACCTTACATCAAGTGATATCAGAGCTTTGATGGAAGAAAGCAACGTGCAACAACAACAACAACAAAAATACAAAAAAAAGTGCAAGTGAAGTGCAAAGTCAAAGAAATCAAGAAAAAAATTAGAAAATGAATTAAGCACTCCAAAAGAAGAATTTCCAGCACTCAAAAAGAAGAAAAGGAAAGAAAAGAAAAGAAAGAAAGTTAAAGCACTCATCAACAACTCTCATCACCAAGCCATACAAGTAAGCCTTTAAATTGATTGTGGTGATAGAATGTTGTAAAATGACTTTGTGTAAGTAACCCCTTTTGTTCTCTTCTTTCTATTTCTAAGCCACCCTTTCATTATATTTTATTTTTCCATTCCTACTAACACATTTGCAGCCGACGCTAAACAAGTAAAATTTACTTGATACGGTCTTGAGTAAAGTCCTCTAGAACTTGGGACAAGAGAATTGAGAGGAAAAAGGCTGGAGCGTGTGTGAGATCAGAAGAGGACAAGTAAAAGCCATTAAAGTCCTAGAGTGCAAACACGAGCGGATTGAGTGACATTCAATTTTCTTGGAGTGACTCGTGAGGCTTGTGAGAGTAAATTCCGGTAAGGTCCTACACACATTTCATTTTTTCCTTATTTGCTAACATGTCTCTTCCATCCAACATCTTTGTAGTCAAAAGGACTTTGAACATTCAAAGTCAAGATGATGAATAGAGAGAGAACATCTTCCATACCAAATGTCACGTAGGAGATAAAGTTTGTGTGGTGATCATTGATGGAGGAAGTTGTACAAACATAGCAAGTACTCACATGGTGGAAAAGTTAGGTCTAACGACTTCCAAGCATCCTCATCCTTACAAACTTCAGTGGCTCAATGATGTGGGGGAAGCCAAGGTAACCAAACAAGTTATTGTTCCATTTTCAATTGGAAGATACAATGATGAAGTCCTTTGTGACGTTGTGCCCATGAGTGCAAGCCACATTATATTAGGACGTCCTTGGCAATTTGATAAGAACGCTACTCATGATGGATTTTCCAACAAGTATTCTTTTCAACATCATGGAAAGAAAATCATATTGGCGACTATGCTTCCAAATCAAGTCCATGATGTCAGGTTACCCTCAAATCACGTATAGAGGAATGGGAGAAAGCTAAAGCCATGAAGAAAGTTGAAAGAGAATTTTTGCATGAGAAAAGAGTGGAGAGAGTTGAAAATGAACAAAATGAAAGGATTGGATATGGGAGCAAAGAGGAAAAGGAAAATGAGGGTGAAGAACATATTTTATCTAATCCTACTCATATTCTTTCTTTTGACGTGCAGGACAATCCGATAGACATGTCACTTCAAGTTGAAGATTCAAGAAACATGTCTTTTGAAGAATCAATAGACGTGACTTTTGGTGATGCACAAGATATGTCCTTTGACATTTCAAAGGATATACCTCTTGAAATTCAAAAGAATGAGCCAATTGGAGTACCAAGAGTTGAGATCATTCATTCTCCAAGTATATTACACATATTGAAGGGAATTCAACAACCAATGGAGTTTTTCATCATTAAGCAACCAATGCCCATTAAACATCCACCCTGGTTTGCTATTTCCATTCATCTTGTTTATTCAGTTTCTAACTTTTGTTTATTTTGTAGTGAAATGATTCATATCTATGGAGTTATTTTCACATGTGTTGAACAATTCGAAGAGATGAATCGAGCACTATCCACCAGCTCAAAAGCTATCATTTGGAAAGGTACAAAGTTTAAAGGAGTGATCCAAAAGGCAAGTTCTATTCTAAAAGGACATCACGTTTTTAAAGAGGGATCTCAATGGACTTGTGCCTTTTCAATCGAATGTGTTGTTTCAAGTAAAAATGTAAGATTATTCACCCACAAAGGAGATGATTCCCTTGAAGAGTTAGAGATTCATCAAAGGGCACATGATGGTTCAAAGGAAAACTTCCAAAGATTATGTCCTTTCACCAAGGGTGATGAATTTCCAAATAGACATGATGATTTAGATCAGCATCAAGGAGTTGTTATCTTAACCAAAGGATATGTCTCTCCCCTTCAAAGGAAAACATAAGGATTTAATCCTTTCAACATCAAGAAGGTCTTCAATGAGAAACTACTTCGATTTGATGACAAATCGCCTAAAAGAAGGGGAAGATGATACGATCCAAACTAGTTCCAATTTTCTCCATGACTTAATCACACCATGGATGTTTTTCATTGCTGATTCTAAGGGAGTTCTTTCTTACCCTATCTTATATTATATTATTTATACATTCTATTCTATCATAAGCATACATTCACATGTTAGTATAAGTTATCATAGTATTATTTCCATCCTATGCTTAGTTGATCAAGCCTTTCATATCATTCAAATATATGCTATGATTACATATCATTTCTTAGGATATTATTATTACATGTTTCCATTTATCATTTATTATAAATACCATGTTAAATGATATTCATGCATACAACATATACCCATATCTTTATGATTGATACACAATGTTATAAGCATGTTAGGATAGTCTTATAATCATATTAAGCATGATTATCATATATACATCAAGGCATCATCATTATAAATCATTTCATTAGTTCATATGCATTCATATTAGCTCTTAAGCTTCATGCATTATCTTACACATATTTTGAGATGATATAATTAGCTCATGACCTTCAATCACAGCTCACATTACCATATTCTTACATGGCAGCAAGGTATTTAGCTCGTCTTAGCTCAATATCATGAACTTACCTTATTTCCTTACACATATAGGTACAATGGAGTGTGATGAACAATGAGGTAGCTTGGTGGATGATTTGGACGTCCTATGCAGTTCACAAACAGCTCACAAAGGACAAGGCAACTCATAGAACATTAAGGAAAGCTCAATTCAGCTGGAGGAGCTCAAGTCTAGCTAAACTCAGCTAGTTGAACTATTTGGAGTTGAGTTGTCAAAAATAATGTCAATGGTAGCTGAATATAGCTGAACGTGCTATTATGAAGCTCATAAGGATTCGGCTAGGAATCTTGTTCACAAAACAGCCCATGCTTGCTAGCTAGCTCCACACTCAAGCTAGCTTGGAGGAGACACATGCACGCCTAAGAAGGGAACACATGACCAGCCATCATCCCATGCAAAGGGCTGTACCACAGGGCTCCCTAGAACACCCATGTGCTTTACATATGATCAGCCCCCATGTGCCTTGCATGTGGTTCATTTAGGCGCCAAGATGAACAGCCATTTAACCATTCGGCCAAGCATCATCTTCTCTCCCATTTGGCACCAAAATGAAGGCAAACAAGTGTTATTCGGCCAAGGATCATTTCCCTCCATCAAGGGCCGAACCATTATCTCTTTTAGCATTTAAATCATGTCATTTTAGGAAGGTACAAGGGCTGGCCGAACCAACATGTACCTATTCGGCCAAGTCCCTTCAAAAACTATAAATAGGCTTTCCTATTTCATTTGTAAGCAGACTTTTTGTTTAATTAAAGTGAGATAATTCTCTTTCTTAAGTCCTGGTGACTTTTATCAACTTATCAAGTATAATTTATACTTGTGGCGTCAACCCCTTCTATTTTCACCTTGATACTTCTGGTTCCTAGTTCTTTATAACTAATGGGTCAAAGTACTTCATACCACCCCTTAAAGAAGCAATATAAAGTCATATCAACCATCCCTTTGTTTCATAAACCATAACCATAGCCATATAAACCATCTTCCGCTTCCATATCTCATTTTAAAACAGCCTGCTTATTTCACCCATACATTTACCACCCTTAACCATTCTGTTTTGAACCATTCACTTTGCAGGTTGTTTTTCTTCCTTCCTAGATCCACAATCAAACGAGAAGGTAGATTTACCTTACATCACTAGGATAACTTCAGGACAGCTCAAGAATATTTTGGGACAAAGTTGCCAGTTGACCCCCGAGCTCATAGCTCACTTGAGCTGGACTTTTGAGCTAGCTAGAGTCCTCAATTCAGCTGGAGAGTTGCACCATCATCTTCACCGCACAAAACTACAAATATGGTTTCGTAACTTTTCGCGAAGAGTTACCATTCTGAGAAGTGCCTTTTCACAAGGAAGTGCCCTAAGACTTATACACATGTCCTTCATCTATGACCAGCTCAACTTCAGGTCAAACTGATACGATCATGCCAAGGACCAAACTTCTTCAACACATGATCACTTCATGGACGTTCTGCCTTGTTGATTCTAAGGGAGTCTTACCTTATTTTATTATTTATTTACTCATTTATGCATTACATGTCACTTGAATATGCTTATCTTATTCTTAATTTTTTCTTGAATATTATATTTTGTCATTTATATGTATAATATATGATATTCATGCATGACTTATTAATTCACATATTTATATAACTCATTCAATATATATGCATTCATAGTTGGCTCATTTGCATTATTAACATAGGTGGAAGCATGCATTCATAAATATATTAGCTCAATTCCTATCTAATTATTTGTTTACATACTTTGTCTAGGTTCATTGGATGCTAAGAAGACTAAAGGCAATTGAAGAGTTGGTTGGACAGTTCACGTCAGTCAGATTGATATACATTTTTGAACATGTTACAAGCATCTTCGAGTGATGAAGTCTTTTCCTATCTCTTATCTTTCCAACGCACAGTATCAATCCGATATTGGGAGCTCAATATATGCCCATATTAATTAAGACAATGCAGGCTGGAAATAAGTACGGGATTTACAACCAAATGAAGAGCCATGTTCACACCTGATGCATTTCCACCTTCATGAATCCATTTATGGCGCGTACAATCATACAATGAGGCTAAAGGACTTTTTCACATTCAAGGGAGATGGATGCATTATTTTCAAACTCATTCACCAAATCCAGGTGCATGAAGGGAGCCTCTGAGTCACGTTCACACTTGGTGTATGTATTCCAAAGGGGGCCAAACATGCAATGAAACATTCCTCCAAATTCATACAAGGAAATGAACCAAGATTTTCACATCAAGAGAGGATTAATTCGGCTATGAAGATGTATTCACTTAAATGGATAAACATTCATTTATTTTATTAGTCCATGAACTTGCATAGGGGACGTACATTGTATCAACTTAAGGATGAACATTCAACCATGAATGTTCAATCATTAAATCTTGTATATGCATCCTAGACATCTCTTAGGCCTATAAATAGCTTTCCATTTCATTTGTAAGGACCAATTCACTTTGTTTAATCAAATATTTGTGAGAGTTTCTCTCTTTAGTTCTTAAGTGAACTTTATCGACTTATCAAGCTTATGCTTGTGGCGTCACCCCTATCTATGTCACCCTGATACTTCTGGTTCCTATCTCTTTATAGATAGTGGGTCAAAGTCCTTGTTTACCATCCCTTAAAGAAGCAATATAAAGTATATCAATCTGACTGACATGAACTGTCCAACCAACTCTTCAATTGCCTTTAGTCTTCTTAGCATCCAATGAACCTAAACAAAGTATGTAAACAAATAATTAGATAAGAATTGAGCTATGATATTTATGAATGCATGCTTCCACCTATGTTAATAATGCAAATGAGCCAACTATGAATGCATATACATTGAATGAGTTATATAAATATGTGAATTAATAAGTCATGCATGAATATCATATATTATACATATAAATGACAGCATATAATATTCAAGCAAAAATTAAGAATAAGATAAACATATTCACGTGACATGTTATGCATAAATGAGTAAATAAATAATAAAATAAGGTAAGACTCCCTTGGAATCATCAAGGCAGAACATCCATGAAGTGATCATGTGTTGAAGAAGTTTGGTCCTTGAGATGATCACATCATCCCCCCTTCTTTAGAGAGCTTTGTCCTCAAATCGAAGGCTTTTGTCATTGATTGATCCATTGGTGTAAGAAAGGATGAATGAAGATCATTATACTATTAGGGTATGCATGAATTTCTTTGAATCCTTCAAGTAGGTAAGGCATGCCAACTTTTGTCTTTGTACCCTTCCACATTATGAATCTTGAATAGTTTGATAATGCTCATTTCTTTTCCTTGAATTAATGATCACAAGCAAGAACACTTCCATGTAATTGATTCAATGTGCTGCAAAATAGAAATAAGTTAGAACATGAAACATCATTAACAATGTGAATGAACGTACAAGATTCATTAAGGTTCATGAATGTAATTTGGTTCGTTAAAACTTCCCTTTCATAAGGTTGTTTGAACTTTGAATATAGAATGAACGTACTTTGAATGTCAAAGAGAACATGCTTTGGAATACCAAATGTTACAACCTTTGGAACTTCAATGGACAAATATGATTCATTAATTTGCAATGGTATGGCTTTTGGAATAACCTGTAAATCAAATGAAAGAATAGGAAGAAAATATTGATTAGTATAAAGTAAACCATCCTTCTCCTCACATTCTTTTCTCTCATGCTCATGCTTGTTTTGAATTCTATCTTCAATCGCACTCTCATGTTTTACAACACACTCATCTTCACTCTCAATGCTCTTACTCTCATTTTCAATTACTCCAATGGATTTCTCACGCAAAATCACACTCTCATTTTCAACTCCAAATGTCTTGGTTTTCTCACGATGTTCTTCTTTGATTTGTGCATGTTCAACTCTCTCCACTCTTATTTGTTTTTCATGTAAAACTTCTCTTTTAACTTTCTTCATGGCTTTAGTTTTCTCCCATTCATCTATACATGACTTAAGGGTCTCTTGGCATTCATGGACTTGATTTGGGCACATTAGAACCAACGTGATCTTTCTCCCTTGGTGTTTGAATGAATACTTATTGGAGAACCCATTATACAATGCTCGTTTATCAAACTGCCAAGGTTGACCGAAAATAAGATGGCTTGAATTAATGGAGGTAATATCACAAAAGACTTTATCTTCATATCTCCCAATTGAAAAGGGCACAAGTACTTGCTCTATGACTTCGAACTCTTCATCTTCATTTAATCCTTGCAAAACGTATGGGCTGGGATGTTTGAATGTTGTAAGTCCCAACTTCTTGACCATGTTTGAGCTTGCAATGTTTGTACAACTTCCACTATCAATGGCTACAAGACATACTTTGCCATCTTTACCGTTTACATGGCAACGAGTATGAAATGCATTCTCTCTTTGTTGAATGTTCCCCATTGCTTGGGAAGAGGAAAGATCAAATAACATTATTAGTAAAAATTTGAAATGTGAAAATTATGACCTTACAAAATTTCACACAACAAAACCTCACGGTCACTCCAAAAATTAAGAATATAAAAAGTATTACCTCAAAGAAGACTAAAAGAAGAACCAATGTTAAAGAACAAAGACCCAGACTTTATATTGCTTCTTTGAAGTAGAATGGTAATGGAAGTAGAACGAAGGTGATGGAGATGAATATGAAAAGTAGTACCTCAAAGAAGACTAAAAGAAGACCCAAACATGTCATGGAATATGTTTATCTTATTCTTAATTTTTCTTGAATATTATATGCTGTCATTTATATGTATAATATATGATATTCATCCATGACTTATTAATTCACATATTTATATAACTCATTTAATGTATATGCATTCATAGTTGGCTCATTTGCATTATTAACATAGGTGGAAGCATGCATTCATAAATATCATAGCTCAATTCCTATCTAATTATTTGTTTACATACTTTGTCTAGGTTCATTGGATGCTAAGAAGACTAAAGGCAATTGAAGAGTTGGTTGGACAGTTCATGTCAGTCAGATTGATATACATTTTTGAATATGTTACAAGCATCTTTGAGTGATGAAGTCTCTTAGAATTTATTCCCCTATATCTTATCTTTCCAACGCACATGGAATCATATCAATCCGATATTGGGATCTCAATATATGCCCAGATTAATTAAGACATTGCAGGCTGGAAATAAGTACGGGATTTACAACCAAATGAAGAGCCATGTTCACACCTGATGCATTTCCACCTTCATGAATCCATTTATGGCGCGTACAATCATACAATGAGGCTAAAGAACTTGTTCACATTCAAGGGAGATGGATGCATTATTTTCAAACTCATTCACCAAATCAGGTGCATGAAGGAAGCATCTGAGTCACGTTCACACTTGGTGTATGTATTCCAAAGGGGGCCAAACATACAATGAAACATTCCTCCAAATTCATACAAGGAAATGAACCAACATGTTCACATCAAGAGAGGATGAATTCGGCTATGAAGATGTATTCACTTAAATGGATGAACATTCATTTATTTTATTAGTCCATGAACTTGCATAGGGGACGTACATTGTATCTACTTAAGGATGAACATTAATCCATGAGTGTTCAATCATTAAATCTTGTATATACATCCTAGACATCTCTTAGGCCTATAAATAGCTTTCCATTTCATTTGTAAGGACCAATTCACTTTGTTTAATCAAATATTTGTGAGAGTTTCTCTCTTTAGTTCTTAAGTGAACTTTATCGACTTATCAAGCGTATGCTTGTGGCGTAACCCCTATCTATGTCACCCTGATACTTCTGGTTCCTATCTCTTTATAGATAGTGGGTCAAAGTCCTTGTTTACCATCCCTTAAAGAAGCAATATAAAGTCTAGGTCTTTGTTCTTTAACATTGGTTCTTCTTTTAGTCTTCTTTGAGGTACTACTTTTCATATTCATCTCCATCACCTTCATTCTACTTCCATTACCATACTTCATCATTTCCTTTAAAGCAATAGCTTACTTTGGCCGAATAGGGAGAAACCTCTTCACTTTGGCGCCCATTTCATCCACACGTATGGCACATGTATGGGCTGGTCATGAGGCACTCGCATGGGTGGTGTAGAATTCTTAAGGTATAGACTCCTCCATGGCGTGAAGATGAGCAGCAAGTTAGGCGTGACTTGGCATCAAACATGTGTCTAAATGACATGTCATCAATTGGGAAACAACTAATTATGAAAGGTCACATTTGTGGAAGGTAACCTTTCATCATTTAAGCTACTTTCCAAGTGTTTTTGATACAGTTCAACCTAGCCTCACTTGGATGGATGGTGAAGTCAATGTTGTACCTTTGATTGTTTCGATCTAGGAAAGCAACAAGTATCCTGCACAAACAAGAAAGCTAAAAAAATGGTTAAATGAAAGTAATGAAATGAAAGATAAATATGGCAGAGGAAAATATATATAATTTGGTGATATGTTTAAAGGAAATGATGAAGTATGGTAATGGAAATAGAATGAAGGTGATGGAGATGAATATGAAAAGTAGTACCTCAAAGAAGACTAAAAGAAGAACCAATGTTAAAGAACAAAGACCCAGACTTTATATTGCTTCTTTGAAGTAGAATGGTAATGGAAGTAGAATGAAGGTGATGGAGATGAATATGAAAAGTAGTACCTCAAAAAAGACTAAAAGAAGACCCAAACATGTCACGTGAATATGTTTATCTTATTCTTAATTTTTGCTTGAATATTATATACTGTCATTTATATGTATAATATATGATATTCATCCATGACTTATTAATTCACATATTTATATAACTCATTTAATGTATATGCATTCATAGTTGGCTCATTTGCATTATTAACATAGGTGGAAGCATGCATTCATAAATATCATAGCTCAATTCCTATCTAATTATTTGTTTACATACTTTGTCTAGGTTCATTGGATGCTAAGAAGACTAAAGGCAACTGAAGAGTTGGTTGGATAGTTCATGTTAGTCAGATTGATATACATTTTTGAACATGTTACAAGCATTTTGAGTGATGAAGTCTTTTAGAATTTATTCCCCTATCTCTTATCTTTCCAATGCACATTGAATCATATCAATCCGATATTGGGATCTCAATATATGCCCAGATTAATTAAGACATTACAGGCTGGAAATAAGTACGGGACTTACTACCAAATGAAGAGCCATGTTCACACCTGATGCATTTCCACCTTCATGAATCCATTTATGGCGTGTACAATCATACAATGAGGCTAAAGAACTTGTTCACATTCAAGGGAGGTGGATGCATTATTTTCAAACTCATTCACCAAATCCAGGTGCATGAAGGGAGCCTCTGAGTCACGTTTACACTTGGTGTATGTATTCCAAATGGGGCCGAACATACAATGAAACATTCCTCCAAATTCATACAAGGAAATGAACCAACATGTTCACATCAAGAGAGGATGAATTCGGCTATTAAGATGTATTCACTTAAATGGATGAACATTCATTTATTTTATTAGTCCATGAACTTGCATAGGGGACGTACATTGTATCTACTTAAGGATGAACATTCATCCATGAATGTTCAATCATTAAATATTGTATATGCATCCTAGACATCTCTTAGGCCTATAAATAGCTTTCCATTTCATTTGTAAGGACCAATTCACTTTTTTTAATCAAATATTTGTGAGAGTTTCTCTCTTTAGTTCTTAAGTGAACTTTATCGACTTATCAAGCTTATACTTGTTGCATCGCCCCTATCTATGTCACCCTGATATTTCTGGTTCCTATCTCTTTATAGATAGTGGGTCAAAGTCCTTGTTTACCATCCCTTAAAGAAGCAATATAAAGTATGGGTCTTTTTCTTTAACATTGGTTATTCTTTTAGTCTTCTTTGAGGTACTACTTTTCATATTCATCTCCATCACCTTTATTCTACTTCCATTACCATACTTCTTTAGTCTTATGTTTGTGCAGGATACTTGTTTCTTTCCTAGATCAAAATAATCAAAGGTACAACATTGACTTCACCATCCATCCAAGTGAGGCTAGGTTGAACTGTATCACAAACACTTGGAAAGTAGCTTAAATGATGAAAGGTTACCTTCCACAAATGTGACCTTTTATAATTAGTTGTTTCCCAATTGATGACATGTCATTTAGACACATGTTTGATGCCAAGTCACGCCTAACTTGTTGCTCATCTTCACGCCATGGAGGAGTCTACACCATAAGCATTCTACACCACCCATGCGAGTGCCTATGACCAGCCCACACATGTGCCATACGTGTGGATGAAATGGGCGCCAAAGTGAAGAGGTTTCTCCCTATTCGGCCAAAGAAAGGTTTTGCTTCAAAGTTGGAGCCAAGATTGGGTATGGTGCATTTGCGTAAGGAAAGGTTTCCTACGAAAAGAAAGTCTAAGCTGTTACCGAGAGGTGATGGTCCCTTTCAGATTATAGAGAAGATTAATGACAATGCATACAAATTGGATCTTCCCGGAGAATACAATGTAAGTGCCACCTTTAATATAGCAGATCTATCTCTAATCAAGGATGATGATGATTTGGGGAAAAATCATACAAGAAGGGGGGATGATGTGAGCACACCAACGCCATCTTCAAAGGATTTGGAAGTAATGCCACAAGGACCAATCACGCGATCAAGAGCCAAACTTTTCAGGGAAGCTCTTACAACCAAATGCATTAAAACCATTGAATCATTTAGAAATACATCCCCAAACAATATATTATATACTATGTTTTGTGTTAACATATAATATAATCTATGAACCACATATTTATATATTTATATCTTATATTACTTAGGTTATAATTGTTTTCTTTTATAGGTGCATATTCGTCCACATGATGGTTACTGACTTAAAGCTAGAATTGGAGTTAACGAGCTAAGGAAACTTGACTAGGATAACTTCGGGACAGCTCAAGAACATTCTGGGACAAAGTTGCCAGCTGACCCCCGAGCTCAAAGCTCACTTGAGCTGGACATTTGAGCTATCTAGAGTTCTCAATTCAGCTAGAGAGTTGCACCATCATCTTCACCACACAGAGCACAACAAATATGGTCTAGGTCAAATTTTATGGATTCGTACCTTTTCATGAAGAGTTACCATTCCGAGAAGTGCCTTTTCACAAGGAGTTGCCCTAAGACTTATACACATGTCCTTCATCTATGACCAGCTCAACTTCATCTCAAACACTTGGAAAGTAGCTTAAATGATGAAAGGTTACCTTCCACAAATGTGACCTTTCATAATTAGTTGTTGCCCAATTGATGACATGTCATTTAGACACATGTTTGATGCCAAGTCACGCCTAACTTGCTGCTCATCTTCACGCCATGGAGGATTCAACACCTTAAGCATTCTACACCACCCATGCGAGTGCCACATGACCAGCCCACACATGTGCCATACGTGTGGATGAAATGGGCGCAAAAGCGAAAAGGCTTCTCCCTATTTGGCTAAAGCAAGGTATTGCTTCAAAGTTGGCGCCAAGTTTGGGTATAGGTGCATTTGCGTAACGAAAGGTTTCCTACTAAAAGAAAGTCTAAGCTGTTACCAAGAGGTGATGGTCCCTTTCAGATTATCGAAAAGATTAATGACAATGCATACAAATTGGATCTTCCCAGAGAATACAATGTAAGTGCCACCTTCAATATAGTAGATCTATCTCTAATAAAGGATGATGATGATTTGATGAAAAATCGCATAAAAGAAGTGGGGATGATGTGAGCACACCAACACCATCTTCAAAGGATTTGGAAGTAATGCCACAAGGACCAATCACTCGATCAAGAGCCAAACTTTTTAGGAAGCTCTTACAACCAAATGCATTAAAACCTTTGAATCATTTAGAAATGCATCCCCAAACAATATATTATATACTATGTTTTTTGTTAAATATAATATAATATATAAACCATATATTTACATATTTATATCTTATATTACTTAGAATATAAATGTTTTCTTTTGTACGTGCATATTTGGCCACTTGATGGTTGCTGACTTAAAGCTAGCATTAGAGTTAACGAGCTAAGGAAATATGACTAGGATAACTTCAGGACAGCTCAAGAACATTTTGGGATAAAGTTGCCAGCTGACCCCCAAGCTCATAGCTCACTTGAGCTGGACTTTTGAGCTAGCTAGAGTCCTCAATTCAGCTGGAGAGTTGCACCATCATCTTCACCACACAGAGAACTACAAATATGGTCTAGGTTAAATTTTGTGGATTCGTACCTTTTCGCGAAGAGTTACCATTCCGAGAAGTGCCTTTTCGCAAGGAAATACCCTAAGACTTATACACATGTCCTTTATCTATGACCAGCTCAACTTAGCTCAAACTCTTGGAAAGTAGCTTAAATGATGAACGGTTACCTTCCACAAATGTGACCTTTCATAATTAGTTGTTGCCCAATTGATGACATGTCATTTAGACACAAGTTTGAAGCCAAGTCATGCCTAACTTGCTGCTCATGTTCACGCCATGGAGGAGTCCACACCATAAGCATTCTACACCACCCATGTGAGTGCCTCATGACCAGCCCACACATGTGCCATACGTGTGGATGAAATGGGCGCCAAAGTGAAGATGTTTCTCCCTATTCGGCCAAAGCACGGTATTGCTTCAAAGTTGGCGCAAGATTGGGTATGGGTGCATTTGCATAAGGAAATGTTTCCTGCTAAAAGAAAGTCTAAGCTGTTACCAAGAGGTGATAGTCCCTTTCAGATTATCGAGAAGAGTAATGACAATGCATACAAATTGGATCTTCCCGGAGAATACAATGTAAGTGCCACCTTCAATATAACAGATCTATTTATAATCAAGGATGATGACGATTTGGGGAAAAATCGGATAAAAGAAAGGGGATGATGTAAGCACACCAACGACATCTTCAAAGGATTTGGAAGTATTGCCATAAGGACCAATCACTCGATCAAGAGCCAAACTTTTCAAGGAAGCTCTTACAACCAAATGCATTAAAACCTTTGAATCTTTTAGAAATGCATCCCCAAACAATATATTATATACTATGTTTTGTGTTACCATATAATATAATCTATGAACCACATATTTATATATTATATTACTTAGCTTATAAATGTTTTCTTTTATAGGTGCATATTCGGCCACATGATGGTTGCTGACTTAAATCTAGCATTAGAGTTAACGAGCTAAGGAAACGTGACTAGGATAACTTCAGGACAGCTCAAGAACATTTTGGGACAAAGTTGCCAGCTGACCCCCGAGCTCATAGCTCACTTGAGATGGACTTTTGAGCTAGCTAGAGACCTCAATTCAGCTGGAGAGTTGCACCATCATCTTCACCACACAGAGCACTACAAATATGGTCTAGGTCAAATTTTGTGGATTCGTACCTTTTCGCGAAGAGTTACCATTCCGAGAAGTGCCTTTTCACAAGGAGCTGCCCTAGGACTTATACACATGTCCTTCATATATGACCAGCTCAACTTCACTCAAACACTTGGAAAGTAGCTTAAATGATGAAAGGTTACCTTCCACAAATGTGACCTTTCATAATTAGTTGCTGCCCAATTGATGACATGTCATTTAGACACATGTTTGATGCCAAGTCACGCCTAACATGCTGCTCATCTTCACGCCATGGAGGAGTCCACACTATAAGCATTCTACACCACCCATGTGAGTGCCTCATGACCAGCCCACACATGTGCCATACGTGTGGATGAAATGGGCGCCAAAGTGAATAGTTTCTCCCTATTCGGCCAAAGCACGGTATTGCTTCAAAGTTGGCGACAAGATTGGGTATGGGTGCATTTGCGTAAGGAAATATTTCCTACTAAAAGAAAGTCTAAGCTATTACCAAGAGGTGATGGTCCCTTTCAGATTATCGAGAAGATTAATGACAATGCATACAAATTGGATCTTCCCGGAGAATACAATGTAAGTGCCACCTTCAATATACCAGATCTATCTCTAATCAAGGATGATGATGATTTGGGGAAAAATTGCATAAAAGAAGGTGGGATGATATGAGCACACCAACGCCATCTTCAAAGGTTTTGGAAGTAATGCCACAAGGACCAATCACTCGATCAAGAGCCAAACTTTTCAGGGAAGCTCTTACAACCAAATGCATTAAAACCTTTGAATCATTTAGAAATGCATTTCCAAACAATATATTATATACCAAGTTTTGTGTTAACATATAATATAATCTATGAACCACATATTTATATATTTATATCTTATATTACTTAGATTATAAATGTTTTCTTTTGTAGGTGCATATTCAACCACATGATGGTTGCTGACTTAAAACTAGCATTGGAGTCAACGAGCTAAGGAAACGTGACTAGGATAACTTCGGGACAGCTCAAGTACATTTTGGGACAAAGTTGCCAGCTGACCCCCGAGCTCATAGCTCACTTGAGCTGGAATTTTGAGCTAGCTAGAGTACTCAATTCAGCTAGAGAGTTGCACCATCATCTTCACCACACAGAGCACTACAAATATGGTCTAGGTCAATTTTTGTGGATTCGTACCTTTTCGCGAAGAGTTATCATTCCGAGAAGTGCCTTTTCATAAGGAGCTGCCCTAAGTCTTATACACATGTCCTTCATCTATGACGAGCTCAACTTCAGTTCAAACACTTGGAAAGTAGCTTAAATGATGAAAGATTACCTTCCACTAATGTGACCTTTCATAATTAGTTGTTTCCCAATTGATGACATGTCATTTAGACACATGTTTGATGCCAAGTCATGCCTAACTTGCTGCTCATTTCAAGCCATCGAGGAGTCCACACCTTAAGCATTCTACACAACCCATGTGAGTGCCTCATGACCAGCCCACACATGTGCCATATGTGTGGATGAAATGGGCGCCAAAGTGAAGAGGTTTCTCATTATTCGGCCAAAGCAAGGTTTTGCTTCAAAGTTGGCACCAAGATTGGGTATGGGTGCATTTACGTAAGGAAATGTTTCCAACTAAAAGAAAGTCTAAGCTGTTACCAAGAAGTGTTGGTCCCTTTCAGATTATTGATAATCTTAATGACAATGCATACAAATTGGATCTTCACGGAGAATACAATGTAAGTGCCACCTTCAATACATCAGATCTATCTCCAATCAAAGATGATGATGATTTGGGGATAAATCGCATAAAAGAATGGGGGGTGAAGTGAGAACACCAATGCCATCTTCAAAGGATTTGGAAGTAATGCCACAAGGACCAATCACTCGATCAAGAGCCAAACTTTTCAGGGAAGCTCTTACAACCAAATGCATTAAAACCTTTGAATTATTTAGAAATGCATCCCCAAACAATATATTATATACTATGTTTTGTGTTAACATATAATATGATCTATAAACCACATATTTATATATTTATATCTTATATTACTTAGCTTATAAATTTTTTCTTTGGTAGGTGCATATTTGGCTACATGATGGGACCTGACTTAAAGCTAGAATTGGAGTCAACGAGCTAAAGAAACATGACTAAGACAACTCTGGGACCAGACAGCTCAAGAACATTTTGGGACAAAGTTTCCAGCTGACCCCCGAGCTAATAGCTCACTTGAGATGGACTTTTGAGCTAGCTAGAGACCTTAATTCAGTTGGAGAGTTGCACCATCATCTTTACCACACAGAACACTACAAATATGGTCTAGGTCGAATTTTGTGGATTCGTACCTTTTCGCAAAGAGTTAGCATTCGAGAAGTGCCTTTTCACAAGGAGTTGCCCTAAGACTTATACACATGTCCTTCATCTATGATCAGCTCAACTTCAGCTCAAACACTTGGAAAGTTGCTTAAATGATGAATGGTTACCTTCCACAAAAGTGACCTTTCATAATTAGTTGCTGCCGAATTGATGACATGTCATTTAGACGCATGTTTGATGCCAAGTCACGCCTAACTTGCTGCTCATCTTCACACCATGGAGGAGTCCACACCTTAAGCATTCTACACTACCCATGTGAGTGCCTCATGACCAGCCCACACATGTGCCACACGTGTGGATGAAATGGGCGCCAAAGTGAAGCGGTTTCTCCTTATTCGACCAAAGCAAGGCATTGCTTCAAAGTTGGCGCCAAGATTGGGTATGGGTGCATTTCCGTAAGGAAAGGTTTCCAACTAAAAGAAAGTCTAAGCTGTTACCAAGAGGTGATGGTCCCTTTCAGATTATCGAGAAGATTAATGACAATGCATACAAATTGGATCTTCCCGGAGAATACAATGTAAGTGCCACCTTCAATATAGCAGATCTATCTCTAATAAAGGATGATGATGATTTGGGGACAAATTGAATAAAAGAAGGAGGGTTGATGTGAGCACACCAACGCCATCTTCAAAGGATTTGGAAGTAATACCACAAAGACCAATCACTCGATCAGAGCAAACTTTTTAGGGAAGCTCTTACAACCAAATGCATTAAAACCTTTGAATCATTTAGAAATGAATCCCCAAACAATATATTATATACTATGTTTTGTGTTAACATATAATATAATCTATGAACCACATATTTATATATTTATATCTTATATTACTTAGCTTATAAATGTTTTCTTTTGTAGGTGCATATTCGACCACATGATATAAGCTGACTTAAAGCTAGCATTGGAGTCAACGAGCTAAGGAAACATGACTAGGAAAACTGTGGGACCAGGACAGGTCAAGAACATTTTGGGATAAAGTTTCCAGCTGACCCCTGAGCTCATAGCTCACTTGAGCTAGACTTGTGAGCTAGCTAGAGACCTCAATTCAGCTGGAGAGTTGTACTATCATATTTACCACGGAGAACACTACAAATATGCTCTAGGTCAAATTTTGTGGATTCATACCTTTTCGCGAAGAGTTACCATTCCGAGAAGTGCATTTTCACAAGGAGTTACCGTAAGACTTATACACATGTCCTTCATCTATGACCAGCTCAACTTCAGCTCAAACACTTGGAAAGTAGCTTAAATGATGAAAGGTTACCTTCCACAAATGTGACCTTTCATAATTAGTTGCTGCCTAATTGATGACATGTCATTTAGACACATGTTTAATGCCAAGTCACGCCTAACTTGCTGCTCATCTTCACGCCATGGAAGAGTCCACACCTTAAGCATTCTACACCACCCATGTGGGTGCCTCATGACCAGCCCACACATGTTCCATACGTGTGGATGAAATGGGCGCCAAAGTGAAGAGGTTTTCCCTATTCCGCCAAAGCAAGGCATTACTTCAAAGTTAGCACCAAGATTAACCATAAGAAGACCAATCGGCCAAGGACATTTCCTTTCATCCAAGCATCATGCATTTTCAATTTAAATTATGTACTTTGCCGAAAAGGCATGCATCTATTCGTCCAAGCCTATACAAATCTATAAATAGGCTTTGGTATTCATTTGTAAAACACATGTACCTTGCTACCATCCCTTATAAAACTTATAAGAAATGGGTCTTTGTTCTTTATAACATTGGTTCCTTCTTAGTTTTATAAGATAATATTTCCTTCACCATTATCCATCACTTTCACGCCAACTCTATCACCATCCCATTACCATATTCATCACCATTCCTTAACCATTGAATTATCCTTCAACATTCATCAATAATCACGTGCATCATCACCAATGGTGGTCGAATTCATCAACATTTGAAGGACAATTCAACAACACTACCACAGCCCATCTTTGATAACATTTCTATCCATTTCAATTCTTATCATTTCATTTCTTCTTCCATTTCTTATTTATGTTTCCATCTTAATAATTTCTTTCTTTAATTTTTGCAGATTACTTATCAATTCAAAGTGTAGCATTTTAGTATCTCTCCTAGATTGGGAAACAACAAGGTTGCCAACTTTTCCATTATTGAAGAAGCCTGGTTAGCCTTACATCACTTCCAAATGATCAACTCGTCCAAGCCTTGGAAAAAAAGAGCATAACAGAAGAAGACTTGAGATGACTTATTGAATGGGATCCTGATCTTATTTGATCAACATGTCTTCTGGAGATACAACCATATATCTCTTTTCTTTCTAACGGTTATTGAATTGAATCAATCCGATATCAAAAACTCAAGATACGCCTATTTTAGCGAAGACATCACATGCAGAAATTCCTATACGTGATTAATACATGATTTTGTAATTATTACGAATTTTCTATATTTTTTATTAATTATTTTTAATATAATTTAATATAGGATGATGCATTATCTTTTAAGATTAGATTTATTATTTTATTAGAAATTAAGGTTGAGTTAAAACATTTATTTTATTAGGAATTATAATTAAGACATGTTTGTTTGTTATTATTTTATTCATTAGTTATTTAGGACCTTTAAAACTCATCCCCTATATAAAGGAGGCTTCATTCAACTTTTTAAAATAGATTTCTTTGATTAATAATATAATGAGAGTTCGTTTTTGCAAGTGTTGATTGCCTTGCGCCTTTGAAGCTTCTTCTCCTAGAGTTATTTCAAGTTCTTGTGAGGGATATTAATCTTCACACTCCAATTTGCCCTTTCATCACGATAGGAGGGTTGGTTAAAGCCATATTATTGAGTTTGCCTTTTCATTTTGATTATGAGGTTTCGATAAGCATTTAGAGCCATATTATCAAGTTTGTCTTTTCATTACGACTAGGAGGGTTCGATAGAACACTTATCCATCTATTTTCCACAAATCAATCCTCACCATCATCATCTTTACCGTTCACCTTCATAAGGGAGCCACCTTTTACTATTCATCCCCCTTTGTTCTTCATCAGGTCTAGAGCTTTCTAGGTTTGATTCCTCAACAAGAGCAACATTCATTAACCCACCACCGCTTTCCCTATCAATTAGTATCAGATTTGGGCCGATTCTTGGAAAGCATCAAGCAATCTTGCTTGTTCTTGCACACAAAACTGCCAAGGTCCTCAACAGAGCTAGTTTGTAGAATATTCATCATTTCAGGTTCTTTTTGTTTAAATTTAATTTAACTTCAAATCCTTTTGTTAGTTTGATGTTTTTCATATAAAAAAAGGCTGAATAATCAAAAAGTCAAAAAAGCGTCACAAAAAAAATACAAACGATGGAATTTAGAGTTGATTTTCTCTAGATCTCATATTCATACTAAGAGTAATATCCACCCCACAATTCACGCAATCGGAGTTCATTAGAGCCTTCAAATACATCGTTCAAGTTTCATTAGCAAATTCGGTCTAGAATGTTATTGAATTTATTGAAAATTCTACAGGAAGAATTACGTGGTGAAAATTTTCAGATTTAAACTAAATATATGTAAGATCATTAAAAAAATCATAAATGTTTTAGATCAATAACATCTTCAAACAAAGCAATCACGAAAAATAGACTGGTTGAGGAATCATTGTTCCACAGAGTCTACTAGATACTAGTAAAGGTATTTGGTTCTGAGCATTTATATGTGGTTTCTACACACAGTGAAAGACATTCAAGAATTTTTCCAGAATTTTTTGACATTGGTAAACTCCTAAAAAATGTTGCTCACGTTGACCTAGCGTTTTCTAGGTTTCTTGTTTGGTTATTATTTTTCTTTGACTCTTAGTGCTTTATGTTCTTTTGTTTTCCTTTTTATTGTTCTTTTACATTATCTAACACATTATCTTCCTTGTGTTAGTAGGACTAAATACTTTTCATACTTCTTCCTTCTTTGCATTCTCATTCTGTTAGAGTCTAAACCTTATTTGGCCTCTTAGAGTTTTTAGGTTTTCTTATTACCTTTGCTAGTAATCAAACTCCGATGCGAACTATGGATGACTACTATATAAAGTGAGTTTTAAAGAGTACAAGATCGGCTTACTTTCCTCTCGCTGTGTTACTTTCTTGTAGTGACTGTGAGGTTTCTTGCTTTGTTGAATTTTCTTTCTTTTATTTTTATTTTACTTTAAAATTTTCTTTTGAATGTCATGATTTCAGGATGGGAGACAATAACAATGAGACACTTACGGCTATCTTAGCCGTACTTGCACGACTCACGACTCAATTTGAAACAACATTTGATGAACATAACAATACCGTGAAAGAACAATAAGAACCATAACTGGATCTACCAAAAAAGAATCCAAGACCAAACAATGCTGAACTTTTGGTTCCCAGACGAGCACAAACACATTTCCAAGCACCCAAACTCTTTGCAAAACCAAATTTCACGATCTCGTCTTTCAAAGGAGACTACGATCTGGACAAGTACATCGATTGGGAAGGAAAATTGATCTCATGTTCGCATAGCATGACTGCCCCCAAACTGAACAAGTTCCCCTCATTACCATGGAATTCGAAGGATATGCTTACATTTGGTGGATGCAAACAAGGAAAAAGATTAAGAAATTCCAAATTCAAGCAATCACTTCTTGGAATGACCTCAAACAAACCATGAGGAAGCTGTTCCTACTACACATTATACACGAGAAGTTAAACTACGACTACACCGACTTTGACAAGGTAGAAGTTTAGTTAAAGACTACTACAAGGAGATGCAGTCCTTACTCAATAGCTCAATATCATGGACTTACGTTGTTCCCTTGCACATGTAGGTACATTGGAGTGTGATGCACGTTGAGGTAGCTTGGTGGATTATTTGGACATCATATGCAGCTCACAAACAACTCATAAAGTACATGGCAGCTCATGGAACAATAAGGAAAGCTCAATTTAGCTGGAGGAGCTCAAGGATAGCTAAACTTAGCTAGTTGGACTATTTGGAGCTGAGTTGCCAAAATTTATATCAATGGTAGCTGAATGTAGCTGAGCATGCTGTTATGGAGCTTACAAGGACTCTGCTAGGAAGCTTGTTCACAAATGGCCCCATGCTTGCTAGCTAGCTCCCACACTCAAGCTAGCTTGAATGATACACATGCACGCCCAAGATGGAGCACATGACTAGCCATCATTCCATGCACAAGGCTGCACCACAAGGCTCTCTAGAGCACCCATGTGCATGCCATATAACCAGCCCCCATGTACCTTGCGTGTGATATCATTTAGGTGCCAACATGAAGGATACAAGAACTATTCAGACAAGGGTTATTACCCTCCATTTAAACTAAACCATCATCTCTATTTGTAATTAAATTATTACTCTATAGGAAGACACAAGGCTGGCCGAATCCCCTTGTAATCATTTGGCCATGCCTCTCCATTTCCTATAAATAGGAAAGCATATATCATTTGTATTCAGACCTTTTTTAATAATATAAGTGAGATTATTCTCTTTCTTAAGTCCTGGTGACTTTTATCGACTTATCAGGTATTTTAATACTTGTGGCTTCAAACCCCTTTACCCTTGATACTTCTGCTTCCTAGTTCTTATAACTAGTGGGTCAAAGTCCTTCATACCACCCCTTAAAGAAGCAATATAAAGTATGGGTCTTTGCTCTCTATATCATTGGTTATTCTTTGAGTCTTATTTAAGATACTATCCTCACAACCATCCCTTTGTTTCATTAACCACAACCCATAGCCATATCAATCATCTTCCACTTCCATCTCTCATTTATTAAACAACCCACCTATTCACCCTTACGTCTACCACCCGTAATCATTTCTTTTGAGTCTTTCACTTGTGCAGGTTATTTTGCTTCCTTCCTAGATCCACAATCAATTAAAGAGGTACAAGTTCCTTACATCAGATAGGCTTCAGGATCAATTCATCATTGAAATGGAGGAATGGTTACCTTAATGTTGCTGAAGTTGTCATTATGATTTCAATGAACATATCTTCTTGCTACTAATGTTACTTCAGTCTCCTCCTCTTTGAATTCTTCTTCCATTCTAGGGCGATTTACTCTCCGGTTGCCTAAGGATGCTTCAAATTGACCCATACGATCATGAAAAGGTTCCAATTCTAATTTCAGCAATCTTTTTATTTCATGCATAATGACCTGAGTGTGCAAGATAGGGGCTTCTCTTTCTGGAGTTCGCCCTAGCCTCTGAGACATGATTAGTGAAATAAGAAAAGAAAAAAATGTGTAAAAGACCTTACCAGATAATACACTCACAAAGCCTCACGAGTCACTACAAGAAAACTTGAATGTCACTCAATCCGCTCGTGTTTGCACTCTAGGACTTTTAAGGCTTTTATTTGTCCTCTTCTGATCTCACACATGCTCAAGCCTTTTTCCTCTCAATTCTCTTTATCCCAAGTTCTAAAGAACTTTACTCAAAATCGTATCAAGTAGATTTTACTTGTTGGGCATCAGCTACAAAAGGGTTAGTAGGAATGGAAAAATAAAATATAATGAAATGTGGCTTAGAAATAGAAAGAAGAGAACAAAATGGGTTACCTACACAAAGTCACTTTACAACCTTCTATCACCACAATCAATTTAAAGGCTTACTTGAATGGCTTGGTGATGAGAATTGTTGTTGTGTGCTTTCAACTTTTCTTTCTTTCTGTTCTTTGCTTTGTCTTCTTTTTGAGTGCTGGAATTTTCTTCTTTTGGAGTGCTTCAATTTGTTTGCTAATTATTTTCTTTTTCTTTCAGTTGCACTCACATACACTTCAGTTGCACTTCTTTTTGGTATTTTTGTTTTTGTTGTTGTTGCACATTGCTTCTTCCACCAAAGCTCTTATCACCGCTTGATGTAAGGTAATTCTACCTCTTCAAATGATTATGGATCTAGGATGGAAGCAAAACAACCTACATAAGTGAATGGCTCAAAACAGATGGTTAAGGGTGGTAAACGTAAATGTGAATAGGTAGGCTATTTATGATTTGAGAGATGGTAGCGGAAGGATGTTGATTTAGCTATGGTTTTGGTAGATGAAAAAATGGGATGGATGTGAGGATAGTATCTTAAAGAATACTCAAAGAAGAACCAATGTTATAGAGAGCAAAGACCCATAGTTTATATTGTTTCTTTAAGTGGTGGTATTAAGAACTTGGACCCACTATCTATATAGAGATAGAAACCACAAGTATCAAGGGGAATGAGTTATCGCCACAAGTATTAAAATACTTGATAAGTCGATAAAAGTCACCAGGACTTAAGAAAATAGAATAATCTCACTTTAATTAATGAAAAGGTCTGATTACAAATGAAATATGATAGCATATTTATAAGAAATGGATGGGCATGGCCGAATGATTAAAAGGGGTTTTGGCCAGGCCTTGTGCCTCTTTAAAATGACATAATTTAATTCTAAATGAGATGATGTTTTGGCCCTAGATAAAGGAAAATAACCCTTGGCTGAATGGCTCTTGTGTCCCTTCAAGTTGGCGCCAAATGGGAGAGGAAATGATGCTTGGCTGAATGCTTAGATGGCTCTTCATCTTGGCACCTAAATGATACCACATATAAGGAACATGGGGGCTGGTCATATGGCATGCACATCGGTGTTCTAGGGAGCCTTTTGGTGCAACCTTATACATGGGATGAAGGCTGGTCATGTGTATAATCTTGGGCGTGCATGTGTCTTCCTCCAAGCTTGCTTGAGTGTGTAGCTAGCTAGCAACCAAGGGACTATTTTGTGAATAAGCTTCCTAGCCGAGACCTTGTAAGCTTTATAACAGCATGTTCAGCTACATTCAGCTACCATTGATATCACTTTTGGCAACTCAACTTAAAATTGTCCAACTAGCTTAGATTAGCTAGCCTTGAGCTCCTCAAGCTGAGTTGATGTTTCCTTAGTGTTCCACGACCTGCCTTGTACTTAGTGAGCTGTTTGTGAGCTGCATATGATGTCCAAATAATCCACCAAGCTACCCAACGTGTGTCATGCTCCAATGTACCTACATGTGCAAGAAAATAAGGTAATTCCATGGCATTGAGCTGATATGATCTAAATACCTTGTTGCCATGCATGATTATGGTATTGTGAGCTATGTTTGCATGTCATGAGCTAAATATATCATTTCATAATGTGTGTGAACTTATGAATAAAGTCTAAGAGCTAATATGAATGTATATGAGCTAATAAAATGAATGATAGGTATATTGTCATGATGTATATGTGATAATCATGTTTAATATGATTGTAAGACTATTGTAACATGCTTATCGTATTAAAATTACAATGTGCATGATGTGAAAGATGTATTTCCACTAAGTTATTTATTAACTACATAACTAGTATTCTTAACATAAGATGAATTATAATAGCATATATTATTAAATTAGTATAAAGTAAATTCAATATAAAAATGTTCAAGAGTACTCCCTTTATAGGTGAAAACGTGTTTGCATCATCTCCCCTTCTTTAGGGCGATTTGTCCTCAAATCGAGATTAATCTATCCTTGTATAGCTTCATGTTTTTTTGCTGAAAGAAAACATCCTTTGAATGTTTGTGTTCTTCCAATAGGTACCCTTTCACAATATCTCCTTTTAGGCCTTTCTTTGGAATATAATTTACCAACAAGTACCTTTAGGGAATGATCTTCATCTAGGGATATCCCTTTTGGAAGTGACCTTTTACGTGGTTGGTCCTGAAAAGTGAGGAGAGAAGAGGTTTCAAATAAAGGGGTACTTACCTTTTGAATATAAAGACCCTTGGTGAAAAGTTGTGACTTTAAATCCCAACCATCACTATTTTTTCATAGGTGACCCTTCATTTTCCAGCAATGAACCATCATGTTACTTCATGAAGAAGTTTGATTTCATGTTTTGTCCTTCTTCATTCTTCATTAGTGGTTTATCTTTGTGTCATGCTTGTACACTCTTTCGTATATACAATTGATCTTGTTGTACTTCTTTAGGCGTCAAAGGCATCAAGGTTACCTTGCGTCCTCCATGATTAAAGGTATATTGATTATGATAACAATCATGAATGGCCCTTTTGTCATACTGCCATGGTCTACCAAGTAGAATGTGGCTAGCATGCATAGGGACAATGTCATAAAGCACCTCATCCTTGTACCTACCAACTGAAAAAGGAATTAGAACCTGTTTGGTAACGTTCAACTCACCTCCTTTATTGAGCTGTTAGAGTTTATATGGAGTGGGATGCTTTGATGTTGTCAAACCAAGTTTTTCAACCATAAGAGTGCTGGTTACGTTTTTGCAACTCCCTCCATCGATAATCATTGTGCAAACCTTGTCCTTGACATGGCACCTTGTATGGAAAATGTTGTTTCTTTGAGGATCCTCTTGAGATGTTTGTGATTGTAGGCACATTTTCAAAACAAGCATTTCTCCATGGTCTGTATTCTCTTCAGATTCTTCGTCTTGGATTGCTTCAGGTTCCTCATCATAGATAGGTTCTTCAGAATCAGAGACAATATCTCCATTGTCAAATATCATCATGGCATTTCGGTTTGGACATTGACTGGCAACATGTCCTTTCCCAAAACACTTGAAACATTTGATGTCTCTGGACCTCTCGAAAGTTCTGGTTTGCTTTTCTTTACCCTTGCAAGATTCACCCACTTGTTTAGTCTTGGTTACTTCAATAAGATCCTTTACTGGGAGTGAAGTTGGCTTCCGGAAAGTATTAGGCTCTTTCTTCCATTTGGTGGCTGAATTTGGACTACTCAGATTGTAGGTTTTCCTTTTAAGTTGTCGTTCAATCTTCATGGCCATATGTACCATCTCTTTATTCTCTACATAATGTTGCAGTTCAACAAGGTTAGCAATATCAGGATTTAGGCCAGATAAAAACCTTGCCATGGTTGCTTCTCTATCTTCATCAACATTGGCTCGAATCATTGCTATCTCC
This sequence comes from Hibiscus syriacus, assembly GCF_006381635.1. Taxonomy (NCBI): domain Eukaryota; kingdom Viridiplantae; phylum Streptophyta; class Magnoliopsida; order Malvales; family Malvaceae; genus Hibiscus; species Hibiscus syriacus. Next base: position 463,848 of record NW_024063010.1, read on the forward strand.
ATCTCTTTGAAATAATCTTTAACGCTCTTGCTCCCTTGTTTAAGATTTTGTAGCTTATGATAAAGATCTCAGTGATAGTGAGTAAGCACAAATCTTTTCCTCGTAATGGCCTTCATTTCTTCCCACGTATTGATGGGGCGTTCACCATTTCGTCTTCTTGAACTCACCAATTGATCCCAGAAGACTAGGGCATAGTCCACGAATTCCATAGCAGCAGCATGACCTTCTTTTGCTCCGTATAGTTTTGAATTTAAAAATGTGTTCGATCTTTATTACCCAGTCAAGATAGGCTTCAGGTTCAGTTCGTCCTTGAAATGGAGGACTGGTTACCTTAATGTTGCTGAAGTTGTCATTCTGATTTCGATGAAATCTCTTCTTCCTACTGATGTTACTTCAGTCTCCTTGATGTAAGGCACTTGTACCTCTTCAATTTATTATGGATCTAGGAAGGAAGCAAAACAACCTGCACAAGTGAATGGCTCAAAAGAGATGGTTAAGGGTGGTAGACGTATGGGTGAATAGGTGGGCTGTTTAATAAATAAGAGATGGAAGCGGAAGATGATTGATATGGCTATGGGTTATGGTTAATGAAATAAAGGGATAGTTGTGAGGATAATATCTTAAAGAAAACTCAAAGAAGAACCAATGCTATAGAGAGCAAAGACCCATACTTTATATTATTTCTTTAAGGGGTGGTATGAAGGACTTTTACCCACTAGTTATAAGAAATAGGAACCAAAAATATCAAGGGGTTGTCGCCACAAGTATTAAAATACTTGATAAGTCGATAAAAGTCACTAGGACTTAAGAAATAGAATAATCTCACTTATATTAATAAAACAGGTCTGAATACAAATGATATATGCTTTCTTATTTATAAGAAATGGAGAGGCATGGTCGAATGATTACAAGGGTATTCGATCAGCCTTGTGTCTTCTTATAGAGTCATAATTTAATTACAAATAGAGATGATGGTTCAGTTTAAATGGAGGGTAATAACCCTTGGTTGAATAGCTCTTGTGTCCCTCCATGTTGGTGCCAAATTGGATGGGAGATGATGCTTGGATGAATAGGGAGAGGGCTCTTAATCTTGGCACCTAAATGATATCACACGCAAGGCACACAAGGACTGGTCATATGGCACGCACATGGGTGCTCTAGTTATTCTTGTGGTGCATCCTTGTGAATGGGATGATGGTTGGTCATGTGCTCCATCTTGGGCATGCATGTGTATCATTCAAGCTAGCTTGAGTATGGGAGCTAGCTAGCAAGCATGGGGCTGTTTGTGAACAAGCTTCCTAGCCGAGTCCTTGTAAGCTCCATAACAGCATGTTCAGCTACAGTCAGCTACCATTGATATCACTTTTGGCAACTCAGCTCCAAATAGTGCAACTAGCTGAGTTTAACTAACCTTGACCTCTTCCAGGTGAATTAAGTTTTCCTTATTGTTCCATGAGCTTCCATGTACTTTGTGAGCTATTTATGAGCTGCATATGATGTCCAAATAATCCACAAAGCTACCTCGTCGTGCATCACATTCCAATGTACCTACATGTGCAAGGGAACAAGGTAAGTCTATGATACTGAGCTAATATGAGCTAAATACCTTGCTGCCGTGTGTGATTATGGTAATGTGAGCTATGTTTGAAGGTCATGAGCTAATTCTATCATCTCATAATATGTATGACCTAACGCATAAAGCCTAAGAGCTAATATGAATGAATATGAACTAATGAAATGAATTATGAGTATGATGCCTTGATGTATATGTGATAATCATGCTTAATATGGTTATAAGACTATTCTAACATGCTTAATATATTAAATAACAATATGCATGATGTGTTCATAATAAGTTATTCTTCAACTACATAACAAGTATTCTTATCATGAAATGTATTATTTAAGCATTTAGTATATAAACAATATAAAGTAGATTTAGCATAAAGATGTTCAAGAGTACTCCCTTTGTAGGTGAAAACGTGCTTGCATCATCCCCCCTTCTTTAGGGTGATTTGTCCTCAAATCGAGTTCATTCTATCCTTGCATAGCTTCACGTCTCTTTGCTAAAAGAAAGCATCCTTTAAACGTTTATGTTCTTCCAGTAGGTACCCTTTCGTAAGATTTCCCTTTAGGCCTTTCTTTGGAATATGATTTACCAACAGGTACCTTTTGGGAGTGATCATCTTTTAAGGATATCCCTTTTGGAAGTGACCCTTCACGTGGTTAGTTCTGAAAAGTGAGGAGAGAATAGGTTTCAAATGAAGGGTTACTTATCTTTTGGCTATTATGTCCCTTGGTGAAGAGTTGTGACTTTAAATCCCAATCATCACCACCTTTCGTAGGAGACTCTTCATTTTTCAGCAATGAATCATCATGTTGCTTAATGAAGAAGTTGGATTTCATGTTTGTCTCTAGACCTCTCGAAAGTACTGGTTTGCTTTTCTTTACCCTTACTAGATTCGCCACTTGTTTAGTTTTGGAAACTTCTATAGGATCCATTGCTTGTGCTGGAATTGGTTTCCTTAAGGTGATAGGCTCTTGCTTCCATTTGGTGGCTGAACTTGGACAGCTCTGATTGTAGGTTTTCCTTTTGAGTTTTTAGTCAATTTTCATAGCCACATGTACAATCTCTTCAATCTCTACATAATGTTGAAGTTCAACAAGGTTAGCAATATCAGGATTTAGGCCAGATAAAAACCTTGTCATGGTTGCTTCTCTGTCTTCATCAATATTGGCTCAGATCATGGCTATCTCCATTTCTTTGAAATAATCTTCAACGCTCTTGCTTCATTGTTTCAAATTTTGTAGTTTATGGTAAATATCTCAGTGATAGTGAGTAGGAACGAACCTTTTCCTCATAATGGCCTTCATTTCTTCCCACGAAGTGATGGGGCGTTCACAATTTCTTCCCACGTAGTGATGGGGCGTTCACCATTTCTTCTTCTTGAACTCACCAATTGCTCCCACCAAACTAAGGAATATTCCACAAATTCCATAGCAGCAAGCCTGACCTTCTTTTGCTCTGCATAATTTTGGCATTCAAAAATGTGTTCGATCTTGATTACCCAATCAAGATAGGCTTCAGGATCATTTCATCCTTGAAATGGAGGAATGGATACTTTGATGTTGCTGAATTTGTCATTCTGATTTTGATGAGCATCTCTTCACGCTACTAATGTTACTTCAGCCTCATCTTCTTCAAATTCTTCTTCCATTCTAGGGAGATTTACTCTTCGGTTGCCTAAGGATGCTTCAAATTGATCCATACGATCATGTAAAGGCTCCAATTCTAATTTAAGCAATATGGTCATTTCATGCATAATTGCTTGAGTTTACAAATTAGGAGCTTCTCTTTCAAGCGTTCGTCCTTGATAGGGAAGCGGTGGCGGATTGATGAACGTTGCTCTTGTTGAAGAATCAAACCTAGAAAAGATATAAGACTCGATGAAGAATAATAAGGGATGAACGGGGAAGGTGGCGGTAATAGATAGGGTTCTTTAGGGTTTCTTTTTGGTGCTGGAAACAAGATAAGAAATAAGATTAAAACAAGATAAAGAAAAGATTAAGGAATTGCAAATAAAATAAGATAACCAAGAAATCAAAATATCTCCCTTATGAAGGTGAACGGTAAAGATGATTGATGACGTGGATGGATATGTGGAAAATCGATGGATAATGTCCTATCGAGCCCTCCTAGTCGCAATGAAAAGGCAAACACGATAATATGACTCTAACCAACCCTCCTAGTCACGATGAAAAGGCAAATTAGAGTGTGAAGATTAATCTCCCTCACAAGAACTTGAAAGAACTCAAGGAGAAGAAGCTTCAAAGGCACAAGGCAATCATCACTTGCAAAAACGAACTCTCGTTGTATTATTAATCAAAGAAATCTTGAATTACAAAGTTTAATGAAGCCTCCTTTATATAGGGGCTGAGTTCTAAAGGTCCTAAATAACTAATGAATAAAATAATAATAAACTAAACATATCTTAACTCTAATTCCTAAGAAAATAATAATAACTAAAGATAATATTTTTAACCCAACCTTAATTCCTAATAAAATAATAAATCTAATCCTAAAAGATAATGCATCATCCTATATTAAGTTATATTACAAATAATCAATAAAAATATTGAAAATTCGTAATATTTACAAAATCCCGTATTAATCCCGTATAGTATTTTCTGCATGCATCGTCTTCAGTAAAATAGCCATATCTTGAGTTCCCAATATCAGATTGATGCGATTTAAAAACCTGTGGAAAGATAAGTGATAGAAGGTCGTATCTACAGAATACATCTTGACTAAATAAGATCAGGATCCCATTAAAAAAGTCGTCGTAAGTATGCTTCTCTTCTAATCTTCTTTTCCATTGCTTGGACGAGTGGATCATTTGGAAGAGTTATTACTTCTTCCTTTGATGTAAGTCTTGTGATGCATGTATCATCCTCCCTTTCTTCAAAAAGATTTGACCTTGAATCTGAAACATTAAAGGGAGCAACATTAGAATCGTTTAATGATTCATTCACATTATACTTACCGAATAGATATGCTTTGAATCTTCGAGACTTTGTTCTTCTAATAGGTTCGAGTAGAAACATTAGTCCAAAGAAGCATGTATTATGGACTCTGGTGCATGTATCATTCCCCCACTCCTCAAAAGGATTCGTCCTCAAATCTGAAAATCCAAAAGAAAGAGATTTAGGTGTGTTGAAAGAAAAACTTGTGAAACATTTACCAGGATCAATGTGATGTGTCTTTATGCGTTTTAGTCGAGGTTTCTTCTTTGTAGGAACTGATTTCTTGAAGTATTGAAATCCTCTTTTGTATACAAGTCTTGTAATCTGATGTTTTGGTTGAAATTCAACATGGCGCCGACCACTGTTAGCTTTATGTATGATTATTTCATATAATTTCTCCATGGTTTTATTTGTGTGTGGCGAGAATGAGTGTTTAAAAACCATGTCAACTGGTTTGTTAAAGTAATCCCTTAAGTCTCCTAAGTGGGGTTCATGAATTAATGATTCCCGGGAGGAGCTTTGTGGACTGTAAAACCTGTTTAGTTGGCAAGGAAACTCATATACAAGATAAAGCTCATTAAAAGCAGTTTTAAAAGTATGGGTAGAAATATCAAAAATATCCGAGTTATCGTGATATAAATCTTTGATATGTTCAATTCTCGTAATAGTAGTATGAGTTTGATAGGTAAGAGTATACCTTCGTGGTAGTGTATCGTCTACTGTGTTTTGCTTACCTCAATATGTTACGCACTTAAAGGAGTTGTGTTTAGTATGGATGACAACTTCACGAGCCTTACCTTGTAAGAAGGAAAAGAAGTATGTTACAATGTCATTCAAATGAGTAATAAAATACTTACATTTGGACTCTCGTAAATCATGACTCTTTATTGATATTGCATAGTGATTAGGGCTTTCAGGTGGTAACCCGTCAGGAGGGTCACCTAGCGATAATAGATAGGGTTCTTTAGGGTTTCTTTTTGGTACTGGAAACAAGATAAGAAATAAGATTAAAAAAAGATAAAGAAAAGATTAAGGAATTGCAAATAAAATAAGATAACCAAGAAATCAAAAGATCTCCCTTATGAAGGTGAACGGTAAAGATGATTGATGACATGGATAGATATGTGAAAAATCAATGGATAATGTCCTATCCAGCCCTTCTAGTCGCAATGAAAAGGAAAACACGATAATATGGCTCTAACCAACCCTCCTAGTCGTGATGAAAAGGCAAATTGGAGTGTGAAGATTAATCTCCCTCACAAGAACTTGAAAGAACTAAAGGAGAAGAAGCTTCGAAGGCACAAGGCAATCAGCACTTGCAAAAACGAACTCTCGTTGTATTATTAATCAAAGAAATCTTGAATTACAAAGTTTAATGAAACCTCCTTTATATAGGGGTTGAGTTCTAAAGGTCCTAAATAACTAATGAATAAAATAATAATAAACTAAACATATCTTAACTCTAATTCCTAATAAACTAATAATAACTAAAGATAATATTTTTAACCCAAACTTAATTCCTAATAAAATAATAAATCTAATCCTAAAAGATAATGCATAATCCTATATTAAGTTATATTACAAATAATCAATAAAAATATTGAAAATTCATAATATTTACAAAATCCCGTATTGATCCCGTATAGGATTTTCTGCATGCACCGTCTTCAGTAAAATAACCATATCTTGAGTTCCCGATATCAGATTAATGTGATTCAAGAACCGTTGAAAAGATAAGAGACAGAAGATCGTATCTCCAGAAGATATCTTGACTAAATAAGATCAGGATCCCATTCAAATAGTCGTCGTAATTCTGCTTCTGTTCTGATCTTCTTTTCCAATGCTTGGACGAGTGGATCATTTGGAAGAGTTATTACTTCTTCCTTTGATGTGAGCCTTGTGATGCATGTATCAGTCCTGAAGTTTGATACATGGTTAGTGAAATAAGAAAAGAATAAAATGTGTAAAATACCTTACCAAAATATACTCTAAAAAAGCCTCACGAGTCACTCCAAGGAGAACTTGAATGTCCCTCAATCCGCTCATGTTTACACTCTAGGACTTTAATGGCTTTTACTTGTCCTCTTTTGATCTCACACATGCTCCAGCCTTTTATCTCTCGATTCTCTTGTCCCAAGTTATAGAGAACTTTACTCCAAACCGTATCAAGTAAATTTTTAGTTGTTTGGCGTCGGCTGCAAAAAGGTTAGTAGGAATGGAAAGCAAAATATAATAAAAGTGTGGCTTAGAAATAGAAAGAAGAGAACAAATGGGGTTACTTACACAAGTCACTTCATAACCTTCTATCATTACAATCAATTTAGAAAGGCTTACTTGAATGGCTTGGTGATGAAAATTGTTGTTGTGTGCTTTCAACTTTTCTTTCTATTCTTTGCTTTTTTGTAGTGCTGGAATTTTCTTTCTTTTGGAGTGCTTCAATTTCTTTTCTGATTTTTCTTGATTTCTTTGACTTCACACTTCACTTGGACTTCTTTTTGTATTTTTCTTTTTGTTATTGTTGCACGTTGCTTCTTCCACCAAAGCTCTGATTACCGCTTGATGTAAGGCACTTGTACCTCTTCAATTGATTGTGGATCTAGGAAGGAAGCAAAACAACCTGCACAACTATATGGCTCAAAAGAGATAGTTAAGGGTGGTAAACGTAAGGGTGAATAGGTGGGTTGTTTAATAAATGAGAGATGGAAGCTGTAGATGATTGATATGGCTATGGGTTATGGTTAATGAAACAAAGGGATGGTTGTAAGGATAGTATCTTAAAGAAGACTCAAAGAAGAACCAATGCTATAGAGAGCAAAGACCCAGACTTTATATTGCTTCTTTAAGGGGTGATATGAAGGACTTTGACCCACTAGTTATAAGAATTAGAAACCAAAAGTATCAAGGGGAAAGGGGTTGATACCACATGATGTAAGGCTCTTCTGATGCCTTAACAAATTGATTGTGGATCTAGGAAGGAAGCAAAACAACCTGCAAAGTGAATGGCTCAAAACATAATGGTTAAGGGTGGTAAACGTATGGGTGATTAGGTGGGCTGCTTAATTGAGAGATGGAAGTGGAAGATGTTTGATATGGCTATGGTTATGGTTTATGAAACAAAGGGATGGTTGTGAGGATAGTATCTTAAAGAAGACTCAAAGAAGAACCAATGCTATATAGAGCAAAGACCCAGACTTTATATTGCTTCTTTAAGGGGTGATATGAAGTACTTTGACCCACTAGTTATAGAGAACTAGGAACCAGAAGTATCAAGGTAAAAAGAGAAGGGGTTGACGCCACAAGTATAAATTATACTTGATAAGTCGATAAAAGTCACCAGGACTTAAGGAAGAGAATAATCTCACTTTAATTAACCAAAAGGTCTCCTTACGAATGAATTGTGCTTTCCTATTTATAGGAAATGGAGGGGCATGGCCGAATGGATACATGGTGATTCGGCCAGCCCTTGTGCCTCTATAAAATGACATAATTAAATGCTAAATGACATAATGTTTCGGTCCTTTATGGAGGGAAATAATCCTTGGCCGAATAGTCCTTGTTTCCCCTCAAGTTGGCGCCAAATTGGGTGGGAAATGATGCTTGGCCGAATAGGGAGAGAGCTCTTCGTCTTCGCGCCTAAATGAACCATATACATGGCACATAGGGGCTGATCATATGCAAAGCACATGGGTGTTCTAGGGAGCCTTGTGGTGCAGCCCTTTGCATGGGATGATGGCAGGTCATGTGTTCTCTTCTTAGGCGTGCATGTGTCTCCTCCAAGCTAGCTTGAGTGTGGAGCTAGCTAACAAGCATGGGTTGTTTTGTGAACAAGTTTCCTAGCCTAATCCTTATGAGCTTTATAACAGCATGTTAAGCTACATTCAGCTACCATTGATATCACCCTTGGCAACTCAGCTCCAAATAGTCCATCTAGCTGAGTTTAGCTAGCCTTGAGCTCCTCCAGCTGAATTGAGCTTTCCTTAATGTTCCATGAGCTGTCTTGTCCTTTGTGAGCTGTTTGTGAGCTGCATAGGACGTATAAATCATCTACCAAGCTATCTTAACGTTCATCACACTCCATTGTACCTATATGTGCAAGGAATTAAGGTAAGTCCATGATATTGAGCTAAGACGAGCTAAATACCTTGCTGCCATGTAAGAATATAGTAATGTGAGTTATGATTGCATATCATGAGCTAAATATATCATCTCATAATATGTGTAAACTAATGTATAAAGCTTAGGAGCTAATATGAATGCATATGATCTAATAAAACGAATTATAATGATGCTACCTTGATGTATAAAATGTAATCATGCTTAATAGGATTATAAAACTATCCTAATATGCTTAAGTATTAATGAGCATGCTGTGTTCATACTTAGTTATTCTTTAACTACATAACTAATATTTTTAGCATGATATGTATTATAATAACATATATTATAAGACTAGTATAAAGTAAATGCGATATAAGGATGTTCAAGAGTACTCCCTTAATAGATGAAAATGTGCTTGCATCATACCCCCTTCTTTAGGGCGATTTGTCCTCAAATCAAGTTAATTCTATCCTTGCATAGCTTTACGTCTCTTTGCTAAAAGAAAGTATCCTTTGAACGTTTGTGTTCTTCCATTAGGTACCCTTTCGTAAGATTTCCCTTTAGGCCTTTTTTTGGAATATGATTTACCAACAGGTACCCTTTGGGAGTGATCTTTTTTTAAGGATATCCCTTTTGGAAGTGACCTTTCACATGGTTGATCCTGAAAAGTGAGAAGAGGATAGGTTTCAAATGAAGGGGTACTTACCTTTTGAAGATTAAGACCATTTACGAAGAGTTGTGACTTTAAGTCCCAAACATCACCATTTTTCGTAGGAGATCCTTCATTTTCCAGCATTGAACCATCATGTCTCTCTATGAAGAAATTTGGTTTCTTGTTTAGTTCCTCTTCATTTTTCGTTGGGAATTTGTCTTTGCGCCATGCTTGTACACTCTTTTGCATATTCAATTGATCTTGTTATACTTCTTTAGGCGTTAAAGGCACCAAGGTTACCTTGCGTCCATCATGCTTAAAAGTGTATTGATTGTGATAACAATCATGAATGGCCCTTTTGTCATACTGCCATAGTCTTCCAAGTAAGATGTGGCTAGCATGCATAGGGACAATGTCACAAAGCACCTCATCCTTGTACCTGCCAACTGAAAAAGGAATTAGGACTTGTTTGGTAACGTTTAACTCACCTCCTTAATTGAGCCATTGGAGTATATATGGAGTAGGATGGTTTGACGTTGCCAATCCATGTTTTTCAACCGTAAGAGTGCTGGCTACGTTTGTACAACTTCCTCCATCGATGATCATCGTGCAAACCTTGTCCTTGACATGGCATCTTGTATGGAAAATATTGTTTCTTTGAATATCCTATTGGGATGTTTGTGATTGTAGGCACCTTTTCGAAACAAGCATCTCACCATGATCTGCATTTTCTTCAGTTTCTTCATCTTGCATTGTTTCAGGTTCTTCATCAAAAATAGGCTCATCAAAATCCGACTCAATATGATATAGTTCAACCTAGCCTCACTTGGATGGATGGTGAAGTTAATGTTATACCTTTGATTATTTCGATCTAGGAAAGCAACAAGTATCCTGCAAAAACAAGAAAGCTAAAAAATGGTTAAATGGAAGTAATGAAATGTAAAGATAAATATGGCAGCAGAAAATATATATAAGTTGGTGATATGTTTAAAGGAAATGATGAAGTATGGTAATAGAAGTAGAATGAATGTGATGGAGATGAATATGAAAAGTAGTATCTCAAAGAAGACTCAAAGAAGAACCAATGTTAAAGAACAAAGACCCAGACTTTATATTGCTTCTTTAAGGGATGGTAAACAAGGACTTTGACCCACTATCTATAAAGAGATAGGAACCAGAAGTATCAGGGTGACATAGATAGGGGTGACGCCACAAGCATAAGCTTGATAAGTCAATAAAGTTCACTTAAGAACTAAAGAGAGAAACTCTCACAAATATTTGATTAAACAAAGTAAATTTGGCCCATTTTACAAATGAATGGAAAGCTATTTATAGGCCTAAGAGTGGATGGTGTGAATACAAAACACTTAATGAGTGAACCTTCATGGATGAGTGTTCATACTTTAAGTATATACAAAGCGTGGCTTAGGTGAATGAATTTTGATGAATGGATGTTCATCTTTTAATGGAACATATCCTTTGGCCGAATTCATCCCACCTTGTGTGAACTTGTTGATTTGTCTTCTATGGATGAATGTTCATGAATGTATCTTGGCTGAAATTCTTCCCCCTTGTGTGAACATGACTATTTGGCTTCTTGCATGAATATGCATGAATGGATGAATTTAAAATCCTTTGAATGAATCCTTGCTCCTCCTCACAAATGTTCTGATTCATTTTAATATTCTTTTCTCGTCCATGCATGTCTTCATTAATTCCTCCCATGCATAAGTCCTTTGAAGGGGATGAATGGTTGCAAATCCCGTAATAATTTCCAGCCTGCATTGTCTTCAGTAATCTGGGCATATCTCAAACTCCCGATATCGGATTGATGTGATTCAAAATGCGTTGGAAAGATAAGAGATAGGGTATTAAATGTAAATAGACTTAATCACGTAAATATGCTTGGAACATGTTCAAAAATTGATATCAATCTGACTGACGTGAACTGTCCAACCAACTCTTCAACTGCCTTTAGTCTTCTTAGCATCCAATGTACCTAGAAAAAGTTTGTAAACAAATATTTAGATAGGAATTAAGCTATGATAATTATGAATGCATGCTTCTACCTATGTTAATAATGCAAATGAGGTAACTATGAATGCATATGCATTGAATGAGTTATATAAAGATGTGAATTAATAAGTCATGCATGAATATCATATATTATACATATAAATGACAGCATATAATATTCAAGTAAAAATTAAGAATAAGATAAACATATTCACGTGACATGTAATGCATAAATGAGTAAATAAATAATAAAATAAGGTAAGACTCCCTTATAATCAACAAGCCAGAACGTCCATGAAGTGATCATGTGTTGAAGAAGTTTGGTCCTTGGCATGATCGCATCATCCCCCCTTCTTTAGAGCGATTTGTCCTCAAATCAAAGGATTTTGTCATTGATTGATCCATTGGTATAAGAAAGGATGAATGAAGATCATTATGCCTATTAGGGTATGCATAAATTTCTTTGAATCCTTCAAGTAGGTAAGGCATGCCAACTTTAGTCTTTGTACCCTTCCACATTATGAATCTTGAATAGTTGGATAATGCTCGTTTCTTTTCCTTGAATTGATGATCACAAGCAAGAACACTTCCACGTAAATGATTCAATGTGCTGTAAAAAAGAAATAAGTTAGAACATGAAACATCATTAAAAATGTGAATGAACATACAAGATTCATTAAGGTTCATGAATGGAATTTGGTTCGTTGAAACTTCCCTTTCATAAGGTTGTTTGAACTTTGAGTGTAGAATGAACGTACTTCGAATGTCAAAGAGCATATGCTTTAGAATACCAAATGTTACAACTTTTAGAACTTCAATGGACAAATGTGATTCATCAATTTGAAATGGTATGGCCTTTGGAATAACCTGCAAATCAAATGAAAGAATATGAAGAAAAGATTGATTAGTATAAAGTAAAACTTCCTTATCCTCACATTCTTTTCTCTCATGCCCATGTTTGTTTTGAATTCTATCTTCAATCTCACTCTCATGTTTTACAACACACTCATCTTCACTCTCAATGCTTTTACTCTCATTTTCAATTACTCCAATGGATTTCTCACAAAAAATCACACTCTCATTTTCAACTCCAAATGTCTTGGTTTTCTCATGATGTTCTTCTTTGATTTGTGCATGTTCAACTATCTCCACTGTTATTTGTTTTTCATGTATAACTTCTCTTTCAACTTTCTTCATGGCTTTAGTTTTCTCCCATTCCTCTATATGTGACTTAAGGGTCTCGTGGCATTCATGGACTTGATTTGGGCACATTGGAACCAACATGATCTTTCTCCCTTGGTGTTTGAATGAATATTTGTTGGAGAATCCATCATACAGTGCTTGTTTATCAAACTGCCAAGGACGTCCGAGGAGAAGATGGCTTGAATTCATGGAAACAACATCACACAAGACCTCATCTTCATATCTCCCAATTAAAAAAGACACAAGTACTTGCTCTATGACTTCTAACTCTTCATCTTCATTTAATCCTTGAAAAACATATGGACTGGGATGTTTGAAAGTTATAAGCCCCAACTTCTCGACCATGTATGTGCTTGTAAGATTTGCACAACTTCCATTATCAATGGCTACAAGACATACTTTGCCATCTTTACCATTTACATGGCAACGAGTATGAAAATGCATTCTCTCTTTGCTGAATGTTCTCCATTGCTTGGGAAGAAGAAAGATCAAATATCATTGTTAGTAAAAAAAATTGAAATGTGAAAATTAGGACCTTACCAAATTTCACACAAAAAAATCTCGTGGTCACTCCAAAAATTATGATGTCACTCCACTCAAGCACTCGTATTTCACTCGGGAATATGTCTTTGGCTTTTGTAATTCCCCTTATGATCTCACACACTCGATTAGCCTTTTTCCACTCGTTCCTCTCTTGTAAAGTTCTTAAAAGAACTAACTCGAGACCTTTCAAGTGCTATGGACGTCGGCTGAAAAGTTCGTTAGTGTAGAGGAAAAAATAGAAAGGTAGAAAGATTAAATAATGAATGGTGGTCTTATAAAAGGAAGAAAAAGAAAGAAAGGTTCACTTACTAAGCAAAGATACTCACCACCTTCCTAGAAGAAACAATCAAAGGTCTTGAAGACTTTTTTAGGATCGGTTGGAATGATGATGTTGCTTGTCACCTTTGGCACCTATTTGCATTTTGCTTTCTTTGTTTCCTTTCTTTAGTTTTTCTTCACTTGGAATCCCTTGTTGATGTTGGGATTAACTTGCTGGGTTTTTTTTTTGCACTTCTGATGTATGGCTAACCAGGCTTCTTCAATAATGGAGAATATGACAACTTTGTTATTTCCCGATCTAGGAGAGACACCAAAATGCTACACCATGAATTGAAAAGTAATCTGCTCAAAAGAAGAATTGTTGGTTAAGTAAATGAATAATTAAGAAAGGAAATGGAAAGAATTAAAATGGATAGAATAGTTATCAAAGAAGGGCTGCGGAAGTGTTGTAGAATGATCCTTCAAGTGATAATGGATTCGACCTTCAATGGTGGTAAATGGACGAATGCCTTGTTGATGATGAAGGATGATTATATGGGTGAGAAGGGATATGGATAATGGTGATGGAAATAGTAATGGAATGTTGATGGAGTTGGCATGAAAGTGATGATGGAAGGTGGTAATGAATAGATATTATCTTATAAGACTAAGAAGGAACCAATGCTATAAAGGAGCAAAGACCCGTTTCTTATAAATCGTTATAAGGGATGGTATTAAGGACTTTGACCCTCTATCTATAGGAGATAGGAACCAGAAGTATCAAGGTGAAGGAATGACGCCACAAGCTTTAGAAAGGCTTGCTTAATCGATATAATTCTAAAAAGAACTTGAAGAGAGAATAATCTCACAAAGGATTTTTTTAATTATCAAAGGGTTCTTCTTACAAATGAAATATCCAAGCCTATTTATAGGCTAGCATAGGTTTGGCCGAATAAATAGGTGTCCATTCGGCTAAATGCATGACTATTAAATAGAAATACATTATGTTTTAATGAATGAAGATGTCCTTGCCCGAATGATCTCCTTGCTCTTCATCTTGGCGCCAGTTTTGAATCAAAAGGATGCTTAGGCCGAATAGAGAGAACCCTCTTCATTTTGGCGCCCATTTCATCCACAAGCATGGCACATGTGTGGGCTGGTCATGAGGTACTCATATGGGTGGCTTGGGGTCTTATGGTGTATCTCCTAGTTGGCGTGAAGTTGAGCAGCAACTTAGGTGTGACTTTGCATCCAACTTGCTTCTAGATGACATGGTGTCAATGGGGCAGCAACTATTTATGAAAGGTCATATTTGTGGAAGGCAACCTTTCATCATTTGAGCTACTTCCCATGTGTTTGAGCTGAATATGAGCTGGCCATAGATGCAATACATGTCAATGAGTCTTAGGACAACTCCTTGTGAAAGGGCACTTCTCGGATTGGTAACTCTTCGCGAAAAGGTACGAATTCACAAAATTCGACCTAGACCATATTTGTAGTGCTCTGTGTGGTGAAGATGATGGTGCAACTCTCCAGCTGAAAAGAAGTCTCTAACAAGCTCAAAAGTCTAGCTCAAGTGAGCAATGAGTTTGGAGGTCAGCTGACAACTTTTCATCATTTGTTCTTCATGATCTCCTGAGTCATCTTATGGATGTTTTCCTAGCTCATTGACTCCCATACTAGCTTTAAATCAGCTCCTATCATGTGGCCGAACATGTACCTACAAAAGAAAGCTTTTATAAGCTAAGTAATATAATGTATAAATGTATAAATATGTGGTTCATAGATTCTATTATATGTCATCATAAAGCATATTATATAATCTATTGTTTGAGGTTGCATTCTTAAATGATTCAAAGGTTTTAATGCATTTGGTAGTAAGAGCTTCCCTGAATAGTTTGGCTCTTGATCGAGTTATTGGTCCTTGTGGCATTACCTCCAAATCCTTTGAAGATGGTGTTGGTGTGCTCACATCATCCCCCCTTCTTTTATGTGATTTGTCCCCAAATTGTCATAATCCTTGATTGTAGATAAATCTGCTATATTGAAGGCGACACTTACATTGTATTCTCCGGGAAGATCCAACTAGTATGCATTGTCATTAATTTTCTCAATGATTTGAGAGTGACCGTCTCCTCTTGGTAAAAGCTTAGATTTCCTTTTAGCAGAAAACCTTTCTTTTCGCAAATACACCCATACCCAATCTCCAACTTCCAAATGGAGTTGTTTACGTCCCTTATTGGCTTGTTGCTCATACTGCTTTGTTCTTCTCTCAATATTGTGCCGAACTTGATCATGTAATTTCTTGATGAACTCAGCCTTGTTCTTGCCATCCTTGTTAACCATTTGTTCTTGGGGTAGAGGGAGAAGGTCCAAAGGAGTTAAGGGATTGAATCCATACACTACCTCGAATGGTGAAGTTTTTGTGGCTGAATGAACTGACCGATTGTAAGCAAATTCAACATGTGGTAGGCAGTCTTCCCAAGTCTTTATGTTTTTCTTGATGACGGCTCTCAACAATGTTGATAATACTTTGTTGACTACCTCCGTTTGCCCATCAGTTTAGGGTTGACAGGTTATTGAAAACAATAATTTAGTTCCAAGTTTGTTCCATAATGTTCTCCAAAAATGGCTAAGGAACTTAACATCTCGGTCAGAAACAATGGTCCTTGGTATGCCGTGTAATCTCACAACTTCTTTGAAGAATAGATTGGCCACTTTGGAGAACCGATCAACCACCATAAATATAGAATCTCGCCCATTCTTGTTTTTGGCAGACCCATCACAAAATCCATGGAAATATCAACCCATGGTGCTATAGGAATGGGAAGAGGTGTGTAAAGTCCATGAGGCATGACCTTTGACTTAGCCTTTTTGCAAAGGATGCATCTATCACAAACCCGTTCAACATCCCTTTTCATCTTAGGCTAATAGAGATGCTCTTTCAAGATTTCCAATGTCTTACCGATTCCAAAATGCCCATAAGCCCTCCTTCATGTGCTTCTTGTACCAATACTTCTCGAAAGGAACCTTGTGGAATACACAACCTTTCTTCCTTGAATAGGTACCCATCATGTCTATAGAATTTTTCCACTGCACCTTTTTCACAAGACTTGTATTTCTCTCCAAAATCATGGTCATTAGCGTAACAATCTTTAAGGAAAGAAAAACCAAGTAACTTTGAGTTCAAGGTGTTAAGAAGAACATACCTACGTGAGAGGGCATCTGCAACAACATTCTCTTTTCCTTTCTTGTAATGAATGACATATGGAAAGGATTCAAGAAATTCTACCCATTTGGCATGTCGTTTGTTGAGTTTGTATTGGCCTTTAATATGCTTCAATGCCTCATGATCAGTATGGATGACAAATTCCTTGGGCCATAGATAGTGTTGCCACGTTTCTAAAGCCCTTATAAGAGAATACATCTCTTTGTCATAAATGAGGTAGTTTAGTGAAGCACCACTTAACTTTTCAGTAAAGAATGCAACTGGTCGTCCGTCTTGAGTCAAAACGGCACCTATACCAATTCCAGAAGCATCACATTCTATTTCAAAAGTTTTATCAAAATTAGGAAGTACCAGAAGTGGTGCTTTAGTCAAGCATTCCTTGATGGCCGTGAATGCTTCTTCTTGTTCTTTGCCCAATTCAAAGGTGGAATTCTTTTTAATTACCCTAGTTAAGGGAGAGGCAATAGAACTAAAGTTGGTCATAAATCTCTGGTAAAAGCTTGCAAGTCCATGGAAACTTCTGACTTGGCTTATTGATGTAGGTCTCGGCCAGTCTTGAATTGCTTTAATCTTTTTTGGATCTACTTCAAGTCACTGTGAACTTACAATAAATCCTAAGAATGTAAGCTTGTTAGTGCAAAAAGAACATTTTTGAAGGTTGGCATAAAGTTTCTCTTTTTGGAGAGTTTCAAGTACTGACCTCAAATGTTGCACATGATCATCCAAAGTATGACTATAAATCAAAATATCATCGAAATATACCACACAAACTTACCAATAAAGGCCCGGAGTACATGGTTCATTAACCTCATGAAAGTACAAGGTGCATTAGTTAGTCCAAAGGGCATAACCAACCATTTGTACAATCCTTGCTTTGTCTTGAAAGCGGTTTTCCATTCATCTCCTTCTCGCATCCTAATATGATGATATCCACTTTTAAGGTCAATTTTGGAGAAGATGGTGGCACCACTTAATTCGTCCAGCATATCATCAAGCCTTGGAATTGGATGTCGGTATTTGATGGTAATTTGATTAATTACTCGGCAATCTACACACATTCTCCACGAACCATCATTCTTTGGTACAAGCAAAACAAGAACAACACATGGACTTAAGCTTTCTCGAATATACCCTTTTTCCATTAACTCACAAATCTGTTTTTGAAGTTCCTTTGTTTCTTCCAGATTACTTCTATAGGCTGGTTTTTTTGGAATGGTAGCCTCGGGAATGAAATTGATTTGATGTTCAATTCCTCGAAGGGGTGGAAGTCCTCTTGGTATATCTTCTAGAAACATGGTTTCAAATTCCTGTAAAAGAGAAACAACAGAAGAAGGCAAACCTTCTTGAAAATTAGTTAAAAGTAGACTTTCCTTGTACATTAGTACAATTAAATCCTTATGTGACAGCAAATGTTTCCGAATCTCCTTTCTTCCAGCATATATGTTCAATGCTTTAGTCGTCTCCTTTTCATTGTTTTTGAATGACTCCATTATTTTCTTCAAATGAAGCTGATCTTCATTCACTTGACTAGGAGATAGTGGCGTCAAAGTGAATTTATTTTCATTATGAATGATAGTATCTGTTGGTAAACCCATCATGGATTGCCCGTCGATCGAATTGCCATGGTCTTCCCAAAAGTATATGTCCAGCATCCATTGGTACAACATCACATATGACTTCATCTTGATATTTACCAATTGAAAATGGAATGACAACTTGCTTTGTGATTCTTACTTCTCCACCGTCATTTAACCATTTAAGTTTATATGGATTCGGATGCTTGGAAGTCTTCAGGCCAAGTTTTTCCACCATAAGAGTACTTGCAACATTCGTACAACTTCCTTCATCGATGATCATAAAACAAACTTTGTTGTTGACATGACAATGAGTATGGAAGATGTTTTCTCTTTGATCATCTTCTATGATTTGAGTGCTCAAAGCCTTTTTAATGACAAAAGCTTGTCTTGAAACTGAATGGAAATCAAACAATTATTGTGACATGGTTAGTAAAATGAATTGAAAACCTTACCAGCACACTCACAAAACCTCACTTGATCACTCCAAGAAAATTCAGATTGCACTCCACTCACTCGTATTGCACTCGGGGATATGATTCTTGGCTTTTTCTTGATCCCCCTTCTTATCTCACCCTCTCTTATGCCTTTTTTCGCTCGCTTCTCTCTTGTGGGTCCTTTTTAGGAACTAACTCAAGATTGAGCAAGTTTCTTTAGTTTGTGCGTCGGTTTAGAAAGGAAATGGTTATGGTATAGAATGATAAAGGTAGGATAGAATGGTTACGAAAGGATAAGATAGTGAAATAAGAAAAGATGAATGAATAAAGAAATGAAACGGTAAGAAAAATGAAGATAACTTACAACTCAAGTTGCAACACTTACTATCTTCCTTCACAAGAAACAACAAGGATACCTCCTTCAAGTTTGATGTTGGGCAGATTGTAATATGCTTCTCTTTGAGTGTACTTTGCAACTTTGCTTCACTTTTTCTTTTGCTTTGAATTTTCTTCTTTTCTTTTCTTTCTTTTGCACTCCAAATTTGTTGTAGGAGTCTTTTCTTTTCTTCTTTCTCATTGCTTTTTTGTTGTAGCACTTTGAATGTCAATCCACCAAAGCTCTGATTACCGCTTGATGTATGGCTAACCATGCCTCTTCAATAATGGAGAAAATGACAACCTTGTTATTTCCCGATCTAGGAGAGACACCAAATGCTACACCTTGAATTGAAAAGTAATCTGCTCAAAAGAAGAATAATTGGTTAAGCAAATGAATAATTAAGAAAGGAAATGGAAATAATTGAAATGGATAGAATAGTTATCAAAGAAGGGCTACAGAAGTGTTGTAGAATGATCATTCAAGTGATAATGGATTCAGCCTCCAATGGTGGTAAATGGACGAATGCCTTGTTGATGATGAAGGATGATTATATGGGTGAGAAGGGATATAGATAATGGTGATGGAAATAGTAATGGAATATTGATGGAGTTGGCATGAAAGTGATGATGGAAGGTGGTAATGAATAGATAGTATCTTATAAGACTAAGAAGGAACCAATGCTATAAAGGAGCAAAGA
This sequence comes from Hibiscus syriacus, assembly GCF_006381635.1. Taxonomy (NCBI): domain Eukaryota; kingdom Viridiplantae; phylum Streptophyta; class Magnoliopsida; order Malvales; family Malvaceae; genus Hibiscus; species Hibiscus syriacus. The sequence goes on from NW_024063010.1 coordinate 483,458, forward strand.
CCCGTTTCTTATAAGTCGTTATAAGGGATGGTATTAAGGACTTTGACCCTCTATCTATAGAAGATAGGAACCAGAAGAATCAAGGTGAAGGAATGACGCCACAAGCTTTAGAAAGGCTTCCTTAATCGATATAGTTCTAAAAAGAACTTGAAGAGAATAATCTCACAAAGGATTTTTTTAATTATCAAAGGGTTCGTCTTACAAATGAAATATCCAAGCCTATTTATAGGCTAGCATAGGTTTTGCCTAATAAATAGGTGTTCATTCGGCTAAATACATGACTATTAAATAGAAATACATGATGTTTTAATGAATGAAGATGTCCTTGGCCGAATGGTCTCCTTGCTCTTCATCTTGGCACAAATTTTGAATCAAAAGGATGCTTAGGCCGAATATAGAGAACCCTCCTCATTTTGGTGCCCATTTCATCCACACGCATGGCATATGTGTGGGCTGGTCATGAGGCACTCACATGGGTGGCTTGGGGTCTTATGGTGTGTCTCCTACTTGGCGTGAAGTTGAGCAGCAACTTAGGTGTGACTTTGCATCCAACTTGCTTCTAGATGATGACATGGCGTCAATGGGGCAGTAACTATTTATGAAAGGTCACATTTGTGGAAGGCAACCTATCATCATTTGAGCTACTTCCCATGTGTTTGAGCTGAATATGAGCTGGCCATATATGCAATACATGTCAATGAGTCTTAGGACAACTCCTTGTGAAAGGGCACTTCTCAGATTGGCAACTATTCACGAAAAGGTACGAATTCACAAAATTCGACCTAGACCATATTTGTAGTGCTCTGTGTGGTGAAGATGATGGTGCAACTCTCCAGCTGAAAAGAAGTCTCTAACAAGCTCAAAAGTCCAGCTCAAGTGAGCTATGAGCTCGGAGGTTAGCTGACAACTTTTCATCATTTGTTCTTCATGATCTCCCGAGTCATCTTATGGAAGTTTTCCTAGCTCATTGACTCCCATACTAGCTTTAAATCAGCTCCTATCATGTGGCCGAACATGTACCTACAAAAGAAAGCTTTTATAAGCTAAGTAATATAATGTATAAATGTATAAATATGTGGTTCATAGATTATATTATATGTCAACATAAAACATATTATATAATCTATTGTTTGGGGTTGCATTCTTAAATGATTCAAAGGTTTTAATGCATTTGGTAGTAAGAGCTTCACTGAATAGTTTAGCTCTTGATCGAGTTATTGGTCCTTGTGGCATTACTTCCAAATCCTTTGAAGATGGTGTTAGTGTGCTCACATCAACTTCTCTTTTTGATTTTCTTTTTATTAGATGGTAGGATGTTGCTTTTGCTTGTTCTTGTTGCAATCCACCTTAGCTCTGATTACCATATGATATAGTTCAACCTAGCCTCACTTGGATGGATGGTGAAGTAAAGGTTGTACCTTTGATTGTTTTGATTTAGGAAAGCAACAAGTATCTTTGCACAAAAAAGAAAGCTAAAAAAATGGTTAAATGGAAGTAATGAAATGTAAAGATAAATATGGCAGCGGAAAATATATATAAGTTGGTGATATGTTTAAAGGAAATGATGAAGTATGGTAATGGAAGTAGAATGAAGGTGATGGAGATGAATATGAAAAGTTGTATCTCAAAGAAGACTCAGAGAAGAACCAATGTTAAAGAACAAAGACCCAGACTTTATATTGCTTCTTTAAGGGATGGTAAACATGGACTTTGACCCACTATCTATAAAGAGATAGGAACCAGAAGTATCAGGGTGACATAGATAGGGGTGACGCCACAAGCATAAGCTTGATAAGTCGATAAAGTTCACTTACGAACTAAATAGAGAAACTCTCACAAATATTTGATTAAACAATGTGGCCTTTCATGAATGATGCTGCCCATGAAGATGCCTTTACATCCAAGAGCATGCTAATGAAGACATTGTAAAATTGGAGGTTTAAAACAACAAGGAACATGATATAAAAGCTCCATGTCTATTCGGCCACACACATGCCATGCACATGAGAGTTTTTGGCGCCAACATGAGGAGACACAATACCATTCGGCCAAGGGAGATGTTCCCTCATCATTGCCGAATCATCAAGCCCCTTCATGAAGGGATATTCGAACCATCACAAGCCCAAAGAACTTAATCATTCATTTGAAGCATTATGTATCTTCCTAAAGTCATGTATCTAGCCGAAACATTATGTAGCCATTCAGCCAAGCCCTCTCATTTCCTATAAATAGAGTGGCTTGCCTTCATTTGTACTCAACTCATCTCATATATTAAAATTACTCTTGTGAGTTAATTTCTCTTCAAAGTTCTTTATGAACTTTATCGATTAAACAAGTATAGTTCCTATACTTGTGACGTCATTCCTTCCATCTTGATTCCTAAATTCCTAGATTGATATCTAGTGGGTTGAAGACACTATCACCACCCCTCAAGTAAGTTTGTGAAGATCGGGATTGTGCTTCATAGCATAGTTTCCTCTTGGCGTGTTAAGATACAACATCACCACCAAATCCTTTCATCATCAACATCATCCATCTCTTCCATCAATTCTGCAGCTATCTCTATCCTTTCTTATTTCATTTCATTCTCTTTCATTTCATTACTTATATTATTATCTTTTTATTAATTCCATCATTAATCAATTTCCTTTCTTATTTTTGCAGCCCAAGCTTATAAATTCAAGGACATCAGTACTTGTCAATCCTAGATTGGGACACAATAAGGCTATCTACTCTTCCATCAAAGCGTGTAGATCAGCCTTACATCAAGTGGTAATCAGAGCATAGTTGGATTGACAACAAAAGTGTCATTAGCGTGCAAAGCAAAAGAAAAACAGAAGAAAAGACTCCTTCAACAAAATTGGACTGCAAAAAGAAAAGAAAAGACAAAAAGAAAGAAAATCAGAAAGAAAGAAAAAGAAAATTCAAAAGAGAAAACAAGCCAAGGAAAAGTGCTCTACCATTGCAAAGTATATCAAAGAGGCCATCTACACTAAGAGATAACCTTATTGTTTATTGAGAAAGGTTGCAGTAAGTGTTGTTTCTTGAATTGTAAGTCACCTCTTCCTTTTTCATCCTTTCATTTTCCTTGTCTTCAACAATTTCTTTCTTTTAATACCTTTAAATCCTTTCTTTACCTTTTCCATTTCTTCTATTCTTTCTACCCTAACCTATTGCAGCCGACGCACACAAGGAAGGAATTAACTTGCTAAAATCTTGAGTAAGTTCCTCAAAGGACTTAGCAAGAGAAATTTGAGTGGAAAAAGGCTATTGAGATAGTGAGATCAGAAGTGGAATTATTAAAAGCCATAATTATATATTCCCGAGAGTAAACACGAGTGTTGAGTAGAGTGATCTTATTTTTTCTTTGGAGTGAACTTGTGAGACTTTGTGAGTGTGCTGGTAGGTTTATTTTGTTTTATTTACTAACCATGTCTCAAAGTCCTAAAGGAAATACATGTCAACCCAATTTGCAAATGCAAGCACTGATTCCTTAATTTCAAGGAAAACTGATCCGGAAGCATATCTTGAATGGGAAAACAAGGTGGAACATGTTTTCAGTTGCCATAACTATTCTGAACTCAATAAAGTAAGATTGGCAAGCATGGAGTTTGTTGATTATGCTTGATATGGTGGGATTAACTTACTATTACTCGGAGGAGGAATGGAGAGAGACTAATTTCAACATGGCTCGAAATGAAAGGTATCATGCGTAAACGTTTCATTCCTACTCATTATCATCGGGACATGTTTAAGAAATTACAGAACCTAAAGCAAGGCCAAGGAGTGTAGAGGATTACTATAAGGAAATGGAAATGACAATGATCCGAGTCAATTGAGGAGGATCGTGAAGCAACCATGGCTCGATTTCTATCGGACTTAATCCCGAGATTGCCAACACACTAGAGTTGTACCATTACATAAACTTGATGAAATAGTGCAAATGGCTATGAAAATAGAGAGGCAACTAGGAGAAGATCTCGCACTACCATGCTTCTAGATGGAGTCCTAACAATTGAAGAAGTCTACTCCTAATCCTATCAAGGAAAAGGCTGAATCCTCAAATGCTTCCCAACTCAACAAGGATAATCAAGGAAAAGAGATCCCTGAACGATCAAGAGACATCCGTTGCTTTAAATGTCTTGGGAGGTGGCATGTATCCACACAATGTCCAATCGAAACAACCATGCTACTACTTGGAAATGGAGAGATTGAATCTGACCATGAAGAAGAAGAAGCGCCACCACCACCAACAAAGTTGAGGAAGAACCCGAAATTGGTGCTCCGGTGGAAGTTGAAGCCCTAGTGGTCAAAAGAAGTCTATGTACTCAAGTGGTAGAAGATAATGCACAACGGGAAAACATCTTTCATACACGCTACCATGTGAATGAAAAGGTGTGTTTCATGATCATAGACGGTGGAAGTTGTACCAACGTGGCAAGTACCAATATGGTGGAGAAATTGGGATTAAAAATGTTGAAGCATCCAAGTCCCTACAAATTACAATGGTTAAATGAACGAGGAGAACTTAATGCCAACAAATAGGTGGTGGTTCCTTTCTCCATTGCTAAGTACAAGGATGAGGTTATGTGCTATGTTGTTCTATGCATGCTAGCCATTTACTCCTTGGAAGACCATGGCAATATGATAGGAGACCATTCATGATTGTTTTACAAATCAGTATTCATTCAACCATGGAGGGAAGAAGATCATCCTAACACCCTTTACACCTAAACAAGTCCAAATTGATCAAATCAAGATAAAACAACAAATCAGATAAAACAGTGTTGAGGACATGAGGAAAGGAAAATCGAAGTTAATAGAGGAGGAAACCAGCCCAAAACAAGTTCTTGTACATCTAAGTGCTTGTCACAAAGATGTCTATTGACAAGACGCAAAGTTGATGCTAATTTTCTAACCTTAACAAAACAAGAGTTTCCTTTGATTTGCAGGATGAACCAAGCAACATAATCCATCAATTTGGTGAACTAAAGGATATGACTTTTCAAGAGCCAAGAGGTGCGACCATTGAAGAGCAAAGAATGGTAACTCTTCATCCAAAGGACGAGATCCATCAAGAATCAAGAGTCATGCCTATTAAAAACCAAGGGAAATTATTTTTCATCCAAAGGGTGTGACTTATGAGGACAACACCATTCCAAGAGTCATAACCTTTCATGAATCAATACATCTATCTATGGAAAGGGGCATGATTTTAGATACAAAAGGGCACCAACGTTCTAAGCCAAATGTCTTCAATAGACATGAACTTTGAACCTACATTTTTTAGGAAGTATTTCTTAACTTAATTTTGTTTAATCACATCCATACTAATGAAAGGTTTTCTTTCTTTTCAGATCAATAACTTACAAGGCATTGTTCGAAAGATATGAACCTTTTTACAATGGTACTTATCGAATGGAAGGACTCAAGGAATAGAAGATCTTTCGATTTGAGGACAAATCGATTAAAAGAAGGGGAGGATGATGCGATCCAATTCAGTTGGGGATATTCCACCCTTACAAGGGGAAATACTTTCTAACTTTACACATATATATGCTTATTTCAAATATTTTAATATAGTTTTTCATCTACATATACTATATCTATAGTTATTATGATGATAACTTATACATTATATAAGTACATTTACTTAGTTTATTTCTTTATGTTATGCATGTAGGTATATTCGGCCAACACTTTAAATTGGAGCTAAATGGAGCATGCAACAGCTAGGATACTTACATGAGAAAGATTAGGAGAGCATAAGGAGTAATTTGGTAAAACTTATTTTGAGGCCGTGAGCTCATAGCTAGATTGAGCTGAAGAATTGAGCTACAAGATGACTTCATTTCAGCTGGGGAGCTGCACCATCATCATCACCACTTACGACACTTCAAATATGTCCTAAGTCAAAATTTGAAATCGTACCTTTTCGCGAATAGGTTCCAACTCAAGACTTACTTTTTCACAAGGAGCTGCCATAATATTCACCATGCTACAAGTCACCTATGGCCATCTCACCTTTAGCTCATTCACACCATAAGTAGCTCAAACATTAAGGGACTTTCTCAAACATTGTGACCTTTCATGAATGATGCTGCCCATGAAGATGCCTTTACATCAAGAGCATACTGATGAAGACATTGTAATAATTGGACGTTTAAAACACAAGGAACATGATATAAAATCTCCATGTCTATTCGGCCACACACATGCCATGCACATGAGAGTTTTTGGCGCCAACATGAGAGACACAACACCATTCGACCAAGTGAGATGTTCCCTCATCATTGCCGAATCATCAAGCCCCTTCATGAAGGGATAGCCAAACCATCACAAGCCCAAAGGACTTAATCATTCATTTGAAGCATTATGTATCTTCCTATAGTCATGTATCTAGCCGAAACAATATGTAACCATTCGACCAAGCCCTCTCATTTCCTATAAATAAAGTGGCTTGCCTTCATTTGTACTCATCTAATCTCATATATTAAAATTACTCCTGTGAGTTAAGTTCTCTTCAAAGTTCTTTGTGAACTTTATCGATTAAACAAGTATAGTTCCTATACTTATGGCATCATTCCTTCCATCTTGATTCCTAAATTCCTAGATTGATATCTAGTGGGTTGAAGACACTATTACCACCCCTCAAGCAAGTTTGTGAAGACCGGGATTGTGCTTCATATCATAGTTTCCTCTTTGGAGTGTTTGAGATACAACATCACCACCATTGCGTTTCATCATCAACATCATCCATCTCTTCCATCAATTTCGCAGCATCTCTATCCTTTCTTTATTTCATTTCATTCTTATTCTTTAATTTCATTACTTATATTATTATTCCTTTTATTAAGTCCATCATTAATCATATTTCCTTTCTTATTTTGTGCAGCCCAAGCTTATAAATTCAAGGACATCAGTACTTTCAATCCTAGATCGGACACAATAAGGCTATCTACTCTCTTCCATCAAAGCGTGTATATCAACCTTACATCATCCATCTTCTCTTAAAAAGCCAAGAGATGACAAACCTGATGATGTGATCGCAACATCACAGATGGATTTGAAGTAATGCTCAAGGACCTATTACTCGTGCAAAAGCTAAACATTCAGGGAAGTACTTTCTCATAAGTGTCTTAATGTTTTTAAATCTTTTAATGAGAAATAACCCTTAGATAATAGGTTGTTTAATATATTACATATTGAATATTAAATAACCTATAGTTCAAATTCTTATATTATACATTATATAAGTGGATACATACTTAGTTATTTCTTTATGTATGCATGTAGGTATATTCGGCCAACACTTGGGAGCTAAATTGGAGCTAAATGGAGCATGCAACAGCTAGGATACTTACATGAGAAAGATTAGGAGAGCATAAGGAGTAATTTGGTGAAAACTTATTTTGAGGCCGTGAGCTCATAGCTAGATTGAGCTGAAGAATTGAGCTACAAGATGACTTCATTTCAGTTGGGGAGCTGCACCATCATCATCACCACTTAGGACACTTCAAATATGTCCTAAGTCAATTTGTGAAATTGTACCTTTTCGCGAATAGGTTCCAACTCAAGAGTTACTTTTTCACAGGGAGCTGCCATAATATCACCATGCTACAAGTCACCTATGGCCATCTCACCTTTAGCTCATTCACCATAAGTAGCTCAAACATGAAGGGACACCTTTCTCAAACATTGTGACCTTTCATGAATGATGCTGCCCATGAAGATGCCTTTACATCCAAGAGCATACTGATGAAGACATTGTAATAATTGGACGTTTAAAACAACAAGGAACATGATATAAAATCTCCATGTCTATTCGGCCACACATGCCATGCACATGAGAGTTTTTGGCGCCAACATGAGGAGACACACACCATTCGACCAAGTGAGATGTTCCCTCATCATTGCCGAATCATCAAGCCCCTTCATGAAGGGATAGCCAAACCATCACAAGCCCAAAGGACTTAATCATTCATTTGAAGCATTATGTATCTTCCTAAAGTCATGTATCTAGCCAAAACAATATGTAACCATTCGACCAAGCCCTCTCATTTCCTATAAATAGAGTGGCTTGCCTTCATTTGTACTCATCTAATCTCATATATTAAAATTACTCCTGTGAGTTAATTTCTCTTCAAGTTCTTTGTGAACTTATCGATAAACAAGTATAGTTCCTATACTTGTGGCATCATTCCTTCCATCTTGATTCCTAAATTCCTAGATTGATATCTAGTGGGTTGAAGACACTATCACCACCCCTCAAGCAAGTTGTGAAGACCGGATTGTGCTTCATATCATAGTTTCCTCTTTGGAGTGTTTGAGATACAACATCACCACCATTGCGTTTCATCATCAACATCATCCATCTCTTCCATCAATTTCGCAGCCATCTCTATCCTTTCTTTATTTCATTTCATTCTTATTCTTTAATTTCATTACTTATATTATTATTCCTTTTATTTAGTCCATCATTAATCATATTTACTTTCTTATTTTGTGCAGCCCAAGCTTATAAATTCAAGGACATCAGTACTTATCAATCCTAGATCGGGACACAATAAGGCTCTCTCTCTTCCATCAAGCGTGTAGATCAACCTTACATCATCCATCTTCTCTTAAAAAGCCAAGAGATGACAAACCTGATGATGATCGCAACATCACAGATGGATTCTGAAGTAATGCCTCAGGACCTATTACTCGTGCAAAAGCTAAACAATTCAGGGAAGTACTTTCTCATAAGTGTCTTAAGTTTTTAAATCTTTTAATGAGAAATAACCTTAGATAGGTTGTTTAATATATTACATATTGAATATTAAATAACCTATAGTTCAAATTCTTATTATACATTATAGTGGATACATACTTAGTTATTTCTTTATGTTATGCATGTAGGTATATTCGGCCAACACTTGGGAGCTAAATTGGAGCTAAATGGAGCATGCAACAGCTAGGATACTTACATGAGAAAGATTAGGATAATAAGGAGTAATTCGGTGAAAACTTATTTTGAGGCCGTGAGCTCTTAGCTAGATTGAGCTGAAGAATTGAGCTACAAGAGACTTCATTTCAGTTGGGGAGCTGCACCATCATCATCACCACTTAGGACACTTCAAATATGTCCTAAGTCAAAATTGTGAAATTGTACCTTTTCGCGAATAGGTTCCAACTCAAGAGTTACTTTTTCATAGGGAGCTGCCATAATATTCACCATGCTACAAGTCACCTATGGCCATCTCACCTTTAGCTCATTCACACCATAAGTAGCTCAAACATGAAGGGACACCTTTCTCAACATTGTGACCTTTCATGAATGATGCTGCCCATGAAGATGCCTTTACATCCAAGAGCATACTGATGAAGACATTGTAATAATTGGACGTTTAAAACAACAAGGAACATGATATAAATCTCCATGTCTATTCGGCCACACACATGCCATGCACATGAGAGTTTTTGGCGCCAACATAAGGAGACACAACACCATTCGACCAAGTGAGATGTTCCCTCATCATTACCGAATCATCAAGCCCTTCATGAAAGGATAGCCAAACCATCACAAGCCCAAAGGACTTAATCATTCATTTGAAGCATTATGTATCTTCCTAAAGTCATGTATCTAGCCGAAACATTATGTAACCATTCGACCAAGCCCTCTCATTTCCTATAAGAGTGGCTTGCCTTCATTTGTACTCATCTAATCTCATATATTAAAATTACTCTTGTGAGTTAATTTCTCTTCAAAGTTCTTTGTGAACTTTATCGATTAAACAAGTATAGTTCCTATACTTGTGGCATCATCCTTCCATCTTGATTCCTAAATTCCTAGATTGATATCTAGTGGGTTGAAGACACTATCACCCCCCTCAAGCAAGTTTGTGAAGACCGGGATTGTGCTCATATCATAGTTTCCTCTTGGAGTGTTTGAGATACAACATCACCACCATGCGTTTCATCATCAACATCATCCATCTCTTCCATCAATTTCGCAGCCATCTCTATCCTTTCTTTATTTCATTTCATTCTTATTCTTAATTTCATTACTTATATTATTATTCCTTTATTAAGTCCATCATTAATCATATTCCTTTCTTATTTGTGCAGCCCAAGCTTATAAATTCAAGGACATCAGTACTTGTCAATCCTAGATCGGGACACAATAAGGCTATCTACTCTCTTCCATCAAAGCGTGTAGATCAACCTTACATCATCCATCTTCTCTTAAAAAGCCAAGAGATGAAAAACCTGATGATGTGATCGCAACATCACAGATGGATTCTGAAGTCAGCCTCAAGGACCTATTACTCGTGCAAAAGCTAAACAATTCAGGGAAGTACTTTCTCATAAGTGCCTTAATGTTTTTAAACCTTTAATGAGAAATAACCCTTAGATAATAGGTTGTTTATATATTACATATGAATATTAAATAACCTATAGTTCAAATTCTTTTTATACATTATATAAGGATACATACTTAGTTATTTCTTTATGTTATGCATGTAGGTATATTCGGCCAACACTTGGGAGCTAAATTGAAGCTAAATGGAGCATGCAACAGCTAGGATACTTACATGAGAAAGATTAGGAGAGCATAAGGAGTAATTTGGTGAAAACTTATTTGAGGCGTGAGCTCATAGCTAGATTGAGCTGAAGAATTGACTACAAATGACTTCATTTCAGCTGGGGAGCTGCACCATCATCATCACCACTTACGACACTTCAAATATGTCCTAAGTCAAAATTGTGAAATCGTACCTTTTCGCGAATAGGTTCCATTTCAAGAGTTACTTTTCACAGGGAGCTGCCAAATATCACCATGCTACAAGTCACCTATGGCCATCTCACCTTTAGCTCATTCAGACCATAAGTAGCTCAAACATTAAGGGACACCTTTCTCAAACATTGTGACCTTTCATGAATGATGCTGCCCATGAAGATGCCTTTACATCCAAGAGCATACTGATGAAGACATTGTAATAATTGGACCTTTAAAACAACAAGGAACTTGATATAAAATCTCCATGTCTATTTGGCCACACACATGCCATGCACATGAGAGTTTTTGGCGCCAACATGAGGAGACACAACACCATTCGACCAAGTGAGATGTTCCCTCATCATTGCCGAATCATCAAGCCCCTTGATGAAGGGATAGCCAAACCATCACAAGCCCAAAGGACTTAATCATTCATTTGAAGCATTATGTATCTTCCTAAAGTCATGTATCTAGCCGAAACAATATGTAACCATTCGACCAAGCCCTTTCATTTCCTATAAATAGAGTGGCTTGCCTTCATTTGTACTCATCTAATCTCATATATTAAAATTACTCATGTGAGTTAATTTCTCTTCAAAGTTCTTTGTGAACTTTATCGATTAACAAGTATAGTTCCTATACTTGTGGCATCATTCTTCCATCTTGATTCCTAATTCCTAGATTGATATCTAGTGGGTTGAAGACACTATCACCACCCCCAAGCAGTTTTTGAAAACCGGATTGTGCTTCATACATAGTTTCCTTTTTGGAGTGTTTTGAGATACAACATCACCACCATTGCGTTTCATCATCAACATCATCCATCTCTTCCATCAATTTCGCAGCTCTCTCTATCCTTTCTTTATTTCATTTCATTCTTATTCTTAATTTCATTACTTATATTATTATTCCTTTTATTAAGTCCATCATTAATCATATTTCCTTTCTATTTTGTGCAGCCCAAGCTTATAAATTCAAGGACATCAGTACTTATCAATCCTAGATCGGGACACAATAAGGCTATCTCTCTCTCCATCAAAGCGTATAGATCAACCTTACATCATCTTCTCTCAAAAAGCCAAGAGATGACAAACCTGATGATGTGATCGCAACATCACAGATGGATTCTGAAGTCATGCCTCAAGGACCTATTACTCTTGCAAAAGCTAAACAATTCAGGGAAGTACTTTCTCATAAGTGCCTTAATGTTTTTAAACCTTTTAATGAGAAATAACCCTTAGATAATGGTTGTTTTAATATATTACATATGAATATTAAATAACCTATAGTTCAAATTCTTATATTATACATTATATAAGTGGATACATACTTAGTTATTTTTATGTTATGCATGTAGGTATATTCGGCCAACACTTGGGAGCTAAATTGGAGCTAAATGGAGCATGCAACAGCTAGGATACTTACATGAGAAAGATTAGGAGAGCATAATGAGTAATTTGGTGAAAACTATTTTGAAGCCGTGAGCTCATAGCTGGATTGAGCTGAAGAATTGAGCTACAAGATGACTTCATTTCAGCTGGGGAGCTGCACCATCATCATCACCACTTAGGACACTTAAATATGTCCTAAGTCAAAATTTGTGAAATCGTACCTTTTTGTGAATAGTTGCCAACTCAAGAGTACCTTTTCACAAGGAGCTGCTATAATTCACTATGCTAGAAGTCACATATGGCCAGCTCACCTTTAGCTCATTCACACCATAAGTAGCTCAAACATGAAGGGACACCTTTCTTAAACATTGTGACCTTTCGTGAATGATGTTGCCCATGAAGATGCCTTTACATCCAAGAGCATGCTGATGAAGACATTGTAATAATTGGAGGTTTAAAACAACAAGGAACATGATATAAAAGCTCCATGTCTATTCGGCCACACAGCCATGCACATGAGTGTTTTGGTGCCAACATGAGGAGACACAACACCATTCAGCCAAGGGAGATGTTCCCTCATCATTATCGATCATCAAGCCCCTTCATTAAGGGATAGCCGAACCATCACAAGCCCAAATGACTTAATCATTCATTTGAAGCATTATGTATCTTCCTAAAGTCATGTATCTAGCCGAAACATTATGTAACCATTCGGCCAAGCCCTCTCATTTCCTATAAATAGAGTGGCTTGACTTCATTTGTACTAATCTCATCTCATATATTAAAATTACTCTTTTGTGTAATTTCTCTTTAAAGTTCTTTGTGAACTTTATCAATTAAACAAGTATAGTTCCTATACTTGTGGCGTCATTCCTTCCATTTTGATTCCAAAATTCCTAGATTGATATCTAGTGGGAAGACACTATCACCACCCCTCAAGCAAGTTTTGTGAAGACCGGGATTGTGCTTCATAGCATAGTTTCCTCTTTGGCATGTTTGAGATACAACACCACCATTGCCATTTCATCATCACCATCATCCATCTCTTCCATCAATTCTGCAGCCATCTCTATCCTTTCTTTATTTCTTTTCATTCTTATTATTTATTTTTATTACTTATATTATTATCCCCTTTATTAATTCCATTATTAATCATTCTTTTCTTATCTTATTTTGTAGCCTAAACTTATAAATTCAAGGACATCAGTACTTGTCAATCCTAGATCGGGACACAATAAGGCTATCTACTCTTTTCATCAAAGCGTGCAGAACAACCTTACATCACCTGACAAGAAAAGAACGACCAGCAAAGAATGACACCTTCCAGCCCTAAAGATCAAATGATAATTTTTGAGAGGTAGGGAAAGCAAAAAGAAAAGTTGAGAAAGAGGAAAAAGAAAAAGAGGTCACTAGTTACAAAATCCAAAAGAATAATGACCCATGGTAGGTGAGTGAACCTAAATGTGAGAAGAAAAGAGTGACTCAAAATCTTTGTGTGAGCATAAAGAATTGAGAGAAAACCTTATTTACAAACAACCTTGTATCCTTTTTCGCTTTAGGGAATCAATTGTTTCGATTTCTAACATTAACAAGGATTTGCCTAGTGCGTTTTCATCTTTGTTATAGGATTTCGAGAAGTGTTAGGTGTTCCACCTGACGGACTACCATTGGAAGAGGAAACAACACCAAACCAATCTAATTCAAGGTTCCATAATACCTCATCAACATACAATCTTGAAGAAACCAAAAAGTTAGATTTGTTATAAAAAGGTAACATCCAGGAAAACCTTAGTCGTGAAACCATCTTAATGACGAAACATGACTTTAACAACTCCATATGCTTTATAGTTTATGCTCAGGGAATCCATGTAAATGACGAGAAAGTAAAAGTAACACGAGACTAGACCGCACCATCTTCCATCACCAAGAGTTGTCAAATAGTGCTAGGTGACCCTCTTGACGGGTTACCACCTGAAATCCCTAATCACTATGACATATCAATGAAGAGTCACGATTTACGAGAGTCCAATGATCGAGGTAAGAAAAACATAGTATACGATGCACTACCACGAAGGTATAATCTTAAGTATACTATTATTCAGAGAATTGAACATATTAAAAATGTATATCACGATAACTCGGATATTTCAAATATTTCTACCCATACTTTTAAAAGTGTTTTTAATGAGTTTTATCTTGTATATGGGTTTCCTTGCCAACTAAACAGGTTTTACAGTCCACAAATCTCCTCCAAGAATTCTTAATCATGAATCACACTTGGGAGACTTGAGGGATTACTTTAAGAAACCAGTTTACATGGGTTTTAAACACTCATTCCACCACACACGAATAAAACCATGAAAAAAATTATGTGAAGCAATCATATAGAAAGCCAACAGTGGTCGATGCCATGTTGAATTTCAACCTAAACATAAGATTACAAGACTTGTATGCAAAAGAGGATTTCAAGACTACAAGAAATCAGTTCCTACAAAGAAGAAACCTCGACTAAAACGCATAAAGACACATAACATTGATCCTGGTAAATGGTTCACAAGTTATCTTTTCAACACGACTAATTCTCTTTCTCTTGGATTTTCAGATTCGAGGATGAATCCTTTTGAGGAGTGGGGGAATGATACATGCACATGAGTCCATAATACAGGCTTGTTTGGACTAATGTTTCTACACAAACCTATTAGAAGACCAAAGTCTCAAAGATTCAAAGCATATCATTCGGTAAGCATAATGTGAATGAATCATTAAACTATTCAAATGTTCCTCCCTTTAATGTTTCAAATTCAAGGTTGAATCTTTTTGAAGAAAAGGAGGATGATACATGTATCACGAGGCTCACATCAAAGGAAGAAGTAATAATTCTTCCAAATGATCAACTCATCCAAGCTTTGGAAAAGAAGATCAGAACAATAGCAGACTTGCAATGACTTTTTGAATGGTATCCTTATCATATTTGGTCAACATGTCTTCTATAGATAGAACAATATGTCTCTTATCTTTCCAACAGTTCTTTAATCGCATCAATCCAATACCGGGAACTCAGGATACGCTTATTTTAGTGCAGATAGGGCATGTAGAAATTCCTATACGAGATTAATACGTGACTTTGTAAATATTACGATTTTTCAATATTTATATGATTATTTGTAATATAATTTAATATAGGATACCTTATCTTTTAGGATTATTTATTATTTTATTAGAAAATAAGGTTTGGTTAACTATTATTTTAGTTATTATTATTTTTTAGGAGTTAGAGTTAAGACATGTTTAGTTTATTATTATTTTTCATTAGTATTTAAGACCTTTAACTCAGCCCCTATATAAAGCATGCTTCATTCAACTTTGTAAATCAGATTTATTTGATTAATAATACAATGAGAGTTTGTTTTTGCAAGTGATGATTGCCTTGTGCCTTCAAAGCTTCTTATTCTTCTGGAGTTCTTTAAAAATACAAGATTTTTGATGAAATTACATGATTTAAATGAAGATACATGCTCTTGGCTGAATGGTTATGTGTTGGTTCGGCCCTAAGGAAGATTTGAATGCATTTGGAAGTTATTTGGGTGCCAAAATGAAGAGGAAAGAGTCTTTGGCCGAATAGGAAGCATCCCTTGGTGTTTTGGCGCCAATTTGATGTCATATGGAGTGCACATGGTTGAATGATGCACATGGAAGCCTACTTGAATGCACATGGGTCTTCTTTTAATGTTTTGTTGAGGTTGCAACCATAAGATGATGTCTTGAAGTCCATGGGCAGCATAGAGATGAACTAGCTTCAAGGTAAGCTAGGTGAGTGTCTTGGTGCTAACTAGGTGAGCTATAACTTGATGAACTCAAGCTAGTTAGCTTTGGTCTTCTCAGCTCCTCAACTACTCTCCCAGCTACCTTTAGTCCACTTTTCAGCACTTTGGTCTAGAGCTCTCCTCCAGTACTAAGTTCAGCTAATGCTAGCTCCTCCAGCTAAGTGAGCTTTCCTTAGTGTTCCACGAGCTGCCATGATTTTGTGACTGTTTGTGATCTGCATATGATGTCCAAATACTCTACCAAGCTGTCCCAACGTGTGCCATGCTCCAATGTACCTACATTTTACAAAGAAAAAAGGTAATTCATGGCATTAAGCTTCTATGAGCTAATTACCTTGCTGCCGTGCATGATGGTCTTGTGAGAATGCATGACATGAGCTAGGTTATCATCATATACTATATGTGAATAATGTATATGACTTAGGAACTGAAATGATTGCAAATGAGCTAACAAATGAATGATTTAAACATGCTTCCATGTCATGAATGTATTGAAACATACTTAGATGAATGCAAAACGAATATGAAACAATAACAAGCTTGAAGTATCATTGTGTAGCAAATAATATAAACATGTGGATATGTTATATGCATGAAAATCATATAACATGGTATTCATAATAAATGATAAATGGAAACATGTAATAATAATATCCTAAGAAATGATATGTAATCATAGCATATATTTGAATGATACGAAAAACAAGATCAAATAATAATAGGATGGAAATAATAATATGATAATTTATACGAATGTGAATGCATGGTTATGATAGATATAATGTATAAATGATATAATAAGATAGGGTAAAGAAGAACTCCCTTAGAAGCAGGTTGAATAGCATCCATGGTGTGTTCAAGTCATGGAGAAAGTTGGAGCTAGTTTGGATCGTATCATCCTCCCCTTCTTTTAGGCGATTTGTCCTCAAATCGAAGTAGTTTCTCATTGAAGACCTTATTGTTGTATGAAGAATTGAATCCTCATGTTTTCCTCTAATATCAATTCATACGAAACGTTCAATGTTTTGGCTTCAAATCTGGTAACTTCACGTCCTTTGATGGGAGGACACAATGTTTGGGATACATCACATGTCCTTTGAACAGGAGAGACATATCCCTTCACGAACCAACTTGATCATTTTTCTTGATGATTTGAATCATCACAATGCTTTCAAAGGACCTCTATACCTTCATTTTCTCCTTTAATTCATTATGTTTGTTGGTGAAAAGGTTTGTCTCTTGGTTGGAGTCATCATGTCGCTTGGTGAAGATAAGTGTTCTTGAATGACTCCTTGGTGCTGATTTAAATCATCATGTCCTTTCACCTTTCTGCCTATCCAAATTATTGCCTTGAAGGGTGGTATGATTTCTTCACCATAAGGATGAAACAAGTTGCTACAAAATAAATCAAAGTTAGTAAATGAGAAACTATTAACAAGATTAATGGAAATAGCAAACCAGGGTGGATGGTTAATGTGCATTGGTTACTTAATGATGAAACAAAGTTGGTAATTGATTAATTGTATCGCTTGGAACATCCTGCAAGTCAAAGGAAATTTTTGTATTTTGAAGGTTAGAAAAATCTTCATCACCTTACGTCTCATCAATAAACATTTTTGTAACAAGCACTTATGATGTAATGCACTTGTACCTTTTCAAATGATTGTGGGACTAGGAAGGAAGCAAAACAACATGCACAAGTGAATGGCTCAAAAGAGATGGTTAAGGGTGGTAAACGTATGGGTGAATAGGTAGGCCATTAAAATAATGAATGATGGAAGCGGAAGATGGTTGATATGGCTATGGTTATGGCTGATGAAACAAAGGGATGGTTGTGAGGATAGTATCTTAAAGACTCAAAAGAACCAATGCTATAGAGAGCAAAGACCCAGACTTTATTTGCTTCTTTAAGGGGTGGTAATAAGTACTTTGACCCACTAGTTATAGACTAGGAACCAGAAGTATCAAGGTGAAAAAAGGTGGTTGACGCCACAAGTATTAAAAATACTTGACAAGTCGATCAAAGTCACCAGGACTTAAGGAATAGAATAATCTCACTTATATTAATCAAAAAGTCTTATTACAAATGAAATATGATGGTCTATTTATAGTTTTTCAATGGGTTTAGGTCGAATAAACACTTGATGGTTCGGCCAAGGTTGAAACCCCTTTGAATATATGATTTTTTTTATAAAAATACACGATTTAAATGAAGATACATACTCTTGGCCGAATGGTTATGTGTTGGTTCGGCCCTAAGGAAGATTTGAATGCATTTTGAAGTTATTTGGGTGCCAAAATGAAGAGGAAAGAGTCTTTGTCCGAATAGGAATCATCCCTTGGTGTTTTGGCACCAATTTAATGTCACATGGAGTGCACATGCTTGAATGATGCACATGGAAGCCTACTTGAATGCACATGGGTCTTCTTTTAATGTTTTGTTGAGGTTGAAACCATAAGATGATGTCTTGAAGTCCATGGGCAGCCTAGAGATGAACTAGCTTCAAGGTAAGCTAGGTGAGTGTCTTGGTAGCTAACTAGGTGAGCTATAACTTGATGAACTCAAGCTAGTTAGCTTTGGTCTTCTCAGCTCCTCGGCTACTTCCAGCTACCTTTAGTCCACTTTTCAGCACTTTGGTCTAAAGCTCTCCTCCAACTACATGCTAGCTCCTCCAGCTAAGTTTAGCTTTCCTTAGTGTTCCACGAGCTGCCATGATATTTGTGAGCTGTTTGTGAGCTGTATATGATGTCCAAATACTCTAACAAGCTGTCCCAACGTGTGCCATGCTCCAATGTACCTACATTTGCAAAGAAAACAAGGTAATTCATGGCATTGAGCTTCTATGAGCTAATTACCTTGCTGTCGTGCATGATCATGGTCTTGTGAGCTGTGAATGCCTGACATGAGCTAAGTATATCATCATATACTATATGTGAGATAATGTATATGACTTACGAACTGAAATGAATGCAAATGAGCTAACAAATGAATAATTAAGCATGCTGCCATGTCATGAATGTATTGAAACACTAGATGAATGCAAAACGAATATGAAACAATAACATGCTTGAAGTATCATTGTGTAGCAATTAATATAAACATGTGGATATGTTATATGCATGAATATCATATAATATGGTATTCATAATAAATGATAAATGGAAACATGTAATAATAATATCCTAAGAAATGATATGTATCATAGCATATATTTGAATGATACGAAAAACAAGATCAAATAAGCATAGGATGGAATAATAATATGATAATTTCTAAACATGTGAATGCATGGTTATGATAGATATAATGTATAAATGATAATATAAGATAGGGTAAAGAAGAACTCCCTTAGAAACAGCTTTGAATAGCATCCATGGTGTGTTCCAGTCATGGAGAAAGAGCTAGTTTGGATCGTATCATTCTCCCTTCTTTTAGGCGATTTGTCCTCAAATTGAAGTAGTTTCTCATTCAAGATCTTATTGTTGTAGGAAGAATTAAATCCTTATGTTTTCCTCCAATATCGATTCATAAGAAGCGTTCAACGTTTTGGCTTCAAATCTGGTAACTTCACGTCCTTTGATGGGAGGACACAATGTTTGGGATACATCACATGTCCTTTGAACAGGAGAGACATATCCCTTCATGAACCAACTTTGATACAAGAACGTTTTCAACTATAAAGTGAGTAATCTTGAACATCCTTATAATGCATTTACTTTAAACTATCCTTATAATATATACTATTATAATACATATCATGCTTAGGATATTAGTTATGAAGTTAAAAAAAACTTAGTATGAATACATCTTGCATATTGTTATTTTAATATGTTAAGCATGTTAGGGTAGCTTTATAATCATATTAAGCATGATTATGATTTATACATCAAGGCAGCAAACTTATAATGCATTTCGTTAGTTCATAAGCATTCATATTAGCTCTTAAGCCTCATGCATAATCATATACATATTTTGAGATGATATAATTAGCTCATGGCCTTCAAACATAGCTCACATTACCATAAACAAACATGGCAGCAAGGTATTTAGCTCATATAAACTCAAAACCATGGAATTAACTTGTTTCCTTGCACATGTAGGTACATTGGAGCATGATTCACGTTGAGGAAGGTTGGTGAATGATTTGGACGTCATATGCAGCTCACAAACAGCTTACAAAGTACAAGGCAGCTCATGGAACACTAAGGGAAGCTCGATTCAGCTGGAGGAGCTTAAGGCTAGCTAAACTTAACTAGTTGGACTATTTGGAGCTGAGTTACCAAAAGTGATGTCAAAGGTAGCTGAATGTAGCTGAACATAATGTTAAGGAGCTCACAAGGACTTATCTAGGAAGCTTGTTCACAAACAGCCCATGTTTGCTAGCTAGCTCCACAACTCAAGCAAGCTTGAAGGAGACACATGCACGCCCAAGAGAGAGCACATGACCAGCCATCATTCCAAGCACAAGGCTGCACCACAAGGCTTCCTAGAACACCCATGTACCTTGTATATGACCAGCCCCCATGTGCCTTGCATGTGGATCATTTAGGCGCTGAGAAGAAGAGTTCTCTCCCTATTCGGCCAAGCCATGTGTTTTGCATGTGATCAGCCCCCATATGCCTTACATGTGGTTCATTTAGGAGCCAAGATGAAGAATTCTCTGCCTATTCAGCCAAGCATCATGATGCAAGCACATTTTCATCTACAAAGGGAGTACACTTGAACATCCTTATATCGCATTTACTTTATACTAGTCTTAAAATATATGTTCTTATAATACATATCACGCTAAAAATATTAGTTATGTAGTTAAAGAATAACTTAGTATGAATACATCTTGCACATTGTTTATTTTAATATGATAAGCATGTCAGGATAGCTTTATAATCATATTAAGAATGAATATTATTTATACATCAAGGCAGTATAATGAATTTTGTTATTTCATATGTATTCATATTAACTCTTAAGCCTCATGCATAATCTTACACATATTATGAGATGATATAATTAGCTCATGGCCTTCAAACTTAGCTCACATTACCATAATCAAACATGACAACAAGGTATTTAGCTTGTCTTAGCTCAATATCATGGACTTACCTTGTTTCCTTGCACATGTAGGTACATTGGAGCATGATGCACGTTGAGGTATCTTGGTGAATGATTTGGACTTCATATGCAGCTCAAAAACATCTTACAAAGTACAAGGCAGCTCATGGAACACTAAGGGAAGCTCGATTCAGCTGGAGGAGCTTAAGGCTAGCTAAACTTAGCTAGTTGGACTATTTCGAGCTGAGTTGCCAAAAGTGATGTCAAAGGTAGCTGAATGTAGCTAAACATAATGTTGAGGAGCTCACAAGGACTTAGCTAGGAAGCTTGTTCACAAACAGCCCATGTTTTCTAGCTAGCTCCATAACTCAAGCTAGCTTGAATGAGACACATGCACGTCCAAGAGAGAGAGCATGACCATCCATCATTCCATGCACAAGGCTGCACCACAAGGCTTCCTATAACACCCATGTGCCTTGCATATGACCAGCCCTCATGTGCCTTGCATATGGTTCATTTAGGCGCCAAGATGAAGAGTTCTCTCCCTATTCGGCCAAGCATCAACTATCATCCAAATTGGCGCTAACATGAAGTGACACGATAACTATTCGGCAAAGGGATATTACCCTCCATTTAAATTGAATTGTCATCTCTATTTAGCATTAAATTATGTCTCTATAGGAAGGCACAAGGCTGGCTGAATCTCCTTGTAATTATTCGGCCATATCTCTCCATTTCCTATAAATAGGAAAGTATTCATCATTTGTAATCAGACCTTTTGTTTAATTAAAGTGAGATTATTCTCTTCCTTAAGTCATGGTGACTTTTTTTGACTTATCAAGTATAATTTATACTTGTGGCATTAACCCCTTCTCTTTTCACCTTAATACTTCTGGTTCCTAGTTCTTTATAACTAGTGGGTCAAAGTACTTCATACCACCCCTTAAAGAAGCAATATAAAGTCTGGGTCTTTGCTATATATAGCATTGGTTCTTCTTTGAGTCTTCTTTAAGATACTATCCTCACAACCATCCCTTTGTTTCATAAACCATAACCATAGCCATATCAACCATCTTCCGCTTCTATCTCTCAATTAAACAGCCCACCTAATCACCTATACGTTTACCACCCTTAACCATTTTGTTTTGAGCCATTCACTTTGCAGGTTGTTTTACTTCCTTCCTAGATCCACAATCATTTGTTAAGGCATCAAAAGAGACTTACATTAAGTGGTATCAGAGCTATTGGTGGAAGAAAGCAACTTGCAACAACAACAAAATGAAAAATACAAAAAGAAGTGCAAAGTCAAAGAAAAAGAAAAATCAGAAAAGAAAGTGAAGCACTCAAAAGAAAGAAAAATCCAGCACTCAAACGAACAAAAAGCAAAGAAAAGAAAAGAAAGAAGTTGAAGCACTCATCAACAATTCTCATCACCAAGCAAGTCAAGTAAGTCATTTTAAATTGATTGTGGTGATAGAAGATTGTGAAGTGACTTGTGTAAGTAACCCCTTTTGTTCTTTTCTTTCTATTTCTAAGCCACCCTTTCATTATATTTTTTCCCCTTCCTACTAACCCTTTTGCAGCTGACGCTAAACAAGTAAAATTTACTTGATATAGTCTTGAGTAAAGTTCTCTAGAACTTGAGACAAGAGAATCGAGAGGAAAAAGGCTGGAGAGTGTGTGAGATCAGAAGAGGACAAGTAAAATCCATTAAAGTCCTGGAGTGAAAACATGAGCGAATTGAGTGACATCACGTTTTCTTTGAGTGACTCATGAGGCTTTGTGAGAGTATATTATGGTAAGGTCTTTTACACATCTTATTCTTTTAATATTTTCTAACCATGTCTCGGAGTTCAGGACGATCACCAGAAAGAGAAGCCCCTAACTTCCAAACCCAAGCTATTATGCATTAAATGGCAAGATTACTGAAATTAGAATTGGAGCCTTTGCAAGATCGTATGGATCAATTAGAAGCATCCTTAGGAAACCGGAGAGTAAATCGCCCTAGAATGGAATAAGAATTAGAAGAAGAGGAGGCTGAAGTAACATCAGTAACAAGAAGAGATGTTCATAGAAATCAGAATGACAACTTCAGCAACATCAAAGTGACCATTCCTCCATTTCAAGGACGAACAGATCCTGAAGCCTATCTGGACTGGGTAATCAAAATAGAACACATTTTCGAATGTCAAAATTATACGGAACAAAAGAAGGTCAGGCTTGCTGCTATGGAATTCGTGGACTATGCCTTAGTTTGGTGGAACCAATTGGTAAGTTCAAGAAGACGAAATGGTGAACGCCCCATCACTACATGGGAAAAAATGAAAGCCATTATGAGGAAAAGGTTCGTGCCTACTCACTATCACCGAGATCTTTATCATAAACTACAAAATTTGAAACAAGGAAGCAAGAGCGTTGAAGATTATTTCAAAGAAATTGAGACAGCCATGATCCGAGCCAATGTGGATAAAGATAGAGAAGAAAAAATGGCAAGGTTCTTATCGGGCCTAAATCTTGATATTGCTAACCTTGTTGAACTTTAGCATTATGTAGAGATTGAAGAGATGGTATATGTGGCCATGAAAATTGAAAGACAACTCAAAAGGAAATCCTACACTAGGAGCAGTCCAAATTCAGCCACTAAATGGAAGTAAGAACCTATTACTTTCTGGAAGCAAACTCCAGTCCAAACAAAGGATCGTGCAGAGGTACCCAAAATTATACAAATGGGCGAATCTAGCAAGGGTAAAGAAAAGAAAACCAGCACTTTCGAGAGATTAAGAGATATCAAATGTTTCAAGTGTTTTGGAAAATGACATGTTGCTAGTCAATGTCCCAACCGAAATGCCATGATGGTACTTGAAAATGGAGATATTGTATCGGATTCTAACGAGCCTATTTTTGATGAGGAACCTGAAACAATGCAAGACGAAGAAACTAAGAAAATGTAGATCATGGTGAGATGCTTGTTTTAAAAAGGTGCATACAATCACAAACATCCCAAGAGGATATTAAAAGAAACAATATTTTCCATACAAGATGCCATGTCAAGGACAAGGTTTGCACAATGATCATCGATGGAGGAAGTTGCACAAACATAGCCAGCACTCTTATGGTTGAAAAACTTGGATTGGCAACGTCAAAGCATCCTACTCCATATAACCTCCAATGGCTCAATGAAGGAGGTGAGTTAAACGTTACCAAATAGGTTCTAATTCCTTTTTCAGTTGGTAGGTATAAGGATGAGGTGCTTTGTGACATTGTCCCTATGCATGCTAACCACATCTTACTTGGAAGACCATGGCTGTATGACAAAAGGGCCATTCATGATTGTTATCACAATCAATACACTTTTAAGCATGATGGGCGCAAGGTAACCTTGGTGCCTTTAACGCCTAAAGAAGTAAAACAAGATCAATTGTATATACGAAAGAGTGTACAAGCATGGCTGATGTGATCCAATTCAGCATCATATTTACCATGGCTATTCCAACCTCTCCAGGGAAGAAACTTTCTATCTTTATACCTATAGATGCTTATTTCATATGTTATAAGATAGTTATTTTCATCTATATATATTATACCTATAGTTATTATGATAATAAGTTAACCATTTATATATGAGATACAAGTTATTATCATATAGTATAGTCACAATCTTATAATATACACATTATATAAGCTTATATACTTAGTTTATTTCTTTATGTTATGCATGTAGGCACATTCGTCCAACACATGGGAGCTACATTAAAGCTAAATGGAGCATGTAACAGCAAGTAAACTTACATGGGATCGATTAGGAGAGCACAAGAAACAATTGGTGAAAAGTTGTCCGGAGGCCGTGAGCTCATAGCTAGATTGAGTTGAAGATTTGAGCTACAAGATGACCTTATTTCAGCTGGGGAGTTACACTATCATCATCACCACTTAGGACACTTCAAATATGTCCTAAGTCAAAATTTGTGAAATCGTACCTTTTCGCGAATAGTTGCCACCTCAAGAGGTACCTTTTCACAAGGAGCTGTACAAACGTTCACCATGTCACAAGTCATCTATGGCCAGCTCACCTTTAGCTCATTCACACCATAAGCAGCTCAAACATGAAGAGACACCTTTCTCAAACATTGTGACCTTTCATGAATGATGCTGCCCATGAAGATGCCTTTTCATCTAGGAGCACGTTGGTGAAGGAATTGCTAGCATTGGAAGTTTAAATCACCAAGAGGCATGAGATAGAGCTCCAAGCCTATTCGATCACACCACATGCCTTGCACATGGAAGCTTTGGTACATGGAAGCTTTGGCGCCAAACATGATAAGGCACATGACTATTCAACCAATGAGAGGAAATTGGCACCAAGATGAACAAGCATGAACCATTCGGCCAAGGGAGATGTCTCTCCACCCTTTGACCGAATCATTAAGGCCTTACATGAAGAGTTAGTCGAACCATCACAAGCCCAAAGGACTTAATCATTCATCTCAAGCATTATGTATTTTCCTAAAGACATGTATCTAGCCGAAACATCATGTAACTATTCGGCCAAGCCCTCTCATTTCCTATAAATAGAGTGACTTGCCTTCATTTGTACTCATCTCATCTCTTATATAAAACATACTCTTGTGAGTTAATTTCTCTTCAAAGTTCTTTGTGAACTTTATCGATTAAATAAGTATAGTTTCTATACTTGTGGCGTCATTCCTCTCATTTTTGATTCCAAAATTCATAGATTGATATCTAGTGGGTTGAAGACACAATCACCACCCCTCAAGCAAGTTTGTGAAGACCGGGATTGTGCTTCATAGCATAGTTTCCTCTTTGGCGAGTTTGAGATACAACATCACCACCATCTTCATTTCATCATCAACATCATCAACATCCTTCATCAAGACGATCATCAATCCCATAATTCCGCAGCCATCTCTATTCTTATTCTTTCATTCCATTACTTATATTATTATTCATTTCTTAAACCCATTATTAATCATATTTCTTTCTTATTATTTTTGCAGCCCAAGCTTATTAATTCAAGGACATCAGTACTTGTCAATCCTAGATCGGGACACAATAAGGCTATCTACTCTTTTTATCAAAGCGTGTAGATTCGCCTTACATCAAGCGGTAATCAGAGCATAGTTGGATTGACAACAAAAGTGTCATTTGGCGTGTAAAGCTAAAGAAAAAGACTCCTACATCAAAATTGGAGTGCAAAAAGAAAGAAAAAGACAAAAAGAAGAAAAAAATTCAGAAAAGAAAAAAAGAAATTTCAAAGAGAAAGCAAGCCAAGGAAAGTGCTCTACCATTACAAGTACATCAAAGAGACCATCTACACTAAGAGAAGATAACCTTATTGTTTCTTGAGAAAGGTTGCAGTAGTGTTGTTTCTTGGATTGTAAGTCACATCTTTCTTTTCTACCTTCATTTTCCTTGTTTTCAACCATTTATCTTTTAATACCTTTAAATCCTTTCTCTATCTTTCCATTTCGTCTATTCTTGCTACCCTAACCTATCTGCAGCCGACGCACACAAGGAAGGAATTAACTTGTTCTAATCTTGTGTAAGTTCTTCAAAGGACTTAGCAAGAGAAATTGAAGTAGAAAAAGGCTATTGAGAGAGTGAGATCAGAATGGGAATTGTTAAAAGCCAAATATATATATATATATATATTCTCGAGAGTAAACACGAGTGTTGAGTGGAGTGATCTTATCTTTCTTTGGAGTGAAATTGTGAGACTTTGTGAGTGTGCTGGTAAGGTTTATTTTTGTTTTATTTACTAACCATGTCTCAAAGTCCTAAAGGAAATACAGGTCAACCCAATTTGCAAATGCAAGCACTAATTGGAGAAATGTTAAGATGTTTCGAACATAATTTGATGCTCTCCATGAGAAACTAGACCAAAGACAAGATCAACCACAAACCAAAAACAATGATACTCCTCGGAGGTAACAACCTCTTCCAGAAGATGATGTTCCAAATCCTTATGATGATGAAGAACCAGCATTGATACAAGAACCTAGGTGTGCCAATGTTGATGATAATATGAGCAACATCAAAATCAAAATTCCTCAATTTCAAGGGAAGACTGATCCAGAAGCCTATCTTGAATGGGAAAACAAGGTGGAACATGTGTTTAGTTGCCATAACTATTCCAAACTCAAGAAAGTAAGATTGGCAGCTATGAAGTTTATCGATTATGCTTTGATATGGTGGGATCAACTTACTATTACTCGGAGGAGGAATGGAGAGAGACCAATTTCAACATGGCTCGAAATGAAAGGTATCATGCGTAAACGTTTCATTCCTACTCATTATCACCGAGACATGTTTCAGAAATTGCAGAATTTGAAGCAAGGCCAACGGAGTGTGGAGGATTATTATAAAGAAACGGAAGTGGCAATGATCTGAGTCAATATTGAGGAGGATCGTGAAGCAACCATGGCTAGATTTCTAGATGGACTCAATCCTGAGATTGCCAACACACTAGAATTGTATCATTATATCAAACTTGATGAAATAGTGCAAATGGCTATGAAAATAGAAAGGCAACTACGGAGAAGACCTATCTCTTGTACTTCAGTGCCTACATCTTCAAGATGGAGTCCAAACAACAATTTGAGGAAGTCTACCCCTATTCCTACCAAAGAGAAGGCTGAATCATCAAATGCTTCCCAAATTGGTAAGGAGAATCGAGGAAAAGAGATCTCTGAACGATCAAGAGACATCCGTTGCTTTAAATGTCTTGGGAGGGGACATATATCCACACAATGTCCCAACAGAAACACCATGTTAATACTTGGAAATGGTGAGATCGAATCTAACCATGAAGAAGAAGAAGCGCCACCACCACCAAAAGAAGTTGAGGAAGAAACAAAATTAGTGCTCCAGTGGAAGGTGAAGTGATGCGATCATGTTTTGCACCAACTTTCTTCATGACACAATCACATCATTGAAGATTCATCATGCTCATATAAGGGAGTTATACCTTACTTTATATATATTTACTCATTTATGCACTATATATTATTAGCATACATTTGCATCTTAAACTATGCTTGAATAATCATATGTTATCATTCACTTGCAACTATATGATTTTCATGCATAACATATGTTTTCACATCTTTACTTAGCTTTATATTATGTTTACATATGTTTTAGATTCATTTATTATGTTTGCATTTCATTTAGATATCATGGCAGCATGTATTCATTCATTCATTAACTCATGTCATGTTTTCTAGCTCATGTTATGTTTATATTAGCTCACTAGCTTCAAATCCATGATTCTTTAGCTCATTTGCATGCATGCATCTATTTTCTAGCTCATATATGTTTTCTTAAAGCTCATAAACGTCCTATGCCTTTTATCTAGCTTATATACATGTTATCTTAGCTTATAGATGATCATTCATAGCTTATATCACTCAAACACCTCACGACATCATGCATTTTACCTTAAATGAGCTCACACATTGCTTACTTGGTTTGTTTGTTAATTCCTATAGGTGAAACACAAAGCAAGGCATATTATGGTAGCTTGGTTAGCTAAAAGGATAAGCATAGCAGCTCACACTAGCTCTTGAACGTTATGGCAGCTCATTTCATCACTTAAGGAGCTTCAACTTAACTGGAGGAGTTAGCATGTAGCTGAACATAGTTGGAGGAGAGCTTTGGACCAAATTGTTGAAAAGTGGACTAAAGGTAGCTGGAAGTAGCTTGGAGAATAGCTGAGGAGCTGAGAAGACCAAAGCTAACTAGCTTGAGTTCATCAAGCTATAACTCACCTAGTTAGCTACCAAGACACTCACCTAGCTTACCTTGAAGCTAGTTCATCTCTAGGCTGCCCATGGACTTCAAGACATCATCCTATGGTTACAATCTCACCAAAGCCTTGCAAGAAGACCCAGTGCGTTCAAGTAGGCTGCCATGTGCATCATTCAAGCATGTGCACTCCATGTGACATCAAATTGGCGCCAAAACACCAAGGGATGCTTCCTATTCGGCCAAAGACTCCTTGTGCACTTCCAAATGCATTAGAATCATCCTTAGGGCCGAACCAACACATAATCATTCGGCCAAGAGCATGTATCTTCATTAAAATCATGTATTTTCATCAAAAATCATGTATTTTCAAATGGGTTTCAACCTTGGCCGAACCATCATGTGTCTATTCATCCTAAACCCTTTGAAAAACTATAAATAGGCTAGTGCATTTCATTTGTAAGAATCTCATCTCTTATATAAAACATATTCTTGTGAGTTATTTCTCTTCAAAGTTCTTTGTGAACTTTATCGATTAAGCAAGTATAATTCATATACTTGTGGCGTCATTCTTTCCATCTTGATTCCAAAATTCCTAGATTGATATCTAGTGGGTTGAAGACACTATCACCACCCCTCAAGCAAGTTTATGAAGACCGGGATTGTGCTTCATAGCATAGTTTCCTCTTTGGCGTGTTTGAGATACAACATCACCACCATTTCCATTTCATCATCACCATCATCCATCTCTTCCATCAATTCCGCAGCCATCTCTATCCTTTCTTTATTTCATTTCATTCTTATTATTTCTTTTGATTACTTATATTATTATTCACTTATTAAGTCCATTATTAATCATATTTCTTATCTTATTTTGCAGCCCAAACTTATAAATTCAAGGACATCAGTACTTGTCAATCATAGATCGGGACACAATAGGGCTATCTACTCTCTTCCATCAAAGCGTGTAGATTCGCCCTACATCAAGCGGTAATCAGAGCATAGTTGGATTGACAACAAAAGTGTCATTGGCGTGCAAAGCAAAAAAAGCAAAAAGAAAAAGAAGTTCGAAAAGAAAAAAAGAAAGACTCCAACAACCAACAAAGGGAGTTCAAAATACAAAAAGAAGAACATTCAGAAAAGAAGAAAAAAAAAAGAGAAAGCAAGCCAAGGAAAGTGCTATACCATTGCAAAGTACATCAAAGAGTGATGTGATCCTATCTAGCACCAACTTTTTGCATGACATACTCATCATTGAAATTCCATCAAGCTTAATATAAGGGAGTTCTACCTTACTTTATATTATATATTTACTCATTTATGCACTATATATTATTATGAGCATACATTTTCATATTAGACTATGCTTGAATTATCATAACATATGCATTCATTTATTATGTCCTATGGTTTGCATATTGATTGATATTCATGCATATAATATATAGTTATAATAATAATATTCATTCATTATCATATAATGCATGAGTTATTATTATAATCTATAGTTCACATCTTTATAATATGCACATTCTTATTACTTTATAATAATTTATATACTTAGCTTATATTTATGCTTTCTTTTGTAGGTGCATGTTCGGCCATATGATGGGAGCTGACTTAAAGCTAGCATTAGAGTCCAAGAGCTATGGAAACTTAACTAGGACAACTCCGGGACAGCTCAAGAACATTTTGGAACAAAGTTGCCAGCTGACCCCTGAGCTCATAGCTCACTTGAGCTGGACTTTTGAGCTAGCTAGAGACCTCATTTCAGCTGGAGAGTTGCACCGTCATCTTCACCACACAGAACACTTCAAATATGGTCTATGTCAATTTTTGTGGATTCGTTCCTTTTCGTGAATAGTTGTCATTCCAAAAGGTGCATTTTCACAAGGAGCTGACCTATGACTCATCTTCATGTAATTCATCTATGGCCAGCTCATCTTCAGCTCAAACACTTGAAAAGTAACTTAAATAACTTCCAAATGCATTCAAATCAACCTTAGGGCTGAACCAACACATAACCATTCGTCCAAGAGCATGTATCTTCATTTAAATCATGTATTTTCATCAAAAATCATGTATTTTGAAAGGGGTTTCAACCTTGGCCGAACCATCAAGTATCTATTCGGTCTAAACCCTTTCAAAACTATAAATAGGCTATTGCATTTCATTTGTAACACAACCCTATGATCAATTAAAAATCCTTTGTGAGATTATTCTCTCTTCAAGTTATTTTTAGAACTATATCAATTAAGCAAGCCTTTCTAAAGCTTGTGGCGTCATTCCTTCACCTTGATACTTTTGGTTCCTATCTCCTATAGATACAGGGTCAAAGTCCTTAATACCATACATTATAACGACTTATAAGAAACGGGTCTTTGCTCCTTTATAGCAATGGTTCCTTCTTAGTCTTATAAGATACTATCTATTCATTACCACCTTCCATCATCACTTTCACGCCAACTCCATCAACATTCCATTACTATTTCCATCACCATTATCCATATCCCTTCACACCCATATAATCATCCTTCATCATCAACAAGGCATTCATCCATTACCACCGTTGGAGGTCGAATCCATCATCACTTGAAGGATCATTCTACAACACTTCCGTAGCCCTTCTTTGATAACTATTCTATCCATTTCAATTCTTTCCATTTCCTTTCTTAATTATTCATTTACTTAACCAATTATTCTTCTTTTGTGCAGATTACTTTTCAATTCAAGGTGTAGCATTTGGTGTCTCTCCTAGATCGGGAAACAACAAGGTTGCCAACTTCTCCATTATTGAAGAAGCCTGGTCAGTCTTACATCAAGCGGTAATAAGAGCTTTGGTGGATTGATAATCAAGTGCTGCAACAAAAGCAACAAAAAGAAGAAAAACAAAAAGAAAAGAAAAAAACTCCTACATCAAATTTGGAGTGGAAAAGAAATAAAAGAAAAGAAGAGAATCAAAAGCAAAAGAAAAAGTGAAGCAAAGTTGCAAAGTACACTCGAAGAGAAGCATATTACCATCTGCCAAACAACAAACTAGAAGGAGTTATCCTTGTTGTTTCTTGTAAAGGAAGATAGTAAATGTTGCAACTTGAGTTGTAAGTTATCTTCACTTTCTTACTATTTCATTTCCTTTTCTTTCATCTTTTCCTATTTCATTACCATATAATTTTCTTAACCTTTTTTTTCTATCCTACCCCTATCACAACCATTTCTATCCCTAATCATTCTAAGCCGATGTACAAACTAAAGAAACTTGCTCAATCTTGAGTTAGTTCTTTAAAAGGACCACAAGAGAGAATTGAGAGGTAAAAGGAAAATGAGAGGGTGAGATCAGAAAAAGCCAAGAACATATCCCCGAGTGCAAACACGAGTGTGAGTGGAGTGACATTTTAATTTCTTTGGAGTGTTACTGTGAGGTTTTGTGAGAGTGTTCTTGGTAAGGTCCTTTTACACATTTCCATTATTTATTTCACTAACAATTTTTCATCTTTTCAATGAAGTATGAACAGCAAAGAATGAATGCATTTTACACTCGTTGCCATGTAAATGGTAAAGTGTGTCTTGTAGCTATTGACAGAGGACGTTGTGCAAATCTTGCAAGCACATACATGGTCACGAAGTTGGGACTTACAACATTCAAACATCCCAATCCATATGTTTTGCAAGGATTAAATGAAGATGAAGAGTTAGAAGGCACAAAGCAAGTTGTCATCCCGTTTTCAATTGGCAAATATCAAGATGAAGTTCTTTGTGATGTTGTACCAATGGATGTTGGACATATACTTTTGGGAAGACCGTGGCAATTCGATAGACGAGCAATCCATGATGGGTTTACAAACAGATTTTCTATAACCCATAATGGTAAGAAATTCACTTTGACGCCACTTTCTTCTAGTCAAGTGAATAAAGAGCAGCATCATTTGAAGAAAAGAATGGAATCATTCAAAAACGTTGAAAATATTGAGAATCAAAGAGTAGATGAAGAAAACATTGGAGTTGAAAATGAGAAAGATGAATTTGGAGAAAAAGAGGAGAGTGAAGAACAAATATTATCTAACCTTTATTCTCCTATCCTTTCTTCTATTTTACAGGGCAATTTCAGAGACGTATCTTTTCAAGGTGATGATTCAAGAATCATGGCTTTTGGAGGACTAAAAGATGTGACTTTGAAGAACAAATAGTTGTTACTTTTGGTGGTCAACGAAACATATCTGATGTAAGGTACTTGTACCTTTTCAAATGATTGTGGATCTAGGAAGGAAGCAAAACAACCTGCAAAGTGAATGGCTCAAAATAGAATGGTTAAGGGTGGTAGACGTATGGGTGAATTGGTAGGCTATTTAAATAATGAGTAATGGAAGCGGAAGATAGTTGATAAGGCTATAGTTATGGTGATGAAATAAAAGGATGGTTGTGAGGATAGTATCTTGAAGAGATCTCAAAGAAGAACCAATGCTATATAGAGCAGAGACCCAATCTTTATATTGTTTCTTCAAGGGATGGTGTTAAGTACTTTGACCCACTAGTTATATGAACTAGGAACCAGAAGTATCAAGATGAAAGGAAGGGGTTGACGCCACAAGTATAAAATACTTGATAAGTCGATAAAAAGTCACCAGGACTTAAGAAGAGAATAATCTCACTTTAATTGAATAAAAGGTCTGTTTACAAATGAAATATGCTTTCCTATTTATAGGAAATGGAAGGATATGGCCGAATGATTACAAGAGGTTTCGGCCAGCCCTTGTGCCTCTATGAAATGACATAATTTAATTACAAATAGAGAGGATGGTTCGGTTTAATTGGAGGAAAATATCCTTTGGCCGAATAGTGCTTGTACCCCTTTCAAGTTGGCGCCAAATTGGAGAGAAAGGAGTGCTTGGCCGAATGGTAAGAGGACTCTTCATCTTGGCGCCTAAATGAAGTCACACGCCAATCACATGGTGGTCTGGTCACAAGGCGTGCACATGGTCTCTCTAGGATGCTTGTGGTGTAGCCTTGCGCATGGAATGATGGCTGGTCATGTGTTCCACTTGGGCGTGCATGTGTCTCCTTCCAAGCTAGCTTGAGTGTTGAGCTAGCTAGCAAGAATGGGGCTGTTTATGAATGATCTTCCTAGCGAGTCCTTTTGAGCTCCATAACAACATGTTCAGCTACATTCAGCTACCTTTGTCATCACTTTTAGCAACTCAGCTTCAAATAGTCCAACTAGCTAAGTTTAGCTAGTCTGAAGCTCTTCAGCTGAACTGAGCTTCCTTTAGCATTCCATGAGCTGCCTTGTACTTGTGAGCTGTTTGTGAGCTATGTATGAAGTCCAAATCATTCACCAAGCTACCTCAACGTGTGCCATGCTCCAATGTACCTACACGTGCAAGGAAACAAGGTAAGTTCATGATATTGAGCTAAAACGAGCTAAATACCTTGCTGCCATGTTTGTTTATGGTAATGGGAGCTAAGTATGATGGTCATGAGCTAAGTACATCATCTCCTAATATGTGTAAGATAATGTATAAAGCCTAAGAGTTAATATGAATGCAAATAAACTAATGAAATGCATTATAAGTATGCTGCCTTGATGTATATATAACAATCATGCTTAATATGATAATAAAACTATCCTAACATGCTTAACATATTAAAAATAACAATGTGTAATATGAATTCATACTAAGTTACTTAACTAATATTCTTATCATAATATATATTAATAACATATATTATAAAGCTAATAATAAGTAAATTCAATATAAAGATGTTCAAAAGTACTCCCTTTGTAGATGAAAACGTGATGATATCAATATCTCTTGATGTTTCAAAGATAACGTCGTTTTAAGTTCCAAGAGAAATGTCACTTGAAGTGCCAAGAGTTATGTTCGTTGACATTCCAAGTACATTGGCAATTATAAAAAGAATTCAGCAACCAACTCCCATTAAACATCCACCCTGGTTTGATATGTCCATTTATATTGTCAATAGTTTTTCATTTACTTATTTTGATTCATTTTGCAGCAATTCAATTCATTTCTGTGGCATTATCTTATCAATTTGGGATGACAATGATGATTCAAAAGACACAATTTATCAAGGGAAAGAGCCAAGAGACGTGATACATGGAAGTTTAAAAGACTTATATTTTCAGTTGCCAAAGGATGTGACCCTTCAAACAAAGGACATGACCTTTGAAGAACAAAAGAATGTGTCTTTTGGAGTGCCAAAATTTATGATCGTTCAAAGCAACATATCTTGTGATTCAAAAGACATAACTCTTGGCCATCCAAAAGACATGAACAGGGAGTATATCTTCAACTTACAAATGATTAATACTTCCCCTACTTATGAAAGTTTTCTTTCTTTTCAGGACAAGGAGGTTTAAGGTACTTATTAAGGGTTCATGACTTTTCACAAGGATCCTTTCATAGATCTTTTCGAAAGGGAATGTCTTGAACAAGTTTCTATTGAATGGATATATTTTGAAGACAAAACAACAATGTTTAAATGGAAATACACTAAAGATAAGTCACCTTTCGATTTGAGGACAAATCGCCCAAAAGCAGGGGAAGATGATGTGATCCTATCTAGCACCAACTTTTTGCATGACATACTCACATCATTGAAATTCCGTCAAGCTCAATATAAGGGAGTTCTACCTTACTTTATATTATATTTACTCATTTATGCACTGTATATTATTATGAGCATACATTTTCATATTAGACTATGCTTGAATTATCATAACATGTGCATTCATTCATTATGTCCTATGGTTTGCATCATTGATTGATATTCATGCATATAATCTATAGTTATAATAATATATTCATTCATTATCATATGATGCATGAATTATTATTATAATCTATAGTTCACATCTTTATAATATGCACATTCTTATTACTTTATAATAATTTATATACTTAGCTTATATTATGCTTTCTTTTGTAGGTGTATGTTCGGCCATATGATAGGAACTGACTTAAAGCTAGCATTGGAGTCCAAGAGCTATGGAAACTTAACTAGGACAACTCCTGGACAGCTTAATATCATTTTGGGACAAAGTTGCCAGCTGACCCCTGAGCTCATAGCTCACTTGAGCTGGACTTTTAAGCTAGCTAGAGACCTCATTTCAGCTCGAGAGTTGCACCGTCATCTTCACCACACAGAACACTTTAAATATGGTCTATGTCAATTTTTGTGGATTCGTACCTTTTCACGAATAGTTTTCATTCCAAAAGGTGCCTTTTCACAAGGAGCTGACCTATGACTCATCTTCATGTAATTCATCTATGGCCAGCTCATCTTCAGCTCAAACACTTGTAAAGTAGCTCAAATGATGAAAGGTTACCTTCCACATAATGTGACCTTTCATGACAAGTTGCTGCCCATTGAAGGCCATGACACCTAGATGCATGTTGGAAGCCAAGTCACGCCTAGTTGCTGCCATATTCATTCCATGGACTTCAAGACAACATCCTATGGTTGTAACATCACCAAAGCCTTGCAAGAAGACCCATGTGCGTTCAAGTAGGATGCCATGTGCATCATTCAAGCATGTGCACTCCATGTGACATCAAATTGGCGCCAAAACACCAAGGGATGCTTCCTATTCGGCCAAAGACTCTTTCCTCTTCATTTTGACGCCCAAATAACTTCCAAATGCATTCAAATCAACCTTAGGGCCGAACCAACACATAACCATTCGGCCAAGAGCATGTATCTTCATTTAAATCATGTATTTTCATCAAAAAATCATGTATTTTCAAAGGGGTTTCAACCTTGGCCGAACCATCAAGTATCTATTCGGCCTAAACCCTTTTAAAACTATAAATAGGCTATTGCATTTCATTTGTAACACAACCCTTTGATCAATTAAAAATCCTTTGTGAGATTATTCTCTCTTCAAGTTCTTTTTAGAACTATATCGATTAAGCAAGCCTTTCTAAAGCTTGTGGCGTCATTCCTTCACCTTGATACTTCTGGTTCATATCTCCTATAGATAGAGGGTCAAAGTCCTTAATACCATCCCTTATAACGACTTATAAGAAAATGGTCTTTGCTGTTTTTATAGCATTGGTTCCTTCTTAGTCTTATAAGATACTATCTATTCATTACCACCTTCCATCATCACGTTCACGCTAACTCCATCAACATTCCATTACTATTTCCATCACCATTATCCATATCCCTTCACACCCATATAATCATCCTTCATCATCAATAAGGCATTCATCCATTACCACCATTGGAGGCCGAATCCATCATCACTTGAAGGATCATTCTACAACACTTCCACAGCCCTTCTTTGATAACTATTCTATCCATTTCCTTTCTTAATTATTAATTTACTTAAACAATTATTCTTCTTTTGTACATATTACTTTTCAATTCAAGGTGTAGTATTTGGTGTCTCTCCTAGATCGGGAAACAACAAGGTTGCCAACTTCTCCATTATTGAAGAAGCCTGGTCAGTCCTACATCAAAGAGGTCATCTACACTAAGAGAAGACAACCTTATTATTTCTTGAGAAAGGTTGCAGTAAGTGTTGTTTCTTGAATTTTAAGTCACCTCTTTCTTTTCTATACCTTCATTTTTCCTTGTCTTCAACCATTTTATCTTTAATACCTTTAAATCTTTTCTTCTATCTTTCCATTTCTTCTATTCTTTCTACCTAACCTATCTGCAGCCGACGCACACAATGAAGGAATTAACTTGGTTCTAATCTTGAGTAAGTTCTTCAAATGACTTAGCAAGAGAAATTGGAGTGGAAAAGGCTAATTGAGAGAGTGAGATCAGAAGGGGAATTGTTAAAAGCCAAGATATATTCCCGAGAGTAAACACGAGTGTTGAGTAGAGTGATCTTATCATTTCTTTGGAGTGAACTTGTGAGACTTTGTGAGTGTGCTGGTAATGTTTTAATTTTATTTAATTTTTTTTACTAACAAATGTATTGTGATTTTTCATCTTTCCAAACCTTGGAGGACGAACAACAAAGAACAAATTCATTTCACACTCGTTGCCATGTAAATGGTAAAGTGTGTCTTGTAGCTATTGACGGAGGGAGTTGTGCAAACATTGCAAGCACATACATGGTGAATAAATTGGGGCTTACGACAATTAAACATTCCAGCCCATATGACTTGCAATGGTTGGACGACGAGGAATAGTTAAGGGTAACTGAACAAGTACTTGTGCCATTCACACTTGGAAGTTACAAAGAAGAGATTCTATGTGACGTGGTACATATGAATACGAGTCATTTACTCTTGGGAGGCCATGGCAATTTGACAAGCGTGTTGTTCATGATGGTTTCACAAACCGATACTCCTTCTTTCACAATGAAAGGAAAATCATCTTGACTTCACTATCTCCTAGCCAAGTAAATGAAGATCAAAACACCTTGAAGAAGAACATTGAAGCAATGAACGAGCAACTTAAAGATAATGCAATTGAAAGAGAACATTTGGAGGAAAATTCAAATGATGAAAAAGTTTGAATTGCAAATAAGAGAATTGAAAGAGATGAATTTGGAGATAAAGAGGAGAATGAAAAACAATTTTTATCTAAACTTCTTCTCCTATTCTCTCTTTTGTTTTGCAGGATAATTCAAGAGACATATCTTTTTAAGGAGATGATTCAAAAATCATTGCTTTTGGAAAACCAAAACATGTGACTTTTGAAGAACCAACAGGCATGACTTTTGGTGATTCACAAAACATGTCTCTTGATATTTCAAAGGTTATGCCATTTGAAGTTCCAAAAGA
Source organism: Hibiscus syriacus (assembly GCF_006381635.1). Classification (NCBI taxonomy): domain Eukaryota; kingdom Viridiplantae; phylum Streptophyta; class Magnoliopsida; order Malvales; family Malvaceae; genus Hibiscus; species Hibiscus syriacus. The sequence continues at coordinate 522,013 of NW_024063010.1, forward strand.
AGCATCACTTGAAATGCAAAGAGTTGTGTTCGTTGACATTCCAAGTACATTGCCAATCCAGAAAAGAATTCAACAACCAACTCCCATTAAGCATCCACCCTGGTTTGATATTTCCTTTCATCTTGTCAATAGTTTTTCCTTTACATGTTTTGATTTATTTTGCAACAATTCAATTAATATCTATGGTATTATCTTATCACTTGGTGATGGCAAGGTCATTCGAGAATGCCTAAGGATAAAACGAAAGATCAAGGATGATTATTCTAAACATGTAATTACAGATTTTTTCTTTAATTTTTCGAATGTTCCAAGCGACACAACTTGTCAAATTGGGAGGCTAGGGGACGTGACCTTCAAAGAGCCAAGAGATGCGAGGCAAAGGGAGACATTTTATCATCCAAAGGATGTGTCTTATGAGGATTCTAAGGACACTTCCATTCTAAGAATTATAACCTTTCATGATTCAATGAATACACCTATTGGAGGACCAAGGAACATGACTTTTGGGGACATGATCGTTCAAAGCAACATATCTTGTGATTCAAAAGACATCACTTTTGGCCATCCAAAAGATGTGAACAGGGAGTATACCTTTAACTTTCTAATGATTAATACTTCCCTTACTTATGAAAGTCTTCTTTCTTTTCAGGACAAGGAGGTTCAAAGTACTTATTCAAGATTCATGACCTTTCATGAGGAACCTTTCATAGATCGTTTCAAAAGGAAATGTCTTGAACAATTTGCTATTGAATGGATACATTTTGAAGTCAAATCAGTAACATTTGAATGGAAAGACACTAAGGAGAAGTTACCTTACGATTTGAGGACAAATCGCCTAAAAGAAGGGGAGGATGATGTGATCATGTTTTGCACCAACTTTCTTCATGACACAATCACATCATTGAAGATTCATCATGCTCAATATAAGGGATTTATACCTTACTTTATATTATATTTACTCATTTATGCACTATATATTATTATGAGCATACATTTGCATCTTAAACTATGCTTGAATAATCACATGTTATCATTCACTTGCAACTATATGATTTTTATTCATAACATATGTTTTTACATCTTTACTTAGCTTTATATTATGTTTACATATGTTTTAGATTCATTTATTATGTTTGCATTTCATTTAGATATCATGGAAGCATGTATTCATTCATTCATTAACTCATGTCATGTTATTCTAGCTCATGTTATGTTTACATTAGCTCACTAGCTTCAAATCCATGATTCTTTAGCTCATTTTCATGCATGCATCTATTTTCCAGCTCATATATGTTTTCTTAAAGCTCATAAACGTCCTATGCCTTTTATCTAGCTTATATACATGTTATCTTAGCTTCTAGATGATCATTCATAGCTTATATCACTCAAACACCTCACGACAGCATGCATTTTACCTTAAATGAGCTCACACATTGCTTACTTGGTTTGTTTGTTAATTCCTATAGGTGAAACACAAAGCAAGGCATATTATGGTAGCTTGGTTAGCTAAAAGGATAAGCATAGCAGCTCACACTAGTTCTTGAACGTTATGGCAGCTCATTTCATCACTATATGAGCTTCAACTTAGTTGGAGGAGCTAGCATGTAGCTGAACCTAGTTGGAGGAGAGCTTTGGACCAAATTGTTGAAAAGTGGACTAAAGGTAGCTAGAAGTACCTGGGAGAGTAGTTGAGGAGCTGAGAAGACCAAAGCTAACTAGCTTGAGTTCATCAAGCTATAACTCACCTAGTTAGCTACCAAGACACTCACCTAGATTACCTTAAAGCTAGTTCATCTCCAGGCTGCCCATGGACTTCAAGACATCATCCTATGGTTGAAACCACACCAAAGCCTTGCAAGAAGACCCATGTGCGTTCAAGTAGGCTGCCATGTGCATCATTCAAGCATGTGCACTCCGTGTGACATAAAATTTGTGCCAAAACACCAAGGGATGCTTCCTATTCGGCCAAAGACTCATTCCTCTCCATTTTGGCGCCCAAATAACTTCCAAATGCATTCAATTCATCCTTAGGGCCGAACCAACAGATAACCAATCGTCCAACAGCATGTATCATCATTAAAATCATGTATTTTCATCAAAAATCATGTATTTTCAAAGGGGTTTCAACCTTGGCCGAACCATCATGTGTCTATTCGGCCTAAACCCTTTGAAAAACTATAAATAGGCTAGTGCATTTCATTTGTAAGCATCTAATCTCTTATATAAAACATACTCTTGTGAGTTATTTCTCTTCAAAGTTCTTTGTGAACTTTATCGATTAAGCAAGTATAATTCATATACTTGTGGCGTCATTCTTTCTATCTTGATTCCAAAATTCCTAGATTGATATCTAGTGGGTTGAAGACACTATCACCACCCCTCAAGCAAGTTTGTGAAGACCGGGATTGTGCTTCATAGCATAGTTTCCTCTTTGGCGTGTTTGAGATACAACATCACGACCATTGCCATTTCATCATCACCATCATCCATCTCTTCCATCAATTCCGCAGCCATCTCTATCCTTTATTTATTTCATTTCATTCTTATTATTTCTTTTCATTACTTATATTATTATTCACTTATTAAGTCCATTATTAATCATATTTCTTATCTTATTTTGCAGCCCAAACTTATAAATTCAAGGACATCAATACTTGTCAATCCTAGATCGGGACACAATAAGGCTATCTACTCTCTTCCATCAAAGTGTGTAGATTCGCCCTACATCATGAAGCCTTAGTGGTTAAAAGAAGTCTAAATGCCCAAGTAGTAGAAGATGACGCACAACGGGAAAACATCTTTCATACTCGATGCCATGTGAATGAAAAGTTGTGGTTCATGATTATAGACAGTGGGAGTTGTACTAATGTTACCAGTACCATCATGGTGGAGAAATTGGGATTGCAAACGTTGAAACATCCAAATCCCTACAAAATACAATGGCTCAATGAACGAGGTGAACTTAATGTTAATAAACAGGTGATGGTTCCTTTTTCAATTGGTAAGTACAAGGATGAGGTTATGTGCGATGTTGTTCCTATGCATGCTAGCCATTTACTCCTTGGAAGACCATGGCAATATGATAGGAGGACCATTCATGATTGTTTTACCAATCAGTATTAATTCAACCATGGAGGAAAGGATATCATCTGATACAATCCAAACAAGCTCCAACTTTCTCCATGACTTGAACACACTATGGATGTTCTTCAAATCTATTTCTAAGGGAGTTCTTCATTACCCTATCTTATATTATATCATTTATACATTCTATTCGATCGTAAGCATGCACTCACATGTTAGTATAAGTTATCATATTATTATTTCCATCCTATGCTTAGTTGATCAAGTCTTTCATATCATTCAAATATATGCTATGATTATATATCATTTCTTAGAATATTATTATTACATATTTCCATTTATCATTTATGAATACCATGTTATATGATATTCATGCATACAACATATACCTAGATCTTTATGATTGATACACAATGTTATAAGCATGTTAGGATAGTCTTATAATCATATTAAGCATGATTATCATATATACATCAAGGCAGCATACTTATAATGCATTTCGTTAGTTTATATGCATTCATATTAGTTCTTAAGCCTCATGCATAATCTTATACATATTATGAGATGATATAATTAGCTCATGGCCTTCAAACTTAGCTCACATTACCATAAACAAACATGGCAGCAAGGTATTTAGATCATATCAGCTCAATACCATGGAATTACCTTGTTTCCTTTCACATGTAGGTACATTGGAGCATGATGCACGTTGAGGTAGCTTGGTGAATGATTTGGACATCATATGCAGCTCACAAACAGCTTACAAAGTACAAGGCAGCTCATGGAACACTAAGGGAAGCACGATTCAGCTAGAGGAGCTTAAGGCTAGCTAAACTTAGCTAGTTGGACTATTTGGAGCTGAGTTGCCAAAAGTGATGTCCAAGGTAGCTGAATGTCGCTGAACATAATGTTAAGGAGCTCACAAGGACTTAGCTAGGAAGCTTGTTCACAAACAGCCCATGTTTGCTAGCTAGCTCCACCACTCAAGGAGACACATGCATGCCCAAGAGAGAGAGAACATGACCAGCCATCATTCCATGCACAAGGCTTCACCACAAGGCTTCCTAGAACACCCATGTGCCTTGCATGTGGATCATTTAGGCACCAAGATGAAGAGTTCTCTCCCTATTCGGCCAAGCCATGTGTTTTGCATGTGATCAGCCCCCATGTTCCTTGCATGTGGTTCATTTAGGCGCCAAGATGAAGAGTTCTATCCCTATTCGGCCAAGCATCAACTACCATCCAAATTGGCGCCAACATGAAGTGACACAAGAACTATTCGGCCAAGGGTTATTACCCTCCGTTTAAACTGAACCGTCATCTCTATTTAGCATTAAATTATGTCTCTATAGGAAGGCACAAGGCTGGTCGAATCTCCTTGTATTTATTCAGCCATGTCTCTCCATTTCCTATAAATAGGAAAGCATTCATCATTTGTAAGGAGACCTTTTATTTTAATTGAAGTGAGATTTTTCTCTTTCTTAAGTCTTAGTGACTTTTTATTGACTTATCAAGTATTTTATACTTGTGGCGTCAACCCTCTTCTTTCATCTTGATACTTATGGTTCCTAGTTCATATAACTAGTGGGTCAAAGTACTTAACACCACCCCTTGAAGAAACAATATAAAGATTGGATCTTTGCTCTCTATAGCATTGGTTCTTCTTTGAGCGTTCTTCAATATACTATCCTCACAACCATCCTTTTGTTTCATCGCCATAACCATAACCATTTCAATCATCATTCGCTTCCATCTCTCATTTATTAAATAGCCTACCTATTAAACCATACACTTACCACCCTTATCCATTATGTTTTGAGTCATTCACTTGTGCAGGTTGTTTTGCTTCCTTCCTAGATCCACAATCAAACGAGAAGGTAGAATTACCTTAAATCAAGTGGTATCAGAGCTTTGGTGGAATAAAGCAACGTGCAACAACAACAAAAAAAATACAAAAAGAAGTACAAGTGAAGTGCAAAGTGAAAGAAATCAAGAAAAATCCAGCAAAGAAAATCAAACTAAAAAGAAGAAATTGAAAGAACTCAAAAAGAAGAAAAAGAAAGAAAGAAAAGTTGGAAGCACTCATCAACAATTCTCATCACCAAGCCATTCAAGTAAGCCTTTGATTGTGGTGATAGAAGGTTGTGAAGTGACTTGTGTAAGTAACCCTTTTGTTTCTCTTCTTTCAATTTCTAAGCCACCCTTTCAATTATATTTTGCTTTCCATTCCTACTAACCCATTTGCAGCCGACGCCAAACAAGTAAAATTTACTCGATATAATCTTGAGTAAAAGTTTTCTAGAACTTGAGACAAGAGAATCGAGAGGAAAAAGGCTAGAGCGTTTGTAATATCAGAAGAGGACAAGTAAAAGCCATTAAAGTCCTAGAGTGCAAACACGAGCGGATTGAGTGACATCAAATTTTCTTGGAGTGACTCGTGAGGTTTTGTGAGAGTATACTCTGGTAAGGTCCTATACACATTTCAAATTTTTCCTTATTTGCTAACATGTCTCTTCCATCCAACATTCTTGTAGTCAAAAGGGCTTTGAGCATTCAAAGTCAAGAGGATGAACAAAGAGATAACATCTTCCATACCAAATGACACGTGGGAGATAAAGTTTGTGTGGTGTTCATTGATGGAGGGAGTTGTACAAATGTAGCAAGTACTCACATGGTGGAAAAGTTGGGTCTCAAGACTTCCAAGCATCCTCATCCTTACAAACTTCAGTGGCTCATTGATGTGGGGGAAGCCAAGGTAACCAAACAAGTTATTGTTCCTTTTTCAATTGGAAGATACAATGATGAAGTCCTTTGTGAAGTGGTGCCCATGAGTGCAAGCCATATTATATTAGGACATCCTTGGCAGTTTAACAAGAAGGCTACCCATGATGGATTTTCTAACAAGTACTCTTTCCAACATCAAGGAAAGAAAATCATATTGGTGCCTATGCTTCCAAATCAAGTACATGAATGTCAGGTTACCCTCAAATCACGTATAAAGGAATGGGAGAAAGCTAAAGCCATGAAGAAAGTGGAAAGAGAATTTTTGCATGAGAAAAGAGTGGAGAGAGTTGAAAATGAACAAAATGAAATGATTGAATATGAGATCAAAGAGGAAAAGGAAAATGAGGGTGAAGAACATATTTTATCTAATCCTACTCCTCTTCTTTCTTTTGACGTGCAGGACAATCCAATAGACATGTCACTTCAAGTTGAAGATTCAAGAAACATGCCTTTTGAAGAATCAATAGACGTGACTTTTGGTGATCCACAAGATATGTCCTTTGACATTTCAAAGGATGTACCTCTTGAAATTCAAAATAATGAGCCAATTGAAGTACCAAGAGTTAAGATCATTCAGACTCCAAGTACATTGCACATATTGAAGGGAATTCAACAACCAATGGAGTTTTTCATCATTAAGCAACCAATGCCCATTAAACATCTACCCTGGTTTGCTATTTCCATTCATCTTGTTAATAATTTTTCATTTACTAACTTTGATCTATTTTGCAGCAACTTGTTTCATCCTTGTGGTGAAGAAATCATACCAACCCTTAAGGCAATCATTTGGAGATGTACAATGGTGAAAGGAAACGATGATTTAAATCAGCCCCAAAAAGTCATTCAAAGAACACTTATCTTCACCAAGCGACGTGATGACTCCAACCAATAGACGAACCTTTTCACTAATATGCATGGTGAATTAAAAAGAGGAAATGAAGATATAGAGGTCTTTCCAAGCATTATGATGATTCAAAGAATGAAGAAAAAGGATCAAGATGGTTCGTGAAGGGATTTGTCGCTCCTGTTCAAAGGACATGTGATGGTTAAAAAACATTGAGTCCTCCCATCAAAGGATGTGAAGTTACCAGATTTGAAGCCAAGAGGTTGAACATATCGTGTGAATCATCTATTGGAGGAAAACATAAGGATTTAATCCTTCATACATCAAGAAGGTCTTCAATGAGAAACTACTTTGATTTGAGGACAAATCGCCTAAAAGAAGGGGAGGATGATACAATCCAAACTAGCTCCAACTTTCTCCATGACTTGAACACACCATGGATGTTCTTCAAATCTGTTTCTAAGAAAGTTCTTCATTACCCTATCTTATATTATATCATTTATACATTTTATTCGATCGTAAGCATGCATTCACATGTTAGTATAAGTTATCATATTATTATTTCCATCCTATGCTTAGTTGATCAAGTCTTTCATATCATTCAAATATATGCTATGATTACATATCATTTCATAGGATATTATTATTACATATTTCCATTTATCATTTATGAATACCATGTTATATGATATTCATGCATACAACATATACCTAGATCTTTATGATTGATACACAATGTTATAAGCATGTTAGGATAGTCTTATAATCATATTAAGCATGATTATCATATATACATAAAGGCAGCATACTTATAATGCATTTCGTTAGTTTATATGCATTCATATTAGCTCTTAAGCCTCATGCATAATCTTATACATATTATGAGATGATATAATTAGCTCATGGCCTTCAAACTTAGCTCACATTACCATAAACAAACATGGCAGCAAGGTATTTAGCTCATATCATCTCAATACCATGGAATTACCTTGTTTCCTTGCACATGTAGGTACATTGGAGCATGATGCACGTTGAGGTAGCTTGGTGAATGATTTGGACGTCATATGTAGCTCACAAATAGCTTACAAAGTACAAGGCAGCTCATGGAACACTAAGGGAAGCACGATTCAGCTAGAGGAGCTTAAGGCTAGCTAAACTTAGCTAGTTGGACTATTTGGAGCTGAGTTGCCAAAAGTGATGTCAAATGTAGTTAAATGTAGCTGAACATAATGTTAAGTATCTCACAAGGACTTAGCTAGGAAGCTTGTTCACAAACAGCCCATGCTTGCTAGCTAGCTCCACAACTCAAGGAGACACAAGCACGCCCAAGAGAGAGAGCACATGACCAGCCATCATTCCATGCACAAGGTTGCACCACAAGGCTTCCTAGAACACCCATGTGCCTTGCATATGACCAGCCTCCATGTGCCTTGCATGTGGATCATTTAGGTGCCAAGATGAAGAGTTCTCTCCCTATTCGGCCAATCCATGTGTTTTGCATGTGATCAGCCCCCATGTGCCTTGCATGTGGTTGATTTAGGCGCCAAGATGAAGAGTTCTCTCCTTATTCGACCAAGCATCAACTACCATCCAAATTGGCGCCAACATAAAGTGACACAAGAACTATTCAGCCAAGGGTTATTACCCTCCATTTAAACTGAACCGTCATCTCTATTTAGCATTAAATTATGTCTCTATAGGAAGGCACAAGGCTGACCGAATCTCCTTGTAATTATTCGGCCATGTCTCTCTATTTCTTATAAATAAGAAATCATTCATTAATTGTAATGAGTCCTTTTATTTTAATTGAAGTGAGATTTTTCTCTTTCTTAAGTCCTGGTGACTTTTTATCGACTTATCAAGTATTTTATACTTGTGGCGTCAACCCTCTTCTTTCATCTTGATACTTCTGGTTCCTAGTATATAACTAGTGGGTCAAAGTACTTAACACCACCCCTTGAAGAAACAATATAAAGATTGGGTCTTTGCTCTCGATAGCATTGGTTCTTCTTTGAGCGTTCTTCAAGATACTATCCTCACAACCATCCTTTTGTTTCATCTCCATAACCATAACCATTTCAATCATCTCCCTCTTCCATCTCTCATTTATTAAATAACCTACTTATTAAACCATACACTTACCACCCTTATCCATTCTGTTTTGAGCCATTCACTTGTGCATGTTGTTTTGCTTCCTTCCTAGATCCACAATCAAACGAGAAGGTAGAATTACCTTACATCATCATCCTAACACGCTTGACGCCTAAACAAGTCCAAGTTGAGCAAATCAAGATGAAACAAATTGTTGAGGCCATGAGGAAAGGAAAATCGAAGTTAATCCAGGAAGAAAACATTCCAAAAACAAGATCTTATACATCTAAGTGCTTGTTACAAAGATATTTAATGACGAGGTGCAAGGTCAATGAAGATTTTTCTAACTTTGACAATGCAGGAATTTCCTTTGATTTGCAGGATGATCCAAGTGACATAATCCATCGATTTGGGAAATTAAAGGACGTGACCTTTCAACAGCCAAAAGATGTGATTTTTGAAAAGCAAAGAGTGGTAATTCTTCATCTAAAGGACGTGACCCTTCAAGAATCAAGAGTTATGCCTAATGAAAATCAAAGGGAATCAATTTTTCAACCAAGGGGCGTGACTTATGAGAACATCACCATTCCAAGAGTCATCAACTTTCACGAATCAATGCAAACATCTATTAAAGAACAAAGGGACATGATTTTTGGAATGTAATAGGGCGCAAACGTTCAAAGCAAAATGACTTCAATAGACATGAACTTTGAACATACAATTTACAGGAAGTATTTCTTAACTTTAGTTATGTTTGATCACATTTTTACTAATGAAAGTTTTCTTTCTTTTCAGGATAAGAATTTCCAAAGTAGTCTTTCAACGGATATGAACCTTTTTGTAAATATTGAATGGAAGGACACTAGGAATAGACGATCATTCGATTTGAGGACAAATCGATTAAAAGAAGAGGAGGATGATGTGATCCAATTCATTATCATATTTACCATGGCTATTCCAACCTCTCCAGGGAAGAAACTTTCTATCTTTATACCTATAGATGCTTATTTCATATGTTATAAGATATTTATTTCATATATATATATATATATATATACCTATAGTTATTATGATAATAAGTTAACCATTTATATATGAGATACAAGTTATTATCATATACTATAGTCGCAATCTTATAATATACACATTATATAAGCTTATATACTTAGTTTATTTCTTTATGTTATGCATGTAGGCACATTCAGCCAACACTTGGGAGTTGCATTAAAGCTAAATGGAGCATGTAACAGTAAGGAAACTTACATGGGATCGATTAGGAGAGCACAAGGAACAATTGGTGAAAAGTTGTCCGGAGGCCGTGAGCTCATAACTAGATTGAGCTGAAGATTTGAGCTACAAGATGACCTTATTTCAGCTGGGGAGTTGCACCATCATCATCACCACTTAGGACACTTCAAATATGTCCTAAGTCAAAATTTGTGGAATCGTACCTTTTTGTGAATAGTTGCCACCTCATTAGGTACCTTTTCACAAGGAGCTGCCCAAACATTCACCATGTCACAAGTCATCTAAGGCCAGCTCACCTTTAGCTCATTCACACCATAAGCAGCTCAAACATGAAGGGACACCTTTCTCAAACATTGTGACCTTTCATGAATGATGTTTCCCATGAAGATGCCTTTTCATCTAGGAGCACGTTGGTGAAGGAATTGCTAGCATTGGAAGCTTAAATCACCAAGAGACATGAGATAGAGCTCCAAACCTATTCGGTCACACCACATGCCTTGCACATGGAAGCTTTGGTGCCAAACATGATAAGGCACATGACTATTCGACCAAGGAGAGGAAATTGGCGCCAAGATGAACAAGAATGAACAATTCGGCCAAGGGAGATGTCTCTCCACCCTTTGACCGAATCATTAAGGCCTTTCATGAAGAGTTAGCCAAACCATCACAAGCCCAAAGGACTTATTCATTCATCTCAAGCATTATGTATTTTTCTAAAGACATGTATATAGCCGAAACATCATGTAACTATTCGGCCAAGCCCTCTCATTTCCTATAAATAGAGTGGCTTGCCTTCATTTGTACTCATCTCATCTCTTATATAAAACATACTCTTGTGAGTTAATTTCTCTTCAAAGTTCTTTATGAACTTTATCGATTAAACAAGTATAGTTTCTATACTTTTGGCGTCATTCCTTACATTTTTGATTCCAAAATTCCTAGATTGATATCTAGTGGGTTGAAGACACAATCACCACCCCTCAAGCAAGTTTGTGAAGACCGGGATTGTGCTTCATAGCATAGTTTCCTCTTTGGCAAGTTTGAGATACAACATCACCACCATCTTCATTTCATCATCAACATCATCAACATCCTTCATCAAGACCATCATCAATCCCATAATTCCGCATCCATCTCTATTCTTATTCTTTCATTCCATTACTTATATTATTATTCATTTCTTAAACCCATTATTAATCATATTTCTTTTTTATTATTTTTGCAACCCAAGCTTATTAATTCAAGGACATAAGTACTTGTCAATCCTATATCGGGACACAATAAGGCTATCTACTCTTTTCATCAAAGCGTGTAGATTCGCCTTACATCAATAGAACAAAGACAAAACCCCAACGAAGAATGAAGAGGAATGAAACAAGAACCTAAACTTCTTCATAGAGAAATATATGGTTCAATGCTAGAAAATGAAGGATCTCTTATGAAAAATAGTGATGTTTGGGACTTAAAGTCACAACTCTTCACCAATGGTCTTAATCTTCAAAAGGTAAGTACCCCTTCATTTGAAACCTCTCATCTTCTCACTTTGTAGGACCAACCACGTGAAAGGTCACTTCCAAAAGGGATAACCTTAAAAAAAGATCACTCCCAAAGGGTACCTGTTGGTAAATCATATTCCAAAGAAAGGCCTAAACGGAAATCTTACGAAAGGGAACCTAATGGAAGAACACAAATGTTGAAAGGATAATTTCTCTTAGCAAAGAGATGTAAAGCTATGCAAGGACAGAATGAACTTGATTTGAGGACAAATCACCCTAAAGAATGGGGGAGATGCAAGGACATTTTCATCTACAAAGGGAGTACACTTGAACATCCTTATATCGCATTTACTTTATACTAGTCTTATAATATATGTTATTATAATGCATATCATGCTAAAAATATTAGTTATGTAGTTAAAGAATAACTTAGTATGAATACATCTTGCACATTGTTTATTTTAATATGATAAGTATGTTAGGATAGCTTTATAATCATATTAAGCATGGATATTATTTATACATCAAGGAAGCATACTTATAATGCATTTCGTTTATTCATATGCATTCATATTAACTCTTAAGCATCATGCATAATCTTTCACATATTATGAGATAATATAATTAGCTCATGGCCTTCAAACTTAGCTCACATTATCATAATCAAACATGGCAGCAAGGTATTTAGCTCGTCTTACCTCAATATCATGGACTTACCTTGTTTCCTTGCATATGTAGGTACATTGGAGCATGATGCACATTGAGGAAGCTTGGGGAATGATTTGGACGTCATATACAGCTCACAAACAACTTACAAAGTACAAGGCAGCTCATGGAACACTAAGAGAAGCTCGATTCAGCTGGAGGAGCTTAAGGCTAACTAAACTTAGCTAGTTGGACTATTTAGAGCTGAGTTGCCAAAAGTGATGTCAAAGGTAGCTAAATGTTTAGTATAAATTATCATATTATTATTTTCCATCTTATGCTTATTTGATCATGTTTTTCATATTATTCAAATATATGCTATGATTACATATCATTTCTTAGGATATTATTATTATATGTTTCCATTTATCATTTATGAATACCATGTTATATGATATTCATGCATACAACATATACCCATATCTTTATGATTGATACACAATGTTATAAGCATGTTAGGATAGTCTTATAATCATATTAAGCATGATTATCATATATACATCAAGGCAGCATCATTATAAATCATTTCATTAGTTCATATGCATTCATATTAGCTCTTAAGTTTCATACATTATCTTACACATATTATGAGATGATATAATTAGCTCATGGCCTTCAAACTTAGCTCACATTACCATAATCAAACATGGCAGCAAGGTATTTAGCTCGTCTTAGCTCAATATCATGGACTTATCTTGTTTCCTTGCACATGTAGGTACATAAGAGCATGATGCACGTTGAGGTAGCTTGGTGAATGATTTGGACGTCATATGCAGCTCACAAACATCTTACAAAGTACAAGGCAGCTCATGGAACACTAAGGGAAGCTCGATTCAGCTGGAGGAGCTTAAGGCTAGCTAAACTTAGCTAGTTGGACTATTTGGAGCTGAGTTACCAAAAGTGATGTCAAAGGTAGCTGAATGTAGCTGAACATAATGTTGAGGAGTTCACAAGGACTTAGCTAGGAAGCTTGTTCACAAACAGCCCATGTTTACTAGCTAGCTCCACAACTCAAGCTAGCTTGAAGGAGACACATGCACACCCAAGAGAGAGAGCATGACCAGCCATCATTTCATGCACAAGGCTACACCACAAGGCTTCCTAGAACACCCATGTGCCTTGCATGTGGATCATTTAGGCGCCAGGATGAAGAGTTCTCCCCCTATTCGGCCAAGCCATGTGTTTTGCATGTGATCAGCCCCCATGTTCCTTGCATATGGTTCATTTAGGCGCCAAGATGAAGAGTTCTCTCCCTATTCGGCCAAACATCAACTACCATCCAAATTGGTGCCAACATGAAGTGACACAAGAACTATTCGGCCAAGGGATATTACGCTCCATTTAAATTGAACTGTCATCTCTATTTAGCATTAAATTATGTCTCTATAGGAAGGCACAAGGCTGGCCGAATATCCTTGTAATTATTCGGCCATGTCTCTCCATTTCCTATAAATAGGAAATCATTCATCATTTGTAATCAGACCATTTTTTTTAATCAATGTGAGATTATTCTCTTCCTTAAGTCCTGGTGACTTTTTATCGAGTTATCAAGTATATTTTATTCTTGTGGCGTCAACCCCTTTCTTTTCACCTTGATACTTCTGGTTCCTAGTCCTTTATAACTAGTGGGTCAAAGTACTTCATACCACCCCTTAAAAAAGCAATATAAAGTCTGGGTCTTTGCTCTATATAGCATTGGTTCTTCTTTGAGTCTTCTTTAAGATACTATCCTCACAACCATCTCTTTGTTTCATAAGCCATAGCCATAGCCATATCAACCATCTTCCGCTTCCATCTCTCAAATAAACAGCCCACCTAATCACCCTTACGTTTACCACCTTTAACCATTATCCTTTGAGCCATTCACTTCGCAGGTTGTTTTGCTTTCTTCCTAGATCCACAATCATTTGTTAAGGCATCAGAAGAGCCTTACATCGATTGTCATGCACATTAAAAGAAAGAATAGATTAGGATTAGATAAAATATGTTATTCACCCTCATTTTCCTTTTCCTCTTTGGTCCCATATTCAATCCTTTCATTTTTCTCATTTTTAACTCTCTCCACTCTTTTCTCATGCAAAAATTCTCTTTCAACTTTCTTCCTGGCTTTAGCTTTCTCCCATTCCTCTATACGTGATTTGAGGGTAAGATGGAGTTCATGGACTTGAATGGGAAGCAAAGGTGCCAATGTGATTTTCTTTCCTTGATGATGGAAAGAGTACTTTTCAGAGAATCCCTCATGGGTAGCCTTCTTGTCAAGCTGCCAAGGACGTCCTAGTATAAGGTGGCTTGCACTCATGAGCACAACGTCACAAAAGACTTCATCATTGTATCTTCTAATTGAGAAAGGTACAACAACTTGTTTGGTTACCTTAGCTTTACCCACATCGTTGAGCCACTAAAGTTTGTAAGGATAAGGATGCTTGGAAGTCTTGAGACCCAAGTTTTCCACCATGTGAATACTTGCTACATTTGTACGACTTCCACCATCAATGATGAAGTAAGGTAATTCTACCTTCTCATTTAATTGTGGATCTAGGAAGAAAGCAAAACAACATGCACAAGTGAATGGCTCAAAACAGAATGGGTAAGGGTGGTAAACGTATGGTTTAATAGGTAGGCTATTTAATAAATGAGAGATATAAGTAAAAGATGATTGAAATGGTTATGGTTATGGCGATGAAAAAAAAGGATGGTTGTGAGGATAGTATCTTGAAGAACGCTCAAAGAAGAACCAATGCTATAGAGAGCAAAGACCCAATCTTTATATTGTTTCTTCAAGGGGTGGTGTTAAGTACTTTGACCCACTAGTTATATGAACTAGGAACCAGAAGTATCAAGATGAAATAAGAGGGTTGAGGTCATAAGTATAAAATACTTGATAAGTCGATAAAAAGTCTCCAGGACTTAAGAAAGAAAAAAATCTCACTTCAGTTAAAATAAAAGGTCTGATTACAAATGATGAATGCTTTCCTATTTATAGGAAATGGAGGGGCATAGCCGAATAGAGACATAATGGTTCGGCCAGCCCATGTATCTCCCTATAAAGACATAATTTAAATGCTAAAAGAGATGATGGTTTGGCCCTTGATGGAGGGAAATGATCCTTGGCCGAATAACACTTGTATCCCTTCAAATTGGCGCTAAATGGGAGAGGAGGTGATGCTTGGCCGAATGGTTAAATGGCTCTTCATCTTGGCACCTAAATGAGATCATATACACGGCACATGGGGGCTGGTCATATGGCACGCACATGGGTGTTCTAGGGAGCCTTGTGGTGCAGCCTTGTGCATGGGATGATGGTTGGTCATGTTCTCTCTCTTGGGCGTGCATGTGTCTCCACCAAGCTAGCGTGAGTTGTGGAGCTAGCTAGCAAACATGGGCTGTTTGTGAACAAGCTTCCTAACTAAGTCCTTGTGAGCTCCTTAACATTATGTTCAGCTACATTCAGCTACCTTTGACATCACTTTTGGCAACTCATCTCCAAATAGTCCAACTAGCTAAGTTTAGCTAGCCTTAAGCTCCTTCGGCTGAATCGAGCTTCCCTTAGTGTTCCATGAGTTGCCTTTTACTTTGTATGTTGTTTTTGAGTTGCATATGACGTCCAAATCATTCACCAAGCTACCTCAACATTTATTATGCTCCAATGTACCTACATGTACAAGGAAACAAGGTAATTCCATGGTATTGAGCTAATATGAGCTAATTACCTTGCTGCCATGTTTGATTATGGTAATGTGAGCTAAGTTTGAATGTCATGAGCTAATTATATCATCTCAAAGTATGTGTAAGATAATGCATGAAGCTTAAGAGCTAATATGAATGCATATGAACTAATGAAATGATTTATAATGATGCTGTCTTGATGTATAAATGATAATCATGCTTAATATGATTATAAGACTATCATAATATGCTTATAACATTCTGTATCAATCATAAAGATAGGGTATATGTTGTATGCATGAATATCATATAACATGGTATTCATAAATGATAAATGGAAACATGTAATAATAATATCCTAAGAAATGATATGTAATAATAGCATATATTTGAATAATATGAAAAAACATGATCAAATAAGCATAGGATGGAAATAATAGTATGATAACTAACATGTGAATGCATGCTTATGATAGAATAGAATGTATAAATGATATAGTATAAGATAGGGTAATGAAGAACTCCCTTAGAAACAACTTTGAAGAACATCCATGGTGTGTTCAAGTCATGGAGAAAGTTGGAGCTTGTTTGGATCATATCATCCTCCCCTTCTTTTAGGCGATTTGTCCTCAAATAAAAGTAGTTTCTCTTTGAAGACCTTCTTGATGTAGGAAGGATTGAATCCTTATGTTTTCCTCCAATATATGATTTATACGAAATGTTCAACCTCTTGGCTTCAAATCTGGTAACTTCACGTCCTTTAATGGGAGGACACAATGTTTGGGAACCATCACATGTCCTTTGAAGATAAGTGTTCTTTGAATGACTCCTTGGGGCTGATTTAAATCATCATGTCCTTTCACCATTGTTCCTCTCCAAATTATTGTCTTGAGGGTTGGTATGATTTCTTCACGATAAGGATGAAACAAGTTGCTGCAAAATAAATCAAAGTTAGTAAATGAAAAATTATTAACAAGATGAATGGAAATAGCAAACCAGGGTGGATGTTTAATGGGCATTGGTCCCTTAATGATGAAAAACTCCATTGGTTGTTGAATTCCCTTCAATATGTGCAATGTTCTTGGAGTATGAATGATCTCAACTCTTGGTACTCCAATTGGCTCATTCTTTTGAATTTCAAGAGGTACGTCCTTTGAAATGTCAAAGGACATATCTTGTGCATCACCAAAAGTCACGTCTATTGATTCTTCAAAAGACATGTTTCTTGAATCTTCAACTTAAAGTGACATGTCTATTGGATTATCCTGCACGTCAAAAGAATGAATATGAGTAGGATTAGATAAAATATGTTCTTCATCCTCATTTTCCTTTTCCTCTTTGCTCTCATATTCAATCCTTTCATTTTGTCCATTTTCAACTCTCTCCACTCTTTTCTCATGCAAAAATTATCTTTCAACTTTATTCATGGCTTTAGCTTTCTCCCATTCCTCTATACGTGACTTGAGGGATACTTGACATTCATGAACTTGGCTTGGAAGCATCGGTGCTAATATGATTTTCCTCCCTTGATGTTGGAAAGAGTACTTGTTAGAAAATCCATCATGGGTAGCCTTCTTGTCAAATTGCTAAGGACGTCCTAATATAATGTGACTTGTACTGATGGACACCACGTCACAAAGGACTTCATCATTGTATCTCCCAATTGAGAAAGGTACAACAACTTGTTTGGTTACCTTGGCTTCACCCACATCGTTGAGCCACTGAAGTTTGTAAGGATGAGGATGCTTGAAAGTCTTGAGACCCAACTTTTCAACCATGTGAGTACTTGCTATGTTTATGTTTGTATAACTTCCTCTATCAATGATCACCACAAATTTTATCTCCCACGTGACATTTGGTATGGAAGATGTTCTCCCTCTGTTCATCTTCTTGACTTTGAATGTTCAAAGTCCTTTAAACTACAAGGATGTTGGATGGAAGAGACATGTTAGCAAATAAGAAAATTTTGAAATGTGTGCAGGACCTTACCAGAATATACTCTCATAAAGCCTCACGAGTCACTCCAAGAAAACTTGATATCACTCAATCCGCTCGTGTTTGCACTATAGGACTTTAATGGCTTTTACTTGTCCTCTTCTGATCTCACACACTCTCCAGTCTTTTTCCTCTCGATTCTCTTGTCTCAAGTTCTAGAGAAATTTACTCAAAACCGTATCAAGTAAATTTCACTTGTTGTGCGTCGGCTACAAATGGGTTAGTGGGAATGGAAAAACAAATATAATGAAAGGGTGGCTTAGAAATAGAAAGAAGATAACAAAAGGGGTTACTTACACAAAGTCATTTTACAACCTTCTATCACCACAATCAATTTAAAGGCTTACTTGAATGGCTTGATGATGAGAATTATTGATGAGTGCTTCAACCTTCTTTCTTTTCTTTTCATTGCTTTTCTTCTTTTTGAGTGCTGGAAATTTCTTCTTTTGGAGTGCTTCAATTTGTTTTATGATTTTTCTTGATTTCGTTGACTTTGCACTTCACTTGCACTTCCTTTTTTGTATTTTCCTTTTATTGTTGTTCCACGTTACTTTCTTCCACCAAAGCTCTGATTACCGCTTGATGTAAGGTAATTCTACCTTCTCGTTTGATTGTGGATCTAGGAAGGAAGCAAAACAACCTGCACAAGTCAATGGCTCAAAACTGAATGGGTAAGGGTGGTAAACGTATGGTTTAATAGGTAAGCTATTTAATAAATGAGAGATGGAAGCGAAAGATGATTAAAATGGTTATGGTTATGGCGATGAAACAAAAAGGATGGTTGTGCGGATAGTATCTTGAAGAATGCTCAAAGAAGAACCAATGCTATAGAGGGCAAAGACCCAATCTTTATATTGTTTCTTCAAGGGGTGGTGTTAAGTACTTTGACCCACTAGTTATATGAACTAGGAACCAAAAGTATCAAGATGAAAGAAGAGGGTTGATTCCACAAGTATAAAATATTTGATAAGTCGATAAAAAGTCACCAGGACTTAAGAAAGAGAAAAATCTCACTTCAATTAAAATAAAAGGTCTGATTACAAATGATGAATGCTTTCCTATTTATAGGAAATGGAGGGGAATAGCCGAATAGAGACATAATGGTTCAGCCAGCCCATGTATCTCCCTATAAAGACATAATTTAAATGCTAAAAGAGATGATGGTTCGGCCCTTGATGGAGGGAAATGATCCTTGGCCGAATAACACTTGTATCCCTTCAAATTGGCGCCAAATGGGAGAGGAGATGATGCTTGGCCGAATGGTTAAATGAGATCTTCATATTGGCGTCTAAATGAGATCATATGCACGGCACATGGGGGCTGGTAATATGGCACGCACATCGGTGTTCTAGGGAGCCTTGTGGTGCAGCCTTGTGCATGGGATGATGGCTGGTCATGTTCTCTCTCTTGGGCGTGCATGTGTCTCCTCCAAGGTAGCTTGAGTTGTGGAGTTAGCTAGCAAACATGGGCTGTTTGTGAACAAGCTTCCTAGCTAAGTCCTTGTGAGCTCCTTAACATTATGTTCAGATACATTCATCTACCTTTGACATCACTTTTGGGAACTCAGCTCTAAATAGTCCAACTAGCTAAGTTTAGCTAGCCTTAAGATCCTCCAGCTGAATCGAGTTTCCCTTAGTGTTCCATGAGCTGCCTTTTACTTTGTAAGCTGTTTGTGAGTTGCATATGACGTCCAAATCATTCACCAAGCTACCTCAACGTTTATTATGCTCCAATGTACCTACATGTGCAAGGAAACAAGGTAATTCCATGGTATTGAGCTAATATGAGCTAATTACCTTGCTGCCATGTTTGATTATGGTAATGTGAGCTAAGTTTGAATGTCATGAGCTAATTATATCATCTCAAATTATGTGTAAGATAATGCATGAAGCTTAAGAGCTAATATGAATGCATATGAACTAATGAAATGATTTATAATGATGCTACCTTGATGTATATATGATAATCATGCTTAATATGATTATAAGACTATCCTAATATGCTTATAACATTGTGTATCAATCATAAAGATAGGGTATATGTTGTATGCATGAATATCATATAACATGGTATTCATAAATGACAAATGGAAACATGTAATAATAATATCCTAAGAAATGATATGTAATCATAGCATATATTTGAATAATATGAAAAAACATGATCAAATAAGCATAGGATGAAAATAATAGTATGATAACTAACATGTGAATGCATGCTTATGATAGAATAGAATGTATAAGTGATATATTATAAGATAGGGTAATGAAGAACTCCCTTAGAAACAACTTTGAAGAACATCCATGGTGTGTTCAAGTCATGGATCGTATCAAATGATCACCACACAAACTTTATCTCCAACATGACATTTTGTATGTAAGATATTCTCTCTCTGTTCATCTTCTTGACATTGAATGTTCAAAGTCCTTTTGACTACAAAGATGTTGGATGGAAGAGACATGTTAGCAAATAAGGAAAAACGAAATGTGTGTAGGACCTTAGCAGAATATACTTTCACAAAGCCTTGCGAGTCACTCCAAGGAAACTTGAATGTCACTCAATCCGCTCGTGTTTGCACTATAGGACTTTAATGGCTTTTACTTGTCCTCTTCTGATCTCACAAACACTCCAGCCTTTTTCCTCTCGATTCTCTTAACCCAAGTTCTAGAGGACTTTAATCAAGACCGTATCAAGTAAATTTTTACTTGTTTGGCGTCGGCTGCAAAAGGGTTAGTAGGAATGGAAACAAAATATAATGAAAGGATGGCTTAGAAAATAGAAAGAATATAATAAAAGGGGGTTACTTACACAAGTCACTTTATAACCTTCTATCACCACAATCAATTTTAAAAGGATTACTTGAATGGCTTGGTGATGAGAATTATTGATGAGTGCTTCAACTTTCTTTCTTTCTTTTCTTTACTTTTTCTTCTTTTTTTTGAGTGCTAGAATTTTCTTTCTTTTGGAGTGCTTCTATTTCTTTTTTTATTTTTCTTGATTTCTTTCACTTTGCACTTCACTTGCACTTCTTTTTGGTATTTTTGTTGTTGTTGTTGTTGATGCACGTTGCTTCTTCCACCAAACCTCTGATTACCGCTTGATGTAATGCACTTGTTCCTTTTTAAATGATTATGGATATAGGAATGAAGTAAAACAATCTGCATAAGTGAATGGCTCAAAAGAGATGGTTAAGGGTGGTAAACGTATGGTGAATAGGTAGGCTATATAAATAATGAATGATGGAAGCGGAAGATGGTTGATATGGCTATGGTTATGGCTGATGAAACAAAGGGATGGTTGTGAGGATAGTATCTTAAAGAAGACTCAAAGAAGAACCAATTCTATAGAGAGCAAAGACCCAGACTTTATATTGCTCCTTTAATGGGTGGTATTCAGTAATTTGACCCACTAGTTATAAGAACTAGGAACCATAAGTATCAAGGTGATAAAAGGGGGTTGACGCCACAAGTATTAAAAATACTTGATAAGTCGATAAAAGTCACCAAGACATAAGGAAGAGAATAATCTCACTTATATTAATAAAAAAGATCTGATTACAAATGAAATATGATGTGGCGTATTTATAGTTTTCAAAGGGTTTAGGCCGAATAAACACTTGATGGTTCAACCAACGATGAATCCCCTTTGAAAGTACATTATTTTTTATGAAAATACATGATTTAAATGAAGATACATGCTCTTGGCCGAATGGTTATGTGTTGGTTCGGCCCTAAGTAAGATTTGAATGCATTTGGAAGTTATTTGGGCGCCAAAATGAAGAGGAAAGAGTCTTTGGCCGATAGGAAGCATCCCTTGGTGTTTTGGCGCCAATTTGATGTCACATGGAGTGCACGTGCTTGAATGATGCACATGGCATCTTACTTGAATGCACATGGGTCTTCTTGCAATGTTTTGGTGAGGTTGCAACTATAGGATGATGTCTTGAAGTCCATGGGAAGCCGAGAGATGAACTCGCTTCAAGGTAAGCTAGGTGAGTGTCTTGGTAGCTAACTATGTGAGATATAACTTGATGAACTCAAGCTAGTTATCTTTGGTGTTCTTAGCTCCTTAGCTACTCCCCCAGCTACTTCCAGCTACCTTTAGTCCACTTTTCAGCACTTTGGTCCAAAGCTCTCCTCCAGCTGAGTCAGCTACATGCTAGCTCCTCCAGCGAAGTTGAGCTTTCCTTAGTGTTCCATGAGCTGCCATGATATTTGTGAGCTGTTTGTGAGCTGCATATAACGTCCAAATACTCTACTAAGCTGTCCCAACATGTGCCATGCTCCAATGTACCTACATTTGCAATGAAAACAAGGTAATTCAATGGCATTGAGCTTGTATGAACTAATTACCTTGCTGCCGTGCATGATCATTGTCTTGTGAGCTATGAATGCATGACATGAGAGTATATCATATATACTATATGTGAGATAATTTATATGACTTAGGAACTAAAATGAATGCAAATGAGCTAACAAATGAATGATTAAGCATGTTGCCATGTCATGAATGTATTGAAACATACTTAGATGAATACAAAACAAATATGAAACAATAACATGCTTGAAGTATCATTGTGTAGCAATTAATTTAAACATGTGGATATGTTATATGCATGAATATAATATAACATAGTATTCATAATAAATGATAAATGGAAACTTGTAATAATAATATTGATGTAAGGCTCTTATGATGCCTTAACAAATGATTGTGGATATAGGAAGAAAGCAAAACAACCTGCGAAGTGAATGGCTCAAAACATAATGGTTAAGGGTGGTAAACGTAAGGGTGATTAGGTGGGCTGTTTAATTGAGAGATGGAAATGGAAGATGGTTTATATGGCTATGGTTATGGTTTATGAAACAAAGGGATGGTTGTGAGGAGAGTATCTTAAAGAAGACTCAAAGAAGAACCAATTCTATATAGAGCAAATACCCAGACTTTATATTGCTTCTTTAAGGGGTGGTATGAAGTACTTTGACCCACTAGTTATAAAGAACTAGGAACCAAAAGTATCAAGGTGAAAAGAAAGAGGTTGACGCCACAAGTATAAAATATTGATAAGTCGATAAAAAGTCACCAGGACTTAAGGAAGAGAATAATCTCACTTTGATTAATAAAAAAATGGTCTGATTACAAATGATGAATGCTTTCCTATTTATAGGAAATGGAGAGACATGGCCGAATAATTACAAGGAGATTCGGCCAGCCTTGTGCCTTCTTATAGAGACATAATTTAATGCTAAATAGAGATGACAGTTCAATTTAAATAGAGGGTAATATCCCTTGGCCGAATAGTTCTTGTGTCACTTCATGTTGGCTCCTTTTTGGATGGTAGTTGATGCTTGGTCAAATAGGGATAGAACTCTTCATCTTGGCACCTAAATGAACCATATGCAAGGCACATAGGGGCTGATCACATGCAAAACACATGGCTTAGCCGAATAGGGAGAGAATTCTTCATCTTGGCGCCTAAATGATCCACATGCAAGGCACATGGGGGCTGGTCATATGCAAGGCACATGGGTGTTCTAGGAAGCCTTGTGGTGCAACCTTGTGCATGGAATGATGGCTGGTCATGCTCTCTCTCTTGGGCGTGCATGTGTCTCCTTCAAGCTAGCTTAAGTTGTGGAGCTAGCTAGCAAACATGGGTTGTTTGTGAACAAGCTTCCTAGCTAAGTCCTTGTGAGCTCCTCAACATTATGTTCAGCTACATTTAGCTACCTTTGACATCACTTTTGGCAACTCAGCTTCAAATAGTCCAACTAGAACTAGCTAAGTTTAGCTAGCCTTAAGATCCTCCAGTTGAATCGAGCTTCCCTTAGTGTTCCATGAGTTGCCTTGTACTTTGTAAGCTGTTTGTGAGTTGCATATGATGTCCAAATCATTCAACAAGCTACCTGAACGTGCATCATGCTCCAATGTACCTACATGTGCAAGGAAACAAGGTAAGTCCATGATATTGAGCTAAGACGAGCTAAATACCTTGCTGCCATGTTTGATTATAGTAATGTGAGCTAAGTTTGAAGGCCATAAGCTAATTATATCATCTCATAATATGTGTAAGATTATGCATGAGGCTTAAGAGTTAATATGAATGCATATGAACTAACGAAATGCATTATAAGTATGCTGCCTTGATATATAAATAATAATCATGCTTAATATGTTTATAAAGCTATCCTAACATTCTTAACATATTAAAATAACAATGTGCCAGATATATTCATACTAAGTTATTCTTTGACTATTAAAACATTATATAATATAACATAGGAGGGTGTTAAGTTATTAAATGAATCAAAAGCTTCAAGACACTTAGTTAGGAGAACTTCCCTAAATTGTTTGGCCCTTGACCTAGTAATGGGACCTTGCGGCATGACTTTCAGATCTGGGGTAGGTGTGATCACATCATTCCCCCTTCTTTTAAGCGATTTGTCCCCAAATCGTGTCCATCCTCAAAGGTTGATAAGTCAGTGATGTTGAATGAGGCACTGACGCCACCAAACTCACTGGGCAATTCGAGTTTATAGCCATTGTCGTTGATATTTTCTACAATATGAAATGGTCCATCTCCTCGAGGTAGTAGTTTAGAGTTCCTTTGGTTTGGAAATCTTTCTTTTCTAAAGTGTACCCAAACCTAATATCCCACGTCAAAAGTTACCTTCTTTCTTCCTTTGTTTGCTTGCTATTCATATTGTCTTGTTCTCCTTTCAATGTTGTCCTTGACTTGTTGATGGAGTCTTTTAACAAATTCTGCCTTGTTCTTTCCATCTTTGTTTACTATTTGATCACAAGGTAAAGGAAGTAAGTCCAAAGCAGTTAAAGGATTGAAACCATACACTACCTCAAATGGAGAATATTTGGTTACCGAGTGAATGGTTTGATTATATGCAAACTCCATGTGTGGTAGGCATTCTTCCCATGTCTTGATGTTTTTCTTGATAATGGATTGTAGTAGCGTTGATAAAACTCTATTAACTCTTCAGTTTAACCATCCGTTTGAGGATGACATGTAGTAGAGAATAGTAGTTTTGTGCCGATTTTTCTCCACAGAGTCCTCCAAAAGTGACTTAAGAACTTAACGTCTCTATCTGACACAATGGTTCGAGGAAGTCCATATAACCTTACCACTTCTCAGAAGAATAAGTTAGCAACATGAATAGCATCATCGGTCTTATGACATGGTATAAAGTGAGCCATCTTGGAGAATCGATCAACCACCACAAATATTGAATCCTTTCCACTCTTTGTGATACGATCCAAACAAGCTCCAACTTTATCCATGACTTGAACACACCATGGATGTTCTTCAAAGTTGTTTCTAAGGGATTTCTTCATTACCCTATCTTATACTATATCATTTATACACTCTATTCTATCATAAGCATGTATTCACATGTTAGTTATCATACTATTATTTCCATCCTATGCTTATTTGATCATGTTTTTTCATATTATTCAAATATATGATATGATTACGTATCATTTCTTAGGATATTATTATTACATGTTTCCATTTATCATTTATGAATACCATGTTATATGATATTCATGCATACAACATATACCCTATCTTTATGATTGATACACAATGTTATAAGCATATTAGGATAGTCCTATAATCATATTAAGCATGATTATCATATATACATCAAGGCAGCATCATTATATATCATTTCATTTGTTCATATGCATTCATATTAGCTCTTAATCTTTATGCATTATCTTACACATACTTTGAGATGATATAATTAGCTCATGACATTCAAACTTAGCTCACATTACCATAATCAAACAAGGCAACAAGGTAATTAGCTCATATTAGCTAAATACCATGGAATTACCTAGTTTCCTTGCACATGTAGGTACATTGGAGCATAATAAACGTTGAGGTAGCTTGGTGAAAGATTTGGATGTCATATGCAGCTCACAAACAGCTTACAAAGTAAAAGGCAACTCATGGAACACTAAGGGAAGCTTGATTCAGCTGGAGGAGCTTAAGGCTAGCTAAACTTAGCTAGTTGGACTATTTTGAGCTGAGTTGCCAAAAGTGATGTTAAAGGTAGCTGAATTTAGCTGAACATAATGTTAAGGAGCTCACAAGGACTTAGCTAGGAAGCTTGTTCACAAATATCCCATGTTTGCTAGCTAGCTCAACAACTCAAGCTAGCTTGGAGGAGACACATGCACGCCCAAGAGAGAGAACATGACCACCCATCATCCCATGCACAAGGATGCACCACAAGGTTCCCTAGAACACCCATGTGCGTGCCATATGACCAGCCCCCATGTGCCGTGCATATGATCTCATTTAGGCGCCAAGATTAAGAGCCATTTAACCATTCGGCCAAGCATCATCTCCTCTCCCATTTGGTGCCAATTTGAAGGGATACAAGTGTTATTCGGCCAAGGATCATTTCCCTCCATCAAGGGCTGAACCATCATCTCTTTTAGCATTTAAATTATGTCTTTATAGGGAGATACATGGGCTGGCCGAACCATTATGTCTCTATTCGGCTATGCCCCTCCATTTCCTATAAATAGGAAAGCATTCATCATTTGTAATCAGACCTTTTACTTTAATTGAAGTGAGATTTTTCTCTTTCTTAAGTCCTGGTGACTTTTCTCTCTATAGATT
This sequence comes from Hibiscus syriacus, assembly GCF_006381635.1. Lineage (NCBI taxonomy): Eukaryota > Viridiplantae > Streptophyta > Magnoliopsida > Malvales > Malvaceae > Hibiscus > Hibiscus syriacus. The sequence continues at coordinate 548,570 of NW_024063010.1, forward strand.
GGTTCTTCTTGAGCGTTCTTCAAGATACTATCCTCACAACCATTATGTCTCTATTCGGCTATGCCCCTCTTATTTCATCTTGATACTTCTGGTTCCTAGTTCATATAACTAGTGGGTGAAAGTACTTAACACCACCCCTTGAAGAAACAATATAAAGATTGGGTCTTTGCTCTCTATAGATTGGTTCTTCTTGAGCGTTCTTCAAGATACTATCCTCACAACCATTCTTTTGTTTCATCGCCATAACCATAACCATTTCAATCATCTTCCCCTTCCATCTCTCATTTATTAAATAGCCTACCTATTAAACCATACGTTTACCACCCTTATTCATTCTGTTTTGAGCCATTTACTTGTGCAGGTTGTTTTGATTCCTTCCTAGATTCACAATCAAACGAGAAGGTAGAATTACCTTACATCAAGCAGTAATCAGAGCTTTGGTGGAAGAAAGTAACATGCAACAACAATAAAAGGAAAATACAAAAAAAGGAAGTGCAAGTGAAGTGCAAAGTCAAAGAAATCAAGAAATATCATAAAACAAATTGAAGCACTCCAAAAGAAGAAATTTCCAGCACTCAAAAAGAAGAAAAACAATGAAAAGAAAGAAAGAAAGTTGAAGCACTCATCAATAATTATCATCACCAAGCCATTCAAGTAAGCCTTTAAATTGATTTTGGTGATAGAAGGTTGTAAAATGACTTTGTGTAAGTAACCCATTTTGTTCTCTTCTTTCTATTTCTAAGCCACCCTTTCATTATATTTTGTTTTTCCATTCCCACTAACCCATTTGCAGCCGACGCACAACAAGTGAAATTTACTTGATACGGCTTTGAGTAAAGTTCTCTAGAACTTGAGACAAGAGAATCGATAGGAAAAGACTGGAGAGTGTGTGAGATCAGAAGAGGACAAGTAAAAGCCATTAAAGTCCTAGAGTGCAAACACAAGCGAATTGAGTGATATCAAGTTTTCTTGGAGTGACTCGTGTGGCTTTATGAGAGTATATTCTGGTAAGGTCCTACAAACATTTCAAATTTTTCTTATTTGCTAACATGTGTCTTCCATCCAACATCCTTGTAGTCAAAAGGACTTTGAACATTCAAAGTCAAGAAGATGAACAGAGAGAGAACATCTTCCATACCAAATGTCATGTGGGAGATAAAATTTGTGTGGTGATCATTGATGGAGGAAGTTGTACAAACATAGCAAGTACTCACATGGTGGAAAAGTTGGGTCTCAAGACTTTCAAGCATCCTCATCCTTACAAACTTCAGTGGCTCAATGATGTGGGTGAAGCCAAGGTAACCAAACAAGTTATTGTACCTTTCTCAATTGGGAGATACAATGATGAAGTCATTTGTGACGTGGTGTCCATGAGTACAAGTCACATTATATTAGGACGTCCTTGGCAATTTGACAAGAAGGCTACCCATAATGGATTTTCTAACAAGTACTCTTTCCAACATTAAGGGAGGAAAATCATATTAGCAATGATGCTTCCAAGCCAAGTTCGTGAATGTCAAGTAACCCTCAAGTCACGTATAGAGGAATGGGAGAAAGCTAAAGCCATGAAGAAAGTTGAAAGAGAATTTTTGCATGAGAAAAGAGTGGAGAGAGTTGAAAATGGACAAAATGAAAGGATTGAATATGGGAGAAAAGAGGAAAAGGAAAATGAGGATGAAGAACATATTTTATCTAATCCTACTCCTATTCTTTCTTTTGACGTACAGGACAATCCAATAGACATGTCACTTCAAGTTGAAGATTCAAGAAACATGTCTTTTGAAGAATCAATAGACGTCACTTTTGGTGATGCACAAGATATGCCCTTTAACATTTCAAAGGATGTACCTCTTGAAATTCAAAAGAATGAGCCAATTGGACATATCATTCAGACTCCAAGAACATTGCACATATTGAAGGGAAATCAACAACCAATGTGATACAGTTCAACCTAGCCTCACTTGGATGGATGGTGAAGTCAAGGTTGTACCTTTAATTGTTTCGATCTAGGAAAGCAACAAGTATCCTGCACAAACAAGAAAGCTAAAAAAATGGTTAAATGGAAGTAATGAAATGTAAAGATAAATATGACAGCGGAAAATATATATAAGTTGGTGATATGTTTAAAGGAAATGATGAAGTATGGTAATGGAAGTAGAATGAAGGTGATGGAGATGAATATGAAAAGTAGTATCTCAAAGAAGACTCAAAGAAGAACCAATGTTAAAGAAAAAAGAACCAAACTTTATATTGCTTCTTTAAGGGATTGTAAACAAGGACTTTGATCCACTATCTATAAAGAGATAGGAACCAGAAGTATCAGGGTGACATAGATAGGGGTGACGCTACAAGCATAAGCTTGATAAGTCGATAAAGTTCACTTAAGAACTAAAGAGAGAAACTCTCACAAATATTTGATTAAACAAAGTTAATTGGTTTAGAAATTAAAAGCTAAACTATTTATAGGACTAAGTATTCCTAGGATACACATAAAAGCTTTAATGAGTGAACATTCATGGATGAATGTTCATACTTTATGTAGATACAAAGCATGGCTTAGGTTAATGAATTTTGATGAATGGATGTTCATCTTTTAATGGAATACATCCTTTGGCCAAATTCATCCCACCTTGTGTGAACTTGTTGATTTGTCTTCTATGGATGAATGTTCATGAATGTATCTTGGCTGAAATTCTTCCCCCTTGTGTGAACATGACTATTTGGCTTCTTGCATGAATATGCATGAATGGATGAATTTAAAAGCCTTTAAAAGAATCCTTGCACCTCCTCACCAATGTTCTGATTCATTTTAATATTCTTTTATCATCTATGTATGTCTTCATTAATTCCTCCCATGCATAAGTCCTTTGAAGGAGATGAATGATTGCAAATCCCGTATTAATTTCCAGCCGGCACTGTCTTCAGTAATCTGGGCATATATCAAGTTCTCGATATCATATTGATGTGATTCAAAATGCGTTGGAAAGCTACGAGATGGGAGATTAAATGTTAAGAAGACTTCATCACCCAAATATGTTTGGAACATGTTCAAATATGTAGATCAATCTGAATGACGTGAACTATCCAACCAACTGTTCAATTGCCTTTAGTCTTCTTAGCATCCAATGAACCTAGACAAAGTATGTAAACAAATAATTAGATAGGAATTGAGATATGATAATTATGAATGCATGCTTCCACCTATGTTAATAATGCAAATGAGCTAACTATGAATGCATATGCATTGAATGAGTTATATAAAGATGTGAATTAATAAGTCATGCATGAATATCATATATTATACATATAAATGACATCATATTATATTCAAGAAAAAATTAAGAATAAGATAAACATATTCACGTGACATGTAATGCATAAATGAGTAAATAAATAATAAAATAAGGTAAGACTCCCTTAGAATCAACAAGGTAGAACATCCATGAAGTGATCATGTGTTGAAGAAGTTTGGTCCTTGGCATGATCGCATCACAATGGAGTTTTTCATCATTAAGCGACCAATGCCCATTAAACATCCACCCTGTTTGCTATTTCCATTCATCTTGTTAATAATTTTTCATTTACTAACTTTGATTTATTTTGTAGCAACTTGTTTCATCCTTATGGTGAAGAAATCATACCAACCCTCAAGGCAATAATTTGGAGAGGCACAATGGTGAAAGGACATGATGATTTAAATCAGCCCCAAGGAGTCATTCAAAGAACACTTATCTTCACCAAGCGACGTGATGACTCCAACCAAGAGACAAACCTTTTCACCAACAAGCATGGTGAATTAAAAGAAGGAAATGAAGATATAGAGGTCCTTTCCAAGCATTATGATTATTCAAAGAATAAAGTAAAAGGATCAAGTTTGTTCGTGAAGGGATATGTCTTTTCCATTCAAAGGACATGTGATGGTTCCCAAACATTGTGTCCTCCCATCAAAGGACGTGAAGTTACCAGATTTGAAGCCAAGAGGTTGAACATTTCGTATGAATCATATATTGGAGGAAAACATAAGGATTCAATCCTTCCTACATCAAGAAGGTCTTCAATGAGAAACTACTTCGATTTGAGGACAAATCGCCTAAAATAAGGGGAGGATGATACGATCTAAACAAGCTCCAACTTTCTCCATGACTTGAACACACCATGGATGTTCTTCAAAGTTGTTTCTAAGGGAGTTATTCATTACCCTATCTTATACTATATCATTTATACATTCTATTCTATCATAAGCATGCATTTACATGTTAGTTATCATACTATTATTTCCATCCTATGCTTATTTGATCATGTTTTTTCATATTATTCAAATATATGCTATGATTACATAACATTTCTTAGGATATTATTATTACATGTTTCCATTTATCATTTATGAATACTATGTTATATGATATTCATGCATACAACATATACCCTATCTTTATGATTGATACACAATGTTATAAGCATATTATGATAGTCTTATAATCATAGTAAGCATGATTATCATATATACATCAAGGCAGCATCATTATAGATCATCTCATTAGTTCATATGCATTCATATTAGCTCTTAAGCTTCATGCATTATCTTACACATACTTTGAGATGATATAATTAGCTCATGACATTCAAACATAGCTCACATTACCATAATCAAACATGTCAGCAAGGTAATTAGCTCATATTAGCTCAATACAATGGAATTACCTTGTTTCTTTGCACATGTAGGTACATTGGAGCATAATAAACGTTGAGGTAGCTTGGTGAATGATTTGGACGTCATATACAGCTCAAAAACAGCTTACATAGTAAAAGGCATCTCATGGAACACTAAGGGAAGCTCGATTCAGATGGCTAGTTGGACTATCTGGAGCTGAGTTACCAAAAGTGATGTCGAAGGTAGCTTAATGTAACTGAACATAATGTTAAGGAGCTCACAATGACTTAGCTAGGAAGCTTGTTCACAAACAACCCATGTTTGCTAGATAGCTCCATAACTCAAGCTAGCTTGGAGGAGACACATGCACGCCCAAGAGAGAGAACATGACCAGCCATCATCCCATGCACAAGGCTGCACCACAAGATTCCCTAGAACACCCATGTGTGTGCCATATGACCAGCCCCCATGTGCCATGCATATGATCTCATTTAGGCGCCAAGATGAAGAGCCATTTAACCATTCAGCCAAGCATCATCTCCTCTCCCATTTGGCGCCAATTTGAAGGATACAATTTTTATTCGGCAAAGGATCATTTCCCTCCATCAAGAGCCGAACCATCATCTCTTTTAGCATTTAAATTATGTCTTTATAGGGAGATACATGGGCTGGCCGAACCATTATGTCTCTATTCGTCTATGCCCCTCCATTTCCTATAAATAGGAAAGCATTCATCATTTGTAATCAGACCTTTTATTTTAATTGAAGTGATATTTTTCTCTTTCTTAAGTCCTGGTGACTTTTTATCGACTTATCAAGTATTTTATACTTATGGCGTCAACCCTCTTCTTTCATCTTGATACTTCTGGTTCCTAATTCATATTACTAGTGGGTTAAAGTACTTAACACCACCCCTTGAAGAAACAATATAAAGATTGGGTCTTTGCTCTCATAGCATTGGTTGTTCTTTGAGAGTTCTTCAAGATAATATCATCACAACCATTCTTTTGTTTCATCGCCATAACCATAACCATTTCAATCATCTTCCACTTCCATCTCTCATTTATTAAATAGCCTACCTATTAAATCGTACGTTTACCACCCTTATCCATTCTGTTTTGAGCCATTCACTTGTGCAGGTTGTTTTGTTTCCTTCCTAGATCCACAATCAAACGAGAAGGTAGAATTACCTTACATCACTTTGTTTTTAGTAAGCCCAAAACAAAGTCCATTGAGATATCTATCCATGGCATGGTTGGTATTGACAAGGGCATGTATAATCCATAAGGCATGACTCTTGATTTTTCCTTTTTACATACTAAACACCTCACATACCTTTTCAACATACCTTTTCATCTTTGGCCAAAAGAGGTGTTCTTTCATAATGCAAAGAGTCTTTTCGACTCCAAAGTGTCCCATGAGTCCTCCTTCATGCGCTTCTTTAGTTAACACTTCTCGCATGGAACCTTGTGGAATACATAATTGTCCTTCTTTGAAAAGATATCCATCATGCTGATAATATTTCTCATGAGCACCTGTTTCACATAACTTATACCTTTCTCCAAATTCCAAATCAGTAGCATAATGTTCCTTAATGAATGAAAAACCAAGAAGTTTGGAATCCAAAGTGTTAAGTAAGGCAAACCTGCGTGAAAGAGCATCTGCCACGACATTATCCTTTCCTCTCTTATAGTGGATGACATAGGGAAAAGACTCAAGCAATTCAACCCATTTGGCATGTCTCTTGTTGAGTTTGTGTTGTCCTTTGATATGCTTTAATGCTTCATGGTCAGTGTGTATCACGAATTCTTTCGGCAATAAGTAGTGCTGCCAAGTCTCCAAGGTTCGAATGAGTGCATACATTTCCTTTTCATATGTTGGATAATTCAAAGTTGCCCCATTTAGTTTTTCACTAAAGTAGGCGATGGGCTTTCCTTCTTAACTTAAAACAACACCAATCGCAATTCCAGAGGCATCACATTCAACTTCAAATGTTTTCTCAAAGTTTGGCAATACTAATAGTGGAGCCTTTGTTAAACAATCCTTGAGTTCGTTGAATGCTTCATCTTGTTCTTTGCCCCAAGAGAAGTTCGAATTCTTCTTAATAATCCCTGTTAAGGGGGCGACAATAGAATTGAAATTTGGTACAAACCTTCTATAAAAATTGGCTAATCCATGGAAACTCCGAACTTGGCTGACATTGACCGGATTTGGCCATTCTTGTATTGCCTTAATCTTTCTGGATCCACTGACAATCCCTGTGAACTTACAATGAAGCCTAAGAAAGTAACTTGATTAGTGCAAAAAGCACACTTCTTGAGATTATCATATATGTGCTTTTCTCTCAAAGTGCTAAGAATGGAACGTAAATGTTCAATATGATCTTTTAGTGACTTACTGTATATCAAGATATCATCAAAGTAAACAACACAAAACTTACCAATGTAAGGCTGAAGGATATGATTCATTAGACGCATAAAGGTACTAGGGGCATTAGTCAAGCCAAAAGGCATGACTAACCATTCATACAAACCTTGTTTGGTCTTGAATGCAGTTTCCTACTCGTCACCTTCCTTCATTCTTATTTGATGGTAACCACTTTTGAAATCAATTTTGGAGAAGATGTTGGCTCCGCTAAGTTCATCAAAGATATCATCCAGCCGAGGTATGGGGTGCCATATTTGATAGTGATTTGATTCACTACCCTACAATCCACGAACATTCTCCAAGTTCCATCTTTCTTTGGTACCAACAAAATGGGTACAACACAAGGACTTAAACTTTCCCGAATCTAACCTTTGTCGAGGAGTTCTTTAACTTGTCTTTGTAATTCCTTTGTTTCCTCGGGATTGCTTCTATATGCTGGTCTATTAGGAATGGTGGTTCCAAGAATGAAATCAATTTGATGTTCAATTGCTCTAATTGGAGGCAATCCCTCAGGAATTTCTTCGGGAAACATATCCTCAAATTCCTGCAAAAGATTAGAAATAGAAGAAGGCAAGCCTTCAGGAGGGTTAGTAAGAAGAAAACTTTCCTTATACATAAGTATAAGTAGAGCCTTCTTAGTTGATAAATGTTTCCAGATATCTCCTCTGCTGGCATAGATATTCAACTTCGGAGTATGAATTTCTTTGCCATTCTTTTCTTTCTCCCATTCTTCTATGCGTGACTTGAGGGTCACTTAACATTCATGAACTTGGCTTGGAAGCATTGGTGCTAATATGATTTTTCTCCCTTGATGCTGGAAAGAGTACTTGTTAGAGAAGCCGTCATGGGTAGCCTTCTTATCATATTGCCAAGGATGCCCGAGTATAAGGTGGCTTGCACTAATTGGCACCATGTCACAAAGGACTTCGTCTTGGTATCTTCCAATTGAGAAAGGTACAACAACTTGTTTGGTTACCTTGGTTTCCCCCACATCATTGAGCCACTGAAGTTTGTATGGATAAGGATGCTTGGAAGTCTTGAGACCCAATTTTTCCACCATGTGAGTACTTGCTACATTTGTACAACTTCCTCCAACAACGATCACCACGCAAATTTTATCTTCCACGTGACATTTGGTATGGAAGATGTTCTCTTTTTGTTTATCCTCTTGACTTTGAATGTTCAAAGTCCTTTTACTACAAAGATGTTGGATGGAAGAGACATGTTAGCAAATAAGGAAAAATTGAAATGTGTGTAGGATCTTACCAGAATATACTCTCACAAAGCCTCACGAGTCACTCCAAGAAAACTTGATGTCACTCAATCCTCTCGTGTTTGCACTCTAGGACTTTAATGGATTTTACTTGTCCTCTTCTGATCTCACACACTCTCCAGCCTTTTTCCTCCGATTCTCTTGTCTCAAGTTCTAGAGAACTTTACTCAAGACTATATCAATTAAATTTTACTTGTTTAGCGTCGGCTGCAAAAGGGTTAGTAGGAAGGGAAAAACAAATATAATGAAAGGGTGGCTTAGAAATAGAAAGAAAATAACAAAAGGGGTTACTTACACAAGTCACTTCACAACCTTCTATCACCACAATCAATTTAAAACGGCTTACTTGACTTGCTTGGTGATGAGAATTGTTGTTGAGTGCTTCAACTGCTTTCTTTTCTTTTCTTTGCTTTTTCTTCATTTAAGTGCTGGATTTTTCTTTCTTTTGAGTGCTTCACTTTCTTTTCTGAATTTTCTTTTTCTTTGACTTTGCACTTCAATTTTGAACTTCTTTTTGTATTTTTCTTTTTGTTGTTGTTGCACGTTACTTTCTTCCACCAATAGCTCTGATTATCGCTTGATGTAAGGCTCTTCTGATAGCTTAACAAATGATTGTGGATCTAGGAAGGAAGCAAAACAACATGCGAAGTGAATGGCTCAAAATAGAATGGTTAAGGGTGGTAAACGTAAGGGTGATTAGGTGGGTTGTTTAATTGAGAGATGGAAGCGGAAGATTGTTGATATGGCTATGGTTATGGTTTATGAAACAAAGGGATGGTTGTGAGGATAATATCTTAAAGAAGACACAAAGAAGAACCAATTCTATATAGAGCAAAGACCCAGACTTTATATTGCTTCTCCACTAGTTATAAAGAACTAGGAACCAGAAGTATCAAGGTGAAAAGAAAGGGGTTGATGCCACAAGTATAAAATATACTTGATAAGTCGATAAAAAGTCACCAGGACTTAAGGAAGAGAATAATCTCACTTTGATTAATAAAAAAATGGTCTGATTACAAATGATGAATGCTTTCCTATTTATAGGAAATGGAGAGACATGGTCTAATAATTACAAGGAGATTCGACCAGCCTTGTGCCTTCCTATATAGACATAATTTAATGCTAAATAGAGATGACAGTTCAATTTAAATGGAGGGTAATATCCCTTGGCCGAATAGTTCTTGTGTCATTTCATGTTGGCGCCAATTTGGATGGTAGTTGATGCTTGACCGAATAGGGAGAGAACTCTTCATCTTGGCGCCTAAATGAACCATATGCAAGGCACATGGGGCTGATGACATGCAAACCTGATGTGATCATATCTAGCACCAACTTTTTTCATGACATACTCATCATTGAAATTCCATCAAGCTCAGTATAAGGGAGTTCTACCTTACTTTATATTATATTTACTCATTTATGCACTATATATTTTATGAGCATACATTTTCATATTAGACTATGCTTGAATTATCATAACATGTGCATTCATTCATTATGTCCTATGGTTTGCATCATTGATTGATATTCATGCATATAATCTATAGTTGTAATAATAATATTCATTCATTATCATATGATGCATGAATTATTATTATAACCTATAGTTCACATCTTTATAATATGCACATTCTTATTACTTTATAATAATTCATATACTTAGCTGATATTATGCTTTCTTTTGTAGATGCATGTTCGGCCACATGATGGGAGCTGACTTAAAGCTAGCATTAGAGTCCAAGAGCAATGGAAACTTAACTAGGATAACTCCGAGATAGCTCAAGAACATTTTGGGATAAAGTTTCCAGCTGACCCCCGAGCTCATAGCTGACTTGAGCTGGACTTTTGAGCTAGCTAGATGTTTCATTTCAGCTGGAGAGTTACACCATCATCACCACCACACAGAGTGCTTCAAATATGGTCTATGTCAATTTTTGTGGATTCATACCTTTTCGCGAATAGTTGCCATTCCAAGAGGTGCCTTTTCACAAGGAGTTATCATATGACTCATCTTCATGTAATTCATCTATGGCCAGCTCACCTTCAGCTCAAATACATGGAAACTGGCTCAAATGATGAAAGGTTACCTTCCACAAATGTGACCTTTCATGACAAGTTACTGCCCATTGAAAACCGTGACACCTAGATGCACGTTGGGAGCTACGTCACGCCTAGTTGCTACTTATCTTCATTCCATGGACTTCAAGACATCATCCTATGGTTGCAACCTCACCAAAGCCTTGTAAGAACATGTGCACTCCATGTGACATCAAATTGGCGCAAAAACACCAAGGGATGCTTCATATTCGGCCAAAGATTCTTTCCTCTTCATTTTGGCACCCAAATAACTTCCAAATGCATTCAAAACAACCTTAGGCCGAACCAACACCTTACCATTCGGCCAAGAGCATGTATCTTAATTAAAAGCATGTATTTTCATTTAAAAATCATTTATTTTCAAAGGGGTTTCATCCATAGCCAAACCATCATGTATCTATTCGGCCTAAACCCTTTGAAAAACTATAAATAGGCTAGTGCATTTCATTTGTAATCATCTTATCTCATATATAAAACATACTCTTGTGAGTTAATTTCTCTTCAAAGTTCTTTGTGAACTTTATCGATTAAGAAAGTATAATTCATATACTTGTGGCGTCATTCTTTCCATCTTGATTCCAAAATTCCTAGATTGATATCTAGTGGGTTGAAGACACTATCACCACCCCTCAAGCAAGTTTGTGAAGACCGGGATTGTGCTCCATAGCATAGTTTTCTTTTTGGCGTGTTTGAGATACAACATCACCACCATAGCCATTTCATCATCACCATTATCCATCTCTTCCATCAATTCCGCAGCCATCTCTATCCTTTCTTTATTTCATTTTATTCTTATTATTTATTTTCATTACTTATATTATTATCCCCTTTATTAATTCCATTATTAATCATTCCTTTCTTATCTTATTTTGCAGCCCAAACTTATAAATTCAAGGACATCAGTACTTGTCAATCCTAGATCGGGACACAATAAGGCTATCTACTCTTTTCCTCCAGGTGTGTAGATTCACCTTACATCAAAAACACATGGCTTGGCCGAATAAGGAGAGAACTCCTCATCTTGGCACCTAAATTATCCACATGCAAGGCACATGGGAGCTGGTCATATGTAAGGCACATGGGTGTTCTAGGAAGCCTTGTGGTGCAGCCTTGTGCATGGAATGATGGCTGGTCATGCTCTCTCTCTTGGGCGTGCATATGTCTCCTTGAAGCTAGCTTAAGTTGTGGAGCTAGCTAGCAAACATGGGTTTGTTTGTGAACAAGCTTCCTAGCTAAGTCCTTGTGAGCTCCTCAACATTATGTTTAGCTACATTCAGCTACCTTTGAGATCACTTTTGGCAACTCAGCTCCAAATAGTGCAACTAGCTAAGTTTAGCTAGCCTTAAGCTCCTCCAGCTGAATCGAGCTTCCCTTAGTGTTCCATGAGCTGCCTTGTACTTTGTAAGCTGTTTGTGAGCTGCATATGACGTCCAAATCATTCACCAAGCTACCTCAACGTGCATCATGCTCTAATGTACCTACATGTGCAAGGAAACAAGGTAAGTCCATGATATTGAGCTAAGACGAGCTAAATACCTTGCTGCCATGTTTGATTATAGTAATGTGAGCTAAGTTTGAAGGCCATGAGCTAATTATATCATCTCATAATATGTGTAAGATTATGCATGAGGCTTAAGAGTTAATATGAATGCATATGAACTAACGAAATGCATTATAAGTATGCTGCCTTGATGTATAAATAATAATCATGCTTAATATGTTTATAAAGCTACATGCTTAACATATTAAAATAACAATGTACCAGATATATTCATACTAAGTTATTCTTTGACTATTAAAACATTATATAACATAACATAGGAGGGTGTTAAGTTATTACATGAATCAAAAGCTTCAAGACACTTAGTTAGGATAACTTCCCTGAATTGTATGGCCCTTGACCTAGTAATGGGACCTTGCGGCATGACTTTCGGATCTGGGGTAGGTGCGATCACATCATCCCCCTTCTTTTAAGCGATTTTCCCCAAATCATGTCCATCCTCAAAGGGTGATAAGTCAGTGATGTTGAATGAGGCACTGACACCACCAAACTCACTGGGCAATTCAAGTTTATAGGCAATGTCGTTGATCTTTTCTATAATCTGAAATGGGCCATCTCCTCGAGGTAGTAGTTTAGAATTCCTTTGGTTTGGAAATCTTTCTTTTCTAAATTGTACCCAAACCCAATCTCCCACGTCAAATGTTACCTTCTTCCTTCCTTTGTTTGCTTGTTGTTCATATTGTCTTGTTCTCCTTTCAATGTTGTCCTTGACTTGTTGATGGAGTCTTTTAACAAATTCTACCTTGTTCTTTCCATCTTTGTTTACTATTTGATCACAAGGTAAAGGAAGTAAGTCCAAAGCAGTTAAAGGATTGAAACCATACACTACCTCAAATGGAGAATATTTGGTTACCGAGTGAATGGTTCAATTGTATGCAAACTCCACATGTGGTAGGCATTCTTCCCATGTCTTGATGTTTTTCTTGATAATGGATCGTAGTAGCGTTGATAAAACTCTATTAACTACTTCAGTTTGACCATCCGTTTGAGGATGACATGTAGTAGAGAATAGTAGTTTTGTTCCGATTTTGCTCCACAGAGTCCTCCAAAAGTGACTTAAAAACTTAACTGATGCAAGCACGTTTTTAACTATAAAGGGAGTACTCTTGAACATCCTTTTAATGCATTTACTTTATAATAACCTTATAATATATACTATTATATTACATATCATTCTAAGGATATTAGTTATGAAGTTAAAGAATAACTTAGTATGAATACATCTTACACATTGTTATTTTAATATGTTAAGCATGTTAGGATAGGTATATAATTATATTATGCATGATTATAACATATACATCAAGGCAACATACTTATAATGCATTTCATTAGTTCATTTTGCTTTCATATTAGCTCTTAGGCTTTATACCTTACCTTACACATATTAGGAGATGATATAATTAGCTCATGACATTCAAACTTAGCTCACATTACCATAATCAAACATGACAGCAAGGTAATTAGCTCATATTAGCTCAATACCATGGAATTACCTTGTTTCGTTGCACATGTAGGTACATTGGAGTATAATTAACGTTGAGGTAGCTTGGTGAATGATTTGGACGTCATATGCAGCTCACAAACAGCTTACAAAGTAAAAGGCAACTCATGGAACACTAAGGGAAGCTCGATTCAGCTGGAGGAGCTTAAGGCTAGCTAAACTTAGCTAGTAGGACTATTTGGAGCTGAGTTGCCAAAAGTGATGTCGAAGGTAGCTGAATGTAGCTGAACATAATGTTAAGGAGCTCACAAGGACTTAGCTAGAAAGCTTGTTCACAAACAACCCATGTTTGCTAGATAGCTCCACAACTCAAGCTAGCTTGGAGGAGACACATGCACGCCCAAGAGAGAGAACATGACCAGCCATCATCCCATGCACAAGGCTACACCACAAGGCTCCCTAGAACACCCATGTGCGTGCCATATGACCAGCCCCCATGTGCCGTGCATATGATCTCATTTAGGCGCCAAGATGAAGAGCCATTTAACCATTCGGCCAAGCATCATCTCCTCTCCCATTTGGCACCAATTTGAAGGGATACAAGTGTTATTCGACCAAGGATCATTTCCCTCCATCAAGGGCCAAACCATCATCTCTTTTAGCATTTAAATTATGTCTTTATAGGGAGATAAACGGGTTGGCTGAACCATTATGTCTCTATTCGGCTATGCCCCTCCATTTCCTATAAATAGTAAAGCATTCATCATTTGTAATCAGACCTTTTATTTTAATTGAAGTGAGATTTTTTTGTTTCTTAAGTCCTGGTGACTTTTTATCGACTTATCAAGTATTTTATACTTGTGGCATTAACCCTCTTCTTTCATCTTGATACTTCTGGTTCCTAGTTCATATAACTAGTGGGTCAAAGTACTTAACACCACCCCTTGAAGAAACAATATAAAGATTGGGTCTTTGCTCTCTATAGCATTGGTTTTTCTTTGAGCATTCTTCAAGATACTATCCTCACAACCATCCTTTTTGTTTCATCGCCATAACCATAACCATTTCAATCATCTTCCGCTTCCATCTCTCATTTATTAAATAGCCTACCTATTAAACCATACGTTTACCACCCTTATCCATTATGTTTTGAGCCATTCACTTGTGCAGGTTGTTTTGCTTCGTTCCTTGATCCACAATCAAACGAGAAGGTAAAATTACCTTACATCAAGCGGTAATCAGAGCTTTGGTGGAAGAAAGCAACGTGTAACAACAACAGAAAAATACAAAAAAAGTGCAAGTGAAGTGCAAAGTAAAAGAAATCAAGAAAAATCCAGTAAAGAAAATCAAAGCACTCAAAAAAAGAAATTGAAAGCACTCGAAAAGAAGAAAAAGAAAGAAAGAAAAGTTGGAAGCACTCATCAACAATTCTCATCACCAAGCCATTCAAGTAAGCCTTTGATTGTGGTGATAGAAGGTTGTGAAGTGACTTGTCTAAGTAACCCTTTTGTTTCTCTTCTTTCTATTTCTAAGCTACCCTTTCATTATATTTGTTTTCCATTCCTACTAACCTTTTTACAGCCGACGTCAAACAAGTAAAATTTACTTGATATAGTCTTGAGTAAAAGTGTTCTAGATCTTGAGACAAGAGAATCGAGAGGAAAAAGGCTGGAGCGTGTGTGAGATCAGAAGAGGACAACTAAAAGCCATTAAAGTCCTAGAGTGCAAACACGAGCGGATTGAGTGACATTCAAGTTTCCTTGGAGTGACTCGTGAGGCTTTGTGAGAGTATATTCTGGTAAAGTTTTTTACACATCTTAATCTTTTCTTATTTCACTAACCATGTCTCAGAGTTCAGGATGATCCCCAGAAAGAGAAAACCCTAACTTGTAGACACAAGCTATTATGCACGAAATGGCAAGATTGTTAAAATTAGAATTGGAGCCTTTACAAGATCGTATGGACCAATTAGAAGCATCTTTAGGCAACCGGAGAGTAAACCGCACTAGAATGGAAGAAGACTTAGAAGAGGAAGAGGCTGAAGTAACATCAGTAGCAAGGAGAGATTTTCATCGAAATCAAAATGACAACTTCAACAACATCAATGTGACTATTCCTTCATTTCAAGGACGAACTGATCCAGAAGCCTATCTTGATTGGGTAATCAAAATTGAACACATTTTTGAATGCCAAAACTATAAGGAGCAAAAGAATGTTAGGCTTGCTGCTATGGAATTTGTGGACTATGCCTTAGTTTGGTGGGACCAATTGGTGAGTTCAAGAAGACGAATCACAACATGGGATGAAATGAAGGCCATTATGAGGAAATGGTTTGTTCCTACTCACTATCACCGAGATCTTTATCATAAATTACAAAATTTGAAACAAGGAAGCAAGAACGTTGAAGATTATTTCAAAGAAAGGAGATTGCCATGATCCGAGCCAATGTGGATGAAGATAGAGAAGAAACAATGGCAAGATTCTTATCTGGCCTAAATCTTGATATTGCTAACCTTGTTGAACTTCAGCATTATGTAGAGATTAAAGAAATGGTGCATGTGGCCATGAAAATTGAAAGACAACTCAAAAGGAAATCATACACTAGGAGCAGTCCAAACTCGGCCACCTAATGGAAGCAAGAACTTATTACTTTCCGAAAACAAACTCCAGTCCAAACAAAGGATCGTGCAGAGGTTCCTAAAACTACACAAGTGGGCGAATCTAGCAAGGGTAAAGAAAAACAAACCAGCACTTTTGAGAGATCAAGAGACATCAAATGTTTCAAGTGTTTTGGAAAAGGACATATTTCTAGTCAATGTCCTAACCGAAATACCATGATGATGCTTGACAATGGAGATATTGTATCAGATTCTGATGAGGATATTTTTGACGAGGAACGTGAAACAATACAAGAAGAAGAAACAGAAGAAAATGCAGATCATGGTGAGATGCTTGTTTCAAAGAGGTGCCTACAATCACAAACATCCCAAGATGATATTCAGAGAAACAATATCTTTCATACAATATGCCATGTCAAGGATAAGGTTTGCACAATGATCATCGATGGAGGAAGTTGCACAAACGTAGCCAGCACTCTTATGGTTGAAAAACTTGGATTGGAAACGTCAAAACATCCTACTCCATATAAACTCCAATGGCTCAATGAAGGAGGTGAGTTAAATGTTACCAAACAGGTTCTAATTCCTTTCTCAGTTAGTAGGTACAAGGACGAGGTACTTTGTGACATTGTCCTTATGCATGCTAGCCACATCTTACTTGGGAGTCCATGGCAGTATGACAAAAGGGCCATTCATGATTGTTTTCACAGTCAATACACTTTTAAGCATGATGGATGCAAGGTGACCTTGATGCCTTTAACGCCAAAAGAAGTACAACAGGATCAATTGTATATGCGAAAGAGTGTACAAGCATGGCGCAAAGACAAAACTCCTACGAAAAATGAAGAGGAACTAAACAAGAAACAAAACTTCTTCATAGAGATACATGATGGTTCAATACTAGAAAATGAAGGGTCACCTATGAAAAGTGGTGATGTTTGGGACTTAAAGTCACAACTCTTCGCCAATGATTTTAATCTACAAAAGGTAAATACCCCTTCATATGAAACCTTTTCTCTCTTCAATTTTTAGGACAATTCATGTGAAAGGTCACTTCCAAAAGGGATATCCCTAGATAAAGATCATTCCCAAAAGGTACCTGTTGATAAATCATATTCCAAAGAAAGGCCTAAAGGGAAATCTTACAAAAAGGTATATAATGGAAGAACACAAACGTTCAAAGGATACTTTCTTTTAGAAAAGAGGCGTGAAGCTATGCAAAGATATAATGGACTCGATTTGAGGACAAATCGTTCTAAAGAAGGGGGGGATGATGCAAGCACATTTTCAACTATAAAGGGAGTACTCTTGAACATCCTTTTAATGCATTTACTTTATAATAACCTTATAATATATACTATTATATTATATATCATTCTAAGGATATTAGTTATGAAGTTAAAGAATAACTTAGTATGAATACATCTTACACATTGTTATTTTAATATGTTAAGCATGTTAGAATAGCTATATAATTATATTATGCATGATTATAACATATAAATCAAGGCAACATACTTATAATGCATTTCATTAGTTCATTTTGCATTCATATTAGCTCTTAGGCTTTATACCTTCCCTTACACATATTAGGAGATGATAAAATTAGCTCATGACATTCAAACTTAGCTCACATTACCATAATCAAACATGGCAACAAGGTAATTAGCTCATATTAGCTCAATACCATGGAATTACCTTGTTTCCTTGCACATATAGGTACATTGGAGCATAATAAACGTTGAGGTAGCTTGGTGAATGATTTGGACGTCATATGCAGCTCACAAATAGCTTACATAGTAAAAGGTAGCTCATGGAACACTAAGGGAAGCTCGATTCAGCTGGAGGAGCTTAAGGCTAGTTAAACTTAGCTAGTTGGACTATTTGGAGCTGAGTTGCCAAAAGTGATGTCGAAGGTAGCTGAATGTAGCTGAACATAATGTTAAGGAGCTCACAAGGACTTAGCTAGGAAGCTTGTTCACAAAGAACCCATGTTTGCTAGATAGCTCCACAACTCAAGCTAGCTTGGAGGAGACACATGCACGCCCAAGAGAGAGAACATGACCAGCCATCATCCCATACACAAGGCTGCACCACAAGGCTCCCTATAACACCCATGTGCGTGCCATATGACCACCCCCATGCGTCGTGCATATGATCTCATTTAGGCGCCAAGATGAAGAGCCATTTAACCATTCGGCCAAGCATCATCTCCTCTTCCATTTGGCGCCAATTTGAAGGGATACAAGTGTTATTCGGCCAAGGATCATTTCCCTCCATCAAGGGCCGAACCATCATCTCTTTTAGCATTTAAATTATGTCTTTATAGGGAGATACATGGGATGTCCGAACCATTATGTCTCTATTCGGCTATGCCCCTCCATTTTCTATAAATAGGAAAGCATTCATCATTTTTAATCAGACCTTTTATTTTAAATGAAGTGAGATTTTTCTCTTTCTTAAGTCCTGGTGACTTTTTATCGACTTATCAAGTATTTTATACTTGTGGCATCAACCCTATTCTTTCATCTTGATACTTCTGGTTCCTAGTTCATATAACTAGTGGGTCAAAGTACTTAACACAACCCCGTGAAGAAACAATATAAAGATTGGGTCTTTGCTCTCTATAGTATTAGTTCTTCTTTGAGCATTCTTCAAGATACAATCCTCACAACCATCCTTTTTGTTTCATCGCCATAACCATAACCATTTCAATCATCTTCCACTTCCATCTCTCATTTATTAAATAGCCTACCTATTAAACCATACGTTTACCACCCTTATCCATTATGTTTTGAGCCATTCACTTGTGCAGGTTGTTTTGCTTCCTTCCTAGATCCACAATCAAACGAGAAGGTAGAATTACCTTACATTATTAATGTCTCTATCTAACACAATGGTTCGAGGAAGTCCATGTAAACTTACCACTTCTCGGAAGAATAAGTTAGCAACATGAATAACATCATCGGTCTTGTGACATGGTATAAAGTGAGCCATCTTGGAGAATCGATCAACCACCACAAATATTGAATCCTTTCCACTCTTTGTTTTTGGTAAGCCTAAAACAAATTCCATTGAGATATCTATCCATGGCATGGTTGGTATTGACAAGGGCATGTATAATCCATGAGGCATGACTCTTGATTTTTCCTTTTTACATACTAAACACCTCTCACATACCTTTTCAACATACCTTTTCATATTTGGCCAAAAGAGGTGTTCTTTCATAATGCCAAGAGTCTTTTCGTCTCCAAAGTGTCCCATGAGTCCTCCTTCATGCGCTTCTTTAGTTAACACTTCTCGTATAGATCCTTGTGCAATACATAATCTTCCTTCTTTGAAAAGATATCCATCATGCTGATAATATTTGTCATGAGCACCTGTTTCACATAACTGATACCTTTCTCCAAAGTCCAAATCAGTAGCATAATGTTCCTTAATGAATGAAAAACCAAGAAGTTTGGAATCCAAAGTGTTAAGTAAGACATACCTGTATGAAAGAGCATCTGCCACGACATTATCCTTTCCTCTCTTATAGTGGATGACATAGGAAAAAGACTCAAGAAATTCAACCCATTTGGCATGTCTCTTGTTGAGTTTGTGTTGTCCTTTGATATGCTTTAATGCTTCAGGTTCAGTGTGTATCACGAATTCTTTCGGCAATAAGTAGTGCTGCCAAGTCTCCAAGGTTCCAATGAGTGCGTACATTTCCTTGTCATATGTTGGATAGTTCAAAGTTGCCCCATTTAGTTTTTCACTAAAGTAGGCGATGGGCTTTCCTTCTTGACTTAAAACAACACTAATCCCAATTCAGAGGCATCACATTCAACTTCAAATGTTTTCTCAAAGTTTGGCAATACTAATAGTGGAGCCTTTGTTAAATAATCCTTGAGTTCGTTGAATGCTTCATCTTGTTCTTTGCCCCAAGAGAAGTTCAAATTCTTCTTAATAATCCATGTTAAGGGGGCGGCAATAGAACTGAAATTTGGTACAAACCTTCTATAAAAACTGGCTAATCCATGTGATGTAAGGCGAATCTACACACTTTGGTGAGAAGAGTAGATAGCCTTATTGTGTCCCGATCTAGGATTGACAAGTACTGATGTCCTTGAATTAATAAGCTTGGGCTGCAAAATAATAAGACAGAAATATGATTAATAATGGGTTTAAGAAATGAATAATAATATAAGGGCGCCAAAACACCAATGGATGCTTCCTATTCGGCCAAAGACTTATTCCTCTCCATTTTGGCGCCCAAATGACTTCCAAAAGCATTCAAAACATCCTTAGGCCGAACCAACACCTTACTATTCGGCGAAGAGCATGTATCTTCATTAAAATCATGTCTTTTCATTTAAAAGTCATGTATTTTCAAAGGGGTTTCATGCATAGCCGAACCATCATGTACCTATTCGGCCTAAACCCTTTGAAAAACTATAAATAGGCTAGTGCATTTCATTGTAATCATCTCATCTCATATATAAAACATACTCTTGTGAGTTAATTTCTCTTCAAAGTTCTTTGTGAACTTTATCGATTAAGCAAGTATAATTCATATACTTGTGGCGTCATTCCTTCCATTTTGATTCCTAAATTCCTAGATTGTTATCTAGTGGGTTGAAGACACGATCACCACCCCTCAAGCAAGTTTGTGAAGACCGGGATTGTGCTTCATAGCATAGTTTCCTCTTTGGCGTGTTTGGGATACTATCACCACCATCTCCATTTCGTCATTTCCATCATCAACAACACCCATCAATCCATCAATTCCGCAGCCATCTCTATTCTTATTCTTTCATTCCAAGACCACTTGATGTAAGGCGAATCTACACACTTTGGTGAGAAGAGTAGATAGCCTTATTGTGTCCCGATCTAGGATTGACAAGTACTGATGTCCTTGAATTAATAAGCTTGGGCTGCAAAATAATATAAGAAAGAAATGAGATTAATAATGGTCTTAAGAAATGAATATATAATAAAGGAAATGAAATAGAAAGAAATGAAAGAGAGATGGCTGCGGAATTATGGGATTGATGATGGTCTTGATGAAGGATGTTGATGATGTTGATGATGAAATGAAGATGGTGGTGATGTTGTATCTCAAACACGCCAAAGATGAAATAGTGCTAAGGAGCACAATCCCGGTCTTCACAAACTTGCTTGAGGGGTGGTGATAGTGTCTTCAACCCACTAGATAGTAATCTAGGAATTTAGGAATCAATTTAGAAGGAATGACGCCACAAGTATATGAATTATACTGCTTAATCGATAAAGTTCACAAAGAACTTTGAAGAGAAATTAACTCACAAGAGTATGTTTTATATGAGATGAGATGATTACAAATGAAATGCACTAGCCTATTTATAGTTTTTCAAAGGGTTTAGGCCAAATAGACACATGATGGTTCGGCCAAGGTTGAAACCCCTTTGAAAATACATGATTTTGATGAAAATACATGATTTTAATGAAGATACATGCTCTTGGCCGAATGGTTATGTGTTGGTTCGGCCCTAAGGATGATTTGAATGCATTTGGAAGTTATTTGGGCGCCAAAATGAAGAGGAAGGAGTATTTGGCCGAATAGGAAGCATCCCTTGGTGTTTTGGCGCCAATTTGATGTCACATGGAGTGCACATGCTTGAATGATGCACATGGCAGCCTACTTGAACGCACATGGGTCTTCTTGCAAGGCTTTGGTGAGGTTGCAACCATAGGATGATGTCTGAAGTCCATGGGCAGCCTAGAGATGAATAGCTTCAAGGTAAGCTAGGTGAGTGTCTTGGTAGCTAACTAGGTGAGTTATAGCTTGATGAACTCAAGCTAGTTAGCTTTGGTCTTCTCAGCTCCTCAGCTCCTCAGCTACTCTCCCAGCTACTTCCAGCTACCTTTAGTCCACTTTTCAACAATTTGGTCCAAAGCTCTCCTCCAACTAGGTTCAGCTACATGCTAGCTCCTCCAGCTAAGTTGAAGCTCCTTAAGTGATGAAATGAGCTGCCATAATGTTCAAGAGCTAGTGTGAGCTGCTATGCTTATCCTTTTAGCTAACCAAGCTACCATAATATGCCTTGCTTTGTGTTTCACCTATAGAAATTAACAAACAAACCAAGTAAGCAATGTGTGAGCTCATTTAAGGTAAATGCATGCTGTCGTGAGGTGTTTGAGTGATATAATCTATGAATGATCATCTAGAAGCTAAGATAACATGTATATAAGCTAGATAAAAGGCATATGACGTTTATGAGCTTTAAGAAAACATATATGAGCTAGAAAATAGATGCATGCATGCAAATGAGCTAAAGAATCATGGATTTAAAGCTAGTGAGCTAATGTAAACATAACATGAGCTAGAATAACATGATATGAGTTAATGAATGAATGAATACATGCTGCCATGATATCTAAATGAAATGAAAACATAATAAATTAATCTAAAACATATGTAAACATAATATAAAGCTAAGTAAAGATGTGAAAACATATGTTATGCATGAAAATCATATAGTTGCAAGTGAATGATAACATATGATTATTCAAGCATAGTTTAAGATGCAAATGTATGCTCATATAATATATAGTGAATAAATGAGTAAATATAATAAAGTAAGGTATAACTCCCTTATATTGAGCATGATGAATCTTCAATGATGTGAGTGTGTCATGAAGAAAGTTGGTGCAAAACATGATCACATCATCATCCCCTTCTTTTAGGCGATTTGTCCTCAAATCGTAAGGTAACTTTTCCTTAGTGTCTTTCCATTCAAATGTTACTGATTTGACTTCAAAATGTATCCATTCAATACCGAATTGTTCAAGACATTTCCTTTTGAAATGATCTATGAAAGGTTCCTCATGAAAGGTCATGAATCTTGAATAAGTGCTTTGAACCTCCTTGTCCTGAAAAGAAAGAAGACTTTCATAAGTAAGGGAAGTATTAATCATGAGAAAGTTAAAGGTATACCCATGTTCATATCTTTTGGATTGCCAAAAGTGATGTCTTTTGAATCACAAGATATGTTCCTTTGAACGACCATGTCCCAAAAGTCATGTTCCTTGGTCCTCCAATAGGTGTATTCATTGAATCATGAAAGGTTATAACTCTTAGAATGGAAGTTTCCTTAGAATCCTCATAGGACACGTCCTTTGGATGATAAAATGTCTCCCTTTGCCTCGCATCTCTTGGCTCTTTGAATGTCACGTCCCCTAGCCTCCCAATTTGACAAGTTGTGTCGCTTGGAAAATTTGAAACATCAAAGAAAAAATCTATAATTACATGGTTAGAATAATCATCCTTGATCTTTCGTTTCATCCATAGGCATTCTCGAATGACCTTGCCATCACCAAGTGATAATAATACCATAGATATGAATTGAATTTCTGCAAAATAAATCAAAACATGTAAATGAAAAACTATTGACAAGATGAAAGGAAATATCAAACCAGGGTGGATGTTAATGGGAGTTGGTTGCTGAATTCTTTTCTGGATTGGCAATGTACTTGGAATGTCAACGAACACAACTCTTGGCACTTCAAGTGATGCTTTTTTTAGAACTTCGAATGGCATAACCTTTGAAATATCAAGAGACATGTTTTGTGAATCATCTCCTTGAAAGATATGTCTCTTGAATTATCCTGCAAAACAAAAGAGAGAATAGGAGTAGAAGTAAGGTTAGATAAAAATTGTTCTTCACTCTCCTCTTTTCCTCCAAATTCATTCTTTTCAACTCCAACGATTTCTGCATCCACTCTCCGTTCATCATTTCAACTCCAACATTTTGTTCAACTTCAAAATGCTTTTGTTCATTTGAATTTTCTCCAAACAGTCTTCAGTTGCATTGTCTTTAAGTTGTTCTTTCATTGCTTCAATGTTCTTCTTCAAGGTGTTTTGATCTTCATTACTCGGCTAGGAGATAGTGGAGTCAAGATGAGTTCCTTTCATTGTGAAAGAAGGAGTATTGGTTTGTGAAACCATCATGAACAGCACGCTTGTCAAATTGCCATGGCCTCCCCAAGAGTAAATGACTCGTATTCATATGTACCACGTCACATACAATCTCTTCTTTGTAACTTCCAAGTGAGAATGGAACAAGTACTTGCTCAGTAACCTTCAATTCTTCATTGCCATGCAACCATTGCAATTCATATGGGCTGGAATGTTTAATCGTTGTAAGCCCCAATTTATTCACCATGTATGTGCTTGCAATGTTTGTACAACTTCCTCCGTCAATAGCTACAAGACACACTTTACCATTTACATGGCAACGAGTGTGAAATGTGTTTGTTCTTTGTTGTTCGTTCTCCATTGTTTGGAAAGATGAAAGATCATAAGACATTGTTAGTAGAAAGAAAAAAATTAAAACCTTACCAGAACGCTCTCAAAGCCTCACAATCTTCACTCCAAAGAAAATTAAGAGATCACTCACTCACACTTGTGTTTACTCTCGGGAATATAATTTGGCTTTTAACAATTCCCCTTCTGATCTCACTCTCTCAATTAGCCTTTTCCACTCAATTTCTCTTGTTAAGTCCTTTGAAAAACTTACTCAAGATTAGAACAAGTTAATTCTTTCCTTGTGTGCTTCGGCTGCAAATAGGTTAGGGTAGAAAGAATAGAAGAAATGTAAAGTAGAAGAAAGGATTTAAAGGTATTAAAGATAAAAATGGTTGAAGACAAGGAAAATGAAAGGATAGAAAAGGAAGAGGTGACTTACAATTCAAGAAACAACACTTACTGCAACCTTTCTCAAGAAACAATAAGGTTATCTTCTCTAAATGTAGATGGCCTCTTTGATGTACTTTGCTATGGTAGAGCACTTTCCTTGGCTTTGCTTTCTTTTGAATTCTTTTTCTTTTCTTTTCTTCTTTTCTTCTTCTTTATGTCTTTTTCTTTCTTTTTGCACTCCAATTTTGTTGAAGGAGTCTTTTTTTTTTTTTTTTGAACTTCTTTTTGTTTTGCACGCCAAATGACACTTTTGTTGTCAATCCAACCTATGCTCTGATACCACTTGATGTAAGGCGAATCTACACACTTTGGTGAGAAGAGTAGATAGCCTTATTGTGTCCCGATCTAGGATTGACAAGTACTGATGTCCTTGAATTAATAAGCTTGGGCTGCAAAATAATATAAGAAAGAAATGATATTAATAATGGTCTTAAGAAATGAATATATAATAAAGGAAATGAAATAGAAAGAAATGAAAGAGAGATGGCTGCGGAATTATGGGATTGATGATGGTCTTGATGAAGGATGTTGATGATGTTGATGATGAAATGAAGATGGTGGTGATGTTGTATCTCAAACACGCCAAAGATGAAATAGTGCTAAGGAGCACAATCCCGGTCTTCACAAACTTGCTTGAGGGGTGGTGATAGTGTCTTCAACCCACTAGATAGTAATCTAGGAATTTAGGAATCAATTTGGAAGGAATGACGCCACAAGTATATGAATTATACTTGCTTAATCGATAAAGTTCACAAAGAACTTTGAAGAGAAATTAACTCACAAGAGTATGTTTTATATATGAGATGAGATGATTACAAATGAAATGCACTAGCCTATTTATAGTTTTTCAAAGGGTTTAGGCCGAATAGACACATGATGGTTCGGCCAAGGTTGAAACCCCTTTGAAAATACATGATTTTTGATGAAAATACATGATTTTAATGAAGATACATGCTCTTGGCCGAATGGTTATGTGTTGGTTCGGCCCTAAGGATGATTTGAATGCATTTGGAAGTTATTTGGGCGCCAAAATGAAGAGGAAGGAGTATTTGGCCGAATAGGAAGCATCCCTTGGTGTTTTGGAGCCAATTTGATGTCACATGGAGTGCACATGCTTGAATGATGCACATGGCAGCCTACTTGAACGCACATGGGTCTTCTTGCAAGGCTTTGGTGAGGTTGCAACCATAGGATGATGTCTTGAAGTCCATGGGCAGCCTAGAGATGAACTAGCTTCAAGGTAAGCTAGGTGAGTGTCTTGGTAGCTAACTAGGTGAGTTATAGCTTGATGAACTCAAGCTAGTTAGCTTTGGTCTTCTCAGCTCCTCAGCTCCTCAGCTACTCTCCCAGCTACTTCCAGCTACCTTTAGTCCACTTTTCAACAATTTGGTCCAAAGCTCTCCTCCAACTAGGTTCAGCTACATGCTAGCTCCTCCAGCTAAGTTGAAGCTCCTTAAGTGATGAAATGAGCTGCCATAATGTTCAAGAGCTAGTGTGAGCTGCTATGCTTATCCTTTTAGCTAACCAAGCTACCATAATATGCCTTGCTTTGTGTTTCACCTATAGAAATTAACAAACAAACCAAGTAAGCAATGTGTGAGCTCATTTAAGGTAAAATGCATGCTGTCGTGAGGTGTTTGAGTGATATAATCTATGAATGATCATCTAGAAGCTAAGATAACATGTATATAAGCTAGATAAAAGGCATATGACGTTTATGAGCTTTAAGAAAACATATATGAGCTAGAAATAGATGCATGCATGCAAATGAGCTAAAGAATCATGGATTTAAAGCTAGTGAGCTAATGTAAACATAACATGAGCTAGAATAACATGATATGAGTTAATGAATGAATGAATACATGCTGCCATGATATCTAAATGAAATGAAAACATAATAAATTAATCTAAAACATATGTAAACATAATATAAAGCTAAGTAAAGATGTGAAAACATATGTTATGCATGAAAATCATATAGTTGCAAGTGAATGATAACATATGATTATTCAAGCATAGTTTAAGATGCAAATGTATGCTCATAATAATATATAGTGCATAAATGAGTAAATATAATATAAGTAAGGTATAACTCCCTTATATTGAGCATGATGAATCTTCAATGATGTGAGTGTGTCATGAAGAAAGTTGGTGCAAAACATGATCACATCATCCTCCCTTCTTTTAGGCGATTTGTCCTCAAATCGTAAGGTAACTTTTCCTTAGTGTCTTTCCATTCAAATATTACTGATTTGACTTCAAAATGTATCCATTCAATACCGAATTGTTCAAGACATTTCCTTTTGAAATGATCTATGAAAGGTTCCTCATGAAAGGTCATGAATCTTGAATAAGTGCTTTGAACCTCCTTGTCCTGAAAAGAAAGAAGACTTTCATAAGTAAGGGAAGTATTAATCATGAGAAAGTTAAAGGTATACTCCCTGTTCATATCTTTTGGATTGCCAAAAGTGATGTCTTTTGAATCACAAGATATGTTCCTTTGAACGACCATGTCCCCAAAAGTCATGTTCCTTGGTCCTCCAATAGGTGTATTCATTGAATCATGAAAGGTTATAACTCTTAGAATGGAAGTTTGAGAAGACCAAAGCTAACTAGCTTGAGTTCATCAAGCTATAACTCACCTAGTTAGCTACCAAGACACTCACCTAGCTTACCTTGAAGCTAGTTCATCTCTAGGCTGCCCAATGGATGCCATGTCACCTAGATGCATGTTGGAAGCTAATTCACGCCTAATTGTTGCCTATCTTTATTCCATGGACTTCAAGACATCATCCTATGGTTGCAACCTCATCAAAGCATAACAAGAAGACCTATGTGCGTTCAAGTAGGCTGCCATGTGCATCATTCAAGCATGTTCACACCATGTGACATCAAATTGGCGCCAAAACACCAAGGGATGCTTGCTGTTCGGCCAAAGACTCTTTCCTCTTCATTTTGGCGCCCAAATAACTTCCAAATGCTTTCAAAATATCCTTAGGGCCGAACCAACACATAACCATTCGGCCAAGAGCATGTATTTGCATTAAGTCATGTATTTTCACACAAAAATCATGTCATTTTAGGAAGGCACAAGGGCTGGCCGAACCAACATGTATCTATTCGGCCAAATCCCTTCAAAAACTATAAATAGGCTTTCCTATTTCATTTGTAACACACCTTTTTATTCAATTAAAGTGAGATTATTCTCTTCTTAAGTCCTGGTGACTTTTTATCGACTTATCAAGTATTTTATACTTGTGGCGTCAACCCCTTCCTTTCATCTTGATACTTCTGGTTCCTAGTTCATATAACTAGTGGGTCAAAGTACTTAACACCATCCCTTGAAGAAACAATATAAAGATTGGGTCTCTGCTCTATATAGCATTGGTTCTTCTTTGAGATCTCTTCAAGATACTATCCTCACAACCATCCTTTTTGTTTCATCTCCATAACCATAACCATTTCAATCATCTTCCGCTTCCATCTCTCATTTATTAAATAGCCTACCTATTAAACCATACGTTTACCACCCTTATCCATTCTATTTTGCATCCCTTGGTGTTTTGGCGCCTATTTGATGTCACATGGAGTGCACATGCTTGAATGATGCACATGGCAGCCTACTTGAATGCACATGGGTCTTCTTGCAAGGCTTTGGTGAGGTTGCAACCATAGGATAATGTCTTGAAGTCCGTGGAATGAAGATGGCAGCAACTAGGCGTGACTTGGCTTCCAACATGCATCTAGGTGTCATGGTCTTCAATGGGCAGCAACTTGTCATGAAAGGTCACATTTGTGGAAGGTAACCTTTCATCATTTGAGCTACTTCCCATGTGTATGAGCTGAAGATGAGCTGGTCATAGGTGAATTATATGAAGATGAGTCTTTGGCCAGCTCCTTGTGAAAAGGCACCTCTTGGAATGGCAACTCTTCGCGAAAAGGTATGAATCCACAAAAATTAACTTAGACCATATTTGAAGTACTCTGTGTGGTGGTGATGGTGGTGCAACTCTCCAGCTGAAATGAGGTCTCTAGCTAGCTCAAAAGTCCAGCTCAAGTGAGCTATGAGCTCGGGGGTCAGCTGACAACTTTTCATCATTTGTTCTTCATGATCTCCCGAGTCATCCTATGAAAGTTTTCCTAGCTCCTTATCATTAGTTAAGCTCAAATGTAGCTCCCAAGTGTTGGCCGAATATGCCTACATGCATAACATAAAGAAATAAACTAAGTATATAAACTATATAATGCATATAATATAATGATGTGCATATTATAAAGATGTGAACTATAGGTTATAATAATAATTCATGCATCATATGATAATGAATGAATATTAATATTATAACTATAGATTATATACATGAATATTAATCAATGATGCAAACCATAGGATATAATGAATGAATGCACATACTATGAGAATTCAAGTATAGTCTAATATGCAAATGTATGCTCATAATAATATATATAGTGCATAAATAAGTAAATATAATATAAAGTATGGTAGAACTCCCTTATATTGAGTTTGATGGTTCTTCAATGATGTGAGTATGTCATGCAGAAAGTTGGTGCTAAACAGGATCACATCATCCTCCCCTTCTTTTGGGCGATTTGTCCTCAAATCGAAAGATGACTTCTCCAAATTGTACGCCCATTCAATCGTTGCTGGTTTGCTTCCATAGATCCTCTTTATGAAAGGATTCTTATCAAGATTCATATCCCTTGAATAGGTTCCTTGAATGTCCATGACCTGAAAAGATAAGAAACTTTCATAAGTAAGAGAATTGTTAATTATGAACAAGTTAAAAATGTACTCCCTGTTCTCATGTTTTGAATAGCCAAAAGTTATGTCATTTGAATCACAAGACATGTTGTTTTGAATGATCACTTCTTTTCGCACTCTAAAAGACATATTCTTTGGTTTCCCAAAGATCACATCCTTTAAATGAAAAGTCATATCTTCTAGTACTTGAGAAGAGGTCTCTAGCTAGCTCAAAAGTCCAGCTCAAGTGAGCTATGAGCTCGGGGGTCAGCTGACAACTTTTCATCATTTGTTCTTCATGATCTCCCGAGTCATCCTATGAAAGTTTTCCTAGCTCCTTATCATTAGTTAAGCTCAAATGTAGCTCCCAAGTGTTGGCCGAATATGCCTACATGCATAACATAAAGAAATAAACTAAGTATATAAACTATATAATGCATATAATATAATGATGTGCATATTATAAAGATATGAACTATAGGTTATAATAATAATTCATGCATCATATGATAATGAATGAATATTAATATTATAACTATAGATTATATACATGAATATTAATCAATGATGCAAACCATATGATATAATGAATGAATGCACATACTATGAGAATTCAAGTATAGTCTAATATGCAAATGTATGCTCATAATAATATATATAGTGCATAAATAAGTAAATATAATATAAAGTATGGTAGAACTCCCTTATATTGAGTTTGATGGTTCTTCAATGATGTGAGTATGTCATGCAGAAAGTTGGTGCTAAACAGGATCACATCATCCTCCCCTTCTTTGGGCGATTTGTCCTCAAATCGAAAGATGACTTCTCCAAATTGTACGCCCATTCAATCGTTGCTGGTTTGCTTCCATAGATCCTCTTTATGAAAGGATTCTTATCAATATTCATATCCCTGAATAGGTTCCTTGAATGTCCATGACCTGAAAAGATAAGAACTTTCATAAGTAAGAGAATTGTTAATTATGAACAAGTTAAAAATGTACTCCCTGTTCTCATGTTTTGAATAGCCAAAAGTTATGTCATTTGAATCACAAGACATGTTGTTTTGAATGATCACTTCTTTTCGCACTCTAAAAGACATATTCTTTGGTTTCCCAAAGATCACATCCTTTAAATGAAAAGTCATATCTTCTAGTACTTGAGAAGAGGTCTCTAGCTAGCTCAAAAGTCCAGCTCAAGTGAGCTATGAGCTCGGGGGTCAGCTGACAACTTTTCATCATTTGTTCTTCATGATCTCCCGAGTCATCCTATGAAAGTTTTCCTAGCTCCTTATCATTAGTTAAGCTCAAATGTAGCTCCCAAGTGTTGGCCGAATATGCCTACATGCATAACATAAAGAAATAAACTAAGTATATAAACTATATAATGCATATAATATAATGATGTGCATATTATAAAGATATGAACTATAGGTTATAATAATAATTCATGCATCATATGATAATGAATGAATATTAATATTATAACTATAGATTATATACATGAATATTAATCAATGATGCAAACCATAGGATATAATGAATGAATGCACATACTATGAGAATTCAAGTATAGTCTAATATGCAAATGTATGCTCATAATAATATATATAGTGCATAAATAAGTAAATATAATATAAAGTATGGTAGAACTCCCTTATATTGAGTTTGATGGTTCTTCAATGATGTGAGTATGTCATGCAGAAAGTTGGTGCTAAACAGGATCACATCACCATGGAAACTTCGAACTTGGCTGACATTGACTGGCTTTGGCCATTCTTGTATTGCCTTAATCTTTCTGGATCCACTGACAATCCCTGTGAACTCACAATGAAGCCTAAGAAAGTAACTTGACTAGTGCAAAAAGTACACTTCTTGAGATTAGCATATAGGTGCTTTTCTCTTAAAGTGCTAAGAATGGAACGTAAATGTTCAACATGAACTTTTAGTGACTTACTGTATATCAAGATATCATCAAAGTAAACAACACAAAACTTACCAATGTAAGGTTGAAGGACATGATTCATTAGACGCATAAAGGTACTAGGGGCATTAGTCAAGCCAAAAGGCATGACTAACCATTCATACAAACCTTGTTTGGTCTTGAATGCAGTTTCCCACTCGTCACATTCCTTCATTCTTATTTGATGGTAACCACTTTTCAAATCAATTTTAGAGAAGATGTTGGCTCCGCTAAGTTCATCAAGCATAACATCCAGCTGAGGTATGGGGTGCCTATATTTGAGAGTGATTTGATTCACTGCCCTACAATCCGCTCACATTCTCCAATTTCCATCTTTCTTTGGTACCAACAAAACGAGTACTACACAAGGACTTAAACTTTCCCGAATGTAACCTTTGTCGAGGAGTTCTTTGACTTTTCTTTGTAATTCCTATTTACATCTAAGAGCATGCTGGTGAAGACATTGTAATCATTGGAGGCTTACATCACCATGGGACATTATATAAAACTTCATATTGATACAGTTAAACCTAGCCTCACTTGGATGGATGGTGAAGTCAAGGTTGTACCTTTATTGATGTGATCCTACCGACCACCAAGTTCAAACAAAACATGCTCACAACTTTGAAGTTCTTCCAAGATGATTCTAAGGGAGTCTTGCCTTATTTTATTATTTATTTACTCATTTATGCATTACATGTCACGTGAATATGTTTATCTTATTCTTAATTTTTGCTTGAATATTATATGCTGTCATTTATATGTATAATATATGATATTCATGCATGACTCATTAATTCACATCTTTATATAACTCATTCAATCCATATGCATTCATAGTTAGCTCATTTGCATTATAACATATTTGCATTCTAACATAGGTGGAAGAATGCACTCATATTTATAATAGCTCAATTCCAATCTAATTATTTGTTTACATACTTTATCTAGGTACATTGGATGCTAAATAGACTAAAGGCAATTGAAGAGTTGGATGGACAGTTCACGTCAGTCAGATTGATCGTCATTTTTTAACATGTTCCAAGAATATTTGGTTGATGAGGTCTTCTTAACATTTAATGCCCTATCTCTTATCTTTCTAACACACTTTGAATCGTATTAATCTGATATTGGGAGCCCAAGATATGCCCAGATTAATTAAGACAGTGCATGCTGGAAATAAGTACGGGATTTACAACCAAATGAAGAGCCATGTTCACACCTGATGCATTTCCACCTTCATGAATCCATTTATGGCGTGTAAAATCATACAATGAGGCTAAAGGACTTGTTCACATTCAAGGGAGATGGATGCATTATTTTCAAACTCATTCATCAAATCCAACTCTTCAATTGCCTTTAGTCTATTTAGCATCAAATGTACCTAGACAAAGTATGTAAACAAATGATTAGATAGGAATTGAGCTATTATAAATATGAGTGCATTCTTCCACCTATGTTATAATGCAAATATGTTAGAATTCAAATGAGCTAACTATGAATGCATATGGATTGAATGAGTTATAAAAAGATGTGAATTAATAAGTCATCCATGAATATCATATATTATACAGATAAATGACAGCATATAATATTCAAGCAAAAATTAAGAATAAGATAAACATATTCACGTGACATGTAATGGATAAATGAGTAAATAAATAATAAAATAAGGCAAGACTCCCTTAGAATCATCTTGGAAGAACTTCAAAGTTGTGAACATGTTTTGTTTGAACTTGGTGGTCGGTAGGATCATATCAAACCTTCTATTCACCATAATCAAATTTAAAGGCTTACTTGAATGGCTTGGTGATGAAAATTGTTGAAGAGTGCTTCCAACTTTTCTTTATTTCTTTTTCTTTTTCAAGTGCTTTCAATTTCTTCTTTTAAGTGCTTTTGTTTTCTTTGCTGAATTTTTTTTTCTTGCTTTCTTTTCTTTTTGTATTTTTCTTCTTTGTTGTTGTTGCACGTTGCTTTCTTCCACCAAAGCTCTAATACCACTTGATGTAAGGTAATTCTACCTTCTCGTTTGATTGTGGATCTAGGAAGGAAGTAAAACAACCTGCACAAGTGAATGGCTCAAAACAGAATGGATAAGGGTGGTAAACGTATGGTTTAATTGGTAGGCTATTTAATAAATGAGAGATGGAAGCGAAAGATGATTGAAATGGTTATGGTTATGGCGATGAAATAAAAAGGATGGTTGTGAGGATATTATCTTGAAGAACGCTCAAAGAAGAACCAATGCTATAGAGAGCAAAGACCCAATCTTTATATTGTTTCTTCAAGGGGTTGTGTTAAGTACTTTGACCCACTAGTTATATGAACTAGGAACCAGAAGTATCAAGATGAAAGAAGAGGGTTGATGCCACAAGTATAAATTATACTCGATAAGTCGATAAAGAGCCACCAGGACTTAAGGAAGAGAATAATCTCACTTATATTGATGAAAAATGTATGGTTACAAATGATGATTGCTTTCCTATTTATAGGAAATGGGGAGACATAGCCGAATGGTTACAAAAGGATTCGGCATGCCCTTGTGTCTCTATAAAATGACATAATTTTAATGCTAAATGACATAATGTTTCAGCCCTAGATGGAGGGAAATAACCCTTGGCTGAATAGCTCTTGTGTCCCCTCAAGTTGGCGCCAAACTGGAGAGAAATGAGTGCTTGGCCGAATGGTGAGAGGACTCTTCATCTTGGCGCCTAAATGAAGTCACACGCCTAGCACATGGTGGGCTGGTCACAAGGCGTGCACATGGCTTCTCTAGGATGCTTGTGGTGCATCCTTGTGCATGGAATGATGGCTGGTCATGTGCTCTCTCTTGGGTGTGCATGTGTCTCCTCCAAGCTAGCTTGAGTTGTGGAGCTAGCTAGCAATCATGGGCTGTTTGTGAACAAGCTTCCTAGCTAAGTCCTTATAAGCTCCATAACAGCATATTCAGCTACCTTTGACATCACTTTTGGTAACTCAGCTTCAAATAGTCCAACTAGCTAAGTTTAGCTAGCCTTAAGCTCCTCCAGCTGAATCGAGCTTCCTTTAGTGTTCCATGAGCTGCCTTGTACTTTGTAAGCTGTTTGTGAGCTGCATATGACATCCAAATCATTCACCATGCTACTTCAACATTCATTATGCTCCAATGTACCTACATGTGATAGGAAACAAGGTAATTACATGGTATTGAGCTAATATGAGCTAATTACCTTGCTGTCATGTTTGATTATGGTAATGTGAGCTAAGTTTGAATGTAATGAGCTAATTTTATCATCTCCTAATATGTGTAAGGTAAGGTATAAAGCCTAAGAGCTAATATGAATGCAAATGAAATGCATTATAAGTATGCTGCTTTGATTATAATCATGCATAATATATTTATATAGCTATCCTAACATGCTTAACATATTAAAATAACAATGTGCAAGATGTATTCATACTAAGTTATTCTTTATCTATGAAAACATTATATAACTTAACATAGGAAGGTGTTAAGTTATCAAATGAATCAAAAGCTTCTAAACACTTAGTTAAGAGAACTTCCCTGAATTGTTTGGCTCTTGACCTAGTAATGGGACCATGTGGCATGACTTCTAGATCTGGTGTATGTGTGATTATATCAAATTGTCTGGAGGGCGTGAGCTCATAGCTTGATTGAGCTGAAGATTTGAGCTACAAGATGACCTCATTTCAGCTGGGGAATTACACCATCATCATCACCACTTAGGATACTTCAAATATGTCCTAAGTCAAAATTTGTGAAATCATACCTTTTCGTCAATAGTTTCCACCTCAAGAGGTACCTTTTCACAAGGAGTTATCCAAACGTTCACCATGTTACAAGTTATCTAAGGCCAGCTCATTCACACCCAAAGTAGCTCAAACATGAAGGGCTACCTTTCAATGCATTGTGACCTTTCATGAATGATGCTGCCCATGAAGATGCCTTTTCAACAAGGAACACGTGGATGAAGTAATCACACCTATTGGAAGCATAAATCACCAAGAGATATGAGCTAAAGGATCCATGTTTATTCGGCCACATCACATGCCAAGCACATGAGAGCCTTTGGCACCAAACATGAAGAGACACACCACCATTCGGCCAAGGGAAGAAAATGGCGCCAAGATGAACAAGCATGCCCATTCGGCCAAGGGAGATGTCTTCCCATCCTTAGCCGAATCATTAAGGCCTTTCATGAAGAGTTAGTTGAACCATCATAAGCCCAAAGGACTTATTCATTCATCTCAAGCATTATGTATTTTCCTAAAGACATGTATCTAGCCGAAACATCATGTAACTGGCCAACCCTCTCATTTCCTATAAATATAGTGGCTTGCCTTCATTTGTACTCATCTCATCTCTTATATAAAATATACTCTTGTGAGTTATTTCTCTTCAAAGTTCTTTGTGAACTTTATCGATTAAACAAGTATAGTTTCTATACTTGTGGCGTCATTCCTTCCATTTTGATTCCAAAATTCCTAGATTGATATATAGTGAGTTGAAGACACTATCACCACCCCTCAAGCAAGTTTGTGAAGACCGGGATTGTGCTTCATAGCATAGTTTCCTCTTTGGCGTGTTTGAGATACAACATCACCACCATTGCCTTTCATCATCAACATCATCCATCTCTTCCATCAATTTCGCAGCCATCTCTATCCTTTCTTTATTTTATTTCATTCTTATTATTTATTTTCATTACTTATATTATTATCCCCTTTATTCAATTCCATTATTAATCATTATTTTCTTATCTTATTTTGCAGCCCAAACTTATAAATTCAAAGACATCAGTACTTGTCAATCTTAGATCGGGACACAATAAGGCTATCTACTCTCTTCCATCAAAGCATGTAGATTCGCCTTACATCAAGCGGTAATCAGAGCATAGTTGGATTGACAACAAAAGTGTCATTGGCGCGCAAAGCAAAAGAAAAAACAGAAGAAAAGACTCCATCATCAGAATTGGAGTGCAAAAAGAAAGAAAAAGAGAAAAAGAAGAGAAAAATCAGAAAAGAATAAAAGAAAAGAAAAAGAATTCAAAAAAAGAAGAAAGAAAGCAAGCCAAGGAAAGTGCTCTACCATTGCAAAGTTCATCAGAGAGGTCATCTACACTAAGAGAAGATAACATTATTATTTCTTGAGAAAGGTTGCAGTAAGTGTTGTTTCTTGAATTGTAAGTCACCTCTTCCTTTTTTTTATACTTTCATTTTCCTTGTCTTCAACCATTTCCTTCTTTTAATACCTTTGAATCATTTCTTCTACCTTTCCATTATTTTTCTACTCTTTCTACCCTAACATATTTGCAGCCGACGCACACAAGGAAGGAATTAACTTGTTATAATCTTGAGTAAGTTCCTCAAAGGACTTAACAAGAGAAATTGAGTGGAAAAAGGCTAATTGAGAGAGTGAGATCAGAAGGGGAATTGTTAAAAGCCAAATTATATTCCCGAGAGTAAACATGAGTATTGAGTGGAGTGATCTCTTAATTTTCTTTGGAGTGAAGATTGTGAGGCTTTGAGAGCGTGATGGTAAGGTTTTAATTTTCTTTTTTCTTTCTACTAACAATGTCTTATGATCTTTCATCTTTCCAAACAATGGAGAACGACCAGCAAAGAACAAACACATTTCACACTCGTTGCCATGTAAATGGTAAAGTAGGTCTTGTAGCTATTGACAGAGGAAGTTGTACAAACATTGCAAGTACATACATGGTGAACAAATTGGGGTTAACAATGATTAAACATTCCAGTCCATATGAATTGGAATGGTTGAACAATGAGGAAGAGATGAAGGTCATTGAACAAGTACTTGTTCCATTCTCACTTGGAAGTTACAAAGAAGATATTCTATGTGATGTGGTACATATGAATACGAGTCATTTACTCTTGGGGAGGCCATGTCAATTTGACAAGCGTGTTGTTCATGATGGTTTCACAAACCGATACTCCTTCTTTCACAATGAAAGGAAAATCATATTGACTCCACTATCTCCTAGCCGAGTAAATGAAGATCAAAATACCTTAAAGAAGAACATTGAAGCAATGAAAGAACAACTTAAAGACAATGCAACTGAAGAATGTTTAGAGAAAAATTCAAATGAACAAAAGCATTTTGAAGTTGAACAAAATGTTAGAGTATAAAATGATGAACGGAGAGTGGATGCAGAAACCGTTGGAGTTGAAAAGAATCAATTTGGAGGAAAAGAGGAGAATGAAGAACAATTTTTATCTAACCTTACTTCTTCTCCTATTCTCTCTTTTGTTTTGCAGGATAATTCAAGACACATATCTTTTCAAGGAGATGATTCAAAAATCATTGCTTTTGGAAAACCAAAAGATGTGACTTTTGAAGAACCAATAGGCATGACTTTTGGTGATTCACAAAACATGTCTCTTGATATTTCAAAGGTTATGCCATTTGAAGTTCCAAAAGAAGCATCACTTGAAGTGCCAAGAGTTGTGTTCGTTGACATTTCAAGTACATTTCCAATCCAGAAAAGAATTCAGCAACTAACTCCCATTAAACATCCATCCTGGTTTGATATTTCCTTTCATCTTGTCAATAGTTTTTCATTTACATGTTTTGATTTATTTTGCAGAAATTCGATTCATATCTATGGTATTATCTTATCACTTGGTGATGGCAAGGTCATTCGAGAATGCCTATGGATGAAACGAAAGATCAAGGACGATTATTCTAACCATGTAATTATAGATTTTTTCTTTGATTTTTCAAATTTTCCAAGCGACACAACTTGTCAAATTGGGAGGCTAGGGGACGTGACCTTCAAAGAGGCAAGAGATGCGAGGCAAAGTGAGACATTTTATCATCCAAAGGACGTGATCCTTCAAGAATCAAGAGTTATGCCTAATGAAAATCAAAGGGAAGCGATTTTTCAACCAAGGGGCGTGACTTATGAGAACATCACCTTTCCAAGAGTCATCATCTTTCACGAATCAATGCAAATGTCTATTGAAGAACAAAGGGACATGATTTTTGGAATGCAAAAGGGCGCAAACCTTCAAAGCAAAATGACTTCAATAGACATGAACTTTGAACATACAACTTACAGGAAGTATTTCTTAACTTTAGTTATGTTTGATCATATTTTTACTAATGAAAGTTTTATTTCTTTTCAGGTTAAGAACTTCCAAAGCAGTCTTTCAATAGATATGAACCTTTTTATATAGATTAAATGGAAGGACAATAGGAAAAGATGATCATTCGATTTGAGGACAAATCGATTAAAAGAAGGGGAGGATGATGTGATCCAATTCAGCATCATATTTACCATGGCTATTCCAACCTCTCCAGGGAAGAAACTTTCTATCTTTATACCTATAGATGTTTATTTCATATGTTATAAGATAGTTTTTTTCATATATATATATTATACCTATAGTTATGATAATAAGTTATCCATTTATATATGAGATACAAGTTATTATCATATACTATAGTCACAATCTTATAATATACACATTATATAAGTTTATATACTTAGTTTATTTATTTATGTTATGTATGTAGGCACATTCGGCCAATACTTGGGAGCTGCATTGGAGCTAAATGGAGCATGTAACAAGAAGGAAACTTACATGGGATCGATTAGGAGAGCACAAGGAACAATTGGTGAAAAGTTGTCTGGAGGCCTTGAGCTCATAGCTGGATTGAGCTGAAGATTTGAGCTACAAGATGACCTCATTTCAGCTGGGGAATTGCACCATCATCATCACCACTTAGGACACTTCAAATATGTCCTAAGTCAAAATTTTTGAAATCATACCTTTTCGCGAATAGTTGCCACCTCAAGAGGTACCTTTTCACAAGGAGTTGTCCAAACGTTCACCATGTTACAAGTCATCTAAGGCCAGCTCACCACCAGCTCATTCACACCCAAAGTAGCTCAAACATGAATGGTTACCTTTCTAAACATTGTGACCTTTCATGAATGATGCTGCCCATGAAGATGCCTTTTCAACAAGGAACACGTGGATGAAGAAATCACACCTATTGGAAGCTTAAATCACCAAGAGATATGAGCTAAAGGATCCATGCCTATTCAGCCACATCACAAGCCATGCACATGAGAGCCTTTGGCGCCAAACATGAAGAGACACACTACCATTCGGCCAAGGGAAGAAAATGGCGCCAAGATGAACAAGCATGCCCATTCGGCCAAGGGAGATGTCTTCCCATCCTTAGCCGAATCATTAAGTCCTTTCATGAAGAGTTAGCTGAACCATCACAAGCCCAAATGACTTATTCATTCATCTCAAGAATTATGTATTTTCCTAAAGACATGTATCTAGCCGAAACATCATGTAACTATTCGGCCAAGCCCTCTCATTTCCTATAAATAGAGTGGCTTGCCTTCATTTGTACTCATCTCATCTCTTATATAAAATATACTCTTGTGAGTTATTTCTCTTCAAAGTTCTTTGTGAACTTTATCGATTAAACAAGTATAGTTTCTATACTTGTGGCGTCATTCATTCCAATTTGATTCCAAAATTCCTAGATTGATATCTAGTGGGTTGAAGACATTATCACCACTCCTCAAGCAAGTTTGTGAAGACTGGAATTGTGCTTCATAGCATAGTTTCCTCTTTGGCGTGTTTGAGATACAACATCACCACCATTCCCTTTCATCATCAACATCATCCATCTCTTCCATCAATTCCGCAACCATCTTTATCCTTTCTTTATTTCATTTCATTCTTATTATTTATTTTCATTACTTATATTATTATCCCCTTTATTAAATTCCATTATTTATCATTATTTTCTTATCTTATTTTGCAACCCAAACTTATAAATTCAAGGACATCAGTACTTGTCAATCCTAGATCGGGACATAATAAGGCTATATACTCTCTTCCATCAAAGCATTTAGATTCGCCTTACATCATAACCCGTTTGCAGCCGACGCTAAACAAGTAAAATTTACTGTATACGGTCTTGAGTAAAGTCCTCTAGAACTTGGGACAAGAGAATTGAGAGGAAAAAGGCTGGAGCGTGTGTGAGATCAGAAGAGGACAAGTAAAAGCCATTAAAGTCCTAGAGTGCAAACACGACCGGATTGAGTGACATTCAATTTTTCTTGGAGTGACTCGTGAGGCTTGTGAGAGTAAATTCTGGTAAGGTCCTACACACATTTCGTTTTTTCTTTATTTGCTAACATGTCTCTTCCATCCAATATCTTTGTAGTCAAAAGGACTTTGAACATTCAAAGTCAAGATGATGAACAGAGAGAGAACATCTTCCATACCAAATGTCACGTAGGAGATAAAGTTTGTGTGGTGATCATTGATGGAGGAAGTTGTAGAAACGTAGCAAGTACCAAGAGTTGGAAAAGCTGGGTCTAAAGGCTTTCAAGCATCCTCATCCTTACAAACTTCAGTGGCTTAATGATGTGCGGGAAGCCAAGGTAACCGAACAAGTTATTGTTCCTTTCTCAATTGGAAGATACAATGATGAAGTCCTTTGTGACGTGGTGCCCATGAGTACAAGCCATATTATATTAGGACGTCCTTGGCAGTTTGACAAGAAGGCTACCCATGATGGATTTTCTAACAAGTGTTCTTTCCAAGTCAAGTCCATGAATGCCAGGTTACCCTCCAATCAGGTATAGAGGAATGGGAGAAAGCTAAAGCCATGAAGAAAGTTGAAAGAGAATTTTTGCATGAGAAAAGAGTGGAGAGAGTTGAAAATGAACAAAATGAAAGGATTGAATATAGGAGCAAAGAGGAAAAGGAAAATGAGGTTGAAGAACATATTTTATCTAATCCTACTCCTATTCTTTCTTTTGACGTGCAGGACAATCCAATAGACATGTCACTTCAAGTTGAAGATTCAAGAAACATGTCTTTTGAAGAATCAATAGACGTGACTTTTGGTGATGCACAAGATATGTCCTTTGACATTTCAAAGGATGTACCTCTTGAAATTCAAAAGAATGAGCCAATTGGAGTACCAAGAGTTGAGATCATTCAGACTCCAAGTACATTGCACAGATTGAAGGGAATTCAACAACCAATGGAGTTTTTCATCATTAAGCAACCAATGCCCATTAAACATCCACCCTGGTTTGCTATTTCCATTCATCTTGTTAATAATTTTTCATTTATTAACTTTGATTTATTTTGCATCAACTTGTTTCATCCTTATGGTGAAAAATCATACCAACCCTCAAGGTAATCATTTGGAGAGGTACAATGATGAAAGGACACGATGATTTAAATCATCCATAAAAAGTCATTCAAAGAACACTTATCTTCACCAAGCGACGTGATGACTCCAACCAAGAGACAAACCTTTTCACCAACAATTATGGTGAATTAAAAGGAGAAAATAAAGATATTGAGGTCCTTTCCAAGCATTGTGATGATTCAAAGAATAAAGAAAAGAGATCAAGTTGGTTCGTGAAGGGCTATGTCTCTCCCGTTCAAAGGACATGTGATGATTCCCAAACATTGTGTCCTCCCATTAAAGGACGTGAAGTTACCAGATTTGAAGCCAAGAGGTTGAACATATCGTGTGAATCATCTATTGGAGGAAAACATAAGGATTCAATCCTTTCTACATCAAGAAGGTCTTCAATGAGAAACTACTTCGATTTGAGGACAAATCGCCTAAAAGAAGGGGAGGATGATACGATCCAAACTAGCTCCAACTTTCTCCATGACTTGAACACACCGTGTATGTTCTTCAAAGTTGTTTCTAAGGGAGTTCTTCATTACCCTATCTTATATTATATCATTTATACATTCTATTATAACATAAGCATTCATTCACATGTTAGTATAAATTATCATATTATTATTTCCATCCTATGCTTATTTGATCATGTTTTTCATTTATTCAAATATATGATATGATTATATATCATTTCTTAGGATATTATTATTACATGTTTCCATTTATCATTTATGAATACCATGTTATATGATATTCATGCATATAACATATACCCTATCTCTATGATTGATACACAATGTTATAAGCATGTTAGGATAGTCTTATAATCATATTAAGCATTATTATCATATATACATCAAGGCAGTATCATTATAAATCATTTCATTAGTTCATATGCATTCATATTAGCTCTTAAGCTTCATGCATTATATTACACATACTTTGAGATGATATAATTAGCTCATGACCTTCAAACATAGCTCACATCACCATAATCGTACATGGCTGTAAGGTATTTAGCTCATAACATCTCAATGCTATGGACTTACCATGTTTCCTTGCACATGTAGGTACATTGGATCATGATACACGTTGGGGTAGCTTGGTGGATTATTTGGACATCAAATGCAGCTCACAAATAGCTCACATGGAATATGGAAGCTCGTGGAACACTAAGGAAAGCTCAACTTAGCTGGAGGAGCTAGCATGTAGCTGAACTTAGCTAGAGGAGAGTTTTGGACCAAAGTGCTGAAAAGTGGACTAAAGGTAGCTGGAAGTAGCTGGGATAGTAGCTGAGGAGCTGAGAAGACCAAAGCTAACTAGCTTGAGTTTATCAAGCTATAACTCACCTAGTTAGCTACCAAGACACTCATCTAGCTTACCTTGAAGCTAGTTCATCTCTAGGCTACCCAATGGATGCCATGTTATCTAGATACACGTTGGAAGCTAATTCACGCCTAGTTGTTACCTATCTTCATTCCATGGACTTCAAGACATCATCCTATGGCTGCAACCTCATCAAATCATAACAAGAAGACCCATGTGCATTCATGTAGGCTGCCATGTGCATCATTCAAGCATGTTCACTTCATGTGACATCAAATTGGCGCCAAAACACTAAGGGATGCTTCCTATTCGGCCAAAGACTCTTTCCACTTCATTTTGGCGCCCAAATAACTTCCAAATGCATTTAAATCATCCTTAGGGCCGAACCAACACATAACCATTTGGCCAAGAGCATGTATTTTCATTAAAGTCTTGTTTTTTCATTAAAAATAATGTCATTTTAGGAAGGTACCAGGGCTGCCCGAACCAACATGTACCTATTTGGCCAAGTCCCTTCAAAAACTATAAATAGGCTTTCCTATTTCATTTGTAACCAGACCTTTGTTTTAATTAAAGTGAGATTATTCTCTTCCTTAAGTCCTGGTGACTTTTTATCGACTTATCAAGTATAATTTATACTTATGGCGTCAACCCCTTCTATTTTCACCTTAATACTTTTGGTTCCTAGTTCTTTATAACTAGTGGGTCAAAGTACTTCATACCACCCCTTAAAGAAGCAATATAAAGTCTGGGTCTTTGCTCTATATATCATTGGTTCTTCTTTGAGTCTTCTTTAAGATACTATCCTCACAACCATCCCTTTGTTTCATAAACCATAACCATAGGCATATCAACCATCTTCCACTTCCATCTCTCAATTAAACAGCCCACATAATCACCATTACGTTTACCACCCTTAACCATTCTGTTTTGAGCCATTCACTTCGCATGTTGTTTTTCTTCCTTCCTAGATCCACAATCATTTGTTAAGGCATCAAAAGAGCCTTACATCAGTCATGGCTTGCATTTGCAAGTTTGGTACACCACCATCATTTTGGTCATCACCTCCTAAAATGTAAGAATTGTCTCTAGAAGTAAGAGACATTATTAGTAATAAAAAATGAAAAATAGACCTCACCAACACAAGACCTCACCAATACACTCCAAAGAAAAAAATTTATGTCACTCCAC
Organism: Hibiscus syriacus; assembly: GCF_006381635.1. Classification (NCBI taxonomy): domain Eukaryota; kingdom Viridiplantae; phylum Streptophyta; class Magnoliopsida; order Malvales; family Malvaceae; genus Hibiscus; species Hibiscus syriacus. The sequence goes on from NW_024063010.1 coordinate 592,808, forward strand.
TCGTGTTTCACTCGAGATTTACAAGGGGTCTTGTAGACTTCGGCTGAAACAATTGGGGCTTTGTTGAAAAAATGATGTGAATAAAGAATGAATTGGCTACAATAAATAACGAAGATGAGAATAGGCAATGAATTCATAAATATAATAAAAGAAAAGATAAAACGAATACGAAACCTTCTTAATTATTTTTTTCAAAGATGAAAAGAATTACTCCTTCCCTTTTTAAACTTTTTCTTTCTTTTTTTCCTTTTTTTACTAACCGGGAAGAGAGAAAAATGATATGCTTACTGAATCAACTTGCTCAGATACCAAATGATATGATCCCGATTATTTGTTACGAGTCATATACGATGTTTTCCGATCGTGATTCTAGTAAGAACTTCACAGTGCTTTGATTGAAGACTGAAAATGTACAAACAAAGTTATAAGAAGGGATATATGTATATATAAATATGTGTATGAAAGTAATGGAAATGATAGAATGAAATTGAAGTGGACTGTAAATGAAAGAACTGTGTTGGTGATAGTGGTTGAATGGATGTAACAAAAATGGTGAAGGATGTTTGTGGTTGGCGTGGAGAATGATAGTAATTCAAAGGATGGATTGTGACCCTCTAACTATATATTAGTTAGGAACCAACAATATAATAAAAGATGGAATCGAAGTGATAGAGGGTGGAACGTGACCCACTAGCTATGGTAGAGCAAGGAACCAACGCTATAACAGGATGAAATGGATGAAGGCTTCAAGACCGACAAGAAACCGATAGAGTTCTAATCCAAGAACTAAAATGAAAGCAACCTTTCAAAGAGTTTATTATGCCAAAAAAGTTCTATGTACAAATGCAATGGAGGTGCCTATTTATAGTGTTGATAGGCACCATATGAAGAGTTTTTACAATTAAAAGAAAACAATCACCTAAATGCAATTGAATTCAATTAAATGACTTGCCATTCTTCTTATCCTTTGATGGCTGGCCATGTAGATTAAAAGTGGATGAATTAAGCTTTAATTTGAGATAATTTCAGCCTTAAATTTGTCCAAAAAGGAGGGTGACTCTTGGGTTGCCTTGCTTTGCTTGTAAATGGAAGAAAAGAGGATATATGAAGTTATAGGATGAATGTGGACATCCTACATGTCCAAATCACCTTGTCTCTTCAAATTCCTTGTTGATTTTATCACTTAATTTGATGATACTATCCTCACAACCATCCTTTTGTTTCATCGCCATAACCATAACCATTTCAATCATCTTCCGCTTCCATCTCTCATTTATTAAATAGCCTACCAATTAAACCATACGTTTACCACCCTTATCCATTCTGTTTTGAGCCATTCACTTGTGCAGGTTGTTTTACTTCCTTCCTAGATCCACAATCAAATGAGAAGGTAGAATTACCTTACATCAAAAATACTTATTAAATGAAATGAATGTCATGAAACTAATAAAACTCATGCAAATTGATGCAATGAATGATATCATATGATAAGAATATCCTAAGAGGTAAATACAAATATATGATAAAATATAGTTCATAAATAAGCATGTATAGGATGAAGTAAGGTACAACTCCCTTTGAACCATCCTTGGTGAACTTCAATGGTTTAATCAGATCAAGACAAAAGTTAGGGCTGATTGGGATCATCATGAAGCCTTAGTGGTCAAAAGAAGTCTAACTGCTCAAGTAGTAGAGGATAATGTACAACGGGAAAACATCTTTCATACCCGCTGCCATGTGAATTAAAAGGTGTGTTTCATGATCATAGATGGTGGAAGTGTACCAATGTAGCAAGTACCATTATGGTGGAAAAATTATGATTAAAAATGTTGAAGTACCCAAATCCCTAAAAATTACAATGGCTAAATGAATGAGGAGAACTTAATGTCAACAAACAGGTATTGGTTCCTTTTTTCAATTGGTAAGTACAAGGACGAGGTTATGTGTGATATTGTTCCTATGCATGCTAGCCATTTACTCCTTGGAAGACCATGGCAATATGATAGGAGGACCATTCATGATTGTTTTACCAATCAGTATTCATTCAACCATGGTGGAAAGAAGATCATCCTAACACCCTTAACGCCGAAACAAGCCCAAATTAATCAAATCAAGATGAAACAAAGTGTTGAGGCCATGAGGAAAGGAAAATCGAAGTTAAACCAAGAGGAAACTAGTCCAAATACAAGTTCTTATACATCTAAGTGCTTGTTACAAAGATGTTTACTGACAAAACGCAAAGTTGATGAAGATTTTTCTAACCTTAACCATGCAGGAGTTACCTTTGATTTGCAGGATGATCCAAGCGACACAATCTATCAATTTGGTGAACTAAAGGATGTGACTTTTCAAAAGCCAAGAGGTGCGACTATTGAAAAGCAAATAATGGTAATTCTTCATCCAAAGGACGTGATCCTTCAAGAATCAAGAGTTATGCCTATTGAAAACCAAAGGGAAGTGATTCTTCATCCAAAAGGAGTAACTTATGAGGACATCAACATTCTAAGAGTCATCACCTTTCATGAATCAATGCACATATCTATAGAAGAACAAAGGGGCATGATTTTTGAAATACAAAAGGGCGCCAACATTCAAAGCCAAATGTCTTCAATAGACATGAACTTTGAACCTACATTTTACAAGAAGTATTTCTTAACTTTAATTTTGTTCAATCACATTACTAATGAAAGTTTTCTTTCTTTTCAGATCAAGAACTTCCAAGGCATTCTTTCAAAAGATATGAACCTTTTCATAAAGGTACTTATCGAATGGAATGACTCAAGGAAAAGAAGATCTTTCAATTTGAGGACAAATCGATTAAAAGAAGGGGAGGATGATGTGATCCAATTCAGCATCATGTTTACAATGGCTGTTCCACCCTTACAAGGGAAGAAATTTTCTAACTTTACATATATATATGTTTATTTCAAATATTTTAATATAGTTATTTTCATATATATAATATCTATGGTTATTATAATAACTTAATCATCAATTTATGAGATATAACTTATTATATACTATAGTTCATACATTATATAAGTTTATATACTTAGTTTATTTCTTTTTATGCATGTAGGCATATTCGGCCAATACTTGGGAGCTACATTGGAGCTAAATAGAGCATGCAACAGAAAGGAAACTTATATGGGAACGATTAGGAGAGCATAAGGAGAAAATTAATGAAAAGTTATCTAGAGGCCGTGAGCTCATAGCTGGATTGAGCTGAAGATTTGAGCTATAAGATGGCCTCATTTCAGCTGGGGAGCTGCACCATCATCATCACCACTTAGGACATTTCAAATATGTCCTAAGTCAAAATTTGTGAAATCGTACCTTTTTGTGAATAGTTACCATCTCAAGAGGTACCTTTTCACAAGGAGCTGCCATAATGTTCGCCATGCTACAAGTCATCTATGGCCAGATCGCCTCTAGCTCATTAACACTATAAGTAGCTCAAACAAGAAGGGTTACTTTTCCCAAAAAATGTGAGCTTTCATGAATGATGTTGCCCATGAAGATGCCTTTACATCTAAGAGCATGCTGGTGAAGACATTGTAATCATTGGAGGCTTAAATCACCATGGGACATGATATAAAGCTTCATACATATTCAGCCACAACACATGAGAGCATTTGGCGCCAACATGAGGAGGTACATCACCATTTGACCCAAAGACAAGAAAATGCCGCCAAGATGACAAGCATGCCCATTCGGCCAAGGGAGATGCCTTCCCATCCTTATCAGAATCATCAAGTCCCTTTATGAAGGGTTAGACAAACCAACACTAGGCCTATAGACATGTTCTTTCATTTTGAAGCATTATGTATCTTCCTAAAGACATGTATTTAGCCGAAACATTATGTAACCATTCGGCCAAGCCCTCTCATTTCCTATAAATTGAGAGGCTTGCCATAATTTGTAATCATCTCATCTCATATATAAAAATTACTCTTGTGAGTTAATTTTTCTTCAAAGTTCTTTGTGAACTTTATCGATTAAACAAGTATAATTCCTATACTTGTGGCATCATTCCTTCCATCCCGATTCCAAAATTCCTAGATTGATATCTAGTGGGTTGAAGACACTATCACCACCCCCTCAAACAAGTTTGTGAAGATCGGGATTGTGCTCCTTAGCATTATTTCATCTTTGGTGTGTTTGAGATACAACAGCAACACCATCTCTATTTCATCATCAACATCATCAACTTCATCCATCAAGACCATCATTTCCACAACCATCTCTATCCTTATTTCTTTTATTTCATCATTTATCTTATTCTTCCATTTATTATTCCAATATTAATCTTATTTCTTTCTTATCTTATTTGTAGCCCAAGCTTATAATTCAAGGACATCAGTACTTGTCAATCCTAGATCGAGGCACAATAAGGCTACCTACCCTCTTCCATCAACGCGTGTAGATCACCTTACATCATTTCATTTCAAGCTATGTTGAGATTGGTCTTTCTCCATTCCTCTTTCTGGTAATAGTAAGTTGATCCCACCATATCAAAGCATAATCAACAAACTTCATGGTTGCCAATCTCACTTTCTTGAGTTCGTAATAGTTGAGGCAACTAAAAACATGTTCCACCTTGCTTTTCCATTCAAGATAGGCTTCAGGATCAGTTTTCCCTTGGAATTGAGGAATCTTGATTTTGATGTTGCTCATATTATCATCAACATTGGCACACCTAGGTCCTTGTAACATTGCTAGTTATTCTTCATCATAATTATCTAGGACATCATCTTCTGGAAGAGGTTATGCCTTCGAGGAGTATTATTGTTCCGAGCTTATGGTGGATCTTGTCGTTGGTCTAGTTTATCACGAAGAGCATCAAACTCTGCACGAAACATTCTCATCATTTCTCTAATCAGTGCTTGCATTTGCAAGTTTGGTTGACATGCATTGACCCATAAGGATTCAAAGATCATGCCTATTGGAGTATTAAGATAATCACTTTTGGGAAATCAAGGGACCTAAACGTTTGAAGAAAAATTACATGGACATATCTCACTCAAGGGCCTATTGAAGGGATCCTAATTTCTGAAAAAACAACAACTATGGAACAGAGGAACATTGAAAAGAAACCACCCTTCGATTTGTGGACAAATCGCTTTAAAGAAGGGGGGATGATGTGATCCAATTCAGCGTTAAAAATGGACTTGCATCTCCAACCTTTCTAAATAATCAAAGGGGGATTTTCTTTAACTTAATCTTATTTTATACCATAGTTATGATAATAGCTTACATACATTATATTTATAGTTATGATGATGATATTATAAATGTATGAAGTTATTATTATGAACCACATATTTACATATTTACATGATTATATCTTATATTATTTAGCTTATTATATGCTTTCGTTTGTAGGTACATGTTTGGCCACATGATGGGAGCTGATTTAAAGCTAGCATGGGAGTCATTGAGCTAAGAAAACTTGACTAGGACAACTCCGGGATAGCTCAAGGACATTTCGAGACAAAGTTGCCAGCTGACCTCCGAGCTCATAGCTGACTTGAGCTGGACTTTTGAGCTATCTAGAGACCTCCTTTCAACTGGAGAGTTACACCATCATCTTCACCACACAGAGAACTACAAATATAGTCTAGGTCAAATTTTGTGGATTCGTACCTTTTCGCGAAGAGTTACCAATCTGAGAAGTGCCTTTTCACAAGGAGTTGTTCTAAGACTCATCTTCATGTATTTCATCTATGGCTAGTTCATCTTCAGCTCAAACACATGGGAAGTAGCTCAAATGATTAAAGGATGCTTCATACAAATGTGCCCTTTCATAATTAGTTGCTGCCCCATTGATGACATTCCACCTAGACGTTAGATGGATGCCAACTCACACAAAGTTGCTGCTCATTTTCACACCAAGATGAAGCCACACCATAAGTTCCCTAAGCCGCCCATGTGAGTGCCTCATGACCAGCCTACCCATGTACCATGCGTGTGGATGAAATGGGCGCCAAAATGAAAAGGCCCATCTCTATTCGGCCAAAGCATCACCTTGCTTCAAGTTGCCGCCAAGATAAAGAGACAAGGGAACCATTCGGCCAAAGACATCTCCCCTCATCCAAGCATCATTTATTTTCAATTAAGACTTGTATTTTGCCGATTGGACATCTAATTATTCAGCCAAAACTATGCAAGCCTATAAATAGGGCTTTGACATTTCATTTGTAACTTAACCCTTTGATAAATTAAACTCTTTGTGAGATTATTATCTCTTCAAATTTCTTTTTAGAACTATATTCATTAAGCAAGCTTTCATAGTTTGTGGCGTCAAACCCCTTTCCTTAATACTTCTGGTTCCTAGTTTATATAACTAGTGGGTCAAAGTCCTTTCATACAATCCCTTATAAGACTTATAAGAAACGGTCTTTGCTCCTCTCATTCTTAGTTTTATAAGATACTATTTATCCATCATTATCCTCAATCACCATTCACGCCTATATCATCATCCTTCCATTACCATCTCTTCACCATTAAAGCATCCTTCATTCATCAACAAGGCATTTCATCACCACCATTTGGAGGCCGAAGTTAACATCACTTGAAGGAGATTTATTCAATATTTCCGCAACCCAGTTTGATATCATTTCTTTCCATTTCCTTACTTATCATTTCCTTTCTTCTTCCATATTCCATTTTAATCATTTCTTTCTTTGAATTTTTACAGATTACTTATTAATTCAAAGTGTAGCATTTGGTGTTTCTCCTAGATCGGGAAACAACAAGGTTGCCAACTTCTCCATTATTGAAGAATCCTGGTTAGCCTTACATCATTAATGAAATAACATTATTCAATGAAATCACTTTATTCAACGAACTAAATGCATGAATGAAGTAGTTTATTAAATAACTAGATGCACAAATGAACTACTTCCCTAAATGAAATACATGTTTAAATGCAATGCATGCTTTAATAAACAACATACTTATTAAATGAAATGAATGTTATGCAACTAATAAAACTCGTGCAAATTCATGCAATTGATGATATCATATTATAAGCATATCCTAAGAGGTAAATACGAACATATGATGAAATATAGTGCATAAATGAGAAGGTATATGATGAAGTAAGGTAGAACTCCCTGTGAATCAGCCTTTCTGAACTTCAATGATTTAATCAGATCAAGAACAAAGTTAGGACTGATTGGGATCACATCACATTCCCTTTCGAAAAGATCTATGAGAGGATATTTGTGAAAAGTTATAAACCTTGAATAAGTACCTTGAACCTCCTTGTCCTAAAAAGAAAGAAGACTTTCATAAGGGAATTATGAAACATTGTTAGGTTGAAAGTATACTCCATGTTCACATCTTTTGGATGGCCAAGAGTGATGTCTTTTGAATCACAAGAGATGTTGCTTTGAACATTCATAACTTTTGGTATTCTAAAAGACACATTATTTGGTCCTCAAAGGATCATGTCCTTTGATTGAAAAGTCACAACCTTAGGTTCTTGAAGAGTCACGTTCTTTAAGCCTTTATTAATCACGCCTCTTGGCTCTTTCCCTTGATCTTTTGATTTTGTACATTTATATTGTCCTACAAATCAAAGAAAATGTCTACAATTTCATGGTTAGAATAGTCATCCTTGATCTTTTATCTTGTCCATAAGCATTCTCGAATGACCTTGTCATCAAAAATTGATAAGATAATACCATAGACATGAATAGATGTTCTGCAAAATAAATCAAAACATGTAAATGAAAAACTATTGACAAGATGAAAGGAATTATCGAACCAGGGTGGATGTTTAATGGGAGATGGTTGTTGAATTATTTCCTAGACGTGCAATGCACTTGGAATGTCAACGAACATAACTCTTGGAACTTTAAGTGATGCTTCTCTTGGAACTTCAAATGGCATAACCTTTGAAATATCGAGAGACATATTTTGTGAATCACCAAAAGTCATGGCTATTGGTTCTTCAAAAGTCACATCTTTTGGTTTTTCAAAAGCCATGATTTTTGAATCATCTCCTTGAAAAGATATATCTTTTGAATTATCCTGCAAAACAGAAGAGAGAATAGGAGAAGAAGTAAGGTTAAATAAAAATTGTTCTTCACTCTCCTCTTTTCCTCCAAATTCATTCTTTTTAATTCCAATGGTTTCTGCATCCACTCTCTGTTCATCATTTTCAACTCTAACATTTTGTTTAACTTCAAAATGCTTTTGTTCATTAGATTTTTTCTCCAAACATTCTCCAGTTGCATTGTCTTTAAGTTGTTCTTTTATTGCTTCAATGTTGTGTTTTGATCTTCATTTACTCAGTTTGGTGAAAGTGGAGTCAAGATGTTTTTTCTTTCATTGTGATAGAAAGAATATTGATTTGTGAATCCATCATGGACAGCACGCTTGTCAAATTGCCATGGCCTCCCCAAGAGTAAATGACTCTTATTCATAGGTACCACATCACATAGAATCTCATCTTTGTAACTTCCAAGTGAGAATGGCACAAGTACTTACTTAGTGACCTTCATCTCTTCCTCCTTGTTCAATCATTGCAATTCATATGGGCTGGAATGTTTAATCGTTGTAAGCCCCAATTTGTTCACCATGTATGTACTTACAATGTTTGTACAACTTCCTCTGTCAATAGCTACAAGACACTTTACCATTTACATGGCAACGAGTGTGAAATGTGTTTGTTCTTTGCTGTTTGTTCTCCAATGTTTGGAATGATGAAAGATCATAAGACATTGTTAGTAGAAATAAAAAAAATTAAAACCTTACCAGCACGCTCTCAAATCCTCACAATCTTCACTCTAAAGAAAATTAAGAGATCACTCCACTCAACACTCGTGTTTACTGTCAAGAATATATATTGTCTTTTAACAATTCACCTTCTGATCTCACTCTCTCAATAGCCTTTTTCTACTTAATTTCTATTGTTAAGTCCTTTGAGGAACTTACTCAAGATTAAAACAAGTTAATTCTTTCCTTACGTGTGTCGGCTGCAAATAGGTTAGGGTATAAAGAATAGAAGAAAATGGAAAGGTAGAAGAAATGATTCAAAGGTATTAAAAGAAGAAAATGGTTGAAGACAATGAAAATGAAAGGATAAAAAAGGAAGAGGTGACCTACAATTCAAGAAACAAGACTTACTGTAACCTTTCTCAATAAACAATAAGGTTATCTTCTCTTAGTGTATATGGCCTCTTTGATGTACTTTGTAATGGTAGAGAGCACTTTCCTTGGCTTGTTTTCTCTTTTTCTTTTATTTTCTTCTTTTCTTTTTCTTTTTTGCTTTTCGTCTATTTCTTTCTTTTGCACTCCAATTTGTTGAATGAACCTTTTCTCTTTTGAACTTATTTTTGCTTTACACGCCAATGACACTTTTATTATCGATCTAACTATGCTCTGATTACCGCTTGATGTAAGGTGATCTACACGCTTTGGGAGAAGAGAGTAGATAGCCTTAGATTGACAACTACTGATGTCCTTGAATAATAAGCTTGGCTACAAAATAGATAAGAAAAGGAAAATGATTAATAAAGGAAGATTAATGAAATGATAAAGATAAGGAATGAAATGAAATAAATAAAGGATAGAGATGGCTGCGGAATTGATGGTCTTGGTGGATGAAGATGATGATGTTGATGATGAAATGGAGATGGTGTTGTTGTTGTGTTTCAAACACGCCAAATAAGAAATAATGCTAAGGAGCACAATCCCGGTCTTCACAAACTTGTTTCAGGGGTGGTGATAGTGTCTTCAAACCACTAGATATTAATCTAGGAATTTAGGAATCAGGATGGAAGGAATGATGCCACAAGTATAGGAATTATACTTGTTTAATCGATAAAGTTCACAAAGAACTTTGAAGAGAAATAACTCACAAGAGTAATTTTTATAAATGAGATGAGATGATTTAAAAATGAAGGAAATACCCTATTTATAGTTTTCAAAGGGTTTATGATGTTATCGCACCTACCCCAGATCCGGAAGTCATGCCGCAAGGTCCCATTACTAGGTCAAGGGCCAAACAATTCAGGGAAGTTCTTCTAACTATGTGTCTTGAAGCTTTTGATTCATTTAATAACTTAACACCCTCCTATGTTATGTTATATAATGTTTTAATAGTCAAAGAATAACTTAGTATGAATACATCTGGCACATTGTTATTTTAATATGTTAAGCATGTTAGGATAGCTTTATAAATATATTAAGCATGATTATTATTTATACATCAAGGCAGCATACTTATAATGCATTTCGTTAGTTCATATACATTCATATTAACTCTTAAGTCTCATGCATAATCTTACACATATTATGAGATGATATAATTAGCTCATGGCCTTCAAACTTAGCTCACATTACCATAATCAAACATGGCATCAAGGTATTTAGCTTGTATTAGCTCAATATCATGGACTTACCTTGTTTCCTTGCACATGTAGGTACATTGGAGCATGATGCACGTTGAGGTAGCTTGGTGAATGATTTCGATGACATATGCAGCTCACAAACAGCTTACAAAGTACAAGGCAGCTCATGGAACACTAAGGGAAGCTCCATTCAGCTGGAGAAGCTTAAGGCTAGCTAAACTTAGCTAGTTGGACTATTTGGAGCTGAGTTACCAAAAGTGATGTCATAGGTAGCTGAATGTAGCTAAACATAATGTTGAGGAGCTCACAAGGACTTAGCTAGGAAGCTTGTTCACAAACAACTCATGTTTGCTAGCTAGCTCCACAACTTAAGCTAGCTTGAAGGAGACACATACACGCCCAAGAGAGAGAGCATGACCAGCCATCATTCCATGCACAAAGTTGCACCACAAGGCTTCCTAGAACACCCATGTGCCTTGCATATGACCAGCCCCCGTGTGCCTTGCATGTGGATCATTTAGGCACCAACATGAAGAGTTCTCTCCCTATTCGGCCAAGCCATGTGTTTTGCATTTGATCAGCCCCTATGTGCCTTGCATATGGTTCATTTAGGCGCCAAGATGAAGAGTTCTCTCCCTATTCGGCCAAGCAACAACTACCATCCAAATTGGTGCCAACATGAAGTGACACAAGAACTATTCGGCCAAGGGATATTACCCTCCATTTAAATTGAACTATCATCTCTATTTAGCATTAAATTATGTCTCTATAGGAAGGCACAAGGCTGGCCGAATCTCCTTGTAATTATTTGGCCATGTCTCTCTATTTCCTATAAATAGGAAAGCATTCATCATTTGTAATCAAACCATTTTTATTAATCAAAGTGAGATTATTCTCTTCCTTAAGTAATGGTGACTTTTTATCGACTTATCAAGTATATTTTATACTTGTGGCGTCAACCCCTTTTTTTCACCTTGATACTTCTGGTTCCTAGTTCTTTATAACTAGTGGGTCAAAGTACTTCATACCACCCCTTAAAGAAGCAATATAAAGTATGGGTCTTTGCTCTCTATAGCATTGGTTCTTCGTTGAGTCTTGTTTAAGATATTATCCTCACAACCATCCCTTTGTTTCATATACCATAACCATAGCCATAGCAACCATCTTCCGCTTCCATCTCTCAATTAAACAACCCACCTAATCACCCTTACGTTTACCACCCTTAACTATTCTGTTTTGAGCCATTCACTTCGCAGGTTGTTTTGCTTCCTTCCTAGATCCACAATCATTTGTTAAGGCATCAGAAGAGCCTTACATCAAGCGATAATCAGAACTATTGGTGGAAGAAAGCAACGTGCAACAACAACAAAAAGAAAAATACAAAAAGAAGTGCAAAAGTGAAGTGCAAAGTCAAAGAAAAAGAAAAATCAGAAAAGAAAGTGAAGCACTCAAAAGAAAGAAAAATCCAGCACTCAAACGAAGAAAAGCAAAGAAAAGAAAAGAAAGAAGTTGAAGCACTCATCAACAATTCTCATCACCAAGCAAGTCAAGTAAGCCGTTTTAAATTGATTGTGGTGATAGAAGGTTGTGAAGTGACTTGTGTAAGTAACCCCTTTTGTTATTTTCTTTCTATTTCTAAGCCACCCTTTCATTATATTTGTTTTTCCCTTCATACTAACCCTTTTGCAGCCGATGCTAAACAAGTAAAATTTACTTGATATAGTCTTGAGTAAAGTTCTCTAGAACTTGAGACAAGAGAATCGAGAGGAAAAAGGATGGAGAGTGTGTGAGATCAGAAGAGGACAAGTAAAAGTCATTAAAGTCCTAGAGTGCAAACACGAGCAGATTGAGTGACATCAAGTTTTCTTGGAGTGACTCGTGAGGCTTTGTGAGTGTATATTCTGTTAAGGTCCTACACACATTTCAATTTTTCCTTATTTGCTAACATGTCTCTTACATCCAACATCTTTATAGTCAAAAGGATTTTGAACATTCAAAGTCAAGAGGATGAACAAAGAGAGAACATCTTCCATACCAAATGTCGCGTGGAAGATAAAATTTGTGTGGTGATCATTGATGGAGTAAGTTGTACAAACGTAGCAAGTACTCACGTGGTGGAAAAATTGGGTCTCAAGACTTCCAAGCATCCTCATCCATACAAACTTCAGTGGCTCAATGATGCGGGTTAAGCCAAGGTAACCAAACAAGTTGTTGTACCTTTCTCAATTGGAAGATACCAAGACGAAGTCCTTTGTGACGTGGTGCCAATGAGTGCAAGACACCTTATACTCGGGCGTCCTTGGCAATATGATAAGAAGGCTACCCATGACGAATTCTCTAACAAGTACTCTTTCCAGCATCAAGGGAGAAAAATCATATTAGCACCAATGCTTCCAAGCCAAGTTCATGAATTTCAAGTGACCCTCAAGTCACGCATAGAAGAATGGGAGAAAGAAAAGAAGGCTAAAGAAATTCATACTCCGAAGATGAATATCTATGCCAGCAGAGGAGATATCCGGAAACATTTATCAACTAAGAAGGCTCTACTTATACTTATGTATAAGGAAAGTTTTCTTCTTACTAACCCTCCTGAAGGCTTACATTCTTCTATTTCTAATATTTTGCAAGAATTTGAGGATATGTTTCCCGAAGAAATTCCCGAGGGATTGCCTCCAATTAGAGGAATTGAACATCAAATTGATTTCATTCCTGGAGCCACCATTCCTAATAGACCATCATATAGAAGCATTCCCGAGGAAACAAAGGAATTACAAAGACAAGTCAAAGAACTCCTCGACAAAGGTCAAATTTGGGAAAGTTTAAGTCCTTGTGCTGTACCTATTTTGTTGGTACCAAAGAAAGATGGAACTTTGAGAATGTGCGTGGATTGTAGGGCAGTGAATCAAATCATTATCAAATATAGGCACCCCATACCTCGGCTGGATGATATGCTTGATGAACTTAGCGGAGCCAACATCTTCTCCGAAATTGATTTGAAAAGTGGTTACCATCAAATAAGATTAAAGGAAGGTGACGAGTGGAAAACTACATTCAAGACCAAACAAGGTTTGTATGAATGGTTAGTCATGCCTTTTGGCTTGACTAATGCCCCTAGTACCTTTATGCGTCTAATGAATCATGTCCTTTGGCCTTACAATGGTAAGTTTTGTGTTGTTTACTTTGATGATATCTTGATATACAATAAGTCACAAAAAGATCATGTTGAACATTTACGTTCCATTCTTAGCACTTTAAGAGAAAATCACCTAAATGCTAGTCTCAAGAAGTGTGCTTTTTGCACTAATCAAGTTACTTTCTTAGGCTTCATTGTAAGTTCACAGGGATTGTCAGTGGATCCAGAAAAGATTAAGGCAATACAAAAATGGCCAAAGCTGGTCAATGTCAGCCAAGTTCGGAGTTTCCATGGATTAGCCAGTTTTTATAGAAGGTTTGTACCAAATTTCAGTTCTATTTCCGCCCCCTTAACAGGGATTATTAAGAAGAATTCAAACTTCTCTTGGGGGCAAAGAACAAGATGAAGCATTCAACGAACTCAAGGATTGTTTAATAAAGGCTCCACTATTAGTATTGTCGAACTTTGAGAAAACATTTGAAGTTGAATGTGATGCCTCTGGAAATGGGATTGGTGCTGTTTTAAGTCAAGAAGGAAAGCCCATCGCCTACTTTAGTGAAAAACTAAATGGGGCAACTTTGAACTATCCAACATATGACAAGGAAATGTACGCACTCATTTGAACCTTGGAGACTTGGCAGCACTACTTATTGCCGAAAGAATTCGTGATACACACTGACCATGAAGCATTAAAGCATATCAAAGGACAACACAAACTCAACAAGTGACATGCCAAATAGGTTGAATTTCTTGAGTCTTTTCCCTTTGTCATCCACTATAAGAGAGGAAAGGATAATGTTGTGGCAGATGCTCTTTCATGCATGTATGTATTACTTAACACTTTGGATTCCAAACTTCTTGGTTTTTCATTCATTAAGGAACATTATGCTACTGATTTGGACTTTGGAGAAAGGTATAAGTTATGTGAAACAGGTTCTCATGACAAATATTATCAGCATGATGGATATCTTTTCAAAGAAGGACGATTATGTATTCCACAAGGTTCCATGCAAGAAGTGTTAACTAAAGAAGCACATGAAGGAGGACTCATGGGACAGTTTGGAGTCGAAAAGACTCTTGGCATTCTGAAAGAACACCTTTTTTGGCCAAAGATGAAAAGGTATGTTAAAAGGTATGTGAGAGGTGTTTAGTATGTAAAAAGGTAAAATCAAGAGTCATGCCTCATGGATTATACATGCCCTTGCCAATACCAACCATACCATGGATAAATATCTCAATGGACTTTGTTTTGGGCTTACCAAAAACAAAGAGTGGAAAGGATTCAATATTTGTGGTGGTTAATCGATTCTCCAAGATGGCTCACTTTATACCATGTCACAAGACCGATGATGCTATTCATGTTGCTAACTTATTCTTCCGTGAAGTAGTAAGGTTACATGGACTTCCTCGAACCATTGTGTCAGATAGAGACGTTAAGTTCTTAAGTCACTTTTGGAGGACTCTGTGGAGCAAAATTAGCACAAAACTACTATTCTCTACTACATGTCATCCTCAAACAGATGGTCAAACTGAAGTAGTTAATAGAGTTTTATCAACGCTACTACGATCCATTATCAAGAAAAACATCAAGACATGGGAAGAATGCCTACCACATGTGGAGTTTGCATACAATCGAACCATTCACTCGGTAACCAAATATTCTCCATTTGAGGTAGTGTATGGTTTCAATCCTTTAACTCCTTTGGACTTACTTCCTTTACCTTGTGATCAAATAATAAACAAAGATGGAAAGATCAAGGCAGAATTTGTTAAAAGACTCCATCAACAAGCCAAGGACAACATTGAAAGGAGAACAAGACAATATGAACAACAAGCAAACAAAGGAAGGAAGAAGGTAACTTTTGATGTGGGAGATTGGGTTTGGGTACACTTTAGGAAAGAAAGATTTCCAAACCAAAGGAAGTCTAAACTACTACCTCGAGGAGATGGCCCATTTCAGATTGTAGAAAAGATCAACGACAATGCCTATAAACTCGAATTGTCCAGTGAGTTTGGTGGCGTCAGTGCCTCATTCAACATCACTGACTTATCACCCTTTGAGGATGGACACGATTTGGGGACAAATCGCTTAAAAGAAGGGGGATGATGTGATCGCACCTACCCCAGATCCAGAAGTCTTGTCGCAAGGTCCCATTACTAGGTCAAGGGCCAAACAATTCAGGGAAGTTCTCCTAACAAAGTGTCTTGAAGCTTTTGATTCATTTAATAACTTAACACCCTCATATGTTATGTTATATAATGTTTTAATAGTCAAAGAATAACTTAGTATGAATACATCTGGCACATTGTTATTTTAATATGTAAAGCATGTTAGGATAGCTTTATAAACATATTAAGCATGATTATTATTTATACATCAAGGCAGCATACTTATAATGCATTTCGTTAGTTCATATGCATTCATATTAACTCTTAAGCCTCATGCATAATCTTACACATATTATGAGATGATATAATTAGCTCATGGCCTTCAAACTTAGCTCACATTACCATAATCAAACATGGTAGCAAGGTATTTAGCTCGTCTTAGCTCAATATCATGGACTTACCTTGTTTCCTTGCACATGTAGGTACATTGGAGCATGATGCATGTTGAGGTAGCTTGGTGAATGATTTGGACATCATATGCAGCTCAAAACAGATTACAAAATACAAGGCAGCTCATGGAACACTAAGGGAAGCTCGATTCAGATGGAGGAGCTTAAGGCTAGCTAAACTTAGCTAAATGGACTATTTGGAGCTGAGTTGCCAAAAGTGATGTCAAAAGTAGCTGAATGTAGCTAAACATAATGTTGAGGAGCTCACAAGGACTTAGCTAGGAAGCTTGTTCACAAACAGCCCATGTTTGCTAGCTAGCTCCACAACTTAAGCTAGCTTGAAGGAGACACATGCACGCCCAAGAGAGAGAGCATGACCAGCCATCATTCCATGCACAAGGCTGCACAACAAGGTTTCCTAGAACATCCATGTGCCTTGCATATGACCAGCCCCCATGTGCCTTGCATATGGATCATTTAGGCACCAAGATGAAGAGTTCTCTCCTTATTCGGCCAAGCCATGTGTTTTGCATGTGATCAGCCCCCATGTGCATTGCATATGGTTAATTTAGGCACCAAGATGAAGAGTTCTCTCCCTATTAGGCCAAGCATCAACTACCATCCAAATTGGCACCAACATGAAGTGACACAAGAACTCTTCGGCCAAGGGATATTACCCTCCATTTAAATTGAACTATCATCTCTATTTAGTATTAAATTATGTCTCTATAGGAAGGCACAAGGCTGGCCGAATCTCCTTGTAATTATTCGGCCATGTCTCTCCATTTCCTATACATAGGAAAGCATTCATCATTTGTAATCAGACCATTTTTATTAATCAAAGTGAGATTATTCTCTTCGTTAAGTCCTGGTGACTTTTTATCGACTTATCAAGTATATTTTATACTTGTAGCGTCAACCCCTTTCTTTTCACCTTGATACTTCTGGTTCCTAGTTCTTTATAACTAGTGGGTCAAAGTACTTCATACCACCCCTTAAAGAAGTAATATAAAGTATGGGTCTTTGCTCTATATAGCATTGGTTATTCTTTGAGTCTTATTTAAGATACTATCCTCACAACCATCCCTTTGTTTCATAAACCATAACCATAGCCATATCAACCATCTTCCGCTTCCATCTCTCAATTAAACAGCCCACCTAATCACCCTTACATTTTCCACCCTTAACCATTCTGTTTTGAGCCATTCACTTCGCAGGTTGTTTTGCTTCCTTCCTAGATCCACAATCATTTGTTAAGGCATCAGAAGAGCCTTACATCAGTTTAGGCCGAAAAGATACTTGATGGTTCGGCCAAGGTTGAAACCTCTTTGAAAATACATGATTTTTTTTTGTGAAAATACATGATTTAAACGAAGATACATGCTCTTAGCCAAATGAGTATGTGTTGGTTCGACCCTACGGATGATTTGAATACATTTGGCCAAATAGGAAGCATCCCTTGGTGTATTGGCGCCAATTTGATGTCACATGGAGTGCACATGCTTGAATGATGCACATGGCAGCCTACTTGAATGCAAATGGGTCTTGTTGCAAGGATTTGGTTAGGTTGCAACCATAGGATGATGTCTTGAAGTCCATGGAATGAAGATAGGAAGCAACTAGGTGTGACTTAGCTCCTAACGTGCATCTAGGTGTCATGGTCTTCAATAGGCAGCAACTTATCTTGAAAGGTCACATTTGTGGAAGGTAACCTTTCATCATTTGAGCTACTTTCCATATGTTTGAGCTGAAGATGAGCAGGCCATAGATGAATTAAATGAAGATGAGTCATAGGACAACTCCTTGTGAAAAGGCACCTTTTGGAATGGAAACTATTTGCGAAAAGGTACGAATCCACAAAAATTGTCATAGACCATATTTGAAGTACTCTATGTGGTGGTGATGGTGGTGCAACTCTCCAGCTAAAATGAAACCTCTAGCTAGCTCAAAATTCTAGCTCAAGTTAGCTATGAGCTTGGAGGTCAGCTGACAACTTTTCACCAGTTGTTCTTCATGATCTCTCGAGTTATCCTATGTAAATTTTCCTAGCTCCTTATCCTTAGTTAAGCTCAAATTTAGCTCCCATCATGTGGTTGAATATGCACCTACAAAAGAAAGCATAATATAAGCTAAGTATTTAAAGTAAATAACTTATAATATAAAGATGTAGACTATAGGTTATTATAATAACTCATGCATTATATGATAATGAATATTATTATTATAACTATAGATTATATGCTTGAATATCAATCAATGATGCAATCCATATGACATAATGAATGAATGCTCATATTTTGATAATTCAAGTAGAGTCTCATATGCAAATGTATGCTCATAATAATACATTGATGTAAGGCGAATCTACACACTTTAAGGAAAAGAGTAGATAACCTTATTGTGTCCCGATCTAGGATTGACAAGTACTGATGTCCTTGAATTTATAAGTTTGGGCTGCAAAATAAGATAAGAAAGGAATGATTAATAATGGAATTAATAAAGGGGATAATAATATAAGTAATGAAAATAAATAATAAGAATAAAATGAAATAAAGAAATGATAGAGATGGTTGCGGAATTGATGGAAGAGATGGATGATGGTGATGATGAAATGGCAATGGTGGTGATGTTGTATCTCAAACACGCCAAAGAGGAAACTATGATATGGAGCACAATCCCGGTCTTCACAAACTTGATTGAGGGGTGGTGATGGTGTCTTCAATCCACTAGATATCAATCTAGGAATTTTGGAATCAAAATGGAAGGAATGACGCCACAAGTATAGAAACTATACTTGTTTAATGATAAAGTTCACAAAGAACTTTGAAGAGAAATAACTCAAATGAGTATGTTTTATATAAGAGATGAGATGAGTACAAATGAAGGCAAGACACTCTATTTATAGGAAATGAGAGTGCTTTTCCGAATAGTTACATGATGTTTCGGCTAGATACATGTCTTTAGGAAAATACATAATGCTTGAGATGAATGAATAAGTCCTTTGGGCTTGTGATGGTTCGGATAACTCTTCATGAAAGGCCTTAATGATTCGGCTAAGGATGGGAAGACATCTCCCTTGGCCGAATAGGCATACTTGTTCATCTTGGTGCCATTTTCTTCCCTTGGATGAATGGTAGTATGTCTCTTCATGTTTGGCGCCTAAGGCTCTCATGCATGGCATGTGATGTGGCCGAATAGGCATGGATCCTTTAGCTCATATCTCTTGGTGATTTAAGCTTCCAATAGGTGTGATCTCTTCATCCACGTGTTACTTGATGAAAAGGCATCTTCATGGGAAGCATCATTCATGAAAGGTCACAATGTTTAGAAAGGTAACCCTTCATGTTTGAGCTACTTTGGGTGTGAATGAGCTGGTGGTGAGCTGGCCTTAGATGACTTGTAACGTGGTGAACGTTTGGACAACTCCTTGTGAAAAGGTACCTCTTGAGGTGGCAACTATTCGCGAAAAGGTACGATTTCACAAATTTTGACTCAGGACATATTTGAAGTGTCCTAAGTGGTGATGATGATGGTGCAATTCCCCAGCTGAAATGAGGTCATCTTGTAGCTCAAATCTTCAGCTCAATCTAGCTATGAGCTCACGGCCTCCAGATAACTTTTCACCATATTTTGAGATGATATAATTAGCTCATGACCTTCAATCATAGCTCACATTACCATATTTTTACATGGAAGCAAGGTATTTAGCTCGTCTTAGCTCAATATCATGGACTTACCTTGTTTCCTTGCACATATAGGTAAATTGGAGTGTGATGCACGATGAGGCAGCTTGGTAGAGTATTTGGACGTCATATGCTGCTCACAAACAGCTCACAAATATCATGGCAGCTCATGGAACACTAAGGAAAGCTCAACTTAACTAGAGGAGCTAGCATGTAGCTGAATTTAACTGGAGGAGAGCTTTGGACCAAAGTGCTGAAAAGTGGACTAAAGGTAAGTGGAAGTAGCTGGGAGTGTAGCTGAGGAGCTGAGAAGACCAAAGCTAACTAGCTTGAGTTTATCAAGCTATAACTCACCTAGTTAGCTACCAAGACACTCATCTAGCTTACCTTGAAGCTAGTTCATCTCTAGGCTGCCCAATGGATGCCATGTCATCTAGATACACATTGGAAGCTAATTCATGCCTAGTTGTTGCCGATCTTCATTCCATGGACTTCAAGACATCATCCTATGGTTGGAACCTCATCAAATCATAGCAAGAAGACCCATGTGCATTCATGTAGGCTTCCATGTGCATCATTCAAGCATGTGCACTTCATGTGACATCAAATTGGAACCAAAACACCAAGGGATGCTTCCTATTCGGCCAAAGACTTTTCTCTTCATTTTGGCGCCCAAATCACCAGGACTTCATTCGGCCAAGAGCATGTATTTTCATTAAAGTCTTGTTTTTTCATTAAAAATCATGTCATTTTAGGAAGGTACAAGGGCTGGCCGAACCAACATGTACCTATTCGGCCAAGTTTCTTCAAAAACTATAAATAGGCCTTCATATTTCATTTATAATCAGACCTTTTGTTTAATTAAAGTGAGATTATTCTCTTCCTGAAGTCCTGGTGACTTTTATCGACTTATCAAGTATAATTTATACTTGTGGTGTCAACCCCTTCTTTTTCACCTTGATACTTCTGGTTCCTAGTTCTTTATAACTAGTGGGTCAAAGTACTTCATACCACCCCTTAAAGAAGCAATATAAAGTCTGGGTCTTTGCTCTATGTAGCATTGGTTCTTCTTTGAGTCTTCTTTAAGATACTATCCTCACAACCATCCCTTTGTTTCATAAACCATAAACATAGCCATGTCAACCATCTTCCGCTTCCATCTCTCAATTAAATAGCCCACCTAATCACCCATACGTTTACCACCTTAACCATTCTATTTTGAGCCATTCACTTTGCAGGTTATTTTGCTTCCTTCCTAGATCCACAATCATTTGTTAAGGCATCAAAAGAGCCTTACATCACTTGTTGTTTCTTGTGAAGGAAGATAGTAAGTGTTGCAACTTAAGTTGTAAGTATCTTCATTTTATTACTATTTCATTTCTTTATTCTTTCATCTTTTTCTCATTTCCTTACCTTATCCTTTTCTATCCTACCCCTATATCATAACCATTTATATACCCTAACCATTTTTTAATCCAACGCACAAACTAAGAAACTTGCTCAATCTTGAGTTAGTTCTTTAAAATGACCCACAAGAGATAATCGAGTGGAAAAAGGCATACGAGAGGGTGAGATCAGAAGGGGGATCAGAAAAAGCCAAGGAACATATCCCCGAGTGCAAACACGAGTGTGAGTGGAGTGCAATATGAAATTTCTTTGGAGTGATCAAGTGAGGTTTTGTGAGTGTGCTTGTAAGGTTTTTTATTTACTTTTATTTTACTAACCATGTCCCAAAGCCCCAGAGAAAATGCAGGAACACCAAACTTACAAATGCAGCACTCATTGGTAAAATGATGGGAATGTTTCGTGAAGAGTTTGACGCTCTTCATGAAAAGATAGATCAACGCCAAGATCTACCTCCAGGACGTAATAATGGAGCCCATAGAAGACAACAACAACCAGCACCTCCAGAAGAAGATGTTCAAGAAAATTTAGACGATGGAGAACAAGAAGCATTCCAAGGCCCTAGATGTGCCATTGTTGATGACAATTTGAGCAATATCAATATCAAAATTCCTCAATTCCAATGAAAGAATGATCCTGAAGCCTACCTTGAATGGGAAAGCAAAGTGGAACACGTTTTTAGTTGCCACAATTATTCCGAAATGAAGAAAGTAAGATTGGCAGCCATGGAGTTCATAGACTATGCTTTAATATGGTGGGATCAACTTACCCTTAATCGAAGAAGGAATGGAGAAAAAACGGTATCAAATTGGCTTGAAATGAAAGGTATTATACGGAAAAGATTCATTCCTGTTCACTATCACCATGACTTGTTTCAAAAGTTACAGAATCTTAAACAAGGCCATAGGAGTGTGGAGGACTATTACAAAGAGATGGAAGTGGCAATGATCGGAGTCAACATTGAAGAGGATCGTGAAGCAACTATGGCGAGATTCCTTGCTGGACTTAATCCCGAAATTGCCAATACCTTGGAATTGTATCATTACATCAAAATGGATGAGATGGTGCAAATGGTAATGAAAATTGAAAGGCAACTAAAGAGGAGACATACATCTCACAATATTGCACCCACATAATCCAAATGGAGTCCAAATAACATCAAGAAGCCAACTCCTCCTCCTGTCAAAGAACAAGCCGAATCTTTAAAGAATCAGCAAGTAAACAAAGACTTCAACCGAGGAAAGTAAACTACTGAACGTTCAAGAGACATTAGGTGCTTTAAATGTCTTGGGAGGGGCCACGTATCTACACAATGCCCTAACTGGAACACCATGCTTTTACTTGGAAATGGTGAAATAGAATCTGAATAAGAGCAAGAACAAGAGGCACCTATTGAAGTTAATGAATAAATCACTCTTGTAGATCCCGTTGATCAAGGAGAAACTTTAGTAATTAAAATAAGTTTGAATATTCAAGTCTCAGAAGATAATGCACAGTGAGAGAACATTTTTCATACCCGATGCCATGTGAATGAAAAGGTATGTTTTGTTATTATAGATGGTGGAAGTTGTACTAACGTGGCCAGTACAATAATGGTGGAAAAGCTTGGTTTAAAAACAATGAAGCGACTGAAGCCATATAAGTTGTAGTGGCTAAATGAACGAGGAGAACTCAATGTTAGCAAACAAGTATTAGTTCCTTTTTCCATTGGCAAATATAAGGATGAGGTTATGTGTGATGTTGTCCCTATGCACGCTAACCATCTACTTCTTGGAAGGCCATGGCAATTCGACAAAAGAACTAATCATGATTGTTTTACCAATCAATACTCGTTCAGCCATAAAGGGAAGAAAATTATCCTTACTCCTTTTAGCGCCTAAACAAGTCCAGAATGATCAAGCCAAAATGAAGCAAAGTGTTGAGGCTATAAGGAAAGGAAAGGCAACAACCATGGAGGAAACTGATCCGAGAACTAGTGCTGATTCTTCAAAGTGCTTGATTTGAGAATGTCTATTGACCGAATGCAAGGGTAAAGATGATTATTCTAACTTTGAACATGCAGATGTTTTCTTTGACTTGAAGGATGTATCAAGAGATGCCATTTGCCAAAAGGAAGGTTTAGAAGACATGACATTTGGAAATCCAAATGACATATCCATTGAGCAGCAAAGGGACACAAATTTTCATTCAAAGAACGTATCTTTGGGAGAACCAAACGTATCTTTGGGAGAACCAATGGACGTGAACCATGAGGATTGAATGATCATGCCTATTGTGGTATTAAAAGACATCACTTTTGGGAAATCAAGGGACCTAAACGTTCAAAGAAAAATTACATGGACATATCTCACTCAAGAACCTATTGAAGGGATCCCAATTTCTGACAAAACAACAGCTATGGAATGGAGGAACATTGAAAAGAAACCACCGTTCGATTAGAGGAAAAACCGCTTTAAAGAAGGGGGGATGATGAGATCCAATTCAGCATAAAAAATGGACTTGCATCTCCAAACTTTCTCAAAAATCAAAGGGGGATTTTCTTTAACTTAATCTTTCTTTATACCATAGTTATGATAATAACTTACATATATTATATTTATAGTTATGATGATGATATTATGAATGTATGAAGTTATTATTATGAACCACATATTTACATAATTATATCTTACATTATTTAGCTTATTATATGCTTTCTTTGTAGGTACATGTTCGGCCACATCATTGGAGCTGATTTAAAGCTAGCATTGGAATCATTGAGCTAAGGAAACTTGACTAGGACAGCTCAAGGACATTTTGAGACAAAGATGTCAGTTGACCTCCAAGCTCACCTGAGCTGGACTTTTGAGCTAGCTACAGACCTCTTTCAGCTGGAGAGTAGCACCATCATCTTCACCACACAGAGCACTACAAATATGGTATAGGTTGAATTTTGTGAATTCATACCTTTTCGTAAAGAGTTTCCAATCTGGAGAAGTACCCTTTCACAAGGAGTTGTCCTAAGACACATCATCATGTATTATGCATCTTCATGGCCAGTCAAACACATCAAGTAAACAAATGAAGTAGAAAAATGATGAAAGGTTGCTTCACACAAGGAATTATGGAATTGATAATGGTCTTGATGAATGATGTTGATGATGGTTGATGATGAAATGGCAATGGTGGTGATGTTGTATCTCAAACACGCAAAAGAGGAAACTATACTATGAAGCATAATCTCGATCTTCATAAACTTGCTTGAGGGGTGGTGATAGTGTCTTCAACCCACTAGATATTAATATAAGAATTTAGGAATCAGGATGGAAGGAATGACGCCACAAGTATAGGAACCATACTTGTTTAATCGATAAAGTTCACAAAGAACTTTGAAGAGAAATAACTCACAAGAGTGATTTTTATATATGAGATGAGATGATTACAAATGAAGGCAATAGCCTATTTATAGTTTTCAAAGGGTTTAGGTCGAATAGATACATAATGGTTCGGCTATGGATGAAACCCCTTTGAAAATACATGATTTTTAAATGAAAATACATGATTTTAATGAACATACATGCTCTTGGCCGAATGGTAAGGTGTTTGGTTCGACCTAAGGATGTTTTGAATGCTTTTGGAAGTCATTTGGGCGCCAAAATGGAGAGGAAGGAGTCTTTGGCCGAATAGGAGCATCTCTTGGTGTTTTGGCGCCTATTTGATGTCACATGGAGTGCACATGCTTGAATGATGCACATGGCAGCCTACATGAATGCACATGGGTCTTCTTGCAATGCTTTGGTGAGGTTGCAACCATAGGATGATGTCTTGAAGTCCATGGGCAGCCTAGAGATGAACTAGCTTCAAGGGAAGCTAGATGAGTGTCTTGGTAGCAAACTAGGTGAGTTATAGCTTGATGAACTCAAGCTAGTTGCTTTGGTATTCTCAGCTCCTCAGCTATTCTCTTAGCTACTTCCAGCTACCTTTAGTCCACTTTTCAGTAATTTGGTCCAAAGCTCTCCTCCAGTTAAGTTCAGCTACATGCTAGCTCCTCTAGCTAAGTTGAAGCTCCTTAAATGATGAAATGAGCTACCATAACATTCATGAGCTAGTGTGAGCTGCTATGATTGTCCTTTTAGCTAACCAAGCTACCATAATATGCCTTGCTTTGTGTTTCACCTATATGAATCAACAAACAAATCAAGTAAGCAACGTATGAGCTCATGTAAGGTAAAATGTATGCTTCCGTGAGGTGTTTGAATGATATGAGCTATGAATGATCATCTAGAAGCTAAGATAACATGCATATAAGCTAGATATAAGGCATAGGACGTTCATGAGCTTAATAAAACATGTATGATCTAGAAAAGAGATGCATACATGCAAATGAGCTAAAGAAACATGGATTTAAAGCTAGTGAGCTAATGTAAACATATCATGAGCTAATAAATAAATGAATACATGCCCCATGATATCTAAATGATATGCAAACATAATAAATTAATCTAAAACACATGTAAACATACTATAAAGCTAAGTAAAGATGTGGAAACATATGTTATGCATGAAAATCATATTGTATGCAAGTGAATGATAACATATGATTATTAAAGAATAGTTTAAGATGCAAATGTATGCTCATAGTAATATATAATGCATAAATGAGTAAATATAATATAAAGTAAGGTAGAACTCCCTTATGATGTGGTCGCACCTACCCCAAATCCGGAAGTCATGTCGCAAGGTCCCACAACTAGGTCAAGGGCCAAACAATTCAGGGAAGTTCTCCTAACTAAGTGTCTTGAAGCTTTTGATTCATTATATAACATAACATAGGAGGGTGTTAAGTTATTAAATGAATCAAAAGCTTCAAGACACTTAGTTAGGAGAACTTCCCTGAATTGTTTGGCCGTTGACCTAGTAATGGGACCTTGCGGCATGACTTTCGGATCTGGGGTAGGTGCGACCACATCATCCCCCCTTGTTTTAAGCGATTTGTCCTCAAATCGTATCTATCCTCAAAGGGTGATAAGTCAATGATGTTGAATGAGGCACTGACGCCACCAAACTCACTGGGCGATTCGAGTTTATAGGCATTGTCGTTTATCTTTTCTACAATCTGAAATGGGCCATCTCCTCGGGGTAGTAGTTTAGGCTTTCTTTGGTTTGGAAATCTTTATTTCCTAAAGTGTACCCAAACCCAATCTCCCACGTCAAAAGTTACCTTCTTCCTTCTTTTGTTTGCTTGCTATTCATATTGTCTCGCTCTCCTTTCAATGTTGTCCTTGACTTGTTGATGGAGTCTTTTAACAAATTCTGCCTTGTTCTTTCCATCTTTGTTTACTATTTTATCACAAGGTAAAGGAAGTAAGTCCAAAGGAGTTAAAGGATTGAAACCATACTGATGTGATCCTATCTAGCACTAACTTTTTGCATGACATACTCACATCATTGAAATTCCATCAAGCTCAATATAAAGGAGTTCTACCTTACTTTATATTTACTCATTTATGAACTATATATTATTATGAGCATACATTTTCATATTAGACTATCCTTGAATTATCATAACATGTGCATTCATTCATTATGTCCTATGGTTTGCATCATTGATTGATATTCATGCATATAATCTATAGTTGTAATAATAATATTCATTCATTATCATATGATGCATGAATTATTATTATAACCTATAGTTCACATCTTTATAATATGCACATTCTTATTACTTTATAATAATTCATATAATTATTTGATATTATGCTTTCTTTTGTAGATGCATGTTCGGCCACATGATGGGAGCTGACTTAAAGCTAGCATTAGAGTCCAAGAGCTATGGAAACTTAACTAGGATAACTCCGGGACAGCTCAAGAATACTTTGGGACAAAGTTTCCAGCTGACCCCCGAGCTCATAGCTGACTTGAGCTGGACTTTTGAGCTAGCTAGATGTTTCTTTTCAGCTAGAGAGTAGCACCATCATCACACAACACAGAGTACTTCAAATATGGACTATGTCAATTTTGTGATTCGTACCTTTTCACGAATAGTTGCCATTCCAATAGGTGCCTTTTCACAAGGAGTTGTCCTATGACTCATCTTCATGTAATTCATCTATATGGCCAGCTCATCTTCAGCTTAAACACATGGAAAGTGGCTCAAATGATGAAAGGTTACCTTCCACAAATGTGACCTTTCATGACAAGTTGCTGCCCATTGAAGACCTTGACACCTAGATGCACGTTGGGATCTACGTCACGCCTAGTTGCTACCTATCTTCATTCCATGGACTTCAAGATATCATCCTATGGTTGCAACCTCACCAAAGCCTTGTAAGAAGACCCATGTGCGTTCAAGTAGGCTGCCATGTGCATCATTAAAGCATGTGCACTCCATGTGACATCAAATTGGTGCCAAAACACCAAGGGATGCTTTCTATTCGGCCAAAGACTCTTTCCTCTTCATTTTGGCACCCAAATAACTTCCAAATGCATTCAAAACATCCGTAGGCCGAACCAACACCTTACCATTCGGCCAAGAGCATGTATCTTCATTAAAATCATGTATTTTCATTTAAAAATCATGTATTTTCAAAGGGGTTTCATCCATAGCCGAACCATCATGTATCTATTTGGCCTAAACCCTTTGAAAAATTATAAATAGGCTAGTGCATTTCATTTGTAATGATCTCATCTCATATATAAAAATTACTCTTGTGAGTTATTTCTCTTCAAAGTTCTTTGTGAACTTTATCGATTAAACAAGTATAGTTTCTATACCTGTGGCGTCATTCTTTCCATCTTGATTCCAAAATTACTAGATTGATATCTAGTGGGTTAAAGACACTATCACCACCCCTCAAGCAAGTTTGTGAAGATCGGGATTATGCTCCATAGCATAGTTTCCTCTTTGGCGTGTTTGAGATACAAGATCACCACCATTGCTATTTCATCATCACCATCATCCATCTCTTCCATCAATTCCATCAATTCCATCAATTCCGCAACCATCTCTATCCTTTCTTTATTTCATTTTATTCTTATTATTTATTTTCATTACTTATATTATTATCCCCTTTATGAATTCCATTAATAATCATTCATTTCTTATCTTATTTTGCAGCCCAAACTTATAAATTCAAGGACATCAGTACTTGTCAATCCTAGATCGGGACACAATAAGGCTATCTACTCCTTTCCTCAAAGTGTGTAGATTCGCCTTACATCAAGTGGTAATCAGAGCATAGTTGGATTGACAACAAAAGTGTCATTGGCGTGCAAAGAAAAAAAAGAAGTTCAAAAGAGAAAAAACTCCTTCAACAAAATTGGAGAGCAAAAAGAAAAGAAAAGACAAAAAGAAGAAAAAAAAATTTAGAAAAGAAAAAGAAGTTCAAAAAGAGAAAGCAAGCCAAGGAAAAAGGGCTCTACCATTACTAGAACATCAAAGAGGCCATCTACACTAAGAGAAGATAACCTTATTGTTTCTTGAGAAAGGCTGCAGTAAGTGTTGTTTCTTGAATTGTAGGACACCTCTTCCTTTTCTATCCTTTCATTTTCCTTGTCTTCAACCATTTCCTTCTTTTAATACTTTTGAATCCTTTCTTCTACCTTTCCATTTCTTCTATTCTTTCTACCCTAACCTTATTTGCAGCCGACGCACACAAGGAAGGAATTAACTTGTTATAATCTTGAGTAAGTTCGTCAAAGGACTTAGCAAGAGAAATTTGAGTGGAAAAAAAGGCTATTGAGAGAGTGAGATCAGAAGGGGAATTGTTAAAACCCAAACTATATTCCCGAGAGTAAACACGAGTGTTGAGTGGAGTGATCTCTTAATTTTCTTTGGAGTGAAGATTGTGAGGCTTTGAGAGCGTGCTGGTAAGGTTTTAATTTTTTTCTTTCTTTCTACTAACAATGTCTTATGATCTTTCATCATTCCAAACATTGGAGAATGAACATCAAAGAACAAACACATTTCACACTAGTTGCCATGTAAATGGTAAAGTGTGTCTTGTATTTATTGACGGAGCAAGTTGTACAAACATTGCAAGTACATACATGGTGAACAAATTGGGGCTTGCAACTATTAAACATTCCAACCCATATGAATTGCAATGGTTGAACAACGAGGAAGAGATGAAGGTCACTGAACAAGTACTTGTGCCATTCTCAATCGGAAGATACAAAGATGAGATTCTATGTGATGTGGTGCCTATGACTCCATTATCTCCTAGCCGAGTGAGTGAAGATCAAACTCATTTGAAAATGAGAATTGAAGGATTGAAAAGACAACATAAAAACAATGGAACTGAAGGAGAATATTTGGAGGAAGATTCAAATGAAGAAAAGGTTTTTGAAGTTGAATAAAAGAGAATGGACATATCTTCAAGGGACGTATATTTTCAAGGAGATAAATCAAGAATCATGGATTTTGGAGGACTAAAAGATGTGACTTTTGGTGATCCACAAAACATGTCTCTTGATATTTCAAAGGAAGTGTCACTTGAAATGCCAAGAGTAGCAGCCGTTGACATTCCAAATACACTGCACATATGATACAGTTCAACCTAGCCTCACTTGGATGGATGGTGAAGTCAAGGTTGTACCTTTGATTGTTTCGATCTAGGAATGAAACAAGGATCCTGCACAAACAAGAAAGCTCAAAAAAATAGTTAAATGGAAGTAATGAAATGGAAAGATAAATATGGAAGCGAAAATATATATAAGTTGGTGATATGTTTAAAGGAAATGATGAAGTATGGTAATGGAAGTAGAATGAAGGTGATGGAGATGAATATGAAAAGTAGTATCTCAAAGAAGACTCAAAGAAGAACCAATGTTAAAGAACAAAGACCCGGACTTTATATTGCTTCTTTAAGGGATGGTAAACAAGGACTTTGACCCACTATCTATAAAGAGATAGAAACCAGAAGTATCATGGTGACATAGATAGGGGTGACGCCAAAAGAATAAGATTGATAAGTCAATAAAGTTCACTTAATAACTAAAGAGAGAAACTCTCACAAATATTTGATTAAACAAAGTGAATTCCTTTCTACAAATGAAATGGAAAGCTATTTATAGGCCTAATAGATGTCTAGGATGCACCTACAAGATTTAATGATTGAACATTCATGGATGAATGTTTATCCTTAAGTAGATACAATGTACGTCCCCTATGCAAGTTCATGGACTAATAAAATAAATGAATATTCATCCATTTAAGTGAATACATATTCATAGCCAAATTCATCCTCTCTTGATGTGAACATGTTGGTTCATTTCCTTGCATGAATTTTCATGAATGTTTCATTGTATGTTCGGCCCCTTTTGAATGCATGCACCAAGTGTGAACGTGACTCATAGGCTCCCTTCATGCACTTGGATTTGGTGAATGAGTTTGAAAATAATGCATCCATCTCCCTTGAATATGAACAAGTCCTTTAGCCTCCTTGTATGATTGTACACGCCATAAATGGATTCATGAAGGTGGAAATGCATCAGGTGTGAACATGGCTCTTCTTTTGGTGTAAATCCCGTACTTATTTCCAGCCTGCACTGTCTTAATTAATCTGGGTATATCTTGAGCTTCCAATATCTGATTGATATGATTCAAAGTGAGTTGGAAAACTAAGAGATAGGGGATTAAATGTTAAGAGATTTCATTAGACAAAGATTCTCGGAACATGTTCAAAAATTATGATCAATCTGATTGACGTGAACTGTCCATCCAACTCTTCAATTGCCTTTAGTCTACTTAGCATCCAATGTACCTAGACAAAGTATGTAAACAAATAATTAGATAGGAATTGAACTACTATAATTATGAATTCATTTTGCCACCTGTTTTATGAATGCAAATGAGCTAACTATGAATGCATATGCATTGAATGTGTTATATAAAGATGTGAATTAATAAGTCATGCATGAATATCATATATTATACATATAAATGACAACATATAATATTCAAGCAAAAATTAAGAATAAGATAAACATATTCACGTGACATGTAATGCATAAATGAGTAAATAAATAATAAAATAAGGTAAGACTCCCTTAGAATCAACAAGGCAGAACGTCCATGAAGTATCATGTGTTGAAGAAGTTTGGTCCTTGGCATGATCGCATCATCCCCCCTTCTTTAGAGCGATTTGTCCTCAAATCGAAGGCTTTTGTCATTGATTGATCCATTGGTGTAATAAATGATGAATGAAGATCAATACGCCTATTAGGGTATGCATGAACTTCTTTGAATCCTTCAAGTAGGTAAGGCATGCCAACTTTAGTATTTGTACCCTTCCACATTATGAATCTTGAATAGTTGGATAATGTTCGTTTCTTTTCCTTGAATTGATGATCACAAGCAAGAACACTTCCATGTAAATGATTCAATGTGCTGTAAAATAAAAATAAGTTAGAACATGAAACATCATTAACAATGTGAATGAACGTACATGATTCATTAAAGTTCATGAATGAAATTTGGTTCGTTGAAACTTCCCTTTCATGAGGTTGTTTGAACTTTGAATGTAGAATGAATGTACTTCGAATGTCAAAGAGCACATGCTTTGGAATACCAAATGTTACAACCTTTGGAACTTCAATAGACAAATGTGATTCATCAATTTGCAATGGTATGGCCTTTGGAATAACCTGCAAATCAAATGAAAGAATTGGCAGAAAAGATTGATTAGTATAAAGAAAAATTTCCTTCTCCTCACATTCTTTTCTCTCATGCTCATGTTTGTTTTGAATTCTCTCTTCAATCTCACTCCCATGTTTTACAACACACTCATCTTCACTCTCAATGCTCTTACTCTCATTTTCAATTACTCCAATGGATTTCTCACGCAAAATCACACTCTTATTTTCAACTCCAAATGTCTTGGTTTTCTCACGATGTTCTTCTTTGATTTGTGCATGTTCAACTCTCTCCACTCTTATTTGTTTTTTATGTAAAACTTCTCTTTTAACTTTCTTCATGGCTTGAGTTTCCTCACATTCCTCTATACGTGACTTAAGGGTCTCTTGGCATTCATGGACTTGATTTGGGCACATTGGAACCAACGTGATCTTTCTCCCTTAGTGTTTGAATGAATACTTATTGGAGAACCCATCATACAATGCTTGTTTATCAAACTGCAAAGGTCGACCAAAAAGAAGATGGCTTGAATTAATGGAGGCAACATCACAAAAGACTTCATCTTCATATCTCCCAATTGAAAAGGGCACAAGTTCTTGCTCTATGACTTCGAACTCTTCATCTTCATTTAATCCTTGCAAAATGTATGGGCTGGGAT
This sequence comes from Hibiscus syriacus, assembly GCF_006381635.1. Taxonomy (NCBI): domain Eukaryota; kingdom Viridiplantae; phylum Streptophyta; class Magnoliopsida; order Malvales; family Malvaceae; genus Hibiscus; species Hibiscus syriacus. The sequence continues at coordinate 625,226 of NW_024063010.1, forward strand.
GTTTGAATGTTGAAAGTCCCAACTTCTTGACCATATATGTGCTTGCAATGTTTGTACAATTTCCACTATCAATGGCTACAAGACATACTTTGCCATCTTTACCGTTTACATGGCAACGAGTATGAAATGCATTATCTCTTTGTTGAATGTTCTTCATTGTTTGGGAAGAGGAAAGATCAAATAGCATTGTTAGTAAAAATTTGAAATGTGAAAATTAGGACCTTACCAAATTTCACACAACAAAACCTCACGGTCATTCCAAAAAAATATTGTGATGTCACTCCACTCAAGTACTCGTGTTTCACTCGAGAATATGTCTTTGGCTTTTGTAATTCCCCTTCTGATCTCACACACTCGATTAGCCTTTTTCCACTCATTTCTCTCTTGTAAAGTTCTTAAAAGAACTAACTCGAGACCTTTCAAGTGCTATGGACGTATGTCGGCTGAACAATTTGTTAGTGTAGAGGAAAAAAAATAGAAAGGTAGAAAGAATAAATAATGAAGGGTGGTCTTAAAAAAGGAATAAAAAGAAAGAAAGGTTCACTTACTATGCAAAGATACTCACCACCTTCCTAGAAGAAACAATCAAAGGTCTTGAAGACTTCTTTAGGATCGGTTGGAATGATGATGTTGCTTGTCACCTTTGGCACCTCTTTGCATTTTGCTTTATTTGTTTCCTTTCTTTAGTTTTTCTTCACTTAGAATACCTTGTTGATGTTGGGATTAACTTGCTGATTTTTTTTGCACTTCTCTTTTTGATTTTATTTTTATTGAATGGTAGGATGTTAATTTTGCTTGTTCTTGTTGCAATCCTCCTTATCTCTGATTACCATATGATATAGTTCAACCTAGCCTCACTTGGATGGATGGTGAAGTCAAGGTTGTACCTTTGATTGTTTCGATCTAGGAAAGCAATAAGGATCCTGCACAAACAAGAAAGCTCAAAAAAATCGTTAAATAGAAGTAATGAAATGGAAAGATAAATATGGTAGCGGAAAATATATATAAGCTGGTGATATGTTTAAAGAAAATGATGAAGTATATTAATGAAAGTAGAATGAAGGTGATGGAGATGAATATGAAAAGTAGTATCTCAAAGAAGACTCAAAGAAGAACCAATGTTAAAGAACAAAGACCCAGACTTTATATTGCTTATTTAAGGGATGGTAAACAAGGACTTTGACCCACTATCTATAAAGAGATAGGAACCATAAGTATCAGGGTGACATAGATAGGGGTGACGCCACAAGCATAAGCTTGATAAGTCGCTAAAGTTCACTTAAGAACTAAAGAGAGAAACTCTAACAAATATTTGATTAAACAAAGTGGATTCCTTTCTACAAATGAAATGGAAAGCTATTTATAGGCCTAAGAGATATCTAGGATGCACCTAAAAGATTTAATGATTGAACATTCATGGATGAATGTTCATCCTTAAGTAGATACAATGTACGTCCCCTATGCAAGTTCATGGACTAATAAAATTAATGAATATTCATCCATTTAAGTGAATACATATTCATGGCCGAATTCATCCCCTCTTGATGTGAACATGTTGGTTCATTTCCTTTCATGAATTTTCAGGAATGTTTCATTGTATGTTCGGCCCCCTTTGGAATGCATGCACCAAGTCTGAACGTGACTCATAGGCTCCCTTCATGCACTTGGATTTGGTGAATAAGTTTGAAAATGCATCCATCTCCCTCTAATATAAACAAGTCCTTTAGCCTCCTTTTATGATTGTACACGCCATAAATGGATTCATGAAGGTGGAAATGCATCAGTGTGAACATGGCTCTTCATTTGGTGTAAATCCCGTACTTATTTCCAGCCTGCACTCTCTTAATTAATCTAGGTATATCTTGAGCTCCCAATATTGGATTGATATGATTCAAAGTGAGTTGGAAAGCTAAGAGATAGGGGATTAAATGTTAAGAGATTTCATCACCCAAAGATGCTCGGAACATGTTCAAAAATTACGATCAATCGGACTGACGTGAACTGTCCATCCAACTCTTCAATTGACTTTAGTCTACTTAGCATCCAATGTACCTAGACAAAGTATGTAAACAAATAATTAGATAGGAATTGAGCTATTATAATTATGAATTCATTTTGCCACCTGTGTTATGAATACAAATGAGCTAACTATGAATGCATATTCATTGAATGAGTTATATAAAGATGTGAATTAATAAGTCATGCATGAATATCATATATTATACATATAAATGACAACATATAATATTCAAGCAAAAATTAAGAATAAGATAAACATATTCATGTGACATGTAATGCATCAATGTGTAAATAAATAATAAAATAAGGTAAGACTCCCTTAGAATCAACAAGGCAGAACGTCCATGAAGTTATCATGTGTTGAAGAAGTTTGGTCCTTGGCATGATCGCATCTTGAAGGGATTTAAACAACCAATGGAGTTCTCCATCATTAAGAAACCAACTCCCATTAAACATCCACCTTGGTTTGATATTTCCATTCATTTTGTTTATATTTTCTCATATTCTAACTTTGATTTAATTTGCAGGAAATCAATTCATATACATGGGATTATCCTACCCAACGTTGATGCATCAAGCATGAAGGATGATTAACTCATTTATGCACTATATATTATTATGAGCATACATTAGACTATGCTTGAATTATCATAACATGTGCATTCATTCATTATGTCCTATGGTTTGCATCATTGATTGATATTCATGCATATAATCTATAGTTGTAATAATAATATTCATTCATTATCATTTGATGCATGAATTATTATTATAACCTATATTTCACATCTTTATAATATGCACATTCTTATTACTTTATAATAATTCATATAATTAGCTGATATTATGCTTTCTTTTGTTGATGCATGTTCGGCCACATGATGGGAGCTGACTTAAAGCTAGCATTAGAGTCCAAGAGCTATGGAAACTTAACTAGGATCACTCCGGGACAGCTCAAGAATATTTTGGGACAAAGTTTCCAGCTGACCCCCGAGCTCATAGCTGACTTGGCTGGACTTTTGAGCTAGCTAGATGTTTCATTTCAGCTGGAGAGTTTCACCATCATCACCACCACACAGAGTACTTCAAATATGGTCTATGTCAATTTTTGTGGATTCGTACCTTTTCGCGAATAGTTGCCATTCCAAGAGGTGCCTTTTCACAAGAAGATGTCCTATGACTCATCTTCATGTAATTCATCTATGGCCAGCTCATTATCAGCTTAAACACATGGAAAGTGGATCAAATGATGAAAGGTTACCTTCCAAAAATATGACCTTTCATGACAAGTTGCTGCCCATTGAAGACCATGATACCTAGATGCACGTTGGGATCTACGTCACGCCTAGTTTCTACCTATCTTTATTCCATGGACTTCAAGACATCATCATATGGTTACAACCTCACCAAATCCTTGTAAGAAGACCCATGTGCGTTCAAGTAGGCTTCCATGTGCATCATTCAAGCATGTGCACTCCATGTGACATCAAATTGGCGCCAAAACACCAGAGATGCTTCCTATTCGCCCAAAGACTATTTCCTCTTCATTTTGGCACCCAAATAACTTCCAAAGGCATTCAAAACATCCTTAGGCCGAACCAACACCTTACCATTCGGCCAAGAGAATGTATCTTCAATAAAATCATGTATTTTCATTTAAAAATCATGTATTTTCAAAGGGGTTTCATCCATAGCCGAACCATCATGTATCTATTTGGCCTAAACCCTTTGAAAAACTATAAATAGGCTAGTGCATTTCATTTGTAATGATCTCATCTCCTATATAAAAATTACTCTTGTGAGTTATTTCTCTTCAATGTTCTTTGTGAACTTTATGGATAAAACAAGTATAGTTTATATACTTGTGGCGTCATTCTTTCCATCTTGATTCCAAAATTCCTGATTCCAAAATTCCTAGATTGATATCTAGTGGGTTGAAGACACTATCCCCACCCCCTCAAGCAAGTTTGTGAAGACCGGGATTGTGCTCCATAGCATAGTTTCCTCTTTGGCGTGTTTGAGATACAACATCACCACCATTTCCATTTCATCATCACCATCATCCATCTCTTCCATCAATTCCGCAACCATCTCTATCCTTTCTTTATTTTCATTACTTATAATAGTATCCCCTTTATTAATTCCATTATTAATCATTCCTTTCTTATCTTATTTTGCAGCCCAAACTTATAAATTCAAGGACATCAGTACATGTCAATCCTAGATCGGGACAGAATAAGGCTATCTACTCTTTTCCTCAAAGTGTGTAGATTCGCCTTACCTCAAGCAGTAATCAGAGCATAGTTGGATTGACAACAAAAGTGTCATTGGCGTGAAAAGAAAAAAAAGAAGTTCAAAAGAGAAAAGACTCCTTCAACAAAATTGGAGTGCAAAAAGAAAATAAAAGACAAAAAGAAGAAATAAAAATTTAGAAAAGAAGAAAAGAAAAGGAAGTTCAAAAAGAGAAAGCAAGCCAAGGAAAAAGTGCTCTACCATTACAAGAACATCAAGAGGCCACCTACACTAAGAGAAGATAACCTTATTGTTTCTTGAGAAAGGTTGCAGTAAGTGTTGTTTCTTGAATTGTAAGACACCTCTTCCTTTTCTATCCTTTCATTTTCCTTGTCTTCAACCATTTCCATCTTTTAATACTTTTGAATCCTTTCTTCTACCTTTCCATTTCTTCTATTCTTTCTACCCTAACCTTATTTACAGCCGACGCACACAAGGAAGGAATTAACTTGTTATAATCTTGAGTAAGTTCCTCAAAGGACTTAGCAAGAGAAATTTGAGTGGAAAAAAAGGCTATTGAGAGAGTGAGATCAGAAGGGGAATTGTTAAAAGCCAAACTATATTCCCGAGAGTAAACACGAGTATTGAGTGGAGTGATCTCTTAATTTTCTTTGGAGTGAAGATTGTGAGGCTTTGAGAGCGTGCTGGTAAGGTTTTAATTTTTTCTTTCTTTCTACTAACAATATCTTATGATCTTTCATCATTCCAAACATTGGAGAACGAACAGCAAAGAACAAACATTCCAGCCCATATGAATTGCAATGATTGAACAACGAGGAAGAGATGAAGGTCACTGAACAAGTACTTGTGCCATTCTCAATCGGAAGATACAAAGACGAGATTCTATATGATGTGGTGCCTATGCGTATGAGTCATTTACTTTGGGGGAGGCCATGGCAATTTGACAAACGGGCTGTCCATGATGGATTCACAAATCGGTACTCAATCATCCATAATGAAAGTAAATTCATTTTGACTCCATTATCTCCTAGCCGAGTGAGTGAAGATCAAACTCATTTGAAAATGAGAATTGAAGTAATGAAATGGCAACTTAAAAACAATGCAATTGAAGGAGAACATTTGGAGGAAGATTCAAATGAAGAAAAGATTTTTGAAGTTGAACAAAAGAGAATGGATGTAGAAAATGTTGGAGTTGAAAATGAGAAGAATGAATTTGGAGAAAAAGAGGAGAGTGAAGAACAAATTTTATCTAACCTTTCTTCTCCTATCATTCCTTTTGTTTTGCAGGACCATTCAAGGGACATATCTTTTCAAGTAGATAAATCAAGAATCATGGCTTTTGGAGGACTAAAAGATGTGACTTTTGGTGATCCACAAAACATGTCTCTTGATATTTCAAAGGAAGTGTCACTTGAAATACCAAGAGTAGCAGCCGTTGACATTCCAAATACACTTCACATATTGAAGGGATTTTAACAACCAATGGATTTCTCCATCAATTAAGTAACCAACTCCCTTTAAACATCGACCTTGGTTTGATATTTCCATTCATTTTGTTTATAATTTCTCATATTCTAACTTTGATTTAATTTGAAGGAAATCAATTCATATACATGGGATTATCCTACCCAACTTTGATGCATCAAGCATGAAGGATGATTCAAAGGACACAACTTGTCATATGGAGGAACCAAGAGGCTTGATCCATGGAAGCTTAAGAGAATTATCTTTTCAAGTGCCAAAAGCTATAACTTTTCATTCAATGGACATGACTTTTGAAGAACCAAACAATATGTCTTTTAGGGTACCAAGAGATATGATCATTAAAGACAATATGTCTTCAAAAGACATGACTCTTGACCATCCAGCAAACATACACAGGGAGTACTTCTTTCACTTATTTATCATTAATAATTCTCTTACTTATGAGATTCCTTTCATTTTTCAGGTCATGTACATTCAAGGAACTTATTGAAGGGATGTGATTTTTGATAAAGATCATTTCATAAAGATGACCGATGAATGGGCGAACGATTTGGAGAAGTCACCTTTCGATTTGAGGACAAATCACCCAAACGAAGGGGATGATGATGTGATCCTATCTAGCACCAACTTTTTGCATGAAATACTCACATCATTGAAATTCCATCAAGCTCAATATAAGGGAGTTATACCTTACTTTATATTATGAGCATACATTTTCATATTAGACTATGCTTGAATTATCATAACATGTGCATTCATTCATTATGTCCTATGGTTTGCATCATTGATTGATATTCATGCATATAATCTATAGTTGTAATAATAATATTAATTCATTATCATATGATGCATGAATTATTATTATAGCCTATAGTTCACATCTTTATAATATGCACATTCTTATTACTTTATAATAATTTATATAATTAGTTGATATTATGCTTTCTTTTGTAGATGCATGTTCGGCCACATGATGGGAGCTGACTTAAAGCTAGCATTAGAGTCCAAGAGCTATGGAAACTTAACTAGGATAACTCCGGGACAGCTCAAGAATATTTTGGGACAAAGTTTCCAGCTGACCCCCGAGCTCATAGCTGACTTGAGCTAGACTTTTGAGCTAGCTAGATGTTTCATTTCAGTTGGAGAGTTGTACCATCATCACCACCACATAGAGTACTTCAAATATGGTCTATGTCAATTTTTTTGGATTCTACCTTTTCGCGAATAGTTGCCATTCCAAGAGGTGCCTTTTCACAAGGAGCTGTCCTATGACTCATCTTCATGTAATTCATCTACGGCCAGCTCATCTTCAGCTTAAACACATGGAAAGTTGCTCAAATGATGAAAGTTACCTTCCACAAATGTGACCTTTCATTACAAGTTACTGCCCATTGAAGACCATGACACCTAGATGCACGTTGGGATCTTCGTCACGCCTAGTTACTACCTATCTTCATTCCATGGACTTCAAGACATCATCCTATGGTTGCAACCTCACCAAGCCTTGTAAGAATACCCATGTGCGTTCAAGTAGGCTTCCATGTGCATCATTCAAGCATGTGCACTCCATGTGACATCAAATTGGCGCCAAACACCAAGGGATACTTCCTATTCGGCCAAAGACTATTTCCTCTTCATTTTGGCGCCCAAATAACTTCCAAAGGCATTCAAAACATCCTTAGGCCGAACCAACACCTTACATTCGGTCAAGAGCTGTATCTTCATTAAAATCATGTATTTCATTTAAAAATCATGTATTTTCAATGTTGTTTCATAGCCGAACCATCATGTATCTATTTGGCCTAAACCCTTTGAAAAACTATAAATAGTCTAGTGCATTTCATTTGTAATGATCTCGTCTCATATATAAAATTACTCTTGTGAGTTATTTCTCTTCAAGTTCTTTGTGACCTTTATCGATTAAACAGTAGTTTCTATACTTGTGGTGTCATTCTTTCCATCTTGATTCCAAAATTCCTAGATTGATATCTAGTGGGTTGAGACACTATCAATTGCCATTTCATCACCATTGTTCATCTTCCATCAATTCCGCAACCATCTCTATCCTTTCTTTATTTTCATTACTTATTATTATCCCCTTTATTAATTCCATATTAATCATTCCTTTCTTATCTTATTTTATAGCCCAAACATATAAATTCAAGGACATCAATACTTGTCAATCCTAGATCAGGACATAAGGCTATCTACTCTTTTCCTCAAAGTGTGTAGATTCGCCTTATATCAAGCGGTAATCAGAGCATAGTTGGATTGGCAACAAAAGTGTCATTGGCGTGTAAAGAAAACAAAGAAGTTCAAAAGAGAAAACTCCTTCAACAAAATTGGAGTGCAAAAAAAAGAAAAGACAAAAAGAAGAAAAAAATTTAGAAAAGAATAAAAGAAAAACAGTTCAAAAAGAAAGCAAGCCAAGGAAAAAGTGCTCTACCATTACAAGAACATCAAAGAGGCCATCTACACTAATAGAAGATAACCTTATTGTTTCTTGAGAAATGTTGCAGTAAGTGTGTTTTGAATTGTAAGACACCTCTTCCTTTCTATCCTTTCATTTTCCTTGTCTCAACCATTTCTTTTTTTAATACTTTTGAATCCTTTCTTCTACCTTTCCATTTCTTCTATTCTTTCTACCCTAACCTTATTTGCAGCTGACGACACAAGGAAGAATTAACTTGTTATAATCTTAGTAAGTTCGTCAAAGGACTTAGCAAGAGAAATATGAGTGGAAAAAAGGCTATTGAGAGAGTGAGATCAGAAGGGGAATTGTTAAAAGCCAACTATATCCTGAGAGTAAACACGAGTGTTGAGGAGTGATCTCTTAATTTTCTTTGGGAAGATTGTGAGGCTTTAGAGCGTGCTGGTAAGGTTTTAATTTTTTCTTTTTTCTACTAACAATGTCTTATGATCTTTCATCATTCCAAACATTGGAGAACGAACAGCAAAGAACAACAAATTTCACACTCGTTTCCATGTAAATGGTAAAGTGTGTCTTTTATTTACAGAGGAAGTTGTACAAACATTGCAAGTACATACATGGTGAACAAATTGGGCTTGCAACGATTAAACATTCCATCCCATATGAATTGCAATGGTTAACAACGAGGAAGATGAAAGTCACTGAACAAGTACTTGTGCCATTCTCAATCGAAAGATACAAAATTGAGATTCTATGTGATGTGGTGCTATGAGTACGAGTCATTTACTTTGGGGGAGGCCATGGCAATTTGACAAACGCGCTGTCCATGATGGATTCACAAATCGGTACTCAATCATCCATAATGAAAGAAAATTCATTTTGACTCCATTATCTCCTAGCGAGTGAGTGAAGATCAAACTCATTTGAAAATGAGAATTGAAGCAATGAAAGGCAACTTAAAACAATGCAACTGAAGGAGACGTTTGAGGAATATCAAATGAAGAAAGCTTTTGAAGTTGAACAAAGAGAATGGATGTAGAAAATGTTGGAGTTGAAAATGAGAGAATGAATTTGGAGAAAAAGAGGAGAGTGAAGAACAAATTTTATCTAACCTTTCTTCTCCTATCATTCCTTTTGTTTTACAGGACCATTCAAGGGACTATCTTTTCAAGGAGATAAATCAAGAATCATGGCTTTTGGAGGACTAAAAGACGTGACTTTTGGTGATCCACAAAAATGTCTCTTGATATTTCAAAGGAAGTGTCACTTGAAATACCAAGAGTAGCAGCCGTTGACATTCCAAATACACTGCACATATTGAAGGGATTTCAACAACCAATGGAGTTCTCCATCATTAAGCAACCAACTCCCATTAAACATCCACTTTGTTTTTATTTCCATTCATTTTGTTTAATTTATCATATTCTACTTTGATTAATTTGCAGGAAATCAATTCATATACATTGGATTATCCTACCCAACGTTGATGCATCAAGCATGAAGGATGATTCAAAGGACAACTGTCATATGGAGGAACCAAGAGGCATGATCCATGGAAGCTTAAGAGAATTATCTTTCAAGTGCCAAAGCTATAACTTTTCATTCAATGGACATGACTTTTGAAGAACCAAACAAATGTCTTTGGGGTACCAAGAGATATGATCATTAATGACAATATGTCTTCAAAAGACATGACTCTTGACCATCCAGCAACATAGACAGAGAGTACTTCTTTCATTATTTATCATTAATCATTCTCTTACTTATGAGATTCCTTTCCTTTTTCAGGTCATGGACATTCAAGTAACTTATTCAAGGGATGTGATTTTTTTAAATCATTTCATAAAGATGACCGATGAATGGTGAACGATTTGGAGAAGTCATCTTTCATTTGAGGACAAATCACCCAAAAGAAGGGGATGATATGATCCTATCTAGCACCAACTTTTGCATGACATAGTCACATCAATGAAATTCCATCAAGCTCAATATAAGGGAGTTCTACCCTACTTATATTATTTACTCATTTATGCATATATATTATTATGAGCATAAATTTTCATTTTAGACTATGCTTGAATTATCATAACATGTGCATTCATCATTATATCCTATGGTTTCCATCATTGATTGATATTCAAGGACATCAGTACTTGTCAATCCTAGGTCGGGACACTATAAGGTTATTTACTCTTTTCCTCAAAGTCTGTAGATTCGCCTTACATCAAGCGGTAATCAGAGCATAGTTGGATTGACAATAAAAGTGTTATTAGCGTGCGAAGAAATAAAAGAAGTTCAAAAGAGAAAATACTCCTCAACAAATTAGAGTGCAATAGAAAGAAAACAAAAAGAAGAAAAAAAATTAGAAAAGAATAAAGAAAAAGAAGTTCAAAAAGAGAAGCAAGCCAAGGAAAAAGTGCTCTACCATTACAAGAACATCAATGAGTCCATCTACACTAAGAGAAGATAACCTTATTGTTTCTGAGAAAGTTGCAGTAAGTGTATTTCTTAATTGCAAGACACCTCTTCTTTTTCTATCCTTTCATTTTCTTTGTCTTAAACCATTTCCTTGTTTTAATACTTTTGAATCCTTTTCTACCTTTTCATTTCTTCTATTCTTTCTACCCTAACCTTATTGCAGCCGACGCACACAAGAAGGAATTAACTTGTTATAATCTTGAGTAAGTTCCTCAAAGGACTTAACAAGAGAATTTGAGTGGAAAAAAAGGCTATTGAGAGAATGAGATCAGAAGGGGAATTGTTAAAAGCCAAATATTCCGAGAGTAAACACGAGTGTTGAGTGGAGTGATCTCTTAATTTTCTTTGGAGTGAAGATTGTGAGGCTTGAGAGCGTGCTGGTAAGGTTTTAATTTTTTTCTTTCTTTCTACTAACAATGTCTTATGATCTTTCATCATTCCAAACATTGGAGAACGAACAGCAAAGAACAAACATTTCACACTCGTTGCCATGTAAATGGTAAAGTGTGTCTTGTATTTATTGACGGAGGCAGTTGTACAAACATTGCAAGTACATATATGGTGAACAAATTGGGGCTTGCAATGATTAAACATTCCAGCCCATATGAATTGCAAAGGTTGAACAACGAGGAAGAGATGAAGTCACTGAACAAGTACTTGTGCCATTCTCAATCGGAAGATACAAAGACGAGATTCTATGTGATGTGGTCCTATGAGTACGAGTCATTTACTTTGGGGAGGCCATGGAAATTTGACAAACGGCTGTCCATGATGGATTCACAAATCGGTACTCAATCATCCATAATGAAAGAAAATTCATTTTGACTCCATTATCTCCTAGAACATTTGGAGGAAGATTCAAATGAAGAAAAGCTTTTTGAAGTTGAACAAAAGAATGGATGTAGAAAATGTTGGAGTTAAAATGAGAAGAAGAATTTGGAGAAAAAGAGGAGAGTGAAGAACAAATTTTATCTAACCTTTCTCTCCTATTCCTTTTGTTTTGCAGGACCATTCAAGGGACATATCTTTTCAAGAGATAAATCAATAATCATGGCTTTTGGAGGACTAAAAGATGTGACTTTTGGTGATCTACAAAACATGTCTTGATATTTTAAAGGAAGTGTCACTTGAAATGCCAAGAGTAGCAGCCGTTGACATTCCAAATACACTGCACATATTGAAGGGATTTCAACAACCAATGGAGTTCTCCATCATTAAGCAACCAATCCCTTAAACATCCCTTGGTTTGATATTTCCATTCATTTTGTTTATAATTTCTCATATTCTAGCTTTGATTAATTTGAGGAAATCAATTCATATATATGGATTATCCTACCCAACTTGATGCATCAAGCATGAAGGATGATTCAAAGGACACAACTTGTCATATGGAGGAACCAAGAGGCTGATCCATGGAAGCTTAAGAGAATTATCTTTTCAAGTGCCAAAAGCTATAACTTTTCATTCAATGGACATGACTTTTGAAGAACCAAACAATATGTCTTTTGGGGTACCAAGAGATATGATCATTAATGAAATATGTCTTCAAAACATGACTCTTGACCATCCAGCAAACAGACAGGGGTACTTCTTTCACTTATTTATCATTACTCTCTTACTTATGAGATTCCTTCCTTTTTAGGTCATGGACATTCAAGTAACTTATTCAAGGGATGTGATTTTTTATAAAGATCATTTCATAAAGATGACCGATGAATGGTGAACGATTTGGAGAAGTCACTTTCGATTGAGGACAAATCACCCAAAGAAGGGAGGATGATATGATCCTATCTAGCACCAACTTTTGCATGAATAGTCACATCATGAAATTCATCAAGCTCAATATAAGGGAGTTCTACCTACTTTATATTATATTTACTCATTTATGCACTATATATTATGAGCATAATTTTCATTTTAGACTATGCTTGAATTATCATAACATGTGCATTCATTCATTATATCCTATGGTTTCCATCATTGATTGATATTCAAGGACATCAGTACTTGTCAATCCTAGGTCGGGACACTATAAGGTTATTTACTCTTTTCCTCAAAGTCTGTAGATTCGCCTTACATCAAGCGGTAATCAGAGCATAGTTGGATTGACAATAAAAGTGTATTAGCGTGCGAAGAAATAAAAGAAGTTGAAAAGAGAAATACTCCTTCAACAAAATTAGAGTGCAAATAGAAAAGAAAAGACAAAAAGAAGAAAAAAAATTAGAAAAGAATAAAAGAAAAAGAAGTTCAAAAGAGAAAGCAAGCCAAGGAAAAAGTGCTCTACCATTACAAGAACATCAATGAGGCCATCTACACTAAGAAGATAACCTTATTGTTTCTTGAGAAAGGTTGCAGTAAGTGTTATTTCTTGAATTGCAAGACACCTCTTCTTTTTCTATCCTTTCATTTATTTGTCTTAAAACCATTTCCTTGTTTATACTTTTGATCCTTTCTTCTACCTTTTCATTTCTTCTATCTTTCTACCCTAACCTTATTTGCAGCCGACGCACACAAGGAGGAATTAACTTGTTATAATCTTGAGTAAGTTCCTCAAAGGACTTAACAAGAGAAATTTGAGTGGAAAAAAAGGCTATTGAGAGAATGAGATCAGAAGGGAATTGTTAAAAGCAAACTATATTCCCGAGAGTAAACACGAGTGTTGAGTGGAGTGATCTCTTAATTTTCTTTGGAGTGAAGATTGTGAGGCTTTGAGAGCGTGCTGGTAAGGTTTTAATTTTTTTTCTTTCTACTAACAATGTCTTATGATCTTTCATCATTCCAAACATTGGAGAACGAACAGCAAGAACAAACATATTTCACACTCGTTGCCATGTAAATGGTAAAGTGTGTCTTGTATTTATTGACGGAGGCAGTTGTACAAACATGCAAGTACATATATGGTGAACAAATTGGGGCTTGCAATGATTAAACATTCCAGCCCATATGAATTGCAAAGGTTGAACAACGAGGAAGAGATGAAGGTCACTGAACAAGTACTTGTGCCATTCTCAATCGGAAGATACAAAGACGAGATTCTATGTGATGTGGTGCCTATGAGTACGAGTCATTTACTTTGGGGGAGGCCATGGAAATTTGACAAACGGGCTGTCCATGGATTCACAAATCGGTACTCAATCATCCATATTGAAAGAAAATTCATTTTGACTCCATTATCTCCTAGCCAGAGTGAAGATCAAACTCATTTGAAAATGAGAATTGAAGCAATGAAAATGCAACTTAAAAACAATGCAACTGAAGGAGAACATTTGGAGGAAGATTCAAATGAAGAAAGCTTTTTGAAGTTGAACAAAAGAGAATGGATGTAGAAAGTTGGAGTTAAAAATGAGAAGAAAGAATTTGGAAAAAAGAGGAGAGTGAAGAACAAATTTTATCTAACCTTCATCTCCTATCATCTTTTTGTTTTGCAGGACCATTCAAGGGACATATCTTTTCAAGGAGATAAATCAATAATCATGGCTTTTGGAGGACTAAAAGATGTGACTTTTGGTGATCTACAAAACATGTCTCTTGATATTTTAAAGGAAGTTCACTTGAAATGCCAAGAGTAGCAGCCGTTGACATTCCAAATACACTGCACATATTGAAGGATTTCAACAACCAATGGAGTTCTCCATCATTAAGCAACCAACTCCCATAAACATCCACTTTGGTTTGATATTTCCATTCATTTTGTTTATAATTTCTCATATTCTAACTTTGATTTAATTTGCAGGAAATCAATTCATATACATGGGATTATCCTACCAACATATGGAGGAACCAAGAGGCATGATCCATGGAATCTTAAGAGAATATCTTTTCAAGTACCAAAAGCTATAACTTTTCATTCAATGGACATGACTTTTGAAGAACCAAACAATATGTCTTTTGGGTACTAAGAGATATGATCATTAATGATATGTCTTTAATGACATGACTCTTGACCATCCAGCAAACATAGACAGGAGTACTTCTTTCACTTATTTATCATTAATCATTCTCTTACTTATGAGATTCCTTCCATTTTTAGGTCATGGACATTCAAGGAACTTATTCAAGGGATGTGATTTTTGATAAAGATCATTTCATAAAGATGACCGATGAATGGGCGAACGATTTGGAGAAGTCACATTTCGATTGAGGACAAATCGCCCAAAAGAAGGGAGGATGATGTATCCTATCTAGCACCAACTTTTTGCATGACATACTCACATCATTGAAATTTCATCAAGCTCAATATAGGGAGTTCTACTTGCTTTATATTATATTTACTCATTTATGCACTATATATTATTATGAGCATAAATTTTCATATTAGACTATCTTGAATTATCATACCATTACAAGAACATCAAAGGCCATCTACTCTAAGAGAAGATAACCTTATTGTTCTTGAGAAAGGTTGCAGTAAGTGTTGTTTCTTGAATTGTACGACACCTCTTCCTTTTCTATCCTTTCATTTTCCTTGTCTTCTACCATTTCCTTCTTTTAATACTTTTGAATCCGTTCTTCTACCTTTCCTTTCTTCTATCTTTCTACCCTAACTTATTTCAGCCGACGCTCACAAGGAAGCAATTAACTTGTTATAATCTTGAGTAAGTTCCTCAAGGACTTAGCAAGAGAAATTTGAGTGGAAAAAAAGGCTATTGTGGGATCTACGTCAGCCTAGTTGCTACTATCTTCATTCCATGGACTTCAAGACATCATCTATGGTTGGAGCCTCACCAAAGCCTTGTAAGAAGACCCATGTGCATTCAAGTAGGCTGCCATGTGCATCATTCAAGCATGTGCACTCCATGTGACATCAAATTGGTGCCAAAACACCAAGGGATGCTTCCTATTCGGCCAAAGACTCTTTCCTCTTCATTTTGGCGCCCAAATAATTTCCAAAGGCATTCAAAACATCTTTAGGCCGAACCAACACCTTACCATTCGGCCATGAGCATGCATCTTCATTAAAATCATGTATTTTCATTTAAAAATCATGTATTTTCAAAGGGATTTCATTCATAGCCGACCCATCATCTATCTATTTGGCCCAAACCCTTTGAAAAACTATAAATAGGCTAGTGCATTTCATTTGTAATGATCTCATCTCATATATAAAAATTACCCTTGTGAGTTATTTCTCTTCAAAGTTCTTTGTGAACTTTATCGATTAAACAAGTATAGTTTCTATACTTGTGGCGTCATTCTTTCCATCTTGATTCCAAAATTCCTAGATTGATATCTAGTGGGTTGAAGACACTATCACCACCCCTCAAGCAAGTTTGTGAAGACCAGGATTGTGCTCCATAGCATAGTTTCCTCTTTGGCGTGTTTGAGATACAACATCACCACCATTGCCATTTCATCATCACCATCATCCATCTCTTCCATCAATTCCGCAACCATCTATATCCTTTCTTTATTTTCATTACTTATATTATTATCCCTTTATTAATTCCATTAATCATTCCTTTCTTATCTTATTTTGCAGCCCAAACTTATAAATTCAAGGACATCAGTACTTGTCAATCCTAGATCGGGACACTATAAGGCTATTTACTCTTTCCTTATAGTCTGTAGATTCGCCTACATCAAGCGGTAATCAGAGCATAGTTGGATTGACAACAAAAGTGTCATTGGCGTGCAAAGAAAAAAAAGAAGTTCAAAAGAGAAAATACTCCTTCAACAAATTAGAGTGCAAAAAAAAGAAAGACAAAAAGAAGAAGAAAAATTAGAAAAGAAGAAAAGAAAAAGAAGTTCAAAAAGAGAAAGCAAGCCAAGGAAAAGTGCTCTACCATTACAAGAAAATTCATGATGGATTCATGATGGATTCACAAATCGATACTCAATCATCCATAATGAAGAAAATTCATTTTGACTCCATTATCTCCTAGCCGAGTGAGTGAAGATCAAACTCATTTGAAAATGAGAATTGAAGTAATGAAAAGGCAACTTAAAAACAATGCAACTGAAGGAGAACATTTGGAGGAAGATTCAAATGAAGAAAAGCTTTTTGAAGTTGAACAAAAAGGATGTAGAAAATGTTGGAGTTGAAAATGAGAAGAATGAATTTGGAGAAAAAGAGTGTGAAGAACAAATTTTATCTAACCTTTCTTCTCCTATCATTCCTTTTGTTTTGTAGGACCATTCAAGGGACATATCTTTTTAAGGAGATAAATCAAGAATCATAGCTTTTGGAGGACTAAAAGATGTGACTTTTGGTGATCCACAAAACATGTCTCTTGATATTTCAAAGGAAGTATCGGTTGAAATGCCAAGAGTAGAAGCCATTGACATTCCAAATACACTGCACATATTGAAGGGATTTCAACAACCAATGGAGTTCTCCATCATTAAGCAACCAACTCCCATTAACATCCACCTTGGTTTGATATTTCCATTCATTTTGTTTATAATTTCTCATATTCTAACTTTGATTTAATTTGCAGGAAATCAATTCAAATACATGGGATTATCCTACCCAACGTTGATGCATCAAGCATGAAGGATAACTTAAAGGACACAACTTGTCATATGGAGGAACCAATAGCCGTGATCCATGGAAGCTTAAGAGAATTATCTTTTCAAGTGCCAAAAGCTATAACTTTTCATTCAATGGACATGACTTTTGAAGAACCAACAATGTCTTTTGGGGTACCAAGATATGATCATTAAAGACAATATGTCTTCAAAAGACAGACTCTTGACCATCCAGCAAACATAGACAGGGAGTACTTCTTCACTTATTTATCATTAATCATTCTCTTACTTATAAGATTCCTTTCCTTTTTTAGGTCATGGACATTCAAGGAACTTGTTCAAGGGATGTGATTTTTGATAAAGATCATTTCATAAAGATGACCGATGAATGGGCGAACGATTTAGAGAAGTCACCTTTCGATTTGAGGACAAATCGCCCAAAAGAAGGGGAGGATGATGTGATCCTATCTAGCACCAACTTTTTGCATGACATAGTCACATCATTGAAATTCCATCAAGCTCAATATAAGGGAGTTGTACCTTACTTTATATTATATTTACTCATTTATGCACTATATTATTATGAGCATACATTTTCATATTAGACTATGCTTGAATTATCATAACATGTGCATTCATTCATTATGTCCTATGGTTTGCATCATTGTTGATATTCATGCATATAATCTATAGTTGTAATAATAAAATTCATTCATTATCATATGATGAATTATTATTATAACCTATAGTTCACATCTTTAATATGCACATTCTTATTACTTTTATAATTCATATAATTAGCTGATATTATGCTTTCTTTGTAGATGCATGTTCAGCCACATGATGGGAGCTGACTTAAAGCTAGCATTAGAGTCCAAGAGCTATGGAAACTTAACTAGGATAACTCCGGGACAGCTCAAGAATATTTTGGGACAAAGTTTCCAGCTGACCCCCGAGCTCATAGCTGACTTGAGCTGGACTTTTGATCTAGCTAGATGTTTCATTTCAGCTGGAGAGTCGTACCATCATCACCACCACATAGAGTACTTCAAATATGGTCTATGTCAATTTTTGTGGATTCATACCTTTTCGCGAATAGTTGCCATTCCAAGAGGTGCCTTTTCACAAGGAGTTATCCTATGACTCATCTTCATGTAATTCATCTATGGCCAGCTCCCTTCAGTTCAAATACATGGAAAGTGGCTCAATGATGAAAGGTTACCTTCCACAATGTGACCTTTCATGACAAGTTACTGCCCATTGAAGACCATGACACCTAGATGCACGTTGGGATCTACGTCACGCCTAGTTGCTACCTATCTTCATTCCATGGACTTCAAGACATCATCCTATGGTTGCAACCTCACCAAAGCCTTGTTAGAAGACCCTTGTGCGTTCTAGTAGGCTGCCATGTGCATCATTCAAGCATGTGCACTCCATGTGACATAAAATTGCCACCAAAACACCAAGAGATACTTCCTATTCGGCCAAAGACTCTTTACTCTTCATTTTAGCCCCAAATAACTTCCAAAGGCATTCAAAACATCCTTAGGCCGAACTAACACCTTACCATTCGGCCAAGAGCATGTATCTTCATTAAAATCATGTATTTTCATTTAAAAATCATTTATTTTCAAAAGGGTTTCATCCATAGCCGAACCATCATGTATCTATTTGGCCTAAACCCTTTGAAAAACTATAAATAGGCTAGTGCATTTCATTTGTAATGATCTCATCTCATATATAAAAATTACTCTTGTGAGTTATTTCTCTTCAAAGTTCTTTGTGAACTTTATCGATTAAACAAGTATAGTTTCTATACTTGTGGCGTCATTCTTTCCATCTTGATTCCAAAATTCCTAGATTGATATCTAGTGGGTTGAAGACACTATCACCACCCTCAAGCAAGTTTGTGAAGACGGGATGTGCTCCATAGCATAGTTTCCTCTTTGGCGTGTTTGAGATACAACATCACCACCATTGCCATTTCATCATCACCATCATCCATCTCTTCCATCAATTCCGCAACCATCTCTATCCTTTCTTTATTTCATTTCATTTTATTCTTATTATTTATTTTCATTACTTATATTATTATCCCCTTTATTAATTCCATTATTAATCATTCATTTCTTATCTTATTTTACATCCCAAACTTATAAATTTAAGGACATCAGTACTTGTCAATCCAAGATCGGGACACAATAAGGCTATCTACTATTTTCTCAAAGTGTGTAGATTTGCCTTACATCAAGCAGTAATCAGAGCATAGTTGGATTAACAACAAAAGTGTCATTGGCGTGCAAAGAAAAAAAAAGAAGTTCAAAATAGAAAATACTCCTTCAACAAAATTGAAGTGCAAAAAGAAAAGAAAAGTCAAAAAGAATAAAAAAAATTTAGAAAAGAAGAAAAGAAAAAGAAGTTCAAAAAGATAAAGCAAGCCAAGGAAAAAGTGCTATACCATTACAAGAACATCAAAGAGGCCATCTACACTAAGAGAAGATAACCTTATTGTTTCTTGAGAAAGGTTGCAGTAAGTGTTGTTTCTTGAATTGTAGGACACCTCTTCCTTTTCTATCCTTTCATTTTCCTTGTCTTCAACCATTTCCTCTTTTAATACTTTTGAATCCTTTCTTCTACCTTTCCATTTCTTCTATTCTTTCTACCCTAACCTTATTTGCAGCCGACGCACACAAGGAAGGACTTAACTTGTTATAATCTTGAGTAAGCTCCTCAAAGGACTTAGCAAGAGAAATTTGAGTGGAAAAAAGGATATTGAGAGAGTGAGATCGGAAGGGGAATTGTTAAAGCCAAAATATATTCCCGAGAGTAAACACGAGTGTTGAGTGGAGTGATCTCTTAATTTTCTTTGGAGTGAAGATTGTGAGGCTTTGAGAGCGTGTTAGTAAGGTTTTAATTTTTTTCTTTCTTTCTACTAACAATGTCTTATGATCTTTCATCATTCCAAACATTGGAGAACAAACAGCAAAGAACAAACACATTTCACACTCGTTGCCATGTAAATGGTAAAGTGTGTCTTGTATTTATTATGGAGGAAGTTGTACAAACATTGCAAGTACATACATGGTGAACAAATTAGGTCTTGCAACAATTAAACATTCCAGCCCATATGAATTGCAATGGTTGAACAACGAGAAAGAGATGATGGTCACTGAACAAGTACTTGTGCCATTCTCAATCGGAAGATACAGAGAAGAGATTCTATGTGATGTGGTGCCTATGAGTACGAGTCATTTACTTTGGGGGAGGCCATGGCAATTTGACAAACGGGCTGTCCATGATGGATTCACAAATCGGTACTCAATCATCCATAATGAAAGAAAATTCATTTTGACTCCATTATCTCCTAGCCGAGTGAGTGAAGATCAAACTCATTTGAAAATGAGAATTGAAGCAATGAAAAGGCAACTTAAAAACAATGCAACTGAAGGAGAACATTTAGAGGAAGATTCAAAAAAAGAAAAGCTTTTTGAAGTTGAACAAAAGAGAATGGATGTAGAAAATGTTGGAGTTGAAAATGAGAAGAATGAATTTGGAGAAAAATAGGAGAGTGAATAACAAATTTTATCTAACCTTTCTTCTCCTATCATTCCTTTTGTTTTGCAAGGCCATTCAAGGGATATATCTTTTCAAGGAGATAAATCAAGAATCATGGCTTTTGGAGGACTAAAAGATGTGACTTTTGGGGATCCACAAAAATGTCTCTGATATTTCAAAGGAAGTGTCACTTGAAATGCCAAGAGTAGCAGCCGTTGACACTCCAAATACACTGCACATATTGAAGGGATTTCAACAACCAATGGAGTTCTCCATCATTAAGCAACCAACTCCCATTAAACATCCACCTTGGTTTGATATTTCCATTCATTTTGTTTATAATTTCTCATATTCTAACTTTGATTTAATTTGCAGGAAATCAATTCATATACATGGGATTATCTACCCAACGTTGATGCATAGTATGAAGGATGATTCAAAGGAAACAATTGTCATATGGACGAACCAAGAGGCATGATCCATGGAAGCTTAAGAGAATATCTTTTCAAGTGCCAAAAGCTATTTTCATTCAATGGACATGACTTTTGAAGAACCAAACAATATGTCTTTGGGGTACAAGAGATATGATCATTATAGACAATATGTCTTCAAAAGACAGACTCTTGACCATCCAACAAACATAGACAGGGAGTACTTTTTTCACTTATTTATCATTAATCTTTCTCTTATATGAGATTCCTTTCCTTTCGGTCATGGACATTCAAGGAACTTATTCAAGGATGTGATTTTGATAAAGTCATTTCAAAGATGACTGATGATGGGTGACGATTTGAGAAGTCACCTTTCGATTGAGGACAAATCGCCCAAAAGAATGGGAGGATGATGTCCTATCTAGCACCAACTTTTTTCAGACATACTCACATCATTGAAATTCCATCAAGCTCATATAAGGAGTTCTACCTTACTTATATTATATTACTCATTTATGCACTATATATTATGAGCATACATTTCATATTAGACTATGCTTGAATTATCATAACATGTGCATTCATTCATTATGTCCTATGGTTTGCATCATTGATTGATATTCATGCATATAATATATAGTTGTAATAATATATTCATTCATATCATATGATGATGAATTATTATTAAACTATAGTTCACATCTTTATAATATGCAATTCTTATTACTTTATAATAATTCATATAATTTGCTGATATTATGCTTTCTTTTGTAGATGCATGTTCGGCCACATGATGGGAGCTGAATTAAAGCTAGCATTAGAGTCTAAGAGCTATGGAAACTTAACTAGGATAACTCCGGGACAGCTCAAGAATATTTGGGACAAAGTTTCCAGCTGACCCCGAGCTCATAGCTGACTTCAGCTGGACTTTTGAGCTAGCTAGATGTTTCATTTCAGTGGAGAGTTACACCATCACCACCACATAGAGTACTTCAAATATGGTCTATGTCAATTCTTGGGATTTGTACCTTTTCACAAATAGTTGCCATTCCAAGAGGTGCCTTTTCACAAGGAGCTGTCTATGACATCTTCATGTAATTCATCTATGGCAGCTCATCTTCAGCTTAAACACATGGAAAGTGGCTCAAATGATGAAAGGTTACTTCCACAAATGTGACCTTTCATGACAAGTTGCTGCCCATTGAAGACCATGACACCTATGCACGTTGGGATCTACGTCACGCCTAGTTGCTACCTATCCTCATTCATGGACTTCAAGACATATCTATGGTTGCAACCTCACCAAATCCATGTAGAAGACCATGTGCGTTCAAGTAGGCTGTCATGTGCATCATTCAAGCATGTGCACTCCATGTGACATCAAATTGGTGCCAAAACACCAAGGGAGCTTCCTATTCGGCCAAAGACTTTCTCTTATTTCGGCGCCCAAATAACTTCCAAAGGCATTCAAAACATAGCCAACCTTACCATTCGGCCAAGAGCATGTATCTTCATTAAATCATGTATTGTCATTTAAAATCATGTATTTCAAAGGGGTTTCATCCATAGCCGACGATCATGTATTTGGCCTAAACCCTTTGAAAAACTATAAATAGGCCAGTGCATTTCATTTGTAATGATCTTATCTCATATAAAAATTACTCTTGTGAGTTATTTCTCTTTAAAGTTCTTTGTGAACTTATCGATTAAAAAGTATAGTTGTATACTTGTGGCGTCATTCTTTCCATCTTGATTCCAAAATTCTAGATTGATATCTAGTGGGTTGAAGACACTATCACAACCCTCAAGCAAGTTTGTGAAGACCGGGATTGTGCTCCATAGCATAAATTCCTCTTTGGCGTGTTGAGATACAACTCACCACCATTGTCATTTCATCATCACCATCATCCATCTCTTCCAACAATTCTACAACCATCTCTATCCTTTCTTATTTCATTTTATTCTTATTATTATTTCATTACTTAATTATATCCCTTTATTAATTCCATTATTAATCATTCCTTTCTTATCTTATTTTGCAGCCAAACTTATAAATTCAAGGACATCAGTACTTGTGATGTAAGGTAATTCTACCTTCTCGTTGATTGTGGATCTAGGAAGGAAGCTAAACAACCTGCACAAGTGAATGGCTCAAAACAGAATGGGTAAGGGTGGAAACGTATGGTTTAATAGGTAGGTATTTTATAAATGAGAGATGGAAGCGGAAGATGATTGAAAGGTTATGGTTATGGCGATGAAACAAAAAGGATGGTTGTGAGGATAGTATCTTGAAGAACGCTCAAAGAAGAACCAATGCTATAGAGAGCAAAGACCCAATCTTATATGTTCTTCAATGGGTGGTGTTAAGTACTTGACGTACTAGTTATATGAACTAGGAACCAGAAGTATCAAGATGAAAAAGAGGGTGACGCCACAAGTATAAAATACTTGATAAGTCGATAAAAGTCACAGGACTTAAGAAAGAGAAAATCTCACTTCAATTAAAATAAAAGGCCTGATTAAATGATGAATGCTTTCTATTATAGGAAATGGAGGGGAATAGCCGAATAGCGACATAATGGTTCGGCCAGCCCATGTATCTCCCTATAAGACATAATTTAAATGCTAAAAGATTATGGTTCGGCCTTGATGGAGGAAATGATCCTTGGCTGAATAACACTATCCCTTCAATTGGCGCCAAATGGGAGAGGAGATGATGCTTGGCCGAATGGTTAAATGGCTCTTCATCTTGGCACCTAAATGAGATATCTGCACGGCACATGGGGGCTGGTCATATGGCACGCACATGGGTGTTCTAGGAGCCTTGTGGTGCATCCTTGTGCATGGATGATGGCTGGTCATGTTCTCTCTCTTGGGCAGGCATGTGTCTCCTCCAAGCTAGCTGAGTTGTGGAGCTAGCTAGAAACATGGGCTGTTTATGAACAAGCTTCCTAGCTAAGTCCTTGTGAGCTCCTTACATTATGTTCAGTACATTCAGCTACCTTTGACATCACTTTTGGCAACTCAGCTCCAAATCGTCCAATAGCTAAGTTTACTAGCCTAAGCTCCTTCAGCTGAATCGAGCTTCCTTAGTGTTCCATGAGTGCCTTTTACTTTGTAAGATGTTTGTGAGCGGCATATGATGTCCAAATCATCACCAAGCTACCTAAACGTTTATTATGCCCAATGTACCTACATGTGCAAGGAAAC
Source organism: Hibiscus syriacus (assembly GCF_006381635.1). Classification (NCBI taxonomy): domain Eukaryota; kingdom Viridiplantae; phylum Streptophyta; class Magnoliopsida; order Malvales; family Malvaceae; genus Hibiscus; species Hibiscus syriacus. The sequence goes on from NW_024063010.1 coordinate 649,559, forward strand.
AAGGTAAGTCCTGATATTGAGCTAAGAAGAGCTAAATACCTTGTTGCCGTGTTTGATTATGGTAATGTGAGCTAAGTTGAAGGTCATGAGCTAATTATATCATATCAAAATATGTGTAAGATAATGCATTAAGCTTAAGAGCTAATATGAATGCATATGAACTAATGAAATGATTTATCATGATGATGCCTTGATGTATATATGATAATCATGCTTAATATGATTATAAGACTATTCTAACATGCTTATAACATTGCGTATCAATCATAAAGATATGGGTATATATTGTATGCATGAATATCATATAACATGGTATTCATAAATGATAAATGGAAACCTGTAATAATAATATCCTAAGAAATGATATGTAATCATAATATATATTTGAATAATATGAAAAACATGATCAAATAAACATAGGATGGAAATAATAATATGATAATTTATACTAACATTTAAATGCATGCTTATTATAGAATAGAATGTATAAATGATATAATATAAGATAGGGTAAGAAAGAACTCCTTAGAATCAACAATGAAAAACATCCATGGTGTGATTAAGTCATGGAGAAAATTGGAGTTAGTTTGGATCGTATCAACTTGTCAATCCTAGATCGGGACACAATAAGGCTATCTACTCTTTTCCTTAAAGTGTGTAGATTTGCCTTACATCACATACACCACCTCAAATGGAAAATATTTGGTTGCCGAGTGAATGGTTCGATTATATGCAAACTCCACATGTGGTAGGCATTCTTCCCATGTCTTGATGTTTTTCTTGATAATGGATCGTAGTAGCGTTGATAAAACTCTATTAACTACTTTAGTTTGACCATCTGTTTGAGGATGACATGTAGTAGAGAATAGTAGTTTTGTGCCGATTTTGCTCCACAAGTCCTCCAAAAGTGACTTAAGAACTTAATGTCTCTATCGACACAATGGTTCGAGGAAGTCCATGTAACCTTACCACTTGTGGGAAGAATAAGTTAGCAACATTAATAGCATCATCGGTCTTGTGACATGGTATAAAGTGAGCCATCTTGGAAAATCGATCAACCACCACAAATATTGAATCCTTTCCACTCTTTGTTTTTGGTAAGCCCAAAACAAAGTCCATTGAGATATCTATCCATGGCATGGTTGGTATTGGCAAGGGCATGTATAATCCATGAGGCATGACTCTTGATTTTACCCTTTTACATACTAAACACCTTTCACATACCTTTTCAACATACCCTTTTATCTTTGGCCAAAAGAGGTGTTCTTTCAAAATGCCAAGAGTCTTTTCGACTCCAAAGTGTCCCATGAGTCCTCCTTCATGAGCTTCTTTCGTTAACACTTCTCGTATGGAGCCTTGTGGAATACATAATCGTTCTTCTTTGAAAAGATATCCATCATGCTGATAATATTTGTCATGAGCACTTATTTCACATAACGTATACCTTTCTCCAAAGTCCAAATCAGTAGCATAATGTTCCTTATTGAATGAAAAACAAAGAAGTTTGGAATCCAAAGTGTTAAGTAAGACATACCTGCGTGAAAGAGCATCTGCCACGACATTATCCTTTCCTCTCTTATAGTGGATGACATAGGGAAAAGACTCAAGAAATTAAACCCATTTGGCATGTCTCTTGTTGAGTTTGTGTTGTCCTTTGATATGCTTTAATTGATGTAAGGCGAATCTACACGCTTTGGGAGAAGAGAGTATATAGCCTTATTGTGTCCCGATCTAGGATTGACAAGTACTGATGTCCTTGAATTATAAGCTTGGACTGCAAATAAGATAAGAAATAAATATGTTTAGTAATGGAAGGATAAATGAAATAATAAGATAAGAAATGAATTTAAAAGAAAGGTATAGAGATGGCTGTGGAATTGATGGTCTTGTTGGTTGATGTTGATGGTGCAATGGAGATGACGGTGATGTTGTATCTCAAGCACGCCAAAGAGGAAACAATTCTAAGAAGCACAATCCCGTTCTTCACAAACTTACTTGAGGGGTGATGATAGTGTCTTCAACCCTAGATATCAATCTAGGAATTTTGGAATCAAGATGGAAAGAATGACACCGCAAGTATATGAATTATACTTGCATAATCGATAAAGTTCACAAAGAACTTTGAAGAGAAATTAACTCACAAGAGTTTGGTTTGTATATGAGATGAGATGATTACAAATGAAATGCACTAGTCTATTTATAGTTTTTCAAAGGGTTTAGGCCGAATAGACACATGATGGTTCGGCCAATGTTGAAACCCCTTTGAAAATACATGATTTTTGATGAAAATACATGATTTTAATGAAGATACATGCTCTTGGCCGAATGGTTATGTGTTGGTTCGGCCCTAAGGATGATTTGAATGCATTTGGAAGTTATTTGGGTGCCAAAAATGGAGAGGAAGGAGTCTTTGGCCGAATAGGAAGCATCCCTTGGTGTTTTGGCACCTACTTGATGTCACATGGAGTGCACATGGCATCCTACTTGAATGCACATGGGTCTTCTTGCAAGGCTTTGGTGAGGTTGCAACCATAGGATGATGTCTTGAAGTCCATGGGCAGCCTAGAGATGAACTAGCTTCAAGGTAAGCTAGGTGAGTGTCTTGGTAGCTAACTAGGTGAGTTATAGCTTGATGAACTCAAGCTAGTTAGCTTTGGTCTTCTCAGCTTCTCAGCTACTCCCAGCTACCTTTAGTCCACTTTTCAACAATTTAGTCTAAAGCTCTCCTCCAACTAGGTTCAGCTACATGCTAGCTCCTCCAGCTAAGTTGAAGCTCTTTAAGTGATAAAATGAGCTACCATAACGTTCATGAGCTAGTGTGAGCTGCTATGCTTATCCTTTTAGCTAACCAAGCTACCATAATATGCATTGCTTTGTGTTTCACCTATAGGAATTAACAAACAAACAAAGTAAGCAATGTGTGAGCTCATTTAAGGTAAAATGCATGTTGTCGTGAGGTGTTTGAGTGATATGAGCTATGAATGATCATCTAGAAGCTAAGATAACATGTATATAAGCTAGATAAAAGGCATGGGATGTTCATGAGCTTTAAGAAAAATATATATGAGCTAGAAAATAGATGCATGCCTGCAAATGAGCTAAAGAAACATGGATTTAAAGCTAGTGAGATAATGTAAACATAACATGAGCTAGAATAACATGACATGAGTTAATGAATAAATGAATACATGCTGCCATGATATCTAAATGATATGAAAACGTAATAAATGAATCTAAAACATATGTATAAAGCTACGTAAAGATGTGAAAACATATGTTACGCATGAAAATTATATAGTTGCAAGTGAATGATAACATATGATTATTCAAGCATAGTTTAAGATGCAAATGTATGCTCATAATAATATATAGTGTATAAATGAGTAAATATAATATAAAGTAAGGTATAACTCCCTTATATTGAACATGATGAATCTTCAATGTTGTGAGTGTGTCATGAAGAAAGTTGGTGCAAGACATGATCACATCATTAATGCTTCATGGTCAGTGTGTATCACGAATTCTTTCGGCAATAAGTAGTGCTGCCAAGTCTCCAAGGTTCGAATGAGTGCGTACATTTCTTTGTCATATGTTGGATAGTTCAAAGTTGCCCCATTTAGTTTTTCACTAAAGTAGGCGATGGGCTTTCCTTCTTGACTTAAAACAGCACCAATCCCAATTCTAGAGGCATCACATTCAACTTCAAATGTTTTCTCAAAGTTCGGCAATGCTAATAGTAGAGCCTTTGTTAAACAACCCTTGAGTTCGTTAAATGCTTCATCTTGTTCTTTGCCCCAATAGAAGTTCAAATTCTTCTTAATAATCCCTGTTAAGGGAGCGGCAATAAAACTGAAATTTGGTACAAACCTTCTATAAAAACTGGCTAATCCATGGAAACTCCGAACTTGGCTGACATTGACCGGCTTTGGCCATTCTTGTATTGCCTTAATCTTTTCTGGATCCACTGACAATCCCTGTGAACTTACAATGAAGCCTAAGAAAGTAACTTGATTAGTGTAAAAAGCACACTTATTGAGATTAGCATATAGGTGCTCTTCTCTCAAAGTGCTAAGAATGGAACGTAAATGTTCAACATGATCTTTTAGTGACTTACTGTATATCAAGATATCATCAAAGTAAACAACACAAAACTTACCAATGTAAGGTCGAAGGACATGATTCATTAGATGCATAAAGGTACTAGGGGCATTAGTCAAGCCAAAAGGCATGACTAACCATTCATACAAACCTTGTTTGGTCTTGAATGTAGTTTTTCACTCGTCACCTTCCTTCATTCTTATTTGATGATAGCCACTTTTCAAATCAATTTTGGAGAAGATGTTGGCTCCACTAAGTTCATCGAGCATATCATCCAGCCGAGGTATAGGGTGTCTATATTTGATAGTGATTTGATTCACTGCCCTACAATCCACGTACATTCTCCAAGTTCCATCTTTCTTTTGTACAAACAAAACAGGTACATCACAAGGACTTAAACTTTCCCGAATGTAACCTTTGTCTAGGAGTTCTTTGACTTTTCTTTGTAATTCTTTTGTTTCCTCAGGATTGCTCCTATATGTTGGTCTATTAGGAATGGTGGCTCCAGGAATGAAATCAATTTGATGTTCAATTCCTCTAATTGGAGGCAATCCCTTGGGAATTTCTTTGGGAAACATATCCTCAAATTCCTGCAAAAGATTAGAAATAGAAGAAGGCAAGCCTTCAGGAGGGTTAGTAAGAAGAAAACATTCCTTATACATAAGTATAAGTAGAGCCTTCTTAGTTGATAAATGTTTCCGGATATCTCCTCTGCTGGCATAGATATTCATCTTCGGAGTATGAATTTATTTGGCCTTCTTTTCTTTCTCTCATTCTTCTATGCGTGACTTGAGGGTAACTTGACATTCATGAACTTGGCTTGGAAGCATTGGTGCTAATATGATTTTTCTCCCTTGATGCTGGAAAGAGTACTTGTTAGAGAATCAGTCATGGATAGCCTTCTTATCATATTGCCAAGGACGCCCGAGTATAAGGTGGCTTGCACTCATGGGCACCACATCACAAAGGACTTCATCATTGTATCTTCTAATTGAGAAAGGTACAACAACTTGTTTGGTTACCTTGGCTTCTCCCACATCATTGAGCCATTGATGTTTGTAAGGATGAGGATGCTTGGAAGTCTTGAGACCCAACTTTTCCACCATGTGAGTACTTTTTATGTTTGTACAACTTCCTCCATCAATGATCACCATACAAATTTTATCTTCCACATGACAATAAGGTTATCTTCTCTTTTGTGTAGATGGCCTCTTTGATGTACTTTGCAATAGTAGAGCACTTTCCTTGGCTTGCTTTCTCTTTTTGAATTTTCTTTTTCTTTTCTTTTCTGATTTTCTTTCTTTTTGTCTTTTCTTTTCTTTTTGCACTCTAATTTTGTTGAAGGAGTATTTTCTCTTTTGAACTTCTTTTTGCTTTGCACGGCAATGACACTTTTGTTGTCAATCCAGCTATGCTCTGATTACCGCTTGATATAAGGTGATCTACACACTTTGGTGGGAAGAGAGTACATAACCTTATTGTGTCACGATCTAGGATTGACAAGTATTGATGTCCTTGAATTTATAAGCTTGGGCTGCATAAAATAAGAAAGGAAAATGATTAATGATGGCTGCAAAATTATGGAATTGATAATGGTCTTGATGAAGGATGCTGATGATGGTTGATGATGAAATGGCAATGGTGGTGATGTTGTATCTCAAACACGCCAAAGTGGAAACTATGTTATGAAGCACAATCCCGATCTTCATAAACTTGCTTGAGGGGTGGTGATAGTGTCTTCAACCCACTAGATATTAATCTAGGAATTTAGGAATCATAATGGAATGAATGACGCCACAAGTATAGGAACTATACTTGTTTAATCGATAAAGTTTACAAAGAACTTTGAAGAGAAATAACTCACATGAGTAATTTTTATATACGAGATGAGATGGTTACAAATGAAGGCAATAGCCTATTTATAGTTTTCAAAGGGTTTAGGCCAAATAGATACATGATGGTTCGGCTATGGATGAAACCCCTTTGAAAATACATGATTTTTAAATGAAAATACATGATTTTAATGAACATACATGCTCTTGGCCGAATGGTAAGGTGTTGGTTTGGCCTAAGGATGTTTTGAATGCACATGGGTCTTCTTGCAATGCTTGAATAATGCACATGGTAGCCTACATGAATGCACATGGGTCTTCTTGCAATGCTTTGGTGAGGTTGCAACCATAGGATGATGTCTTGAAGTCCATGGGCAGCCTAGAGATGAACTAGCTTCAAGGTGAGTTATAGCTTGATGAACTCAAGCTAGTTAGCTTTGGTCTTCTCAGCTCCTCAGCTACTTCCAGCTACCTTTAGTCCACTTTTCAGTAATTTGGTCCAAAGCTCTCCTCCAGTTAAGTTCAACTACATGCTAGCTCCTATAGCTAAGTTGAAGCTCCTTAAATGATGAAATGAGCTACCATAACATTCATGAGCTAGTGTGAGCTGCTATGCTTTTCCTTTTAGCTAACCAAGACCATAATATGCCTTGCTTTGTGTTTCACCTATATGAATCAACAAACAAATCAAGTAAGCAATGTGTGAGCTCATATAAGGTAAAATGTATGCTGCCGTGAGGTGTTTGAATGATACGAGCTATGAATGATCATCTAGAAGCTAAGATATCATGTATATAAGCTAGATATAAGGCATAGGACGTTCATGAGCTTAAGCAAATAGGTATAAGCTAGAAAAGAGATGCATACAAGCAAATGAGCTAAAGAAACATGGATTTAAAGCTAGTGAGCTAATGTAAACATATCATGAGCTAATAAATGAATGAATACATGCTGCCATGATATCTAAATGATATGAAAACATAATAAATTAATCTAAAACAAATGTAAACATAATATAAAGCTAAGTAAAGGTGTGGAAACATATGTTATGCATGAAAATCATATCGTATGCAAGTGAATGATAACATATGATTATTTAAGCATAGTTTAAGATGCAAATGTATGCTCATAGTAATATATAATGCATAAATGAATAAATATAATATAAATTAAGGTATAACTCCCTTAGATTGATCTTGATGAATCTTTAATGATGTGAGTGTGTTATGAAGAAAGTTGGTGCTAGACATAATCAGATCACGTTTTTTATAAGTTTTATAAGGGATGGTAGCAAGGACCTTGACCCACTAGTTATAGGAACTAGGAATCAGAAGTATTAATGTGAAGGAATGATGCCACAAACTTAAGAATTAAGCTTGCTTAATCGATATAGTTCTAAAATGAACTTGAAGAGAGAATAATCTCACAAGTGATGCGATCCAAACTAGCTCCAATTTTCTCCATGACTTTATCACACCATGGATGTTATTCAAAGCTGTTTCTAAGGGAGTTCTTCCTTACCCTATCTTATATTATATCATTCATACATTCTATTCTATCATAAGCATGCATTCACATGTTAGTATAAATTATCATAATAATTCCATCCTATGCCTAGTTGATCATGTCCTTAATATCATTCAAATATATGTTATGATTACATATCATTTCTTAGGATATTATTATTACATGTTTCCACTTATGATTTATTATGAATACCATGTTAAATGATATTCATGCATACAACATATATCCACAATGTTATTTCAAGCTTGTTAAGTATGCTATATTAGTCTTGCATTCATTTAAGCATTATTATCACATATACATAGAGGCAACATAATTATCATTCATTTTATCAGCTCCTATGCATTCATTTTAGCACTTAGGCTTTATGAATTAGTTCATACATATTATAAGATGATATATTTAGCTCATGACCTTCAATCATATCTCACATTACCATATTCATGCATGGCAGCAAGGTATTTAGCTCATATCAGCTCAATGCCATGGACTTACCTTGTTTCCTTGCACATGTAGGTACATTGGATCATGGAACACATCGGGGTAGCTTGGTGGATTATTTGGACATCAAATACAGCTCACAAACAACTCACAAGGAACATGACAGATCATGGAACACTAAGGAAAGCTCAATTCAGCTGGAGGAGCTCAAGGCTAGGTTAAACTCAACTAGTTGGACTATTTGGAGTTGAGTTGTCAAAAATGATATCAATGGTAGCTGAGTGTAGTTGAACATGCTGTTATGGAGCTCACAAGGACTCGGCTAGGAAGCTTATTCACAAACAGCCCCATGCTTGCTAAGCTAGCTCCACATTCAAGCTAGCTAGGAGGAGACACATGCACGCCCAAGATGGAGCACATGACAAGCCATCATCACATGCACAAGGATGCACCACAAGGCTCCCTAGATCACCCATGTGCATTCAAGTAGGCTGCCATGTGCATCATTCAAGCATGTGCACTCATGTGACATCAAATTGGTGCCAAAACACTAAGGGATGCTTCCTATTCGGCCAAAGACTCTTTCCTCTTCATTTTGGCACCCAAATAACTTCCAAATGCATTCAAATCTTCCTTAGGGCCAAGCCAACACATAATAATTCAACCAAGAGCATATTTCTTCATTTAAATCATGTATTTTCATCAAAAATCATGTATTTTCATCAAAAATCATGTATTTTCAAAGGTGATGTAAGGCTCTTCTGATGTCTTAACAAATTGATTTTTGATCTAGGAAGGAAGCAAAAAAACCTACAAATTGAATGGCTTAAAACAGAATGGATAAGGGTGGTATACGTATAAGTGATTAGGTGGGTTGTTTAATTGAGAGATGGAAGCGGAAGATGGTTGATATGGCTATGGTTATGGTTTATGAAGCAAAGGAATGGTTGTGAGGATAATATCTTAAAGAAGACTCAAAGAAGAACCAATGCTATATAGAGCAAAGACCCAGACTTTATATTGCTTCTTTAAGGGGTGGTATGAAGTACTTTGACCCACTAGTTATAAAGAACTAGGAACCAGAAGTATCAAGGTGAAAATGGAAGGGGTTGATGCCACAAGTATAAATTATACTAGATAAGTCGATAAAAGTCACCATGACTTAAGGAAGAGAATAATCTCACTTTAATTAAACAAAAAGGTCTGTTTACAAGTGATGAATGCTTTTCTATTTATAGGAAATAGAGAGACATGGCCGAATGGTTACAAGAGTATTCGGCCAGCCTTGTGCCATCCTATAGAGACATAATTTAATTACAAATAGAGATGATGGTTCGGTTTAAGTGGAGGGAAATATCCCTTGGCCGAATAGTTCTTGTATCTCTTCAAGTTGGCGCCAATTTGTATGGGAGATAATGCTTGGCCGAATAGGGAGAGAACTCTTCAAGTTGGTGCATAAATGAACCACATGCAAGGCACATGGGGGCTGATCATATGCAAAGTACATGGGTGTTCTAGGAAGCCTTATGGTGCAGCCTTGTGCATGGAATGATGGCTGGTCATGTGCTCTCTCTTGGGCGTGCATGTGTCTCCTCCAAGCTAGCTTAAGTTATGGAGCTAGCTAGCAAACATGGGCTGTTTGAGAACAAGCTTCCTAGCTAAGTCCTTGTGAGCTCCTTATCATTATGTTTAGCTACATTTAGCTACCTTTGACATCACTTTTGGCAACTCAGCTCCAAATAGTCCAACTAGCTAAGTTTAGCTAGCCTTAAGCTCCTCCAGCTGAATCGAGCTTCCCTTAATGTTCCATGAGCTGTCTTGTACTTTGTAAGCTGTTTGAGAGCTGCATATGACGTCCAAATCATTCACCAAGCTACCTCAACGTGCATCACACTCCATTGTACCTATATGTGCAAGGAAACAAGGTAAGTCCATGATATTGAGCTAAGACGAGCTAAATTCCTTGCTGCCATGTTTGATTATGGTAATGTGAGCTAAGTTTGAAGGCCATGAGCTAATTATATCATCTCATAATATGTGTACGATTATGCATTAGGCTTAAGAGCTAAAATGAATGCATATGAACTAATGAAATGTATTATAAGTATGTCGCCTTGATGTATATATAATAATCATGCTTAATATGATTATAAAACTATCCTAACATGTTTAACATATTAAAATAACAATTTGCAAGTTGTGTTCATACTTAAGCTATTCTTTAACTACATAACTAATATCCTTAGCATGATATGTATTATAATAGCATATATTATAAGACTAGTATAAAGTAAATTTAATATAAAGATGTTCAATAATACTCCCTTTATAGATGAAAACGTGCTTGCATCATCCCCCTTCTTTAGGGCGATTTGTCCTCAAATCGAGTTCATTCTGTCCTTGCATAGCTTCACGCCTCTTTGCTAAAAGAAAGTATTCTTTGAAAGTTTGTGTTTTTCCATTAGGTACCCTTTCGTAAGATTTCCATTTAGGCCTTTCTTTGGAATATGATTTACCAACAGGTACCTTTTGAGAGTGATCTTTTTTAAGGATATCCCTTTTGGAAGTGACCTTTCACGTGGTTGGTCCTGAAAAGTGAGGAGGGAAAAGGTTTCATATGAATGGGTACTTACCTTTTGAAGAATAAAACCATTGGTGAATAGTTGTGACTTTAAGTCCCAAACATTACCACTTTTTTAAGAAGACCCTTCATTTTCCAGCATTGAACAATCATGTTTCTCTATGAAAAAGTTTGGTTTCTTGTTTAGTTCATTTTCATTTTTTGTTGGGGTTTTGTCTTTGCGCCATGCTTGTACACTCTTTCGCATATGCAATTGATCTTGTTGTACTTCTTTAGGCGTTAAAGGCATCAAGGTCACCTTGCGTCCATCATGCTTAAAACTGTATTGATTGTGAAAACAATCATAATGGCCCTTTTGTCATACTACCATGGTCTCCCAAGTAAGATGTGGCTAGCATGCATAGGGACAATGTCACAAAGCACCTCGTCTTTGTACCTACTAACGGAAAAAGGAATTAGAACTTGTTTGGTAACGTTTAACTCACCTCCTTCATTGAGCCATTGGAGTTTATATGGAGTATGATGTTTTGACGTTGCTAATCCAAGTTTTTCAACCATAAGAGTGCTGGCTACGTTTGTGCAACTTCCTCCATCGATGATCATTGTGCAAACCTTATCTTTGACATGGCACCTTGTATGAAAGATATTGTTTCTTTGAATATCATCTTGGGATGTTTGTGATTGTAGGCACCTCTTTGAAACAAGCATCTCACCATGATCTGTATTTTCTTTCGTTTCTTCTTCTTGTATTGTTTCAGGTTCCTCGTCAAAAATAGGCTCATTAGAATCTGATACAATATCTCTATTGTCAAGTACCATCATGGCATTTCTGTTGGGACATTGACTAGCAACATGTTATTTTCCAAAACAATTGAAACATTTGATGTCTCTTGTTCTCTCGAAAGTGCTGGTTTGCTTTTCTTTACCCTTGCTAGACTCGCCCACTTGTATAGTTTTAGGTACCTCTGCACGATCCTTTGATTGGATTGGAGTTTGCTTTCGGAAAGTAATAGGTTCTTGCTTCCATTTGGTGGCTGAATTTGGACTGCTCCTAGTGTAGGATTTCCTTTTGAGTTGTCTTTCAATTTTCATGGCCACATGCACCATCTCTTCAATCTCTACATAATGCTGAAGTTCAACAAGGTTAGCAATATCAAGATTTAGGCCAGATAAGAACCTTGCCATTGTTGATTCTCTATCTTCATCCACATTGACTCGAATCATGGCTATCTCCATTTCTTTGAAATAATCTTCAACGCTCTTGCTTCATTGTTTCAAATGTTATAGTTTATGATAAAGATCTCGGTGATAATGAGTAGGCATGAACCTTTTCCTCATAATGGCTTTCATTTCTTCCCATGTAGTGATGGGGCGTTCACCATTTCGTCTTCTTGAACTTACCAATTGGTCCCACCAAACTAAGGCATAGTCCACGAATTCCATGGCAGCAAGCATGACCTTCTTTTGTTCCGTATAATTTTGACATTCAAAAGTGTGTTCGATTTTGATTACCCAGTCCAGATAGGCTTCAGGATCTGTTCATCCTTGAAATGGAGGAATGGTCACTTTGATGTTGCTGAAGTTGTCATTCTGATTTCTATGAACATCTCTTCATGCTACTGATGTTACTTCAGCCTCCTCCTCTTCTAATTTTTCTTCCATTCTAGGGCAGTTTACTCTTCGGTTGCCTAAGGATGCTTCTAATTGATCCATACGATCTTGCAAAGGCTCTAATTATAATTTCAGCAATCTTGCCATTTCATGCATAATGGCTTGGGTTTGCAATTTAGGGGCTTCTATTTCTGGTGATCGTCCTGAACTCCGAGACATGGTTAGCAAATAAGAAAAGAATAAGATGTGTAAAAGACCTTACCAGAATATACTCTCACAAAGCCTCACAAGTCACTTCAAGAAAACTTGATGTCACTCAATCCACTCGTGTTTGCACTCTAGGAATTTAATGGCTTTTACTTGTCCTCTTCTGATCTCACACACTTTCCAACCTTTTTCCTCTCGATTCTCTTGTCTCAAGTTCTAGAGAACTTTACTCAAGACTATATCAAGTAAATTTTACTTGTTTGGCATCGGCTGTAAAAGGGTTACTAGGAAGGGAAAAACAAATATAATGAAAGGGTGGCTTAGAAATAGGAAGAAGATAAATAAAAGGGTTACTTACACAAGTCACTTCACAACCTTCTATCACCACAATCAATTTAAAAGGCTTACTTGAAAAGGCTTGGTGATGAGAATTGTTGATGAGTGCTTCAATTTTCTTTCTTTTCTTTTCTTTTCTTTTTTTAAGTGCTGGAATTTCTTTCTTTCTTTTGGAATGCTTCAATTTCTTTTTTTCTGATTTTCTTTTTCTTTGACTTTACATTTCGCTTTGCACTTCTTTTTGTATTTTTCTTCTTTGTTGTTGTTGCACGTTGCTTTCTTCCACCAAAGCTCTGATTACCGCTTGATGTAAGGCTCTTCTGATGCCTTAACAAATTGATTGTGGATCTAGGAAGGAAACAAAACAACCTGCAAAGTGAATGGCTCAAAACAGAATGGTTAAGGGTGGTAAACGTATGGGTGATTAGGTGGGCTGTTTAATTGAGAGATGGAAGAGGAAGATGGTTGATATGGCTATGGTTATGGTTTATGAAACAAAGGAATGGTTGTGAGGATAGTATCTTAAAGATGACTCAAAGAAGAACCAATGCTATATAGAGCAAAGACCCAGTCTATACATTGATTCTTTAAGGGGTGGTATGAAGTACTTTGACCCACTAGTTATAAGGAACTAGGAACCAGAAGTATCAAGGTGTAAAGAGAAGGGTTGACGCCACAAGTATAAATTATACTTGATAAGTCGATAAAAGTCACCAGGACTTAAGGAAGATAATAATCTCACTTTAATTAAACAAAAAGGTCTGTTTACAAATGATGAATGCTTTCTTATTTATAGGAAATAGAGAGACATGGCCGAATGGTTACAAGAGTATTCGACCAGCTTTGTGCCTTCCTATAGAGACATAATTTAATTACAAATAGAGATGATGGTTTGGTTTAAGTGGAGGGAAATATCCCTTGGTCGAATAGTTCTTGTATCTCTTCAAGTTGGCGCCAATTTGTATGGGAGATAATGCTTGGTCGAATAGGGAGAGAACTCTTCAAGTTGGTGCCTAAATGAACCACATACAAGGTACATGGGGGTTGATGATATGCAAAGCACATGGGTATTCTAGGAAGCCTTATGGTGCAGCCTTGTGCATGGAATGATGGCTGGTCATGTGCTCTCTCTTGGGCGTGCATGTGTCTCCTCCAAGCTAGCTTAAGTCGTGGAGCTAGCTAGAAAACATGGGTTGTTCGTGAACAAGCTTTCTAGCTAAGTCCTTGTGAGCTCCTTATCATTATGTTAAGCTACATTCAGCTACCTTTGAAATCACTTTTGGCAACTCAGCTCCAAATAGTCCAACTAGCTAAGTTTAGCTAGCCTTAAGCTCCTCCAGCTGAATCGAGCTTCCCTTAGTGTTCCATGAACTGCCTTGTACTTTGTAAGCTATTTGTGAGCTGCATATGACGTCCAAATCATTCACCAAGCTACCTCAACGTGCATCACACTCCATTGTACCTATATGTGCAATGAAACAAGGTAAGTCCATGATATTGAGCTAATTGCTGTCATGTTTGATTATGGTAACGTGAGCTAAGTTTGAAGGCCATGAGCTAATTATATCATCTCATAATATGTGTAAAATTATGCATGAGGCTTAAGAGCTAAAATGAATGCATATGAACTAATGAAATGTATTATAAGTATGCTGCCTTGATGTATATATAATAATCATGCTTAATATGATTATAAAACTATCCTAACATGTTTAGCATATTAAAATAACAATGTGCAAGTTGTGTTCATACTTAAGCTATTCTTTAACTACATAACTAATATTCTTAGCATGATATGTATTATAATAGCATGTATTATAAGACTAGTATAAAGTAAATTTAATATGAAGATGTTCAATAATACTCCCTTTATAAATGAAAATATGCTTGGATCAAAAGGGGTTTTAACCTTGGCCGAACCATCAAGTGTTTATTCGGCCTAAACCCTTTTAAAACTATAAATAGGCCATCATATTTCATTTGTAATCAGACCTTTTTGATTAATATAAGTGATATTATTCTCTTCCTTAAGACCTGGCGACTTTTATCGACTTATCATGTATTTTATACTTGTGGCGTCAATCCTTTTCTTTTCACCTCGATACTTCTGGTTCCTAGTTCATATAACTAGTGGGTCAAAGTACTTAATATCACCCCTTGAGGAAGCAATATAAAGTCTGGGCCTTTGCTCTCTATAGCATTGGTTCTTCTTTGAGTATTCTTTAAGATACTATCCTCATAACCATCCCTTTGTTTCATCAGCCATAACCATAGCCATATCAACCATCTTTCGCTTCCATCTCTCATTTTAAATAACCCACCTATTCACCATACGCCTACCACCCTTAACCCTCTCATTTTGAGCCATTCATTTGTGTAGATTGTTTTGCTTCCTTACTAGATCCACAATCAATTTTTAAGGTAAAAATGCCTTACATCAAGTGGTATCAAAGCTATTGGTGGAAGAAAGCAATGTGAAACAACAACGTGAAAAAGAAGTGAAAAGTGAAGTGCAAAGTCAAAGAAAAAGAAAAAGAAAAATCAGAAAAGAAAGTGAAGCACTCAAAAGAAAGAAAAATCCAGCACTCAAAAGAAGAAAAAGAAAAGAAAAGAAAGAAAAGTAGTTGAAGCACTCATAAACAATTATCATCACCAATTAATTCAAGTAAGCCGTTTAAATTGATTGTGGTGATAGAAGGTTGTGAAGTGACTTGTGTAAGTAACCCCTTTTGTTCTATTCTTTCTATTTTCTAAACCACTCTTTTAATTATATTTTGCTTTCCATTCCTACTAACCTTTTTGTAGCTGACGCCAATAAGTAAAAAATTATTTGATACGGTTTTGAGTAAAGTCCTCTAGAACTTGGGACAAGAGAATTGAGAGGAAAAATGCTGGAGCGTGTGTGAGATTAGAAGAGGACAAGTAAAAGCCATTAAGTCCTAGAGTGCAAACACGAGCGGATTGAGTGACATTTAAGTTTTCCTTGGAGTGACTTGTGAGGCTTTGTGAGAGTATATTCCGGTAAGGTCCTACACACATTTCATTTTTTCTTATTTGCTAACATGTCTCTTCCATCCAACATCCTTGTAGTCAAAAGGACTTTGAACATTCAAAGGCAAGAAGATGAACAAAGAGAGAATATTCTTTCATACAAAATGTCACGTTGGGGATAAAGTTTGTGTGGTGATCATTGATGGAGGAAGTTGTACAAACGTAGCAAGTACTCACATGGTGGAAAATTTGGGTCTCAAGACTTCCAAGCATCCTCATCCTTACAAACTTCAATGGCTCAACGATGTGGGTGAAGCCAAGGTAACCAAACAAGTTGTTGTACCTTTCTCAATTGGGATATACAATGATGAAGTCTTTTGTGACGTGGTGCCCATGAGTGATAGTCACATTATATTAGGACGTCCTTGGCAATTTGACAAGAAGGCTACTCACGATGGATTTTCCAATAAGTATTCATTCTAACACCAAGGGAGGAAAATCATATTAGCACCTATTCTTGCAAACCAAGTCCATGAATGCCAAGTGACCCTTAAGTCACGCATAGAAGAATGGGAGAAAACGAAGGCCATGAAAAGAAACTTTGAAGAAGAACATTTTGAGGAGAAAAGAACTGTTGGAAATGATATTGTTGGGGTTGAAAAATCTGAAAAGGATAAGTGTAGAGAAGAAAAGCAAAGTGGAGGACAAATTTTACCTAACAAATCTTCTTCTACTATTTCTTATTCATTGCATGATATTAAAAGAGACATATCTTTTCAAGTAGAAAATTCAAGAAACATGTCTTTTGAAGAACCAATAGGTGTGACCTATGGTAATCCACAAGACATCTCCTTTGACATTCCAACAGTTATGCCACTTGAAGTTCAAAAAGATGTGTCATTTGAAGTGCCACAAGTTGTGATCATTGAGGCTCCAAGTACATTACAACTATTGAAGAGATTTTAGTAACCAATGGAGTTTTCCATCATCAAGCAACCAATGCCCATTAAACATCCACCCTGGTTTGCTAATTCTACTCATTTTGTTATTAGTTTTTCATTTTATAACTTTGATTCATTTTGCAGCAATTTGATTAGTATAAGTGGTGTTATCCAATCAATAGATGATGACAAGATCATTTGTCAATTTGAGTTTGATTGGTACATAAAATTTAGCCACTACGATGGTGTGAAGCAAGCATTGTCCACTTTTTTAAAGGCCATCAACTGGAAGAACACAAAGCTTAAAGTTGTTGACTTTATCCACTTTCTCGAAGGAGATCAAAAGTCAAATTTCTTCACTAACCATCATGATGATTCAAGGAGTATGAGAGAAAAGATACAATGTTTTGAAAGGATGCAACCTTTGGAGTACAAGACACAATTTTTGAATCAAAGGACATGTGACAGTTTCCAAACATTGTGTCCTCCCAATAAAGGAGGTGAAGTTACCCGATTTGAAGCCAAGAGGTTGAACATTTCGTGTGAATCATCTATTGGAGGAAAGCATAAAGATTCAATCAATCCTACATTAAGAAAGTCTTCAATGAGAAACTGCTTCGATTTGAGGACAAATCACCTAAAATAAGGGGAGGATGATACGATCCAAACTAGCTCCAATTTTCTCCATGACTTTATCACACCATGGATGTTATTCAATGTTGTTTCTAAGGGAGTTCTTCCTTACCCTATCTTATATTATATCATTTATACATTCTAATCTATCATAAGCATGCATTCACATTTAGTATAAATTATCATAATAATTCCATCCTATGCCTAGTTGATCATGTCCTTCATATCATTCAAATATATGTTATGATTACATATCATTTCTTAGGATATTATTATTACATGTTTCCATTTATCATTTATTATGAATACCATGTTAAATGATATTCATGCATACAACATATATTCACAATGTTATTTCAAGCATGTTAAGTATGATATATTAGTCTTGCACTCATTTAAGCATGATTATCCCATATACATATAGGCAACATAATTATCATTCATTTTATCAGCTCTTATGCATTCATTTTAGCACTTAGGCTTTATGCATTAGTTCATACATATTATAAGAAGATATATTTAGGTCATGACCTTCAATCATAGCTCACATTACCATATTCATGCATGACAGTAAGGTATTTAGCTCATATCAGCTCAATGCCATGGACTTACCTTGTTTCCTTGCACATGTAGGTACATTGGATCATGGCACACGTTGGGGTAGCTTGGTGGCTTATTTGGACATCAAATGTAGCTCACAAACAGCTCATTAGGAACATGGCAGTTCATGGAACACTAAGGAAAGCTCAATTCAGCTGGAGGAGCTCAAGGCTAGCTTAAACTCAGCTAGTTGGACTATTCGGAACTGAGTTGTCAAAAATGATATCAATGGTAGCTGAATGTAGCTGAACATGCTGATATGGAGCTCTCATGGACTCGGTTAGGAAGCTTGTTCACAAACAACCCCATGCTTGCTAAGCTACCTCCACATTCAAGCTAGCTAGGAGGAGACACATGCACGCCCAAGATGGAGCACATGACCAGCCATCATCCCATGCACAAGGCTGCACCATAAGGCTCCTTAGATCACCCATGTGTATTCAAGTAGGTTGCCATGTGCATCATTCAGGCATGTTCACTCATGTGACATCAAATTGCCGCCAAAACACTAAGGGATGCTTCTTATTCGGTCAAAGACTCTTTCCTCTTCATTTTGGCACCCAAATAACTTCCAAATGCATTCAAATCTTCCTTAGGGCCGAACCAACACATAACCATTCGGCCAACATGTATCTTCATTTAAATCATGTATTTTCATCAAAAATCATGTATTTTCAAAGGGGTTTCAACCTTGGTCGAACCATCAAGTGTTTATTCGGCCTAAACCCTTTGAAAACTATAAATAGGCCATCATATTTCATTTGTAATCAGACTTTTTTGATTAATATAAGTGATATTATTCTCTTCCATAAGTCTGTGACTTTTATCGACTTATCAAGTATTTTATACTTGTGGCGTCAACCCCTTTCTTTTCACCTTGATACTTTTGGTCCCTAGTTCATATAACTAGTGGGTCAAAGTACTTAATACCACCCCTTGAATAAGCAATATAATGTCTGGGTCTTTGCTCTCTATAGCATTGGTTCTTCTTTGAGTCTTCTTTAAGATACTATCCTCACAACCATCTCTTTGTTTCATCAACCATAACCATAGCCATATCAACCGTCTTCCACTTCCATCTCTCATTTTAAATAGCCCACCTATTCACCATACGTCTACCACCCTTAACCCTCTCTTTTTGAGCCATTCACTTGTGCAGGTTGTTTTTCTTCCTTCCTAGATCCACAATCAATTGTTAAGGTACAAATGCCTTACATCAAGTGGTATCAGAGCTATTGGTGGAAGAAAGCAATGTGCAACAACAACGTGCAACAATAACAAAAAAGAAAAATACAAAAAGAAGTGCAAAGTGAAGTACAAAGTCAAATAAAAAGAAAAAGAAAAATCAGAAAAGAAAGTGAAGCACTCAAAAGAAAGAAAAATCCAGCACTCAAAAGAAGAAAAAGCAAAGAAAAGAAAGAAAAGAAGTTGAAGCACTCATCAACAATTATCATCACCAAGCAATTCAAGTAAGCCGTTTAAATTGATTATGGTGATAGAAGGTTGTGAAGTGACTTGTGTAAGTAACCCCTTTTGTTCTATTCTTTCTATTTTCTAAGCCACCCTTTCAATTATACTTTCCTTTCCATTCCTACTAACCTTTTTGTAGCCGATGCCAACAAGTAAAAAATTATTTGATACGGTTTTGAGTAAAGTCCTCTAGAACTTGGGACAAGAGAATTGAGAGGAAAAAGGCTAGAGCGTGTGTGAGATTAGAAGAGGACAAGTAAAATCCATTAAGTCCAAGAGTGCAAACACGAGCAGATTGAGTGACATTCAAGTTTTCCTTGGAGTGACTCGTGAGGCTTTGTGAGAGTATATTCCGGTAAGGTCCTACACAAAATTCATTTTTTCTTATTTGCTAACATGTCTCTTCCATCCAACATCCTTGTAGTTAAAAGGACTTTGAACATTCAAAGTCAAGAAGATGAACAAAGAGAGAATATTCTTCCATACAAAATGTCATGTTGGGGATAAAGTTTGTGTGGTGATCATTGATGGAGGAAGTTGTACAAATGTAGCAAGTACTCACATAGTGGAAAATTTGGGTCTCAAGACTTCCAAGCATCCTCATCCTTACAAACTTCAGTGGCTCAACGATGTGGGTGAAGCCAAGGTAACCAAACAAGTTGTTGTACCTTTCTCAATTGGGAGATACAATGATGAAGTCCTTTGTGACGTGGTGCCCATGAGTGATAGTCACATTATATTAGGACGTCCTTGGCAATTTGACAAGAACGCTACTCACAATGGAGTTTCCAATAAGTATTCATTCCAACACCAAGGGAGAAAAATCATATTAGCACCGATGCTTGCAAGCCAAGTCCATGAATGCCAAGTGACCCTTAAGTCAGGCATAGAAGAATGGGAGAAAACGAAGGCCATGAAAAGAAACTTTGAAGAAGAGCATTTTGAGGAGACAAGAACAATTGGAAATGATACTGTTGGGGTTGAAAAATCTAAAAAGGATAAGTGTAGAGAAGAAAAGCAAAGTGGAGGACAAATTTTACCTAACAAATCTTCTTCTACTATTTCTTATTCCTTGCAGGATATTCAAAAAGACATATCTTTTCAAGTAGAAAATTCAAGAAACATGTCTTTTAAAGAACCAATAGGTGTGACCTTTGGTAATCCACAAGACATGTCCTTTGACATTCCAACAGTTATGCCAGTTGAAGTTCAAGAAGATGTGTCACTTGAAGTGCCACAAGTTGTGATCATTGAGGCTCCAAGTACATTACAAGTATTGAAGAGATTTCGACAACCAATGGAGTTTTCCATCATCAAGCAACCAATGCCCATTAAACATCCACCCTGGTTTGCTAATTCTATTCATTTTGTTATTAGTTTTTTATTTTATAACTTTGATTCATTTTGCAATAATTTGATTAGTACAAGTGGTGTTATCCAATCAATCTATGATGACAAGATCATTTGTCAATTTGAGTTTGATTGGTACATCAAATTTAGCCACTACGAAGGTGTGAAGCAAGCATTGTCCACCTTTTTAAAGGCCATCAACTGGAAGAACACAAAGCTTAAATTTGTTGACTTTATCCACTTGCTTGAAGGAGATCAAAACTCAAATTTCTTCACTAAACATCATGATGATTCAAGGAGTAAGAGTGAAAAGATAAAATGTTTTGAAAGGATGCAACATTTGGAGTACAAGACACAATATTTTAATCAAAGGACATGTGACAGTTTCCAAACATTGTGTCCTCCCAATAAAGGAGGTGAAGTTACCCGATTTGAAGCCAAGAGGTTGAACATTTCATGTTAATCATCTATTGGAGGAAAGCATAAAGATTCAATCCTTCCTACATCAAGAAAGTCTTCAATGAGAAACTAATTCGATTTGAGGACAAATCGCCTAAAAGAAGAGGAGGATGATACGATCCAAACTAGCTCCAATTTTCTCAATGACTTTATCACACCATGGATGTTATTCAAAGTTGTTTCTAAGGGAGTTCTTCCTTACCCTATCTTATATTATATCATTCATACATTCTATTCTATCATAAGCATGCATTCACATGTTAGTATAAATTATCATAATAATTCCATCCTATGCCTAGTTGATCATGTCCTTCATATCATTCAAATATATGTTATGATTACATATCATTTCTTAGGATATTATTATTACATGTTTCCATTTATCATTTATTATGAATACCATGTTAAATGATATTCATGCATACAACATATATCCACAATGTTATTTCAAGCATGTTAAGTATGCTATATTAGTCTTGCATTCATTTAAGCATGATTATCACATATACATAGAATCAACATAATTATCATTCATTTTATCACCTCCTATGCATTCATTTTAGCACTTAGGCTTTGTGTATTAGTTCATACATATTATAAGATGATATATTTAGCTTATGACCTTCAATCATAGCTCACATTACCATATTCATGCATGGCAGTAAGGTATTTAGCTCATATCAGCTCAATGACATGGACTTACCTTGTTTCCTTGAACATGTAGGTACATTGGATCGTGGCAGACATTGGGGTAGCTTGGTGAATTTTTTGGACATCAAATGCAGCTCACAAACAGCTCAAAAGGAACATGGCAGTTCATGGAACACTAAGGAAAGCTCAATTCAACTGGAGGAGCTCAAGGCTAGGTTAAACTCAGCTAGTTGGACTATTTGGAGCTGAGTTGTCAAAAATTATATCAATGGTAGCTGAATGTAGCTGAACATGCTGTTATGGAGCTCACAAGGACTCGGCTAGGAAGCTTGTTCACAAACAACCCCATGCTTGCTAAGCTAGCTCCACATTCAAGCTAGCTAGGAGGAGACACATGCACGCCCAAGATGGAGCACATGACCAGCCATCATCCCATGCACAAGGCTTCACCACAAGGCTCCCTAGATCACCCATGTGTATTCAAGTAGGATGCCATGTGCATCATTCAAGCGTGTGCACTCACGTGACATCAAATTGGTGCTAAAACACTAAATGATGCTTCCTATTCAGCCAAAGACTATTTCCTCTTCATTTTGGCACCCAAATAACTTCCAAATGCATTCAAATCTTCTTTAGGGCCGAACCAACACATAACCATTCGGCCAAGAGCATGCATCTTCATTTAAATCATGTATTTTCATCAAAAATCATGTATTTTCATCAAAAATCATGTATTTTCAAAGGGGTTTCAACCTTGGCCGAACCATCAAGTGTTTATTCGGCCTAAACCATTTGAAAACTATAAATAGGCCATCATATTTCATTTGTAATCATACTTTTTTGATTAATATAAGTGATATTATTCTCTTCCTTAAGTCCTTGTGACTTTTATCGACTTATCAAGTATTTTATACTTGTGGCGTCAACCCTTTTCTTTTCACCTTGATACTTTTGGTCCCTAGTTCATATAACTAGTGGGTCAAAGTACTTAATACCACCCCTTGAAGAAGCAATATAAAGTCTGGGTCTTTGCTCTCTATAGCATTGGTTATTCTTTGAGTCTTCTTTAAGATACTATCCTCACAACCATCCTTTTGTTTCATCAGCCATAATCATAGCCATATCAACCATCTTTTGCTTCCATCTCTCATTTTAAACAGCCCACCTATTCTCCATACGACTACCACCCTTAACCCTCTCTTTTTGAGCCATTCACTTGTGAAGGTTGTTTACTTCCTTCCTAGATCCACAATCAATTGTTAAGGTACAAATGCCTTACATCAAGTGGTATCAAAGCTATTGGTGGAAGAAAGCAATGTGCAACAACAACAAAAAAGAAAAATACAAAAAGGTGCAAAGTGAGGTGCAAAGTCAAAGAAAGAGAAAAAGAAAAATCAGAAAAGAATATGAAGCACTCAAAATAAAGAAAAATCCAGCACTCAAAAGAAGAAAAAGCAAAGAAAAGAAAGAAAAAATTGAAGCACTCATCAACAATTATCATCACCAAGAAATTCAAGTAAGCCGTTTAAATTGATTGTGGTGATAGAAGGTTGAAGTGACTTGTGTAAGTAACCCCTTTTGTTCTATTCTTTCTATTTTTTAAGCCACCCTTTCAATTATATTTTACTTTCCATTCCTACTAACCTTTTTGTAACCGACGCCAACAAGTAAAAAATTATTTGATACGATTTTGAGTAAAGTCCTCTAGAACTTGGGACAAGAGAATTGAGAGGAAAAAGGCTGGAGCGTGTGTGAGATTAGAAGAGGACCAATAAAAGCCATTAAGTCCTATAGTGCAAACACGAGCGGATTGAGTGACATTCAAGTTTTCCTTGGAGTGACTCATGAGGCTTTGTGAGAGTATATCCTGGTAAGGTCCTACACACATTTCATTTTTTCTTATTTGCTAACATGTCTCTTCCATCCAATATCCTTGTAGTCAAAAGGACTTTGAACATTCAAAGTCAAGAAGATGAACAAAGAGAGAATATTCTTCCATACAGATGTCACGTTGGGGATAAAGTTTGTGTGGTGATCATTGGTGGAGGAGGTTGTACAAACGTAGCAAGTACTCACATGGTGGAAAAGTTGGGTCTCAAGACTTCCAAGCATCCTCATCCTTACAAACTTCAGTGGCTCAATGATGTGGGTGAAGCCAAGGTAACCAAACAAGATGTTGTACCTTTCTCAATTGGGAGATACAATGATGAAGTCCTTTGTGACGTGGTGCCCTTGAGTGCAAGTCACATTATATTAGGACGTCCTTGGCAATTTGACAAGAAGGCTACTCACGATGTATTTTCCAATAAGTATTCATTCCAACACCAAGGGAGGAAAATCATATTAACACCGATGCTTCCAAGCCAAGTCCATGAATCACCTTTGGAGTCTTATCTTTTCAAAAGGAAAATATATCTCAATGGTGAAAAGTAATATAAATACACAATGGAAGAAGATACATAAACCCGACCTTCATCATTTCTCCCATAGGTTACAAAAGCCTTCAATTTGAGGACAAATCACCTTCAAGAAGGGGATGATAAACGCATGATCAAGCTTCAAACCTTCTTTAAACATCCATACGATAAAACACAAGGAGTTGTTCTTACTCTATCATTCTTTTATTTCATTATGCATTTACATGGTTACTTTAACATATGTATACTATATTTAAATATAATAATCCATTGATCATTCATATGAAATATATATAACTTTATCATTAATATTGATACTAATTAACAACTTTACTTAGTATATTATTGATTTACATTAGTTTTGCATACATTTAACATGTTTTCATACCATTCATAATATGACAGCATGTTATACATTAATTCCTTAGCTCATGACATGTTAATTCAGTTCATGATGTAGTTTCCTTAGCTCACTTGCATTGTCTCCATATTTCCTTAGCTCATGGCATTAATTCTTAGCACATTATGTTGTATTGACTAGCGACAGCATACCTTTTGATTGCTAGAGGCACATTTAACTCATGTTTGGTTAATTTCTTTTATCATACAGGTGCATTAAGGGGTGACACATCTTATGCTAGCTTTTAGAGCTATTTGGAAAATCATGGTAGCTCACAGTTAGCTCGCAACATCTATGGCAACTCCTGTATATCAAAGGAAAGCTCACCTTAGCTAGAGGAGCTAAACTCAACTTAGCTAGAGGAGCTAAACTCAACTGAAGATACCATATAGACCAAAGCTACAAAAGTGGACTTAAAGTTAGCTAGATGGAGCTTAGAGAGTAGCCGAGGAATGTTGAAAACTATAGCTAGCTAGCTTGAGTTCATCAAGCTATAGCTCACCTACTTAGCTAACATAACACTCACCTAGCTCACCATGTTGCTATCTTACCTCTTGGCTACCAAAGACTTCACATATCATCCTATGACCAAGACCACACCAAGGGACCAATGACCACTCCATGGGCAATACTTGTTCCATCCAAGTCCTTTTTCTACCACCCTTTGAATATATTTATAAGGCTGGGTCTTTGCTCATTATAGCACTAGTTTTTCCTTAATATATTCAAGATACTATCATCACCTTGTACTATTTCTTTCATAACCACCACCATAACAAAATACTTGTCCATTCTTCCGTATACTTTTCATCATTTCAAGCCCACCTTTAAACCATACATTCACATATCTTAACCTTTCCTTTTGTATCCATTCACTTATTGCATGTGTTTGCTTCCTTTCTAGATCCTATAATCAAGTTGTCACCATTTTCAAAGTCCAATTAGGCGTGCCTCTACTTACTTTCATAATGATTATGATATGGTCACACCCACCCCAGATTCGGAAGTTATGCCACAAGGGCCCATTACTAGGTCAAGGGCCAAACAATTCAGGGAAGTTCTCCTAACTAAGTGTCTTGAAGCTCTTAATTCATTTGATAACATAACACCCTCGTATGTTATGTTATATAATGTTTTAATAGTTAAAGAATAACTTAGTATGAACACATCATGCACATTGATATTTAAGCATGTTAGGATAGTCTTATAATCATATTAAGCATGATTATCATATATACATCAAGGCAGCATCATTATAAATCATTTTATTAGTTCATATGCATTCATATTAGCTCTTGACCTTCAAGCATAGCTCACATTATCATAATCGTACATGGAAGCAAGGTAATTAGCTCATATCAGCTCAATATCATGGACTTACCTTGTTTTCTTGCACATATACATTGGAGTGTGATGCACGTTAAGGTAGCTTGGTGGATAATTTGGACATCATATGCACCTCACAAACAGCTCACAAAGTACATGGTAGCTCATGGAACACTAAAGAAAGCTCGATTCTGCTGGAGGAGCTTAAGGCGAGCTAAACTCAACTAGTTGGACTATTTGGAGATGAGTTGCCAAAAGTGATATCAATGGTAGTTGAATGTAGCTGAACTTGTTATTATGGAGCTTACAAGGACTCGGTTAGGAAGCTTGTTCACAAACAGCCCGTGCTTGCTAGCTAGCTCTACACTCAAGCTAGCTTGGAAGAAGACACATGCACGCCCAAGATGGAGCACATGACAAGCCATCATTCCATGCTCAAGGCTGCACCAGAAGGTTCCCTAGAACACCCATGTGTGTGCCATATGACCAGCCCCCATGTGCCTTGCATGTGATATCATTTAGGTGCCAAGATGAAGAGCCCTCTCCCTATTCGGCCAAGCATCATCTCCCATCCAATTTGGCGCCAGCATGAAATGACACAAGAGCTATTCGGCCAAGGGTTATTATCCTCTATGTAAACTGAACCGTAATCTCTATTTTGTAATTAAATTATGACTCTATAGGAAGGCACAAGGCTGGTCGAATCCCCTTGTAATCATTCAACCATGCCTCTCCATTTCCTATAAATAGGAAAACATATATCATTTGTATTCAGACCTTTTTTATTAATATAAGTGATATTATTCTCTTCCTTAAGTCCTAATGACATTTATCGACTTATCAAGTATTTTATACTTGTGGCGTCAACCCCCTTTTCCCCTTGATACTTCTGGTTCCTAGTTATTATAACTAGTGGGTCGAAGTACTTAATACCACCCCTTAAAGAAGTAATATAAAGTCTGGGTATTTGCTCTCTATAACATTAGTTCTTTTTTGACTCTTCTTTAAGATATAATCCTCACAATCATCCTTTAGTTTCATCAGCCATAACCTATAGCCATATCAATCATCTTCCACTTCCATCTCTCATTTAAATAGCCCACCTAATCACCCATACGTTTACCACCCTTAACCATCTCTTTTTGAGCCATTCACTTGTGCAGGTTGTTTTGCTTCCTTCCTAGATCCATAATCAATTGAAGAGGTACAGGTACCTTACATCAAGCGGTAGTCAGAGCTTTGGTGGAAGAAGCAACGTGCAACAACAACAAAAAAAATACAAAAAGAAGTGCAAGTGAAGTGCAAAGTGAAAGAAATAAAAAAAATCCAGCAAAGAAATTGAAAGCACTTAAAAAGGAAGAAAAAGAAAATAAAAAGAAAAAGAAAGAAAGTTGAAGCAGTCATCAACAATTCTCATCTCCAAGCCATTCAAGTCAGCCTTTAAATTGATTGTGGTGATAGAAGGTTGTAAACTGACTTTGTGTAAGTAACCCCTTTTATTCTTTTCTTTCTATTTCTAAGCCACCCTTTCATTATATTTCTTTTCCCATTCCTACTAACCCATTTGCAGCTGACGCAAAACAAGTAAAATTTACTTGATACGATTTTGAGTAAAGTCCTCTAGAACTTGGGACAAGAGAATCGAGAGGAAAAAGGCTAGAGCGTGTGTGAGATTAGAAGAGGACAAGTAAAAGTCATTAAAGTCCTAGAGTGCAAACACGAGCGGATTGAGTGACATTCAAGTTTCCTTGGAGTATATTCTGGTAAGGTCCTACATACATTTCGTTTTTCCTTATTTGCTAACATGTCTCTTCCATCCAACATCCTTGTAGTCAAAAGGACTTTGAACATTCAAAGTCAAGAAGATGAACAGAGAGAGAATAACTTCCATACAAAATGTCACGTTGGAGATAAAGTTTGTGTGGTGATCATTGATGGAGGAAGTTGTACAAACGTATCAAGTACTCACATGGTGGAAAAGTTGGGTCTCAAGACTTCCAAGCATCCTCATCCTTACAAACTTCAGTGGCTCAACGATGTGGGTGAAGCCAAGGTAACCAAACAAATTGTTGTACCTTTCTCAATTGGAAGATACAGTGATGAAGTCCTTTGTGACTTGGTGCCCATGACTGCAAGCCACCTTATACTAGGGCGTCCTTGGCAGTATGATAAGAAGGCTACCCATTACAAATTCTCTAACAAGTACTCTTTTCAACATCAATGAAAGAAAATCATATTAGCACCATTGTTACCAAGCCAGGTTCATGAATATCAAGTGACCCTTAAGTCACTTATAGAAGAATGGGAGAAAGAAAAGAAGGCCAAAGAAATTCATACTCCGAAAATGAATATATATGCCAACAGAGGAGATGTTCGAAAACATTTATCAACTAAGAAGGCTATACTTATACTTATGTAAAAGGAAAGTTTTCTACTTACTAACCATCCTAAAGGCTTGCCTTCTTCTATTTCTAATCTTTTGCAGGAATTTGAGGATATGTTCCCTGAAGAAATTCCCGATGGATTGCCACCAATTAGAGGAATTGAACATCAAATTGATTTCATTCCTGGAGCCACTATCCCTAATAGACCAGCATAAAGGAGTAATCCCGAGGAAATAAAGGAATTAAAAAGACAAATCAAAGAACTTCTAGACAAAGGTTACATTCGGGAAAGTTTAAGCCTTTGTGTTGTACCCGTTTTGTTGATAGGGAAGTGGTGGCGGATTGATGAACATTGCTCTTGTTGAAGAATCAAACCTAGAAAAGATCTAGACTCGATGAAGAACAGTAAGGGATGAATGGGGAAGGTGGCGGTAATAGATAGGGTTCTTTAGGGTTTCTTTTTGGTACTGGAAACAAGATAAAAAGTAAGATTAAAACAAGATAAAGAAAAGATAAAGGAATTGCAAATAAAATAAGATAACCAAGAAATCAAAAGATCTCCCTTATGAAGGTGAACGGTAAAGATGATTGATGACGTGGATGGATATGTGGAAAATCGATGGATAATGTCCTATCGAGCCCTCCTAGTCGCAGTGAAAAGGAAAACATGATAATATGGCTCTAACCAACCCTCCTAGTCACGATGAAAAGGCAAATTGGAGTGTGAATATTAATCTCCCTCACAAGAACTTGAAAGAACTCAAGGAGAAGAAGCTTCGAAGGCACAAGGCAATCAGCACTTGCAAAAACGAACTCTTGTTGTATTATTAATCAAAGAAATCTTCAATTACAAAGTTTAATGAAGCCTCATTTATATAGGGGCTGAGTTTTAAAGGTCCTAAATAACTAATGAATAAAATAATAATAAACTAAACATATTTTAACTCTAATTCCTAATAAAATAATAATAACTAAAGATAATATTTTTAACCCAACCTTAATTCCTAATAAAATAATAAATCTAATCCTAAAAGATAATGCATCATCCTATATTAACTTATATTACAAATAATCAATAAAAATATTGAAAATTCGAAATATTTACAAAATCCTGTATTAATCCCGTATAGGATTTTATGCATGCACCGTCTTCAGTAAAATAGCCATATCTTGAGTTCTCGATATCGGATTGATGCGATTCAAGAACTGTTGGAAATATAAGAGACTGACGATCGTATCTCCAGAAGACATATTGACTAAATAAGATCAGGATCCCACATTCAAAAAGTCATCATAAGTCTACTTCTGTTATGATCTTCTTTTCCAATGCTTGGACGAGTGGATCATTTGGAAGAGTTATTATTCTTCCTTTGATGTGAGCCTTGTGATGCATGTATCATCCTCCCTTTCTTCAAAAAGATTCGACCTCAAATCTGAAACATTAGAGGGAGCAACATTAGAATCGTTTAATGATTCATTCACATTATACTTACCGAATAGATATGCTTTGAATCTTCGAGACTTTGTTCTTTTAATAGGTTCGAGTAGAAACATTAGTCCAAAGAAGCATGTATTATGGACTCTGGTGCATGTATCATTCCCCCACTCCTCAAAAGGATTCATCCTCGAATCTGAAAATCCAAGAGAAAGAGACTTAGATGTATTGAAAGGAAAACTTGTGAAACATTTACCAGGATCAATGTGATGTGTCTTTATGCGTTTCAGTCAAGGTTTCTTCTTTGTAAGAACTGATTTCTTGTAGTCTTTAAATCCTTTTTTGCATACAAGTCTTTTAATCTGATGTTTAGGTTGAAATTCAACATGGTGTCGACCACTGTTTTCTTTCTATATGATTGCTTCAGATAATTTCTCCATGGTTTTATTCGTGTGTGGAGAGAATGAGTGTTTAAAAACCATGGCAACTGGTTTGTTAAAGTAATCCCTTAAGTCTCCTAAGTGTGGTTCATAAATTAATAATTCTTGACAGGAGATTTATAGATTGTATAACCTGTTTAGTTGGCAAGGAAACTTATATACAAGATAAAACTCATTAAAAGCACTTTTAAAAGTATGTGTAGAAATATCAGAAATATTCGAGTTATCGTGATATACATCTTTTATATGTTCAATTCTTGGAATAGTAGCATGCTTAAGAGTAAACCTTCGTGGTTGTGCATCGTCTAATGTGTTTTACTTACCTCGGTCAGCTACACACTTAAAGGAGTTGTGTTTACTATGGATTACAACTTCACGAGCCTTACCTTGTAAGAAGGAGAAGAAGTATGTTACAATGTCATTAAAATGAGTAATAAAATACTTACCTTTGGACTCCCATAAATCGTGAATCTTCATTGATATGGCATAGTGATTAGGGCTTTCAGGTGGTAACCCATCAGGAGGGTCACCTAAATTATTCGACAACTCTTGGCTATGGAAGATGGTGTGGGCCAGTCTCGTGTTGCTTTTACTATTTCATGATTTACATGGATTTCCTGTGCATGAACTATAAAGCCTGTAGAGTTTTTCAAATCATGTTTCGTCATTAAGATGGCATCACAACTAAGGCTTTCCTGGATGTAGCCTTTTTGTAACAAATCTAACTCTTTGGTTTCTTCGAGATTGTATGTTTGACGAGGTATGATGGAACCTTGAATTAGATTGGTTTGACATTGTTTTCCTCTTTTTAGTGGTAATTCGTTAGGTAGATCACCTAACACTTCTCGAACATCCTGTAAAAGAGATGAAAACACACTAGGCAAATCCTTGTTAATGTTAGAAATCGAAACAATTGATTCCCTAAAGCGAATAAGGATGCAAGGCTGTTTGTAAAGAAGGTTCTCTCTCAATTCTTTTGTTCTCACACATAGATTTTGAGTAACTATTTTCTTCTCACATTTAGGTTCACTCACCTCCCATGGGTCATTATTCTTTTGGCTTTTATAACTAGTGACCTCTTTTGCTTTTGCCTGTTTCTCAACTTTTTCTTTTTTTGCTTTCTCTACCTCCTCACAAATTATCATTTAATCTTTAGGGACTGAAAGTGTGTCATTCTTTGCTGGTCGTTCTTTCTCCCTGTCATGTTTGTCATCTCTAGGCTTTTTTAGAGAAAATGGAGTAGAAGATGAGTAAGTATTTGAAGGATTAACTTGGTAAGAGGATGAAGTACATTGGTAATGTTCACTGAATCGAGATCTGCTTTGGATTTGTGTTTCGATTGTCATTGCTTTCTTTAGTGCGTCTTCAAGGTTTTCATACCCTTGTAGATCAAGAAGATCAATGATGTTTGAGTTTAAGCCGACGATGAATCTTGACACGATGACCTCTTCTTTTTCAGTTATGTTATCCCTATTGAGTAAGGACTGCATCTCCTTATAGTACTCTTCAACTGAACTTCTACATTGTCGAAGTCGGTCTAGTCATAGTTTAACTTCTCGTGTATAATGTGTCGTTAGGAATCACTTCCTCATGGTTTGTTTGAGGTCGGTCCAAGAAGTAATTGTTGGAATTTGGAAGTTCTGGATCTTTTTCCTTGTTTACATCCACCAAGTTCGAGCATATCCTTCAAATTGTGTGGTGATGAGGTGAACTTGTTTAGCTTGGGGGAAGTCATGTTATGCGAACATGAGATTAACTTTTCCTTCTCATTCGATGTACCTGTCTGGATCATTGTCTCCTTTGAAAGACAGGATCGTGAACTTTAGTTTTGCAAAGAGTTTGGGTGCTTTAAAACGTGGTTGTTCTCGCCCGGGTACCAAAAGTTCAGCATTGTTTGGTCTTGGATTCTGGTTTGGTAGATCTAGTTGTGGTTTTTGTCGTTCTCTCACGATTTCATCAAATCTTTCAACTTGAGTCGTGAGTCGGGTAAGTTTGACTAAGATAGCCGTAAGTGTCTTGTTGTTATTGTCGCCAATCCTGAAATCATAACACTAAAATAAAAGGAAGAAAATTCAACAAAGCAAGAAACCTCACAAGTCACTCCAAGAAAGTAACACAACGAGAGGCAAGTAAGCCGATCTTGTACTATTTAAAACTCACTTTACCAAGTAGTCTTCCACAGTTCGTATCGGAGTTTGATTACTAGCAAAGGCGCTAAGAAAAAACATAAAAGTTGTAAGAGGCCAAACAAGGGTTAGACTACAAGAGAACGAGAATGCAAAGAAGGAAGAAGTATGCAAACTCTTTAGTCCTACTAACACAAGATAGATAATGTGTTAGATAATGCACAAGAACAATAAAAAGAAAAAAAAAGAACTTAAAGCACTAAGAGTCAAAGAAAAAAAAGAACCAACCCAGAAACCTGGAAAACGCTGGATCAACTTGAGAAACATTTTTGAGGGGGTTACCGGTGTCCAAATATTTTGGGAAAATTATTGAATGTCTTTCGATACGTCAGGAAACCACCTTTAAAATTTCAGAACCAAATACTTTCAGTAGTATCCAGTGGACTCTGTTGAACGGTGAGTCCTCAAACAATCTATTTTTCTTGATCACTTTGTTCAAAGGTGTTCTTGATCTCCAAATATTCTGATTTTTTGTGAAAATGATCTTCAATATATGAAGTTGTAATCTAGAAATTTTCACCACGAAATTCCTTCTGAAACGATGAATCTTTTCTGGACTAGCTGCGTTGAGATACTTTGACGGTTTTGTGTGCAAGTACAAGAAAGATTGCTTGTTTCTTTCCAAGAATCGGCCCAAATATGATACCAATTGATAGGGAAGCGGTGGCGGATTGATGAACGTTGCTCTTGTTTAAGAATCAAACCTAGAAAATATCTAGACTCGATGAAGAACAATAAAGGATGAATGGGGAAGGTGGCAGTAATAGATAGGGTTCTTTAGGGTTTCTTTTTGGTGCTAGAAACAAGATAAAAAATAAGATTAAAACAAGATAAAGAAAAGATAAAGGAATTGCAAATAAAATAAGATAACCAAGAAATCAAAAGATCTCCCTTATGAAGGTGAACAGTAAAGATGATGATGGTGAGGATGGATTTATGGAAAATAGATGGATAAGTGTCCTATCGAGCCCTCCTAGTCGTAATGAAAAGACAAACACGAATAATATGGCTCTAACCAACCCTCCTAGTCGAGATGAAAAGGCAAATTGGAGTGTGAAGATTAATCTCCCTCACAAGAACTTGAAAGAACTCAAGGAGAATAAGCTTCGAAGGCACAAGGCAATCAGCACTTACAAAAATGAACTCTCGTTGTATTATTAATCAAAGAAATCTTGAATTATAAAGTTTAATGAAGCCTCCTTTATATAGGGGCTGAGTTTTAAAGGTCCTAAATAACTAATGAATAAAATAATAATAAACTAAACATATCTTAACTCTAATTCCTAATAAAATAATAATAACTAAAGATAATATTTTAACCCACCCTTAATTCATAATAAAATAATAAATCTAATCCTAAATGATAATGCATCATCCTATATTAAGTTATATTACAAATAATCAATAAAAATATTAAAAATTCGTAATATTTACAAAATCTCGTATTAATCCCGTATAGGATTTTCTGCATGCACCGTCTTCAGTAAAATAGCCATGTATTGAGTTCCCGATATCGGATTGATGCAATTCAAGAACCGTTGGAAAGATAAGAGACATACGGTCGTATATCCATAAGACATATTGACTAAATAAGATCAGGATCCCATTAAAAAAGTCATCGTAAGTCTGCTTCTGTTCTGATCTTCTTTTCCAATGCTTGGACGAGTGGATCATTTCGAAGAATTATTACTTCTTCCTTTGATGTGAGCCTTGTGATGCATGTATCATTTGTTGGTACCAAATAAAGATGGAACTTGGAGAATGTGCTTGGATTGTAGGGCTGTGAACCAGATCACTATCAAATATAGACACCCTATACCTCGATTGGATGACATGCTTGATGAACTCAGTGGAGCCAACATTTTCTCCAAAATTGACTTGAAAAGTGGCTACCATCATATTAGAATGAAAGAAGGTGATGAGTGGAAAACTGTATTCAAGACTAAACAAGGTTTGTATGAATGGTTAGTCTTGCCTTTTGGCTTAACTAATGCCCCTAGTACCTTTATGCGTTTGATGAACCATGTCCTTCATCCTTACATTGGTAAGTTTTGTGTTGTTTATTTTGATGACATTTTGATATACAGTAAGTCTTTGAAAGAGCATGCTGAACATTTACATTCCATTCTTAGCACTTTGAGAGAAGAGCACTTATATGCTAATCTCAAGAAGTGTGCTTTTTTTACTAATCAAGTTACTTTCTTAGGCTTCATTGTAAGTTCACAAGGGTTATCAGTGGATCCAGAAAAGATTAAGGAAATAAAAGAATGGCCAAAGCCGGTCAATGTCAGTCAAGTCCGGAGTTTCCATAGATTAGCCAATTTTTATAGAAGGTTTGTACCAAATTTCAGTTCTATTGCCGCCCCCTTAATAGGGATCATTAAGAAGAATTCGAACTTCTCTTGGGGCAAAGAACAAGATGGAGCATTCAACGAACTCAAGGGTTATTTAACAAAGGCTCCTCTATTAGCCTTTCCAAACTTTGAGAAAACATTTGAAGTTGAATGTGATGCCTCTGGAATTGGGATTATTGTTGTTTTAAGTCAAGAAGGAAAGCTCATTGCTACTTTAGTGAAAAACTAAATGGTGCAACTTTGAACTATCCAACATATGACAAAGAAATGTACGCACTCATTTGAACCTTGGAGACTTGGCAGCACTACTTATTACCAAAAGAATTTGTGATACACACTGACCATGAGGGATTAAAGCATATCAAAGGACACCTCAAACTCAACCAGAGACATGCCAAATGGGTCGAATAACTTGAGTTTTTTCCTTATGTCATACACTATAAGAAAGGAAAGGACAATATCGTGGCAGATGCTCTTTCACGCAGGTATGTCTTACTTAACACTTTGGATTCCAAACTTCTTGGTTTTTCATTAATTAAGGATCATTATGCTACTAATTTGGACTTTGGAGAAAGGTATAAGTTATGTGAAATAGGTGCTCATGACAAATATTATCAGCATGATGGATATCTTTTCAAAGAAGGACGACTATGTATTCCACAAGGTTCCATAATAGAAGTTCTAACCAAAGAAGCGCATGAAGGAGGACTTATGGGACACTTTGCTGTTGAAAAGAAACTTAGCATTTTGAAAGAACACCTCTTTTGGCCAAAGATGAAAAGGTATGTTGAAAAGGTATGTGAAAGGTGTTTAGTATGTAAAACGGCAAAATCAAGAGTCTTGCCTCATGGATTATACATGCCTTTGCCGATACCAACCATGCCATGGATAGATATCTCAATGGACTTTGTTTTGGGATTACCAAAAACAAAGAATTGAAAGGATTCAATATTTGTGGTGGTTGATCGATTCTCCAAAATGGCTCACTTTATACCATGTCACAAGACCGATGATGCTATTCATATTGTTAACTTATTCTTCCGAGAAGTGGTAAGGTTACATGGACTTCCTCGGATAATTATATCGGATAGAGATGTTAAATTCGTAAGCCATTTTTGGAGAACTTTGTGGAGTAAAATTGGCACAAAACTACTATTCTCTACTACATGCCATCCTCAAATAGATGGACAAATTGAAGTAGTTAATAGAGTTTTATCAACACTACTAATATCCATCATCAAGAAGAACATCAATATTTGGGAAGAATTCCTACCACATGTGGAGTTTGCATACAACCGAACCATCCACTCAGTAACCAAATATTCTCCATTTGAGGTAGTGTATGGTTTCAATCCTTTAATTCCTTTAGACTTACTTCCTTTACCTTTTGATCAAATAGTGAACAAAGATGGAAAGAACAAAGCAGAATTTGTTAAAAGACTCCATCAACAAGTTAAGGACAATATTGAAAGGAGAACGAGCCAATATGAACAGCAAGCAAACAAAGGAAGGAAGAAGGTAACTTTGATGTGGGAGATTGGGTTTGGGTACACTTTAGGAAGGAAAGATTCCCAAACCTAAGGAAGTCTAAATTATTACCCCGAATAGAAGGCCCATTTCAGATTATGGAAAAGATCAACAATAATGCCTATAAACTAGAGTTGCCTTGTGAGTTTGGTGGTGTTAGTGCTTCATTCAACATCACAGACTTATCACTCTTTGAGGATGGACACGATTTGGGGACAAATCGCTTAAAAAAAGGGGGGATGATATGGTTACACCCACCCCAGATCCGGAAGTAATGCCATAATGGCCCATTAATAGGTCAAGGGCCAAACAATTCAGGGAAGTTCTCCTAACTAAGTGTCTTGAAGCTTTTGATTCATTTGATAACTTAACACCCTCGTATGTTATGTTATATAATGTTTTAATAGTTAAAGAATAACTTAGTATGAACACAGCATGCACATTGATATTTAAGCATGTTAGGATAGTCTTATAATCATATTAAGCATGATTATCATATATACATCAGGGAAACATCATTATAAATCATTTCATTAGTTCATATGCATTCATATTAGCTCTTAAGCTTAATGCATTATCTTACACATATTTTTGAGATGATATAATTAGCTCATGACTTTCAAACATAGCTCACATTACCATAATCATACATGGTTAGCTCATATCAGCTCAATATCATGGACTTACTTTTGTTTCCTTGCACATGTAGGTACATTGGAGTGTGATGCACGTTGAGGTAGCTTGGTGGATAATTTGGACGTCATATACAACTCACAAATAGATCATAAAGTACATGGAAGCTCAAGAAACACTAAGGAAAGCTCGATTCAGCTGGAGGAGCTTAAGGCGAGCTAAACTCAGCTAGTTGGACTATTTGTAGCTGAGTTGCCAAAAGTGATATCAATGGTAGATGAATGTAGCTGAATATGTTATTATGGAGCTTACAAGGACTCGGCTTGAAAGCTTTTTCACATACAACCCATGCTTGCTAGCTAGCTCTACACTCAAGCTAGCTTGGAAGGAGACACATGCACGCCAAAGATGGAGCACATGACCAGCCATCATTCCATGCACAAGGCTGCACTACAAGGTTCCCTAGAATACCCATGTGCGTGCCATATGACTTGCCCTCATGTGCCTTGGATGTGATATCATTTAGGCGTCAAGTTGAAGAGCCCTCTCCCTATTCGACCAAGCATCATCTCCAATCCAATTTGGTGCCAACATGAAAGTACACAAGAGCTATTCGGCCAAGGGTTATTATATTCCATGTAAACTGAACCATCATCTCTATTTTGTAATTAAATTATGACTCTATAGGAAGGCACAAGGCTGGCCGAATCCTTTTGTAATCATTTGGCCATGCCTCTCCATTTCCTATAAATAGGAAAGCATATATCATTTGTATTCAGACCTTTTTGATTAATATAAGTGAGATTATTCTCTTCCTTAAGTCCTGGTGACTTTTATCGACTTATCAAGTATTTTATACTTGTGGCGTCAACCCCATTTTCCCCTTGATACTTCTGGTTCCTAGTTCTTATAACTAGTGGGTTAAAGTAGTTAATACCACCCCCTAAAGAAGCAATATAAAGTCTGGGTCTTTTCTCTCTATAGCATTTGTTCTTCTTTCACTATTCTTTAAGATACTATCCTCACAACCATCCCTTGGTTTCATCAGCCATAACCCATGGCCATATCAATCATCTTCTGCTTCCATCTCTCATTTAAACAGCCCACCTATTCACCCATAGGTTTATCACCCTTAACCATCTCTTTTTGAGCCATTCACTTGTGCAGGTTGTTTTGCTTCCTTCCTAGATCCACAATGAATTGAAGAGGTACAAGTGCCTTACATCAGATTATGTTCATATTATTTGCTTTATATCTCATTTTCTATGATATTGACATATTCATTTATATAATTTATATATATTGATACATGCATCGCAAGGCTCACATCAAAGGAAGAAGTAATAACTCTTCCAAATGATCCACTCGTCCAAGCCTTGGAAAAGAAGATCAGAACATTAGCAGACTTGCGATAACTTTTTGAATGGGATCCTGACCTTATTTGGTCAACATGTCTTCTGGATGTACAACTTTCTATCTCTTATCTTTCCAACGGTTATTTAATCGCATCAATATGATATCGGGAACTCAAGATACGTTCATTTTAGTGAAGATAACACATGCAAAAATTCCTATACGAGATTAATAGGTGATTTTGTAAATATTACGAATTTTCAATATTTATATTAATTATTTGTGATATAATTTAATATAAGGATGATGCATTATCTTTTACAATTAGATTTATTATTTTATTAGGAATTAAGGTTGAGATAAAACATTAATTTTAGTTATTATTATTTTATTAGAAATTAGAGTTAAGACATATTTACTTTGTTATTATTTTATTCATTAGTTATTTAGGACCTTTAGAACTAAGTCCCTATATAAATGAGGCTATATTCAACTTTGTAAAACATATTTCTTTGATTAATACTACAACGAGAGTTCATTTTTGCAAGTGTTGATTGCCTTGTGCCTTCGAAGCTTCTTCTGCAGGAGTTCTTTCAAGTTCTTGTGAGGGAGATTAATCTTCACACTCCAATTTGTCTTTTCATATCAACTAAGAGAGTTGTTTAGAGCCATATTATCATGTTTACCTTTTCATTACAACTAGGAGGGTGCAATAGGAAACTTTATTTTCAATTTATTTATCTTTTGTTTATCTTGTTCTAATCTTGTTTCTTACCTTGTTTCCATCACTTAAAAGAATCTCTAAAAGACCCTAGTTGCTACCACCACCTTCCCGTATTCATCCCCCTTGTTCTTCATCGAGTCTAGAGCTTTCTAGGTTTTATTCTTCAACAAGAGCAACGTTCAATAACCTGCCACTGCTTCCCTATCATCTATGGATATAATGATAGTTTTACTTTCATTATAATATGAAAGCTAAGCTATTATTATAACCTATAGTCCACTATTTTATATTATATACTTATTTTTTCATTTTACTTAACTTATGTTATGTGTTCTTTGTGAAGGAATATTCAGCCACATCTAAGGGAGTTGAAACAAGCTAGCAAATAAAGTCCAAAGCTATGGGAACTTATCTAGGGCAACTCCAGGGAAGCTAATGAACAATTTTAGGAAAAGTTGTCAGTTGCACTTTGAGCTCATAGCTAGAATAAGTTAGACTTTTGAGCTAGCTAGGCAACTCAAATCAGCTAGGAAGATGCACGAATATCATCCTTCACCAATGGACTTTAATTCTATGAAAAGTCATTTTTCTACAGTTCACGTCTTTTCGTGAAGAGGTTCCATTCCGAGGCATTACTTTTCACCAAGAGTTGCCAAATGTTTCTGATACGATCCAAACTAGCTCCAACTTTCTCCATGACTTGAACACACCATGGATGTTCTTCAAATCTGTTTCTAAGGGAGTTCTTCATTACCCTATCTTATACTATATCATTTATACATTATATTCTATCATAAGCATGCATTCATATGTTAGTATAAATTATCATATTATTATTTCCATCCTATGCTTATTTGATCATGTTTTGCATATTATTCAAATATATGCTATGATTACATATCATTTCTTAGGATATTATTATTACATGTTTCCATTTATCATTTATGAATACCATGTTATATGATATTCATGCATACAACATATACCCATATCTTTATGATTGATACACAATGTTATAAGCATGTTAGGATAGTCTTAAAATCATATTAAGCATGATTATCATATTTACATCAAGGCAGCATCATTATAAATCATTTTATTAGTTCATATGCAGCTCACAAATAGCTCACATGGAATATGGTAGCTCGTGGAACATTAAGGAAAGCTCAACTTAGTTGGAGGAGCTAGCATGTAGTTGAACTTAGCTAGAGGAGAGTTTTGGACCAAAGTGCTGA
Source organism: Hibiscus syriacus (assembly GCF_006381635.1). NCBI lineage: Eukaryota > Viridiplantae > Streptophyta > Magnoliopsida > Malvales > Malvaceae > Hibiscus > Hibiscus syriacus. The sequence continues at coordinate 689,701 of NW_024063010.1, forward strand.
AAAGTGGACTAAAGGTAGTTGGAAGTAGCTGGGAGAGTAGCTGAGGAGCTGAGAAGACCAAAGCTAACTAGCTTGAGTTTATCAAGCTATAACTCACTTAGTTAGCTACCAAGACACTCATCTAGCTTACCTTGAAGCTAGTTCATCTATAGGCTACCCAATGGATGCCATGTCATCTAGATACAAGTTGGAAGCTAATTCACGCCTAGTTGTTACCTATCTTCATTCCATGGACTTCAAGACTTCATCCTATGGTTGCAAACTCATGTGCATTCATCAAAAATCACTTTCCTCTTCATTCATCTGCATTCAAATAACTTCCATGTCGGCTATCATGTGCATTCATGTAGGCTGCCATGTGCATCATTCAAGCATGTGCACTTCATGTGACATCAAATTGGCGCCAAAACACCAAGGGATGCTTCCTATTCGGCCAAAGACATTTTCCTCTTCATTTTGGCGCCCAAATAACTTCCAAATGCATTCAAATCATCCTTAGGGCCGAACCAACACATAACCATTCGGCCAAGAGCATGTATCTTCATTTAAATCATGTATTTTCATAAAAAATCATGTCATTTTTGGAAGGTACAAGGGTTGGCCGAACCAACATGTACCTATTTGGCCAAGTCCCTTCAAAAACTATAAATAGGCTTTCCTATTTCATTTGTAATCAGACCTTTTGTTTAATTAAAGTTAGATTATTCTCTTCCTTAAGTCCTGGTGACTTTTATCGATTTATCAAGTATAATTTATACTTGTGGCGTCAACCCCTTCTCTTTTCACCTTGATACTTCTGGTTCCTAGTTCTTTATAACTAGTGGGTCAAAGTACTTCATACCACCCCTTAAAGAAGCAATATAAAGTATGGGTCTTTGTTCTATATAACATTGGTTCATCTTTGTGTCTTCTTTAAGATACTATCCTCACAACCATTCATTTGTTTCATAAACCATAACCATAGCCATATCAACCATTTTCTGCTTCCATCTCTCAATTAAACAGCCCACCTAATCACCATACGTTTACCACCCTTAACCATTTTATTTTGACCCATTCACTTTGCAGGTTGTTTTACTTCCTTCCTAGATCCACAATCAATTTGTTAAGGCATCAGAAGAGCCTTACATCAAGCAGTAATCAGATCTTTGGTGGAAGAAGCAATGTGCAACAACAACAAAAAGAAAATTACAAAAAAAGAAGTGGAAGTGAAGTGCAAAGTCAAAGAAATCAAGAAAAATCAGAAAACAAATTGAAGCACTCCAAAAGAAGAAATTTCCAGCACTCAAAAAGAAGAAAAGAAAAGAAAAGAAAGAAATAAAGTTGAAGCACTCATCAATAATTCTCATCACCAAGCCATTCAAGTAAGCCTTTAAAATTGATTGTGGTGATAGAAGGTTGTGAAGTGACTTGTGTAAGTAACCGCTTTTGTTCTCTTCTTTCTATTTTCTAAGCCACCCTTTCAATTATATTTTGCTTTCGATTCCTACTAACTATTTTGCAACCGACGCCAAACAAGTAGAAATTTATTTGATACAGTCTTGAGTAAAGTTCTCTAGAACTTGAGACAAGAGAATCGAGTGGAAAAAGTCTTGAGAGTATGTGAGATCAGAAGAGGAAAAGTAAAAGCCATTAAAGTCCCAAGTGAAACACGAGTGCTTGAGTGGAGTGACATCACAATATTTTCCTTGGAGTGACTCGTGAGACTTTGTGAGAGTATATTCTGGTAAGGTCCTACACACATTTCGTTTTTCCTTATTTGCTAACATGTCTCTTCCATCCAACATATTTGTAGTCAAAAGGACTTTGAACATTGAAAGTCAAGAAGATGAACAGAGACAAAATATATTCCATACAAAATGTCACGTGGGAGATAAAGTTTGTGTGGTGATCAATGATGGAGTAAGTTGTACAAACATAGCAAGTACTCACATAGTGGAAAAGTTGGGTCTAAAGACTTCCAAGCATCCTCATCCTTATAAACTTCAGTGGCTCAATGATGTGGGGGAAGCCAAGGTAACCAAACAAGTTATTGTTCCTTTTTCAATTGGAAGATACAATGATGAAGTCCTTTGTGACGTGGTGCCCATGAGTGCAAGTCACATTATATTAGGACGTCCTTGGTAGTTTGACAAGAAGGCTACCCATGATGGATTTTCTAACAAGTACTCTTTCCAACATCAAGGAAAGAAAATCATATTGACGCCTATGCTTCCAAATCAAGTCCATGAATGTCAGGTTACCCTCAAATCACGTATAGAGGAATGGGAGAAAGCTAAAGCCATTAAGAAAGTTGAAAGAGAATTTGTGCATGAGAAAAGAGTGTAGAGAGTTGAAAATGAACAAAATGAAAGGATTGAATATGGGAGCAAAGAGGAAAAGGAAAATGAGGGTGGAGAACATATTTTATCTAATCCTACTCCTATTATTTCTTTTGATGTGCAGGACAATCCAATAGGCATGTCCCTTCAAGTTGAAGATTCAAGAAACATGCCTTTTGAAGAATCAATAGACGTGACTTTTGGTGATGCACAAGATATGTCCTTTGACATTTCAAATGATGTACCTCTTGAAATTCAAAAGAATGAGCCAATTGGAGTACCAAGAGTTGAGATCATTCAAACTCCAAGTACATTACACATATTGAAGAGAATTCAACTACCAATGGAGTTTTTCATCATTAAGAAACCAATGCCCATTAAACATCCACCCTGGTTTTCTATTTCCATTCATCTTGTTAATAATTTTTCATTTACTAACTTTGATTTATTTTGCAGCAACTTGTTTCATCCTTATGGTGAAGAAAACATACCAACCCTCAAGCTAATATTTTGGAGAGGCACAATGGTGAAAGGACATGATGATTTAAATCAGCCCCAAGGAGTCATTCAAAGAACACTTATCTTCACCAAGCGACGTGATGACTCCAACCAAGAGACAAAGGGGTGGCGAAAAACTAATAGGAAAGCGGTGGCGGATTAATGAACGTTGCTCTTGTTGAAGAATCAAACCTAGAAAATATCTAGACTCGATGAAGAACAAAGGGGATGAATATGGGAAGGTGGTGGCAGCAACTAGGGTCTTTTAGAGTTTCTTTTAAGTGCTGGAAAGAAGGTAAGAAACAAGGTTTGAACAAGATAAACAAAAGATAAAGAACATAAAAATAAAATAAGATAATAAAGAAATCAAAAGATCTCCCTTATGAAGGTGAACGATAAAGATGATGATGGTGAGGATGGATTTGTGGAAAATCGATGGATAAGTGTCCTATCGAGCCCTCCTAGTCGCAATGAAAAGGAAAACATGATAATATGGCTCTAACCAACCCTCCTAGTCACGATGAAAAGGAAAATTGGAGTGTGAAGATTAATCTCCCTCACAAGAACTTGAAAGAACTCAAGGAGAATAAGCTTCGAAGGCACAAGGCAATCAACACTTGCAAAAATGAACTCTCGTTGTATTATTAATCAAAGAAATCTTGAATTTTAAAGTTTAATGAAGCCTCCTTTATATAGGGGCTGAGTTCTAAAGGTCCTAAATAACTAATGAATAAAATAGTAATAAACTAAACATATCTTAACTCGAATTCCAAATAAAATAATAATAACTAAAGATAATATTTTTAACCCAACGTTAATTCCTAATAAAATAATAAATCTAATCCTAAAAGATAATGCATCATCCTATATTAAGTTATATTACAAATAATCAATAAAAATATTGAAAATTCGTAATATTTACAAAATCCCGTATTAATCTCGTGTAGGATTTTCTGCATGCACCGTCTTCAGTAAAATAGCCATATCTTGAGTTCCCGATATCGGATTGATCTGATTCAAGAATCGTTGGAAAGATAAGAGACAGAAGGTTGTATCTCAAGAAGACATCTTGACTAAATAAGATCAGTATACCATTCAAAAAGTCGTCCTAAGTCTGCTTCTGTTCTGATCTTCTTTTCCAATGCTTGGACGAGTGGATCATTTGGAAGAGTTATTACTTCTTCCTTTGATGTGATCCTTGTGATGCATGTATAAAAAACATAAGGATTAAATCCTTCCTACATCAAGAAGGTCTTCAATGAGAAACTACTTTGATTTGAGGACAAATCGCCTAAAAGAAGGGGTGGATGATACGATCCAAACTAGCTCCAACTTTCTCCATGACTTGAACACACCATGGATGTTCTTCAAATCTGTTTCTAAGGGAGTTCTTCATTACCCTATCTTATACTATATCATTTATACATTCTATTCTATCATAAGAATGCATTCACATGTTAGTATAAATTATCATATTATTATTTCCATCCTATGCTTATTTGATCATGTTTTTAATATTATTCAAAAATATGCTATGATTACATATCATTTCTTAGGATATTATTATTACGTGTTTCCATTTATCATTTATGAATACCATGTTATATGATATTCATGCATACAACATATACCCATATCTTTATGATTGATACACAATGTTATAATCATGTTAGGATAGTCTTATAATCATATTAAGCATGATTATCATATATACATCAAGGCACATCATTATAAATCATTTCATTAGTTCATATGCATTCATATTAGCTATTAAGCTTCATGCATTATCTTACACATATTTTGAGATGATATAATTAGCTCATGACCTTCAAACATAGCTCACATCACCATAATCATACATGACAGCAAGGTATTTAGCTCATAACAGCTCAATGCCATGGACTTACCTTGTTTCCTTGCACATGTAGGTACATTGGATCATGGAACACGTTGGGGTAGCTTGGTGGATTATTTGGACATCAAATGCAGCTCACAAATAGCTCACATGGAATATGGAAGCTCATGTAACACTAAGGAAAGCTCAACTCAGCTGGAGGAGCTAGCATGTAGCTGAACTTAGATAGAGGAGTGTTTTGGACCAAAGTACTGAAAAGTAGACTAAAGGTAGCTGGAAGTAGCTGGGAGAGTAGCTGAGGAGCTGAGAAGACCAAAGCTAACTAGCTTGAGTTTATTAAGCTATAACTCACCTAGTTAGCTACCCAGACACTCATCTAGCTTACCTTGAAGCTAGTTCATCTCTAGGCTGCCCAATGGATGCCATGTCATCTAGATACACGTTGGAAGCTAATTCACGCCTAGTTGTTACCTATCTTCATTCCATGGACTTCAAGACATCATCCTATGGTTGCAACCTCATCAAAGTATAGCAAGAAGACCCATGTGCATTCATGTAGGCTACCATGTGCATCATTCAAGCATGTGCACTTCATGTGACATCAAATTGGCGCCAAAACACCAAGGGATGCTTCCTATTCGGCCAAAGACTCTTTCCTCTTTCTTTTTGGTGCCCAAATAACTTCCAAATGCATTCAAATCATCCTTAGGGCCGAACCAACACATAACCATTCGGCCAAGAGCATGTATTTTCATTAAAGTCTTATTTTTTCATTAAAAATCATGTCATTTTAGGAAGGTACATGGGCTGGCCGAACCAACATGTACCTATTCGGCCAAGTCCCTTCAAAAACTATAAATAGGCTTTCCTATTTCATTTGTAATCAGACATTTTGTTTAATTAAAGTGAGATTATTCTCTTCCTTAAGTCTTGGAGACTTTTATCGACTTATCAAGTATAATTTATACTTGTGGCTTCAACCCCTTCTCTTTTCACCTTGATACTTCTGGTTCCTAGTTCTTTATAACTAGTGGGTCAAAGTACTTCATACCACCCCTTAAAGAAGCAATATAAAGTCTGGGTTTTTGCTCTATATAACATTGGTTCTTCTTTGAGTATTCTTTAAGATACTATCCTCACAACCATTCCTTTGTTTCATAAACCATAACCATAGCTATATCAACCATCTTCCGCTTCCATCTCTCAATTAAACAGCCCACCTAATCACCCATATGTTTACCACCCTTAACTATTATGTTTTGAGCCATTCACTTTGCAGGTTGTTTTGCTTCCTTCCTAGATCCACAATCAATTTGTTAAGGCATTAGAAGAGCCTTACATCAGTTTCCTCAAGTTATAAGTCATCTATTGCTATCTCACTTCCAGCTCATTAACCCTAGAACATGCCTTTTTATGAAAGGTTACTTTCCAAACATTGTGTCCTTTCATGAAGGTTGTTGTCCATGGAGAGTCATTATCAAAGGGGTGCACGTTGGTGAAGAGATTTTAGCCAAATGAGGTCTAAATCATGAAGAGATTAGGAAGACCATCATGACTATTCAGCCATACACATGAAGCGTGCCTTGCACGTGCTTGAGTTTGGCAGCAAGATGAACAAACACAAGACTATTTGGCCAAGAACGCATCCATCCATCCTAGCCTAATCAACACCTCCTTTATGAAGAGTTAGCCAAACCAACATGATGCCAAAGGACCTATACATCCATCTAATTAATAATGTACTTTTCATAAAGAGTTGTACATTGGCTGAAACATCACCTAACAATTCGGCCAAAGCCTTTCATTTCCTATAAATAGGAAAGCCTTTCATCACTTAATCAAAATTATCTTTATGAGTTTATCTTTTTTCCAAGTTCTTTTTAGAACTATATCAATTAAGATAGTATATTTTATACTTGTGGCATAACTTCTATCCACCTTGATACTTCAAATTCCTACATTTATGTCTAGAGCATTTAAGTCACTTTCTACAACCCCTCAAGCAAGTTTATAAAGATCGGGGTTGTTCTTTATATAATAGCTTCTTCTTTGGTGAGTTTGATATACTATCTCCATCACCATCACCATTGTCGTCCAACATCTCCAACACCATCTTCCATTGAAGACCACTATCATTAACAACATCTATCTTCTACAAACAACTCTATCCTTATTTCATTTATCTTCTATTTCATTATTATCTTATCTTATATATTACTAATCTTTCTTTAAGCCTATTGATAAATACACGATCGAGACCAATTTTCTCCATAACTTGATTATTCCATGGATGTTCTTCATTGCTACTTCTAAGGGAGTTCTTCTTTACCTTATCTTATATTATATCATTTATACATTCTATTCTATCATAAGCATGCATTCACATGCTAGTATAAATTATCATATCATTTTGTGAAAGGTTATTTTTTCTCAAATCGGGCCTTTTCCCTAATAGGTTCCTTTTTCGGGTCATGCCTTTTCACGAGGAGCTGCCAAGTGAATCAACATATACAGGAGCATCAACGACCAGTTCATCATCAGCTCATTCACCTTGTAACATTCCTTTTCATAAAGAGGTGCCATCCAAGCATCATGGCATTTCATGAAAAGTACTGCGATGGAAGGCCACCATTGAAGGGAGGTGTGTATCGGTGATGTTATTTCGACTAAAAGTTCCTAAATCATGAAGAGACACGAAGCGAGCAACGTAACCATTCGTCAACACAAGAGCATGGATGGAACATACATGGATTTGGCTCTAAACATGAGAATACATCTTTATTCAATTCATCATGTACTTTCATTTAAAGAGTCATGTATCTTCATAAGGGTGCATGCATTAGCCGAAGATACATGTGATGGTTCGGCCATGCCCCTTGGTTTCTTATATATATAGCCAAGTCATTTGGAATTTGTAATGATATCATTTTTCATATATTAATCGAACCTTTGCGAGTTTATCTCTCTTCAAGTTCTTGATTGAGCTTTATCAACTTATCAAGCTTTGCTTGTGGCGTCACCCTTCTTCTTTCCATAGATACTTGTGCATTATAGTTGTCATATAACTAGAGGGGCCAAGTCCGATTCTACCATCCCTTAAAGAAGCAAGTCTGGGTCTATGTTTTTTAACATAGGTTCCTCTTTAAGCCTTCTTTAAGATACTACCATCACTATTTTTTTTCTCCTTCACCACAACTATCATCATAAAAAACAACTCATCCATCCATTCTTTCTTTATACTTTCATATTTCTAGCCCACCTAATAACCATTACATCTACTTACCTTATAACCCTCTTTTTGAGCCTATCTTGCATTACAGGTTCCTTGCTTCCTTCCTAGATCCAACAATCGAGTTATTTCCATCTTCATCATCAACAAGGCATGCCACATCTTATATCACCTTTCTTTGTTGCAACCATACTTCAATTTGAGGGTAACACTTGTTGTCATTCCTAGATCAGACACACAATAAGGCTATCTATTCCCTTCATCATTAAAGAGTGTGGATAGGCTTACATCAAGATAGGCCTTTTCAGATTGTGGGAAAGATGAAAGATAACGCCTATAAGTTAGACCTTCCAAGATATTATAGGGTAAGTTATTCTTTCAATGTATATGACCTTTCTTTATATGAGGACAATGACGATTTGAGGGAAATAACCTAAAAGAAGGGGGATGATAGAAGCACACCCAAGAAGATCTAGAAGTCTTGTTGAAAGATCCCATCACTCTATTCAAGTCCAAACTATTCAGAGAAGTGCTTTATATTCTTTGTATCAATGCCTTTAATTTGTTTGATAAGTTAACAGCCTTGAATGATAAGTTTTACAATATATTACATGTTGAATATTGACATATTATTAGCACTTATCCTTACTTAGCAATTATAATATGATTTGCATATATTTTATAATCATTCATCATGTTTGCATATCAATCATATCATGGCATAAGTGTAGAGGGGTTGACACCACTAGGACTTGGACTCACTATTTATAAAGAGATATGAACCTCAAGTATCAATAGAAAGAGTAAAGGGTTGACGCCATAAGTGTTGCCACTTGATAAGTCGATAAACTCTTCGAGAGACTAAGGTAAAGAGAAATAATCTCACTTCAATATATTGGATGAACAAAGGTTTTTGGATTGTTTACAATTGAAATAGGCAAACCTATTTATATTTGATGAAATGGAACCATGCCAAAAGGTACATAAGCAATCGACCACACTTGTTCCTTTCCATAAAGACACAATTTAATTAAGTACATTAAGAATAAATATAGGTGATGTTTGACCAATGGTGAAGGGAGATGTCTTGGCCGAATAATTTTTGTGTCCATTCATCTTGGCGTCATTCCTTGGTAGTTATGAAGGTTTGGTCGAATGGTGAGATGCCCCTTCAAGTTAGCACCTAAATGAGTGTACATGCAAGGCACACGGCTAGGATATCACAAGGTATGCACATAGAGGCTCCATTGGATCTAAGGTGTAGGCTCGACCATAGGATGATGCATTGAAGTCCTTGGGTAGCCTACAGGTAAGGAAGCTTCAAGGTAAGCTAGGTGAACTATAGCTTGATGAACTCAAGCTAGCTAACTATGGTCTTCTCAGCTCCTCAGCTACTCTCCCATCTGCATCCAGCTACCTTTAGTCCACTTTTAGAAATTTTAGTCTAAATGGCTTCCTCCATTGAGTTTAGCTCCATGAGAGCTCTTCCATCAAAAGTGAGATCCCATTTGATCTCCATGAGCTACCATAGATGTTGTGAGCTATTTGTGAGCTGCCAATGCTTTCCCAAATGCCTCCCAAAGCTACCATAAGACGTGTTCTCTCATTGTGCACCTATATAAATCAAGAATTCAAATAAACATAAGTGAAATGAGCTTGTAGAAAGCTAAATACATGTTGTCACCTATGTATGCTTATCTATGAGCTATGAATGAATGTCATGAGCTAAGGATTTAATGAAAACATGTTGCCATAACATATGAATGATATAAAAACATAACAAATGAATATAAAACATATGCAAAACATATTATAAAGGTAAGTAAAGATGTGTTTTAACACTATGTTAACATTTAGCATGTAACATGTTATAGAACCCATCATATTGACTAAGTTATATGTAATACATATGAAATGATATGAATAATAAATGGATATCTATAATTAAACATAACATGAACATATATGACATATATAACTAAGTAATATGTATGCATGAATAAAGTATGTGAATGCATTAGATCATCAAAGTAAAGAATGAATAAAGTAAGAAAGACTCCTAACTTCCATCATTGAAATGTATGGAAGTATGAAGAAGGTGAATAGGTGTCTGACCATGCGAGTATCAAATGCTCAATCATCCACTACTACTTCCCTATCAATTTGATGTAAGGGTGATGTACCCTTTATGATTATGGATCTAGGAAGGAAGCAAAACAACCTGCAAAGTAAGTGAATAGCTCAAATAGAATGGTTTGGTAGTGATGTAAATTGAAGATGATGGGTTATTTAAATGAATATGGAAATTGTTTAAGGTATGGAAAGGTGAAATCTTATGAAAGAGTAACAATGGTGATGTTATAGTATATTTAGAAAGGCTCCAAGGAGAACCAATGCTAAAGAGTAGAGACTCATCCTCAATATACTTTTTAAAGGGGTGATGAAAAGGACTTGGACCCACTAGATAATAATCTATGAACCACAAGTATCAAATGGAAGAAAGGGATGGACGCCACAAGTATATAATACTTGATAAGTTGATAAAAGTCACAAGGACTTGAGAAAGGAGAGTAATCTCACTTGAATTAATAATCAAATTTGTGTGTTTACAAATGAAATGAAGTAGCCTATTTATAAGGCTTGAAAGGGAATGGTCGAATGGTTACAAGAGGTTTCAGTCAGCCTTGTATTTCTTAAAAAATTCAAAATTTAATTAACTAAATACATGAATAATTAAGATGATGTTTTAGCTGGATTGGAGTGACATATCCCTTGGCCGAATGATGCTTGAAACCGTTCAAATTTGGCGCCTAAATGAAGCAACATATGCCTTGGTCGAATGGTGAGGTCCTTGATGCTTGGCGCGCCTAGAGAGCCTACCTGCCTTGCACATGCCTTGATGGTCATATGAGATGCACATGGTTCTCTCGGAAGCTTATGGTGCAACCCTGGCCATGTGATGAAGCGTTGGTCATATGCAACAGCCTTAGGCGTGACATAGTCTTCATTCATGCTCAGGTGAGTGATACTAGCTAGCTAAGTGAGTAAGGGTTGTTATGTGAGTAAGCTTCCTAGTCGTGGCTTTCTAAGATCCTTAACATTGCTTTCAGCTACCTTTAGCTACCCAAATTGTCATTTTCAGCAAGTTAGCTTCAAATAGTCCATCTAGCTGACTTTATGATATGATCCTGTCCACTAACTTTCTTCATGACATATTCACATCATTGAAGATCCATCAAGCTCAATCTAAAGGAGTTCCATCTTACTTTATCTTATATTTACTCATTTATGCACTATAAATTATTATGAGCATATATTTGATTACTATATTATACTTGAATTATCATAACATGTGCATTCATTAATTATATCCTATGGTTTGCATCATGATTGATATTCATGCATATAATCTATTGTACACATCTTTATATTATATGCTTATTTAATTACTTAACTTATATTTTGTTTCTTTGTGAAGGTACATAGGAAACCACATATTGGGAGCTGATTTAAGCTAGCAATTGAAGTATAAAGCTATGGGATAAAGTCTAGGACAACTCCGGGGATTTATTAGTTGCACTCCGAGCTCATAGCTGACTTGAGATGGACTTTTGAGCTAGCTAGGCTTCTCAATTAAGCTGAAGAGTTGCACCATCATCATCAACATTCATCATTCTTCAAATAAGGCCCAAGTTAAATTTTCACCAATCGTGCCTTTTCTCGAATTGTTTCCATTCCAAGAGGTATCATTTTACAAGGAGTTGTCAAATGACTCACCTAAATGCAACTCACCTATGGCCAGCTCACCTTTAGCTCATTCACATGGCAGTAGCTCAAATCATGAAGGCTTGTGTTCCAAACAAAGTGGCCTTTCATGAAAGTTGTTGTCCATTGAAGTACCATGCCACCTAGATACACGTTGGTGAGGTTTTTACTGCTAAAAGGAGCTTAAAACTTGAAGAGACATAAGGAAGCCTAGAAGACTATATTTGGCCACACTGTAGGAACATGCATAGCACACGCCCAAGCCCTGGTGCCAAGATAAAGCATCACATGATCATTTGACCAAGGGGGTGTGCCTTCATTCCAGCCGAATCATTAAGTACCTTTTTGAAGAGATAGTTGGACTTACATGAAGGCCAATGGACTTGTTCATTCATCTTAATAGTCATACATCTTCATTAAGACATGTACCTTACCGAAAAGGCATGTAATCATTCGACCAACCCTCTCAAATCTTATAAATAGATAGGCTTAGTTCATTTGTAAAGATACTAATTATTTTATAAACTTATTTTGTGAGAATTCTCTCTTCAAGTTCTTTCGAGAACTATATCGATTAAGCAAATATAATTCTTTAGACTTGTTGCGTCACTTCTTTACCTTGATACTTCTAATTCCTATTTTCATAACTAGTGAGTTTGAGTCCTCAACACCACCCCTTAGTTAAGTTTTCAAAGATCAGGGCTATACTCTTCATATTATAGTTTCTTCTTTAATTTATCTAATATACTATCTCCTTTCATTTCTATTTCCATCCACCATCTTTATTACCTTTAACCTAAATATCAAAGCCATCATCATCATCCTACATTTTCGTGCATACCATTACATCAAGGCTATCTTCATTAATATCCATTGAACGCCACCATTGCAACACATCTTCTGCAGCAACTCTATTTCCATTCTTATCTTTTATTCACTTCATTTCTATTTATTTCCATATTTTATCATTCATATAGTAATTGATTTCTTATATTTTTTCATTGCAGTCGTACTTATCAAGTCAGGATCAATACTTGCTATCATTTACTAGATTGGGAAAACAATAATGCTATCTATAAACTTCATCATTGAGGGGGCGTAGACATTCTTACATCAAGCGGTATTCAGAGCATAGTTGGAAGTGACAAGCAAGTGCATTTTGGCATGCAACATCAAAACAAAACAAAACAAAAAGAAAAACAAAAAGAGATGCAAAAAGGAAGAAAGGATCCTTCATCAATTCAAAGGATTCAAAAGAAAAACACAAAAGTAAAAGAAATTTCCAGCAAACAAAGTTAAAGGGAATGTGAATTACAAAGTCAAAACAAGAAATGTGTAGGCCTATTATCAACCTTACTGAAGAAACAACCTTATTGTGTCTCGTAAGGGAAAGGTTGTAAGTGTTGCACTTGGTTTGTAAGTCACCCTTTCCCTTTTATTTTATTTCTTATTCAACCATTTTCTTCATTTCTAATCCTTTTTTCTTTCTTTTATTTACGCTTTTCTTCATTTCTCTCATAGTCAAGTTATTGCAGTGACACACAAGTTGAAGATTTGCTTGCCATAATCTGAGTTAGTTCTTCAACGAACTTAACAAGAGAGACTGAGTAATAAAAGGAAAAATTGAGTGATTGAGACCAGCAGGGGAATTGATAAAAGCCAAATATATTTATTCCTGAGTGCAAACACGAGCGCGAGTGGAGTGATCATCTACTTTTCTTTGGACTGAACATTGTGAGGTTTTGTGAGTGTGCTGGTAAGGTTTTAAATTTTCTTTACTTTTTTTACTAGGAATGTCTTTTGATATTCCATCTTTCCAAACATTGGAAGACGAACAACAAAGAACAAACACATTTCACACTCGTTTGCATGTAAATGGTAAAGTGTGTCTTGTAGTTAGCGACGGAGGAAGTTGTACAAACATTGCAAGCACATATATAGTAGAAAAGATTGGGATTACAACGATTAAACATTACAACCTATATGAATTGCAATGGTTAAACGACGGGGAAGTTGAAGGTCACTGAACAAGTACTTGTGCCATTCTCAATCGGAAGGTACAAAGACACAATTTTATGTGATGTGGTGTCTATGAGTACGAGTCATTTACTTTTGGGGAGGCCATGGCAATTTGACAAATGAGCTACCCGTGATTGATTTACAAATCGATATTCATTCATCTACAATTAAATTAAAGTCACATTGAATTTATTATCTCCTAACCGAGTGAATGAAGATCAAACTCATTTAAAAAAGAGTATTAAAGCAATGAAATATCAACTTAAAGACAATGCAATTGAAGAAGAACGTTTGGAGAAAAATTCAAATGAAAAAAGCATTTAAAGTTAAACAAAACATTGGAGTTGCAAATGATGAACATGAGACATTGAATGCGGAAAATGTTGGAGTTGCAAGTGAGAGAATTGAAAAGAATGAATTTGGAGAAAAAGAGGAGAGTGAAGAACAAATTTTATCTAACCTTACCCCTTCTCCTATCATTCCTTCTGTTTTACAGGGCAATTCAAGAGACGTATCTTTTCAAGGTGATGATTCAAGAATAATGGCTTTTGGAGGACTAAAATATGTGACTTTTGAAGAACAAATAGTTGTGACTTTTGGTGATCCACGGAACATGTCTCTTGATGCTTCAAAGATAATACCATTTGAAGTTCGAAATGAAACGTCAGTTGAAGTGCCAAGAGTTGTGTTTGTTCATTTACTTATTTGTATTTATTTTGCAGAAATTAGATTCATGTCTATGGTATTATCTTATATGTTTGTGATGGCAAGGTCATTTGAGAATGCCTATGGACAAGACGAAAGATTGAGGATGATTATTCTAACCATGAAATTATAGAATTTTTTTTATTTACAGACAATCTAAAAGACACGATTTGTCAAATGGAGGAACCAAGAGACATGATCCATGGAAGTTTAAAAGACTTATATCATTAGTCACCAAAGGTTATGACTCTTCAATCAAAGGACATGACCCTTTGAAAACCAAAGAATGTATCTTTTGGAGTGCCAAAAGTTATGATCGTTCAAAGTAATATATCTTGTGATTCAAAAGACATAACTCTTGGCCATCCAAAAGATATGAACAGGGAGTATACCTTTAACTTACTAATGATTAATAATTCCCTTACTTATGAAAGTCTTCTTTCTTGTTAGGATAAGGAAGTTCAACATACTGATTCAAGGTTCATGACTTTTCACAAGGATCCTTTCATAAAGGTACCTATTGGTGTAATAATATCCAAAGAAAGGCTTTTGAAGAAAGATCTTTTCAAAAGGGAATGTCTTGAACAAGTTGATGTTGGATGGAAAGACACTAAGGAGAAGTCACCTTTTGATTTAAGGACAAATCATTTAAAAGAAGTGGGATGATGTGATATTGTCCACCAACTTTCTTCATGACATATTGATGTAAGGAACTTGTACCTTATCGATTGATTGTGGATCTAAGAAGGAAGCAAAACAACCTACATAAGTGAATGACTCAAAACAAATGGTTAAGGGTGGTAAATGTATGGGTGAATAGGTAGGCTATTTAAATAATGAGTGATGGAAGAAGAAGATGGTTGATATGGCTATGATTTATGGTTAATTTAATAAAGGGATAGTTATGAGGATAGTATCTTAAAGAAGACTCAAAGAAGAACCAATGCTATAGAGAGCAAAGACCAAACTTTATATTGCTTCTTTAATGGGTGGTATTAAGTAGTTTGACCCACTAGTTATAAGAACTAGGAACCAGAAGTAACAAGGGGAAAAGGGTTGACACAACAAGTATAAACAAATACTTGATAAGTCGATAAAAGTCACCAGGACTTAAGAAAAGAGAATAATCTTACTTTATTTAAACAAAAGGTCTTCTTACAAATGAAATATAATGGCCTATTTATAGTTTTTGAAGGGCATGGCTGAATAAGTACATGATGGTTAGGCCAGCCCTTGTACATTCCTAAAATGACATGATTTTTAATGAAAAAACATGATTTAAATGAAGATACATGCTCTTGGCCGAATGGTTATGTGTTGGTTTGGCCTTAAGGATGATTTGAATGCATTCGGAAGTTATTTGGGCGCTAAAATTAAGAGAAAAGAGTTTTTGGCCGAATAGGAAGCATCCTTTGGTGTTTTGGCGCCAATTTGATGTCACATAGAGTTCACTTGCTTGAATGATGCACATGGGTGATCTAGGGAGCCTTGTGGTGTAGCCTTGTGCATGGGATGATGGCTGGTCATGTTCTCCATCTTGGGCGTGCATGTGTCTCCTCCTAGCTAGCTTGAATGTGGAGCTAGCTTAGCAAGCATGTGGCTATTTGTGAACAAGCTTCCTAGCTGAGTCCTTGTGAGCTCCATAATAGCATGTTCAGCTAAATTCAGCTACCATTGATATCATTTTTGATAACTCAGCTCCAAATAGTCCAACTAGCTGAGTTTAGCTAGCCTTGAGCTCCTCCAGCTGAATTGAGCTTTCCTTAGTGTTCCATGAGCTGCCATGTTCCTTGTGAGCTGTTTGTGAGCTGCATTTGATGTCCAAATAATCCACCAAGCTACCCCAACGTGTGCCATGATCCAATGTACCTACATGTGCAAGGAAACAAGGTAAGTCCATGGCATTGAGCTGATATGAGCTAAATACCTTGCTGCCATACATGAATATGGTAATGTGAGCTATGATTGAAGGTCATGAGCTAAATATATCATCTTATAATATGTATGAACTAATGCATAAAGGCTAAGTGCAAAAAAGAATGCATAGGAGCTGATAAAATGAATGATAATTATGTTGCCTTGATGTATATGTGATAATCATGCTTAAATGAATGCAAGACTAATATAGCAAACTTAACATGCTTGAAATAACATTGTGGATATATGTTGTATGCATGATTATCATTTAACATGGTATTCATAATAAATGATAAATGGAAACATGTAATAATAATATCCTAAGAAATGATATGTAATCATAGCATATATTTGAATGATATGAAGGACATGATCAATTAGGCATAGGATGGAATTATTATGATAATTTATACTAACATGTGAATGCATTCTTATGATAGAATAGAATGTATGAATGATATAATATAAGAGAGGGTAAGAAAGAACTCCCTTAGAAACAACTTTGAATAACATCCATGGTGTGATAAAGTCATGGAGAAAGTTGGAGCTAGTTTGGATCGTATCACATATTCACATCATTGAAGATCCATCAAGCTCAATCTAAGGGAGTTGTGATGTAAGGCACTTGTACCTTATCGATTGATTATGGATCTAGGAAGGAAGTAAAACAACCTTCATAAGTGAATAACTCAAAAGAGATGGTTAAGGGTGGTAAACGTATAGGTGAATCAGTAGGTTGTTTAATAAATGAGAGATGGAAACGGAAGATGATTGATATGGCTATGGGTTTGGTTAATGAAACTGATGTGATCCAATTCAGCATCATCTTTACCATGGCTATTCCACCCTTACAAGGGAATAAACTTTCTAAATTTACACATATATATGTTTATTTCAAATGTTATAATATAGTTATTTTCATACATATAATATATATGGTTATTATAATAACTTATCATTAATATATGAGATAAAGTTATTATATACTATAGTTCACATTCTTATATTATACATTATATAAGTTCATATACTAAGTTTATTTCTTTATGTTATGCATGTAGGCACATTCGGCCAATACTTGGGAGCTATATTGGAGCTAAATGGAGCATGCAACAGCAAGGATACTTACAAGGGAATGATTAAGAGAGCATAAGGAGCAAATTGGTGAAAAGTGGTCTAGAAGCCGTGATGTCATAGCTGGATTGAGCTGAAGATTTGAGCTACAAGATGACCTCATTTCAGCTGGGGAGCTACACCATCATTGATGCAAGCACGTTTTCATCTACAAAGGGAGTATTCTTGAACATCCTTATATCACATTTACTTTATACTAGTCTTATAATATATGTTATTATAATACATATCATGCTAAAAATATTAATTTTTGTAGTTAAAGAATAACTTAGTATGAATACATCTTGCACATTGTTATTTTAATATGATAAGAATGTTAGGATAGCTTTATAATCATATTAAGCATGAATATTATTTATACATCAAGGCAGCATACTTATAATGTATTTCGTTAGTTCATATGCATTCATATTAACTCTTAAGCCTCATGCATAATCTTACACATATTATGAGATGATATAATTAGCTCATGTCCTTCAAACTTAGCTTACATTACCATAATCAAACATGGCAGCAAGGTATTTAGCTCGTCTTAGCTCAATATCATGGACTTACCTTGTTTCCTTGCACATGTAGGTACATTGGAGCATGATGCACGTTGAGGTAGCTTGGTGAATGATTTGGACGTCATATGCAGCTCACAAACAACTTACAAAGTACAAGGTAGCTCATGGAACACTAAGGGAAGCTCGATTCAGCTGGAGGAGCTTAAGGCTAGCTAAACTTAGCTAGTTGGACTATTTGGAGCTGAGTTGCCAAAAGTGATGTCAAAGGTAGCTGAACATAATGTTGAGGAGCTCAAAAGGACTTAGCTAGGAAGCTTGTTCACAAACAGCCCATGTTTGCTAGCTAGCTCCACAACTCAAGCTAGCTTGAAGGAGACACATGCACGCCCAAGAGAGAGCATGACCAACAATCATTCCATGCACAAGGTTGCACCACAAGGCTTCCTAGAACACCCATGTGCCTTGTATATGACCAGCCCCCATGTGCCTTGCATGTTGATCATTTAGGCGCCAAGAAGAAGAGTTCTCTCCTTATTCGGCCAAGCCATGTGTTTTGCATGTGATCAGCCCCCATGTACCTTGCATATGGTTCATTTAGGCGCCAAGATGAAGAGTTATCTTCCTATTCGGCCAAGCATCAACTTCCATCCAAATTGGTGCCAACATGAAGTGACACAAGAACTATTCGGCCAAGGGATATTACCCTTCATTTAAATTGATCTGTCATCTCTATTTAGCATTAAATTATGTCTCTATAGGAAGGCACAAGGCTGGCCGAATCTCCTTGTAATTATTCATCCATGTTTCTCCATTTCCTATAAATAGGAAAGCATTCATCATTTGTAATGAGACCATTTTTATTAATCAAAGTGAGATTATTATCTTCCTTAAGTCCTGGTGACTTTTTATCGACTTATCAAGTATATTTTATACTTGTGGCATCAACCCCTTTCTTTTCACCTTGATACTTCTGGTTCCTAGTTCTTTATAACTAGTGGGTCAAAGTACTTCTACCACCCCTTAAAGAAGCAATATAAAGTCTGGGTCTTTGCTCTATATAGCATTGGTTCTTCTTTGAGTCTTCTTTAAGATACTATCCTCACAACCATCCCTTTGTTTGATAAACCATAACCATAGCCATATCAACCATCTTCCACTTCCATCTCTCAATTAAACAACCCACCTAATCACCCTTACGTTTACCACCCTTAACCATTAAGTTTTGAGCCATTCACTTTGCAGGTTGTTTTGCTTCCTTCCTAGATCCACAATCATTTTTAAGGCATCAGAAGATCCTTACATCAATCATCATCACCACTTAGGATACTTCGAATATGTCCTAAGTCAAAATTTGTGAAATCGTACCTTTTCGCGAATAGTTGCCACCTCAAGAGATACCTTTTCACAAGGAGCTGTCATAATGTTCATCATGCTACAAGTCACCTATGGCCAACTCACCTTTAGCTCATTCACACCATAAGTAGCTCAAACATGAAGGGTTACCTTTCTCAAACATTGTGACCTTTCATGAATGTTGTTGCCCATGAAGATGCCTTTACATCTAAGAGCATGCTGGTGAAAACCTTGTAATCATTGGAGGCTTAAATCACCATGGGACATGATATAAAGCTTCATACAGATTTGGCCACAACACATGCTATGCACATGAGAGCATTTGGCGCCAACATGAGGAGGCACATCACCATTCGACCAAAGAGAAGCAAATGGCGCCAAGATGAACAAGCATGCCCATTCGACCAAGGGATATGCCTTCCCATCCTTAGCCAAATCATCAAGACCCTTTATAAAGGGATAGCCAAACCAACACCAAGCCTATAGACATGTTCTTTCATTTTAAAGCATTATGTATCTTCATAAAGTCATGTATCTAGCCGAAACATCATGTAACCATTCGGCCAAGCCCTCTCATTTCCTATAAATAGTGTGGCTTACCATCATTTGTAATAATCTCATCTCATATATAAAAATTACTCTTGTGAGTTATTTCTCTTCAAAGTTCTTTGTGAACTTTATCGATTAAACAAGTATAATTCCTATACTTGTGGCGTCATTCCTTCCATCTTGATTCCTAAATTCTTAGATTATTATAGTGGGTTGAATACACTATCACCACCCCTCAAACAAGTTTGTAAAGTCTGGGATTGTGCTCATTAGCATTATTTCTTCTTTGGCGTGTTTAAGATACAACAACAAAACCATCTCCATTTCATCATATACACCATCATCTTCATCCATCAAGACCATCAATTCCGCAGCCATCTCTATCCTTTATTTATTTCATTTCATTCCTTATCTTTATCATTTCATTAATCTTCCTTTATTAATCATTTTCCTTTTTCTTATCTATGTTGCAGTCAAGCTTATAATTCAAGGACATCAATAATTGTCAATCATAGATCGGGACACAATAAGGCTATCTACTCTCTTCTCCCAAAGTGTGTAGATCAGCCTTACATCAAGCAGTAATCAGAGCATAGTTGGATTGACAACAAAAGTTTCATTGGCGTGAAAAGCAAAAGAAAAGACTCCTTCAACAAAATTAGAGTGCAAAAAGAAAAGAAAAGACAAATGGAAGGAAAAAAGTTTAGAAAAGAAGAAAACAAAAAGAAAGTCAAAAAGAGAAAGCAAGCCAAGGAAAGTGCTCTACCATTGAAAATACATCAAAGAGGCTTATCTACTGATACAGTTCAACCTAGCCTCACTTGGATGGATGGTGAAGTCAAGGTTGTACGTTTGATTGTTTCGATCTAGGAAAATAACAAGTATCCTACACAAACAAGAAAGCTAAAAAATGGTTAAATGAAAGTAATGAAATGGAAAGATAAATATAGCAGCGGAAAATATAGATAAGTTGGTGATATGTTTAAAGGAAATGATGAAGTATGGTAATGGAAGTAGAATGAAGGTGATGGAGATGAATATGAAAAGTAGTATCTCAAAGAAGAACCAATGTTAAAGAACAAAGACCCAAACTTTATATTGCTTCTTTAAGGGATGGTAAACAAAGACCCACTATCTATAAAGAGATAGGAACCAAAAGTATCAGGGTGACATAGATAGGGGTGACGCCACAAGCATAAGCTTGATAAGTGATAAAGTTCACTTAAGAACTAAAGAGAGAAACTCTCACAAATATTTGATTAAACAAAGCGAATTGGTTTTACAAATGAAATGGAAAGCTATTTATAGGCCTAAGAGATGTCTAGGATGCACATACAAGATTTAATGATTGAACATTCATGGATGAATGTTCATCCTTAAGTAGATACAATGTACGTCCCCTATCCAAGTTCATGGACTAATAAAATAAATGAATGTTCATCCATTTAAGTGAATACATCTTCATAGCCGAATTCATCCTCTCTTAATGTGAACATGGTGGTTCATTTCCTTGCATGAATTTGCAGGAATGTTTCATTGTATGTTCGGCCCCCTTTGGAATGCATGCACCAAGTGTGAACGTGACTCGTAGGCTCCCTTCATGCACTTGGATTTGGTGAATGAGTTTGAAAATAATGCATCCATCTCCCTTGAATATGAACAAGTCCTTTAGCCTCCTTGTATGATTGTACACGCCATAAATGGATTCATGAAGGTGGAAATGCATCAAGTGTGAACATGGCTCTTCATTTGGTGTAAATCCCGTACTTATTTCCAGCCAACACTGTCTTAATTAATCTGGTTATATCTTGAGCTCCCAATATCGGATTGATATGATTCAAAGTGTGCTGGAAATATAAGAGATAGGGGATTAAATCTTAAGAAGACTTTATCACCCAAAGATGCTTTGAACATGTTCAAAAAGGACGATCAATCTGACTGACGTGAACTGTCCATCCAACTCTTCAAAATCCTTTAGTCTACTTTGCATCCAATGTATCTAGAAAAAGTATGTAAACAAATAATTAGATAGGAATTGAGCTATTATAATTATAAATGCATTTTACCACCTATGTTATGAATGCAAATGAGCTAACTATGAATGCATATGCATTGAATGAGTTATATAAAGATGTGAATTAATAAGTCATGCATGAATATCATATATTACATATATAAATGACAGCATATAATATTCAAGAAAAAAATTAAGAATAGGATAAACATATTCACGTGACATGTAATGCATAAATGATTAAATAAATAATAAAATAAGGTAAGACTCCCTTAGAATCAACAAGGCAGAACGTCCATGAAGTGATCATGTGTTGAAGAAGTTTAGTCCTTGGCATTATCGCATCATCCCCCCTTCTTTATAGCGATTTGTCCTCAAATCGAAGGCTTTTGTCATTGATTGATCCATTGGTGTAAGAAAGGATGAATGAAGATCATTATGCCTATTAGGGTGTGCATGAATTTCTTTGAATCCTTCAAGTAGGTAAGGCATGCCAACTTTAGTCTTTGTACCCTTCCACATTATGAATCTTGAATAGTTGGATAATTTTCATTTCTTTTCCTTGAATTGATGATCACAACCAATAACACTTCCATGTAAATGATTCAATGTGCTACAAAATAGAAATAAGTTGGAACATGAAACATCATTAACAATGTGAATGAACGTACAAGATTCATTAAAGTTCATGAATGAAATTTGGTACGTTGAAACTTCCCTTTCATAAGATTGTTTGAACTTTGAATGTAGAATGAATGTACTTCGAATGTCAAAGAGCACATGCTTTGGAATACCAAATGTTACAACCTTTAGAACTTTAATGGAAAAATTTGATTCATCAATTTGCAATGGTATAGCCTTTGGAATAACCTTCAAATCAAATGAAAGAATAGGAAGAAAAGACTGATTAGTATAAAGTAAAACTTCCTTCTCCTCACATTCTTTTCTCTCATGCTCATGTTTGTTTTGAATTCTCTCTTCAATCTCACTCTCATGTTTTACAACACACTCATCTTCACTCTCAATGCTCTTACTCTCATTTTCAATTACTCCAATGGATTTCTCAAGCAAAATCACACTCTTATTTTCAACTCTAAATGTCTTGGTTTTCTCACGATGTTCTTCCTTGATTTCTGCAAGTTCAACTCTCTCCACTCTTATTTGTTTTTCATGTAAAACTTCTCTTTCAACTTTCTTCATGGCTTTAGTTTCCTCATATTCCTCTATACGTGACTTAAGGGTCTCTTGGCATTCATGGACTTGATTTGGGCACATTGGAACCAACGTGATCTTTCTCCCTTGGTGTTTGAATGAATACATATTGGAGAACCCATCATACAATGCTTGTTTATCAAACTGCCAAGGTCGACCGAAAAGAAGATGGCTTGAATTAATGGAGGCAACATCACAAAAGACTTCATCTTCATATCTCCAATTGAAAATGGCACAAGTACTTGCTCTATGACTTTGAACTCTTCTTCTTCATTTAATCCTTACAAAACGTATGGGCTGGGATGTTTGAATGTTGTAAGTCCCAACTTCTTAACCATGTATGTGCTTGCAATATTTGTGCAACTTCCACTATCAATGGCTACAAGACATACTTTGTCATATTTACCGTTTACATGGCAACGAGTATGAAATGCATTCTCTCTTTGTTGAATGTTCTCCATTGCTTAGGAAGAGGAAAGATCAAATAACATTGTTAGTAAAAATTTAAATGTGAAAATTAGGACCTTACCAAATTTCACACAACAAAACCTCACGGTCACTTCAAAAAAAAATTGTGATGTCACTCCACTCAAGCACTCGTGTTTCACTCGGGAATATGTCTTTGGCTTTTGTAATTCCCCTTTTGATCTCACACACTCGATTAGCCTTTTTCCACTCGTTCCTCTCTTGTAAAGTTCTTAAAAAACTAACTCGAGACCTTTCAAGTGCTATGGACGTCGGCTGAAAAAATTGTTAGTGTAGAGGAAAAAATAGAAAGGTAGAAAGATTAAATAATGAAGGGTGGTCTTATAAAAGTAAGAAAAAGAAAGAAAGGTTCACTTACTATGCAAAGATACTCACCACCATCCTAGAAGAAACAATCAAAGGTCTTGAAGACTTCTTTAGGATCGGTTGGAATGATGATGTTGCTTGTCACCTTTGGCACCTCTTTGTATTTTTCTTTCTTTGTTTCCTTTCTTTAGTTTTTCTTCACTTGGAATCACTTGTTGATCTTGGGATTAACTTGGTGATTTTTTTTTGCACTTCTCTTTTTGATTTTCTTTTTATTGAATGGTAGGATGTTGCTTTTGCTTGTTCTTGTTGCAATCCACCTTAGCTCTGATACCATATGATACAGTTCAACCTAGCCTCACTTGGATGATGGTGAAGTCAAGGTTGTACCTTTGATTGTTTCGATCTAGGAAAACAACAAGTATCCTGCACAAACAAGAAAGCTAGAAAAATGGTTAAATGAAAGTAATGAAATGTAAAGATAAATATAGCTGCGAAAAATATAGATAAGTTGGTGATATGTTTAAAGGAACTGATGAATTATGGTAATGGAAGTAGAATGAATGTGATGGAGATGATATGAAAAGTAGTATCTCAAAGAAGACTCAAAGAAGAACCAATGTTAAAGAACAAAGACCCAAACTTTATATTGCTTCTTTAAGGGATGGTAAACAAGGACTTTGACCCACTATCTATAAAGAGATAGGAACCAGAAGTATCAGGGTGACATATATAGGGGTGACACCACAAGCATAAGCTTGATAAGTCGATAAAGTTCATTTAAGAACTAAAGAGAGAAACTCTCACAAATATTTGATTAAACAAAGTGAATTGGTTTTTACAAATGAAATAGAAAGCTATTTATAGGCCTAAGAGATGTGTAGGATGCACATACAATATTTAATTATTGAACATTCATGGATGAATGTTCATCCTTAAGTTGATACAATGTACGTCCCCTATGCAAGTTCATGGACTAATAAAATAAATGATTGTTCATCCATTTAAGTGAATACATCTTCATAGCTGAATTCATCCTCTCTTGATGTGAACATGTTGGTTCATTTCCTTGTATGAATTTGCAGGAATGTTTCATTGTATGTTCGGCCCCCTTTGGAATGCATGCACCAAGTGTGAATGTGACTCATAGACTCCCTTCATGCACTTGGATTTGGTGAATGAGTTTGAAAATAATGCATCCATCTCCCTTGAATATGAACAAGTCCTTTAGCCTCCTTATATGATTTTACACGCCATAAATGGATTCATGAAGGTGGAAATGCATCAGGTGTGAACATGGCTCTTCATTTGGTGTAAATTCTGTACTTATTTCCAGCCTGCACTGTCTTAATTAATCTGAGTATATCTTGAGCTCCCAATATCGAATTGATATGATTCAAAGTGCGTTGGAGAGATAAGAGATAAGAGATTAAATGTTAAGAAGACTTTATCACGCAAAGATGCTTTTAACATGTTCAAAAAGGACGATCAACCTTGACTTCACCATTCATCCAAGTCAGGCTAGGTTGAACTGTATCATCTACACTAAGAGAAGATAACCTTATTGTTTCTTGAGAAGGTTGCAGTAAGTGTTGTTTCTTGAATTTTAAGTCACCTCTTCCTTTTCTATCCTTTCATTTTCCTTGTCTTCAATCATTTCTTTCTTTTAATACCTTGAATTCCTTTCTTCTACCTTTTCATTTCTTTTATTCTTCCTACCTAACCTTATTTGCAGCCGACGCACACAGGGAAAGAATTAACTTGTTATAATCTTGATTAAGTTCCTCAAAGGACTTAGCAAGAGAAATTGAGTGGAAAAAGGCTATTGAGAGAGTGCGATCATAAGGGGAATTGTTAAAAGCCATAATTATATTCCCGAGAGTAAACACGAGTGTTGAGTGGAGTGATCTTATTATTTCTTTGGAGTGAATTTTGAGAGGCTTTGCGAGTGTGCTGGTAAGGTTTATTTTTTTTGTTTATCTACTAGCCATGTCTCAAAGTCCTAAAGGAAATGCATGTCAACCCAATTTGCAAATGCAAGCTTTGATTGGAGAAATGATGAGAATATTTCGAACAAAATTTGATGCTCTCCATGAGAAACTAGACCAATGACAAGATCAACCACAAACTCAGAATAATGATACTCCTCAGAGGAAACAACCTCTTCCAGAAGTTGATGTCCTAAACAATTATGATGAAGAATAACCAGCATTGATACATGGACCTAGGCATGCCAATGTTGATGATAACATGAGCAACATAAAAATCAAGATTCCTCAATTTCAAGAAAAAACTGATCCGAATAGGAAAGCAAGGTGGAACATGTTTTTAGTTGCCATAACTATTCTGAACTCAAGAAAGTAAGATTGACAACCATGGATTTTGTCAATTATGCTTTGATATGGTGGGATCAACTTACTATTACCCGGAGGAGGAATGGAGAGAGACCAATCTCAACTTGGCTCGAAATGAAAGTATCATGCGTAAACATTTTATTCCTAATCATTATCACCGAGACATGTTTCAGAAATTACAGAACTTGAAACAAGCCAACGCAGGGTACAAGATTATTACAAGGAAATGGAAGTAGCAATGATCTGAGTTAATATTGAGGAGGATCGTGAAGCGACCATGGCCAGATTTATTGCCGGACTCAATCCCGAGACTGCCAACACACTAGAGTTGTACCATTACATAGAACTTGATGAAATAGTGCAAATGGCTATGAAAATAGAGAGGCAATTACAGAGAAGATCTATATCTCGTACTACCATGCCTTCGAGATGGAGTCCTAACAATTTGAAGAAGTTACTCCTACTCCTATCAAGGAAAAGGCCGAATCCTCAAATGCTTCTCAACTCAACAAGGATAATCAAGGAAAAGAGATACCTGAACGATCAAGAGACATCCGTTGCTTTAAATGTCTTGGAAGGGGGCATGTATCCACACAATCTCCCAACTGAAATACCATGCTACTACTTGGAAATGGTGAGATTGAATCAGACCATGAAGAAGAAGAAGCGCCCCCACCACCAACAGAAGTTGAAGAAGAAACGGAAATTGGTGCTCCGGTGGAAGGTGAAACCCTAGTGGTCAAGTGGAAGGTGAAACCCTAGTGGTAAAAAGAAGTATAAGTGCTCAAGTGGTAGAGGACAATTGATACATGCATCACAAGGCTCACATCAAAGGAAGAAGTAATAACTCTTCCAAATGATCCACTCGTCCAAGCCTTGGAAAAGAAGACCAGAATAGTGGTAGACTTGCGATGACTTTTTGAATGGTATCCTGATCTTATTTGGTCAACATGTCTTCTGGAGATACAACCTTCTATCTCTTATCTTTCCAACGGTTCTTCAATCGCATCAATACGATATCAGAAACTCAAGATATGGCCATTTTACTCAGGATTTACCTTTTTATCGTGACTAGGAGGGTTGGTTAGAGCCATATTATCTTGTTTGCCTTTTCATTGCGACTAGAAGGGATTGATAGGAAACTTATCCATCTATTTTTCCATATATCCATCTACGCCATCAATCATCTTTACCGTTCACCTTCATAAGGGAGATCTTTTTATTTATTGGTTATCTTATTTTATTTGCAATTCCTTTATCTTTTCTTTATCTTATTTTAATCTTCATTCTTACCTTGTTTCCAGCACCTAAAAGAAACCTAAGAACCCTACTTACAGCCGCCACCTTCCCCTATTCATTCCCCATTGTTCTTCATCGAGTCTAGAGCTTTCTAGGTTTGATTCTTCAACAAGAGCAACGTTCATTAACCCACCACCGCTTCCCTATCAATTGGTATCATATTTGGGCTGATTCTTGGAAAGAAGCAAGAAGTCTTTCTTGTTCTTGCACACAAAACCGTCAAGGTATCTCAACGGAGCCAGTTCAGAGAAGATTCATCATTTCAGGTTCTTGTTATTTAATTTTAATTTAGATTCAAATTCTTATTGTTAGTTTTATATTTTTCAAAAAAAAAAAAGAAGAAAAAGACTGAAAAAAAAAAAAAATCAAAAGCCAAAAAAGAGTAACAAAAATTGAAAAAATTGCAAACGAAGGAATATAGGGTTGATATTCTCTAGATCTCATATTCATCCTAAGATTAATATCCAATTCAAATTTCACCCCAATCGGAGTTCATTAGAGCCTTCAAATACATCATTCAAGCTTCATCAGCATATTCGGTTTAGAATCTTGTCGAATTTCTTGAACATTCTATAGGAGGAATTTGTGGTCAAAATTTCCAGATTGCAACTTCATATATTCAAGATCATTCACACAAACAAATTAGAATTTCTGGAGATCAAGAACACCTTCAAACAAAGTGATCACGAAAAACAGATTGTTTGAGAACTCACCGTTCAACAGAGTCTACTGGATACTACTGAAGGTATTTGGTTCTGAAATTTTACAGGTAGTTTCTTGACGCATCGAAAGACATTCAAGATTTTTCCAAAATTATTGGATGCCGGTAACCCCCTCAAATGTTTCTCAATTTGATCCAGCATTTTCTAGGTTTTCTGGTTTTGTTCTTTTTTTTCTTTGACTCTTATTGCTTTAGGTTCTTTTGTTTTTTCCTTTTTATTTTTCTTTTGCATTATCTAACACATTATCTTTCTTGTGTTAGTAGGATTAAGAGTTTGCATACTTCTTCCTTCCTTGCATTCTCATTCTCTTGGAGTCTAACCCTTGTTTGGCCTCTTAGAACTTTTAGGTTTTCTTATCGTCTTTGCTAGTAATCAAACTCCGATATGAATTGTGGAAGACTACTTGGTAAAGTGAGTTTTAAAGAGTACAAGATTGGCTTACTTGCCTCTCGTTGTGTTATTTTCTTAGAGTGACTTGTGAGGTTTCTTGTTTTGTTGAATTTTCTTTCTTTTATTTTTATTTCTTTAAAATTTTCTTTCGAGTGTTATGATTTCAGAATGGGTGACAATAACAACAAGACACTTACGGCTATCTTAGCCACACTTTCCCGACTCATGTCTCAAGTTGAAAGATTTGATGAAATCGTGAGAGAATGATAAGAACCACAACTGGATCTACCAAACCAGATTTCAAGAAAACAATACTGAACTTTTGGTACCGGGTGAGAACAACCACGTTTCCAAGCACCCGAACTCTTTACAAAACCAAAGTTCATGATCCTGTCTTTCAAAGGAGGCAACAATCAAGACAGGTATATCGAATAAGAAGGAAAAGTTGATCTCATGTTCGCATACCATGACTGCCCCCAAGCTAAACAAGTTCACCTCATCACCATACAATTTGAAGGATATGCTCAAACTTGGTGGATGCAAACAAGGAAAAAGATCCAGAACTTCCAAATTCCAACAATCACTTCTTGGACCGACCTCAAACAAACCATGAGGAATCAATTACTACTGACACATTATACATGAGAAGTTAAACTACAACTACACCGACTTAGACAAGGTAGAGTTTAGTTGAAAAGTACTATAAGGATATACAGTCCTTACTCAATAGGGCTAACATAACCGAAAAAAAAGAAGTCATTGTGTCAAGATTTGTCATCGGCTTAAACTCAAACATCACTGGTCTTCTTGATTTAGAAGGGTACAAAAACCTTGAAGATACACTAAAGAAAGCAATGAAAATCGAAGCACAAATCCAAAGGAGATCTCGATTCAGTGAACATTATCAAGGTACTTCATCCCTTACCAAGGTAATCCTTCAAATCCTTCCTCATCTTCTACTCCATCTTCTAAAAAATACCAAGAGATGACAAACCTGACAAGGAGAAAGAACGACCAGCAAAGAATGACACACTTCCAGTCCCTAAAATCAAATGATAATTTCTGAGGAGGTAGGGAGAGCAAAAAAAAAATTGAGAAAGAGGCAAAAGCAAAAGAGGTCACTAGTTACAAAAGCAAAAGAATAATGACCCATGGGAGGTGAGTGAACCTAATTGTGAGAAGAAAAGAGTTACTCAAAATCTATGTGTGAGCACAAAAGAATTGAGAGAGACCCTTCTTTACAAATAGCCTTCCATCCTTGTTCGCTTTAGGGAATTTTTGTTTCAATTTCTAACATTAACAAGGATTTGCCTAGTTTGTTTTCATCTTTGTTACAAGATTTTTGAGAAGTGTTAGGTGATTCACCTAACGAATTACGACTAGAAAAAGGAAAATAACACCAAACCAATCTAATTCAAGGTTCCATCATACCTCGTCAAATATATAATATCAAAGAAACCAAAGAGTTAGATTTGTTACGGAAAGGCTACATCCATAAAAGCCTTAGTCAACGTCATCTTAATAATGAAACATGACTTGAACAACTCCACAGGCTTTATAGTTCATGCACAGGTAATCCATGTAAATGATGAGAAAGAAAAAGCAACACGAGGCTGGTCCACACCATCTTCTATCGCCAAGAGTTGTCGAATAGTGCTAGGTGACCCTCCTGACGAGTTACCACTTGAAAGCCCTAATCACTATGTCATATCAATGAAGAGTCATGGTTTATGGGAGTCCAAAGATTCAAGGACGAATCCTTTTGAGGAATGATACAAGCACCAGAGTCCATAATACATGCTTATTTGGACTAATGTTTCTACTAAAACCTATTAGAAGAACAAAGTCTTGAAGATTCAAAACATATCTATTCGGTAAGCATAATGTGAATGAATCATTAAACGATTCTAATATTTCTCCATTTAATGTTTTAGATTCTAGGATGATTTTTTTGAAGAAAGGGATGATGATACATGCATCATAAGACTCACATCAAAGGAAAAAGTAATAACTCTTCCGAATGATCCACTCGTCCAAGCCTTGGAAAAGAAGACCAGAAAAGTGGCATACTTACGATGACTGTTTTACCATATGTCTCTTATCTTTCCAACGGTTCTTGAATCGCATCAATCTGATATCTGAAACTCAAGATATGGCCATTTTACTGAAGGTGGTGCATGCAGGAAATCCTATACGGGATTAATACGGGATTTTGTAAATATTACGAATTTTCAATATTTATATTGATTATTTGTGATATAATTTAATATAGGATGATGAATTGTCTTTTAGGATCAGATTTATTATTTTATTATGAATTAGAGTTAAGACATGATTAGTTTATTATTATTTTATTCTTTAGTTATTTAGGACCTTTAGAACTCAACCCCTATATAAAGGAGGCTTCTTTCAACTTTGTTGATGTAAGGCTCTTCTGATGCCTTAACAAATGATTGTGGATCTAGGAAGGAAGCAAAACAACCTGCAAATTGAATGGCTCAAAACAGAATGGTTAAGGGTGGTAAACGTATGGGTGATTAGGTGGGCTATTTAATTGAGAGATGGAAGTGGAAGATGGTTGATATGGCTATGGTTATGGTTTATGAAACAAAGGGATGGTTGTGAGGATAGTATCTTAAAGGAGACTCAAAAAAGAACCAATGCTATATAGAGCAAAGACCCAGAATTTATTTTGCTTCTTTAAGGGGTGGTATGAAGTACTTTGACCCATTAGTTATAAAGAACTAGGAACCAGAAGTATCAAGGTGAAAAGAAAGGGGTTGACGCCACAAGTATAAAATATACTTGATAAGTCGATAAAAGTCACCAGGACTTAAGGAAGAGAATAATCTCACTTTAATTAAACAAAAGGTCTGATTACAAATGAAATAGGAAAGCCTATTTATAGTTTTTGAAGGGACTTGGCCGAATAGGTACATGTTGGTTCGGCCAGCCCTTGTACCTTCCTAAAATGACATGATTTTTAATGGAAAAAACAAGACTTTAATGAAAATACATGCTCTTGGCCGAATGGTTATGTGTTGGTTCGGCCCTAAGGATGATTTGAATGCATTTGGAAGTTATTTGGGCGCCAAAATGAAGAGGAAAGAGTCTTTGGCCGAATAGGAAGCATCCCTTGGTGTTTTGGTGCCAATTTGATGTAACTTGAAGTGCACATGCTTGAATGTTGCACATGGCAACCTACATGAATGCACATGGGTCTTCTTACTATGCTTTGATGAGGTTACAACCATAGGATGATGTCTTGAAGTACATGGAATAAAGATAGGTAACAACTAGGCGTGATTAGCTTCCAACGTGTATCTAGATGACATGGCATCCATTGGGCAGCCTAGAGATGGACTAGCTTCAAGGTAAGCTAGATGAGTGTCTTGGTAGCTAACTAGGTGAGTTATAGCTTGATAAACTCAAGCTAGTTAGCTTTGGTCTTCTCAGCTCCTCAGCTACTCTCCCAGCTACTTCCAGCTACCTTTTGTCCACTTTTCAGCACTTTGGTCCAAAACTCTCCTCTAGCTAAGTTCTGTTACATGCTAGCTCCTCCAGCTAAGTTGAGCTTTCCTTAGTGTTCCACGAGCTGCCATATTCCATGTGAGCTATTTGTGAGTTGTATTTGATGTCCAAATAATCCACCAAGCTACCCCAACGTGTGCCATGATCCAATGTACCACATGTGCAAGGAAACAAGGTAAGTCCATGGCATTGAGCTGTAATGACCTAAATACCTTGCTGCCATGTATGATTATGGTGATGTGAGCTATGTTTGAAGGTCATGAGCTAATTATATCATCTCAAAATATGTGTAAGATAATGCATGAAGCTTAAGAGCTAATATGAATTCATATGAACTAATGAAATGATTTATAATGATGTTGCCTTGATGTATATATGATAATCATGCTTAATATGATTATAAGACTATCCTAACATGCTTATAACATTGTGTATCATTCATAAAGATATGGGTATATGTTGTATGCATGAATATCATATAACATGGTATTCATAAATGATAAATGGAAACATGTAATAATAATATCATAAGAAATGATATGTAATCATAGCATGTATTTGAATAATATGAAAAACATGATCAAATAAGCATAGGATGGAAATAATAATATGATAATTTATACTAACATGTGAATGCTTGCTTATGATAGAATAGAATGTATAATTGATATAGTATAAGATAGGGTAATGAAGAACTCCCTTAGAAACATATTTGAAGAACATCCATGGTGTGTTCAAGTCATGGAGAAAGTTGGAGCTAGTTTGGATCTTATCATCCTCCCCTTCTTTTAGGCGATTTGTCCTCAAATCAAAGTAGTTTCTCATTGAAGACCTTCTTGATGTAGAAGGATTAAATCCTTATGTTTTCCTCCAATAGATGATTCACACGATATGTTCAACCTCTTGGCTTCAAATCTGGTAACTTCACATCCTTTGATGGGAGGACACAATGTTTGGGAACCATCACATGTCCTTTGAACAGGAGCGACAAATCCCTTCACGAACCAACTTGATCCTTTTTCTTTATTCTTTGAATCATCATAATGCTTGGAAATGACCTCTATATCTTCATTTCCTCCTTTTAATTCACCATGAATGTTGGTGAAAAGGTTTGTCTCTTGGATGGAGTCATCACGTTGCTTGGTGAAGATAAGTGTTCTTTGAATGACTCCTTGGGGCTGATTTAAATCATCATGTCCTTTCACCATTCTGCCTCTCCAAATGTTTCCCTTTAAGGTTGGTAGTATTTCACCATAAGGATGAAATAAGTTTCTGCAAAACAAATCAAAGTTAGTAAATGAAAAACTATTAACAATATGAATGGAAATAGCAAACCATGGAGGATGTTTAATAGGTGTTGGTTGCTTGATGATGAAAAATTCCATTGGTTGCTGAAATCTCTTCAATAGTTGTAATGTACTTGAAGCCTTAATGATCACAACTTGTGGCACTTCAAGTGACACATCTTTTTGAACTTCAAGTGGCATAACTGTTGAAACGTCAAAGAACATGTCTTGTGGATTACCAAAGGTCACACCTATTGGTTCTTCAAAAGACATGTTTCTTGAATTTTCTACTTGAAAAGATATGTCTTTTTGAATATCCTACTAGGAAAAAGAAATAGTAGAAGAAGAATTGTTAGGTAAAAATTATCCTACACTCTGCTTCTCTTCTCTATACTCATCCTTTTCAATTTTCCACTTTTAATTTGCTCCACTACTTGCAAAACATCCTTTTCAACTCCAACAGATTCATTTCCAATTGTTCTTGTCTCCTCAAAACGTTATTCTTCAAAGCTTCTTTTTATGGCCTTCATTTTCTCCCATTCTTCTATGCGTGACTTAAGGGTCACTTGGCATTCATGAACTTGACTGGGAAGCAAAGGCGCCAATATGATTTTCTTTCCTTGATGCTGGAAAGAGTATTTGTTAGAAAATCCGTCATGAGTAGCCTTCTTGTCAAATTGCCAAGGACGTCATAGTATAAGGTGGCTTGCACTCATGGGCACCACATCACAAAGGACTTCATCATTGTATCTTCCAATTGAGAAAGGTACAATAACTTGTTTGGTTACCTTGGCTTCACCCACATCGTTGAGCCACTGAAGTTTGTATGGATGAGGATGCTTGGAAGTCTTGAGACCCAACTTTTCCACCATGTGAGTACTTGCTACGTTTGTACAACTTCCTCTATCAATGATCACCACACAAACTTTATCTCCCACGTGACATTTTGTATGGAAAATATTCTCTCTTTGTTTATCTTCTTGACTTTGGACGTTCAAAGTCCTTTTGACTACAAAGATGTTGGATGGAAGAGACATGTTAGCAAATAAGAAAAAATGAAATGTGTGTAGCACCTTACCAGAATATACTCTCACAAAGCCTCACGAATCACTCTAAGGAAAACTTGAATGTCACTCAATCCGCTCGTGTTTGCACCTAGGAATTTAATGGCTTTTACTTGTCCTCTTCTGATCTCACACACTCTCCAGCCTTTTTCCTCTCAATTCTCTTGTCTCAAGTTCTAGAGAACTTTACTCAAGACCGTATCAAGTAAATTTCTACTTGTTTGGCATCGGCTGCAAAATGGTTAGTAGGAATGGAAAAAAACAAATATAATGAAAGGGTGGCTTAGAAATAGAAAGAAAAGAATAAAAGGGTTACTTACACAAGTCACTTTACAACCTTCTATCACCATAATCAATTTAAAGGCTTACTTGAATGGCTTGGTGATGAGAATTTTGATTAGTGCTTCAACTTTCTTTTTTTT
Organism: Hibiscus syriacus; assembly: GCF_006381635.1. Taxonomy (NCBI): domain Eukaryota; kingdom Viridiplantae; phylum Streptophyta; class Magnoliopsida; order Malvales; family Malvaceae; genus Hibiscus; species Hibiscus syriacus. Next base: position 724,638 of record NW_024063010.1, read on the forward strand.
CTTTTCTTTGCTTTTCTTCTTTTTGAGTGCTGGAAATTTCTTCTTTTGGAGTGCTTCGATTTCTTTTCTGATTTTTCTTGATTTCTTTGACTTTGCACTTCACTTGCACTTCTTTTTTTTGTATTTTCTTTTTGTTGTTGTTGCACGTTACTTTCTTCCACCAAAGCTCTGATTACCGCTTGATGTAAGGCTCTTATGATGCCTTAACAAATGATTGTGGATCTAGGAAGGAAGCAAAACAACCTGCAAAGTGAATGGCTCAAAACAGAATGGTTAAGGGTGGTAAACGTATGTGTGATTAGGTGGGTTGTTTAATTGAGAGATGGAAGCGGAAGATGGTTGTTATGGCTATGGTTATGGTTTATGAAACAAAGGGATGGTTGAGATGATAGTATCTTAAAGGAGACTCAAAGAAGAACCAATGCTATATAGAGAAAAGACCTAGACTTTATATTGCTTCTTTAAGGGGTGGTATGAAGTACTTTGACCCACTAGTTATAAAGAACTAGGAACTAGAAGTATCAAGGTGAAAATAAAGGGGTTGACGCCACAAGTATAAAATATACTTAATAAGTCGATAAAAGTCACAGGACTTAATGAAGAGAATAATCTCACTTTAATTAAACAAAAGGTCTGATTACAAATGAAATAGGAAAGCCTACTTATAGTGTTTGAAGGGACTTGGCCGAATAGGTACATGTTGGTTCGGCCATCACTTTTACCTTCCTAAAATGACATGATTTTTAATGGAAAAAACAAGACTTTAATGAAAATACATGCTCTTGGCCGAATGGTTATGTGTTGGTTCGGCCCTAAGGATGATTTGAATGCATTTGGAAGTTATTTGGGCGCCAAAATGAATAGAAAAGAGTATTTGGCCGAATAGGAAGCATCCCTTGGTTTTTGGCGCAAATTTGATGTCACATGAAGTGCACATGCTTGAATGATGCACATGGCAGCCTACATGAATGCACATGGGTCTTCTTTCTATGCTTTGATGAGGTTACAACCATAGGATGATGTCTTGAATTCCATAGAATGAAGATATGTAACAACTAGGCCTGAATTAGCTTCCAACGTGTATCTTGATGACATGGCATCCATTGGGCAGCCTAGAGATGAACTAGCTTCAAGGTAAGCTTGATGAGTGTCTTGGTAGCTAACTAGGTGAGTTATAGGTTGATAAACTCAAGCTAGTTAGCTTTGGTCTTCTCAGCTACTCAGCTACTCTCCCAGCTACTTCCAGCTACCTTTAGTCCACTTTTCAGCACTTTGGTCCAAAACTCTCCTCTAGCTAAGTTCAGCTACATGCTAGCTCCTCCAACTAAGTTGAGCTTTCCTTAGTGCTCCACGAGCTGCCATATTCCTTGTGAGCTATTTGTGAGCTGCATTTGATGTCCAAATAATCCACCAAGCTACCCCAACGTGTGCCATGATCCAATATACCTACATGTGCAAGGAAACAAGGTAAGTCCATGGTATTGAGCTGTTATGAGCTAAATACCTTACTGCCATGTATGATTATGGTGATGTGAGCTATGTTTGAAGGTCATGAGCTAATTATATCATCTCAAAATATGTGTAAGATAATGCATGAAGCTTAAGAGTTAATATGAATGCATATGAACTAATGAAATGATTTATAATGATGTTGCCTTGATGTATATATGATAATCATGCTTAATATGATTATAAGACTATCCTAACATGCTTATAACATTGTGTATCAATCATAAAGATATGGGTATATGTTGTATGCATGAATATCATATAACATGGTATTCATAAATGATAAATGGAAACATGTAATAATAATTTCCTAAGAAATGATATGTAATCATAGCATATATTTGAATAATATGAAAAATATGATCAAATAAGCATAGGATGGAAATAATAATATGATAATTTATACTAACATGTGAATGCATGCTTATGATAGAATAGAATGTATAAATGATATAGTATAAGATAGGGTAATGAAGAACTACCTTAGAAACAGATTTGAAGAACATCCATAGTGTGTTCAAGTCATGGAGAAAGTTGGAGCTAGTTTGGATCGTATCATTTGTAATTAAGATTTCTTTGATTAATAATACAACGAGAGTTCGCTTTTGCAAGTACTGATTGCCTTGTGCCTTTGAAGCTTCTTCTCCTTGAGTTCTTTCAAGTTCTTGTGAGGGAGATTAATCTTCACACTCCAATTTGCCTTTTCATTATGACTAGGAGGGTTAGTTAGAGCCATATTATCCTGTTTGCCTTTTCATTGCGACTAGGAGGGCTCGATAGGACACTTATCCATATATTTTTCTACATATCCATGCACGCCATCAATAATCTTTACCGTTCACCTTCATAAGGGAGATCTTTTGATTTCTTGGTTATCTTATTTTATTTGTAATTCCTTTATCTTTTCTTTATCTTGTTTTAATCTTCATTCTTACCTTGTTTCCAACACCTAAAAGAAACTCTAAGAACCCTACTTGTTGCCGCCACTTTCCCCTATTCATTCCCCATTGTTCTTCATCGAGTCTAGAGCTTTATAGGTTTTATTATTCAATAAGAGCAACGTTCATTAACCCACCACCACTTCCCTATAAACAATGCACAATGGGAAAACATCTTTCATACCCGTTGCTATATGAATGAAAAGGTATTTCATGATCATAGACAATGGAAGTTGTATCAATGTTGCAAGTACCATTATGGTGGAGAAATTGGGATTAAAAACGTTAAAGCATCCAAATCCCTACAAATTACAATGGCTAAATGAACGAGGAGAACTTAATGTCAACAAACAGGTGATGGTTCCTTTCTCCTTTGGTAAGTACAAGGATGAGGTTATGTACGATGTTGTTCCTATGCATGCTAGCCATTTAATCCTTGGAAGACCATGGCAATATGATAAGAGGACCATTAATGATTGTTTTACCAAATTGATCAAATCAAGATGAAACAAAGTGTTGAGGCCATGAGGAAAGGAAAATCGAAGTTAATCAAGGAGGAAACCAACCCAAAAACAAGTGCTTATACATCTAAGTGCTTGTTACAAAGATGTCTATTGACAAGATGCAAAGTTAATGATGAATTTTCTAACCTTAATAATTCAGGAGTTTCCTTAGTTTATAGGATGATCTAAGCGACACAATCCATCAATTTGGTGAACTAAAGGAAGTGACTTTTCAAGAGCCAAGAGGTGCGACTATTGAAGAGCAAAGAGTGGTAATTCTTCATCCAAAGGACGTGATCCTTAAAGAATCAAGAGTTATGACTAATGAAAACCAAAAGGAAGCGATTCTTCATCAAAAGGGCGTGACTTATGAGGACATCACCATTCCAAGAGTCATCACCTTTCATGAACCAATGCATCTATCTATGGAAGAAAAAAGGGGCATGATTTTTGGAATACAAAGGGGCACAAACATTCAAAGCCAAATATCTTCAATAGACATGAACTTTGAACCTACATTTTTCAGGAAGTATTTCTCAACTTTAATGTTGTTCGATCCCATTTTTACTAATGAAAGTTTTCTTTCTTTTCAGATCAAGAACTTTCAAAGAATTCTTTCAAAAGATATGAACCTTTTTCATAAAGGTACTTATAGAATGGAAGGACTCAAGGAAAAGAAGATATTTCGATTTGAGGATAAATCAATTAAAAGAAGGGGAGGATGATGTTATCTAATTCAACATCATGTTTACCATGGCTATTCCACCCTTACAAGGGAAGAAACTTTCTAACTTTACACATATATATGTTTATTTCAAATGTTATAATATAGTTATTTTAATACATATAATATCTATGGTTATTATAATAACTTAATCATTAATATATGAGATATAAGTTATTATACTATAGTTCACATTCTTATATTATATATTATATAAGTTCATATACTTAGTTTATTTCTTTATGTTATGCATGTAGGCACATTCGGCCAATACTTGCGAGCTACATTGGAGCTAAATGGAGCATGCAATAGTAATGATACTTACATGGGAATGATTAAGAGAGCATAAGGAGTAAATTGGTGAAAAGTGGTCTAGAAGCCGTGAGCTCATAGCTGGATTGAGATGAAGATTTGAGCTACAAGATGACCTCATTTCAGCTGGGGAGCTGCACCATTATCATCACCACTTAGGACACTTCAAATATATCCAAAGTCAAAATTTGTGAAATTGTACCTTTTCGTGAATAGTTGCCACCTCAAGAGATACTTTTTCACAAGGAGCTTCCATAATGTTCATCATGATACAAGTCACTTGCACTTCACTTGCACTTCTTTTTTGTATTTTAATTTTTGTTGTTGTTGCACGTTACTTCTTCCACCAAAGCTCTGATTACCGCTTGATGTAAGACACATGTACCTTATCGATTGATTATGGATCTAGGAATGAAGCAAAACAACCTACATAAGTGAATGGCTCAAAAGAGATGGTTAAGGGTGGTAAACGTATAAGTGAATAGGTAGGTTGTTTAATAAATGAGAGATGGAAGCAGAAGATGATTAATATGGCTATGGGTTTGGTTAATGAAACAATGGGATGGTTGTGAGGATAGTATCTTAAAGAAGACTCAAAGAAGAACCAATGCTATTGAGAGCAAAGACCCATACTTTATATTGCTTCTTTAAGGGGTGATACAAAGGACTTTGACCCACTAGTTATGAGAACTAGGAACCAGAAGTATCAAGGGGAAGGGGATTGGCGCCACAAGTATAAAAATACTTGATAAGTCGATAAAAGTCACCAGAACTTATGAAAGAGAATAATCTCACTTAAATTAATCAAAAAGGTCTAGTTACAATTGAATTATGCTTTCCTATTTATAGGAAATGGAGGGGCGTGGCTGAATGATTACAAGGGGTTTCGGCCAGGCCTTGTGTCTTTTTAAAATGACATAATTTAATGCTAAATAAAGATGATGGTTTGATTTAAATGGAGGGTGATATCCCTTGGCTGAATAGATCTTGTGACCCTTCAAGTTGGCGCCAAATTGGATGGGGGATGATGCTTGGCCGAATAGTGATAGAGCTATTCATCTTGGCGCCTAAATGATACCACATGCAAGGCACATGGGGGTTGGTCATATGGAACGCACATGGGTGATCTAGGGAGCCTTGTTGTACAACCTTGTTCATGGGATGATGGCTGGTCATGTGCTCCATCTTGGGAATGCATGTGTCTCCTCCAAGCTAGCTTGAGTGTGGAGCTAGCTTAGCAAGCATGGGGTTTTTTGTGAACAAGCTTCCTAGTCGAGTTCTTGTGAGCTCCATAAGAGCATGTTCAACTACATTCAACTACCATTGATATCTTTTTTGGCAACTAGCTGAGTTTAGCTAGCCTTGAGCTCATCTAGCTGAATTGAGCTTTCCTTAGTGTTTCATGAGCTGCCATGTACCTTGCGAGCTATTTGTAAGCTGCATTTGATGTTCAAATAATCCAGCAAGCTAACGTGTGTCATGATCCAATGTACCTATATGTGTAAGGAAACAAGGTAAGTCCATGATATTGAGCATATATGAGCTAAATACCTTGCTGCCATGCATGAATATGGTAATGTGAGCTATGATTGAAGGTCATGAGCTAAATATATCATCTTATAATATGTATGAACTAATGCATAAAGACTAAGTGCTAAAATGAATGCATATGAACTAATGAAATGAATTATAAGTATGCTTCCTTGATATATATGTGATATTCATGCTTAATATGATTATAAGACTATTCTAATATGTTTAACATATTAAAATAACAATGTGCATGATGAGTTCATACTAAGTTATTCTTTAACTATTAAAACATTATATAACATAACAAAGGAAGGTGTTAAGTTATCAAATGAATCAAAAGCTTCAAGACACTTAGTTAGAAGTACTTCCCTAAATTGTTTGGCCCTTGACCTAGTAATGGGGCCTTGTGGCATGACCTTTGAATTTGGGGTGGGCGTGACCACATCATCCCCCCTTCTTTTAAGCGATTTGTCCCCAAATCGTGTTCATCCTCAAAGGGTAATAGGTATGCAAAGTTGAATAAAGCACTGACACCACCAAACTCACTGGGCAACTCTAGTTTATAGGCATTGTATATATTCTTTTCCACAATTGAAATGGGCCATCTCCTCAGGGTAATTGATGCAAGCACGTTTTCAACTATAAAGGGAGTACTCTTGAACATCTTTTTAATGCATTTACTTTATAATAGCCTTATAATATATACTATTATATTACATATCATGCTAAGGATATTAGTTATGAAGTTAAAGAATAACTTAGTATGAATACATCTTGCACATTATTATTTTAATATGTTAAGCATGTTAGGATAGCTATATAATTATATTATGCATGATTATAACATATACATCAAGGCATCATACTTATAATGCATTTCGTTAGTTCATTTGCATTCATATTAGCTCTTAGGCTTTATTCCTTACCTTACACATATTAGCAGATGATATAATTAGCTCATGACATTCAAACTTAGCTGACATTATCATAATCAAACATGGCAGCAAGGTAATTAGCTCATATTAGCTCAATACCATGGAATTACCTTGTTTCCTTGCATATGTAGGTAAATTAGAGCATAATTAACATTGAGGTAGCATGGTGAATGATTTGGACGTCATATGCATCTAAAAAATAGCTTACAAAGTACATGGCAGTTCATGGAACACTAAGGGAAGCTCGATTCAGCTGGAGGAGCTTAAGGCTAGCTAAACTTAGCTAGTTGGACTATTTGAAGCTGAGTTGCCAAAAGTTATGTCAAAGGTAGCTGACTGTAGCTGAATATGCTATTATGGAGCTTATAAGGACTTAGCTAGGAAGCTTGTTCACAAACATCCCATGATTGCTAGCTAGCTCCACAACTCAAGCTAGCTTGGAGGAGACACATGCACGCCCAAGAGAGAGCACATGACCAGCCATCATTCCATGCACAAGGATGCACCACAAGCATCCTAGAGAAGCCATGTGCAGGCCTTGTGACCAGCCCACCATGTGCTAGGTGTGTGACTTCATTTAGGCACCAAGATGAATATTCCTCTCACCATTCGGCCAAGCACTCCTTTTTCTCTAATTTGGTGCCAACTTGAGGGGACACAAGATCTATTCGGCCAAGGGTTATTTCCCTCCATCTAGAGCCGAAACATTATGTCATTTAGCATTAAAATTATGTCATTTTATAGAGACACAAGGGCTGGCCAAATCCTTTTGTAACCATTCAGCCATGTCTCCCCATTTCCTATAAATTGGAAAGCAATCATCATTTGTAACCAGACCTTTTTCATCAATATAAGTGAGATTATTCTCTTCCTTAAGTCCTGGTGACTTTTTATCGACTTATCAAGTATTTTATACTTGTGGCGTCAACCCTCTTCTTTCATCTTGATACTTCTGGTTCCTAGTTTATATAACTAGTGGGTCAAAGTACTTAACACTACCCCTTGAAGAAACAATATAAAGATTGGGTCTTTGCTCTCTATAGCATTGGTTCTTCTTTGAGCATTCTTCAAGATACTATCCTCACAACCATCCTTTTTGTTTCATCACCATAACCATAACCATTTCAATCATCTTCCGCTCCCATCTCTCATTTATTAAATAGCCTACCTATTAAACCATACGTTTACCACCCTTATCCATTATGTTTTGAGCCATTCACTTGTCCAGGTTGTTTTGCTTCCTTCCTAGATCCACAATCAAACGAGAAGGTAGAATTACCTTACATCAAGCAGTAATCAGAGCTTTGGTGGAAGAAAGCAACGTGCAACAACAACAAAGAAGAAAAATACAAAAAGAAGTGTAGTGAAGTGCAAAAGTGAAAGAAAGCAAGAAAAAAAATTCAGCAAAGAAAACAAAAGCACTCAAAAGAAGAAATTCAAAAGCACTTGAAAAAAGAAAAAGAAAGAAAAAAAAGTTGGTAGCACTCATCAATAATTCTCATCACCAAGCCATTCAAGTAAGCCTTTAAATTTGATTATGGTGAATAGAAGGTTGTAAAGTGACTTGTGTAAGTAAACCCTTTTGTTTCTCTTCTTTTCATTTTTCTAAGCCACCTTTTCAATTATATTTTGTTTTCCATTCCTATTAACCCTTTTGCAGCCGACGCCATACAAGTAAAATTTACTCGATATAGTCTTCAGTAAAAGTTTTCTAGAACTTGAGATAAGAGAATTGAGAGGAAAAAGGCTAGAGCATGTGTAAGATCAGAATAGGACAAGTAAAAGCCATTAAAGTCCTAGAGTGCAAACACGAGCAGATTGAGTGACATCAAATTTTCTTGGAGTGACTCGTGAGGCTTTGTGAGAGTATACTCTGGTAAGGTCTTTTACACATCTTATTCTTTTCTTATTTGTTAACCATGTCTCAGAGTTCAGGACAATCACCAGAAAGAGAAGCCTCTAACTTGCAAACCCAATCCATTATGCATGAAATGGCAAGATTGCTAAAATTAGAATTGGAGCCTTTGCAAGATCGTATAGATCAATTAGAAGCATCCTTAGGCAACCGGAGAGTAAACTGCCCTAGAATGGAAGAAGAATTAGAAGAGGAGGAGGCTGAAGTATTATCCGTAGCAAGAAGAGATGTTCATAAAAATCATAATGACAACTTCAGTAACATCAAAGTAACCATTCCTCCATTTCAAGGACGAACAGATCCTGAAGCCTATCTGGACTGGGTAATCAAAATTGAACACATTTTTTAATGTCAAAATTATACGGAACAAAAGAAGGTCAGGCTTGCTTCTATGGAATTCGTGGACTATGCCTTAGTTTGGTAGAACCAATTGATAAGTTCAAGAAGACGAAATGGTGAACGCCTAATCACTACATGAGAAGAAATGAAAGCCATTATGAGGAGAAGGTTCGTGCCCACTCACTATCATCGAAACCTTTATCATAAACTAAAAAATTTGAAATAAGGAAGCAAGAGCGTTGAAGATTATTTCAAAGAAATGGAGATAGCCATGATCCGAGCCAATGTGGATGAAGATAGAGAAGAAACAATGGCAAGGTTCTTATCTGGCCTAAATCTTGATATTGCTAACCTTGTTGAACTTCAGCATTATGTAGAGATTGAAGAGATGGTGCACGTGGCCATGAAAATTGAAAGACAACTCAAAAAGAAATCCTATATTAGGGGCAGTCCAAATTCGGGCAATAAATGGAAGCAAGAACCTATTACTTTCCAAAAGCAAACTCCAGTCCAAACAAAGGATCATGCAGAGGTACCTAAAACTATACACGTGGGCGAGTTTAGCAAGGGTAAAGAAAAGCAAACCAGCACTTTCGAGAGAACAAGACACATCAAATGTTTCAAGTGTTTTGGAAAAGGACATGTTGCTAGTCAATGTCCCAACCGAAATGCCATGAAGGTACTTGACAATGAAGATATTGTATCGGATTCTGACGAGCCTATTTTTGATGAGGAACTTGAAATAATGCAAGACGAAGAAGCTGAAGAAAGCGCAGATCATGGTGAGATGCTTGTTTCGAAAAGGTGCCTACAATCACAAACATCCCAAGAGGATATTCAAAGAAACAATATTTTCCATACAAGATGCCATGTCAAAGACAAGGTTTGCACAGTGATCATCGATGGAGGAAGTTGCACAAACGTAGCCAGCACTGTTATGGTTGAAAAACTTGGATTGGCAACGTCAAAACATCCTACTCCATATAAACTCTAATGGCTCAATGAAGGACGAGGTGCTTTGTGACATTGTCCCTATGCATGCTAGCCATATCTTACTTGGGAGACCAAGGCATTATGACAAAAGGGCCATTCATGATTGTTTTCACAATCAATACACTTTTAAGAATGATGGACGCAAGGTAACCTTGATGCCTTTAACGCCAAAAGAAGTACAACAAGATCAATTACATATACGAAAGAGTGTACAAGCATGGCGCAAAGACAAAACTCCGACGAAAAATGAGGAGGAACTAAACAAGAAACCAAACTTCTTTATAGAGATACTTGATGGTTCAATGCTGGAAAATAAAGGGTCACCTACGAAAAGTGGTGATGTTTGGGACTTAAAGTCACAACTCTTCGCCAATGATTTTAATCTACAAAAGGTAAGTACCCCTTCATATGAAACCTTTTCTCTCCTCACTTTTCAGGACAACTCACGTGAAAGGTCACTTCCAAAAGGGACATCCCTAGATAAAGATCATTCCCAAAAGGTACCTGTTGGTAAATCATATTCCAAAGAAAGGCCTAAAGGGAACTCTTACAAAAGGGTACCTAATGGACGAACACAAACGTTCAAAGGATACTATCTTTTAGCAAAGAGGCATGAAGCTATGCAAGGATAGAATGAACTCGATTTGAGGACAAATCTCCCTAAAGAAGGGGGATGATGCAAGCACGTTTTCAACTATAAAGGGAGTACTCTTGAACATCTTTTTAATGCATTTACTTTATAATAGCCTTATAATATATATTATTATATTACATATCATGCTAAGGATATTAGTTATGAAGTTAAAGAATAACTTAGTATGAATACATCTTGGACATTGTTATTTTAATATGTTGAGCATGTTAGGATATCTATATAATTATATTATGCATGATTATAACATATACATCAAGGGATCATACTTATAATGCATTTCATTTGTTCATTTGCATTCATATTAGCTCTTAGGCTTTATACCTTACCTTACACATATTAGGAGATGATATAATTAGCTCATGACATTCAAACTTGGCTCACATTACCATAATCAAACATGGCAGCAAGGTAATTAGCTCATATTAGCTCAATACCATGGAATTACCTTGTTTCCTTGCACATGTAGGTAAATTGGAGCATAATGAACGTTGAGGTAGCATGGTGAATGATTTGGACGTCATATGCAGCTCACAAACAACTTACAAAGTACAAGGAAGCTCATGGAGTACTAAGGGAAGCTCGATTCAGCTGGAGGAGCTAAGGCTAGCTAAACTTATCTAGTTGGACTATTTGAAGCTGAGTTGCCAAAAGTGATGTCAAAGGTAGCTGAATGTAGCTGAATATGCTGTTATGGAGCTTATAAGGACTTAGCTAGGAAGCTTGTTCACAAACAACACATGATTGCTAACTAGCTCCACAACTCAAGCTAGCTTGGAGGAGACACATGCACGCCCAAGAGAGAGCACATGACCATCCATCATTCCATGCACAAGGATGCACCACAAGCATCATAGAGAAGCCATGTGCACGCCTTGTGACCAGCCCACCATGTGCTAGGCGCGTGACTTCATTTAGGCACCAAGATGAAGAGTCCTCTCACCATTCGGCCAAGCACTCCTTTTTCTCCAATTTGGCGCCAACTTGAGGGGACACAAGAGCTATTCGGCCAAGGATTATTTCCCTCTATCTAGGGCTGAAACATTATGTCATTTAGCATTAAAATTATGTCATTTTATAGAGACACAAGGGCTGGCCGAATCCTTTTGTAACCATTCGGCCATGTCTCCCCATTTCCTATAAATAGGAAAGCAATCATCATTTGTAACCAGACCTTTTTCATTAATGCAAGTGAGATTATTCTCTTCCTTAAGTCCTGGTGACTTTTTATCGACTTATCAAGTATTTTATACTTTTGGCATCAACCCTCTTCTTTCATCTTGATACTTCTGGCTCCTAGTTCATATAACTAGTGGGTCAAAGTACTTAACACCACCCCTTGAAGAAACAATATAAAGATTGGGTCTTTGCTCTCTTTAGCATTGGTTCTTCTTTGAGCATTCTTCAAGATACTATCCTCACAACGATCATTTTTGTTTAATCACCATAACCATAACCATTTCAATCCTCTTCCGATCCCATCTCTCATTTATTAAATAGCCTACCTATTAAACCATACGTTTTCCACCCTTATCCATTATGTTTTGAGCCATTCACTTGTGCAGGTTGTTTTGCTTCCTTCCTATATCCACAATCAAACGAGAGGGTAGAATTACCTTACATCAGTAATAGTTTGGGCTTCCTTTGGTTTGGGAATCTTTCCTTCCTAAAGTGTACGTAAACCAATCTCACACGTCAAAAGTTACCTTCTTCCTTCCCTTGTTTGCTTGTTGTTCATATTGTCTCGTTCTCATTTCAATATTGTTGTAATGTGATCTACTTGCTTTGATGGAAGAGAGTAGATAGCCTTATTGTGTCTCGATCTAGGATTGACAAGTACTGATGTCCTTGAATTTATAAGCTTGGCTGCACAAAATAAAAAAGGAAATAAGATTAATGATGGACTTAATAAAGGGAATAATAATATAAGTAATGAAATGAAAGAATAAGAATGAAATGAAATAAAGAAAGGATAGAGATGGCTGCGGAATTGATGGAAGAGATGGATGATGTTGATGATGAAATGGCAATGGTGGTGATGTTGTATCTTAAACACACAAAAGAGGAAACTATGCTATGAAGCACAATCCCGGTCTTCACAAACTTGTTTGAGGGGTGGTGATAGTGTCTTCAACCCACTAGATATCAATCTACGAATTTTAAAATCAAAATGGAAGGAATGACGCCACAAGTATATGAACTATACTTGTTTAATCGATAAAGTTCACAAAGAACTTTGAAGAGAAATAACTCACAAGAGTATATTTTATATAAGATATGAGATGAGTACAAATGATGCCAAGCCACTTTATTTATAGGAAATGAGAGGGCTTGACCGAATGGTTACATGGATGTTCAGTTGATACATGGCTTTTGATGAAAGTACATAATGCTTAAAATGACTGATTAAATACATTGGGCTTGTGATGGTTCGGCTAACTATTCATGAAGGGGCTTGATGATTCGGCTAAGGATGGGAAGGCATATCCCTTTGCCGAATGGTGATGCTTGTTCATCTTGGCGCCAAATGCTTCTCTTTGGCCGAATGGTGATGTGCCTCCTCATGTTGGTGCCAAATGCTCTCATGCGCATAGCATGTGTGTGTCCGAATAGGCATGAAGCTTTATATCATGTTCCTTGGTGATTTAAACCTCCAATGATTACAATATCTTCATCAGCATGCTCTTGGATATGATGCAATCATGCCAAGGACCAAACTTCTTCAACACATGATCACTTCATGGTTGTTCTGCCTTGTTGATTCTAAGGGAGTCTTACCTTATTTTATTATTTATTTACTCATTTATGCAATACATGTCACGTGAATATGTTTATCTTATTCTTAATTTTTGCTTGAATATAATATGCTGTCATTTATATGTATAATATATGATATTCATGCATGACTTATTAATTCACATCTTTATATAACTCATTCAATGCATATACATTCATAGTTAGCTCATTTGCATTATTAACATAGGTGGAAGCATGCATTCATAATTATCATAGCTCAATTCCTATCTAATTATTTGTTTACATACTTTGTATAGGTTCATTGGATGCTAAGAAGACTAAAGGCAATTGAAGAGTTGGTTGGATAGTTCACGTCAGTCAGATTGATCTACATATTTGAACATGTTCCAAAAATCGTTGGGTGATGAAGTCTTCTTAACATTTAATCTCCCATCTCGTAGATTTCCAACGCATTTTGAATCACATCAATCCGATATCGAGAGCTTGAGATATGTCCAGATTACTGAATATAGTGCAGGCTGGAAATTAATACGGGATTTGCAATCATTCATCTCCTTCAAAGGACTTATGCATGGGAGGAATTAATGAAGACATACATGGATGATAAAAGAATATTAAAATGAATCAGAACATTGGTGAGGAGGTGCAAGGATTCTTTTAAAGGATTATAAATTAATCCATTCATGCATATTCATGCAAGAAGCCAAATAGTCATGTTCACACAAGGGGGAAGAATTTCAGCCAAGATACATTCATGAACATTCATCTATAGAAGACAAATCAACAAGTTCACACAAGGCGGGATGAATTCGGCCAAAGGATGTATTCCATTAAAAGATGAACATCCATTCATCAAAATTCATTCACCTAAGCCATGCTTTGTATCTACATAAAGTATGAACATTCATCCATGAATGTTCACTCATTAAAGCTTTTATGTGTATCCTAGGAATTCTTAGGCCTATAAATAGTTTAGCTTTCATTTTGTAAACCAATTCACTTTGTTTAATCAAATATTTGTGAGAGTTTCTCTCTTTAGTTCTTAAGTGAACTTTATCGACTTATCAAGCTTATGCTTGTGGCGTCACCCCTATCTATGTCACCCTGATACTTCTGGTTCCTATCTCTTTATAGATAGTGGGTCAAAGTCCTTGTTTACCATCCCTTAAAGAAGCAATATAAAGTCTGGTTCTTTGTTCTTTAACATTGGTTCTTCTTTGAGTCTTCTTTGAGATACTACTTTTCATATTCATCTCCATCACCTTCATTCTACTTCCATTACCATACTTCATCATTTCCTTTAAACATATCACCAACTTATATATATTTTCCGCTGCCATATTTATCTTTACATTTCATTACTTCCATTTAACCATTTTTTTAGCTTTCTTGTTTGTGCAGGATACTTGTTGCTTTCCTAGATCGAAACAATCAAAGGTACAACCTTGACTTCACCATCCATCCAAGTAAGGCTAGGTTGAACTGTAGCATATGGTAATCAGAGCTAAGGTGGATTGCAACAAGAACAAGCAAAAGCAACATCCTACCATTCAATAAAAATAAAATAAAAAAGAGAAGTGCATAAAAAAAATCCAGCAAGTTAATCCCAACATCAACAATTTATTCCAAGTGAAGAAAAACTAAAGAAATGAAACAAAGAAAGCAAAATGCAAAGAGGGGCCAAAGGTGACAAGTAACATCATCATTCAAACCGATCCTAAAAAAGTCTTCAAGACCTTTGATTGTTTCTTCTAGGAAGGTGGTGAGTATCTTTGCTTAGTAAGTGAACCTTTCTTTCTTTTTCTTCCTTTTATAAGACCACCATTCATTATTTAATCTTTCTACCTTTCTATTTTTTCCTATACACTAACGAACTTTTCAGTCGACGTCCATAGCACTTGAAAGGTCTCGAGTTAGTTATTTTAAGAACTTTACAAGAGAGGAATGAGTGGAAAGAGGCTAATCGAGTGTGTAAGATCAGAAAGGGAATTACAAAAGCCAAATACATATTCCCGAGTGAAATACAAGTGCTTGAGTGGAGTGACATCATAATTTTTGGAGTGACCGCGAGGTTTTGTTGTGTGAAATTTGGTAAGGTCCTAATTTTCACATTTCAAATTTTTTTTTACTAACAATGATATTTTATCTTTCTTCTTCCCAAGCAATGGAGAACATTCAGCAAAGAGAGAATGCATTTCATGCTCGTTGCCATGTAAATGGTAAAGATGGCAAAGTATGTCTTGTAGCCATTGATAGTGGAAGTTGTGCAAATCTTGCAAGCACATACATGGTCGAGAAGTTCTGGCTTATAAAATTCAAACATCCCAGTCCATATGTTTTGCAAGGATTAAATGAAGATGAAGAGTTAGAAGTCATAGAGCAAGTACTTGTGTCATTTTCAATTGGGAGATATGAAGATGAGGTCTTGTGTGATGTTGTTTCCATGAATTCAAGCCATCTTCTCCTCGGACGTCCTTGGCAGTTTGATAAATGAGCATTGTATGATGGATTCTCCAACAAATATTCATTCAAACACCAAGGGAGAAAGATCATGTTGGTTCCAATGTGCCCAAATCAAGTCCATGAATGCCAAGAGACCCTTAAGTCACATATAGAGGAATGGGAGAAAACTAAAGCCATGAAGAAAGTTGAAAGAGAAGTTATACATGAAAAACAAATAACAGTGGAGAGAGTTGAACATGCAAAAATCAAAGAAGAACATTATGAGAAAACCAAGACATTTGGAATTGAAAATGAGTGTGATTTTGTGTGAGAAATCCATTGGAGTAATTGAAAATGAGAGTAAAAGCATTGAGAGTGAAGATGAGTGTGTTGTAAAACATGAGAGTGATATTGAAGATAGAATTCAAAACAAACATGAGCATGAGAGAAAAGAATGTGAGGAGAAGGAAGTTTTACTTTATACTAATCAATCTTTTCTTCCTATTCTTTCATTTGATTTGCAGGTTATTCCAAAGGCCATACCATTTCAAATTGATGAATCACATTTGTCCATTGAAGTTCTAAAAGTTGTAACATTTGGTATTCTAAAGCATATGCTCTTTGAAATTCGAAGTACGTTCATTCTACACTCAAAGTTTAAACAACCTTATGAAAGGGAAGTTTCAACGAACCAAATTACATTCATGAACTTTAATGAATCTTGTATGTTCATTCACATTGTTAATGATGTTTCAAGTTCTAACTTATTTCTTTTTGCAGCACATTGAATCATTTACATGGAAGTGTTCTTGCTTGTGATCATCAATTAAAGGAAAATAAACGAGCATTATCTAACTATTCAAGATTCATAATGTGGAAGGGTACAATTACCTACTTGAAGGATTCAAAGAAATTCATGCATACCCTAATAGGCATAATGATCTTCATTAATCCTTTCTTACACCAATGGATCAATCAATGACAAAACTTTCAATTTGAGGAAAAATCGCTCTAAAGAAGGGTGGATGATGCGATCATGCCAAGGACCAAACTTCTTCAACACATGATAACTTCATGGATGTTCTGCCTTGTTGATTCTAAGGGAGTCTTACCTTATTTTATTATTTATTTACTCATTTAGGCATTACATGTCACGTGAATATGTTTATCTTATTCTTAATTTTTGCTTGAATATAATATGTTGTCATTTATATGTATAATATATGATATTCATGCATGACTTATTAATTCACATCTTTATATAACTCATTCAATGCATATGCATTCATAGTTAGCTCATTTGCATTATTAACATAGGTGGAAGCATGCATTCATAATTATCATAGCTCAATTCCAGTCTAATTATTTGTTTACATACTTTTTCTAGGTTCATTGGATGCTAAGAAGACTAAAGGCAATTGAAGAGTTGGTTGGACAGTTCACGTCAGTCAGATTGATCTACATATTTGAACATGTTCCAAAAATCTTTGGGTGATGAAGTCTTCTTAACATTTAATCTCCCATCTCGTAGCTTTCCAACGCATTTTGAATCACATCAATCCGATATCAAGATCTTGAGATATGTCCAGATTACTGAAGACAGTGCAGGCTAGAAATTAATACGGGATTTGCAATCATTCATCTCCTTCAAAGGACTTATGCATGGGAGGAATTAATGAAGACATACATGGACGATAAAAGAATATTAAAATGAATCAGAACATTGGTGAGGAGGTGCAAGGATTCTTTGAAAGGCTTTTAAATTCATCCATTCATGCATATTCATGCAAGAAGCCAAATAGTCATGTTCACACAAGGGGGAAGAATTTCAGCCAAGATACATTCATGAACATTCATCCATAGAAGACAAATCAACAAGTTCACAAAAGGTGGGATGAATTCGGCCAAAGGATGAATTCCATTAAAAGATGAACATCCATTCATCAAAATTCATTCACCTAAGCCATGCTTTGTATCTACATAAAGTATGAACATTCATCCATGAATGTTCACTCATTAAAGCTTTTATGTGTAATTAGGAATACTTAGGCCTATAAATAGTTTAGCTTTCATTTTGTAAACCAATTCACTTTGTTTAATCAAATATTTGTGAGAGTTTCTCTCTTTAGTTCTTAAGTGAACTTTATCGACTTATCAAGCTTATGTTTGTGGCGTCACCCCTATCTATGTCACCCTGATACTTCTGGTTCCTATCTCTTTATAGATAGTGGGTCAAAGTCCTTGTTTACCATCCCTTAAAGAAGCAATATAAAGTCTGGGTCTTTGTTCTTTAACATTGTTCTTCTTTGAGTCTTCTTTGAGATACTACTTTTCATATTCATCTCCATCACCTTCATTCTACTTCCATTACCATACTTCATCGTTTCCTTTAAACATATCACCAACTTATATATATTTCCGCTGCCATATTTATCTTTACATTTCATTACTTCCATTTAACCATTTTTTTAGCTTTCTTGTTTGTGCAGGATACTTGTTACTTTCCTAGATCGAAATAATCAAAGGTACAACCTTGACTTCACCATGCATCCAAGTGAGGCTAGGTTGAACTGTATCAGGATGTAAAGGCATCTTCAAGGGCAGCATCATTCATGAAAGGTCATAATGTTTGAGAAAGGTGTCCCTTCATGTTTGAGCTACTTATGGTGTGAATGAGCTAAAGGTGAGCTGGCCATAGGTGACTTGTAGCATGGTGAACATTATGGCAACTCCTTGTGAAAAGGTACCTCTTGAGTTGGCAACTATTCGTGAAAAGGTATGATTCCACAAATTTTAACTTAGGACATATTTGAAGTGTCCTAAGTGGTGATGTTGATGGTGCAGCTCCCCAGCTGAAGTGTCCTAAGTGTCCTAACCTTTCACCAATTTGCTCCTTATGCTCTCCTAATCGTTCCCATGTAAGTATCCTTGCTTTTGCATGCTCCATTTAGCTCCAATGTAGCTCCTAAGTATTGGCCGAATGTGCCTATATACATAACATAAAGAAATAAACTAAGTAAATGAACTTATATAATGTATAATATAAGAATGTGAACTATTGGTCATTTAATATTCAATATGTAACATATTAAACAACCTATTATCTAAGGGTTCTTTCTCATTAAAAGATTTAAAAACATTAAGGCACTTATGAGAAAGTATTTCCCTAAATTGTTTAGCCTTTGCAAGAGTGATAGGTCCTTGAGGCATGACTTCAGGATCCATTTGTGATGTTGTGTTCACATCATCCTCCCCTTCTTTTGAGCAATTTGTCCTCAAATAGTTGTTGTCTTCAAATAGAGAGAGATCTGAAATATTAAAAGTTACACTTACATTGTATTCACCAGGTAAATCTAATTTGTAGGCATTATCATTGATCTTTTTAATTATTTGGAATGGTCCATCTCCTCTTGGTAACAACTTGGATTTCCTTTGTGAAGGAAAATGTTTTTTTTCTAAAATACACCCACACCCAATCACCTTCCTCCAATTTTAGTTGCTTGCGTCCCTTATTTGCTTACTGTTTATATTGCCTTGTTCATTTTTCTATATTGTCTCGAACTTGTTGATGAAGTTTCTTAATGAACTCAGCTTTGTTCTTGCCATCTTTGTTGATCATGTGTTCT
This sequence comes from Hibiscus syriacus, assembly GCF_006381635.1. Lineage (NCBI taxonomy): Eukaryota > Viridiplantae > Streptophyta > Magnoliopsida > Malvales > Malvaceae > Hibiscus > Hibiscus syriacus. The sequence goes on from NW_024063010.1 coordinate 743,816, forward strand.
TGAGGCAAAGGAAGAAGATCTAGAGGTGTTAAGGGGTTAAATCCGTACACTACCTCAAATGGTGACATCTTGGTTGTTGAATGGACTGCCCGATTGTATGCAAACTCAATGTGTGGTAAGCATTCCTCCCAAGTTTTGATGTTCTTTTTTATGATAGATCTCAACAATGTTGATAATACTCGATTCACCACTTCGGTTTGCTCATCCGTTTGAGGGTGACATGTTGCGGAGAATAGCAACTTTGTTCCAATCTTATTCCATAATGTCCTCAAGAAATGGCTAAGAAATTTGACATCTCTATCGGAGACTACGGTTCTTGGAACGCCATGTAATCTCATAATTTCTCTAAAGAATAAGTTGGCCACATGTGTTGCATCATCTATCTTGTGGCATGGTATGAAATGTTCCATCTTGGAAAAATGATCTACTACCACAAATATTGAGTCTCGTCCATTCTTTGTCCTTGGTAGTCCCATAACAAAGTCTATTGATATATCAACCCATGGTGCTTGAGGAATAGGTAAAGGCATGTAAAGTCCATGAGGCATAACTTTTGATTTAGCCTTTTTGCAAGTGACACATCTTTCACATACTCTTTCAACGTCTCTCTTCATTTTAGGCTAATAGAGGTGTTGTTTCAAAATCTCCAATGTTTTGTTGACTCCAAAATGACCCATGAGACCTCCTTCATGTGCTTCTCGAACAAGCACTTCTCGAAGAGACCCTTGAGGAATACATAAACGCCCTTGTTTGAATAGATATCCCTCGTGCCTATAAAACTTTTCATATGCACCTTTCTCACAAGACTTATACTTCTCTTCAAAGTCATGGTTAGTAGCATAACAATCCTTAATATATGAAAACCCAATTAACTTTGAATCAAGAGTATTAAGGAGTACATACCTTCTGGAGAGAGCATCAACTACAATGTTTTCTTTACCTTTCTTGTAATGAATAACGTAAGGAAATGACTCCAAAAACTCCACCCATTTGGCATGTCGCTTGTTTAACTTGTGTTGACCTTTGATATGCTTCAAAGCTTCATGGTCGGTGTGTATGACGAATTCCTTTGGTAGAAGATAATGCTGCTAAACTTCAAGTGCCCGTATGAGATAATACATCTCTTTGTCATAAGTTGGATAGTTTAGCAAGGCACCATCCAACGTTTCACTAAAATATGCAATGGGTTATCCTTCTTGAGTCAAAACATCCCTAATTCCGATTCCAGAAGCATTACGCTCGACCTCAAAAGTCTTATCAAAGTTAGGTAGTGCAAGTAAAGGTGCCTTTGTTAAACATTCCTTCATTTCGTTGAAGGCATCTTTTTGTTATTTGCCCCATGAAAAGATAGAATTATTTTTAATGATCCCTGTTAAGGGGGAAATAATAGAACTAAAATTAGGCACAAACCTTCTGTAAAAACTTGCAGGACCATGAAAACTTCGGACTTGACTAATTGAAGTAGGCGTAGGCCACTCTTGAATGGATTTGATCTTTTCAGGATCAACTTCAAGTCCCTTTGAACTTACAATAAAGCCTAAGAATGTTAAACTATTAATGCCAAAAGACATATTTCTTCATATTTTCATAAAGCTTTTCCTTTTGAAGGGTTTCAAGAACGTACCTCAAGTGTTGCACATGGGATTCCAAGTTATGACTATAAACCAGAATATCATCAAAATAAACAACACAAAACTTACCGATGAATGGCCGGAGTACATGATTCATTAACCTCATAAAGGTGCTTGGAGCATTGGTTAAACCGAAAGGCATTACCAACCACTCATACAATCCTTGCTTTGTTTTGAATACGATCTTCCATTCATATCCTTCTCTCATTCTGATTTGATGATATCCACTCTTTAAGTCAATTTTAGAAAACATAGTGGCTCCACTTAATTCGTCTAACATGTCATCAAGTCTTGGTATAGGATATCGGTACTTGATGGTAATTTGATTGATAGAACGACAATCTACACACATTCTCCATGAACCATCTTTTTTGGCACAAGTAACACCGGAACATCACATGGACTCAAACTCTCTCGTATGTACCCCTTGTCCATCAATTCTTCACTTGTTTTTGAAGTTCCTTGGTTTCTTCGGGGTTACTTCTATATGTTGGTATTTTTGGAATGGATGCACCGGGTATAAAATCAATTTGATGCTCGATCCCTCTAATAGGTGGCAATCCACTATGGATATCTTCCAGAAATAAATCTTCAAATTCCTGCAATAAGGATGAAATAGAGGAAGGTAAGCCTTCTGGAATGTTAGTCAAAATTAAGCTTTCCTTGTACCTAAGTACAATTAGAGCTTTGTAGGATAACAAATGTTTCCTAACATCTTTTCCTCTAGCATATATGTTCATCTTCATTGGCTTCTCCTCATTGATAGATTTGAAAACTTCAATGCTTTTCTTCAAAGCGTCTTGATCTTCAGAAACTTGATTTGGTGAAAGACGATTTAAAATGAATTTCTTTTCATGGTGATAGAAAGAGTACCGGTTGGTGAAATCATCATGGATAGCCTTCTTAACAAATTGCAAAGGCCTCCCTAGGAGTATATGGAACACATTCATTGGAATGACATCACAAAGGACTTGGTCTTGGTATTTCCCAATTGAAAAGGAAATGTTGACTTGTTTGGTAACTTTAACTTCTCCTCCATCATTTAGTCATTGTAGCTTGCATGGTGTAGGATGTTTAATGGTCTTCAGTCCAAGTTTAGCCACCATTAAAGTACTTGCAACATTTGTGCAACTTCCCCCATCTATAATCATGAAGCACACTTTGTTGTTTACATGACATCTAGTGTGAAAAATGTTCTCTCTTTGGTTATCTTCCATGGACTGAATATTCAAGGCTCTTTTCACTACAAAAATTTGTCCTGAAACTTGAGACATTGTTAGTAAATAAAATGAAAATAAACCTTACCAGCACACTCACAAAATCTTTCAAGTTCACTCCAAAGAAAATGTTAAGATCACTCTACTCAACACTCGTGTTTACTCCAGGGAATATAATTATGGCCTTTAACAATTCCCCTTCTGATCTCACTCTCTCAATAGCCTTTTTCCACTCAAATTTCTCTTTTTATGTCCTTTGAGGAACTTACTCAAGATTAGAACAAGTTGATTCCTTCCTTGTGTGCATCGGCTGCAAATAGGTTAGGGTAGAAAGAATAGAAGAAATGGAAAGGTAGAAGAAAGGATTTAAAGGTATTAAAAGAAAGAAATTCTTGAAGACAAGGAAAAAGAAAGGATATAAAAGGAAGAGGTGACTTACAATTCAAGAAACAACACTTACTACAACTTTCTCAAGAAACAATAAGGTTACTGCAACCTTGGCTTGCTTTCTCTTTTTGAACTTCTTTTCTTTTCTTTTTTTTGAATTTTTTTTCTTCTTTTTGTCTTCTCTTTTCTTTTTTGCACTCCAATTTTGTTGAAGGAGTATTTTCTTCTGTTTTTCTTTTGCTTTGCACGCCAATGACACTTTTGTTGTCAATCCAAATATGCTCTGATTAATGCTTGATGTAAGGTGATCTACACGCTTTGATTGAAGAGAGTAGATAGCCTTATTGTGTCCCGATTTAGGATTGACAAGTACTGATGTCCTTGAATTTATAAGCTTGGTTGCACAAAACAAGAAAGGAAATATGATTAGTGATGGACTTAATAAAGGGAATAATAATATAAGTAATGAAATAAAAGAATAAGAATGAAATGAAATAAAGAAAGGATAGAGATGGCTGTGGAATTGATGGAAGAGATGGATGATGAAATGGAAATGGTGGTGATGTTGTATCTCAAACACGCCAAAGAGGAAACTATGCTATGAAGCACAATCCCGGTCTTCACAAACTTGTTTGAGGGGTGGTGATAGTGTCTTCAACCCACTATATATCAATCTAGGAATTTTTGAATCAAAAAGGAAGGAATGACACCACAAGTATAGGAACTATACTTGTTTAATCGATAAAGTTCACAAAGAACTTTGAAGAGAAATAACTCACAAGAGTATATTTTATATAAGAGATGAGATGAGTACAAATGATGGCAAGCCACTCTATTTATAGGAAATGAGAGGGCTTGGCTGAATGGTTACATGGTTATTCGGTTGATACATGGCTTTTGATTAAAGTACATAATGCTTAAAATGAATGATTAAATCCTTTGGCCTTATGAGGTTCGCTAACCCTTCATGAAGGGGCTTGATGATTTGACTAAGGATGGGAAGGCATCTCCCTTTGCCGGATGGTGATGCTTGTTCATCTTGGTGCCAAATGCTTCTCTTTGGCCGAATGGTGATGTGCCTCCTTATGTTGGCGCCAAATGCTCTCATATGCATAGCATGTGTGTGACCGAATAGGCATGGAGCTTTATATCATGTTCCTTGGTGATTTAAACCTCCAATGATTACAATATCTTGATCAGCATGCTCTTGGATGTAAAGGCATCTTCATGGGCAACATCATTAAGGAAAGGTCACAATGTTTGAGAAAGGTGTCCCTTCATGTTTGAGCTACTTATGGTGTGAATGAGCTAAAGGTGAGCTGTCCATAGGTAACTTTTAGCATGGTGAACATTATGGCAGCTCCTTGTTAAAAGGTACCTCTTGAGTTGGTAACTATTCGTGAAAAGGTATGATTCCACAAATTTTAACTTAGGACATATTTGAAGTGTCCTAAGTTGTGGTGATGATGGTGTAACTCCCCAGATGAAATGAGGTCATCTTGTAGCTTAAATCTTCAGTTCAATCCAGCTATGAGCTCACGGCCTCAAAATAACCTTTCACCAATTTGCTCCTTATGCTCTCCTAATCGTTCCCATGTAAGTATACTTGTTTTTGCATGCTCCATTTAGCTCCAATGTAGCTCCCAAATATTGGTCGAATGTGCCTACATGCATAACATAAAGAAATAAACTAAGTAAATGAAATTATATAATGTATAATATAAGAATGTGAACTATAGGTCATTTAATATTCAATATGTAACATATTAAACAACCTATTATCTAAGGGTTCTTTCTCATTAAAAGATTTAAAAACATTAAGTCACTTATGAGAAAGTACTTCCCTGAATTGTTTAGCCTTTACACGAGTGATAGGTCATTGAGGCATGACTTCAGGATCCATTTGTGTTGTTGTGTTCACATCAAATATTGTCCTTGACTTGTTGTTAGAGTCTTTTAACAAATTTTGCCTTGTCCTTTCCATCTTTGTTCACTATTTGATCACAAGGTAAAGGAAGTAAGTCCAAAGGAGTTAAAGGATTGAAACCATACACTATCTCAAATGGAGAATATTAGGTTGTTGAATGAATGGTTTGGTCATATGCAAACTCCACGTTTGGTAGGCATTCTTCCCAAGTCTTGATGTTCTTCTTGATGATGGATCTTTGTAATGTTGACACAACTCTATTGACTACTTCAGTTTGTCCATCTGTTTGAGGATGACTTATAGTAGAGAATAGTAATCTTTTGCCAACTTTACTCCACAAAGTCCTCTAAAAGTGGCTTAAGAATTTAACATCTCTATCCGACACAATGGTTCGAGGAAGTCCATGTAACCTTCCCACTTCTCGGAAGAATAAGTTAGCAACATGAATAGCGTCATCGGTCTTGTGACATGGTATAAAATGAGCCATCTTGGAAAATCGATCAACCTCCACAAATATTGAATCCTTTCCACTCTGTTTTTGGTAATCCCAAAACAAAGTCCATTGAGATATCTACCTATGGCATGGTTGGTATCGGCAAAGGCATGTATAATCCATGAGGCATGACTCTTGATTTTAGCTTTTTACATACTAGACACCTTTCACATACCTTTTCAACATACCTTTTCAGTTTTGGCCAAAAGAGGTGTTCTTTCAAAATGCTAAGTGTCTTCTCAATGCCAAAGTGTCCCATAAGTCCTCCTTCATGTGTTTTTTTGGTTAATACTTCTCTCATGGAACCTTGTGGGATACATAGTCTTCCTTTCTTGAAAATATATCCATCATGCCAATAATATTTGTCATGAGCACCTATTTTACATAGCTTATACCTTTCTCCGAAGTCCAAATCAATAGCATAATATTCTTTAATGAATGAAAAACCAAGGAGTTTGGAATCCAATTTGTTAAGTAAAACATACCTGTGTGAAAGAGCATATGTCACAATATTATCATTTCCTTTCTTATAGTGGATGACATAGGGAAAAAACTCTAGGAATTCGACCAATTTGGCATGTCTCTTGTTGAGTTTGTGTTGTCCTTTGATATGCTTTAATGCTTCATGACCAGTGTGTATAACAAATTCTTTTGGCAATAAGTAGTGATGCCAAGTCTCCAATGCTCTAATGAGTGCGTACATCTCTTTGTCATATGTTGGATAGTTCAAAGTTGCACCATTTAGTTTTTCACTAAAGTAGGCGATGGGCTTTCCTTCTTGACTTAAAACAACACCAATCCCAATTCCAGAGGCATCACATTCAACTTCAAATGTTTTCTCAAAGTTTGGCAAGGCTAGAGGTGGAATCTTTGTCAAACAATCCTTGAGCCGATATTAAGAGCTTGAGATATGTCCAGATTACTGAAGACAGTGCAGGCTGGAAATTAATACGGGATTTGCAATCATTCATCTCCTTCAAAGGACTTATGCATGGGAGGAATTAATGAAGACATACATGGACGATAAAAGAATATTAAAATGAATCAGAACATTGGTGAGGAGGTACAAGGATTCTTTTAAAGGCTTTTAAATTCATCCATTCATGTATATTCATGCAAGAAGCCAAATAGTCATGTTCACAGAAGGGGGAATAATTTCAGCCAAGATACATTCATGAACATTCATCCATAGAAGACGAATCAACAAGTTCACACAAGGTTGGATGAATTCGGCCAAAGGATGTATTCCATTAAAAGATGAACATCCATTCATCAAAATTCATTCACCTAAGCCATGCTTTGTATCTACATAAAGTATGAACATTCATCCATGAATGTTCACTCATTAAAGCTTTTATGTGTATCCTAGGAATAATTAGGCCTATAAATAGTTTAGCTTTCATTTTGTATACCAATTCACTTTGTTTAATCAAATATTTGTGAGAGTTTCTCTTTAGTTCTTAAGTGAACTTTATCGACTTATCAAGCTTATGCTTGTGGTGTCACCCCTATCTATGTCACCCTGATACTTCTGGTTCCTATCTCTTTATAGATAGTGGGTCAAAGTCCTTGTTTACCATCCCTTAAAGAAGCAATATAAAGTCTGGGTCTTTGTTCTTTAACATTGGTTCTTCTTTGAGTCTTCTTTGAGATACTACTTTTCATATTCATCTCCATCACATTCATTCTACTTCCATTACCATACTTCATCATTTCCTTTAAACATATCACCAACTTATATATATATATTCCGCTTCCATATTTATCTTTACATTTCATTACTTCCATTTAACCATTTTTTTAGCTTTCTTGTTTGTGCAGTATACTTGTTGCTTTCCTAGATCGAAACAATCAAAGGTACAACCTTGACTTCACCATCCATCCAAGTGAGGCTAGGTTGAACTGTATCAAGAATCTTTAGATACCTTAAGGACACTCCTAGTTTAGGACTTTGGTATACTAGAGACTCTAGCTTTAGCTTGAATGCCTTTTCTGATGCGGATTATGGAGGATGCAAATTAGATAGGAAAAGCACCTCTGGTACTTGCCAATTCCTTGGAAATATACTGATTTCTTGGTTTTCAAAGAAACAAAATTGTGTTGCATTTTCTACCACTGAAGTCGAATACATTTTAGTTGGTAGTTGTTGTGCACAAGTTTTATGGATGAAACAACAACTTTTTTTATTATGGAATTGAAGTAGGTACCATTCCTATCAAGTGCAACAATACTAGTGCTATTTGTCTCACTAAAAATCCCATCCAACACTCTATAACTAAGCACATTGAAATAAGACATCACTTTATTAGAGACCATGTCACTAAGGAAGATGTAGTTCTAGAATTTGTTGACACTTTGCATCAATTAGCGGATATCTTTACAAAACCTTTAGACAAGGAACGTTTTTGGATAGGAGAGAATTAGGTTTAACTGACCTATCTTCACTTAGTGTTTAAAATAATTTTAGCACTTTTAAGAATAAATGAAAAATGCATATAATAGTATTTTTGATCGCACTCATTACTTTTAGTTAGGGGGAGTTTATGATTCTTGGTGAAAATTAACTTTATGTTCAAATAAATTTTAATGATAAATTTGATTGATTGAACATGATTAATTTTCAATATATGAGTTGCCAATACCACTAGAGAAAATTAATTTAGCATTTTGAGTGTTTAAAATCAGATTTTTTCAGTTTTGGTGTAGCGGGAATCGATACCCCCTTGAAGGGGAACCGATTCCCCCTTTGAAGGGGAACCGATTCCCCCTGTAGGGGAATCGATACCCCCATGGGGTTCTGGTTTTTAACAAGAGCAGAACACCCCAAAAACTTAAACCCTCTATTCTTCTCTTCACGCCATTTCTTCTCTTTACTCTCTCACCATCTCCATATTTCATCAAAACAACATTTTAAATTGGAATTCTCTTCAAATATCATCTTCGAAACCTATTGGAATCATCAAAAACGTGCAAACTTCATCTAATCTCACTTAAAATCTGAAATTCTTCAAGGTATTTTTCTAAAACTTCTATTTCATCAATTTTTGATTTTAGAACTAGTTTTAATTAGTTCTAGGTTGAACTTTAGATCGGACATTGATTGTTTATTGAATAGAAACTCGATTCTATAACTAATTTCATAAAAAAAAACAAAAAATTTCCAAGATTTTGAAAATTTTTGAAATTAAAAAAATATATATTTTCAAATTGTTGTGTTTTGATTTAATGAAAACTATATTGATTCTCAAAACCTTATTTTTCAATAGTTTTCAAAAACTTTTCCCAATTAGGATTGGTATAGAAAACCTTGAAATATTGAGGACTCAATTGAGTTTTATGATTGATTATTTTGCATACATGTGTTTTAAAATTGCAAGTTATTCTTTCCATTTCAATTATCTTAAATCATGTCTCATAAACGTTCTAGAGCTTCCTCTAGTCGTTCTAGCCAACCTCCAAACTCACCTCCAAATCCTCCACCCATCCAACAAATTCCTAATCTTAATCTCGATGATCTAAACATGACCATTCGCAATTCTTGTTTTAATGAACCCGGTCGAAAAAAAAATCACTACTTTAGGTTTTGTCAATACTTTTAGTCCTACAAAATCTGGGAAGAACGAATCCCATCTCTTCAAGCCATGTTAGACATATATTTTCGTCATCTTCATACTCTTCAAGAGTGGAAATTTGACAAACTCTTCGAGCTTGAACCAATTGTCTACCATCAACTTGTTCGTATATTCTACTCTAATGTCGTTTGCATTCAAAATCGAGAGAAAACCTTAACCATAGGGATCCGATCCTATCTTCTAGGACACTTCCTTCATCTTGACTCAGAATCCATTGCCAAAGCATTAAGATTAGATAATAAAGGGTTAGACAATGAAAAACCTATGGTAGGATCTTAGTATAAGCGAAGGGATAGTGCAAGTGTTTTAGACCTTCATGATCATTTTCTTCACCTAATGATCTCTTCGTGGTTTCGACCATCCGGAGGCCGTTACTCTACTCTTCGAGCCTTAGATCTATTTTGGCTTCATTGTGTCCAAAATAATCTCAAAATTAACCTTCCACAGATTATTTTTACTGAACTTGTCGAAACCGTAAATCTTGTTCCCAATAAGAAATTATGTTCATCTTTAGTTTACGGTTGTATTCTTAGTAATCTGTTTAAGAAGGTTGGGCTTAGAGTTGGTCTTGATGCTTCATTTCCTCTAAAAAACCAAATCAATCTATTTTCTTTAACTAAATCAGGATGGAAGATAAATGAAGAAAATGGTCTTTGGGTTCATACCGGTGAGCAATCTCCGGAAGAAAACGACTCCGACAATGAGCCAGAGCAGCACGAGGAACAAGCACCTCTAGAGGAACAACCTCGTCCAGAGTATAAAATGCCTCTATACTTTCGATCTTTTATGGAGAACATTGATTTGAGGCTTGCATCTATCGATTCAAATATGACTACTACCACCGAAACGATGAATCGTCGTTTTGATTCGTTGGATTAAAGGGTCGATGCACTTTCACGTGATGTGACCAATATTTGGTCACATTTATATCCTCCTGATGCACCGATGGACGATTAGGCCCTGTTCTTGCTTATCTTTAATAGATCAAAACGTCAAACTTATTATTTTAACTTTTTGGATATTTTGGAATGTTTGAATTTGTGGATTGTTTGACTTTGAATTTGTTTGAATTTATGGATGTTTGAACTTATATTTCTATAGATATTTTCTTTGGTTAAATTTATTAATTATTGCATCATTTACATCAATTAGATGTATGACCAATTTTGCCATGTCACATTATTTATGAATATTGATTATGAAACTAATGGCTAACGTTTCTCTTGATTGTGATCTTAGCAACTTAAGCTATATATATATTTATAATCAATTGGTTAAATAATTTCAAAACCTTGTTTAAAATATTTTAAAAATCTTTTTGATTTAACAAAAAAGGGGAGAAATGTTAAAGTGTTTAAAGGGGAGAAGTGTTAGAGTAAGGGGGAGTAATTTCAAAACTTGATTTCAAAATCTTAAAATTACTAAAATGTTTTGTTATATCAAAAAGGGGGGATATTGTTGAAAACATTTTGATATAACAAATTAAGATAAATGAATTTTAAGATTTTTCCAAAAAGATTTTCTAAGTATATTCGATATAATTATTCGAATATCAAAATATTACTCCAAATCTTTCAAAAGTCATTTTTAATCCTTACTCAAGTGTAAAATTAAGTTTTAATCTTAAAATTATTTCAAAATAATTTTACAAAGTATTTCAAATCATTTCAAAGCCAAAAATTCTAGAACGTCCAGAGGGAACCGATTCCCCCTGAATGGTTTGGCTCCGAGAAAAACAGAATGCTCGGAGGGAACCGATTCCCATGTTTAACGGTCGAAATATTTGAATTTTACACTTAGGGAACCGATTCCCCCACGCTCCAAGATATTTTATTAATTGATTTCACACTAAAATGACTATATTGACTTCACTAATCATCTCCAACGTTCAGAATCATTTGAAGGTGTATTTAAACAAGCTTAGAAGCCATTGATCAACAACAAGAAACAAGTATCAACAAGAATCAAGAGAGAATCAAAGAGAAAGCATCAAACCTCAAGTTTGAGCATTTTCAAGCCTATTTCATTCAATATTCATTTTTGCTTTCAAGAACACTTATTGTGCTCAATTGTATTATTCATGAGTGTTCTTTCTTTGTTCTAGAATTGTGCAAACATCTTGCCTTGTGAGGATTTTCTTGTAAGTTTGCAAAATTTGTATTGTTCTCTTTGGGAGAGAGTGTTCTCAAGAATTTGTGGTATAATTCTTGAGGGATTTGTAAGGTTACTCTTTGTCCTCAAAAGAAAGACAAATTAGTGAATTTGTGGAAAATCCTTAGTGTAGCTAAGGTAGTGGACGTAGACTTTGGTTGAGAAAGTCGAACCACTCTAAATCCCTGCGCAATTACTTTTAATTTTTTTGCACAAGCTTCCACCGGAATTTTTATTTCCCAATTCACCCCCTCTTGGCCATATTCATAGATCGATTAACTCAACACATTAGTCAAGCCAAAAGGAATGACTAACAATTCATACAAACCATGTTTGGTATTGAATATGGTTTTCCACTCGTCACCTTCCTTCATTCTAATCTGATGGTAGCCACTTTTCAAGTCAATTTTGGAGAAGATGCTGGCTCCACTAAGTTCATCAAGCATGTCATCCAACTGAGGTATAAGGTTCTTATATTTGATAGTGATATGGTTCACAGCCCTAATCCACGCACATTCTCCAAGTTCCATCTTTATTTGGCACCAATGAAACGGGTACAGCACAAGGACTTAAACTTTCCCGAATGTAACCATTGTCTAGGATTTCTTTGATTTGTCTTTGTAATTCCTTCGTTTCTTCGGGATTGCTCCTATATGCTTGTCTATTAGGAATGGTTAATCCAGAAATAAAATCAATTTGATGTTCAATTCATCTAATTGGTGGCAATCCATCTGGAATTTTTCAGGGAACATATCCTCAAATTCCTGTAAAAGATTAGAAACGGAAGAAGGCAAGCCTTCAAGAGGGTTAGTAAGTAGAAAGCTTTCCTTATACATAAGTATAAGTATAGCCTTCTTGGTAGATAAATGTTTCTGAATATCTTCTCTGTTGGCATAGATATTCATCTTCTGAGTTTGACTTTCTCTGACCATCTTTTCCTTCTCCCATTCTTCTATACGTGACTTAAGGGTCACTTGACATTCATGAACTTGACTGGGAAGCAAGGGTGCCAATATGATTTTCTTTCCTTGATGCTGGAAAAAGTACTTGTTAGACAATCTGTCATGGGTAGCCTTCTTGTCAAACTGCCAAGGACGTCCTAGTATAAGGTGGCTTGCACTCATGGGCACCACGTCACAAAGGACTTCATCATTGTATCTTCCAATTGAGAAAGGTACAACAACTTGTTTGGTTACCTTGGCTTCACCCACATCGTTGAGCCACTGAAGTTTGTAACGATGAGGATGCTTGGAAGTCTTAAGACCCAACTTTTCCACCATGTGAGTACTTGCTACGTTTGTAAAACTTCTTCCATTAATGATCACCACACAAACTTTATCTCCCACATGACATCTTGTATGGAAGATATTCTCTCTTTGTTCATCTTCTTGACTTTGAATGTTCAAAGTCCTTTTGACTACAAAGATGTTGGATGGAAGAGACATGTTAGCAAATAAGGAAAAATGAAATCTGTGTAGGACCTTACCAGAATATACTCTCTCAAAGCCTCACGAGTCACTCCAACGAAACTTGAATGTCACTCAATCCGCTCGTGTTTGCACTATAGGACTTTAATGGCTTTTACTTGTCCTATTTTGATCTCACACACGCTCCAGCCTTTTACCTCTCGATTCTCTTATCCCAAGTTCTAGAGTACTTTACTCAAAATTGTATCAAGTAAATTTTACTTGTTGTGTGTCGGCTGTAAATAGGTTAGTAGGAATGGAAAAACAAAATATAATTAAATGGTGGCTTAGAAATAGAAATAAGAGAACAAAAGGGGTTACTTACACAAAGTCACTTTATAACATTCTATCACCACAATCAATTTAAATGCTTACTTGAATGGCTTGGTGACGAGAATTATTGATGAGTGCTTTAACTTTCTTTATTTCTTTTTCTTTTTCTTCCTTTTTGAGTGCTTGATTTTTCTTCTTCTTTTGGAGTGCTTCAATTTCTTTTACTGATTTGTTTTCATTTATTTTCGTTTACTTGCACTTCTTTTTGGTATTTTGTTTTTGTTGTTATTGTACGTTGCTTCTTCCACCAAAGCTCTGATTACCGCTTGATGTAAGGCACTTGTACCTTATCGATTGATCATGGATCTAGGTAGGAAGAAAAAAACCTGCATAAGTGAATGGCTCAAAAGATATGGTTAAGGGTGGTAAACATATAGGTGAATATGTAGGCTGTTTAATGAATGAGAGATGGAAGTGGAAGATGATTGATATGGCTATGGGTTTGGTTAATGGAACAATGGGATGGTTGTGAGGATAGTATCTTAAAGAAGACTCAAAGAAGAACCAATGCTATAGAGAGCAAAGACCCATACTTTATATTGCTTCTTTAAGGGGTGGTACAAAGGACTTTGACCCACTATTTATAAGAAGTAGGAACCAGAAGTATCAAGGGAAAGAGAATAATCTCACTTAAATTAATCAAAAAGGTCTAGTTACAAATGAATTATGTTTTCCTATTTATAGGAAATGAAGGGGCATGGCCGAATGATTACAAGGAGTTTCAGCTAGGACTTGTGCCTGTTTAAAATGACATAATTTAATTCTAAATAAAGATGATGGTTCGATTTAAATGGAGGGTGATATCCCTTGGCCGAATAGCTCTTGTGTCCCTTTAAGTTGGCACCAAATTGGATGGGAGATGATGCTTGGCCAAATAGTGATAGAGCTCTTCATCTTGGTGCCTAAATGATACCACATGCAAGGTACATGGGGGCTGGTCATATAACTCGCACATGGGTGATCTAGGGAGCCTTGTGGTGCAACCTTGTGCATGGGATGATGGCTGGTCATGTGCTCCATCTTGGCAGTGCATGTGTCTCCTCCAGGCTAGCTTGAGTGTGGAGCTAGCTTAGCAAGCATGGGGTTATTTGTGAACAAGCTTCCTAGTTGAGTCCTTGTGAGCTCCATAATAGCATGTTTAGCTACATTCAGCTACCATTAATATCATTTTTGGCAACTCAGCTCCAAATAGTCCAACTAGCTGAGTTTAGCTAGCCTTGAGCTCATCTAACTGAATTGAGCTTTCCTTAGTGTTTCATGAGCTGCCATGTACCTTGTGAACTATTTGTGAGCTGCATTTGATGTCCAAATAATCCACCAAGCTACCCCAACGTGTGTCATGATCCAATGTACCTATATGTGTGAGGAAACAAGGTAAGTCCATGATATTGAGCTTATATGAGCTAAAACACCTTGCTACCATGCATGAATATGGTAATGTGAGCTATGATTGAAGGTCATGAGCTAAATATATCATCTTATAATATGTATGAACTAAGCAGAAAGACTAAGTGCTAAAATGAATGCATGTGAACTAATGAAATGAATTATAAGTATGTTGCCTTGATGTATATGTGATATTCATGCGTAATAATTTTATAAGACTATTATAATATGTTTAACATATTAAAATAACAATGTGCATTATGAGTTCATACTAAGTTATTCTTTAAATATTAAAACATTATATAACATAACATAGGAAGGTGTTAAGTTATCAAATGAATCAAAAGCTTCAAGACACTTAGTTAGAAGTACTTCCCTGAATTGTTTGGCCCTTGACCTAGTAATGGGACCTTGTGCATGACCTCCGGATTTGGGGTGGGCGTGACCACGTCATCCCTCTTTCTTTTAAGCGATTTCTTTCTATTCTTTGCTTTTTCTTCTTTTTGAGTGCTGGAATTTTCTTCTTTTGGAGTGCTTCAATTTGTTTGCTGATTTTTTTTTTTTTTCACTTGCACTTCTTTTTGGTATTTCTGTTTTTGTTGTTGTTGCACGTTGCTTCTTCCACCAAAGTTCTAATTACCATTTGATGTAAGGTAATTCTACCTTTTCAATTGATTATGATTCTAGGAAAGAAGAAAAACAACATGCATAAGTGAATGGCTCAAAATAGATGGTTTGGTGGTAGATGTAAGGGTGAATAGGTAGGCCATTTTTGATAAGAGAGATGGTAGCAGAAGGATGTTATGGCTATGGTGAGGTTGATGAAACAATAGAATGGTTGTGAGGTAGTATCTTAAAGAAGACTCAAAGAAGAACCAATGCTATAGAGAGCAATACTTTATATTGCTTGTTTAAGGGGTGGTAGTATGGACTTGGACCCACTATCTATATGGAGATAGGAACCACAAGTATCAAAGGGGAGGGGCTAATGCCACAAGTATTAAAAATACTTGATAAGTCGATAAAAGTCTCAAGGACTTAAGCAAAGAGAATAATCTCACTTAAATTAATCAAAAAGGTCTAGTTACAAATGAAATATGATAGCCTATTTATAGGAAATGGATGGGCATGGCCGAATGATTACAAGCGGTTTTGGCCAGGCCTTGTGCCTCTTTAAAATGACATAATGATATAATCACACCTACACCATATCCGGAAGTCATGCCACATGGTCCCATTACTAGATCAAGACCCAAACAATTCAGGGAAGTTCTCTTAACTAAGTGTTTAGAAGCTTTTGATTCAATTGATAACTTAACGCCCTCCTATGTTAAGTTATATAATTTTTTAATAGATAAAGAATAACTTAGTATGAATACATCTTGCACATTGTTATTTTGTTATGTTAAGCATGTTAGGATAGCTTTATAATCATATTAAGCATGATTATTATTTATACATCAAGGCAGCATACCTATAATGCATTTCATTAGTTCATTTGCATTCATATTAGCTCTTAGGCTTTATACCTTACCTTACACATATTAGGAGATGATATAATTAGCTCATGACATTCAAACTTAGCTTATATTACCATATTCATGCATGGCACCAAGGTATTTAGCTCATATCAGCTCAATGCCATGGAATTACCTTGTTTCCTTGCACATGTAGGTACATTGGAGCATAATAAATGTTGAGATAGCTTGGTGAATAATTTGGACTTCATATGCAGCTCACAATCAGGTTACAAAGTACAAAGCAGCTCCTGGAACACTAAGGGAAGCTCGGTTCAGCTGGAGGAGCTTAAGGCTAGCTAAACTTAGCTAGTTGGACTATTTGGAGCTGAGTTGCCAAAAGTGATGTCAAAGGTAGCTAAATGTAGCTGAACATAATATTGAGGAGCTCACAAGGACTTAGCTAGGAAGTTTGTTCACAAACAGCCCATGTTTGCTAGCTAGCTTCACAACTCAAGCTAGCTTGAAGAAGACACGTGCACACCCAAGAGAGAAAGCACATGACCAGCCATTATTCCATGCACAAGGCTGCACCACAAGGTTTCATAGAACACCCATGTGCCTTGCATATAACCAGCCCCCATGTGCCTTGCATGAGGATCATTTAGGCGCCAAGATGAAGAGTTCTCTCCCTATTCGGCCAAGCCATGTGTTTTGCATGTGAACAGCCCCATGTGGCTTGCATGTGGTTTATTTAGGTGCCAAGATGAAGAGCTCTCTCCCTATTCGGCCAAGCATCATTCCCCATTCAATTTGGCGCCAACTTGAGGGGAAACAAGGACTATTCGGCCAATGATTATTTCCCTCCATAAAGGACCAAAACATTATGTCATTTAGCATTTAATTATGCCATTTTATAGAGGTACAAGGGTTGGCCGAACCACCATGTATCCATTCGGCCATGCTTATGTCATATTAGGAGATCATATAATATGGTATTCATAAATGATAAATGGAAACATGTAATAATAATATCCTAAGAAATGATATGTAGTCATAACATATATTTGAATGATATGAAAGACATGATTAACTAAACATATGATGGAAATAATAATATGATAATTTATACTAACATGTGAATGCATGATTATGATAGAATAGAATGTATAAATGATATAGTATAAGATAGGGTAATGAAGAACTCCCTTAGAAATAGCTTTGAAGAACATCCATGGTGTGTTCAAGTCATGGAGAAAGTTGGAGCTAGTTTGGATCGTATCATTTATACATTATATTAATTAGCTTATAAAAGCTTTCTTTTATAGGTACATGTTCGGCAACATGATAGGAGATGAATTAAAGCTAGTATGGGAGTCAATGAGCTAGGAAAACTTCCATAAGATGACTCGGGAGATCATGAAGAACAAATGATGAAAAGATTGTCAGCTGACCTGTGAGCTCATAACTCACTTGAGCTGGACTATTGAGCTTTCTAGAGACTTCTTTTCAGCTGGAGAGTTGCACCATCATCTTCACCACATAGAGCACTACAAATATGGTATAGGTCGAATTTTGTGAATTCATACCTTTTCGTGAAGAGTTGCCAATCCGAGAAGTGCCCTTTCACAAGGAGTTGTCCTAAGACTCATTGACATGTATTGCATCTATGGCCAGCTCATATTCAGCTCAAACACATGGGAAGTAGCTCAAATGATGAAAGGTTACCTTCCACAAATGTGACATTTCATAAATAGTTGCTACCCCATTGACGCCATGTCATCTAGAAGCAAGTTGGATGCAAAGTCACACCTAAGTTGCTGCTCAACTTCATGCCAAGTAGGAGACACAACATAAGACCCCAAGCCACCCATGTGAGTGCCTCATGACCAGCCCACACATGTACCATGCGTGTGGATGAAATGGGCGTCAAAATGAAGAGGGTTCTCTCTATTCGGCCTAAGTATCCTTTTGATTCAAAATTGGCGCCAAGATGAAGAGCAAGGAGACCATTCAGCCAAAGACATCTTCATTCATTAAAACATCATGTATTTCTATTTAATAGTCATGTATTTAGCCGAATGGACACCTATTTATTTGGCCAAACCTATGCTAGCCTATAAATAGGCTTGGATATTTCATTTGTAAGAAAACATTTTTGATAATTAAAATCCTTTTGTGAGATTATTTTCTCTTCAAGTTCTTTTTAGAACTATATCGATTAAGCAAGCCTTTCTAATGCTTGTGGCGTCATTCCTTCACCTTGATACTTCTGGTTCCTAGTTTTTATAACTAGCGGGTCAAAGTTCTTACTACCATCCCTTATAAAACTTATAAGAAACGGGTCTTTGCTCTTTTATAGCATTGGTTCCTTCTTAGTTTTTATAAGATACAATCTGTCAATCACCATTATCACGCCTATATCATCACTATATTCCATCACCATATCACGCCTATATTATCACCAACTTCTAAATTTCCATTTCTTCATCTTTGAAATTATCCTTCATCCTCAACAAGGCATTCATCCATCACCACCATTGGAGGTCGAATCCATCATCACTTGAAGGATCATTATACAACACTTCCGCAGCCCTTCTTTGATAACTATTCTATCCATTTCAATTATTTCCATTTCCTTTCTTAATTACTCATTTACTTAACCAATCATTCTTCTTTGTGCAGATTACTTTTCAATTCAAGGTGTAGCATTTGGTGTCTCTCCTAGATCGGGAAATAACAAGGTTGCCATCTTCTCCATTATTGAAGAAGCCTGGTTAGCCTTACATCAGGAAGGAAGCAAAACAACCTACAAAGTGAATGGCTCAAAACAGAATGGTTAAGGGTGGTAAACGTATGGGTGATTAGGTAGGTTGTTTAATTGAGAGATGGAAGCGGAAGATGGTTGATATGGCTATGGTTATGGTTTATGAAACAAAAAGATGGTTGTGAGGATAATATCTTAAAGAAGACTCAAAGAAGAACCAATGTTATATAGAGCAAAGACCCATACTTTATATTGCTTCTTTAAGAGGTGGTATGAAGTACTTTGACTCACTAGTTATAAAGAACTAGGAACCAAAAGTATCAAGGTGAAAAGAGAAGGGGTTGACACCACAAGTATAAATTATACTTGATAAGTCGATAAAAGTCACCATGACTTAAGGAAGAGAATAATCTCACTTTAATTAAACAAAATGTCTAATTACAAATGAAATAGGAAAGCCTATTTATAGTTTTTGAAGGGACTTGGCCGAATAGGTACATGTTGGTTTGGCCAGCCCTTTTACCTTCCTAAAATGACATGCTCTTGGCCGAATGGTTATGTGTTGGTTCGGCCCTAATGATGATTTGAAGGCTTTGGGAAGTTATTTGGGCGCCAAATTGAAGAGCAAAGAGTCTTTGGCCGAAAAGGAAGCATCCCTTGGTGTTTTGGCGCCAATTTGATGTCACATGGAGTGTACATGCTTGAATGATGCACATGGCAACCTACATAAATGCACATGGGTCTTCTTGCTATGATTTGATGAGATTGCAACCATAGGATGATGTCTTGAAGTCCATGGAATGAAGATAGGCAACAACTAGGCGTGAATTAGCTTTCAACGTGTATCTAGATGACATGACATCCATTGGGCATCCTAGAGATGAACTAGCTTCAAGAAAAACTAGATGAGTGTCTTGGTAGCTAACTAGGTGAGTTATAGCTTGATTAACTCAAGCTAGTTAGCTTTGGTCTTCTCAGCTCCTCAGCTACTCTCCCAGCTACTTCTAGTTACCTCTAGTCCACTTTTCAGCAATTTGGTCCAAAGCTCTCCTCCAGCTAAGTTCAGTTACATGTTAGGTCCTCCAGCTAAGTTTAAGCTCCTTATGTGATGAAATGAGCTGCCATAATGTTCATGAGCTAGTGTGAGCTGCTATGCTTGTCCTTTTAGCTAACCAAGCTACCATAATATGCCTTGCTTCATTTTTCACCTATAGGAATCACCAAAAAAATAAAATAAGTAATGTGTAACTTATTTAAGGTAAAATGCATGCTGCCGTAAGGTGTTTGAGTGATATAAGCTGAGAATGCATGCCATGAGCTAAGTATATAATGATATAACATATGTAAGCTAATGTGTGAGACCTAGGAGCTCAAATGAATGCATATGAGCTAACAAATGAATGATTAAGCATGCTGCCATTTCATGAATGTATTGAATCATGCTTAAATGGATGTAAGATTAATCTAACATACTTATAACATTGTGTATCAATCATAAAGATATGGGTATATGTTGTATGCATGAATATCATATAACATGGTATTCATAAATGATAAATGGAAACATGTAATAATAATATCCGAAGAAATGATATGTAATCATAGCATATATTTGAATAATATGAAAACCATGATCAAATAAACATATGATGGAAATAATAATATGATAATATATACTAACATGTGAATGCATGCTTATGATAGAATAGAATATATAAATGATATAGTATAAGATAGGGTAATGAAGAACTCCCTTAGAAACAGCTTTGAAGAACATCCATGGTGTGTTCAAGTCATGGAGAAAGTTGGAGCTAGTTTGGATCGTATCAGTTATCCTTCAATCTTCATGGCCATATGTACCATCTTTTCAATCTCTACATAATGATGCAGTTTAACATGGTTAGCAATATCAGGATTTAGGCCAGATAAAACCTTGCCATGGTTGTTTCTCTGTCTTCATCAACATTGGCTCGAATCATGGCTATCTCCATCTCTTTGAAATAATCTTCAACACTCTTGCTCCCCTTGTTTAAGATTTTGTAGCTTATGATAAAGATCTCGGTGATAGTGAGTAGGCACGAACCTTTTGCTCATAATGGCCTTCATTTTTTCCCACGTATTGATGGGGCATTCACCATTTCGTCTATTTAAACTCACCAATTGATCCCACTAGACTAAGGCATAATCCACAAATTCCATAGCAATAAGCCTGACCTTCTTTTACTCCGTATAATTTTAACATTAAAAAATGTGTTCGATCTTAATTACCCAATCAAGATAGGCTTCAGGATCAGTTCATCCTTGAAATGGAGGAATGGTTACCTTACTGTTGCTGAAGTTATCATTCTGATTTCGATGAACATCTCTTCTTGCTACTGATGTTACTTCAGCCTCCTCCTCCTCAAATTCTTCTTCCATTCTAGGGTGATTTACTCTCCGGTTGCCTAAGGATGCTTCAAATTGATTCATACGATCATACAAGGGTTCCAATTCTAATTTCAACAAACTTGCCATTTCATGCATAATGGCTTGGGTTTGCAAGTTAGGGGCTTCTCTTTCTGGGGTTCGTCTTAGACTCCGAGACATAATTAGTGAAATAAGAAAAGAAAAAAAGTTTAAAAGACCTTACCAGATAATACTCTCACAAGGCCTCACGAGTCACTCCAAGAAAACTTGAATGTCACTCAATCCGCTCGTGTTTGCACTCTAGGACTTTAAGGATTTTATTTGTCCTCTTATGATCTCACACACACTCAAGCCTTTTTCCTCTCAATTCTCTTTATCCCAAGTTCTAGAGGACTTTACTTAAAACCGTATCAAGTAGATTTTACTTGTTGGGCGTCGGCTACAAAAGGGTTAGTAGGAATGGAAAAACAAAATATAATGAAAGCTGGCTTAGAAATAGAAAGAAGATAACAAAAGGGGTTTCCAACACAAAGTCGCTTTACAACCTTCTATCACCACAATCAATTTAAAGGCATACTTGAATTGCTTGGTGATGAGAATTGTTGTTGTGTGCTTTCAACTTTTCTTTCTTTCTATTCTTTTTCTTTTTTTGAGTGCTGGAATTTTCTTCTTTTGGAGTGCTTCAATTTGTTTGCTGATTTATTTCTTTTTCTTTCACTTTCACTCACTTGCACTTCTTTTTGGTATTTTTGTTTTTGTTGTTGTTGCACGTTGCTTCTTCCACCAAAGCTCTGATTACCACTTGATATAATGTAATTCTACCTTTTCAATTGATTGTGGATCTAGGAAGGAAGCAAAATAACCTGCATAAGTGACTGACTCAAAATATATGGTTTGGTGGTGATGTAAGGGTTAATAGGTAGGCTATTTATAATAAGAGAGATGGTAGCGGAAGGATATATTGGCTATGGTGAGGTTGATGAAACAATGGAATGGTTGTGAGGTAGTATCTTAAAGAAGACTCAAAGAAGAACCAATGCTATAGAGAGAAAAGACCTAGACTTTATATTGCTTCTTTAAGGGGTGGTAGTAAGGACTTAGACCCACTATCTATATGGAGATAGGAACCACAAGTATAAAAGGGAAGGGGTTGACGCCACAAGTATTAAAAATACTTGATAAGTTGATAAAAGTCACAAGGACTTAAGCAAAGAGAATAATCTCACTTTAATTAATCAAAAATGTATGATTACAAATGAAATATGATAGTCTATTTATAGGAAATGGATGGGCATGGCCGAATGATTACAAGGGGTTTCGGCCAGGGCTTGTGCCTCTTTAAAATGACATAATTTAATGCTAAATGAGATGATGTTTCGGCCTAGATGAAGGGAAATAACCCTTGGCCGAATAGTTCTTGTGTCCCTTCAAGTTGGCGCCAAATGGGAGAGGAAATGATGCTTGGCCGAATGGTTAGATGGCTCTTTATATTGGCGCCTAAATGAGACCACATATAAGGCACATGGGGCTGGTCATATGGCACGCACATGGGTGTTATAGGGAGCCTTGTGGTGCAGCCTTATGAATGGGATGAAGGTTGGTCATGTGCACCATCTTGGGCGTGCGTGTGTCTTCCTCCAAGCTTGCTTGAGTGTGTAGCTAGCTAGCAAGCAAGGGGCTGTTTTGTGAATTAGCTTCCTAGCTGAGACCATGTAAGCTTCATAACAGCATGTTTAGCTACATTCAGCTCCCATTGATATCACTTTTGGAAACTCAGCTTCAATAGTCCAACTAGCTGAGATTAGCTAGCCTTGAGCTCCTCCAGCTAAGTTGAGCTTTCCTTAGTGTTCCACGAGCTACCTTGTACTTTGTGAGCTATTTGTGAGCTGCATATGATGTGCAAATAATCCACTAAGCTATCCCAACGTGTGTCATGCTCTAATGTACCTACATGTGCAAGAAAACAAGGTAATTCCATGTCATTGAGCTGATATAAGCTAAATATCTAGCTGTCATGCATGATTATGGTATTGTGAGCTATTTTTGCTTGTCATGAGCTAAATATATCATTTCATAATGTGTGTGAGCTAATGTATAAAGTCTACGAGCTAATTTGAATGTATATGAGCTAATAAATGAATGATAGGTATGTTGTCATGATGTATATGTTATAATCATGCTGAATATGATTGTAAGACTATTCTAACATGCTTATCATATTAAAATAACAATATGCATGATGTGTGAAGATGTATTTCCGCTAAGTTATTTATTAACTACATAACTAGTATTCTTAACATAAGATGTATTATTATAGCATATATTATTAAACTAGTATAAAGTAAATTCAATATAAAAAATGTTCAAGAGTACTCCCTTTATAGGTGAAAACGTGCTTGCACCACAAGCATCCTCACCTCTACAAATTGCAATGGTTAAATGACGTAGGGGAAGCCAAAGTTACCAAAAGAGTAGTCGTCCCTTTCTCCATTGGAAGATATAAGGATGAAGTACTTTGTGATGGGGTGCCAATGATTACAATACACATTATTCTCGGACGTCCTTGGTAATTTGATAAGAAGGCTCCTCACAATGGATTCTCCAATGAGTATTCTTTCCAACACCAAGGAAGGAAGATCATGTTGGCACCTATGCTTCCAAATCAAGTCCACGAATGCCAGGTGACCCTTAAAGAACATATAAAAGAATGAGAGAAAGCAAAGAAGGCCAAAGAAAGAAATACTCAAAAGATAAACATATATGGTAGTAGAGGAGATGTTTGGAAGCAATTGTCCACAAAGAAGGCTATACTTGTGCTTATGTACAAGGAAAAATTTGTACTTACTAACCCTCTTGAAGGCTTGCCTTCTTCCATCTCCAATATTTTACAGGAATTCAAAAATATATTTCCTGAAGAAATCCATATGGTATACACCAATTTGGGGGATTTAACATCAAATTGATTTCATTCTCAGAGCCACCATTCCCAATAGACTAGCATATCGAAGAAACCTAGAAAAAACTAAGGAATTAAAAAAGCAAGTTAAAGAACTACTAGAAAGGATACATTCAGGAGAGTCTGAGTCCTTGTGCTATACTGATCTTGTTGGTGCCAATGAAAGATGGGGCTTGGAGAATGTCTGTAGATTGTAGAGTCGTGAATCAAATCACCATTAAGTATAGACATCCTATACCTCAATTGGATGATATGCTTGATGAACTCAGTGGTGCCAGCATCTTCTCCAAGATTTATTTGAAAAGCGGATACCATCATATTAGAATGAAGGAATGTGACGAGTAGAAGACTATTTTCAAAACCAAAAAAGATTTGTATGAATGGTTAGTCATGCCTTTTGGCCTAACTAACACACCCAAAACTTTTATGCGTTTGATGAATCATGTATTTCGGCCCTACATCAGTAAGTTTTGTTTTGTTTACTTTGATGATATTTTGATTTACAATAAGTCTCTAAACGAACATGTTGATCATTTAATGTCCATTCTTGGCACTTTGGGAGGAGCGTACTTATATGATAATATCAAGAAGTGTGCTTTTTGTATTGACAAAGTTATTTTCTTAGGCTTCATTATAAGTTCATAGGGTTTAGAGGTTGATCTAGAAAAGATCAATGCAATCCAGGAGTGGTAAAGACCTACTAACATCAGTCAAGTCTAGAGTTTCCATTCTTTGGCTAGTTTCTACCGCAAGTTTGTACCAAATTTTAGTTCTATTGTCTCTCCCTTAACATGGGTTATTAAGAACAATTCAATCTTTTCTTGGGGAAAAGAATAAGAAATGATATTCATCGAACTCAAGGACTGCTTAGCAAAGGCACCGTTACTAGCCTTACCAAATTTTGATAAACTTTTGAAGTTGAATGTGATACATCTGGAATTGGAGTAGGTGTTGTTTTGAGCCAAGAAGAGAAGCCAATTGCTTATTTTAGTGAGAAATTGAATGGTGCAACTCTGAACTATCCAACTTATGACAAAGAGATATATGCACTTATTCGAGCCTTGGAGACATGGCAACACTATCTATTACCAAGGGAATTTGTCATCCACACTGATCATGAGGCATTGAAGAACATCAAGGGACAACACAAACTTAACAAGAAGCATGTCAAATGGGTTGAATTTTTTGAGTCCTTTCCCTATGTTATACATTATGAGAAGGGAAAAGATAACATTGTGGTTGATGCTCTTTCACGCAGGTATGTTCTACTTAATACATTGAATTATAAACTCCTTGGTTTTGCATTCATAAAAGAGCATTATGCTACTAACTTGGACTTTTGAGAAAGGTATCAATTGTGTGAAACATGTGCTCATGGCAAATACTACCAACACGATGGCTACCTTTTCAAAGAAGGGAAACTTTGCATTCCACAAGGTTCCATACAAGAAGTACTTACCAAATAAGCACACGAGGGAGGACTCAAGGACACTTTGGCATTGAAAAGACATTTAGCATCTTGAAAGAACATCTCTTTTGGCCAAAAATGAAAAGATATGTTAAAAGGGTGTGTGAAAGGTGCCTAGTGTGTAAAAGAGAAAAATCAAGAGTTAGGCACCATAGATTATACATGCCTCTTCCCATCCCAACTATGTCATGGGTTGACATCTCTATGGATTTTGTTTTGGGATTGCCAAAGGCTAAGAGTGAAAAAATTCAATATATGTGGTGGTCGATAGGTTCTCAAAGATGGCTCACTTTATACCATGCCACAAGACAGATGATGCCATCCATGTTGCAAATTTGTTCTTCAGAGAAGTGGCAAGGTTACATAGTCTTCCTCGAACCATTGTATCTAACAGGAATGTCAAGTTCTTAAGCCATTTTCGGAGGACTTTGTAGAGTAAAATTGGCACGAAACTACCCTTTCTACTACATGTCATTCGTAAACAGATGGATAAAATGAAGTAGTAAATAGAGTTTTGTCAACACTTCTCAGATCCATCATCAAGAAAAACATCAAGTCTTTGGAAGAAAGTTTACCACATGTGGAATTTGCATACAACTGCACCGTTCATTCATCAACAAAATATTCTTCATTTGAGGTAGTGCATGGCTTTAACCCGTTAACTCTTTTAGACTTACTTCCTTTGCCTTGTGATCAATTAGTAAGCAAAGATGGAAATGAAAAGGTAGAATTCGTGAAAATGCTCCATCAACAAGTTAAGGAAAACATTGAAATAAGAACTCAATAATATGAGCAGCAAGCAAACAAAGGAAGGAGGAAGGTGACCTTTGAAGTTGGTGATTGGGTTTACGTGCATTTTAGGAAGAAACGATTTATGAATCAAAGGAAGTCCAAACTTTTACCCTGAGGAGACGGTTCATTCCAAATTGTGGAAAAGATAAACGATAATGCATACAAGCTGGAATTACCTGGTGAGTTTGGTGGTGTAAGTGCTTCATTCAATGTATTCGATTTGTCACCATTTGAGGATGGAAATGATTTGGGGAAAAATTGCCTAAAGAAGGGGGATGATGTGGTTATGCCTACACTAGACCCAGAAGAAATGCCACAAGGTCCCATTACTCGATCCAGAGCCAAGCAATTCAGGGAAGTACTTACTCTTAACTAAGTGTCTTGATGCTTTTGATTCATATGACAAGTTAACACCACTTAATGCTAAGTTATATAATGTTCTAATAGCTTAAATTTAACTTAACAATTCCACATCTTTATATTACTTGCTACATGATGTTATTTTAATTCCTTATTTAGCATATTATTAATTTATATTAGTTTTACATTCATTTAGACAAGTGACATTTCATTCATGAATTGGCAGCATGTGTATCTTTCATTTCTTAGCTCATTTCAATTCAATTCAGCTCACATGTCATATATATTAGCTCCTTCATATATGAACCTCTTATACTTAGCTCATGATAACCATCCATAGCTAACAAGCATGTATTATCACATGTATTATCGGCTCATTCACATCGATTTACCTTGTTTTCTTTGCACATATAGGTACATGAAGGAACGACACACATTAGGGAAGCTTGTGGGAGTATTTGGCACTCTATGGCAGCTCACAATCAGCTCACAATCTCCATGGAAGCTCATGGAAGGCAATGGGAAACTCAACTCAGCTGAAGGAGATAAGGACTAGCTAAACTTAGCTCGGTGGACTAAATGAAGCTATGTTATTAAAAGTGACCAAATGGACAGCCGAAGGTAGTTAGGAGAAGTGCTCAGGAGCCACGAAAATCTCACCTAGAACACTCACTCACAACCAGCACCTTGCTTGCTAGCTAGCTACACACTCAAGCAAGCTTGGAGGATGACCAATGCACGCCCAAAGCTTTTGCACATGACCAACCTTTTTCACATGTTCAAGGCTACACGAAAAGCATCCTAGATCCCCCATATGCGTGCCATATGACCAGAAACCATGTGCCTTGCATGTGGACTCTTTTAGGCACCAAGATGAAAGGCTAAGTCACCATTCAACCAAGCACTCTCTCATCTTCAAATTGGCGCCAAGATGAATAGCCAAAGGAACCCATTTGGCCAAGTATTGTTTCCCTTTATCTAGGTTGAATCATCATATCTTTTAAACAATTAATTATGACATTTTAAATGGACACAAGGGCTGACCAAAACACCATGTAACCACTCTGCCATGCCCCTTCAGAGCCTATAAATAGGCTGCCATATTTCATTTGTAATCAGACTTTTAATATATTTTATTCAAGTGAGATTTCTATCTTTTCTCAAGTCCTTGGTGACTTTTATTGACTTATTAAGTATTCCTATACTTGTGGCGTCCATCCTTTCATTCTTGATACTTGTGGTTCCTATATTAATATCTAGTGGGTCCAAGTCCTTTATACCACCCTTAACTAGACTTGTAAGGCTGGGTCTTTGCTCTCTTATATCACTGGTTCTTCCTTAGTCTAATTAAGATAATATCCTACTATTTCCCTTTGTTTCACAATCCCAAACCATTTCCATATCAACAACACTTCTGTAACCAATCATATATCAGAAATAGCCTTCCATTTTCAACTACATCAACTACCAAGTGATGTGATCACAACTACACAAATGGATCCTGAAGTCATGCCCAAAGGACCTATCACTCGTGCAAAGGCAAAACAATTCAAGGAAGTACTTTCTCATAAGTGCCTTAATGCTTTTAAATCTTTTAATGAGAAAGAACCATTAGATAATAGGTTGTTTAATATGTCACATATTGAATATTAAATAACCTATAGTCACATTCTTATCATATACACATTATATAAGTTTATATGATGCGATCATGCCAAGGACCAAACTTCTTCAACACATGATCACTTCATGGACGTTCTGCCTTGTTGATTCTAAGGGAGTCTTACCTTATTTTATTATTTATTTACTCATTTATGCATTACATGTCACGTGAATATGTTTATCTTATTCTTAATTTTTGCTTGAATATTATATGTTGTTATTTATATGTATAATATATGATATTCATGCATGACTTATTAATTCACATCTTTATATAACTCATTCATTGCATGTGCATTCATAGTTAGCTCATTTGCATTATTAACATAGGTGGAAGCATGCATTCATAAATATCATAGCTCAATTCCTATCTAATTATTTGTTTACATACTTTGTCTAGGTTCATTGGATGCTAAGAAGACTAAAGGCAATTGAAGAGTTGTTTGGACACTTCACGTCAGTCAGAGTGATATACATTTTTGAACATGTTACAAGCATCTTTGGGTGATGAAGTCTTCTTAACATTTAATCCCATATCTCTTATATTTTCAACGCAGTTTGAATCACATCAATCCAATATTGGGAGCTTGAGATATGCCCAGATTACTAAAGATAGTGCAGGCTGGAAATAAGTACGGGATTTGTAACCATTCATCTCCTGCAAAGGATTTATGCATGAGAGGCATTAATGGAGACATGCATGAACGAGAAAAGAGTATTAAAAGGAACCAGAACATTTTTTTAAGGTGCAAGGTTTCATTCAAAGGCTTTTAAGTTCATCCATTCATGCATATTCATGCAAGAAGCCAAATAATCAAGTTCACACAAGGGGAGAAGAATTTCAGCCAAGATACGTTCACGAACATTCATCCATAGATGACAAATCAAACATGTTCACACATGGGAGGAATGATTCAGCCATTTCAAACACCACTGTACTTGCTGTCACTAAGAATGTACCATTTCCCCCAATTATACACTCAATAAGCACCTTAGAAAAGACAACAAAGTATCACAAACATATAAAAAACATAGCAAAAAAATGCTACAAAATAGAACCGTCAAGACCGAAACAACTGAAATCATTACTTAAAAAATGATCGAAACGTTCTAACTTGAGAATCCTTGCCTCACACTTAATGTGATCCTAAACAATCATAAACATGATTTTGAACCTAATAAACCACCTAAAATCAGCAGCCAAACACAAGCACTCTAGGATTCTTGAAAAATCACTAAAATCAATATTTCTTGCTTAAATCAAAATGAAAATAAAATCTGATTGAAATATTATTTTAATATCATTATAATAAAATTTCAAACATCATAAATCAATAAAAAATAAATAGAAATAAGATTGATAAAAACCTCTTAATTTATTCCAAAAATCAACTCAAATTGAGATAGTACCAAATCAATTATTATGATCTTATATTGATCACTAATGTAGGAAATCTTTTTAATCAACAAAGCTTAAAAGAAAGCAAGGAGCAAAGCCTACCTTGTTGGAAATTGAAAAAAAAACAAGATGGAAAAGATGAAGAAGAAAGGTAAAGATACTCTAAGAGAAATCAGCCAAGAAGAAAGAATGAAAGAGAATGAGAAATGATAAAATTGAGAAAGAGATGATGAAGAATGGATCAAAAATCAACAAAGGAGGTTAACATTTGGGAGAGATGATTTTTGGCCATGAGAAGGAACATTAAGAGAATTAGGAGAATATTTGGTTGCGAAAAAAATGAAAGATGAGAATGGAAGTTAAAACTAACTTTTGATTGGTGAAATAAAATGATACAACTGGAAGGAAAAGATGAAGGGAAGACACAGTGAAATGAGGGGGAAAAAGAAAAAAAATTAAAGCCTTGGTATAATTGCTTTATGGGTTTTTAAGATTTTAAAACTATTCAATTTAGTCACCAAATCTCTTATTCTAAAATATTATAATTTAGTCACCAAACCAATCTAAAATTAATCAATTCAATTATCCTTTAAAATAATATTTAATATTTAAATAAATATTTATAAAATATTTAATAACACCATATTTTAAAATTTATAAAACACAATTTTTTTAGAAATCACAGTAAAACTCGGTTACCGACCAAAAACTACTAACTTAGATTTCAGGATGTTACATAGCTTAACTTTTAAATCAATATTTTTTTTTTAAATCTTCAATTTTTTTTGAAAGATCAAAATCATTTTTCAAAACTTCATTTTGTTTTCAAAATTAAATTTTCTTTTCAAAAGAAATCATTTTCAACTTTAAATTTTAAAATCAATTTCTTGTAGTTGAAATTCATGGTCTCAAACTCCAAAAATAATTCATCATAGAAATCTTTGATAAGTTATAATTATATACATATTTTTATGATTAATTATTCCATAACCTTATTAGAAATTAAGCCTAATTGTGGAAATTATGTTTGTTTTGATGTAGAAGGTGAAATATGGATGGAATGGTGAAAATAACTTAAAAGCCTATTTTTAGACTTCTATGTGGGAATCAAGTCTTTTGGAATAATGTGGAATTGGTTAGAAGACCATCTTCGACAAGGCATAACTAAGCCTTCTGGCTGACATGTGATTGTTCTCTGATAAGAAGAATCCAAATTTTTGGAGTCAAATCCGAGGTAAAGCTCACTTTTTTTGGATTTTCCATTATTTTGAAAGTATCTGGCCAAGAATCAATCTCTTCTCAATTAAGACTTTATTTATTTTGAATTTACATTATTTTAGATTTCTTTATTTGGTTTAGAATCATTTAAAGGAGATTTGCTTTTCTTTTTGGGTTTTGAGCTCTCTTTATAAAGAGCCTCTTACCCACCTTTTAGGGATATCTTTTGACAACACTTCTTTCTCTTTTATTTTCATTCCACCATGAATGACTAAGCTTTTATTTCCGATTCAAGGGTGAAACAATTTCATTGTAATTTTGTGAGGCTTGTGCTAAACTAGTATTTCTCCTTTAATCAAAGTAATCTTTATTTCTTGTTCCTTTTTTTATGAATTCTTGTTATTGACTAAATTGATGCCTTAATTCAATATTGAATTTTCTATCGCTATTCATAAGTTTGTGATTAGTAATGGTCATGAACAATTAACACAAGTAGCAAGGGGTAAGTCTCATGATTTGTGTTTGTTACTGTTTATTTTTCGAGCTTTGCATCGTGCATGATAGTCTCTGGGGAAATAAAGACACGAAATTAATTGATTTTGTTTTAGTCGTTTTCACGATTCTTAATGCTATAATTAATGATAAAATTTGATTTGAATGCTTGTTGCAAATGAGTAGACTTATCAATTATAAAAAGGGAACCATACTTGTTACATTTCCAAGCAAGTGACTAATTACTTGGATATTGAAAATTGATCTTTTAAGTCTATGATCAAAACTATAGTCGGATGAGGTACACACCTTTGAATTGGAAGTTTAGTAAGAATTGATTTTCGTTATTTATATTTTTAGTTTTATTTCTTGATTTTAGTTTGATAAACCAAACCTCTCAATATACGTTTATCACTTAAACATTGATATTCTAATTTAAGTTCTTTTGGGAGTCGACCTGATCTCACTATTACTGCAAGTTAGTTTAGTAAAAATCAGTTTTAAGTTTGTAGGACTTCAACAACCCTGTCAAAATTGGCACCGTTACCAGAGGGGTGTTTTAGCTTCTCATTGCTT
Organism: Hibiscus syriacus; assembly: GCF_006381635.1. Taxonomy (NCBI): domain Eukaryota; kingdom Viridiplantae; phylum Streptophyta; class Magnoliopsida; order Malvales; family Malvaceae; genus Hibiscus; species Hibiscus syriacus. The sequence goes on from NW_024063010.1 coordinate 775,992, forward strand.
TATTTTTTTATTGTTAATTAGTTATCTAATTTTGAAGAAGTTGAAGAAGGGATGACGAATAGGACTCTTAAGGGGTTGGCTGCACCGAGTTTAAATCAACAACCTTTATGCATTATTTTTCCTGATTTTGAAATTGATTTTGAGTTAAGATCTTGTTTAATTCACTTACTACTTTCTTTTCATGGACTCGGTGGTGAAGATCCTCATAAAAATTTGAATGAATTCCATATTGTATACTCCAGAATGAAACCACATGGAGTCACCAATGAACAGATCAGTCTAAAAGCTTTATTTTTTCCTTAAAGGGTCAAGCGAAAGATTGGCTTTACTATCTACCATCCGGATCAATTACGACATGGAATGGGATGAAAGGATTATTTTTGGATAAATTCTTTCCCGCATCAAAGGTTGCCAACATCATAAAAGAAATATATGGCATTACACAACTCGTTGGCGAGACTTTGTATGATTGTTAGGAGAGATTCAAGCGATTATGCACTATTTTCCCTATCAACAAATTCCAGGCCAACTTTTAATTTAATACTTCTATGAAAGAATGTTTTCAATGGATAAAGTATGATTTATGTAGTGGGTGGTGGAGATTTAGTGAACCTTACGCCTAAAGGAGCAAGATAGTTAATTTAGAACATGCCTGAAACTTCTCAACAACTTGGTGCAAGGATCAAAAAATCTATCAATCAAATCAGTGAGGTAAGAATTGATTCTCTTGAAAATAAAATTTATGACTTGGCTACTTTGTTTCATCAAATTGTTGTAGAACAGGTGCAAGTAGCAAAAGCTTGTGGGATATGTTCAATTCAAGGACATCCTACGGATATGAGTCATACAATGCAACATGATTCTATACAAAAGGCTAATACTTTAGGTGGATTCAATAATCAACCCCCAAGGAAGAATGATCATTTTTCTAATTGTTACAATCCAGTATAGAGGGATCATCCGAATCCAAGTTATGGGAATCAATGAGGAGAACAAAGATACAACCCTTAAAATTTTGCTAGACCAACCCAAGCATCGACCCAACACCAATCTTCAAATTTAGGTATGTCTTTAGAGGGTTTTGTCAAAAGTCTAGCTAACTCTACTCATACATTTCAATAAGAAATGAGGGCTAGCATTGATGCATTGTGATATGAAATGAAAGAAACAATTCAGGCATTGCAACAAGAAACAAAGGAAACAATTCATGCACTTCGACAAGAAACAAAGGAGATAAGAGAAATGACTCATGCACTTCAACAAGAAATGAGGATGAGTGTTCAAATTTGGGCAACCAAATTACTCAATTTTCCATGTCAGTTAGTAAATTAGAATCTCAAGATTGTAGGAAATTACCTTCGCAAACATAAGTGGATCCAAGAGAAAATTGTAGTGCGATCTCACTAAGGAGTGGAAACAAATTCCTTCGAGATCAATCCCAATTGAAAATTTTGAGATGAACAAGGATGAGGAAATCAAAATTCAATCTAAAGTGTCACCAAAGATAACATTTGATCCTCCATTATCTTTTTCATCTCACATTTCTTTGCCTCCATTTCCTAGTAGGTTAGCTAAACCAAAGAAAGACGACCATAAAGATATCTTGGATACATTTAGGAAGGTTGAGATTAATATTTGATTGGTGGATGCTATCAAGCAAATTCCTAAGTATGCAAGATTTTTGAAGGACTTGTGCACAAGTAAACGGAATTTGAAAGACAAGGAGAGGGTTCAGGTAAGTAAAAATGTGTCTGCCATCTTGCAAAAGAATATGCTAAAAAATACGAAGAACCATGTATGTTTTCTTTACTTCTTCAAAATCACCTTCGATCTAGTTAGAAAGACCATTCATGAAGACATCGAAGACCAAGATCGATGTAGATGAGGGCACTTTGTTTGTAGAGTTTGGAGTCGAACTTGTGAAATTTAATATCCTTGATGCAATAAAGTATCACAATGATGTGCAATCTATTTGTCAAGTTGATGTGATGGATTCAATTGTACAAGATGTCTTTGCGGAAGAAAGTGTTGAGTATGAGTTGCAATTATGTGCACAAGCTAAACTTGATGAGAATGATGATGAAATTGATGATAAAATCCACTTAAAAGAAATATTTTCAGCATCATCTTTTGAACAAGAAAATTCAAATGCTAAAAAAATGCTTCATTATATTGTGCCGACATCAAAGCTAGAATTGAAAGACATACCCGACCACCTAAAATATGTATATTTAGGTGAAGAGGAGACATTTTCGACCATAATCGTAAAATGACTCATAATTTAACGGGAGGAGAAATTGGTTCGAATCTCGAAGGGGCATAAAGAAGCAATGGGATGGAACTTAGCTGACATCAAAGGTATAAGTCCATCAATTTGTATGCATAGAATACTACTTGACGATGACACCAAACATTCAAGAAAATCCCAAAGGAGGTTGAATCCATCCATGAATGAAGTGGTGATGAATAAAGTACTTAAATTATTGAATGCATGCATAATATATCCAATCTTGGATAGTAAATGGGTAAGTACAATTCATGTTGTACCAAAGAAAACATGGATCATTGTGGTAAGAAATTCAAACAATGAACTTGTACCAATGCGTGTGCAAAACGGTTGCGAATGTGCATAGATTTTAGAAAGCTTAATCATGTGACTAGGAAAGATAATTTCCCCTTACCTTTCATAGACCAAATGTTAGAAAGGTTGGCTGAAAAATCTTTCTTTCTTTTTTCTTGATGGTTTTTCAGGATTTTATCATATCCCTATTCCTTAAGAGGGCCAAGAAAACACAATTTTCACTTGTATGTTTGGAACCTATGCATATAGGGGAATGCCTTTTGGCCTTTCTAATGCCACAGGTATATTTCAAACATGTATGATGAGTATTTTTTCTGAATACATTGAGAAATGAATTGAAGTTTTCATGGATGATTTCACGGTATATGGGGATTTATTTGACGAATGCTTAAATAGTTTAACCAATGTTCTGAAGAGATATATTAAAACTCAATTTTAAATTCTGAAAAGTGTCATTTCATGGTTAAACAGGTATAGTGTTAGGACATGTGATTTCTTCTAATGATATAGAGGTTGATAAAGCGAAGGTGGCATGACTGCAAATTTACCTCACCCTAAAAATGTTAGGGAAGTTCACTCTTTACTTAGACATGCATGGTTTTATTGCAGTTTCATTAAAGATTTCTCCAACATTGTTGGGTTGTTAATGAATTTACTCCAAAAGGAATTTCAGTTCAAGTTTGGGGAAGAGTGTAAGGAGGCATTTGATAAACTCAAAAATCTGTTGACAAGTGCAAATATTGTTCAACCACCTTGATGGGATTTATCGTTTGAGATCATGTGTGACACAAGCAATTATGTCGTAGGAGTTGTTCTTGGACAATGAGTTGACAATAAAAGTTTAAAATACATTTTGGAAAAAGAGGAGTCAAAAACAAGGCTGATAAGATGGATTATACTCCTTCAAGAATTCAACTTAAAGATCAAAGACCAAAAATGAGTGGAGAATCCTATTACAGATCACTTAAGTAGATTGGTAAGGAATGAAGACAATCTACCTTTAAATAATGATTTCCCAAATGAGCATTTGTTCCAAATCAAAGGTATGATTCCTTGGTATATAGATATGGTCAATTATTTAGTCACAGGAAATATATCTCATGGCATTAATAAATTTAGGAGATCAAAGATAAAAAGTTATTCCAAGTATTATGTGTGGGATGATCCATATTTATAGAAATTCTGTTCTGATCAAGTGATCCGAAGATGTGTGCCGGAAAACAAATTCCATTCTATTTTAGCCTTAGCCATGATTATGTTTGTGGTGGACATTTTGGACCTAAATCAATTGCTACAAAAGTTTTATATAATGGTTTGTATTGGGAAACCTTATTTAAAGATGCTTATCAATTTTGCAAAAACTGTGAGAAATGCCAGCGAGTAGGAACAATTACATGTAGGAATGAAATGCCTTCGGTTCTAATTCTTATTTGTGAAATATTTGATGTTTGGGGTATAGATTTCATATTTCTCTTTCCCTCATATTGTGGTTTTCTTATATACTTTTGGCAGTCGATTATGTTCCACCAAAACTAATGACTCTCAAGCTGTTGTAGGTTTTATCAAAGCTAACATTTTGAACAAACTTGGAATTCTGAGAGCAATTATATCAATGATCAAGGAACTCACTTTTTCAATAGATCTATCGAAGCCTTGATGAAAAAGTATGGAATAAATCATTGCGTATCCACTACCTACCACCCTCTAACCAACGGGCAGGTCAAAGTTTCAAATAGAGAGTTTAAGTCCATTTTGAAGAAAACAGTGAATCTGAGAAGGAAAAAATGGAGCCTCCGTCTAGACGATGCCCTTTAGGCTTACTCACGGCTTATAAAATGCCTATAGGAATGTCTCTTTATCAGTCAGTTTACGACAAAGTGTGTAACTTACTGGTAGAAATAGAGCATAAAGCATAGTGGGCAGTTCTTCGATTCAATATGGACCTAGACAAAGCTATAATGTAAAGGTTACTACAGTTACAAGAACTAGAGGAGGTTCGTTTAAACGGTTATGAGAATTCGAGGATCTATAAGGAAAAATCCAAATTGTTTCATGACAACAAGTTTATCAGGAAACATTTTGAGATAGGTCAAAAGGTGTTATATAACACTCGATTAAAACTTATGCCAGATAAGCTTCACTCTATAGTGACTAATGTATTTTCTCTTTGTGAAGTGGAAATTAAAAGTTTAGATTCTGATAAAATCTTGAAGGTGAATGGCCATAGATTGAAAATCTTCCATGATGGTGAAATTGTCCCTTGCTTAGCTGGTTCTCATTTGGAGCTCCCCAATTATGTCGATGATTGAAGAACTCACCATAGACACGGTGAACGTAACAACGTTAGACAATTGCGTTGTTGGGAGGCAACCCAAGTTTTATCACTTTAGTTTCTCTTTTCTTTTGGTTTGTTTTATTTTATGTTTACTTTTTTCTTTGATTTTTTGGCATATACCTATTTCGAACAAGACGTGACCACACATTATTGAAATTTGTCTACTGAATTTGAATCTCACGAATTTGATTTTTAGACAAATTACTTATTGGAATAAGTGTGACCACATTCTACTGAGAATAGTACACTGAGTTTATCCCAATTTAATTATTTTGAATCACCATGTTTCCCTTCTTTAACCTAATTTTCATTTCCTTTTTTTCACCTCAATCACATATCAATCGCCACACACAAAACTCCATTCATCCATTCACAAAAAAGCCACCCTTCTAATCTCAAACCCATTCACATATTCACTTATCCCAAATCTGATCACTTTTATTTATTTCTCTATTTTCTTTAGGCCATGAAAATTCAACCAAAGGTAAAGCAATATTACCACCATTAGAAGATGATGCAACATTGTGGAATCTTACTTCCTTGTCCACCATCACTTTGAACCATCGCAACCCGACTTGCTCACAATCAGGGGAGTCCCCTTTTTCTTTCTCATTTCCTCTTTAATTTCTTTTTTGAGCAATTTACTTGGATATACATTGAGAAAAATATAGGATTTAGGTTTGGGGGAGATATTTTATACATGATTTTATTGTTTTGAAAATTATTTTTCTTGTGCTTGAATTTTGGTGTTCTTCAATCCATATATGCTAATTGTTTTTTTTTTTTTGAATTCTTGAATCTTTGCTTAGTATCTTGTAATACCTTGTAAGTTATGACATCTTGGTTTGGATTATAATGCATGAAAGAGACAATAATGATTAGTGCTTTCTTAAAAATGCATGATGACATCTCATGAGCTCATTAGTTAAAATGTGCACTAAACTTGATGCAAATTACACATTTTGGTGAGATTTTGATCCTAAGATCAATTCATTATATTTTTCTTATTTTTCTTTTTGACGAGTGTGTCGAACTTATTATGTTTTTTTAGAACTTGCTTGTGAATGCATTTTGAGACTAAATTTTTTGGATTGATAATTTAAGATGATAAGGGAAATTAGGTTTTACCCATTTCACAAACCTTCAAAAAGCCTACCCATATGTTTTTCCCTTTAGTTAGCCAACTTGAGCCTATTCTTCATTTTCCCTATTTTATCACATTTTAACCCAAAGCCTTTTCTTGTTTAATATTTCTTCTTTTTGCTACCCTTTTTAGGACAAGAGGAAAATGTTGTTCAACAAAAAAAATGAAAAATGAAAAGAAAAAACAAAAAATAGGGAAAAAAGGAATTGAAGTTTGTTTCTTGAAGGAATTAATATATTTGGAGATAGGTTTGCAAAAGCTACTAAATGTAAGAATAAATTTCAAGAAGTTGGTAGTACGTTTGATGTTGTTCGTGGAATTGATATCATGCAAATTAATATCTTTTATCTTTATTGTTAAACCTTCATTTTTGCCTTTTACCACACCTTTACCTAAGCCCCGTTACAACCCTTGAAAAAACCCTTTGATTTTTTTCATTACATTCATATGCAGTGGTGGAGATTTGGTTTATTTTCAAGCTTATGGTAATATCATGCTATGTTTTCACCTTGAGAGTTCAATGCACCCTAAACACTTTGAGAGTATTGAGTTAAACCATGTGAAGGTGTTAAGTCTTGTTGCATTTGATGTTGGTGGATTAATGAGATTTTCTGATTTTTATTCAAATTTATCCTATTTGTGCTCTTTCTCTTAATTGTAATTATGGTTAAAATCCTTGATGTGTGCTTAACTTTATTTATATTTTAGGATATTAAATGAGATGAAAAGAATGTAGATATACGAGTTGGTATGTTGAATTGAGGCGTGCTTAAGGACAATAATGATTTAGGTGTGGGGGAATTTGAAAGGTTATAATTATATATATATATTTATGATTAATTCCTCCATAATCTTATTAAAAGTTGAGCCTAATTTTGAAAATTATGTTTGTTTTGATTTAGGAGGTGAACTATAGATGGAATAGTGAAAATCAACTCAAAAGCTTGTTTTTAACCTTTTATGTGAGAATCAAATTTGGAAGAATGTGGAATTGAGCATAAGACCATCTTAGACAAGGTGTGACCATGCCTTATGACTGACACGTAACTATTGTCTGTGTCGAAATGGTTTTCGAAAAGGAAGGGGGTCTCGTTTTGAATAATAATTTTTTGGTTGGTTAATGATAAAACGTGATTCGAGGATTCGCCACCAATATTTGATTATGGTGTGATTAGGCACCCAAAAAGTATTTTTTTTCATTTTAGAAAAAGTTATCATTTTAATTAAAAGAACAAACTTGCGGTATGCGTTACCAAAATTTGAGTTCTAGAGTCGGTTACATGTGGGGAAGGATTATCACCCCCACAGTGCCCTAAATCGGTACATAGTCGATTAATTAGTTGTCTTTGCAATGAAACTTAAGAATTCAAGTCTAATTTAATTTAAGATACCTTACAAGTAATACTCTTTGAAATTTTAGGAGGAAGCAAAATAATATTTAATTATTTCCCATCGAGAAGAATCGACCTCTCATACCTTAAAGCGATCAATTCATACTCCAATTGAAAAAAAATAAATATTAAAATTCTATTCCAAAGTTCATTATTAATTCAAAATAACAATACCTAAAATAAGTTTAAGAGAGAAACGACAATATCTAATTATTTCCAATTGAGAATAAATTACCTTTCATGCCTTTAAACATTCATTTATTACCTCAATTGAAATGAAGAGATATCACTATTTTGTCTTAAAATTCAATATTGATTCGAGTGAAAACGGTAATATCTAATGATTTCCAAACGAGAATAAATGACCTCTCATGCCTTAAAGAAATCATTTATTACTCTAATCGAAATGAAGAGATATCACTATTCTGTCTTAAAAATCAATATTGACTCCAGAGAAAACGGTAATATCTGATTATTTCCAATCGAGAATAAATAACCTCTCATGCCTTAAAGCAATCATCTATTACTCCAACCAAAACTATGAGATATTACTATTTTCAATATCAATTCGAGTGTTACTATTATGAAATCCTATTGAAAAACACATGTAAAAATAAAACAAATTAAAAGCATACCCCAAGAAAATACAATTAATTAATTATTTTACCAATATTTAATGAGAATAAGGATGTTAAATTATTTAAATACCTTGAGACGAGACCCTATATTCGATCTAACAGTCTTTTCTCAGTGAATTTAATTAAAAGATCATGATCATTTTCCCAATCCCCAAATTTTAAAATGGATTCAATTTAATTCATGTCACTTAAGAAGATAAACTTTCATTTTAAAATTATCGAAAGTAACTTTCTTATACGTTAAGACAATCACTTTACGATAATATTAACATGAACGAATATTAACCTTAGTCAATTTATTTCGATTCGAGTCAAGAAATGCTTAAGAGGGTATCATACAAAATTAATTAACGACTAAAATAAAATAACATGCAAGCAATCATGAAAAAAATAATAAAATAATAAAATGAAAATAGGAATAAAATAAAAACAATCAAACTATCATGAAAAAATTAAAACAAAATAAAGTACAAAAGTGACTAGAATGAGCATTTTTTATATTAAGTGATAAAATTACAAAGAATAAAAAATAAATCAAACATGGGGACCAAATTAAAATAAAATAAAATTGCATTGCCAAATTAAATCAAATAAAAAATAGATTATAGTTTGACATATAAACATGCAAAAAGTATAAGGACTATTTCCTAATTATTCTTTTTTTCTAGCCTAAAACATGCATTCGAATAAAAAAGGGTAAATTGCCTAATAAGTCCAGAAGTATCTTAAAAAATTAAATCATCACTACACATGACTAAAGTATAAAAACACGCAAAACATAGAGGGATTAAAATTCAAATAACCTTAAAAATGGGTAAATTACAGAATCGATCCCTATATATGACTAACATGCAAAAATACACTAAAGTTAGGGAGACTAAACAATAATTATACCAAAAAAAAATATAACATGCATGGAAATGGGTAATTACATAACCGACCCTACAGCGTGATTTCCCCCTAAAATTTTCTATAGGTACAACGTTTTAGTTTCTTTTTTTCATTTTAAACTGAGAATATGCAGCCTGCTGCTAGACTCTATGACATGCCAACTATACCATGTCCCTCAATAACTTACTTGGGCATACAATCTATTTTATTTGATCCATCCATGGCAAAGTATATTATCAATATTTAACAATGGGGCAGTTCATAACCGAAATAACATTCATAGTAAAAATCATATGCAAAAATCAGTGATCAATGCATTTTAATTTCATACTCTGACATATCAATGTCAATTTATAAAAATGATATAAAATCATGCCGATATAAACAAGGTCGACTTATCGCAAGTCTTCTTGATGATGTATAAAACATCCATGTATAATTTTATGCATGTATTGCACTCACCTTGACACTTTATAATTTTTCCAAATTTGTGCCTCACTATTGTCCACAATAAACCTTTCCTTCTATACTCGAATCGCTTTGAACACCGAGTAAATCATGATCTGTACAAAATATATATTCATACCTATATATATATGTTAGTATTGTACTAACATAAATATATTTCCAAAATAAATTCCATAATCATACTTCAAACTATTCCCCACCAAATACTTTAACACTTATTAATTCTTTTTAGTATTGGAACTAACTTTTCCAATTTACTCAAAATGGTCCTTCACCATTTTACCTCTTAAATTCTTAATACCAATAATTCCCTCATTGAAATTATTTCCATTCAAATGCTTTCACAAAAGCCTAATTATCTTTAAGTACCCCAACTATACAAATGTTGTACTTAAACCACAAATCTTTTTAAACTTCCAAAACAATCATATATCACATCTAACTCTCATTTTAATTTCAAAAAAAACATTTTCCAGCATAGTATTTCAATTCTACAACACTTACACAACAACCTATCAATTTTCCATATTCAGACAATTCACACTATCTTTAAAGAATCAATACTCTGTATTGATATACACACTGGAATTCAATTATGTTTCTTTCATTGGAAACTAGACTCGAATATGAATCTATCCATATAAAGAACTCCTTCTAATTCATTCTTTACAATTTATGGTGAATTTTCAAAGTTGACCAACAGAATATGTTTTGCAGAATCGGCTGTCCGATTTTTCTGTCCTTTCATTGGTTAAAAATTCATATCTTTTTGTATACAACTTGAAATTGATCTCCGTTTGTTTTAAACGAAACTAGATCGATATATGAACATAATATATAAAATTATTCTCAAAATTATTTTTAAATAATTTCTGGTGAATTTTCGAACCTACTGCTAGATTCAAAATCCAACTATTTCTTTTAACTTCATCCCTAGGTTCTTCATCATTTTTCCAAAATTTACGAATTTATTCCCAACTTTTCAAAACTTAAAAAATGATCCATATTTTTTATAAGGCTTTTAGAATACTTCCTTCATCATTTCCAACCCATATATAATTTTTCCATAATTTTTCTCACTCAAACCATTCATGGCCGAAATTTAAAGAACAAGTTTTAGAAAGATTAAACAAGTTCTAATCATCTTTCATGCTTGAATATGAATCAACTACATCACAAACATCAAGATCCATCATTAATTTCATGATCCCTTATATGAACACAAACCCTTAGATTTGGGATCTTTGAACACGAACAAGATTACCATGCAATATTGGTACCAAAAGATAGAGTTTTTCACATATAACAATTTTCTATTTACAACTTACTCAAAATCCTAAGTAAATTACTTGAAATTTGAGTTGAATCTTTCCCTTACCTTTGAAGAAAACCCACGGCAAGCTTGGATGAGGAAGAAGCTGAAAATGCTCCATATTATTGATAGTCTAATATTAAATAATCCATCACATGGTATAATGGAATTTTTTTATTCAAATCAATAGGAATTTCCAATTTTTCCATGATTTTCCATATTCACCATGAAACCTATACACCTCGTCCTTATCATCTTTCAAAGTCAAAGATGAAATATTTTGACTTTAAATTTCCGAATTTTCTCATGAAATTTCAAAACTTGCGTTTTAGTCAGTAAATTCCACTGTTTCGGTTAAATCTGAAAAATTGCACATTTCCAAACCAAATTTCTCTGATCCAAAATATTAAAATAATAATATCAACCATTTTATAACATCCTTCCAATTTTTATAAAATTCCAATTCGATCAGAATTACAATTCCTTATCGGACTTTAACCCTTTCTAATTTTTCTTTACTAAAATTCCAAATCAAAAAAAATATAATTTCTATAAAATCCCACTCTCAAGAGTAAACCATATATTTATGGAATAAAATTCTTTTTAGGAAATTTCTCACTTAATTCCCTAAAATTTTTCTCAATTTTCTACTTTGACCATCAAACATTCAAAATTTACATTTTGGTCATTATCTAAATTTTTGGGGTATTACAATTCTCCCCTCCTTAAGAAAATTCGTCCTCGAATTTTAAAACTTTCTATGAAAACACTAACTCCTATTTTTCCCTTGAAAATTCATAACTCCTTTTTGGTCTTGCCAACTTCTTGAATTCTGATTTTTCTTTTTTACTTTGGGAATTTCGTGAAGATCATGCAAATCATTAGATTTTGAACCTGAATAATCCAAAACTTCAACATGATATGAAGATGTGTATATATTATTTCTTTATATTACCCTCTCTTTCCCAAGTAACATCCTCAACATTATGATTTTGCTAAATCACTCTAACTAGAGGAACCATCTTGTTACGCAGTTCTTTGATTTCTCGAGCTAAGATCCGAACTGGTTATTCTTTATAAGTCAAATCTGGCCAGATCTTAATTTCCTTTCATGCAATGACATATGAAAAATCAATCGATACTTTCTAAGTATCGACACAAGAAAAACATTGGGTACTTTGTCTAACTCTGGTTCTCAATTACCTCCAGAGTTAATGTTAACTGATAAGCCTTCAGTCTAATTTTTTTTTAATATTTCATAAGATCCAATGAATCTTAGACTTAATTTCCCTTTGCGTTTTAGGCACAAATTTCTTTTTCCAAGGTGATACCTTAAGAAAAACTTTATGACCTTCATGGAATTAAATCTCTTTTCACTTCAAGTCTGCATAAAACTTTTGTCGATCAAATGCCATTTTTCTATTATCTTGAATTATCTTTACTTTATCCTCAACCTCTTTCAATAAATCTGGCCAACAATATTTCTATCTTTTAACTCGAACCCATTCAATGGTGTTCGATATTTTCTCTCATATAAAACTTCATATGGAGCCATATTGTTACTCAATTGATAACTGTTATTGTAGGAAAATTTTACTAAAATCAAATACTTTTCCTTTCCCATGATTCCTTGGAATCAATCACACATGCACTCAGCATATCTTATAATATATGAATATTACTTTTTTACTTACCATCCGACTGTGGATGAAAGATCATACAGAAATTCAATCAAGTACCCAAAACTTTATGTAAATATTTCCAAAATCTTAAAGTGAACTTTAGATCCCTGACAGATATAACGAACACTTATACTCTTTGTAATCGAACTATCTCCTTGATTTACAACTCTGTATATTTATCCAATGCATAGTCCATTTGTATCGAAATGAAATATGTCGATTTAGTTAATTGGTCACTAACACCCAAATGAAACCCTTTTTATTTGATGTCAAAGATAACCCTATAACAAAATCCATAGTGACTATTTACTATTTCCACTCTGGATTAGAAATCAGTTGTAACAATTACGAAAGCACTTGATATTCAGCTTTTACTTGTTGACATGTCAAACATGTAGTAATAACTTAGTAGTGTTTCTTTTCATACCCAGCCACCAAAATGACTCTTTACATCATGATACATTTTATTCTCACCTGTATGTATAGTCAGTGGACTATAATGTGCCTGAGAAAGAATATCTTTCTTCAATTAATTATTATGTGGAATACATATTCTTCCTCGATAATACAACCATCCATCTGACCTGATTTCAAAGTCTTTAGTCTCACCTTTTTCCACTAGTGAAATCTTTTTCAAGCATATGACATCTTTCCTTTGTAACTCTAAATCCGATCTAAAACCATCAGCTTTATTTTTAATTCAACCATTAGTGCATCATTTTTTTTTCAACAATAGTAGCACATTTATGGCTCACAACGCTGCAAAAGTTTTCCAACTAGTGCATCTTTCACTATACAAATAATAACGCCAAATCTTTAGAGCAAAAAAATACCGCTACTAACTCAAGATCATGAGTAGGATAATTCCTCTCGTGTGCCTTTAATTGTCGCGAAGCATAGGCTACCACCATACCTTCTTGCAAAAGTACACAACCCAAACCATTATGAGATGTATCACTATACACCACATACTCTTTGTCCGATTCCGGTTATACCAACATTGTTGCTTCCGTTAAATATTCTTTAAAGCTTTTAAAACTCTCTTGACATTTCTCAGTCCAAGCAAATGAAACATCCTTTCTCAAGAGCTTGGTCAAAGGAGAAGCAACCATCAAAAAGTTTTTTTTTTACAAACCTTCGATAATAACCAGCAAATCCCAAAAACTTCGGACCTCTGAATATTCTTTGGAGGTTTTCACTCCAATATTGCTTGATATTTTTTTATACCTTCTGTCGAGACAACATAACCAAGAAAAGCAACTTCTGATAGCCAAAACTCAAACTTTGACATTTTGGCATATAACTTTTTACCCTTAAGTATCTCGAACACAATACGAATATAAACATCATGCTCTATCTTTTTAGAGAATACCCGAAGGTCATCAATACAAACACCTCAAATTAATCCAAGTAAAATTGAAATAGTCGATTCATCAAAATTCATGAATGTTGCTAGAGCATTTTTCAAACCAAACGGCATTACTACAACTCATAGTGTCTATACTGTTTCTTGAAAATTATCTTTAGAACATCTTCCTCTTTAAAATTTAACCAGTAATATCTCATTCGAATATCAATTTTAGAAACCTTAATACTCCTTTTAAGCTGATAAAACAAGTCATCAATCCTCAAAATAGGATATTTGTTCCTGATAGTTACTTTGTTTAACTATCAATAATTTTTTTTTTCAATAATCTATGCATAATTGCATATATCCATTTTTCTTTTTCACAACACCGATTTACCCCAGGGTAAAATATTCGGTCTAATGCATCCTTAATCTATCAATTATTGGAATTGGTTCTTTATTCTCTTAACTCAATCGCAACCATTCGATATGAACCCATAGATATATGATTAATGCCTTGATAATCATTAATATTGAATTCCACCTCTCGTTATGAAGGTAACCCATAATAATAAATCTAAAAAGACATATAGAAATTCCCGAGTTATGAAAATATTATATTATCTTACTTCAGATACTTAAGTATCTCTCACCTTAGCTAAAATGGCTATTCTTCCTTTTTATATCATCTTAATCATAACCATTTTTCACAACCATTTTTGATATCACGTTAGTGATATTTCACTTTCTCATCAATCATTAAAATTATTAACTTCTCCGCACTTTTCTAAATTAATCGCTTCTTGCGACTATTAACCCAACCTTAATGCAGAGACAACCAACTCATGATCAAAATGATCTTAAACTCGTTAATGATAATCCCATCGGATTCATGCTTCTGAATCTTTATCGAACATTTATTATTTGTTCGTCTAACACTTGTATCATGACCGTGACCTATGGGTCTTCCACTATAATATCACTCGATATCAAGTAGAATTGAATATTTCTACTTTAAAATTCCTTATTTCATTCTTAAGGAAATCTGTATAATTTTTTTCCAGATTCGTAGAGATTATTCTCAAGCAATTGAAACATTTTTCATCTCAAATATAAGTCTAAATGTCCATGTCATTTAAAGAAAATTTGACAAAATGTAGCAATAACTTCATAGTAGTTAATGCTAAATTCACACTAGTAAACAAATTTACTCTTTTTTTCTTATCATTAAGGACTTGACAATTTTCAAGTTCTTGAGAATCCGCCTCAATCTATACAATAATTCATTGCAGCATGGAAAGTTAGACAATCCATTTCCTCATATTTACCTTCACAAGGTAACTCTATAAAATTTTATGAACTTGATATCTATTCTCAATCCAACTGAAAACCATTTGATTCAAAAATAACTCAACTTTCTTTAAACTTTTAGCGGATAACTTATTACCGCTTATTCATTTCCTATTACTCAAATCAACAATGCTTTGAAAATTTTAATGCTTAGCTTAAATATTTCTCACTTATTTAAGCTTACCTGGAGAAACCTCATAATCATCACTAGATTCAAAAATCTCCTCTGAATCCTTATCCGATTCGACTTTTCTTGTAAATCCATTTAAACTTTTTAATCGATTCTTTAAATTCAGAATCTCCATTAAGAACTAAAGCATTTCTTCCACAAACTGAAGAAAAATCCCTTACAACATCCACCCTTCCAAGGTGTTTTACATAAGTCGTATCGGGTCCCATTTTGTCGATTTCAATCTCAATCTTCTTTTCAACATTTTCAAATTTATTACATTTGTCTTTAATTCCAACATCTGAACATAGTCAGAATCATCATACTTTAGTAAAGAGTAAGTTTACTCCCTATAAGCATCATCACCGTATATATACAACTATCAGTAACTTTTGACATCCTAGTGGCATATATACACTTTTTAATTCAAAACAACCTCGGTTTAGTCCTAGAATCGGCTAAACCTGTAGCTCTGATGCCAATAAATGTAACACCCATAACCCGTATAATTATACCTATACAGATTATAGATGTCACCCGAATTTCTTAAAACCATTTCCACTTTTACAAGTGATTTAAAATTTATTTTCTTAAAATGGTAATTGATATTATAAAAATATCATATCATATAAATTATGTTTCATTATAATGAATTTAATTCAAAAGATTTTTTTTAAATGAATAGTGAATAGTACCGTTAACAGTGAATAGTGTACAGTGGCGATGAACAGTAGGGGAATCGGTTCCCTGTTGGGGGGAATCGGTACCCAAAATGTATTCTGGAAAACTTTACTTAAAACTGTGGTTATTGTTCATGCTATAGTACTACTACAGTAACGGCTACAGTAACTTCCGAAAATACATATAAATTCATAAAAATTAACCTTTCATCATTATAAAAATTTCCAAAATTTATTCAACAAATAAATTGAACATTTTCAAATTACATGTCACTATCTAAAATCAAATTCCATCGTAGGATGTTTTACTGATATTGAAATATACCTCTTAATGCTTGATGTCACTTTGAACACTTTAATCCAATATTGGCTTTTTACCTACGCGTGAAAATCATCACACGCTAAGTATATACTTTGTGAGACAATTAAAACAATAACAGTGCAATACAACTCATGCATGATTTTCAATGTCAAAAATCGAGTTTCCATAAAATCATTTTACTAACATAAACAATATTTTACCATGATCAA
The DNA here is from genome assembly GCF_006381635.1 of Hibiscus syriacus. Taxonomy (NCBI): domain Eukaryota; kingdom Viridiplantae; phylum Streptophyta; class Magnoliopsida; order Malvales; family Malvaceae; genus Hibiscus; species Hibiscus syriacus. The sequence continues at coordinate 792,512 of NW_024063010.1, forward strand.
AATAATATAAAATCCCTTACCATTTATCCCATAAGCTCATAAGCTTATTTTACGAAAATACTTACCATTTAAATCCCATAAGCTCATAAGCTTATTTTATCAATATACTTCCCATTAATCCATAATCATATACCATAGAAAATAACCATAAACAATAGACAATAGCCCAATATACAACCCTGAGGACCCTGGGTACACGAGTCAAATATAAGCATCGTAGTGCTATCCCGAGTATGACACATAAGGTCGTGTCCACCATCTGTACTAGGTATCCTTAAGTACAGTCCCGTATGGCACATAAGGTCATACCCACCATATACACTAGGTATCCTTTAGTGTATTCCCGAATATGCAGCCTGCTGCTGGACTCTATGGCATTCCAACTATACCCTGTCCCTCAATAACTTACTTGGGCATACAATCTATTTTATTTGATCCATCCATGGCAAAGTATATTATCAATATTTAACAATGGGGCAGTTCATACCCGAAATAACATTCATAGTAAAAATCATATGCAAAAATCAGTGATCAATGCATTTTAATTTCATACTCTGACATATCAATGTCAATTTATAAAAAAATGATATAAAATCATGTCGATATAAACAAGGTCGACTTATCTCAAGTCTTCCTGATGATGTATAAAACATCCATGTATAATTTTATGCATGTATTGCACTCACCTTGACACTTTATAATTTTTCCAAATTTGTGCCTCACTATTGTCCACAATAAACCTTTCCTTCTATACTCGAATCGCTTTGAACACCGAGTAAATCATGATCTGTACAAAACATATATTCATACCTATATATATGTTAGTATTTTACTAACATAAATATATTTCCAAAATAAATTCCATAATCATACTTCAAACTTTTCCCCACCAAATTCTTTAACACTTATTAATTCTTTTTAGTATTGGAACTAACTTTTCCAATTTACTCAAAATGGTTCTTCACCATTTTACCTCTTAAATTCTTAATACCAATAATTCCCTCATTGAAATTATTTCCATTCAAATTCTTTCACAAAAGCCTAATTATCTTTAAGTACCCTAACTATACAAATGTTGTACTTAAACCAAAAATATTTTTAAACTTCCAAAACAATCATATATCATATCTAACTCTCATTTTAATTCCAAAACAACATTTTCCAGCATAGTATTTCAATTATACAACACTTACATAACAACCTATCAATTTTCCATATTCAGACAATTCACACTACCTTAAAGAATCAATACTCTGTATTGATATATACACTGGAATTCAATTCCATTTCTTTCATTGGAAACTAAAATCGAATATGAATCTATCCGTATAAAGAACTCCTTCTAATTCATTCTGTACAATTTATGGTGAATTTTCAAAGTTGACCAACATAATCTGTTTTGCAGAATCTGATGTCCGATATTTCTGACCTTTCATTGGTTAAAAATTCATATCTTTTTGTATACAACTTGAAATTGATCTCCGTTTGTTTTAAACGAAACTAGATCGATATATGAACATAATATATAAAAAAAATCTCCAAATTATTTTTATATAATATCTGGTGAATTTTCGAACCTACAGCCAGATTCAAAATCCAACTGTTTCTTTTAACTTCATCCCTAGGTTCTTCATCATTTTTCCAAAATTTACGAATTTATCACCAACTTTTCAAAACTTACAAAATGATCCCTATTTTTTCTAAGGCTTGTAGAATACTTCATCATTTCCAACCCATATATAATTTTTCCATAATTGTTCTCACTCAAACCATTCATGGCCGAAATTTAAAGAACAAGTTCTAGAAAGATTAAACAAGTTCTAATCATCTTTCATGCTTGAATGTGAATCAACTACATCATAAACATCAAGATCCATCATTAATTTCATGATCCCTTATATGAACACAAACCCTTAGATTTGGGATCTTTGAACACGAACAAGATCACCATGCAATATTGGTACCAAAAGATAGAGTTTTTCACATATAACAATTTTCTATTTACAACTTACTCAAAATCCTAAGTAAATTACTTAAAATTTGAGTTGAATCTTTCCCTTACCTTTGAAGCAAACCCACGGAAAGCTTGGATGAGGAAGAAGCTGAAAATGCTCCATATTATTGATAGTCTAATATTAAATAATCCATCACATGGTATAATGGAATTTTTTTATTCAAATCAATAGAATTTCCATTTTTGCCATTAATGATTTTCCATATTCACCATAAAACCTATACACCTCATCCTTATCATCTTTCAAAGTCAAAGATGAAATATTTTGACTTTAAATTTCCGAATTTTCACATGAAATTTCAAAACTTGCGTTTTAGTCACTAAATTCTACTGTTTCGGTTAAATCTGAAATATTGCACATTTCCAAACCAAATTTCTCTGATCCAAAATATTAAAATAATAATTCCAACCATTTTGTAACATTATTCCAATTATTATAAAATTCCAATTCGATCAGAATTACCAATTCCTTATCGGACTTTAACCCTTTCTAATTTTTCTTTACTAAAATTCCAAATCAAAAAAAAATATAATTTCTATAAAATCCCACTCTCAAGAGTAAACCATATATTTATGGAATAAAATTCTTTTTAGGAAATTTCTTACTTAATTCCCTAAACTTTTTCTCAATTTTCTACTTTAACCATCAAACTTTCAAAATTTATATTTTGGTTATTATCTAAATGTTGGGGGTATTACATAAACATTAACCCTTGTTAGTATGTGTTTTGAGAATTTGAAAACATCATTCCTGAAAGTCTTGGGAGGATAATCTTTGGAAAGTGATTTCTCTTGTGAGAGCTTGTGTCGTCGCCACCAAACATGAAAATCTGAATTTGTTACTTTTATTAAGTCTCTACATCTCCATCCTTTCCTTTATGAGAACCTTTGAGTACTCAATTGCATTTTATGAATGTCATGATCCTATTTATGCATAAATGTGCGATGGTGCAAAAAAGTTTTAGGGTATTTTTTTAAATGAGAACTTTCTTTTGTCGACCGCCTTATAATTCAGTCGAATATTGGGCACGAAAATCAACAACAGTTCACCCCGATTGACAACTCTAGTTGGACACTGATGTAGTTCAACCTAGCCTCACTTGGATGGATAGTGAAGTTAAGGTTGTACCTTTGATTGTTTCAATCTAGGAAAGCAACAAGGATCCTGCACAAACAAGAAAGCTCAAAAAAATAATTAAATGGAAGTAATGAAATGGAAAGATAAATATGGAAGCGATATATATATATATATATATGTTGGTGATATGTTTAAAGGAAATGATGAAGTATAGTAATGGAAGTAGAATGAAGGTGATGGATTTGAATATGAAAGGTAGTATCTCAAAGATGACTCAAAGAATAACCAATGTTAAAGAACAAAGACCCAGACTTTATATTGCTTCTTTAAGGGGTGGTAAACAAGGACTTTGACCCACTATCTATAAAGAGATAGGAACCAAAAGTATCAGGGTGACATAGATAAGGGTGACGCCACAAGCATAAGCTTGATAAGTCGATAAAGTTCACTTAAGAACTAAAGAGAGAAACTCTAACAAATATTTGATTAAACAAAGTGAATTGCCTTTTACAAATGAAATGGAAAGTTATTTATAGGCCTAAGAGATGTTAGGATGCATATACAAGAAAGCTAAAAAAAATGGTTAAATGGGAGTAATGAAATGGAAAGATAAATATGGCAGCGAAATATATATAAGTTGGTGATATATTTAAAGGAAATGATGAAGCATGGTAATGGAATTAGAATGAAGGTGATGGAGATGAATATGAAAGGTAGTATCTCAAAGAAGACTCAAAGAAGAACCAATGTTAAAGAACAAAGACCCAGACTTTATATTGCTTCTTTAAGGGGTGATAAACAAGGACTTTTACCCACTATCTATAAAGAGATAGGAACCAAAAGTATCAGGGTGAAATAGATAGGGGTGACGCCATAAGAATAAGCTTGATAAGTCGAAAAAGTTCACTTAAGAACTAAAGAGAGAAACTCTCACAAATATTTGATTAAACAAAGTGAATTGCCTTTTACAAATGAAATGGAAAGCTATTTATAGGCCTAAGAGATTTCTAGGATGCACATACAAGATTTAATGATTGAACATTCATGGATGAATGTTCATCATTAAGTAGATACAATGTACGTCGTCCCCTATGCAAGTTCACGGACTAATAAAATAAATGAATGTTCATCCATTTAAGTGAATACATCTTCATAGCCGAATTCATCCTCTCTTGATGTGAACATGTTGGTTCATTTCCTTGCATGAATTTGGAGGAATGTTTCATTGTATGTTCGGCCCCCTTTGGAATTCATGCACCAAGTGTGAACGTGACTCATAGGCTCCCTTCATGCACTTGGATTTGGTGAATGAGTTTGAAAATAATGCATCCATCTCCCTTGAATGTGAACAAGTCCTTTAGCCTCTTTGTATGATTGTACACACCATAAATGGATTCATGAAGGTGGAAATGCATTAGGTGTGAACATGGCTCTTTATTTGGTGTAAATCTCGTACTTATTTCAAGCCTGCACTATCTTAATTAATCTGTGCATATATTGAGCTCCCAATATTGGATTGATATGATTCAAAGTGCGTTCAAAATATAAGAAATATGTTATTAAATGTTAAGAATACTTCATCACCCAAAGATGCTTGGAACATGTTAAAACTGGCGATCTCTATGAGTGACGTGAATCTGTCCATTGGATTGCCTTGAATGTACCTTGTACTAAATACAAAATGTATATAAGTTACAATTCTCAAGGTAATGAATAAGTAATAAGTAACATTCTAATGTAACACATGATGCCATGGCTAATATAATAATGCAACTTATATGATAACATAAGTAAGGAATGTGTAACATATGCATGAAACAAGCTAATTAAAGATATGACATGCATGAATATCATATAGGATGCAAAGATAGGACAATATATGAATATTCAAGCATAGTTTAGAATGTAAAAACATGCTTATAACACATATAAAGCATAAAAGAGTAAATAAATAATAAAATATGGAAGAACTCCCTTAGAATCATCTTGGAAGAACTTCAAAGTTTTGAGCATGTTTTGTTTGAACTTGGTGGTTGGTAGGATCACATCAGACACTCTTTTGTTAAACATGATTCTGATTCTCTTTCGGGCACTACTCATGACCAGCTACTTGATTAGTGACAAACCTCTTGGATTATCCAACCTTGCTAAGCTTTCATGTGTAGCCTAATGCTATAACTTTCTATAGCCTATCATCACGTAAGCCTCATACTAAAGCCATTTTTAGCTTCGGAAATACATGCACTTTTCCAAAACTTTTTGTACAATAACACACAATGATCTCATGTTTCCCAAGTTAATCTACATGTTTTTATTTTCAAATTAGGATTCTTGCAACATGGTTTTAACCAGAAAAAGATATCTTTTTAATTTATCTAAATAAATAGTTTTTGGGTAAATACATGGTAAACTTTTAACTGGGAAAATCAAAAGAAAATATAGTAGGCGTCCTCAGATATCAATAGTACAAATGCTTTTGAGTTGGCATGCCGCAAATGACTCAAGTGTAGCTTCTGTCAAAGGGATCATGAGAATTGTGACAATGCGCAAGGGTGTGAAGTTCTCACTGTACTACCAAATTCCTCGAATGTTAGATGATGTAAACCAATATTTGAATATCATGTATTTTTCATTTCTTTTCTAGTTATCCAAGCCTTTTTAATCTCTATTCCTAACCCTGACCACCATTTGGTGTCACTATTCAAGTCTTCAAAACTAACTCAGAAGCTCCACCATGCACGAATTCTGAATTTGAATAATTTTCAAGCCTCCCTTTGCGGGTTTTCAACTTGAGACCTCCTTTGGTTTCAATACACCCTTTACGGGTTTTCATCTTGCACCCTTTTTTTGTTTATTCTCTTTTCTTTTTTCTTTTCTCTTTCCTTTTTACTTTTTTTCTCTTTTTTCATTTTCTTTCTTTCATTTCATTTTCTTTTTTCTTTTTTCATTTTTTTCTTTCTTCAGGTGAAGTACTTCTTGATAGCGTCATAATTCACAGGGTGTAACTCTAGCCCGTCCATCTTGGTGAGGATCAAAGCTCCTCTAGAAAAGGAATTCTTTACAACATAGGATCACTCCCAATTTGGCTTCCATTTACATTGGAAGTCTTTCTAAATTGGCAGAATCTTTTTAAGTACCAGATCTCCTTCATGAAACTCTCGTGGGTGAACTTTTTTATTATGTACCCTCATCATACGTTTCTGGTATATTTGTTCATGACAAATAGCTTTTAATATTTTTACCTCAATGAGATTCAACTGGTCATACCTAGCTTTTACCCATTCTACTTCATCTAGCTTAACCTATGATAACACATGAAGTGATAGAATTTCTACCTCGATGAGTAACACAACTTCCATTCCATAGGCTAAAGGAAATTGAGTTCCCCCCGTTGACGTCCATATTGAAGTTCGATAAGAAAAAAGAGCAAATGGTAACTTCTCATGCCAATCTTTATAAGTCTCAGTCATTTTCTCTATGAGTCTCTTGATATTCTTATTTGTTTCCTCTACTTCCCCCATTCATCTTTAGGCGATAAGCGGTGGAATTATGATGGTTTATCTGGAACTATTTACATACTAATTCTATCATCTTATTGTTTAAATTCAAGGTATTTCAGTGATGATTCTTTCGGGTAACCCATATCGGCAAATAATCTCTTTCTTTAAGAACTTACAAATTGTTAACTGAGTGACATTTGCATAGGAAACCACTTCTACCCACTTGGTAAAGTAGTCTATTGCAACCAAGATGAAACGATGACCATTTGAAGCATTAGGCGAAATTTTTCCAATGGCATCATACCCACATAGGGAATGGCCACGAAGCAGTCATCACGTGCAATGGATGAGGAGGGATATAGAGCTTGTCTCCATAAATCTGGCACTTGTGACATTTTCTGGCATAATCGATACAATATGTTTCCAAGGTCGACCAATAATACTCAAATTTCATTATTTGTCTAGTCATTGCATGTCCATTATTATGGGTTCCACATACTCCCTCATGCACTTTTTGAATGATTGTTTTGGCTTCTTTGGCATCCACCTACCTCAAAAAAAAAACTTGATCATAACTTTTCTTGTACAAGATCTTGCCATCAATCACATACCCTGCAACCATTCTTTGAATAGTTCTTTTGTCATTCTCGGTTACCTGCTCAGGGTAACTTTGATATCGATGTACTACATGATATCATAATATAAGGGATTTCCATCCTCTTCCACTTCTATGCTACAATAGTGGGTTGGATACTCATAGGCTTGCATCTTAATAGACATCATATTTGAATGTTCATGGAGAAGGCAAAAAATGAGATCACACTTCTCGGTTAATTGTGAAATAAACCAGGCGATGTAGTTTAATCATCCCAGGAATCCTTGAACTTATTTTTGTGTTTGTGGAGGTGGTAAATCCTGAATAGCTTTGACATTGTCCAAATCTACTTCAATCTACTTTTTGCTCACTACAAACCCCAATAGTTACCCAGACATTACCCCGAAGGTACACTTGCTTGGCTTGAGTTTTAGGTGGCATTTTCTTAATATTTAGAAGAGTTTCCATAGATTATCCACATGTTCTTCCTTTGTTTTTGCCTTAGTAATCATACCATCGAAATAAACTTCTATTTCTTTATGCATCATGTCGTGAAATAGTGTTACCATGGCTCTGATAGGTTACCCCTACATTCTTTAGCCCAAACAACTTCACCTTGTAGTAAAACGTTCCCTACATGGTAACAAACATAGTCTTTTCCATATATTCAGGATTCATCTTTATTTGATTATAACCCGAAAACCCATCCATGAAAGAGAACAGGGAATTTCTAGCAGTATTGTCCACCAGGGTGTCTATGTGTGGCAAATGAAAGTTATCTTTCGGGCTCGCCCTATTAAGATCTCTGTAGTCGATGCACATGTAAACTTTTCCACCCTCTTTGGGTACTAGAACAATGTTACCACCCATTCTAGATACTTGACTACTTTAAGGAATCCAACATCGAATTGTTTTTTTTAATTCTTCTTTAATTTTTAGTAACATTTCAGGTTTCATCCTTCTGAGCTTTTGTTGTACCATTTATATTCCAACTTTATCAGCAATTTGTGTACCAACAAATCAGTATCTAAACCTGGCATATCCTCATACTACCAAGAAAACATGTCTCTGTACTGTTGAAGTAGTTCGATCAAACTCAGTCGTCTATCAACAAATAGGGTGGTGCCAAACTTTACTTCTTTCTTATTTTTCTCTGATCCCATATTCAAATTTTCGATGGGCTTTTCATGAGGAAGAATCTTTTTATGTTCCCTCTCCATCATTTTTAGCAGTTCAAAAGGTAAGCCAAATTCCTCATCATTATCATAACCCTCGACATCCCCCTGACATATGGGCAGCTCGAAATCTATCTCCTGGCCAAAATCATCAACATTCATACTATTGATACTAGAGGTCCTGAAAGAATAACGAACAAGAGGATATATATACATATACACATATAGGAGAATCTATCCCATATACATAAATAATATTAAAGAATGAAATATATGCACATGATAATGTTTGCCATTTTTTTAATTGACAGGAATGCATCTTTCATTAAATATTTAAAAACAAGTAGATTAACCATTTACAAAAGATCACCTATTTCTCCGGGTTTTAGATAATAGGGAAAGTTTTTGTGTATTACTCTGAAAAAGCTTTGTAAACTACATGTAATTCTTCTGCAATCCAATTATTTAACGCGAAGCCTGGCGATGTTGGATAAATACCCATAGCGCTTCCTTCTTCAACCTCGTCATCTGATATCACATTTATGCTCAAATCCCTCAAGGCATTCTCAACAACTAACTCTTTAACTGACTGGCCTCCTTGAAACATATGGCCTCTGGATATGAAGGTGTCACACAACGGTAGAAAAGTCATAGGTTCCCACTTAATATTTTCCCCAGCTAGCCTTGTTCTCCTCATTTCCTAGCTCTTATGAATTTCTTTCAGCTTATCTTTCAAGGTTGACTGATATCCCGACCAAAGTAGTATCTCTTGATAGAGGGAAAAACTAGATTGACTGATCACTGTAGGCGGCTCCCCAGCCCTATTCCAGCCTTGGCTCCCCTTCTCAGAGTCATTTTCAGTTCCATTCTGGTACAATTGGATAGCCTAGGCTTTGATATTTTGTTCCCTTCATCCACGAAGGTGGCATTAACAAACTCTAGGGATGTAAAGGATCACTTAACAACTTCTTCCTCCACTTCAACATATGGAGCGGTAGTAGATACGGAAGTAATGATGTCTTCCTCTGCATTAAAGTATACCAGTCTCCCTTCAATTACAAATTTGAGTTTCTGATGCAGAATGGATGGCACGACCCCTGCATGGTGGATCTAATGCCTTCCTAATAAGCAATTATAGGTCAACATGATGTCCATGACAAGGAACTCGACCTTGTAAGTTGATGGGCCTATGGTCAAAGAGATATCAATCTTTCCCAACACCTATCTTTTTGTTCTCCCGAAAGCTCGAACGACGCTTTGGTGATTTCTCATGTGCGTACTATCGACCGGAAACTTAACCAATGTCATTACATTTTTAGGTATTTGTATATTTTAATGGTTTAAGTTATTTTATTTGTGTGGTGTAAGATTGTTCTTGAGTAATATAAATACCCATCCCCATTTTAGTTTAAACATCAAGAAAAATTAAGAGCTTCTAAGTGAGTGAAGAAGCAAATTCCTATAAGAGTGAGTTGTAGTTCTTGTTTTTTAGTGAGAGTGCTCTTGTAATATTTGTTTGAGTTTCAATAAAAGTTGTTTGTGTGAGTGTTTCATTTTCAACAAAGTGGCATCATAGCTAGTTCGAAAGATCAAAGATCTTGATGAGAGGAATCTATCACCGCCAAAATCTTTCCAATCTGAGTTGTGACGCGCCGCCACGCACCGCCGGAAGACTGCTGCCAGAAAATCAAGTCATTATATTAAGAGATATGGAAAATGGTATGACACCATTCCAAGTTCTGACACTCAACAACAACAACTACGACAATTGGAGTATCAAAATGAAGGCACTTCTTGGATCACAAGATGTGTGAGATATCATAGAGAAAGGCTATAATGAGCCTACAGATGATGATGATTTTGCTACTCTTACACTAGATCAGAAGATAACTTTGAAGGATTCAAGAAAGAGAGACAAAAAGGCTCTCTACCTCATCTATCAAGCATTATATGATGATGGTTTTGAAAAGATTTCGAGTGCAAGCTCTAGCAAGGAAGTGTGGGAGAAGCTACAAACCTCTTACAAAGGATCCGAGCAAGTGAAGAAGGTCCGTCTCGAAACATTAAGAGGTGAATTTGAATCCTTACACATGAAAGCATACGAGTCTATTTTAGATTATTTCTCAAGAGTAGTAGCTATTTCTAATAAATTAAAAAGAAATGGTGAAAAGTTGGAAGATGTGAGGATAATAGAGAAGATACTTCGTTCGTTGGATCCCAAATTTGAGCACATCATCGTGACGATTGAAGAAACTAAAGACTTGAAAGAAATGACAATTGAAGAAACTAAAGACTTGGAAGAAATGACGATCGAGCAACTCCAAGGATCATTGCAAGCATACAAAGAGAAGCATAAGAAGAAACATGAGTTAATGAGCAACTTCTCAAGCTGCAACTCAAGGATATGCATGAAAGTCAACGCAATGATAGAAACCAACGTGGCAGAGGCACAGGCCATGGATGAGGTAGAAGTCGAGGTCGTGGATGAGGCTGGAATTACAACAACAATAATTCCAACAACAACTATAAGAAAGGAGAAAGCTCAACACGAGGTTGTGGAAGAATCAATCCGAACTCAAAGTATGGAAAATCTCAAGTTTGATGTTATAATTGTCAGAAGTTTGGGCATTATGCTTCAGAATGTAGATCTCCCAACAACAAAATTGAGGAGAAGGCCAACTATGTAGAGGAAAAGACAGATGACAAAGAAACTCTTCTTCTAGCACAAAAGGAAACTGATGGTGGCCAAGCAAATTCCTGGTATCTTGACAGTGGTGCAAGCAATCACATGTGTGGAAGGAAAGACATGTTCGTAGAGCTAGACGAGTCAGTAAGCAGAAATGTTTCGTTTGGAGATGATTTCACAATAACAGTGAAAGGGAGATGTAACATTCTTATCCATTTGAAAGATGGGAGACATCAATTTATTTCAAATGTCTACTATGTGCCCAATATGAAAAGTAACATCTTAAGTTTATGGCAACTGGTAGAGAAAGGATATGATATTCATATGAATAATTATAATCTTTCTATAAAAGATAATAAGAATAACTTCATTGCTATAGTACCGATGTCAAAGAATAGAATGTTCTTGATCAGCATACAAAATGATGTTGCAAAGTGCCTGAAAGCTTGCTACAAAGATGCATCATGGCTTTGGCATCTTCGATTTGGGCATCTCAATTTTGGAGGTCTAGAGATGCTATCTAAGAAGGAGATGATGAAGGGACTACCTCGCATTAACCATCCTGACCAGCTTTGTGAAGGGACTACCTCGCATTAACCATCCTGACCAGCTTTGTGAAGGGTGTCTAGTCGGGAAATAATTGAGGAAAAACTTTCCAAAGGAGTCAAAGACAAGAGCCAATAAGCCACTTGAGCTCACACATACCGATGTGTATGGACCGATCAAGCCAAGCTCTCTCTGTAACAATAACTATTTTCTTCTCTTCATTGATGATTTTTCAAAAAAAAACTGGGTATATTTCTTGATACAGAAGTCAGAAGTTTTCAAAGTCTTCAAGAAGTTCAAAGCAGTAGTGGAGAGAGAAAGTGGTAGAAAGATCAAAGCCATGAGATCCGACCGAGGTGGATAATTTACTTCCAAGGAGTTTCAAGAGTTTTGTGAAGCAAATGGAATTCGTTGACTAATGACAGTTCCTAGATCCCCTCAGCAAAATGGTGTCGTAGAAAGAAAGAACATAACAATACTTGACATGGCACGAAGCATGCTCAAAAGTAAGAAACTACCCAAGGAATTTTGGGCGGAAGCAGTAGCATGTGCAGTCTACTTGACAAATCAATCTCCAACAAGAAGTGTATGGGGAAATACACCGCAAGAGGCATTGAGTGGAAGAAATCCTGGCATTTTCCACTTGAAAATCTTTGGAAGTATAGCCCATGTTCACGTACCAGACGAGAGAAGAACTAAGCTTGATGATAAAAGCGAGAGTTTTATCTTCATCGACTATGATACAAATTCGAAAGGCTACAAGCTGTACAATCCAGACAATAAAAAGATTGTGATTAGTCGAGATGTGGTCTTCAATGAAGAAGGAGAATGGAATTTTAACTCTCATGCAAATGACTTCAATTTCTTTCCTCAGTTTGAAGAAGATGAGCAGACAATGAGGGAACAACTAGGTGAACCTCAACAAGGACCTCAACAAGAGCTTGAAACTCCACTCATATCACCAATATCAACCACTCAAGGAGACTCATCACCTTCGTCATCGTCAAGTGGGAGTCAAAGTGAAAGAGTTGTGCAACGTACAATAAGCCTTAGAGATCTCTATGAGGTAACTAAACAACAAGATAATCTTACATTATTTTGTCTATTTGCCGATTGTGAACCAGTGAGCTTTCAAGAAGCGGTACAAGAAAAGAAATGGAGAGATGCGATGGACGAAGAAATCAAAGCCATCGAGAAGAATGACATATGGGAACTTACCTCACTTCCCAAGAGACATAAGGCGATAGGTGTCAAATGGGTGTACAAAACAAAGCAAAACGCCAAAGGAGATATTGAAAGGCATAAGGCGAGGCTAGTTGCTAAAGGCTATAGTCAAAAGGCTGGAATTGACTATGATGAGGTATTTGCTCATGTTGCTCGATTAGAGACTATCAGACTAATCATTTCTTTGGCATCTCAAAACAAGTGGAAGATACAGCAAATGGATGTAAAGTCTGTCTTCCTAAATGGAGTTCTTGAAAAGGAAGTCTACATTCAGCAACCATCAAGCTACGAAGTCAAAGGGCACGAAGACAAGGTGTTGAAGTTGAAGAAGGCTCTTTACGGGCTAAAGCAAGCACCAAGGGCATGGAATAGCCGAATCGACAAGTACTTCCAAGAGAATGGCTTCAACAAATATCAAGATCAAAGATGGAGATATTTTGATCGTGTGCCTCTACGTGGATGATTTGATCTTCACTGGAAGCAACCCAAACATGTTTAATGAATTCAAGGATATGATGATGAAGGAATTCAAGATGACAGACATGAGGCTAATGGTGTACTACCTTGGCATTGAAGTTAAGAAACAAAAGGATGGAATTTTCATTTCGCATGAAAGCTATGCAAAGGAGATCCTGAACAAGTTCAAGATGGAGAACTATAAGCCAATAAGCACACCGACATAATACAAGATCAAGATGTCTAAACATGAAGAAGGCGAAAGTGTGGATCAACATTCTTCAAAAGTTTGGTAGGAAGTCTACGCTATTTAACTTGCACAGGGCTCTATATTCTTCATGCAGTTGGATTGGTTAGTCGCTACATGGAATCTCCAACAACCACCCATTTTAAAGTTGCAAAGAGAATTTTTTACTATCTAAAAGGTACAATTGACTTTGGTTTTTTCTATTCAGTTTCTAATGATTACAAGCTTGTTGGATATAGCGACAGTGATTGGGGTGGAGACATAGAAAATCGAATGAGCACTACTGGATTCGTATATTTCATGGGAGATACTGCTTTCACATGGATGTCAAAGAAACAACCGATTGCCACATTATCCATTTGTGAAGCGAAATATGTTGTTGCTACCTCATGCGTTTGTCATGCAATTTGGCTTAGAAATCTATTGAAGGAGATATGTTTGTTACAAGAAGAGCCTACCAAGGTTTGTGTGGACAACAAGTCATCCATTGCCTTAGCAAAGAATCCAGTATTCTATGATCGAAGTAAGCACATCGATATTCGCTACCACTATATAAGGGAGTGTGTTGCAAGAAAGGATGTGTAAGTTGAATACGTGAAGTCACAAGATCAAGTTGCCGATATTTTTACCAAGCCACTGACAAGCGAAGACTTCATAAGATTAAGGAACTTACTAAGAATCACAATATCAAGTTTAAGGGGGGTGTTGGATCATAAACTTGATCCATTATGGGAGCCTAAACCCAAACTCAAACTAAATTGATGTCATTGCTTACATCAATTTAGTTAGGTGAAGAGTTAGGTGAGAGTTAGGTATTTGTAAATTTTAATGGTTTAAGTTATTTTATTTGTGTGGTGTAGGATTGTTCTTGGGTAGTATAAATACCCCTCCCCATTTTAGTTTAAGCATCAAGAAAAATTAAGAGCTTCTAAGTGAGTGAAGAAGCAAAGTCTTATAAGAGTGAGTTGTAGTTCTTGTTTTTGAGTGATAGTACTCTTGTAATATTTGTTTGAGTTTCAATAAAAGTTATTTATGTGAGTGTTTTATTTCCAACAATATTGTCTCTAATGAGAATAAATTGTCACACTTGTGCACTGCCTGCTTGCAAGGCAAAGCTCGTAAGCTTCCATTTTGTACATCTTTGACTGAATATATAGAACTGTTTCATTTGGTTTTTTCTGATGTATGGGGACTAACACTTGTGTCTTCTTTAGATGGCTTTTCTTGTTATGTTTTTTTTATTGACGTTTTTACTCGGCATACTTGACTTTACTTGATTAAGCGAAAGTTTGATGTTCAATAGTGTTTTCTTAATTTTTATTAGCTGATTGAAGTACAGTTTGGGTATAAAATCAAGGTTCTTCAAAGTGATGGAGGATGAGAGTATCAAGCTCTTAAAGGATGGTTTCTTACTAATGGGTTGTGCATCAAATTTCATGTCCTCGTACCTCTGCAAAAAATGGAAAAGCTGAACGGAATCACAAACATATTGTTGAAAAGGGGTTGACGTTATTGGATCAAGCATCACTGCCATTAAAATTCTGGAGTCATGTGTTTGTCTCGGCTGTTTACTTAATAAACCGTTTACCTACAGCAGTGTTGCATGGTAAGTCACCATTTGAGTCTCTTTATCATAAGGTTCCAGACCACTCTACTCTGCGCGTTTTTGGGTGTGCTTGTTTTCTTCTTTTGAGGCCATTCAATTGACATAAGTTGGAGTTTCGCTCCAAACAGTTTTTTTTTCTTGGCTACAGCCCTTTACGTAAAGGTTACAAGTGTTTAGATGATGATGGCCGAGTTTTTATCTCACGACATGTGGTCTTTAACGAAAAGGTATTTCCATATGATGCGTGTAAATTTATTTCCAGGAGTGAAGAACCGAGTACTGTCTCGAAAGGGGTGTTGCCTGTTACTGTTCCTCTCACCTCAAGTGTCTCGTCGCATGGTATGCCTAGCTGTTCTAGAGGTATTGAGTTAGGTCATGTTCCAGCGGTCACCTGCTCTAGTTGACGAGTGTGCTGCTCCTTTGTCTTGTAGTTAAAAGATGGTTCCTCTCTTCTCATATGAAGGAATGGAGCCTGGTCATGAGTCGGTTGTTGTTTTGCCTAGTGGGGATAACATTGTTTCACAGCCTCCTGCTTTTGTCCTAGCTGGTTCGTCACTTGTTAGTGACCGTGAGCTGTCACCGACTGCTGATTCAGGGATGGCTGCAGCACGTGTTTGTGATAGCCATTCTTCTCCTGATTTGGTTCCAAATGTTGAGGGTACTGTTGCGTGCTCTTCTTCTCGTGGTGTTGTGCAGTCCAACGTTCATCCCATGGTGAAAAGAGCTAAAAATGGGATTAGGAAACCTCGAGTCTTCCAAGCTGCTTGCTCTGATCATAAGCCATGTACGATTAAGGAGGCCATGATGAGTCCGCATTGGAAAGCTGCAACTCAGGCTGAATATGAAGCTTTGTTGAAGAATAAGACATGGATGCTTACTCCTATTCCAGAAAATAGGCGTCTGTCAATTGCAAATGGTTGTTTAAGGTGAAGAGAAATGTCGATGACTCCATATCTCGATACAAGGCTCGTCTGGGTTCCAAGGGATTTCTTCAACAGTCCGGTGTAGATTTTCATGAAGTGTTCAGCCCTGTCGTTAAACCGGCCACTGTAAGGGTCATTCTTTCGCTCGCTTTAACAAAAGGATGGTCCTTAAGGCAAGTTGATATTAACAACACCTTTTTGAACGGAGTTTTGGCTGACAAAGTTTATATGACTCAGCCACCGGGTTATGAGAAAGGCGACAACAACCTTGTGTGCAAACTTCATAAGGCGATCTATGATTTAAAGCAAGCTCTCCGTGCATGGTTTGAGAGTCTTAAAGAGTATCTCAAATCTGAGGGATTTGTTCCTACAAAATCAGATTCTTCACTCTTTGTTAGGGAAGTCACTGGTAGTATTGTATATTTGTCGGTATATGTTGATGACATAATTCTTGCCGGGGATAAAGCTGATGAAGTTCAGTTGGTTATTGATAAGCTGAATAAGAAGTTTTCTTTGAAAGATCTTGGTTCTCTTAATTTTTTCTTAGGGATTGAGGTGTTGTCTTGAGTCAGCAGAAAACATACGGAAGTTGCTGCAAAAGAGTGGTCTTGATGGTGCAAAGAGTCTAACCACTCTCATGGTGACGAACTGTCGGTTGTCTGTCCATGAAGGCACGCCTATTGAAGATGTTGCTCATTATCGAAGTATTGTGGGTGCATTGCAATATGTCGTGATCACTCGGCCGGAGAGTGTGCCAATTCATGCAAGCTTCTCGTGATGTTCATTTTCAGGCGGTGAAATGGATCTTGCGTTACTTGCAAGGAACGGCTGATTTCGGTTTACAGTTCACTCCTTTGAGACTCGCGCTAACTGGTTTTGCGGATGCAAATTGGGGTCTGATCCTGATGATCAACGTTCCAGTTCAGGCTTTTGTGTCTATTTTGGTGGCAAATTGGTCTCCGAAAACAACAAGTTGTTGCTCGATCCACTACGGAGGCTGAGTATCGTAGTGCTTCTTGTGTTGCTGTGGACATAATATGGCTTGAGTTGCTGCTTCAGGAGTTGCATGTTGTGCCTCATGGTACGCCTATTTTGTGGTGTGATAATTCAAGTGCGGGAAATCCCATTCTTCATTCTAAATTCAAACATGTGGAGCTTGATTTGTTCTTTGTTGGTGAGATGGTTGCAGCAGGTAAACTACAAGTTCAAGAGGTTCCAGCTTATGAGCAAGTTGCTGATATTATGACGAAACCGTTGTCGTCTACTCTTCTTTGTTTTTCAAGCATAGGCAGCGATTGCTGGTTACACAAGTCAAGGGTAAGGCTGTTGAGCAACACGAGGAATGTTGAAGGTTGTGCGAGTGAGATGAAATAAGGAAAATGCTGAAGTTTTTTACTGCAAGGTGAATGTTAGAATATAGTATATTGTATGAGCTGTGTGGTGATGTGTGTATCACCTTTGCATGAGTTTGTTAGGAGTTTGTTATTCTGTTATGCACTAGTCACGTGTATAAGTAGCTAGTCTATTAGCTGTGTCATTTTACAGCTGATTGATAAAAGTTTCAGAAGATTTCTTTCATCCTTTCTCTTTTACCTCTCTCCCTTTCTTCTCTTTAGATAGCTGTATTGCTGTCTTAACGGTGTAAATCAATTTTCGCTGTCTGATAAATTTTCTAGATAATATTTATTATAAATATTAAATATAATAAATAATATTATTTATTATAAAATTTTAATATTATTATTTTAAAAATATTAGAATACTTTATTTAATATTATTTATCTCAATATTATTATTAAAATATTATTTCTACAATTTTATAAATAAAAATATTAAGACTAGTATATTCTATTGAAATAAAAAATATTATAAATTATATTAAGAATATATTAAAATAAAATATTATATTATATTGTGAAAATTATTAATAAATATATTTGAAATATTTTTATTAAAATATTACTAGACTATTATATTAATATTAAATACATAAATAATATTATTCATTATTAATAATTAAAATATTAGTATATTTAGGAAATTAATAAATAGTATAAAATTTATTATTAATTTATTATATTATTAAAATAAAAATATAATATCATATATTATTATAATATAACTAAGTATATTATTATAATAATAAAAATATTATATTATATTATTAAAATATTAATATATATATATATATATATATTAAATATTTTAATAAGTAATATTTTTACTAAAATGATATTAAAATATTATATTAATATTAAATATATAAAATAATATTATTTTAAGTATTTATACTTTTAAGTGAAATATTAAAAAAAATTACATAAAATCAGAACGTAAATTATTTTTCAGAAAATACAAAAAAAAATTATCTTAACTAATAAAATAGTTTACATTAATTAACTTGTTTTCTACCAATTAAACACTAAAAATAAAAAAAATATTTCATAAAATATTTTACGGAAACAAACGTATCATAATTTTAAAACTGAAGCTTTCCATAATACTTTACCTACTGACATAATAACTGAATGAATGACTAACCTGTAAATAGCCAAATCGTGTGGACACCTAAGAAGGGGTACATGATCTATAGCCCTTCGAGTCCCCTGATTTCTTCCATCACCCCTTACGTTGAAGCTAATCCTTCCCAGTCTTTAGTTGCTTCCTTAAGGAACACTTTCTTTTTTCTGTTGTATTTGAATCAAAGAGAGACGTAGGGACAGATGCAATATTGTTTGTTGAAGACAGGACCGACCCTGGGCTAGGGCTGTAGGGCGCCCTCTCAGGGCCCATAAATTAAAAAAAATTGTTAGTATAATGTTTTTTTTTATAATAAAATTTAAAAAATTGTAAAATAAAATAATGAAACCTATAAATTTAATAAGGTGTCAATTGTTATTATTAAATTTTTATATTAATGTTAATAAATTGTTCCACTTCCCATAAAACTTTAATTCAATATTTCTTTTCTAAAATTAAAAAAAAAATCCAATTGAATCTATTTAATTGGTTTTTCCAAATTCCCACCATCAATACACAAATCTCTTTCTCAATTTTTCATGTCAATAAAAAAATTATTAACATTATTTTTTTCTCTTCAAAACTCAATGGGAGAAACAAATTTAAATATAGTTAGCATGTTTATTTTCACTTCCATATTTCATAATTCCTCTAAAAATTATTACTCTCATTGTTAATTTTTAATATTTCTCACAAACACAAAGTCACAATTGTTTATCATCAATTATTGTGCTTGAATCATATTGAAGATTGTTCTTAAAATTCTACGTAAGATAATGTTTCCAAATTTTTTCTTTTGATTTTTATATATTTCCAAATTCTAGATAAGCCCGTTTTTTTATTTCCAAATACTATGTTATGTATTAAGAAAAATATGTTGGAAAACATTGATGTTGATACTATCATCAATGATTTTGCATCAAGAAATGCTCGAATGTAATATTTTGTTTTATAAGTATTTGCATGCTTAAATATATTTTAGACATTTTTGATGTGGTAATGAATTGATATATATTTAATTTAATATAAAAAATTCTAATAAAAATTTTATATTACATATTTCTTAAATTTATTTTGACTTAGGGTCCATTTTTTAATTTCGTTCTGAGCCAAAAAATAATCACGACCAACCCTGATTGAAGACATACTTCTAAAATTTTAAGAGACGTTGAACTTTTAAAATTTTAAGAGAACAAAAATAGATTTTTAATACAAAATACAAAGATTATATATAATAATTTTAAAATTTTAAGGATGAATCAGTAATTCGGCTACTCGGCATGGCTGATACATATGAAATTTGAATTTTCTTAGTTTATGTATTTATTTTATTGACGGTACCCACCCATAAAATTCACATCTTCCTAGCCCTGTATATTATATGGACTACTGGTCTCATTGCCTAAATTATACTCATTCCTAGAGCCCATCAACTCAGTATTGTCACCTTCCTTTTGGATATCCATTTGATCTGGCTACATTCTGACTCAGCTCACCAGGGTACAGCTTGGGTAAACAATCCTATCACCTGAGTTAGAATCAAAAGCTATTCCTCTTCCATCTTGAAATTGTCCCTTGACACCCATGGAGAACATTTCCTCCGGAATTGAGTTTTACTCTTGAATCTCGCAAAAGAAACCTCACACGATTATCATATATGGAACTAACTATTCTTCTTCTTCTTGTTCTTTTTTTGTTGCCCTCCCATTTTTAAGGTTTCGTCTTGACTACTCCGAACCAATCTGCATTACACACCTGACTTTAGTAGGTGAGTCTTCTAATAGGACTTTTCTGCATATATAAGGACTCGAACTCAAGATCTTGCTTAAACGATATCAAACTGTTTACCACTTAAATTAACCCTTGTAGGTGAACTTACTATTATTTAACATATTATTGAAAATATTACATTATATTACATACTTTATTGATGAGAATATAATATTATAACATTTAGTTAAAGGAACATAATTATTTAAATATATAATACTTTTAGCAAATTAAACTTATAATATAAAATTAAAAATATTTGAATGAAAATATATAAAATTATTTCAGTTATAATATAAATTTTATAAAAAAAATATATTTAACATATATTTCTTATATAAAACAATGTTTTGTTTTTTGCTTTAAAAAAATACATCCATTTTTTTAGCTTTCTATTATCTTTCGTCTATAAAATGTTATTATAATCAGTCATTTGTTCTCTTTAATAAAAGATCACATCTTTATTTTTTATCTTTTAATTAATTTCAATATCATATAATAATTATATATTTAAAATATTTATGTAATTTTTAACAAAATATTTTTTTAGAAAGCATATTGATTTTTATTTTATATTATATATTTTCCTTTTGTAAAGTTTTTTCATAAAAAAATTAATATATTTGTAATGTTATAGTACT
The DNA here is from genome assembly GCF_006381635.1 of Hibiscus syriacus. NCBI lineage: Eukaryota > Viridiplantae > Streptophyta > Magnoliopsida > Malvales > Malvaceae > Hibiscus > Hibiscus syriacus. The sequence goes on from NW_024063010.1 coordinate 813,493, forward strand.
ATATTATATATTTTATTTTTATATGATATTATTTATAATCAATATTAAATTTAAGACTTGAAAACAGAACTTTAAAAGTCCAGGTAGTCTGGAAATTTCATTCATCAATCATATTTATCAACTAAAATATCAATGTTGAATAGATGAATATATTATATTTAAAAGTAAGATTTATATGAACAAAATATATTATTTTAAAATTATTTTATTTCATAAAATCAAAATTTTATAACACCTAAAAATTAATAGGGAGAATGTTTTCATTATCTAAAAAAAAAACATGTAACAATCTTTTCCATGAATGAAATACTTTTTAACTAGTTTTTTTCCATGACTAAGGGTATAAATGAACAGAACGTTCGATGAACTGTTATATAACATTCGTTTATGTTCGTTTGTTAAGTTAAATAAATGAGTATGAAATTTTTTTTATGTTCATTTAATAAATGAATGAACGCGAACAAATGTGTCTTTGGTTCATTTATATTACGAACAAGCTTGTTTATAAGCTCGTTTATCGACTCGTTTATTTATGTTTATGAACAAACTAGTTTATCGGATTCTCCTTTTCCTTTTATTTGTTTTACATTTTAAACATTGGTGAAGGTTTGGACTAAATTAAACACATGATAAAAGCTAAAATTTAAACCGTAAATTTTAAAGAGTCTAAGCACTAGTGGTTTTACCATTTTCTTTAGCTTAAAGATGAAGGGTAAAACTAAAAGTTGAACATATAAATGAACCTGTTCGTGAACATTAAATGAACACGTTCACCAACATTGAACGAACATGTTTGTGAACAATAAATACAAATACATTCAAAAATAAATAAACAAACATGATATTAAATTTTTAAACTAATATGAACACCTTCAAAATAAACAAATGAACACAATCATATCCTTATTTATTCAAACTAGATTCATTTATACCCTATGCATATATATATATACACACACACAATTAAACTCCTGCTATTGACTGTTCTTTTTTATACCCGATTAGCATTTGCTATTTACTTTTAGAAAACCAGAATAAATAACTTCAAGCTAATTTCTATAGCATTTTTTTAAAGAATCTCAATTGTTTGACATTATATGTTTAGATATTTTTATATACAGAGTTCCAATTTAAAACATTAAAAAATAACAACAATTTATTAACCATTAAAATCAATAGTTCGTATTTGTTAATATTTTAAATTATATTTATATTCATTCATGTAATATTTACATAATATGTTTATAAATATTAAACGAGTACATTAACAAATATATTTACGAACAAATAAGTGAATATCTTCATGAACAATTGAATATATATTTGTAAAATATGAACAAACAAACAATAAGTTAACATAATTTTATTTTCAGATATAAAACAATAAAAAATTAATATTAATAATTTTATTATAAATAAATAAAATAAACACAAATGATAATAAAATTACTAAATTATATAATAATTAAATAAAAAACTTTAAATAATTTATTAAACCAATTTGAAATGAGCCATTTCATAAACTATTTTAAAAATCATGTTTATATTTATTTATTTAATATGTTAAACGAATATAAACTTTTTTTTAACAATTTCTTTTTAGGAAAGGAACATAAAATTTTACTTCTACCGAGTATTGAACTCACAATCTAAAGAACAATGCTAACCACTTGCTCCACATGTCGTTGACAAACGAACATAAACTAATAGAAACCAAACTATTCATGAAACATTGTCCATTGATGTTTTATTTCATTTATGGAGTTAGTATACTTAATTTGCATCATCATCATAAGAATTGGCCAAGTAAAGAGTTTCACAGAAATTTTAAGATACAGATTTCATAATAATTAAGAATTTCACAGCAATTTCAAGATACAGATTTCATAGTAATAATTCATAGATCAATCTTATTTGTTCTTTTTTTTTAAATGAAAAGTATTTTCTTTAAGGTTAAAATAAAATAAGTTTTGATATTTTTTAGGTTCTTTGAAAATTTTCAGGTAGGCTATAGACTTAATAGGCATCAAATCAAAAGGAAAAAGAAAACCTAGAAAGAGATATACTGAATATATATAAAGATAAGAACATGATGAAGTACCTTGAGATTCTCATATATTGAAGAGGGATAAAAAAAGAAAGAACAGAAAAAAAACCCTGGAAAATTACATTGATCTTCTTCAGGCTGGAAAAGAAAGAAAAATCCTGCAAAATAAAAATATTGATGGAGATAATATATATATATATATATATATATATATATATATATATGCTTGGCTCCACATACGCTATTCGCGGAGGCCATCGATGTTTGATGGGTTCTGCAAATGGCATACAGGGAGCCAGGCATATACATGTGTATGCCATGTTCATGCTGAAATACATGCATATATATATTGCATGGTGGTTGGTGCTTTAAATGGGAAGAGCAATAGTTTTTGATGATGATGATCTTCTCCTTCAAAACTTATATCTATATCTTCCATGGAAAAAGCTTGGGATAGACAGCTTGTATTTATGGGCATCTGAGAGGCAAAAGCAAAGCTTCAAGGTCATAATCAGACATTTTCTTCGTTTGGCAGAACACAAACAAAGGAGAAAATTAGGGCAAAGAGTAGAGGCTTGTTGAAGGGCACTTATAGGGCAAAGAGTATAGGGTTTGAGCTTTAAATTTTGTGTAGTGTAGCTCTAAACAAAACCCTTGTTTCTGCTGGGAAAATAGAAGAAACAACCTGTGGGGATTGAAGGTTGATGCCTCCACATCTCCCAAATTTGTGCACTAAATATAGACCAAAAATAAGAAAGAAATATCAAGCTTGTCTATAGATTTTGTGTCCTCTTGTCTTTTTTTATAATAGTTTTTTGTCGTGTTCATTTTATAACGTAATTAGATTTGTTCATATTGATCTTTTATTTGAATTTTATAGATGAATTTTTAATCTTTTCCTTATATGATCTCAAGTGAAAAGTTTATTGTATAATAATAATAGAAAAATATCATAATTATATGTTTAATTTACACTTATAATTGTAAGTTTTTTATTATAATTTTGGACATTTTCTCATTTTTTTAATAAAACCAGTTGTTTTTATTTGCACAAAAAATAGTTTGAAATGATTACTAAGTCATTGAAATGATAATGTACTTACCCTTCAGACGTAATCATCTTTTATTACTAAGTCTATTCAATGGTTTTATCTTCGTATGCTTTGTTGTGTTATAATTATATTTAAATTATTTTAAATGTATAAATAGGAATACACATTCATGTTTTTATTTTTTTATTTTATTTTTTATATGTTTTTTATTTTAACTGTATTACTGAGTCTATTCAATGGTTTTATCTTCGTATGTTTTATTGTGTTATAATTATATTTAAATTATTTTTATTGTATAAATAGGAATACACATTTATGTTTTTATTTTTTTATTATGTTTTTTTATATGGGTATAATTGTGACGTGTTAGGGGTTGTAAGAAGAGGAGAAAAGGGAGGTGGTTGGGTTACTAACCACGCAATTTCCTAAGTTAACCTTTATGGTGTTTGAAATCTCCTTTTCTGGGTCTTAAAGCAAAGGTTGCTTTTCTATTCTGAACCTCATTTTGTCTGCGAGTGCTTGGAAATATTTGGATTCCTTCTTCTTTTTAAAATAATACATTTTAAAAAGAAAGATATGCCAAAATTTACCCTCTTTCCCCTTTTTAAAAAATAATTAAATTTTTTTTTTACCATCCTAATTCTTAAAGCTTTACTTGATTAATTCATATCGACCCATATCGTACATCTGATTTTGATGAATAGGTTTCCAACGAAAATTTTTTGCATACATAAAGTTTTGAACTCGATACTGCTTAAACGATACCAAAATATTTACTACTTAAATTAACTCGTTGATTGTATACCTTAAGGGGGTGTATGGTTCAATGATTGTGGGAATCCCACATTCTCATGTTTCGTTGGTCGGTAATCTCATTCCCGGTAATGTTTTATTACCAATAGTAGATTTTTTGGGGTATATTATCGGGAATGTCATTACCCCAATTCCCTTAGGTATTGTAACATTACCGGCGTTTTGGACTAAAATGCCCTTAAATTATTATTTTTTTCAAAAATATCATTCTTCTGTCATTGAATAATAAAAATTCTACGAAGGTTAAATTATAAATTTATCCTTAAATTATTTTAGATTTACAAAAAAAAATCTATAATTAAAATTTTATATGAAGTTCAGGGGTTAAAAAAATTTACCCTTTCATTAAACCTTTTTTATATTTTTAATTTTGTAAAAAAAATTATATAAATATTATGAATTTAATTTTTAAAGAAAATATATAAATATTTTACAATTTGTAATATTATACAAATATATAATTAGGACAATTTGGTCAAATATGCATTCCAATAATCTTTTATTCCTTTAACCAAACACGGTAATCTTACATACCTGCTAAACCAACCAATCACAAAATACAACATTCCCAATAATCCTATTCCCTGATAATCTTTTATTCTCACTGGTAATCTTTCATTCCGTGAACCAAACGCACCCTAAGTTTTTTTTTACATTAGTAATTGACTCGGATTCTCACTTGACCAATTTTAATTTCCTTTTGGATCTGTGGTATAATCCATGTTATTTTGCTACCTAATTTTTCCATTTTCTTATATGGATATCCCTATCAATACATATGTCATTAACCTAGTTTTTAAACCCCCAATAGATTCTTTTATTAACTCTATTATTTAATATGCTTGTATGTGACCACATTTAAAAGATGATAATAAATAAGTTTAGAATATAATTTCAGTTTGGTTTTAGAAAATATATGTTATTTTTGTTTTTACTTTCTCAGAAAATAGAAAATGTTAAAGAAAATATGTTTCTTTGTAAAATTAGAAAATAATTTATGGAAAATGAAAATAAAGCTAAGTGAAAATGTAAATACATAAAAAATATATTTTGAGTGTTTTAATTAAGATTATTTTAGAAATTTGGAAAATAAGAAAAATGTGATCAAGATTTTTAACTTAGCTTACATGAATTCAAATCCTTCTAATAATTTTTTTGACTTAATGGTATATGAGACCCTCAAATTTTTTACAAAAAAAAATAATAATGTGGTCCCTGCATTCTTTTATGGTCATTAAATTGACTTTTTAATAATTTAATTTTATAGTATTTTTATGTTTAATGTATTGAATATCTTAATAATTATTTATATTTTATATTTTAAAGTTAAATAAATTTCCTAAATTTCTAAAAAAAATTAAAAAATATCCTCAAGCTTTCTAAAAAAATTAATTATGCTCTCAAACTTAGCCAAAAAAATAATTAAGCTCATATATCACATAATTGTCCATCGTGTACTACCATAACAGTATCGTGAATTGTCACATCAATATTATAGATTGTCATGTAAGCTTTATGAATTGTCATGTAAGCGTCGTGATGATCAACATTTGATTCTATTGGTCAAAGGGGTAGATTGATATTTTTCTCAATTTAATGGTCAAATTAAGTGCAAAAAATGTTTAGGGGCTACACTAGTTTTTTACCAAAAGTTTGAGGGTCTCAATTACTACTAAACATATTTTTTATTTTAATGATACTTTTATGTGCTCTTTCTTACAATAATATTTTTTGTTTATTAAATTTAATTGATGTCCAATATGCATTGACATTATATTCTTATTATAAACTAAATAATTTTGTGCTTTAAAATTTCTTATCAACTTTATATTTTATATTTGTATAACTCACATGTTAAATTTATATAATGATTTTTTAATAATTATAGTTTAATTTAATTATTTAATACTATTTGTTCATTTCTATTTTAAAATATTAGACATCAAATACATTTTTATTATTTTTATTTATGGATTCAAGTTTTCATTTATATTAACCAAAATGAAAACCATTTTATGAAAACAAAAACATAAATTATTTTCTAGAACCAAATTAGCCCTAATTTTTTCCCAAATATTCTTTTTGTTAGTATGAGACCATAATCTCCTTAGTATCTAAAATTAGAAATTTTGATTAGCTCAAAACTTAAATAACTCATATAATTATCTTTTAAGAGATGACTTATAAGTATAAGATTAGGAGTCCACTCTTATAACCCCTTCTCTTATTCCAAAACCATGACTTCCATTATATAAACTAAAAGTATTGTTTTCGATAAAAAAAATAGCGGTGTAAATTAATAAAGTTTGAACGAATAAAATTGTGTTTGTGTTCATTTGTTTATTTTTTAAGATATTCATGTTTGTTTATTTATTTTTGTTCATGTTCATTCATTTAGTATTCATAAACATGTCCGTTTAATGTTCATTAATTTTCAACAACCAACACTCTTTTTTTACCCCTTTATTTGCAAGCCAAAGAAAAATGGTGAAATTACATCACTAGTCCTTAAGTTCCTTAGGTTTCACAGTTTGAACTCCAAAGCTCAGTGTATGTTTAATTTATTCCTAACTTCACCAATATTTAAAATGTAAAAAGAATAAGAAAAATGAGAACCAAGTAAACGAGTTTATAAATGAGTCGATAAATGAGCATGTTCGCGATCATAATCGAACCAAACACACATCTATTCTTGTTCGTTGGTTTATTAAATGAACATAAAAATTTTGTTCATACTCTTTTATTTAACTTAAAAAATGAACATTATATAAATGGTTCACAAACAATTCGTTGAACATTTTGTTCATTTATGCCCCTAAGAAACTTAATTTTTTGCTCCATAATTCATGCATCATGTGTATTTATCTAGATTTAAACTTTGTATTCCATGTTTATGGATCTCTTTTAAATAATAATAACAAAAATAATAATAGATAATTTTTTTGAAAAATGGAGATATAGAAAATGTAAAAATAGAATTTCTTTTTGAAAAAGAAAATATAACAAATGTAAAAGTTTTAGCCCCTTCAAAGATTCTATACTATTTGATTCATTGTTACCATGGCATATTTTGAAGGAAAACAATGTTTTACCATAACAAAAGATTACATACACAATTTTCATAAACATGCTAACTTTATATATAATAATTAATACAATACAATTAATAAATATTTAAAACAAAATATAATAACAATTATATGTATATATATTTGGAACAAATCTAGAAATATATATTGATTGTACTAATATAATTTTCTTAGCATAATTCATACATATTTTTATTTAATGTAAACTAACTATTTAATCACCCACCTATTACTTAATTTATTTTTTAGTCACTCAACTATTACTTTTTCAAAATCATACATAACCTTACGTTTTAGTTATGTTTTGATCTCTTACTATTAAAAAATTAACAATAATGTTAACGTGGTATTTTTTTAACCTTGATATGATATTATCTTATGATGACACGTCAAAATCACTGTTGATTTTTTAAATAAGAGTCACATTAAGTGTGATTTAAAATAAATAATAATTGGGTGACCAAAACAAAAACCTAAATAATAAGTGGATGACTAAATAATTTATTCTTTTTTAAGCATGGGGTGGGCCATGGCCTAGATAGGCCTAGGCCTAGATACTCCACTGACAATAGTTAATAAAGATTATGATTAAATATTATATTGTAGTTATCTCAAAATATTAAATTTTTAACTTAAGGACTGTTTTTGTCCTTCTAGTAGACTTAATTTATTATTTTCGTGCATATGGTATTTTTGCATCAAGTTAGGTCTCGAAGTTGTTCAAGGGCATCATCATAGCCCTCGAAGCCCATTTTGACTAACATAATTGTTAGTTTTCTACGTTTGTGGACGCCAACAATTTGTACATCAGCCAATATCATTGACATGACTTAATGATGACGTGACATATATTAAAAAATAAATAATAAAATATTTAAAATATTTACTAAACTCAACAATTAGAAAAAAATACTAAAATTTTAACCTATCCCTTAATCTCATTGAAATAAATAATGAAATTTTAGGATTTTTTTCATAATAGTTGTGTTTAGTAAATAATTTAACCTAATGCCTTAATCTACATACGTAGAAGACTAACAATTCTGTTAGTCAAAACGGTCAACGGACTTCGAGGACTAGGATGATGCCCCTAAACAACTTCGAGAGCTAAATTGATGGAAAAATATCTTAGGGACAAAAATAATAAATTGAGTCTACTACATGACAAAAGTAGCCCTTAAACCTATTTTTTTATACATTAATTATAATTGGAATTTGTATACATTTACAGACTTCATAAAAAGAAAATCAACACATACACCCTCTTTGTAAATTTAATAATAATATATTATTAGTTTATTGATAATGTAAAACTATCAACTTATAATATACACAAATCTTGTTATGCTCACATATTTTGTTTTACAGTAACTTTTCAACCTCACGCGTTTAACTTGTTTACCCAACATTGTGTATATCCAAATTTGTAATTGACCGACTAACCAAAGTTTTCCAATAATATTTCTTAAATGTGTACGAGTCTTCTACGAATAGTCAATGTCTTCATGAGAATCTTTTATGTCATAATAAGGCCACCAATAGTGTTTTTTTGGGTTTATATAAATATAAATATTCTAAAGGAGTGATCCTTTTATACTATTAATGTTTTAAAATATCGATTTTTGATATTCGAACATGAAACTTTTAAGAATAACAATTATCACTCTCACCGTTGAGATAATTGGTTCATGCTCAAATTATATACTTTAACAATGAAAAGTTTGATGTATATAATGTGCATCAATGGAATATGGAATATGATAATTAGAAACAAATACAAATCATAAAAAATATATAAATATATAAATAGTTTAGTTTTACACTAATATAAATGAATGTTTCATATACTTTTATAACATCCTATTTTGTTATTGAAGTATTATGATTTAATTAATCCCAGTTCAAGTGAAACACACAATAATTGTTATTGAAGCTATGCCTAAATTTGGTGTCAGGGTTAAACATGCTGGAAGTATGGAAGGTTGAACCGGAATAAGGTTTGGAATTGAATCCATTTTTATTTTGTTATAGTGCAATAGGTCATGCACGTGCCTAGATTTTCATAAGTGCTCTAAACAATTTGCTATAAATCTTATAGAAGAGACTTAACTTTATACTTAGACTGAACGAATGTTAAGAGGAGGATTCAAGAACAAAGGGAAATGGCTTTACCCGGTAACAATGCAGTGATACCTTCATGGCACAAAATCTTGATGACCCACTGCTGTCACAAGATGATCAGTTTCAACACAGGGCTATAAGAGATTTTGTAGTGCATGTATTAAATGACTTGCAACATGGATTGGTCAGACCAACAATTCAAGCTAGAAATTTTGAACTAAAACCGGTCATGTTCCAATTGTTGAAATCGAATGGGCAATATGTCCTGCTGCCACGTGAAGACGCAAGAGAACATCTTAAATCCTTTTTATTGTTTTGTTCATCATTTAGTCAACAAGTGTTGAGTCCTATTTTTAGGCACAATAGTTGATCTCCCGCATTTATACTAGGGGGTGAATGCTATTGGCTTTAATAAACGAATACTCTTTTCAACTTTGCATTTGTAATGATTTTTTAATTAGATAAAGTTTGAACTCAACATTTTCAATTCTAAATATAGGGTAATCAACTAGGTACCAATTTTTGGGTGCTTTGGGGGTGCTAATCCTACCCCATGCGTAACTAACTCCTGAACATATTTTTTGGTTTTCGTAAACCCTAAACTTAGTATTTTGATAAAAAAATGTTTTATTAAAATCACTCAGTTTTTATGGTGTCCTGATCGCGCCATAAAATGATTGGTGATGACTCCTCATATTTCAAAACCTTTTCAAAGAAAACCCCTAATTCATACCTGGTTTCCCCCCCACCCGTGCGAAAAATGGTGTCAATAGCTTGACGACTCTGTTGGGGACATTTTGTTTTAAAAAAAATAACTTGAGAGTTTAGCCACGAGTTGGTTACCCTATATTTACGATTATGTTAATTATGAGTTCAATCTTATTTAATTTACAGTTCATTATGTTATTTCAAGGAAAAAAAGATTTTCTCTCTGGTTAATGCTTATAGTTATGTAAATATTTAGGACTATTGCATATCATAGCTCTAAACCTGAGCTCAATCTCAATTTATTTAAGTAGGGGAAACATCACACATTATGGGGAGCATTGGGTTTCCTTGTGTGGGTCTAACAAATTACCTTTGAAAAGCATCCTAAGTTGCCTGTCCAGATATTAGTTCTGAGGCACGCTTTTAGCGGTGTGATCCTCTGAGATGAATCTGATTCGCAAGTCTGTAATGGGCCAGAATCAAAGAGAACTAGAACACATACGGTTAGGACTCTTAATTGCATTTGTATGCTTTTTTTTTCAGTCTCAGTTTTGAGTCATATTTAATTATTTTTGCTAAGATTATATTTCTTTGAGCAATCATTTTAACTAACTTGATTCTTTTTGTCTTGTTTATACTAATTTGATTTCCTTTTGTTTTGTCTTGTGATTTGTTGTATTTTAGCATGAACATGACATATCCTTCAAAGGTATTGATCCCTAAAATAATTGATCTTTTAGAAGGTTCTTGAAAAACAATACCCACAAAAATGCCTTTCATTGGGTTAGATAGAATTTCAGAGATGTTTTATATAGATTGAGTAGTGTGAAGAGATAGTCTATCTACTAAGGAGATAAACCAGACATCTACCTGCTGAGGTAACAAGTTGGACTTAAGAAGATTCGATGCTGAAGACAATAATTGAAGATCACGAAACAACTCGATAAATTTCTGAAAGTAGGAGACAAAGTGGAAGCTTTGAAGGTTTTCAATATGCCTAAATCTGATGAAATACGATGCAATACCCAAACGCTCACAGGATTTGGACAACTTGAAGATGGACCAGATTTTCACTTCCCCAGTGTACCGAGACATTGTTCGTTTCGCAAGAATTGTTCAAGGAACAATTACTTTTGGGATCAATTCCTTTGTTGCATTTACATTTAGCATTTTGCATTCCCATTTTTGCATCTTTGCATTTGCATTTGCATGTGCATATTCATATTAGCATCTATGCATTGTACATTGCTTGACATACATTGCATCTCAATGTGAATTAATCATAGATCCTGGGAGTAACTCATGGAGAATTTTGTGATAGAAGTTTTTAGGTAATTTGAAGTTACCCCATTCATACATAAAAAATGATTAGAGCTATGGACGTGATGTTAACATCGTCTGAAGTTTGAGGCACATCATGGAGATCTGTGGGGAACCGAGGAGCAAGGTCTAGATTTTGTTTGACCCAGGGGTATTGACCTTTAACGTGTAATGAGACATTCCAGTCCCAATCATGAAAAAGTTCTTACATCCACAATGAAGCCTTATTGTACTGGCTTTGTCCTGTTTGAAAATGTTTTTGTTCTTTCTTTGTATAATCTATAAATATTTTGTTGCTTGAACTTATGTCGTTTCCAAGGTTATGAGTAGTAAATCAAGTTTTAATCTTGTAATTCTTTGAATATCGAATGAATTAAAGGTTCTTTTACTGCTTTATTAATTATAAACTTTCAACAAGTGGCAAGATTAAACCTTTCATACCCTATCTAAAGCGAAAGAACCATTACATGGTTCCTTACCAAAAATAACATATGTTTACTACCAAAATATCGAACCTTGACATCATTTCCCGTTGAAACAATAAATTCATGCCCTTATCCTCCCCAAGGCACCAAAATTCGTAATTTTACCTTCCTAGACATAGTTGATCCTAAACCCTTAACACTTCCTTTTCCAATATAGATGGCTTCAGATTCACTCCTTTCCCTTTCTAAACACAAAACCAACATTCATTTCTCAACCTCTGTAAAACTTGGATGCATAAAGTACAAGATGTTGTCGTGTACATGAACCATTCCCACAAGAGAAGAGAGATGACGAATTGTGTATTGACTTTTTAAAGATAAGCTCGAATAATTGGGATATACCAAGAGTGAATGGAAGAAAAAGAAATAAATAAAATAATTTAAATAATTCTATCTTCCATCAATTATGTTATTTTCATGTAAATAAGGTTAATCCTGAATACTCATCCCCCTAGGGTTACCTCTTTTACAAGGACTTTTGTGTGTGAGATGATGAATGACCTTTTTTCATATATCATTTTAGAAAAGAAAAAGAAAAAATATATCCATTGTTGTCCCCATTTGAGCCTATAGTATTTTTTTTCTTCTGATTCAACCCTAACCAAGTATCACCCTCCACATCGGGGGCAAGGTGGAGGAAATATACTTACAAAGGCAAGTTATGGTGAAAAAAGTAAGAAATAACAAGATACCGCAAGGTGGACCAAATACGAAGTGCTCAAAGATCAAATTGAGTTGATAACACAGAGAGAAAAAAGAAATGATATCGAAAAAGAGAAGAAAAAATATAAAAAAGTGATAAAAGAAAGAAAAGAGAAAAAAGAAAACAAAAAAAAGAGGAAAAAAAGCAAAAATAGAAAAGAAAAATACTTCAAGATGAGTAACTAAACAATCCTCAAACCACAAGGTTGATCAAGTACGACTAGTTTGAAGATCCAGATTTAATACGAAGATCAAGAATGCAATGGCATAGCGAGAGGGAGATAAACTCCACGGTGAAAACCCAAAAACGGTAGTTTAGAGGGATCTAGGAAAATGAAGAAAATGAAGAAAATGAAACTGTTGTAAGTATATTCAAATCAGGCAGAGCAAGGTTGAAAATGTCAGCACAAGTTGATAATTGGTTCGATAACCCTTAAACACTTGTTTGGGCCTATTTATCCTTTTCTTTTATAATCGTGAGCCCTGGCATACGTTACGTGCCTAAAAAGTCCCTTCTAATCATACATGGAGTTCTAAGTGGAGAGATTATCTTTAGATTTCATTGTGTCCCTCAGGGTTAATTTTATTTGTAAAAAAATAATTTTCTAAAATCTTTAATGCATGATAGGGAAAAATAACAAACAGAGGGTTCAAGACGTAAATTTTAGATGACGTATTGAAACCAAAAGAGAATTTGAGTTGAAAACCTAAAAAGGTAACTCGAATACGAAGATTATCAACTATTGCACAGAAGATAATCTTATACATCTCTTAATAACGCACTGCACAACCCAAAGACACTTACGAGGGCTGGGAACCATTGAACATTTCCTGAAGATGAGCATAATGATTGTTTTTCATCATCAATGATGCAAGATTTCAACCAAATAAACCAACCAAAAACATATTACCTCCCCAAATTAACCTGAAACACATTTCCTCCTCAAATTAACCTGACACACATTACCTCCTCAAATTAACCTGAAACACATTACCTTCCCAAGTCAACCTAAGCCTTATATCATCATTAATCTTTAGACTTGTCAAATACACATGATTTTCGAAGGATTAAAAGAGAAGTTGATTTATTTGATATTCAATGAACTCTTGTTTTACAATTTGTTTTTATTGTGAGCTGAAGAAAATGAAAACATTTTGAAATTTATTCAACAAATTTTTTTACATTTCTAAAATTGAAAGAGGAAGAAAAATATTTTCAAATAGGACAATCTCAAGTGACAAAAAGTCCTTGAAGATGGTGAGGTTCATTATGCCTCAATTGGAGAAGAAGAACAAATGATGCCAGAGTAATGAAAATATTTCACAATCTTGAAAGCAAATAGTCCAAGAGATCATAAGGACTGGATGATAGAACTTCTAACACTTCCTTGTGACGTTGTCGGTAACCCATCAATAAGCAGATGATTGCCTTATTTGAAAGGGGCACATATCCCAGCTCATAGCAAAAATGCAAGTCATTTCTGTTAGAAGAATTGATCACTTTTTAAGTGTCCATGGCATCATGAAGAGAAGCCCTCAAGCTATTCGATAATATTGTTGTTTAGTAACACCAGAATGAGACCATCCGAGATTAAGATATTTTGGCACAAAGAGAACCATGAATGTCTCCATTGGGGAATTACCAAAACCAGATGTCGTTGAGATAACAAGATTCAACTCAAACAAACATGGTGAATGAGCATCACCACTTGGAGTGCCAGAGTCAAAAGATGAAAAATAAAAGAGATTACCTAGAGAAACAAACCATTCATGCTTCAGTTGGAAGAACTATCATGAGAAACAAATTTGATTGAGTGGTCGAGTTAGGGATATAAATTACGTCAAGGCCATATACCTGGTCATAACAAGAATTCTAGAGAGAAAGCATTTTCTCCAAAATGAAGATCGAAAACAAAGACCATAAGATGATCAGGCTGATCCCTAAAAGATTACAAACATGAGTTGGCAAGTTGCTACATTGATATTGAGGCAGGATCCATTCAAAGATGATAAAGTGAAGGATAAATGAGGTCTCACTTTGATCCAGAAAAAGAATTGATGATCAACATTCTGCATACAGGAACCTCATGCATTACATTTAGATACATATCCATTGTATGCACCTTTCATGCATTAAGGCATATTTTTACAGATTATTCAAAGAAAAGAAGAGAACGGAGAAAGAGCATAATTCAAGTCTCAAATGGAGAGGATTTTGTTCAAAGTGGCTAAGCCTCAAGGATCGACAAACTAATCGAGAAGAATCATTACGTTGATATGGGGGCACGTTACCCAAATAATATGATGTTTTCAAATGAATTTTGAAAGAAGATAAGTCTGATTTTTAGGGGTTTATTGATGTCTTCAAATGAGTTTTTTCAAGAAGCCGAGCCTAATATTTAGGGGTTTTTTGATGATAATTGTAAATAAATTTTTTGAAAAATGAAAGTTTGATTTTTAAAAGTTTCTTAATGGTAAGTCCTTAGGGCCTCGTATCGTTCAATTACATTATTCTGGTGATTTGATGTGCATAAATTGTCAAAGCCACAAGAAATTATGAAGGATTTTCATACCATTTGTTATAATGTTGAGCTAATATTGAGTTCATAAAGGGTTTCTATAAATTCTAATTTCACCCAATTTGAAGGTTGTGTGATGTCTGCTCCAAAGTTAAAAGTGGATAACATGGAAGTTATCTTTTCGCTAAATGGGCAATAAAACTTTGAAAAAAATTATGCAAATCTTGGAGGGCTGAATTCGATGTTAGCAATTGAGAAAACACCTTTAATTCCGGTACCATCCTTGGCATGGATGTATCGTAGAACTTGTTACGGAAAACAAATGTTCTGCCAGTTTCTGCGGTGGTTAGATTTAGACACTGGCTATTGATTTTTCATCGAAAGGTAGTAGTGAGAACACAGTCTCTAGAGCTTGAAATGATAGATTCTCGTTTCAAAACTTTATGGAAGGAGAAGCTAAAGTTATTAAAGGCCAAAATTTACTGGGGCAAGATGCACCCATTCACAAGTGAAGATTCACAAGAATGCGCTAAGGTGTGACAGATAAGGAAGACAATAGAACTAGGAAGAGAATGAAGACTGCTCTTGTAACCATTCCCAACAGATCAAGAAAACATGCATTCATACCTATTACATGAATTTGTATTTTTTTATCATATATTTCATCATTTCATACACATGAAAAACTTTGATTTCTCTCTCATGAGGATGCCTGTAAAATTTATTTTGAGAAACTATTTTTTCTTCTTAGGATAATTTTTCTATAAAATTGTTTGATTCTTTCTTAGGATATTTTTTCTGGGATGTCGTTTGAGTCCTTAAGATTTTTCCCTAGAAGCCTTTTCAGTAATGCCATTTTTCAACAAATGAAGAAGTATTATTTGAGTAAATTAATGAATGCTGGAAAATTTATTAGTATGCTGAATTTTGAATTAAATATTGAGTTGATGTTGAATTACAAATTTATTAAGTTTGGTGGTTGAAAATTGAAAGTTAGGAAAGTTTGAGTTAAAATTATAAAAGTTTGAAATGTTGAGGTATTGATTTGAGCATTTTATTAAAGTACTGAAATTTTTATATTTAATGTGCAATGATTTTAATGGTGAAGGACCATTATGAACTAAATGGAAAAATTGAAGTGAATTCTAAAAAAGAATTCACAACTTATAGCTTATATTAGTACGATACTAATATGTAGTTCGAACACTTTGTGTTATTATTTGGTATTGCCAGACCATGACAAATATAGCAATCGGGACGATTCGAAAGGAAAAGAAAATGCTTGTGATTAGAAATATTGCTTAAAGGAATCTATAGTGAGGCAAAGGTGAGTTATTTATTTAATTAGTTTGATCGAGGACAACTTGCATAAGTCAACCTCATTCAATTTACAACATGATTTATAAAGTTTATAAAGAATATTTTTATAATATTCTATATCAGTTTTATGAATGATTTAGGGTATGAACTACTTAAGCATGATATTTTTATGATGGAATTATTAGGATACATCAGCCCATTGTGTGTAATAGTGAGAACTGTTGGTACACTTGGCATACCAATAGTTGAGTATTTATCCATTATCAACTTTGATACATTCGTGTACCAATGTTATCATATCAGCTTTGGTACATTCGTGTATCAATGTTATCATATTAGCTTTGGTACATTTGTGTATTAATGTTATCATATCAGCTTTGATACATTCATGTATCAATGTTATCATATCAGCTTTGTTATATTCGTGTATCAATGTCCAGCACCGTTGGTGCTTATTTAGGTTATGATGGCACTGAAGTGCATCATATCTCAGTATCAGTTATGATTTACACCGTGTTGTGCATAATGCGCACCTTACTCACGTATCTTATGTTCTCATAAATATGCATTAGGCTTTGAAAATGAATACAAGTTGTAAATGATTTCCAGTTGACAAAAATCATGATATACTTATTTTATCAAATATGATTTATCAGAAGTTTCATGAGTTCATGATTTAAAACGAAATTTCAGGCCTTAGTGAAGAAATCGACTTGGATAAGTTGGTTTGTCAGTTTAATGTTTTAAGTTGAATTATTTTTTTATGTTTATGTTATTTTCAGATTTTTCTCACCTTAGATTATTACTGCCTCACTAAGTTATACTTAGCACGTGATGATTTTCATGCGTAGGTTCTAATAAGGATAAGTATGATCAGTAAGGAGCTATCAGAGCATCTTTTTGGAAAGACATACATATCATCAGTATCAGTAAGACATTTATGATGTTTCTTTTGACTTATAGTAGCATGTATAATTATGTCAGTAGTTTCTATTTCTCGTATTTATTTTAAATAATTTGTAATAGTAAACTAGAATTATTTTAGTTATTTTAATTTTATCGGTATCTATGCATGACAAGAATTTATTACATTATTATGTTTTTAAAAGATTTTACGAAAAGACATGGTTTAGTAAAATTACTGATTAACAAATGATTTTATTTTTCTGTAATAAAGAAATAAATTATATGTTGAGATATACTTTAAAATAGATTTTTAATGTTAAAATAAGAGTGTTTTCAAATAAAATAATTTTTAGCGAAATTTCAGTTCAGTAAATATTTTCAAGTGATGTGACATCTTTGACTCGTATATCGATACGTATACGGGTTAAGGGTGTTACATTTATTGGTATCAGAGCTGCAAGTTTAGCTGATTATCGGCCTAAATCGATCCTATAATATGTTGGAAATATGTACATGCCAGTAGGATGTCAAAAATTACTGATCTAGTATGGCATGATGATTTTATTTAGGATTTTGCTCCTTACTAACGTAATGTTATGTGTTTGCGGTTAGATGTCAAATGCAGAAGGCTCTAGAAGAGCTACTGGGCAGGAGGAGGTTTCTGAGGGAGCCGATGGTGGAAGTAGTAATGAGGTTACGCATGAACCTCAGCAGCAGGAAGAACATGCGAAACAGGGGATACCATCTTTAAATAACGGGATTTTCTTGCAAACTCTGAGGCAATATTGGCAAGATATCAGCCAGCTACAACACCTCCCATTCCTACACCTCCACCACCTCCTCCAGTTCCCAGAATATTGATTCCGAAGGAATTAAAAAGTTTAGGAGCTGCAGAATTTAAAGACGTAGCAAATGAAGGCCCAATAGTTACAGATATACGGCTGAATGATGTGAAAATAATGTTGGGCAGTCTTCACTGTTCTAAGGATGAAAGTTTGGATGGAGTATATTCACTGTTACGAGGCCAGGCTCGTATATGGTGGACGAATATGACAACACGTGTTCCTCAAGATCAGATCACTTGGCGATTCTTCTTAGAGGCCTTTCAGAAGAAATATATCGGTGAGCAGTTTATTACCCAGATGAAGCAGGATTTCTTTAATATGATTCAGGATGGTAAATCTGTGTACGAGTAATAATGTGAGTTTAATAAACTTTCTCCCTATTCCTCGGAGATGGTTCCCACCGAGAGAGATATATGTCAGAAATTTATTCGAGGTCTTTGTCCCAAACTCAGGGAACTTTTATTGGCTGTGAACTTAACCACTTTTCAGGAAGTGGTGATCAAAGAAAATGATTTAGAAATAGCGAAAAAGGATAATTTTCTGATAGAGTGGAGACAACAATCTAAAAGATCAGGAGCATCATCCTCATCTCAATCTAAAAGAGGTCGAGGTTCAGGATATCAGTACCAGAGTAAATCAGAAGTTGGTGCATCTAGTCGTAGAGGATCCGAGGTAAAGAAAAAGGCGTCAGGTACAGACAATGGCTACAGGAGTTGACAGATCAGCTCAGTCTCAGGGACAACACCCATTATGTCCACGGTGTGAAAAGTATCCTTCTGGTGAATGTAGAGCGAGATCAGGAGTTTGTTTTCGTTTTGGAGACACTTTTCATTATATCAAGACTGCCCGATGGCAGGAGAAAGATATGTTCATACAAAGCAGTCGTAATCGGTTTTCGCCTGGGCACGATTTTTTTTACTTGGCAAAAATTAAAATTAATAAATAAATGATTTTAGTAAAAAATATTTTGGGAGTCGCCATTGACCTTTTTGGGTTAGGTAGGTCAAATACCTAAAAACAATCTTTTAAAATAGTTTTTAATAAAACATAATTTAAAAGAGAAACTGATATGCGTATAACTAAATTTTTTTTTAATAAAAAGGGATTCGTGGTCGGTTACATTTAGGGAAGGATTAGCACCCCTATAACGCCCAAAATTGGTACTCATTAATAATAAATTGTCTCTATTATTAGAAATTTTAAAATTTAAAGATATATTTAATTTATAATCCTGTTATTTCAAATTTATTACTATAATTTTAAGAAAATGTATTAATTTATATACACATACATATATATAAATTATATATTTATTTACTTAGAAATATCTGAAAAGGACTTCTAGGTGCTTTAAGACAACCCCTTTCTTGATATAAAAAATAAAAAAAATATTAATAAAATATTTCTCTAAAAATAATTAAAAATAGATTAATATATTTATTTTACAAAAGTAAGATATTTATTTTTTTAGAAATATCAGAAAAAGACTTCTAGGTACCTTAATACAGTCATTTTCTTAATAATAAAAAAATAAAAAAATATGAAAATATGATTATTTTTATTAAAAATAATTTATATAAAATCAATTTTATAAATAGGATTTTTATCTAAAAATAAAATAAATTTATATCACTTATTATATAAATATTTATGACTAAACAATAATAATAATAGTAATAATTAAATATATTAAAAATAAACATATAAAATTAAAATATATTTAAACATATAAAATAAAATTTGTAAAAAAATATAAAAGTATTAAAATTAGTGACTAAATTATAACATATTAAAATTAAATACCCCAATTCATAATTAATGATTTAAAAATTACAGGGACTCAATATGCTATTTTACATTTATTTAATTTAGTGACTAAAATAAAATTATATCAAATTAGAATATTAAATTAAAATAAATTAAAACATGTTGTTCGGGATTAAAATATTATTTAACAAAATTATAAGGACTAAATCTATTATTTACCTAAAATATATATTATTTAATGTAAAGGACTAAAATAAATAAAATTAAAATTAAGAAACCGAATAAAAAAGATCTAAAATTTGATTAAGTGACTAAAATGAAAGGATTACAAATTACGAGGTATTGCAGACATGATTTTACATTAACTTAATTACGCAGAGGTCCCTCCCTTAAACGACGTCTTTTAAGGGAGGGTATAAATACCCTAATATACTCGGCCTTAAGGCCAAAATTTCCATTTCTTACTTTCTTGTTCTCTCTTTAAACTAAGAGAAAAATTTTCTATGGCTTCTCTCTAGGTTTCCCTCACCGGAGGGAAACCAGACATCGGCCGGCAGCCACACGCTGCCGCCAACCCTATACCGGCCACCATCGTCGGTGGCCGGAAAACATGAAATTTTCCCAAAAGATAGATCGGGACGATCTAAGCCCAAACCTAACCTTTGTTTAACCTAAAAATCCATGGATTTTTGCATATCTTAAAGAAATACCTTCGGTATTTAAGTTTTTTATGGTGGCTCGTGAAGGTGCGTGGAGTCTCCGGTGGTGGTTCTGCTTCCTCGGTAATGTTCCTCTATTTGTTTTCTCTGTATTTTGGTGGTTTGATTATGGGGTTGGTTGTTTCTTCTTTGTTGTTGGTTGCTTGGTGTTATCCCCGTATCTCTCTCTTACAGGTTCGATTGATGGTTTTATAACCATCACCACCGCTCGTCTCGGACCGGGTAAAAGGGTGGCAGTTTGGTGAGTCACCAAACTTTAGTGGTATCTCACAGTGGCCTTTAACGTGGACGGTTAGCTTTGAGTCTTCTGGAGGCTCTCAGTTGGCGTCGTGGCAGTGTGTGAAGCGACGTGGAGCGGCGTAAATCGACGGCAACAAAGGCGGCTGCCGCATGTCCCTAGGGTATCATAACCCTAGGGTTTAATCTGGAAGGCTGTGGGCCATTGGATCAAGCCAGATCCAACAGTGGATAAGGAGCGGCGGCTGGGTGGTGATGCTAAAACCCTAGTTGGGTTTAGGGTTATATAACTGGGCCATGTTTTGGGTTTTTAGGTACCCATTTGTAATTGGGATCTGGTTTGGGCCTGCAATAATAGTATTAATAATATTAATAATATTAAAATAAGAAATAAAATAATAATAATAATATAAATAAATTTGTATAAAATAATAATAACAATATTAATAATAATATAATAAAAAACAAACAAACAAACAAACAAATGGATAAAAAAATTAGTATCTTCAGCTGCCCCTCTTTGCTCATTCTTGTGTTAACAAGAATAGAGCAAAGACGAAAAGATAATAATTTTTATCCATTTGACTTCACTTGATTATGATGGCAATGTTGAACAAATTCTTCTTTGGGATTGGTTCTTCTCATTATGAACTTTTCCACTAGGGATGACAATTTAACTCCTTCTATGATGTAATCTAGCAAAAAGTTGAACAAATTCTTCTCATTATAAGCTCCTTCTGGAAATGTTGATTTTCCAAAGGAGGGTTATTAATTCAAATATGTGATGAATTAAGGCAAGGTTGAACAAGTTCTTCTTATTATGAACTTCTTCTCATTTTTCAGATGAGTTCTTCTCATTATGAACACTTCTGGAAATGTTGATGCTGATCTATCTCATTCTGTGATAGAGTCATGCAAAGGTTGAACAAGTTCTTCTTATTATGAACTTCTTCTTCCTCTTCAGATAAGTTCTTCTCATTATGAACTTTCTCTGGAAAAGCTGATCCATCAAGTGATGAATTCGAGTAAAAGGTTAAACAAGTTCTTCTCATTATGAACTTCTTCTTCCTTCTTCAGATGAGTTCTTCTCATTATGAACTTCCTCTGGAAAAGTTGATCAATCGAGTGATGAATTCAAACAAAAGGTTGAACACAAATTTTTCTCGTTATGAATTTCTTCTTCTTTCTTCAGATGAGTTCTTCTCATTATGAACTCTACCTGGCAATGCTGATCCATTGAGTGATGGATTCGAATCTTTGCTAAAATCTTTGAAATTCATGTCAAATATTTAACATGGATAAAATGAATGAAAATGCACCTATTTTGCAAATGTCTAAATATGATGCATGCATGTTAAGTTCATCTTTATTTGATTTCAAAGTGGTGAACTCGGTCTTTCTTCAGTTGTGTAGAAATCCAATAAATCTTTCTTCTTTGAAAAGAGAATCTATCATCTTTGGAGAGTGTAGATGAAGATATGCCTGAATTTTTGTATGATGTCACAAAACCACTTTAGAATAAAACTCAATGGTATAGCCTCTTGAAAAGTTTGCACTCATGCAACATGTTGATTTGATAACTACTCATCTGATTATGAAGTGATCTTTCAGGATGATTTCACAGATATTGATAGTTCTTATGATACCGAAGAAATCCAGAATTCTGATTCTGATGAGGAGAATAAACTGTTATACTTGACGAAAATGGGGTACTCAGAGGCTGAGGCTTCAATAGCCATAGAGAGATATGGTCTGGATTCATTAATTACAGAGTTGACAGATTTTATATGTACTGCTTAAATGGTTAAAGCTGTTGATGCACTTCTTCCGGTAGAATATATGAAGTCATTATGTAATGACCCCAATTACAAGAAAAAACGAAACTCGGGCTATGATTTTTGGAAAAGGAAAAATCAAAGGAAGCTTGAAAAGAAGCTTCTTAATGAAGACGATCATGTTCATCTTTCAAATTTAATGATTGGTTTTGGGGTTCCTACCAAACCAGATCAGATAACTCAAAGAACACTTCTAGAAGATTCTATTGGGCCTCCTTATTTCTACTACGAGAACGTGGCACTTGCTCTAGTTGGTGTTTGGACCAAAATGTCATGGTACTTATAAGATGTAGAGCCAAAATTTGTAAATTCGAAGTATTTTTGTGCTGCTGCACAGAAAAGGGGCTATATTCGCAATCTGCCAATTTGAGAACATATTTCCTCTTATTCTGCTTCCAAATGACTCCATGGTGGTAATAACTTGTTTTCTTTTCAACAGTGATTGCAAACGTTGATAAGACTTCTTTGGATTCCATGTACTTAAAAGTATTAACATAAAGTGATAACCAAAAATATTTTGTTTGTTTCAAGATTATGCTAATCCATTTACCAAATATTTATTTGAAAGAATAAATTGAATTTCGAAAATAAATTGAATTTCAAAAAGATAATCTTGAAATAAATAATAAATAATAAAATTGTATTGAAAGTCATGGAAAACTTAGGAATGATAAAATTCAAATGACTCAACAAATTATTAGCATAAGTATTTCTAAACTAATCAACTTGATATAATTTAGAGAACTGAAGTAAGCTTATGTCTGGAAGATCTCAAACGTTGCCATAATGCTTGTAGATGTAAAGTTCCTCCCAAAACATCAAGCTATTAACAGGGTTTAATTGCTAGATGCCTAATATCAACATGCATTTGAGCAGCCCTTTCAGGTTTTCAACTCAAATCCTTCATTTGGTTGCAAGACGCCCTTTTCGGGTTTTCATCTTGACCCTCCTTTTCTATATATATATATATTTATCATTTTTCTTTTCTTTTCTTTTCATTTTTTCTTTTCATTTTATTTTTCATTTTCATTTTTTTTCTTCAAGCATAATATTTCTTGACAGAATCTAAGTTTATTGGGTTTCTCAGAACTTTTCCATCTATTTCTGTCAAGATCAACGCTCCTCTGGAAAAGGCCTTTTTTACAACATATGGCCCTTCCCAATTAGGCATATATTTCCCACGAAAATCTTTATGTATGGGCAAGATCTTTTTCATCACTAGATCACCCTCTTGAAATTCTCTTGGATGCACTCTCTTGTCATGAAACTTCATCATCCGTTTCTGATACATCTGTCCATGGCAAATAGCTTTCAATCTATTGTCATCAATAAGGTTCAACTGATCAAATCAAGCTTGGATCCATTCAGACTCATCCAATTTTACCTCTCTCAAAATTTGAAGTGATGGGATCTCAACTTCAATCGGTAAGACTGCTTCCATCCCATAGACTAAAGAAAAAGGTGTTGCCCCAGTAGATGTTCACATAGTAGTTCGGTATGCATATAAAGAAAAAGGTAACTTCTCGTGCCAATCTTTGTAAGTTTCAGTAGTCTTCGTAATGATTCTCTTGATGTTCTTATTCGTTGCTTCAACTACCCCATTCATCTTTGGGCGACATGCCATTGAGTTTGCATGCTTGATCTAAACTGTGCACAAAATTTAGTCATAATTTTTTGTTCAAGTTAATAGCATTGTTTGTAATGATTCTCTCTGGTAGCCCCTACCGACATATTATTTCTTTCTTTATAAATTTGCAAACTGTAGACCTCTTATTATTGACATATGAAGCCGCTTCAACCCACTTTGTAAAATAGTCAATTGCAACTAGGATGAAACAATGTCCATTTGATGCTTTTGGTGTGATTGCCCCAATGACGTATATTCCCCACATAGAAAATGGCCAAGGTGCAGTCATTATAAGTAAAGGTGATGGAGGTACATGAATCTTATCTGCATATACCTGGCATTTATGACATTTCCTTGCATAATCAATGCAATCTGTATGAATGGTAGCCCAATAATATCTATATCTCATTATTTTTATAGCATAGAAAGACCATTTGCATGTGTTCCACATATCCCACTATGTACTTCCTCAATGATGCTTTTGGCTTCTCTCGTATTTACACATCTCAATAGCATTTAATCATTTCTTCTTCTATACAAAGTCTCACCATTAAGAAAGTATCCAACAACCATTCTTCTCAAAGTTCTTTTATCACTCTCAGATGCATTTTATGGATAGCTTTGATACTTGATATATTGCAAGATATCATAATACCATGGCTTGCCATCTGCTTCTTCTTCCACACTTTAGCAATGTACATGAGTTTCATATACTTTCATTTTGATCGGCATCATATCAACTTTCTTAGTTGCCTGAAACATAGTAGCTAATGTAGCCAAAGCATCTGTCATTTGATTTTCCTCTCGAGGGAGATAATTGAAGGTGATTTTCTCAAATTCTTTCACTAATTCGAGGGGAAAATCTCGATATTCCAGCAATTTGGGATCTTTCGTTTCCCATTCTCCTCGTAATTAATACACCACTAATGATGAATCTCCGTATGTCTTAAGAATTTTAATTTTCCTTTCTATGGCCTTCAATCCCATGACACAAGCTTCATATTCTGCCATGTTATTGGTGCAAAAGAACTCCAGTCTGCTTGTGAAAGGATAATAAATATTTTCTGGAGAGATCAACACTGCTCCAATTCCTCTTCCCAAGGCGTTGGATGCTCCATCAAAATAAAGCTTCCAGGATTCATCATTTGTTTTGACTTCTTCGTTCATGAATATGCACAACAAATCTTCATCTGGAAAATTAAAACTCAAAGACTGATAATCATCTGATACCCGACTGGCTAGGAAATCAACTATGACACTTCCTTTTACTGGTTTTTGGTTGACATATACAATATCAAACTTGGATAATAATATCTTCCATCTAGCCATTTTGCTTGTCAAAGTTGGTGATTCCATCAAGAACTTTAAAGGATCAAGTCTAGATATCAGCCAAGTGGTATGATATAACATGTATTGTCTGAGCCTTCGAGTAGCCCACTCCAAGGCACAACATAATTTTTGTATTGGTGGGTATCGAATTTCACAATCAGTAAATTTCTTACTTAGATAATAAATGGCTTTCTCTTTTCTTCTAGATTCATCATGTTGTCCTAGCACACATCCTATAGAATTTTCAAAGACTGTCAAATAGAGAATTAACGGTCTATCAGGCACTGGTGATCTAAAATGGGGGCATTGGATAAATATTTCTTAATAATATCCAAAGTTTCTTGACATTCATCATTCTAGTCTTCAGGTTGTTCTTTCGAAGTAATTTGAACACTGGATCAAATTTGTCAGTTAATTGAGAAATGAACTGAGATATATAGTTTAATCTCCCCAAAAAGCCTCGAACTTCTTTTTTTGTATTGGGTGACGGAAGATCTTGAATTGCTTTTACTTTATCTAGATTAATCTCGATTCCTTTTTGGCTGACTACAAATCCCAAAAGCTTCCCTGATGTCACCCCAAAAGTGCATTTAGCGAGGTTAAACTTTAATTGATACTTTCTCATTCTTTGGAAAAGCTTTCTCAAATTTTGAATATGTTCTTCTTTGGTTTGAGACTTGGCAATCATGTCATCCACATATACTTGAATCTCTTTATGCATCATTTCATGGAACAAAGTTATCATTGCTGTCTGATACGTTGCCCCTGCATTTTTCAATCCAAATGGCATTACTTTGTAATAGAAAGTGCCCCATATGGTTACAAATATTGTTTTTTCATGTCCTCAGGGTTCATTTTTATTTGATTATACCCTGAAAAGCCATTCATGAATGAAAACCATGCATGTCCTGCAGTATTGTCCACCAACGTGTCTATGTGAGGTAATGGAAAGCTATCTTTCGGACTAGCTTTGTTAAGATCTTTGAAATCCACACACATTTGAACTTTCCCATTATTCTTTGGTATTGGAACAATTGGCTACTCATTCTGGGTATTTCGCTTCCTATAGGAAACCTGCATTAATCTGCTTCTTCACTTCCTCTTTGATCTGCAATAACATTTCTGGCCTCATTCGTCTGAGCTTTTGTTGAACAGGTTTATACTCTGATCGGAAGTTTATGGACCACTATATCTGTACTCAAACCAGGCATATCTTGATAAGACCATGCGAAGATATCTTTGAACTCTTGGAGGAGATTTATTAATTCTCGTTTTATCTGGGCTGACAAAGTAGTACCAATTTTCACTTCTTTCATTTCTTCATCGGTTCCCAGATTTACAGTCTCAATTTCTTCTTTGTGAGGTAAAATTTGTTTGTCTTCTTTTTATACTAGTCTTAATAATTCAGTAGGAACATCACATTCTACTTCATCCTCACACTCATTGATTTCTTCCAGACATATGGGTCGTTCTAAATTTATCTCATGATTAAATTTAGGAATAATCAGGCTATTAACATTGTGACACATGCAAATTTAAGTCAGACATATTTCCGAAAAGATATAGTAAATTTATGAAATAAATATAAAGAATGAGAAATAATGAATGTAAAAAATGTAAAAAATGTAATGAATGATTTCTATTTGAGAATTTTTAAGAAAACTTATTGTATTTGATATTAAGTGAACTTAGCAACCGCCCTTAGAAGATAACAAAAACTTTTTATATTCTTGGGCTAAAACATAAAGATTAGTTCTGAGTATTACTCTGTGTTAATACTAAAAACTACAGGGAGATCTTCAGCAGTCCAATTGTTGAGTGTTTCTCCAGGAAGACAAGGGCGAATCCCAGCCAAGTATTTGACAATCTTGTTGTCATTCATCATGTTGATAACTAATCGTCCCATAGCTTCTTCAACTATGTTTTGATCTTTTGTCAACTTTTCTTCTTTAAGAGCATCAACAAGCTGTTGTTCAACATTAACCATTCCTCCTGATTTTAATGCGGTCTTTAACTGAGGGAAAGACATGCGTTCCCAAGGGATTTATTCTCCTTTCAACCTTTCCTTTCTATCTTCGCATCTTCTTTTCATCTCTTTGTTCCTTTGCAGAAAATTGGGCTTAAATCCAAGCCCAAAACGATCTTTCTTCATCTTCATATTTACAGGAACTGAACTTTCCTGAAGATTCTTTCCTAAATCTTTCCCAGTTTTAGCTCCAATGCCTAAAGTCTATCGTACAGTCATTTTAGTGCAATCAGACAATTTAGGATATGAAATTTTACTTCCCTCAGCAATAAAGGTTGCGTTGAAAATTCCAAAGCTCAGAAAGAGCATTCGAGAGCATCATCATTGGTTTCAATATACAGAGCATCACTTGTCACAGATGCAATGATTTCTTCCTGAGCTCCTACGCATATCAGTTGACCATCAACAACGAATTTCAGTTTCTGACGCAACAAAAAAGGAACAACTTCTGCAGAATGAATCCACGCCTTCCTAATAAACAACTATATGTAGGGTGGATATCTATTACCACAAAATCAATATTGTATACGACTGGTCCGATCAGCAGTGGTATTTCCATTTTTCCAAGAACCTTTTTTTAGTGCCATCAAAAGCTCATACTACATTCTGATAATTCTTCATGTGCGATTTATTTACCGGCATCCTTTGAATTGTAACCAGAGGCATTAAGTTAATATCATATCCATTATCAATTAATACTCATGGTAAGACATGGCCATGACAATGTGTTGTAATATTCAAAGCTTTCACTGATCCCATTCCACCTTCTGGTATTTCATCATTAGTGAACGTGATGTAATTATTAGCAGCTATGTGACCCACAATCCTGTCAAGCTTGTTGAGGGATATATCTTCAGGGATAAAGGTTTGATTAAGCATTTTCATCAAGGCATTTTTGTGTGCTTCTGAATTCATCAACAAATAAAGAATTGAAATCCGTGCTTGTTGTTTATGTAGCTGTTCAACCACACTATATTCGCTATGTTTCAGAAATTCCAGAAATTCTTGAGCTTGTTTCTCTGTTACGGGCTCATTGATTGCTGGCGGGGATTCATCATCAAATACCTTTTGGGGTATCACTATAGCTTTTCCTTTGTTTTGCCTGTTCTGATGCATTTGGTATCTCGGGAGAATAACACCTCTCACTTCTCGTAAAGAATCCGACTTCGCTTACTACTTCAGATGTTAAATCCACACTCTGTACTTTATCTTATGCTTTTTCCAGGGAAACATATCCTCCAACCGTTGAAACATTTGTAGTATAATTCTAAGGTACCCTGTGGGTATCCTTATATGGGAATGGTGAAGGAGTTGTGATAACTATTTTCGGCTTTGTTGGTGCAGGATTCAATGTAGATGATTTCACAGTGATGATCATGGGATCACTAGTTCTTTGCTTAGGTTTAAAATCTTCTGATGCTCAAATGTCATCTTCTCTTTTTTCTGGTTCTTCTTCAAAGAACTCTATCTCTTTGTTATTCATCAGTTTTTACACCAATCCCCTAAATTCTGGGCATAGTTGAATTCCATGTCCCTTTTCTTGATGATATTTGCAATAATTCTCGCCTTCATTATGCTTTGGCTTGAATTATTGCTGAATCATACCAAATAGAGAGAGTTGTTGAAATATCCAACCAAAAGGAGATTTAATTTCAGAAACTTCGATTTTGGCTTTCTTCATGTTCTCTTCTTGGATTGCATTCACGCTTTCTCCATGATTTGGCAGCGGATGATTTGGCGTAGCTGGTGAATTGAATTCCAGTTTCCCAGTATTAATCAATTTTTGGACCACCCTTTTGAATGACAAACAGCTTTCAATAAAGTGACCTGTAATTCTGTCATGATAAACAAAGTGTGCTTTCACATCGTACTATAGAAGGAATGGTGGTTGTATGGGAATCAAAGGATATGGCTGTATGACATCTGTCTTTAACAGCGAATCATAGATCTTAGCATATGGTAATGGTAAGGGTTTAAAGGAAAGCCTTTCATTTTCCCTGCGAGATCCTCTGGATTCCGTTCGATTAGTATTTGTTTCCTCCTTCTTAACCCTTGGCTGGGTTATCGTAACACTTTTCGAGGTATCCTTGTTGTAAGCGTTCACATTGTTAACTTCATTCTCCTTTTTTCGGTACATGGGTCTTTTTGAATTAGACCCCTCACTTGATTCCATTTTGCCACTTTTCATGACATTCTTAATAAGTTCTCTAGAAATGACTAGATCTGCAAAATTTTAGGTTGCGTTCCCCATTAAATGGCTTAAATATAGAGCCTTTAAAGTGTGGACAAACATCACTGTGGCTTCTTTCTCTCATAGAGGTGGCTGAACTTGGGCCGTTGTGTCATGCCATCTCTAGGTGTACTGTCTGAATGTTTCATTGTTCTTTTTCTCCAGATTTTAGAGAGTCCATCTATCAGGGACCATATCTATAACGTGGCGATACTGCTCTAGGAATACTTTTTCCAGATCCTTCCATGATCTAATATTGGCTTTGGTCAGTTGAGTATACCACTTTAAAGCTGGTCCTGCCAAACTATCTTGAAAGCAATGAATTAATAATTTCTCATCTTTCACATGTCCTGCCATTCTGTGACAAAACATGGTAATGGGATGAAGGGCATATAGTACCGTCATATCTTTCAAATTCAGGAACTTTGAACATGATGGGGAGGATTAGGTCTGGGACCAAACTCAATTCACTGGCGTTAAACCCATAGAACTATTCAATTACTTCTATGGATTTTTTTCTTTCCTCTAAGCTCTTGATCTGTCTTGTCAATTCTTCATTGGCTTTTCTTTCTCATTAAACTCATTCAAATCTGGAATCAGATGCTCAGCATTAAATTTCCTATCTTCACCTCTAACATAAGCGATTTTTTGCTTGAAGAAGCGAGATCCACTAGTTGACTTTCATTAGGTTTGGTCTCTTGAAGTGCGGAAGTGCGAGCATGGATTTGTACAGGTGTGATGCCAGAATGATAAACTGGTTCCGGCATGAAACCTAAGGGATACATAGGTTCCTGGTCGAAAGGTACATGATTTTCATGAATTTTTCCAATGGTAGCTTGTTTTCTGAGCATATATTCTATTTTCTGCATCATACTGTCTTGTGAATTTGCAATGCTAGATTCAATCTTCTCTAACTTCATTCTCATTTCTACTTGTTCTTTATTATGTTGTTCCTCGAGACGTTTATTTTATCCTCCATTTTCTTAGTTGCTTTTCTAGTACCGTAGTGGTGTTGAATTTCTTGTTTGGCCAGGGTAACTGCGATTGAAATTTTTTATATTATTTTTATAATTTTATTTATTGAATGTTTATCTTAATGTAAAATAAAAATTATACATAATTCAATGAATAATGAATGTATGTAAAATGCATGTATGCAAAAGGTATTGATCCCAAAAAGTTAACTATCATAGAACAACTTCCATCGGCATACAAAAGTTTCTATATAATAGTTCATAACTACAGATACGACATAACTTTCCTATTAAGCTCTATGATTTCCTTCATTAGTCATGTCTTCTTTCCATACTTAGAAATTTGATTAACGTGATGCTCAATAATCTTTGCTTCAGCAGTCCAATATATCTGGCAACTTCGCTCATTTGTACCATGGCCTCGAATACCATACTGCCTCTTTCTTCAAAGAAGTTAGTAGATTTTTGCCATTGTTCATTAGTTCCCCTGAGAGTCTGCTCTAATTCAGTGATTCTGACTTGACAACTGTGCAAAGTTTTTTCAAGATCTCATATTCTTCTTCGTAGTGAAGCATTCTCCTCATAACTCTCTTTAAGATCACTAGGTCCTAGATAAACCTTCTCTTAGAATAATGATTCTTCAAATTGTAAGATATAAGTATTAAACTCTGAGTTTTTTTTTCTAGACTGATCCAGATCCTCTTCAAGTTTTGTTCGTGCTTATTGTGTCCTTTGATTAAGCGTCTGGATTTGCACATTTTTGTTACTACATCGTTGCATCCAAGTGCTGGCCACTTCTTGCTATACTTCAAGTCTGGTGTTGAAATTCTTCCTCTCCAACTCCTATTTTTCCTTTTCAATATCGAACTCTTCAATCCTTTGGCCCCTGACTTCAAGTTCGGCAATCATATTATTCATTTCAGATTCAAATCCCTTGAACATGGCATTTTTCTCATCCTCAAATCTTTCAAGCATGTCATTCTTCATATCTTCTAATTCTTTGGCTCGATCCTTTTCTTTCTACATTTCATTCATAATCTCACGACTTTCAGCTTTGTGCTTTATAATTCGCTCCCTTTTATCAACCTCAGGATCTTCCATTTTCTGTTTTCCTTTCTCAAGGCTTTTGAGCAAACGGTTATTCTTTCCTTTCAAATCTTCAACTCGACATTTCTCAATGTTCAATTCTTTGGTCATCTGTACTGTTGCTCTGCTCGATCCTGATGCCTTCCGGGATTTGTGTAGCTCATGGTAATTCTTCTTTAACATTCTGAAATCACCATCAACTTTTTCTTTGTTTTCCTCAGCATTGCACATTGTGTTGAATGAAAGTCAACGTCGACTCCCAGCATAGCTTTATCTCGTCTCATTTGCTCTAATTCTTTCAACCAACATTCTATTTATGCTTCAAACTCAGCTCTTAGGATTTCAATCTTTGACAGGACTACCCGGATGCGGTCTTCCATAGAGATATCCTCATTTTGATCTGGTAGAGGAATATTTACATTTTTCCTGACATACCTCCATTCCTCATAATCAGGAGTTAACATTACCTCGCTGCTTTGGCTCGAATACAAAAAGTTGTTTTCCAAGCTGTAACGACATCCATGATGTTTCTTTTGTAATTTTTGCTATGAAATGCAAACTCAGACGAATGTAATCCAGCAGTAACAAGAACAAATTGAAGACCCTCATACTGCCTTATAACCAGAAGTGGTGCATATCCAATTCCTCCCCACAAACCGAGCACATCACCCAGTTGTAATCACCACATTTGTAAAAGAATTCCATTTGAATTTGCCACGGGGCACACCAAACGATATCGTCGCTTTGTAGATTTCAAAGGGCATTGATCCACATATCTTTCGTGACTTCTTTTGGCCATTCTTGCTCCAGAAACTCTTTCAACGGTGAGTAGTCCGTACTAAAGAGAGGATATGAAACCTTTTCTATCCTCCAAAAATGTCTACGGATCCATACATATAACAATGGTGCACATCCCGAAAATCGTCCACCTCTTAGCCTTCTACAAGCGCTTAATGATCGAAAAGTCTCTGCTAGAATTGCAGAAGCAGGATTGACCCTTTTTTGTAGCTGCTCGAACAAATCTACTACTGCAACCTCAATGTATCCCAATGCTTTCGGGAAGATGACGATACCATATATACCCAGACAAAAAAGATCAAATCGTACTTTATCATATGGATGACTCTGAATAATTTCTTTGATGTTGGTCCAAGCAATACCTTCGCCCTCGCCCTTTTGTTTCGTGCGGGCTACTACCCATTCCTCTCGTACTCCTGCGATCGTTGCTAATTTAACTCAGAAAGGTTGAGTTTTAACTGACCTTGAATAAATTCGATTCTCCAAAGCCCCTTCTATATGTAGCAAAGTTGTATACTCTTCAATAGTAGGAACCAAGTCCTCCTTATTGAACGTGAAGTAATTATAACCGGGATTTTAGAATTGAATTAGGGCTCAAAGCAAGTCATCGTCAACTTTGACATAGAGCAAATATAGGATGTCCCCGTAAGACTGGTAGAACTGCAGCTTTCTATTTGAATCCAAACTCTCCCAAATGCCTCGCAAATCTTGCATATCGTTTCTTTTAGCGAAACCGGAGCATAGCTTGCCAACTCGGGTACATAATCATCCTACAGGCTGTCTCCCCCTTGTCTCTGTAAGTCCTCAGCCCACTGTCTTACTTCTGAGTTTGGAACTATTTGATTTGAACACTTTTTATCCATAGATGAAGGTTTTCCAATGAGACGATTAACTCGAAGATCAATACCTTTAATCCTGTATGATGCTATGCAAACAACAAAAATAAAAGAAAACATAAGAATAAATGAATTAGTTCACATAATAAGGAAGAAAAAATTTAATGTCTACCCAGATATTTCTATTTAACATGCTTTTTACATAGTATAGTTTAAATAATTTAAATTCATATGCAATTTATTTAACAGAGAAATAAATAAATAAATTAAAAAGAAAAAGTTAAAATTTATTTCTCCTTTGTGTACACCTATTTTGGACAAAATTTCGGCATGGCTTCAGATCGGAAGAGTTTCTAGGGTTTACTATATGCAGAGTTTCAGTTCTAAGAGTAAAGGTATCCGAATTGTCCTTGTTAGTGCCCCCTTGAGCTACCAAACCCTCAATCCTAGTCCACTACAGACTTAAGCGGATTGAGTTCAATTCGAGGGGACACATTTCCCTATGCCTGACACGAAGAATAAATTCTCATGAAGATATAGAGCATATGAACCCCGAAATTTACTTGCTAGGTCTGACACAGAGAATAAATTCTCACGAAGACGTCGCTTTCACTCCCACTTAAAAGGGACAAACCTCAAGTATAGAGATTATATTTATGCAATGCAAGTGTTGTGTGTGAAGAGAAATGTTCAAACCTCTGACAAACAAATAGATAATAAAATTTAATACTTGAAAATAAAATAAAAACATTAATAAAAAATAATATATAATAATAAGTATATATAAAATTTTGAAAAGAAAGAATTATAAATTAAATATATGAATTTTTAATTGCTAATTAATAGAGATAATTTATAATTCATTTAAAAGTTTGACCAGTCCCCAGCGGAGTCGCCAAGCTATCGTAACCAGTTTTCGCCCGGGTACAAACTTTTATTTTACTTGGCGGGAAAATTAAAATTAATAAATAAATGATTTTAGTAAAAAATATTTTGAGAGTCGCCATTGACCTTTTTGGGTTAGGTAGGTCAAATACCTAAAAAATATCTTTTAAAATTGTTTTTAAGAAAACATAATTTAAAAGAGAAAGTGATCTGCGTATAACCAAAAAAATTTTAATAAAAAGGGATTCGTGATCGGTTACATTTAGGGAAGGATTAGCACCCCTATAACGTCCAAAATTGGTACTCATTAATTATAAATTATCTATATTATCAGAAATTTTAAAATTCAAAGATATGTTTAATTTATAATCCTGTTATTTCAAATTTATTACTATAATTTTAAGAAAATTTATTAATTTATATATACACATTTATATATATATATATATATATATATATATATATAGATATTTATTTACTTAGAAATATTTGAAAAGGACTTCTAGGTACTTTAAGACAACCACTTTCTTTATATTAAAAAATAAATAAATATTAATAAAATATTTCTCTAAAAATAATTAAAAATAGATTAATATATATATTTTATAAAAGTAGGATATTTATTTATTTAGAAATATCATAAAAGACTTCTATGTGCCTTAAGATAATCATTTTCTTAATAATAAAAAATAAATAAATATGAAAATATGATTATTTTTCCTAAAATAATTTATATAAAATCAAATTTATAAATAGGATTTTTATCTAAAAATAAAATAAATTTATATCACTTATTATATAAATATTTATGACTAAACAATAATACTAATAGTAATAATTAAATATATTAAAAATAAACATATAAAATTAAAATATATTTAAACATATAAAATAAAATTTGTAAAAAAATATAAAAGTATTAAAATTAGTGTCTAAAGTATAACATATTAAAATTAAATACCCCAATTAGTAATTAACTATTTAAAAATTATAGGGACTAAACATGCTATTTTACATTTATTTAATTTAGTGACTAAAATAAAATTATATCAAATTCAAATATTAAATTAAAACAAATTAAAAATGTTGTTCAGGACTAAAATATTATTTAACAAAATTATAAGGACTAAATCTATTATTTACCTAAAATATATATTATTTAATGTAAAGGACTAAAATAAATAAAATTAAAATTAAGAACCGAATTAAAAAGATCTAAAATTTGATTAAGTGACTAAAATGAAAGAATTACAAATTATGAGGTATTGCAGACAAGATTTTACATGAACTTAATTACGCAGAGGTCCCTCCCTTAAACGAAGTTGTTTAAGGGAGGGTATAAATACCCTAATATACTTGGCCTTAAGGCTAAAATTTCCATTTCTTACTTTCTTGTTCTCTCTTTAAACTGAGAGAAAAATTTTCTCTCGCTTCTCTCTAGGTTTCACCGGAGGGAAACTAGACATCGGCCGGTAGTCACACGCCGCCTTTAACCCCACCGCCGACCACTGGCATGAAATTTTCCTAAATGATAGACCGGGACGATCTAAGCCCAAACCTTACCTTTGTTTAACCTAAAAATCCATGGATTTTCGCAGATCTTAAAGAAACACCTTAGGTGTTTCTATTTTTATGGTGGCTCGTGAAGGTGCGTGGAGTCTCCGGTGGTGGTTCTGCTTCCTCGGTAATGTTCCTCTATTTTTTTTCTCTGTACTTTAGTGGTTTGATTGTGGGGTTGGTCGTTTCTTCTCTGTTGTTGGTTGCTTGGTGAGTCACCAAACTTTAGTGGTGACTCACAGTGGCCTTTAACGTGGACGGCTGGCTTTGAGTCTTCTGGAGGCTCTCGATTGGCGTCATGGCAGTGTGTGAAGCGACGTGGAGCGGTGTAGATCGGTGGCAACAGAGGAGGCGACCGCGTGTCCCTAGGGTATTATAACCCTAGGGTTTGATCTAAAGGCTGTGGGCCGTTGGATCAAGCCAGATCCAACGGTGGACAAGGAGCGACGGTTGGGTGATGATGCTAAAACCCTAGTTTGGTTTAGGGTTATATAACTGGGTCGGGTTTTGGGTTTTTGGGAACCCATTTGTAATTGGGTTCTAGTTTGGGCCTACAATAATAGTATTAATAATATTAATAATAATAAAATAAAAAATAATATAATAGTAATATAAATATAAATAAAATGGTATAAAATAATAATAATAATATTAATAATAATATAATAAAAAACAAACAAATAAATAAATAAATGGATAAAAAAATTAGTATCTTCAAGAGCGATTAGTGGCAATGCCTCAAAGAAGTGGTCGAGGCAGAGGTAGAGGGAGGGGATATTCAGAGACAGCCTCCCAGTCTGATGTTTGTGCTTCAGCGAGAATGTACAACATCAAGACTAATGAGGACCGTGACGACCTAGAGATCATAGCAGGTATCTTCTATCTTTATGATGAGTCTGCATTTGTTTTGATTGATCTGGGTTCTACGCATTCTTATGTTAGTTTGGAATTAGTTAAAAATAAGAATATTCTGTTAGAATCCATAAATAGTGATATTGTAACACCCATAACCCGTATAATTATACTTATACAGATTATAGATGTCACCTGAATTTCTAAAACCATTTCTAATTCAAAATTGATTTAAAAATTTATTTCCTTAAAATAGTAAATGATATTATAAAAATATCATATCATATAAATCATGTTCGTTATAACCAATTTAAGGCAAAAGATTTTTTTATGAATATTACTGTGAATAGTAAACTGTGAATAGTGTACCGATGCACTGCTACAGTACTGTGAACAGTGTACCGATGAACAAAACATCGAATTTAAAATTTGTATCGATGCATTGCTACAGTGCATCGATGCACTGCTACAGTGATTGCTACAGTAATTTCAGCAAAATATAAACTAACCTTTCATCAATATAAAGTTACCATTTTGTTTGCAAATTTGTTCAACAAAGCAAATTGAACATTAATAATTACATGCCACTATCTAAGTCAAAATTCCATCATAGGATGTCTTACTGATATTGTAGTGTATTCCTGGATACTCGGAGTGCCTTGTACTCTTTACTCTATTCTTGGCTTTTTACCTACGCGTGAAAATCATCACACGCTATGTATATACTTAGTGAGGCAATTTAAATAATAAACAGTGCAATACAACTCATGCATGAATTTCAATGTCATAAAT
Source organism: Hibiscus syriacus (assembly GCF_006381635.1). Classification (NCBI taxonomy): domain Eukaryota; kingdom Viridiplantae; phylum Streptophyta; class Magnoliopsida; order Malvales; family Malvaceae; genus Hibiscus; species Hibiscus syriacus. Next base: position 850,970 of record NW_024063010.1, read on the forward strand.
AAATACCTTAAGATCATGTTACATGCATGTCCAATATTTTACCATTTATCCTATAAGCTCGTAAGCTTATTTTACCAATATACTTACCATTTATCCCATAAGTTCATAAGCTTATTTTACCAATATACTTACCATTTATCCCATAAGCTCGTAAGCTTATTTTACCAATATACTTATCATTTATCCCATAAGCTCGTAAGCTTATTTTACCAATATAATTACCATTTATCCCATAAGCTCGTAAGCTTATTTTCATGGTTACCATTTATTAACCAATAAACCATAAACCATAGACAATAACAATAGCCCAATATAACACCCTGAGGACCCTGGGTACACGAGTCAAATATAAGCACCGTAGTGCTAACCCGAGTATGACACATAAGGTCGTGTCCACCATCTGTACTAGGTATCCTTAAGTACAGTCCCGAATATGACACATAAGGTCGTGCCCACCATATACACTAGGTATCCTTTAGTGTATCCTAAATATGCAACCTGCTGCTGGACTCTATGGCATGCCAACTATACCCTGCCCCTTAATGACTTACTTGGGCATATAGTCTATTTTATTTGATCCATCCATGGCAAAGTATATTATCAATATTTAACATTGGGCAGTTCATACCCGAAATAACATTCATGATCAATGCATTATAATTTCACACTATGACATATCAATGTTATATCGAAGTTATAAAAATGAAATAATATCATGTTGATATAAACAAGGTCGACTTATCACAAGTCTTCCTGATGATGTATAAAACATCCATTTATAATTTTATGCATGTATTACACTCACCTTGACACTTTATAATCCAAAATATGTGTCTCACTATGATCCACAATAAACCCTTTTTATACTTGACTTATTTCAATCACAAATCAATCACGATCTGTATAAATCACAAATTCATAATGATACATTTGTTAGTTTTATACTAACATAAACATATCCCAAAATAACTCCATTTGTTAGTTTTATACTAACATAAACATATCCCAAAATAACTCCATAATATACTTGAAACTCATTTTCTATCAAAATCCTTAACACTTAATAATTCCTTTTTACCATTGGAACCAACTTTTCCAATTTACACAAAATGGCCATTCACCATTTTATCACTTAGATTCTTAATACCAAAAATTCCAACATTGAATTTATTACCATTCAAATGCTTTTACAAAGGAATAATTACATTTAAGTACCCCAACTATGTTAAAACCATTCACAACTTTTCCAAAATTGCCTAATTGGTCCCCTATTTTTTCAAAAAATTACAAAATTGTCCCCCATCTTTTCAAGGGTTGTAGAATACTTTCTACATCATTTCCAGACCTTATATAATTTTTCCATAATTTTTCTCATCCTTTAAGACCAAGGCCTAATGGTTTAAAGTTACAAAACTAGGTTTTCATGATTTTGCTCGATTTTGATTCGATTCAAGCATGAAATCAATTTTCAATCAAACTTATAATATCTTTAAAATCAAATTCATAATCAACTCTCATCAGAATAGAAAGTTCTACAATTTCCTCTTTTGACCGAATTTTAAAGAAGTATTTATAGGAAGATTGAACATGTTATAACCATGAATCAAGCTTGAAAATGAATTTACAACCTCAAAACACATCAAGATTCATCACAAATTTCATGAACCCTTTCATGAACATAAACCCTTAGATTTGGATCTTTGAAATCCAGCAACATTAGAAAGAAATATTGGTACCAAATGATAGCATTTTTTGCATATATCATTTTCTTATTTCACGTCATAACTCCAATTCCAAAGGAATTAGATCAAAAATTGAAAATAAAATATTTTCTTAACTTGGAAGCTATCTCACGTCCATGAAGAAGAGATGAACACTTTGGCATGATATTTTATATTGATATCATGCTTATCATCCTTTAATGAATCATTTCATAAATATTAAATTTATTAAATTGGGAAAAATACCAATATACCCTTAATGAAAATTCATAATTACCATAAAACCTAGATACTTTTCCTTATCATCTTCCAAATCAGAGAAATATCAGCCTTATCATCTTTTAATAGTCAAAGATAAACAAATAATTTTCCACTTTACCGTTTTTCCCTTGCAATTTCTAAAAATTACAATTCAGTCACCTTAATCCAACTATTCAAATTAAACATGGAATTAAACCATTAAATATTATTTTCCAACATTTTAAAAATGTGAAAATAATATTTTTATTTTCTTATTTTCTTGACCCATTTGTAAATTTTTTAAAATTACATTTTTGTCCCTTAACTTTTCAAATTTTATACTTTCGTCACTAAACTTTACCAAATTTATAATTTGGTCACTAAATAAATCCATTTATGGAATAAAATTCTTTTTGGGAAAATTACCACTTAATTTCTTAAACTTTTCCCAATTTTCTACTTTGACCATCAAACTTCCAAAATTTGCATTTTGGTCATTATCTAAATTTTTTGGGTATTACAATTCTCCATCCTTAATAAAATTCGTCCTCGAATTTTAAAACTTTATATGAAAACCCTAACTCCCTTTTTCCCTTATAAATTCATAACCCTAATTTAGGGTTTTACGGACTGGTAAGATGTGCTCGCCTTAACTATAGACTTCTTCTGCGATAGCTCGTGATGAATAAGTCGTGCCCGCGCCTTATGTGAAAACCTCTTCTGGTCTTGTCAACTTCATAAATTCTGATTTTTCCTCTTAATTTGGGGATTTTATGAAAATTAGACTAATCATTAGATTTTGAACATGTTTAATCCAAATCTTTAATATGATATTAAAAGGTGTGGATATTATTTCTCCATATCATCATCTCTTTCACAAGTAACATCCTCGACATTATGATTTTGCTAAATCACTTTGAATAGAGGAATCGTCATGCTACGTAGTTCTTTGATTTCTCGAGCCAAGATCTGTATTGGTTCTTCTTCATAAATTAAATCTAGCCGGATCTTAATTTTCTCTGATGAAATGATATGTGAAAGATCTAATCAATATTTTCTAAGCATCGACACATGAAAAACATTGTGCACTTTGTTCAACTCTGGATCTCAATTACCTCCAGAGTTAATGCTAACTGTAAGCCATCAGTCTAACTCTTTTTAATATCTCATAAGGTCTAATGAATCTTAGACTTAGTTTTCCTTTGCACTCAAAACAAAAAATTTTGTTTTCCAAGGCGATACTTTACGAAAAACTTTATCACCTTCATGAAATTCAATATTTTTTTGCTTCAAGTCTGCATAAGAGTTCTGGCGATTAAATGCCTTCTTGAGATTATCTTGAATTATCTTTACTTTATCCTCAACCTCTTTCAATAAATCTGGGCCAACAAGATTTTGATATTTTAACTCAAACAAATCTAATGGTGTTCGACAGTTTCTCCCATATAAAGTTTTATACTGAGCCATCTTGTTACTCAATTGATAACTATTATTGTAGGAAAATTATACTAAAAGCAAATATTTTTCTTTTCCAATGATTCCTTAGAATCCATCACACATGCACTCAGCATATCTTCTAATATCTAAATAGTACTTTCTGACTTACCATTCGTTTGTGGATGAAATGTCGTACTAAAATTCAATCAAGTACCCAAAACTTTATGCAAAGATTTCCAAAATCTTAAAGTGAACTTTGGATCCCTGTCTGATATAATGGATACTGGCATTCCATGTAGTTGAACTATCTCCTTGATATGCAACTCTGTATATTTATCCAATGCATAATCTATTCACATCGGAATGAAATGTGTCGATTTAATTAACCGATCACTATTACCCAAATGAAATCCTTTTTATTTGATGCCAAAGGTAGTCCAGTAACAAAATCCATAGTGACTCTTTACCACTTCCACTATGGAATAGAAATCAGTTGCAACAATCACAAAGCACTTGATTCTTAGCTTTTTCTTATTGGCATGTCAAACATGTAGCAACAAACTCAGTAATATTTCTTTTCATATCCGGCCACCAAAATGACTCTTTACATCTTGATACATTTTGTTCCCACTTGTATGCATAGTCAGTGGACATTAATGTACCTGATAAAGAATATCTTTCTTCAACTCATCATCACGAGGAATACAAATTCTTCCTCTATAAAGTAGACATTCATCAGACTTGGCCTCAAAGTCTTTAGTCTCACATTTTTTTCACAAGTGAAATATTTTTTAAGCATCTCTCATTTTTTTATTCTTCTTTTTCTTTTCTTATAATATATATTTTTAGCTCTTATGCCATATGCTGAGATAACATAACTAAGAAAATCAACTTCTGATAGCCAAAACTCACACTTTGATAGTTTAGCATATAACTTTTTATTCTTAAGTATTTCAAGTACAATACGAAGATAAGCATCATGCTCTATCTTTGTATTTGAGTATACCCGAATGTCATCATTACAGACCACCTCAAATTAATCCAAGTAAAATTGAAATACTCGATTCATCAAATCCATGAATGTTATTTGAGCATTTGTCAAACCAAACGGCATTACTACGAAATCATAGTGTTCATACAATTTTCTGAAATTATCTTTGAAACATCTTCTTCTTTAATATTTAACTGATGATATCCCATTCAAAGATTGATTTTAGAGAAAATTGATGCTCCCTTTAAGCTGATCTAACAAGTCATCAATCTTCAAAATAGGATATTTGTTTTTGATAGTTACTTTGTTTAACTATCGATAATCTATGCATAATGAAATAGATTTATTTTTTTAGAAATAACACCGATTCACTTCAAGGTAAAATATTCAGTCTAATGCATCCTCAATCTAGCAGTTCTTGCAATTGGATCTTTATTCTCTTAACTCAATTGCAACCATTAAATATGAACCCATAGATACAGGATCAATGCCTTGATAACTATTAATATTGAATTCCACCTCTCAATCTAGAGGTAACCCAAATAATAAATCTAAAAAGACATATGAAAATTCCCAAGTTATGGAAATATCATATGATCTTACTTCAGATACTTGAGTATCTATCACCTTAGCTAGAAAATGCTATACATCCTTTTTACATCATCTTAATCATAACCATTGTTGATATCACATTAGTGATGATTTCACTTTTTCATCAATCATTAAAAATTTAATTTCTCTGTATTTTTTCTAAATTAATCGCTTCTTGCGACCATTAACCCAACCTTAATGTAGAGACAACCAAATCATGATCAAAATGATCAAAAACTTATTAATGATAATCCCATAAGATTTACTGGTAACATAAACTCCGGAATCTTTATCGAACATTTACTATTTGTCCTTCTAACCCTTGTATCATGACCCATAGGTCTTCCTTCATAATAACACTCTTTATCAAATTGAATTGAATATCTCAACTTTATAATTCCTTATTTCATTCTTAAGGAAATATGTATAACTTTTCCATATCCAAAGATAATATTCTCAAGCAGTTGAAACATTTTCCATCTTAAATGATAGTCTAAATATCCATATCGTTCAATAAGAAAATTTGACAATTTGTAGCAATAACTTCGTAGTAGTTAATGTTAAAATCACACTAGTAAACAAATTTACTCTTTTTCTTATCATTACGAACTTGACACTTTTCAAGTTCTTAAATATCCATCTCAATCTAAAAAATAATTCATTGTAGCATGGAATGGTTAGACAATCCATTTTCACAAATTTACCTTCGTAAGGTAACTCTATCAAGTTTTATGGACTTGATATCTATTCTCAATCCAACTCATAACCATTTGATTCACTACAACTCAACTTTCTTTAAACTTTTAGCGGACAACTTATTACTGCTTATTTATTTCCTCTTACTCAAATCAACAATGCTTTAAACAATTAATGCTTAGCTTAAATATTTCTCACTTATTTAAGCTTACCTAGAGGAACCTCAGAATCATCACTAGATTTAGAAATCTCCTATAGATCCACATTCGATTTGTCTTTTCTTGTAAGTCATTCAAACTTTTTAATCGATTATTCCAATTCAAAGCTTCATTGAGAGATGGGGCATTTTTCCACAAAATGGAGGAAAATCCCTAACAACAGAAGTCATGTCAGATTCTCTTGGGTCGATTTCAATCTCGACATTCTTTTCAACATTATCAACTTTCTAACCTTTGTCTTTAATTTCCAACATCTTAACATAATCAAAATCATCATACATTAGTAAAGAGTAACTTTACTCCCTAATAAGCATCATCACAGTATATATACAACTATCAGTAACTTTTGACATCCTAGTGGCATGTATACAATTTTTAACTCAAAACAAACTCAGTTTAGTCCTAGAATCGGCTAAACCTGTAGCTCTGATATCAATAAATGTAATACCCATAACCCATATAATTATACCTATACAGATTATAGATGTCACACGAATTTCTAAAACCATTTCCAATTCAAAATTGATTTAAATTTTTTTCTTTAAAATAGTAAATGATATTATAAAAATATCATATCATATGAATCATGTTCGTTATAACCAATTTAAGGCAAATTTTTTTTATGAATAGTACAGTGAACAGTGAACCAATGCACTACTATAGTACCGTGAACAGTGTACCGATGCACAAAAACATCGAATTTAAAATGTGTATCGATGCACTGCTACAGTGATTTCAACAAAATATATAAACTCATAAAAATTAAGCTTTCATCAATATAAAGTTCCCATTTTGTTTCCAAATTTGTTCAACAAAGCAAATTGAACATTAATAATTACATGCCACTATCTAAGTCAAAATTCCATTATAGGATGTCTTACTGATATTGTAGTGTATTCCTGGATGCTCGGAGTGCCTTGTACTCTTTACTTTATTCTTGGCTTTTTACCTACCCGTGAAAATCATCACACGCTAAGTATATACTTAGTGAGGCAATTTAAACAATATTTTACTATTTATCCCATAAGCTCGTAAGCTTATTTTACCAATATACTTACCATTTATCCCATAAGTTCGTAAGCTTATTTTACCAATATACTTACCATTTATCCCATAAGCTCATAAGCTTATTTTACCAATATACTTACCATTTATCCAATAAGCTCGTAAGCTTATTTTACCAATATACTTACCATTTACCCATAAGCTCGTAAACTTATTTTACCAATATACTTACCATTTATCCCATAAGCTCGTAAGCTTATTTGCATGGTTACCATTTATTAACCAATAAACCATAAACCATAGACAATAAACAACAGCCCAATATAACACCCTGAGGACCTGGGTACATGAGTCAAATATAAGCAACGTAGTGCTAACCCGAGTATGACACATAAGGTCATGTCCAAAACAACATTTTCCAGTGTAGTACATCAACTATTAAACAATTATAAAACCATTCACAACTTTTCCAAAATTGTCAATTTGGTCCCCTAACTTTTCAAAAATTACAAAATGGTCCTTGAATTTTTCCAAGGCTTGTAGATTACTTTCTACATCATTTCCAGACCTTATATAATTTTTCCATAATTTTTCTCATCCTTTAAGACCAAGGTCTAATGGTTTAAAGTTACAAAACTAGGTTTTTCATGATTTTGCTCGATTTTGATTCGATTCAAGCATGAAATCAACTTTCAATCAACCTTTTAATATCTTTAAAATCAAATCCCTAATCAATTCTCATCAAAACACAAAGTTCTACAATTTTCTCTTTTGACCAAATTTTAAAGAATTATTTATAGGAAGATTGAACATGTTATAACCATGAATTAAGCTTGAAAATCAATCTACAACCTCAAAAACATCAAGATTCATCATCAGTTTCATGAACCCTTTGATGAACATAAACCCTTAGATTTGGGATCTTTGAAATCCAGCAACATTAGAAAGAAATATTGGTACCAAATGATATTTTTCGCATAGATCATTTTCCTATTTCACAACATAACTCCAATTCTAAAGGAATTAGCTCAAAATTGAAAATAAAATATTTTCTTACCTTGAAAGCTATCTCACGTCCATGAAGAAGACATGAACACTTTGGCATGCTATTTTAGATTGAAATTATGCTTATCATCCTTTAATTAATCATTTAATGAATATTAAATTCATTAAATTGAGAAAAACCAATATACCCTTAATGAAAATTCATAATTACTATAAAACATCATCTTCAAAATCAAAGAAATATCAGCCTTATCATCTTTCAATAGTCAAAGATGAACAAATAATTTTCCACTTTACCGTTTTTCCCTTGTAATTTCCAAAAATTACAATTCAGTCACCTTAATCCAACAGTTCAAATTAAACATGGAATTAAACCATTAAATATTATTTTCCAACATTTTAAAAATGGGAAAATAATATTTTTATTTTCTTATTTTTATGACCCATTTGTAATTTTTTTAAAATTATATTTTGGTCACTAAATTTTTTTAAATTTGTTACTTTGGTCACCAAACTTTACCAAATTTATAATTTGGTCACTAAATAAATCCATTTATGGAATAAATTCTTTTTAGGAAAATTACCACTTAATTTCTTAAACTTTTCCTAATTTTCTACATTGACCATCAAACTTTCAAAATTTACATTTTGGTCATTATCTAAATTTTTGGGGTATTACAGATATGATAGCTATAAATCCGCTGGGTTATAGTTCTTAAGTTATGCGGATTAGTAGAAATTGCCCGATAAAGATTCAAGGGGTTGTATTCCCGGTGAATCTGTTGGAGTTACTGTTTAACGAGTTTGAGATTATATTGGGTATAAATTGGTTATCTCGACATTGTGGTTGGGTAGATTGTCGCATGAAGCGATTATTTATAAAGGATGTGGAGGGTACCGAGATAATAGTAATTAGAGAAAAAGCGAGATCTTTGCCTAATGTAATATCAACAGTGATGACAACGAAAATGATGGAAAAAAGTTGTACAACTTTCTTAGCAAATGTGATTCACACCTGGACATCTGAACTTCGATTGGAGGATATTCCAACAGTTCGAGAATTTTCAGATGTATTTCCTGATGAATTACCCGGATTGCCTCCTAATCGAGAAGTAGAGTTTAAAATTGCTATTTTCCCAGGTACTAGACCTATGTCAATGGCTCCATACAGGATGGCTCCAACGGAACTCAGAGAATTAAAGGTGCAATTACAGGAGCTACTTGATCGAGGATTTATTAGACCGAGTGTATCTCTGTGGGGTGCACCGATATTTTTTGTTAAAAAGAAAGATGGATCGATGAGATTATGTATTGATTATCGTAAATTGAATAAGGTAACAATGAAGAATAAATACCCTCTTCCAAGGATCAATGATCTGTTAGATCAGCTCATGCGTGCTTCAGTATCTTCGAAGATCGATCTTCGGTCAGGGTATCATCAGCAAAAGATAAAGGAGGAAGATATTCCCAAGACAACTTTTAGAACCTGATATGGTCATTATGAGTTTGTTGTGATGCCGTTTGGACTAACCAATGCTCCAACATCATTTATAGATTTGATGAATCAAGTATTTTAACCGTATTTGGATCAATTTGTGGTTGTATTCATTGATGATATTTTGGTGTATTGTAAGACTAACGAGGAGCATGATGAACATCTCTGTATCGTACTACAGACGTTGCGAGATAAAAAGTTATATGCTAAATTGTCAAAATATGAATTTTGGTTGTCAGAGGTCACCTTTCTGGGCCACGTGATTTCTGCAGAATGAATTAGAGTGGATCAGAAGAAGGTGCAAACGATAGTGGTGTGGAAACCTCCGCAAAATGTTTAGAAGTTCGAAGTTTCTTGGGATTAGATGGATATTATTAGAGATTTGTGAAGAATTTTTCAATAATTAAATCTCCAATTACTAAGTTACTTTGAAAGGATGTACCATTTTTTCTGGACTGAAAGAGTGTCAAGAAAGATTTGATATGATTAAAAAGATTCTGACAGAGGCCCTGTTGTTAGTGCAATCAGAGTCAGGAAAAGATTATTAATCTACAGTGATGCGTCCCATAATGGTTTGAGATGTGTTCTAATGCAAGAAGGTAAAGTGGTAGTCTATGCTTCAAGGTAGTTAAAGGCACATGAATAGAACTATCCAACACATGATTTGGAGCTAGCAGCTGTAGTGTTTGCTCTGAAGATATGGCGGCTCTATTTATATGGTGAGTGATGCTACATTTATACAGATCATAAGAGTTTAAAATAGTTTCTCACTCAGAAAGAGTTAAATCTAAGGCAAATGAGATGGATTGAACTTCTCAAAGACTATGATGTGATTATTGATTATCATTATGGGAAGGCTAATGTGGTAATTAACGCACTTAACTGAAAAACCTTTGATGCTTTGAGAGTATTATATGCACGACTATCAATAGACAAATGGTGCATTGGTTGTGGAATTAAGATTGAGACTTGCCTTAGTAGATCGAATCAAGGATCTGTAGAATAAATATAAGAAGTGTCTAGATAGAATGGAGCAAGCAAAGAAAGGGGAAATAACAGATTTTGAAATTAAGTCTGATGGATTTTTGTATTATCGCAATCGAATTTGCATACCAGATGGCAAAGAATTGAAGAAAGATCTTCTTTTGAGCTCATGATAGTCCTTTGACTATGCTTCCAGGAGGAAATAAAATGTATCAAGATTTAAAGAGTCTGTATTAGTGGGCAGGTATGAAAAGAGCTATCACTGAGTTTGTTTCATAATGTCTAACCTGTCAGTAGGTAAAAGTAGAACACCAAGTTTCTTCGGGGTTGTTGCAACTCATTCCTCAATGGAAATGGGAACAAGTTACTACGGATTTTGTAATAGGTTTATCTTTGACACCTAGTAAGAAAGATTCGATCTGGGTGATAGTGGATAGATTGAAAAAGACATCACACTTTATCCCAGTTCGAGAAGATTATTCTATGAACAAATATACTGAATTATATGTTAGATAAATTGTACGACTTCATGGAGTACCCATTTCGATAGTTTCAGACAGAGATCCGAGATTCATTTTGAGATTTTAGAAGTCTTTGCATGAGGCATTGGGAACTCGATTAAGTTTCAGCACAACTTATCATTCTCAGATAGATGGCTAGTCTGAGCGAACTATTCAGATACTTGAAGACATGCTAAGGGTGTGTGTTATTGATTTCAAAGGATCATGGGAAAAATATTTGCCTTTAGCAGAATTCGCTTATAACAACAATTATCAATCAAGTATCAAAATGACTCATTTTGAAGCATTATATGGAAGAAAACGTCGAACGCCACTGAATTGGTATGAATTAAAAGATCGAGATGTAATTGGTCCAGATGTAATTAAGGAGGTGGAAGACAAAGTGAAGGTAATCCAAGATAATCTCAAGATAGCAACTGACAGACAGAAATATTACTGATTTAAAAAGAAAAGAGATTGAATATCAAGTATGTGATAAGGTATTTCTTAAAGTGTCACCTTGGAAAAAGATTATGAGATTTGGAAGAAAAAGAAAATTGAGTCCAAGATTTATTAGACCATACGAGATTGTAAAGAGATTGGACTAGTAGCTTATCAGTTGGTACCTCCAGAGATGGACAAGATTCATAATGTATTTCATGTATCAATGCTTCGAAGATATCGATCAGATCCTTCACAAGTGATTACACCGGAGGAAATTTAGATTCAACCAGATTTATCATATGAAGAGAGCCAGTAAATATTTTAGTACATGGAGTCAAAGAACTAAGAAATAAGACGATTCCAAAGGTAAAATATCTTTGGCGGAATCATAAAGTTAAGAAGCAACTTGGGAACGAGAAGAATACACGAAGAAAAAGTTTCTCATCTATTTAATTCAGGTATGTAGATACATAGAGAAAATTCGAGGATGAATTTTCTTTAAGGGGGAGGAATAATAATACCCCAAAATTTGATATGTGACTAAAATATAAGTTTTGAAAGTTTAGTAGCTAAAGTATAAATTTTGAAAAGTGTAGGGATTGAAATTGTAATTTTTAAAAGTTATATATTTTAGCCTATGAGTGAACAGTTTGGCTTAAAACAAGTATTTTTGTAGGAATCAAATTTTTGGTACGGGATTTTTTGTAAAAAGTTATAAAGTAGTAAATTTTAGTATTGAAATCGGATATTCGGATCGAATCATAATTTTTCAAAAATTTGAAGGATATTAGAAAATGGTTGGAAGTATTATTTCCATATTTTATATTAGAGAAATTTCGCTTAGAACAATGCAATTTTTCTGATTTGACCGAAACAATGGAATTTTAGTGACTAAAATGCAATTTTTGAAAATTGCATGGACAAATTTGAAAGTCAAAGCCATGTTGATTCATATTTGACCAAGGAATATTTTAATGAAAGATAATAAAATGGCATTTGGTAATTTTCAATATTTATTAAGGGTATTTTTGAGATTTTTCATTAATTGAATATTAAATTCAATTAATTAGAAATTATCATGTGTTTTATCTATTAAATACTAGAAAATTCAAGAGAATCAACACATTTTCAGCTTCTTCCTTAAGTTGGCCGAAAGTTAAAGTGCTAACAAGGTAAGATTTTTTTTTTGATTTTTGAAGCAATATACTTGATTTTTGATTTAGCTATTAGATAGAGAATTAATCTACATGAAATTATCTATCATTTGGTACCATTATTACATGGTGAAGATGATTATGTGATGAGATTTTATTATTTGGGGTTATGAAGAGTTACATGATTTTAAAGAATTTGTTGTAAGAATTTATGAAGAACCTAAGGATGCAAATTAATGAAAACAGTTTAGATTTTGAATCTGGCGGTGTGTTTGAAAATTCACCAGAAATTCTATGAAAATGATTTGGATTTGATTTTTATATATTTATGTTCATATATCAATCTAGTTTTATTTAAAACAAACATAGATCAATTTCAAGGTATATAAAAAATATATAAATTTTTAATCGATGAAAGATCATAAAAACGGGGTAGCAGATTTTGCACAAAACAGATTATGTCGGTCACATTTGAAAATTCACCATAAATTCTACAGAATGAAATAGAAGGAGTTCTTTATATGGATAGATTCGTATTTGAGTTTAGTTTTCAATGGAAGAAACAAAATTAAATTCCAGTGTATATCAATACAAAATACTGATTCTTTGAAGGTAGTGTGAGTTGTCTGAATATGGAAATTTTAGAATTTAAGTGGAAATAGATTATAAGCTGAAGAGTAATGTTTAAATGTTTGAGTATATTTTTGGATGTTTGGAATTGAAGTTAAATGGCAAGAGACCATTTTGAATAAATTAGAAATGTTGAGGAGAATTCTAAAAGAATTCATTTTAATGGTTAGATGGTGGAATTCAAAAGGTCTCAAAACTTTGGGGACTTGTTTGCAATTTCTTAAATGTAGAAGTTTTATTTGAGTAAATTATTGAATGCTGGAAAATTTATTAGTATGTTGAATTTTGAATTAAATATTGAGTTGAGATTGAATTACAAATTTATTAAGTTTGGTGGTTGAAAATTGAAAGTTAGGAAATTTTGAGTTGAAATTATAAATGTTTGAAATGTTGAGGTATTGATATGAGCATTTTATTAAAGTGTTGAAATTTTTATATTTAATATGCAATGATTTTAATGGTGAAGGACCATTATGAACTAAATGGAAAAATTGAGGTGAATTATAAAAAGAATACACAACTTATAGCTTATATTAGTACGATACTAGTATGTAGTTCGAACACTTTGTGTTATTATTTGATATTGCCAGACCATGACAAATCTAGCAATCGGGACGATTCGAAAGGAAAATAAAAAGCACGTGATTAGAAATACTACTTAAAGGAATCTATAGTGAGGCAAAGGTGAGTGCATTATTTATTTAATTATTTTGATCGAGACGACTTGCGATAAGTCAACCTCATTCTAATTACAGCATGATTTATAAAGTATATAAAGAATATTTTTATAATATTCTATATCAGTTTTATGAATGATTTAGGGTATGAACTACCCAAGCATGATAATTTTATGATGGAATTATTAGGATACATCAGCCCATTGTGTATAATAGTGAGAATTGTGGGTACACTTGGCATGCCATTAGTTGAGTACTTATCCATTATCAGCTTTGATACATTTGTGTATCAATGTTATCATATCAGGTTTGGTACATTCATGTATCAATGTTATCATATCAGGTTTGGTACATTCGTGTATCAATGCTATCATATTAGCTTTAATACATTCGTGTATCAATGTTATCATACAGCTTTGGTACATTCGTGTATCAATGTCCAGCACCGTTGGTGCTTATTCAGGTTATGATGGCACTGAAGTGCATCATATCTCAGTATCAGTTAAGGTTTGCACCGTGTTATGAATAGTGCGCACCTTACTCACGTATCTTATGTTCTCATAAATATGCATTGGGCTATGAAAATGAATATGCAAGTTGTAAATGATTTCCAGTTGACAGAAAGCATGATATGCTTATTTTATCATATATGATTTATCAGAATTTTCATGAGTTCATGATTTAAAACGGAATTTTAGCCTCAGTGAAGAAATCGACTTGGATAAGTTGGTTTGCCAGTTTAATGTTTTAAGTTGAATTATTTTATTTATATTTATGATATTTTAGATTTTTCTCACCTTAGATTATTATTGCCTCACTAAGTTATACTTAGCACGTGATGATTTTCATGCGTAGGTTCTAATAAGATAAGTATAAACATAAGCAGTTATCGAAGCTTTTTTTGGGAAAGACATACATATCATCAGTATCAGTAAGACATCTATGATGTTTCTTTTGACTTATAGTGGCATGTATAATTATGTCAGTAGTTTCTATTTATCATATTTATTTTAAATAATTTGTAATAGTAAACTAGAACTATTTTACTTAGTTTAGTTTTATCGGTATCTATGCATGACAATAATTTATTACATTTTTATGTTTTTAAAAGATTTTACGAAAAGACATGGTTTAGTAAAATTACTGATTAACAAATGATTTTATTTTTCTAGTAATAAAGAAATAAATTATAAGTTGAGATATACTTTAAAATAGATTTTTAAAGTTAAAATAGATTTTTAAAGTTAAAATAAGAGTTTTTTCAAAGGAAACAAAATTTTAGGGAAATTTCAGTTCAGTAAATGTTTTCAAGTTGATGTGATATCTTTGAATCGTATATCGAGACATATACGTGTTAAGGTGTTACATTTATTGGCATCAGAGCTACAGGTTTAGTCGATTTTCATCCTAAACTGGGGAAAATATGTACATGCCACTAGGATGTCAAAAATTACTGATATGATATGGTCTGATGATTTTATTTAGGATGTTGCTCCTTACTAACGTAATGTTATGTGTTTGTGGTTAGATGTTGAATGCATAAGGTCTAGAAGAGCTACCGAGCAGGGGACGTTCTTAAGGGAACCGATACTGGAAGTAGTAATGAGGTTGTGCATGAACCTCAGCAGTAGGGAGAACAGGCACGACAGGGGATGTCATCTTTAGATCAGGGATTTTCTTGCAAGCTTTTGAGGCCATATTGGCAAGATATCAGCCAGCTGCAGCACCTCCCATTCCTACATCTCCACCTCCTCCAGTTCTAAGAATATGTTCCGAAGGAATTAAAAAGTTTAGGAGCTGCAGAATTTAAAGGCGAAGCAAATGAAGGCCCAATAGTGGCAGATATGTGGCTGAATGATGTGAATATAATGTTGGACAGTCTTCACTGTTCCAAGATGAAAGATTTGATGGAGTAGCTTCATTGTTACGAGGACAGGCTCGTATATGGTAGACGAATGTGACAACACGTGTTCCTCCAGATCAGATCATGTGGCGATTCTTATTAGAGGCCTTTCAGAAGAAATATATCGGTGAGCAGTTTATTACCCAGATGAAGCAGGATTTATTTAATCTGATTCAGGGTGGTAAATCTGTGTACGAGTAATAATGTGAGTTTAATAAACATGCTCGCTATGCCTTGGAGATGGTTCCCACCGAGAGAGATATATGTCAGAAATTTATTCGAGGTCTTCGTCATAGACTTAGAGAACTTTTATTGGCTACGTACTTAACCCCTTTTTAGGAAGTGGTGAACAAAGCAAAAGATTTAGAAATGGCGTAAAATGAGAATTTTTTATAGAGTAGAGACGACAGTCTAAACGATGAGGAGCATCATTCTCATCTCAATCTAAAAGAGGTCGAGGTTCAGGATAGTAGTACCCGAGTAAATCAGAAGTTGGTGCATCTAGTCGCAGAGGATGCCGAAAAAATGAGATAATAGTAATTGGAGAAAAATTAAGATCTTTGCCAAATGTAATATCAACAGTGACGACAACGAAAATGATGGAAAAAGGTTGTACAACTTTCTTAGGAAATGTGATTGATACCCGGACATCTGAACTTCGATTGGAGGATATTCCAACAGTTCAAGAATTTCCATGTATTTCCTGATGAATTACCCGGATTGCCTCCTGATCGAGAAGTAGAGTTTAAAATTGATATTTTCTTAGGCACTGCACCTATTTCAATGGCTCCATATATGATGGCTCCAACAGAACTCAGAGAATTAAAGGTACAATTGTAAGAGCTACTTGATCAAGGTTTTATTAGACCGAATGTATCTCCCTGGGGTGCACCGGTACTTTTTATTAAAAAGAAAGATGGATCGATAAGATTATGTATTGATTATCGTAAACTAAATAAAATGACGGTGAAGAATAAATACCCTCTTCCAAGGATCGATGATCTGTTTGATCAGTTCATGGGTGCTTCAGTATTTTTGAAGATCGATATTCAATCAGGATATCATCAGCTAAAGATAAAGGAGGAAGATATTCCCAGACGACTTTCAGAACCCGATATGGTCATTATGAGTTTGTTGTGATGTCATTTGGACTGACCAATGCTCCATCAGCATTTATGGATTTCATGAATCGGTATTTCAACCGTATTTGGATCAATTTGTGGTTGTATTCATTGATGATATTTTGGTGTATTCTAAGACTAAGGAGGAGCATGATGCACATCTCCGTATCGTACTACAGACGTTACAAGATAAAAAATTATATGCTAAATTATCAAAATATGAATTTTAGCTGTCAGAGGTCGCCTTTCTGAGCCACGTTATTTCAACAGAAGGAATTAGAGTGGATCCGAAGAAGGTGCAAGCGATAGTGGAGTGGAAACCTCCACAAAAGTTTTAGAAGTTCGAAGTTTCTTGGGATTAGTTGGATATTATCAGAGATTTGTGAGGAATTTTTCAATAATTGCATCTCCACTTACTAAGTTACTTCGAAAGGATGTACCATTTGTCTGGACTGAAAAGTGTCACGAAAGATTTGATATGCTTAAAAAGATTCTGACAGAGGCCCCGATGTTAGTGTAACAAGAGTCAGGAAAAGATTATGTAATCTATATGATGCGTCCCATAATAGTTTGGGATGTGTTCTAATGCAAGAAGATAAAGTGGTAGCCCATGCTTCAAGGCAGTTAAAGGGACACGAATAGAATTATCCAACACATGATTTGGAGCTAGCAGTTGTAGTGTTAGCTCTGAAGATATGGTGGCACTATTTATATGGTGAGCGATGCTACATTTATACAGATCATAAGAGTTTAAAATAGTTGCTCACTCAGAAATAGTTAAATCTAAGGCAAAGGAGATGGATTGAACTTCTCAAAGACTATTATGAGATTATTAGTTATCATTCAGAGAAGGCTAATGTGGTAGGTAACGCACTTAGCCAAAAAACCTTTGCTGCTATGAGAGTATTAGATGCACGACTATCAATAGACGAAAATGGTGCATTGGTTATAGAATTGAGATTTAGACCTGCCCTAGAATATCGAATCAAGGATCTTCAGAATAAAGATAAGAAGTGTCTAGATAGAATGAAGCAAGCGAAGAAAGGAGAAATGATAGATTTTGAAATTAAGTCTGATGGATGTTTGTATTATCGTAACCGAATTTGCATACCAGAGATCATAGCAGATATCTTCTATCTTTATGATGAGCCTGCATTTGTTTTGATTGATCTTAGTTCTACGTATTCCTATGTTAGTTTGGAATTAGTTAAAAATAAGAATATTTCGTATGAACCCATAAATAGTGATATTATAGCTATAAATCTACTGGTCATAGTTCTAGAGTTACACGGATTAGTAGAAATTATCTGATAAAGATTCAAGGTTTGTATTCCCGATGAATTTGTTGGAGTTACCATTTGACGAGTTTGAGATTATATTGGGCATTGATTGGTTATCTCGACATTATAGTTCGGTAGATTGTCGCATGAAGCGATTATTTATAAAGGATGTGGAGGGTACCGAGATAATAGTAATTGGAGAAAAAACGAGATCTTTTCCTAATGTAATATCAACAGTGACGACAGCAAAAATTATGGAAAACGGTTGTACAACTTTCTTAGAAAATATGATTGATACCCGGACATCTGAACTTCGATTGGAGGATATTCCAACAGTTCAAAAATTTCTAGATGTATTTCCTGATGAATTACCCGGATTACCTCCTGGTCGAGAAGTATAGTTTGAAATTAATATTTTCTCAGGCACTACACCTATTTCAATGGCTCCATATAGGATGGCTTCAACGGAACTCAGAGAATTAAAGGCGCAATTGCAAGAGCTACTTGATCGAGTTTTATTAGACCGAGTGTATCTCCGTGGGGTGCATCGGTACTTTTTGTTAAAAAGAAAGATGATGATGAGATTATGTATGATTATCATAAACTAAATAAGGTGACGGTGAAGTATAAATACCCTCTTCCAATAATCGATGATCTGTTTGATCAGTTCAAGGGTGCTTCAGTATTTTTGAAGATCGATATTCGGTCAGGATATCATCAGCTAAAGATAAAGGAGGAAGATATTCCCCATACGACTTTCAGAACCCGATATGGTCATTATGAGTTTGTTGTGATGTCGTTTGGACTGACCAATGCTCCATCAGCATTTATGGATTTCATGAATCGGGTATTTCAACCGTATTTGGATCAATTTGTGGTTGTATTCATTGATGATATTTTGGTGTATTCTAAGACTAAGGAGGAGCATGATGCACATCTCGTATCGTACACAAACGTTACAAGATAAAAAATTATATGCTAAATTATCAAAATATGAATTTTAGCTGTCAAAGGTCACCTTTCTGAGCCACGTGATTTCAACAGAAGGAATTAGAGTGGATCCGTAGAAGGTGCAAGCGATAGTGGAGTGGAAACCTCTACAAAATGTTTCAGAAGTTCAAAGTTTCTTGGGATTAGCTGGATATTATCAGAGATTTGTGAAGAATTTTTCAATAATTGCATCTCCACTTACTAAGTTACTTCGAAAGGATGTACCATTTGTCTGGACTGAAAAGTGTCAAGAAAGATTTGATATGCTTAAAAAGATTCTGACAGAGGCCCCGATGTTAGTGCAACAAGAGTCAGGAAAAGATTATGTAATCTATAGTGATGCGTCCTATAATAGTTTGGGATGTGTTCTAATGCAAGAAGATAAAGTGGTAGCCTATGCTTCAAGGCAGTTAAAGGCACACGAATGGAATTATCCAACACATGATTTGGAGCTAGCAGTTGTAGTGTTAGCTCTGAAGATATGGTGGCACTATTTATATGGTGAGCGATGCTACATTTATACAGATCATAAGAGTTTAAAATAGTTGCTCACTCAGAAATAGTTAAATCTAAGGCAAAGGAGAATGATTAAACTTCTCAAAGACTATGATGAGATTATTAGTTATCATTCAGAGAAGGCTAATGTGGTAGCTAACGCACTTAGCCAAAAAACCTTTGCTGCTATGAGAGTATTAGATGTACGACTAGCAATAGACGAAAATGGTGCATTGGTTGCAGAATTGAGATTTAGATCTGTCCTAGTATATTGAATCAAGGATCTTTAGAATAAAGATAAGAAGTGTCTAGATAGAATGGAGCAAGCAATGAAAGGAGAAATGACAGATTTTGAAATTATGTCTAATGAATGTTTGTATTATCGCAATCGAATTTGCATACCATATGACGAAGAACTGGAAAAAAAATCTTCTTTCTAAAGATCATTATAGTCCTTTGACTATGCATCCAGGAAGAAATAAAATGTATCAAGATTTAAAGAGTCGGTATTGGTGGGCAGGTATGAAAAGATCTATCACTAAGTTTGTTTTTAAATGTCTAACCTGTCAGCAGGTAAAAGAAGAACTCCAAGTGCCTTCGGGGTTGTTGCAACCTATCTCTATTCCTAAATGGAAATGGGAACGAGTTACTATGGATTTTGTAACATGTTTACCTTTGACATCCAGTAAGAAAGATTCGATCTGGGTGATAGTTGATAGATTGACAAAGACAACATACTTTTTCCCAGTTCGAGATGATTATTCTATGAAAAAATATGTTGAATTATATGTTAGAGAAATTGGACGACTTCATAGAGTACCCATTTCGATAGTTTTTGACAAAGATCCGAGATTCATTTCAAGATTTTAGATGTCTTTGCATGAGGCATTGGGAACTCGATTATGTTTCAACACAACTTGAAGACATGCTAAGGACGTGCTAAGACATGCTAAGGACGTGTGTTATTGATTTCAAAGGATCATGGGAAAAATATTTGCCTTTAGCAGAATTCGCTTATAACAACAGTTATCAATCAAGTATCAAAATAACTCATTTTGAAGCATTATATGGAAGAAAATATCGAAAGCCACTGAATTGGTATGATTAAAATATCGAGATGTAATTGGTCCAGATTTAATTAAGGAGGTGGAAGACAAAGTTAAGGTAATCCAAGATAATCTCAAGATAACAGCCGATAGACAGAAATCTTATGCTGATTTAAAAAGAAAAGATATTGAATATCAAGTATGTGATAAGTTATTTCTCAAAGTGTCACATTGGAAAAAGATTCTAAGATTTGGAAGAAAATGAAAATCGAGTCCAAGATTTATTGGACCATACGACATTGTAAAGAGAGTTGGAACAGTAGCTTATCAGTTGGCGTTACCAACAGAAATGGACAAGATTCATAATGTATTTCATGTATCAATGCTTCGAAGATATCGATCAGATCCTTCACATGTGATTACACCGGAGGAAATGAGATTCAACCAGATTTATCATATGAAGAAGAGTCAGTAAATATTTTAGCACATGGAGTCAAAGAACTAAGAAATAAGATGATTCCATTGGTAAAAGTTCTTTGGCGGAATCATAAAGTTGAAGAAGCAACTTGGGAAATAGAAGAAGACATGAAGAAAAAGTTTCCTCATCTATTTAATTCAGGTATGTAGATACGTAGAGAAAATTCGAGGACAAATTTTCTTTAAGGGGGAGGAATTGTAATACCCCAAAATTTGACCAATGACTATAATGTAAGTTTTGAAAGTTTAGTAGATAAAGTATAAACTTTGAAAAGTGTAGAGACCGAAATTATAATTTTTAAAAGTTATATATTTTAGCTTGTGAGTGAACAGTTTGGCTTAAAACAAGAATTTTTGGGGGAAACAGATTTTTGGTACGAGATTTTTTTGTTAATACTTATAAAGCGGTAAACTTCAGTATTGAAATCGATATTCGGATCGATCATAATTTTTCAAAAATTTGAAGGATGTTAGAAAATGGTTGGAAGTATTATTTTTATAATTTAGATCAGAGAAATTTCTTTCAGAACAGTGCAATTTTTTAGATTTGACCAAAACAGTGGAATTTTAGTGACTAAAATGTAATTTTTAAAAATGCATGGATAAATTCAAAAGTTAAAGCCAAGTTGATTCATCTTTGACCAAGGAATATTTTAATGGAAGATAATACAATGGCATTTGGTAATTTTCAAGATTTATTAAGGGTATTTTTGAGGTTTTTCATTAATTGATATTAAATTCAATTAATTAGAAATTGTCATGTGTTTTATCAATTAAATACTAGAAAACTCAAGAGAATCAACACATTTTCAGCTTCTTCCTTCAGTTGGCCGAAATTTCAAGTCCTAACAAGGTAAGATTTTTATTTTTGATTTTTGAAGCAATATACTTGATTTTTGGATTTAGCTATTAGATAGAGAACTAATCTACATGAAATTCTCTATCTTTTGGTATCAATATTTCATGGTGAAGATGATTATGTAATGATATTTTATGATTTGGGGTTTTTAAGAGTTAAGTGATTTTAAAGAATTGGTTATAAGAATCGATGAAGAACCTAAGGATGAAAATTAATGAAAACAGTTTAGATTTTGAATCTGGCAGTGAGTTTGAAAATTCACTAGAAATTCTATAAAAATGATTTGGAGGTTATTTTCATATATTTGTGTTCATATATTAATATAGTTTATTTATAAAAATGGGGATCAATTTCAAGGAATATACAAAAACATATGAATTTTTAACCGAAGAAAGGTCAGAAAAATGGGGCAGTAGATTATGTCAGTCAAATTTAAAAATTCACCATAAATTGTACAGAATGAAATAGAAGGAGTTCTTTATATGGATAGATTCGTATTCGAGTCTTGTTTTCAATGGAAGAAACATAATTAAATTCTAGTGTGTATATCAGTTCAAAATATTGATTCTTTAAAGGTAGTGCGAGTTGTCTAAATATGGAAATTTTAGAATTTAAGTGGAAATATATTAGAAGCTGAAGAGTAATGTTTAAATGTTTAAGTATATTTTTTGATGTTTAGAATTGAAGTTAAATGGCAAGAAACCATTTTGAATAAATTGGAAATGTTGAGAAGAAATCTAAAAGAATTCATTTTAATGGTTAGATGGTGGAATTTGAAAGGTCTCAAAACTTTGGGGACTTGTTTGCAAGTTCTTAAATGAAGAAGTATTATTTGAGTAAATTATTGAATGCTAGAAAATTTATTAGTATGCTGAATTTTGAATTAAATGTTGAGGTTGAATTGCAAATTTATTAAGTTTGGTGGTTGAAATTGAAAGTTAGGAAAGTTTGAGTTGAAATTATAAATGTTTGAAATGTTGAGGTATTAATTTGAGCATTTTATTAAAGTGTTAGAATTTTTATATTAATGTGCAATGATTTTAATGGTGAAGGACCGTTATGAACTAAATGAAAAAATTGAGGTGAATTCTAAAAAGAATTCACAACTTATAACTTATATTTGTACGATACTAATATGTAGTTCAGTCATTTTGTGTTATTATTTGGTATTGCCAGACCACGACAAATCTAGCAATCGGGACGATTCGAAAGGAAAAGAAAAAGCATGTGATTAGAAATATTGCTTAAAGGAATCTATAGTGACTCAAAGGTGTGTGCAGTTATTTATTTAATTATTTTGATCGAGGATGACTTGCGATAAGTCAACCTCATTCCAATTTACACATGATTATAAAGTTTATACATAATATTTTATAATATTCTATATAAGTTTTATGAATGATTTAGGGTATGAACTACCCAGGCAAGATATTTTTATGATGGAATTATTAGGATACATCATCCCATTGTGTGTAATAGTGAGAACTGTTGGTACACTTGGCATGTCATTAGTTGAGTATTTATCCATTATCAGCTTTGATACATTCGTGTATCAATGTTATCATATCAGCTTTGGTACATTCGTGTATCAATGTTATCATATCAGCTTTTTATATTCGTGTATCAATGTTATCATATCAACTTTGATACATTCGTGTATCAATGTTATCATATCAGCTTTGGTACATTCGTGTATCAATGTCCAGTACTGTTGGTGCTTATTCAGGTTATGATGGCACTGAAGTGCATCATATCTCAGTATAAGTTACGATTTACACCGTGTTGTGCATAGTACGTACCTTACTCACGTATCTTATGTTCTCATAAATATGCATTGGGCTATGAAAATGAATATGCAAGTTGTAAATGATTTTCAGTTGACAGAAAGCATGATATGCTAATTTTATCAGATATGATTTATTAAAATTTTCATGAGTTCATGATTTAAAACGAAATTCCAGGCCTTAGTGACGAAATCGACTTGGATAAGTTGGTTTGCCAGTTTAATGTTTTAAGTTGAATTATTTTATTTATGTTTATGATATTTTCAGATTTTTCTCACCTTAGATTATTTCTGACTCACTAAGTTATACTTAGAGCGTGATGATTTTCATGTAAAGGTTCTAATAAGGATAAGTACGATCATAAGGAACTATCAGAGCTTCTTTTTGGAAAGACATACATATCATTAGTGTCAGTAAGACATCTATCATGTTTCTTTTGACTTATAGTGTCATGTATAATTATGTCAGTAGTTTCTATTTATTGTATTTATTTTAAATAATTTCTAATAGTAAACTAGAACTATTTTAGTTAATTTACTTAGTTTAGTTTTATCGGTATCTATGCATGACAAGAATTTATTACATTTTTATGTTTTTAAAAGATTTACGAAAAGACATGGTTTAGTAAAATCACTGTTTAAAAATGATTTTATTTTCCTGTAATAAAGAAATAAATTATAAGCTGAGATATACTTTAAAATAGATTTTTAAAGTTAAAATAAGAGTGTTTTCAAAGGAAACAAAATTTTAGGGAAATTTCAGTTCAGTAAATGTTTTCAAGTTAACGTGACATCTTTGACTCATATATCGAGACGTATACAGGTTAAGGGTGTTACATAATCCCATTCCGAGGAAGGATTCTTATATTGATGATGATGCAAGTATCTTAAATCCAAATGAAGTTGGTGAATCATCATTGAAAGAAGTAAAGAATGAGGAAACTCAAGATGTCTTCAAGAATCTAACTCTAGAGGAAAGGGAAGTCACCTACCCAAGGGAGTACAACTATGTCAAGGATGGTGAAATTTTGGGTGATCCATCTAAAGGGGTAACCACTATATCTTTTCTTAAAAATATTTGTAATTATGTTGCATTTATCTCATGCATAGAGCCTAAGAATATCAAAGAAGCATTGAATGATAAACATTGGATTATGGCTATACAAGAAGAGTTAAATCAATTTGAGAGAAGTCAAGTGTGGACATTAGTTGAAAGGCCTGGTAATAAGCCTATTATAGGTATTAAATGGGTATTTAAGAATAAATTATATGAAAGTGGTTATATAGTGAGAAACAAGGCTAGACTTGTTGCTCAAGGGTACACTCATGAAGAAGGAATATATTTTGAT
The DNA here is from genome assembly GCF_006381635.1 of Hibiscus syriacus. NCBI lineage: Eukaryota > Viridiplantae > Streptophyta > Magnoliopsida > Malvales > Malvaceae > Hibiscus > Hibiscus syriacus. Next base: position 876,061 of record NW_024063010.1, read on the forward strand.
GAAACTTATGCTCCTGTAGCTAGGATGGAGATTATTAGAATGTTATTGGCATTTGAATGTTATCATGGCTTCAATTTATTTGAAATGGATGTTAAAAGTGCATTTTTAAATGGTTTTATAAAATAAGAATTGTAAGTGGAACAACCTCCCAATTTTGAGAATTCAAATTTTTAAATCATGTTTTCAAATTGACAAAAGCTTTATATGGGTTAAAACAGGCTCCTAGAGCTTGGTATGAAAAATTGTCAAATTTTCTTATTGAAAAGGTTTTTCAAAAGGGAAGGTTGATACTACCTTGTTTATAAAAAAGCAAAGGTAAATATTTATTAATAGTTCAAGTTTATGTTGATGATATTATTTTTGGTTCTACTAATGATATTTTTTGCTAAGAATTTGCTAAGCTAATGCAATGTGAATTTGACATGAGCATGATGGGGGAGCTTTCATTTTTCTTGGGGCTACAAATCAAGCAAAGAAAAATGACATTTTCATCAATCAAGCAAAGTACATCAAGGATATGATCAAGAAGTTTGGATTGGAAAACGTTAAACCCAAGCTACTCCTATGAGCTCATCTACAAATCTTGACAAGGTTGAAGAAGGAAAGTGTGTAGATGTTAAACTTTATAGGTTTATGATTTTTCATTGCTTTATCTTACCGTAAGTAGACCATACATTATGTTTAGTGTTTGTTTATGTGCTAGATTTCAATCATGTCCTAAGGAGACACATTTACAAACCATTAAGAGAATCTTTAGATACCTTAAGGATACTCCTAGCATAGGACTTTGGTATCTTAGAGACTCTAGCTTTAGCTTGCATGCTTTCTTGGATACAGAGTATGGAGGTTGCAAATTAGATAGGAAATATACCTCCGGTACATGTCAATTTCAAGGAAATATGCTAATTTCATGGTTTTCAAAGAAACAAAATAATGTCTCTTTATCTACCACCAAAGTGGAATATATTTCGACTGGTAGTTGTTGTGTACAAGTTTTATGGATGAAACAACAACTTTTAGACTATGAAATTGATATGGGTACCATTCCTATCAAGTGTGACAATACTAATACTATTTATCCTACTAAAAATCCCATCCAACATTCTAAAGCTAAGCACATAGAAATTAGACATCATTTAATTAGAGATCATGTCTCAAAGGAAGATATAGTTCTAGAGTATGTAGATACTTTTCATCAAGTAGCCGACATTTTTACAAAACTTTTAGACAAAGAAAGATTTTGGGCACTTAGGAGAGAATTTGGTCTAACCAACCTACCTTGACTTTGTGTTTAAATAATTTATGCATTTTTTAATGATTTTATGAAAAATCAATGCAACACGACTTCTTTGATGCTTATATGCAATTAGTTAGGGGGAGCTTAGGATTTTCATGAAATTTGACAAAATGTTCAAATTATGCTTAAATGTATATTTGTTTGCTTGAACATATTTGTCTTGCCTATTTAGAGTTGCCTACACCACTATTGATGTTATAAAGTATGCATTATGATTTTTGAACCTTTTGGTGATCTCTATCTAGAACTCTTATGCAACTTTAGCATTTATAGGTGTTTTTGTTGTTTAACCTTGTATGAATAAATGAATGCTTGTATCTTGATCATAATTTGATGTCTCGTATAGTATATATGTTGAATGTGCTTCATTGATATTAAAAATGATAATTTTTTACTTATTTACTGTAATTTTGGACCATTTTGTGCATTTAGTTTCGGTACTAGATGAACATTACCGATATTGTTCTTTTGTCGGTATCGATATTGTTCTTCAAGTACTGATATTGTTCTTGCATCCTCAATAGGGTATCGATACTCAGTATCAATACCATCAAATTTTTTGTTGTGAAGTATCGATACTCCATTTGGAGTATGGATACTCGTGGTCGGGTTTTGACATATAATACCCTAAAAATCCGATTTTTTTACTCTTCCTCTTACTCCTCAAAGCAACATTCGAAAATCCTCCCAAAACCCCTTCGAAAATTTGCTTCAAGCATTCATTTTGGAGTCAGTTTTGTGTCGGTTTTCATTATTCCAACCTTCTATCATCATCAAACTCTTGTATTCTTCATATATTCCATCTCAATCAGTAGTTGGCACTGCAAGTAATGCATGTGGATTCCCGACGTGACATCCTCGCTCGATTCGACATGGTGGCAGATAGGCTCGATGCTCTCTCTCGAGATTTTGCTTCTTTTCGTGAACCCCTTTCAGATCCTAATCATCATACTCCATCGGATGCCTGATAATTTTTTTGTTTTGATAGTTGCGTTTGAGTTGGCCTTGCACTATCATTCTTTGACTTTTATTATTGATGCTTTAATTACACTTTGATATTTTGGATTTGGTATTTCTTTTATACTTTTGATGGTTTGATGGATTTTTATACTCTATGGATGTTTATTGTGATTTTTATGCCCTATGGATGTTTATTGTGATTTTTATAATATTTTGAATATTTTGAGACATGCTTACTTTTGTTATGACCATGCCTATTGCATATAGATATTAATTATGTTGACTAACTTGTTTGGTACTTTTGATCTTCACAACCTTGATATTTATCTTGTTTATTGTTTTTTTAACTTTTTGATTTAACAAAAAGGGGAAAATTTTAGAGCAAGGGGAGTATTTTTCAAGAAAATCTTAAAATATCTTAAATGTTTTGTTATATCAAAATGAGGGAGATTGTTGAACACACATTGATATTTTGATATACCAAAAATGTTAAATAATTTTAATAAATTTTAAGATTATATTCGATATGGTCATTTCAATATATAAATTGTTTTTAAGGTACAAAACTCTATTTTACTCCTCACTCTATTGAAAAATTGAGTTTTATACTGGAAATATATTTGAAATAAATTTTACTAAGGGTTTCAAACTTCAATCGAGTCAAAAATTAATTTTTAAGTATAGTAGTACCGATACTACAGGAAGAGTACCGATATTGTTCATGAAGTATCAATGATGAAACCCAAAATTATGCAATAATACTGATACTGCTAAGGCAGTATTGATACTGCCTGTATGTTTGACAAAACAAAATGCTCATTTGGTATTGATATTATTTCAGTATTGATACTACTTTTCATAGTAGTATCGATACTCCACATGGTAGTACCGATACGATCCTTTTGTTTTTGAAATTGTTAAATTCTAGTACACTTATTTGGTACCGATACTAGTCCAAGTATCGATACTACTTATTATAGTAGTGTCGATACTCCTTGTATAAGTATCGATACTACCTTTCCCCAACAACTTTATTTTGTATTTAATGCAGGGAGTATCAATACTCAAAGCCCGAGTATCGATACTACAAGCTTCTGGACAACATTTATAACGGGAAACTACCTCCCAACGACTTTATTTACTCTTACAACAACCTAAACGGTTAGAATTAATAGATGGAGTATAAAAACAAGATTTCAAGTCATATGTGAAGACAAAAGATAAAAGAGAAAGTCAAAAACAAATTTAAGCCAAAACCAAGTCAACATTCTTCAACATTCCTTTTGCTTTCAGAGAACACTTTTTGTACTCATTTCTATTTATTTCTCAAGTGTTCTTATATGTTCTTGAATTGTGCAAAAACATTCCTAGTGAGGTTTTTATAAGTTTGCAACTTGTAATTTTCTCTTTGAGAGAGTGTATCAAGAATTTGGGGTATAATTCTTGAGGGAGTTGTAAGGTTACACCTTATCCTATGAAAATCCTTAGAGTGAGTAGCTAAGGTAGTGGATGTAGACTTTGAATTATAAAGTCGAACCACTCTAAATTCTTGTGTTCAATTTTTATATTCTCTTCAAGTTTTCACCAAAAATTTTATTTGTCAATTCACTATCCTCTTGACTATTTCATCCATTTTATTAAATCAACAGATGCTATTGTCGATCCTCTCCCTAAAGCTAGCCTATATAATCTATAGAAGGTGGACCGAAAGGGCCGATCACTACACCATGAGTCTTCCCATCCCCCACTTTTGATTGGATTATCGCAAAGTTCATCCAGCTCCTGACATCTGATTTTGACAAATTCTTCAAGACACCCTTCTATATAGTTGGCATCTTTTTTGCGTATCGCTTTATATCCACCCAGGGGCGGACCCATGACAAAAGTTCAGGGGTTGCATAAAAAAATTCTTATAAATTTTTTTAGGGGTTGCACAATATTAAAGGTGAAACTTGTATTAATTAAAAAAAATTAAAAAAATTAACACTAAGTAGACAATTTTGTTGTATAAATTTTTTTTCTATAAGAATTTATCTGAAATATAGGGATTCTATCTAAAAATAAAAAAATATATATATAAAAATACTAAAATAATATCATTTGATCAATGTTCCTCATAATTTGAGGGGTTGCCCGGGCTACCCCTGGCAACTCCCTGGGTCCGCCCCTGTATCCACCTCACTGTATCGGATCTCCATATTTTGCGCTGATTACTTTACACCATAACGCCTCTTTTTCTGAGAAGAATGTCCATCCCCACTTGGTTAATAAAATGTTATTTTTTGCTTTTATGTTAATCACCCTTGCACCACCATTTTTCTTTAGTTTACAAAATGTGCTCCAATTGACTTTACATAATTTCCTGGATCCTAACCAATTACCCCACAAAAAATTCCTTCTCATCTTTTCCAGCTAACTCAACACCATTTTTGGAACTTGGAAAACTGACACGAAGTACATAGGGAGTGTTGAAAGGATCGAATTAATCAACATAAATCTACCTACGAACGAAAGGGATCTGCATTTTGAACCGAAAATTTTTGATCTAAACCTCTCTACAAATGCATCCCAAGTTGATATTCGTCTCGGGTCAACTCCTAACGGGATACCCAAGTAATTTAATGGCAATGAACCTTTTCTGCATCCACACACTTTAGCCAAAGCTTCGATGAGCTCTTCTTCTAAATTTATTCCCACCAAGCACAATTTTCTAAAATTTATGCTCAAACTAGACCCTATCTCGAAAGATCTCAGGATACGCTTCAAGTTTAAAATATTTTCCTCAATCGACCTCAAGAATATTATCGTGTCGTCCGTGAATTGAAGGTACGGTAGCGGCATATTTAGAGTTAGACGTCGATTCCTTCAACCTGACCCACGTATTCTGCTGCCCTTTATAGTTTGTGAAGTGTTTCGGTTACAAGAATATTATCGTAGGCTTTAGAGAAGTCCAACTTAAGAATAAAGCCCCCTCTCTTATTGGCTTCATTTTCTATTGAGTGTATTATTTCACTAGCAATCAAAATACTGTCAACAATTCTCTTACTGCTCACGATTTTTCCCAGGACTTCTAGTTGTTAAATTTGTCTAGAAATTAAGTTGACAAGTTGGAAATTGCATCTTGGTTGGTGGCTAATTTATTGGAAATTTCATCTTGGTTGGTGTCCAAACATTGAACATGTGAATTTCATATTTGGTGGCTAACTTGTACATATTGGAAAAATTCTTTGGTAGGTGGCCAAACGTTGAACATATTGTTCTTAAAACTCAACTATAAATAGGCCTAAGTATTTCCTTTAGAAATCATCCCAAAAACAAGTTATCTCTTTCTCTTGTATTCTTCATTCTCCCACTTTGGGAATTCTAAAGAATTCCCTTTTTTGTAATATTGGTGATATAGTGAAGTTATCATCCGATGTGGTGCCAGAGGAGTAGACGATATTCTCGTCGAACCTCGTAAATTTAGTGTGTTCTCTCCTTTATTGTTTTTATTCGGTTCTTTTCCATTGTGTTTCAATATTCAATAGTTTGACAGGTTTATCCGTTGTGCAACCTTTGGTGGTTTTAATCTTGACATTTTAGGTCAATTTTAAAACTACGTTTGTGTGGGAAATAATACGATTTCCCCAATAATTGGCATCAGAGCTTCAGTTGAGGTTATCCTGGTGGTTCCGTTGCTGAAAAGATACAATTCGTGATATTGAATATTGTTCGTTAGAATTAAAATGCCAAAATACAGATCAGTTGAGACATCAAGCTCTTCATCTTGACCAGTGAGGAGGGTGATGTCAAATGCAAATTTCTCGGTGGAGTTGTTCGATGGATCCGGTCATTTTGGCATGTGGTAAGGCGAGGTGTTAGACGCTTTATTCCAACAAGGTCTAGACATCGCCATTGAGGAAGAAAAGCCAAAATATATGGAGGAGAAAGAATAGGGAACAATCAATTGTTTGGCGTGCAGCACGATTCGATCTTGTCTTTCCAGGGAGCAGAAGTATGGCTACAAGAACGAGACTTCTGCAATTAAGATGTGGAAAGCTTTGGAGGAAAAATTCCTGAAGAAAAGCTCTCAGAATCGTCTACACATGAAGAAAAGATTGTTCAGATTTGATTATCAACCAGGCACCAGTATGAATGAACACATCACTACGTTCAATGAGCTAGTGGAAGACTTATTGGGCATAGATGAAACCTTCAAAGATGAAGATTTGGCTTTGATGTTGTTGTCATCTCTTCCAGATGAATTTGAGCACCTTGAGACAACGTTACTTCATGGTAAGGATAATGTTACCCTTAAAGATGTAACTGTTACTTTGTATAGTTATGAACTCAGGAATAAAACCAAGAAGGAGAGCAAGTACGAAGCAGCGGAGGCCATGGTGGCAAGAGGTCGCTCGAAAAGTCAAAAGCCAAAGTGGAGAGGGAGATCAAAGTCGAAGTCCAGACTAGAAAAAGATGAATGTGCCTTTTTTCATGAGAAAGGCCATTGGAAGAAAGATTGTCCGAAGCTGAAGAAGAAAGGAAAAGCTGCTCCAGATGCATGTGTTGCAGAGCATGATACACATGACTCTGACATATCATTGGTTGCTTCATCAACAACATTCCATTTCGATGAGTGGATATTAGATTCGGGTTGCACCTATCATATGTCCCCTAATCGGGAGTGGTTCTCTGATTTAGTAGAACTAAATGCAGGAGTTGTTTATATGGGCAATGACAATGCCTGTAAAACTGTTGGGTTAGGTTCAATTCGATTGAAGAATCAAGATGGATCAACCAGAGTTCTGACGGATGTCCGATACGTGCCTAGTTTGAAGAAAATCTCATCTCGTTGGGAGCCTTGGAATCCAAAGGCCCAGTAGTCACTGTGAGAGATGGAGTTTTAAAAGTCACATATGGCGCATTTGTGATGATGAAGGTCATCAGGAAAAATAATTTGTATTACTACCAAGGTAGTACAATTATTGAGCAGTTGCAGCAGCTTCCAGAGGTGATGATTTGGACGCAACCCAGTTGTGGCATATGAGGTAGGGACATGATGGAGAGAAATCCTTGCAAATTCTGGCAAAGAAAGGATTGTTAAAAGGTTCAAAGGCTTGCAAATTGAACTTTTGCGAGCATTGTGTTCTGGGAAAGCAGAAGAGAGTGAAGTTTGGCACACTATACATAATACAAAAGGTATTGTAGATTATATTCACTCAGATGTATGGGGTCCTTGAAAGACATCGTCTTTGGGAGGAAACCATCATTTTGTAACTTTTGTAGATGACTTTTCCAGAAGAGTTTGGGTGTATCCGATGAAGTCTAAAGATGAAGTGCTTCAAATTTTCCTGAAATGGAAAAATATGATCGAGAACCAGACTGGTAGAAAGATCAAACGTCTTAGGACGGACAATGGAGGGGAATATAAAAGTTACCCATTCTTTGACGTTTTCCATGAGTATGGTATTGTTCGACACTTCACTGTTAGACATACACCACAACAGAATGGGGTGGCAGAGCATATGAATCGAACACTGTTGGAGAAAGTTCGATGTATGTTGTCTAATGCTGGGTTAGGCAAGGTATTTTGGGCTGAGGCTGTGACATATACTGGCCATCTCATCAATTGTCTGTCGTCATCAGCGATAGGAGGTAAAACACCATTAGAGGTATGGTCTGGAAAACCTACTACTGATTATGATTCCTTACATGTATTTGGATCCACTGCTTATTATCATGTGAAGGAATCCAAGCTTGATCCGAGAGCAAAGAAGGCTCTCTTTATGGGAATCACCCATGGAGTGAAGGGATTTCGCCTTTGGTGTTTAGACACCAAGAAGATAATTTGTAGAAGAGATGTTACCTTTGATGAATCTACCCTAGTAAAGAAGGTAACAAGTGAAGTTGTCCAGACAAGTAGTACTCCGTAACAGATGGAGCATACTCCAAAATAGGTGGAGTATACTCTAAAACAGGTGGAGTTTCAGCAGACGATGATCCCAGAAGTTGATGGAGCTGATTCTTCAACTCCAATAGAAGAATCAAAAAATGAAGAGGTTCAAACCCAAGAACAATTGGAGACACCAGAACCACCTGCAGTTACAAGGCCAAGGAGAGAAATTCGTAGACCTGCTCGATTTGTTGATATGGTGGCCTATGCTCTTCTAGTTGTTGATGATGATATCCCTATCACTTACCAAGAAGAAATAAAAATCTTGGAAAGTGATAAGTGGAAAAGTTCCATGGATGAAGAAATGCAATCTCTCCAAAAGAACAACACTTGGAAACTGGCACAATTATCGAAAGGTAAAAGAGCCATTGGATGCAAGTGGGAATTTGTAAAGAAAGATGGATCTCATAGCAAGAAAGATGTTTGCTACAAGGCACGGTTGGTAGCTAAAGGCTACGCTCAAAAGGAGGGAATCGACTACAATGAAGTATTTTCCCCTGTTGTGAAGCATTCCTCCATTAGAATATTGTTGGCTTTGGTAGCACAGTTGAATTTGGAGCTAGCTCAACTTGATGTAAAGACGGCTTTCTTGCACGGTGATTTAGAAGAGAATATCTATATGACTCAGCCAGAAGGATACAAAGATGGGGGTTGTGAGAAATGGGTTTGTAAGCTGAACAAATCGCTATATGGATTGAAGCAATCTCCGAGGCAGTGGTACAAGCGATTTGATAGCTTTATGGGGAGGCAAAAGTATACTAGGAGCAAATATGATCATTGTGTGTATTTGCAAAAGCTCAAAGATAGATCTTTCATTTATCTTCTCTTGTACGTTGACGATATATTGATCACTTCGAAGAGTCAAAAGGAGATAGACAAATTAAAGGCTCAGTTGAATCAAGAGTTTGAGATGAAAGATCTAGGTGAGGCCAAGAAGATTCTTGGTATGGAGATAAACATAGATAGATAGAGAGGGAAGCTTTGTTTAACACAGAAGCGGTATCTGAGAAAGGTATTACAATGTTTTGGCATGAATGAAAATACCAAACATGTAAGTGTCCCATTGGCTTCTCATTTGAAACTTAGTTCTCAATTATCTCCTAAAACTAACGAAGAACGAGTGTATATGGAAAAAGTTCCATATGCTAATGCAGTTGAGAGCTTGATGTATGTAATGGTGTGTACGCGTCCTGACATTTCACAAGCAGTTGAAGTTGTGAGCAGGTACATGCATGATCCTAGAGAAGGACATTGGCAAGCTGTGAAATGGATTCTACGGTATCTCCAACAAACCGTGGATGTTGGTTTAGTTTTTGAACAGGATGAAGCAATTTGTCAATGAGTGGTTGGATATGCTGATTCCGATTATGCTGGTGATTTGGATAAGCATCGATCAACTACTGGGTATTTGTTTACTCTTGCTAAAACCCCAGTAAGTTGGAAGTCTACAATGCAATCTACGGTGGCCTTGTCTACTACAGAGGCAGAATACATGGCAGTTTCAGAGGTTGTAAAGGAAGCAATTTGGCTTAACGGGTTGATGGAAGACTTGAGAGTTGTTCAAAGTCACATTAGTCTCTATTTTAACAGTCAGAGTGCTATTCACTTAGCGAAAAATCAAGTCTACCATTCAAGGACTAAGCATATCGACGTGAGGTATCACTTTGTGCGGGAGAACTTTGAAGAAGGAAAGATTCTACTTCAGAAAATTGCGACATCAGAAAATCCTGCAGATATGATGACCAAGGTGGTAACAGTAATCAAGTTCAATCATTGTTTGAACTTGATTAACATCCTAAAAGTATGAACACCTTCGGGTGTGTGGCGCTTGTGAGTGCAATTAGAGGCACTACAAATTTGGGGAGTTGAAGAAGTTGAGTAGGCTTGGTAATTTCAAGCCAAGGTGGAGATTTGTTAGATTTGTCTAGAAATTAAGTTGACAAGTTGGAAATTTCATCTTGGTTGGTGGCCAACTTATTGGAAATTTTATCTTGGTTGGTGGCCAAACATGGAACATGTGAATTTCATATTTGGTGGTTAACTTGTACACATTGGAAAATTCTTTTGTAGGTGGCCAAACTTTGAACATATTGTTCTTAAAACTCAACTATAAATAGGCCTAAGTATTTCCATTAGAAATCATCCCAAAAACAAGTTCTCTCTTCCTCTTGTATTCTTCATTCTCTCACTTTGGGAATTCTAAAGAATTCCATTTGTTGTAATATTGGCGATAGTGAAGTTATCATCTGGTGTGGTGCCCGAGGAGTAGACGATATTCTCGTCGAACCTCGTAAATTTGGTTGTTCTCTCCTTTATTGTTTTTATTCGGTTCTTTTTCATTGTGTTTCAATATTCAATAGTTTGACAGGTTTATCCGCTGTGCAACCCTTGGAGGTTTTAATCTTGAAATTTTAGGTCAATTTTAAAACTACGTTCGTGTGAGAAATAACATGATTTCCCCAACACTCGTAACCTATTCAAAAGTACCTTACATATAATATTGTAGATAGAGCTAATTAAACTTATAGTCCTGAAATTTGAGATTTTTGAAGGGGTTGCTATTTTTGGGGTTAGGACGATAAATGATGAATTTATGTTATGTGGCAGTTTACACGAATTGTGGAAATGCTCCAAAATTACAAACAAGTCCTCTTTCACCAACTCCCAACAATTTTTAAAGAATAACACGTTGAAAGCATCCGATCCTGGGGCCTTTGAGTCCCGCCATAACCACACCGCTTGCTTTATTTTCTCCAAAGTGAAAAGTTGCTCTAAAGATTCCACATTCTAGCTTCCTAAAGTTCATGTTTAGCATCTCACAAAGATTCACTCTTTTCCTCTCAAAGATTCACTCATTTCCTCTTAAAGTGTTTAAGGTAAAAAAAATCGCTCAAACTCGAACTAATCAAGATCCATAAGCTTAGAATCAAATCGAGTCTCCACTACTAAAAGTAAACATAATGCAAGAATCAATGTCTTTAAAACAAGGCGTAATGGAGCTTAGGTTAGAGTAGAGAAAAAGCCATAATCATAGGTTTAAGTAATAAGACGAGATTTACAAATAATTCCTAACTTCATGAATTAAATAAATGCAACATTTAAACACAAACATCAAACACATTTTTTTTCAGTTTTTTTTCTTTTTCTTCTTCTTTTTTAATCGGGTTTCTTTCATACACTGCACTGCTTTGATTTTTACACTGTTCAAACGAAATTTTTCTTTTCTTAAAAAGATAAAAATATCAATTAAAGAGCATACATCAAATTAAGTAACTAATCTTCTTGTCTTGATAAGGGTAGAAAGAGGGATAAAAAATAAAAAGCTTGGGATTAATTATGTGGTAAAAACAAAGAAAATGATAAAAACTCAAAAAGTGATTCACTAATGAATATATATAAATGGGTAGGCTATCTGAGAAAGAGTGAGTTTAATCCTAAGTGCCCCTATCATATTAAAATATTAAATCCAACATGTAGTCTCGATATGCATTTAGATTACGAGTTCTAAAATATCAAAATTATTCTGGCACACTCAATCAAACAATGAGCAAGATTGAAAATATATACTCGGTAAGCTCAAATATCATATGAATGGTTAACATGTACTGAGTCAAAAACATATCCATTAACAAATGCATGAGATATCAAAACTTAACAAAAAATCACCAGTTATGCAAATAACTATCATGCAACATAAGTTCGACAAAAGCATGATCACGATAAAAAAGGAAGCTAAAGTATAGAGTAAATTTCAAGATAGGAAATAAGAAACTCCTACAAGCAAGATAAAAATTTGATATGCAAATTATACCCTCACTTAGATAATATTGTTCCAATATGTAAATTAAAATACTACCTTGGTATAATGACATCCGCTCATAAATTAAATGATGGTGATGAGGCGGTTCAGAAGAGTAACCGTAGAAGGATGTACCAATGTTAAAATGTCCTGCAAAGCCAAAGTGGTACATCAATAATGGGAAGCCAGAGTGATACATCAATAATGGGGTAATAAAACTAAGCACGTTATTTACCTTAAAATTTTCTGATTTGACATTGGGCATTTGTTATGATGGAGCGACAAATAATGATTTTGAACTCTTGATTTTTTATTCGAACCATCTTCAGAATCGGTGCGAAAGATAACAAGGAGTGAACGATGGTCGAGTGGTGGAGAGTCGAGAGAGACGACGCAAATGAAGACGACGACCGGAGGTGTTGGTGGCTGTGTCACGGGTTGGGCGAAAAGGAAAAGGAAGAAGAAGGAAGAGGGGATGGTATGCAGCTAAGAAAAATATTAAAATAGGAAGATGAAAAAGGGTTTAGGTGTTTTAATAGAAAGGCACGTGGGTTTTAAATAAAAAGGGAAAATAGTTTGACTTAGAATCAAACTATAATGGCCGGTCAAAGATGAGGTTTGGGATAGAAAATTTAAAAGTTAAAAATGGGTTGAATAGATAAATGGATTTAAAATACTGAAGGGATAATTAAAAGAGTTGGTATTTTAAAATTCAAAGAATATTAGATGTGATATGATGGGGCCCAAAAAGGTCGTAGAGATAATGAAAAGAATTGGTTTAAAAAGGCAATAGGGGTGGGGTCGGTTGGAATTTAAAATGTAGAGAAACTGTGTTTTTTTATAAAAGAGTATAGATATGTGGGTCCCATGGCTTTTAAAAGATGATAGGCTTGTAAAAGAATTAAATGCATATGTATGTTCGTTCATTAAGAAATATAATTTATTAATGTTCGTTCATTAAGAATATAGTTTGTTTATGTTCGTTCATTTAAATGATAAACGAATATAAACGAACGTAAACGAACGAACATAAATGAATATAATAAATAAATATAAACGAACACAATAAACGAACAACATAAACACAAAAAACAAACTTATTCGAACATACCAAATAAATGTAAAAAAAGTAAACAACAAGAATAACAATTTAAAATTCATTAATATAATTTGTAACTTTAGAGTTAATTTGTTCGAATACGATAAAAACATACATAAATCATAAATAAACTATATGAACATGATAAAGTCTTAAAGTTAATTTGTTCAACAATCTTCTTGAAATCCAAACAACTTCAATAATATTCGTACCATAATCAACTTGCCCTCTGTTCGAACATAAATAAACAAACATAAACGAACATATAATCGAACGTTCACGAACGTAAATGAACGAACGAGCCCTTTGTTCGTGTTCGTTCATTTAATTAAACGAACGTAAAATCTTGTTCATATTCGTTCATTTAATAAATAAACAACATAAACAAACTTCTTGTCGCACATTCATGAACGATTTATTGAACGTTCAATTCATTTACATGCCCAAAATATAAAATTAGTAAAAACCTTACACATGGTACCCGCTGGATGAAAAAGAATGAATTGTTTTTTATTTGGGGTATAAGAATGGCGGCAGAATTGAAAATAAGGGGCTTGAGTTCTGCTAACATGCGCCAAGTGGTGGGGTTTCTGCTAACCTGTGCCTCTTGCGGTATCCAAGCGTGAAACTGGAACACGACTCTAAAGATGTATATTCGATTGAAAATACCGAATCTGTCAAAAGAAAATTTAGAGAAAAGAAATTACTAAAAATTACATGAAATGGAATTTACTAAAAATTAATGGAATAAATTTTACTAAAAATTAATGGAATAAATTTTACTAAAAATTAATGAAATAAATTTTACTAAAAATTAAATGAAATGATTGCCTCCCATTTAGCGTTTTTGTTTAATGTCGTTAGCTCGACGACCTGTTTTCGGATTACAGGTTCCTCCAATTCAATTTCTTCTATTAAACCAACTGGAGCATTTTCATAGCACGACTTCAGTCTTTGACCGTTAACCTTAAATCGAACTCCTGAATTATATTCAACTTCAATCACACCATGAAAAAACATTTGAGTTACATTAAAAGGTCTGAGCCATTTTGATCTAAGATTTCCTGCAAAAAGTTTAAACTTGCAGTTAAATAGTAAAACTTTTGACCTACAAAAAATAATTTAAAGGAAATTATACTATCGTAGAATTCTTTTGTTTTCTCTTTAAATATCTTAGCGTTGTTGTAAGCGTTTATTCGGATTTCCTCAAGTTACTGAATATGCAGTTTTCTTGTTTCCCCGACCGCATCCATGTCAATATTAAATTGTTTGACCTCCCGATATGCTCAATGCTCCAATTCAACCGGAAAATGGCACAGTTTACCGAAAATAAGTTGGTATGGAGACATTCCAATGGGCTTTTAGAAGCAGTTCGGTATTCCCATAATGTATCGGATAATTTAAGACTCCAATCTTTATGGTCTGATTTGATAATTTTTCAAGTATTGTCTTAATTTCACGGTTCGATACTTATGCTTGCCCATATGTATACGGATGGTAGGCCATGACAATTCTTTGAGTTACTCCAAATTTCTTCATAAGAGATTATATTATTCGGTTAATGAAGTGAGTTCCTCGATCGCTTATATAGCCCGCGGTGTGCCAAACTTAGAAAAATAGAATTTTTCAAAAAATTAACTATGGTTTTGGCATCATTATTCCGGGTAGCCTTAAAAATTATTTTTTTTGGAATTTAAAAAGATTGTAATATATATATATATATATTTAACATTCAAGGGAACTCGTCACGCCGGTGTGATGAGTTCCAACGACTATTTTGGGTGATGGTTTTTGTAATACCCCAAATATTGGGACAGTGATTGAAATATATGGATTCAAAAATTAGTGGTTAGATTTGATAAATTGAAAAGTTTAAAGACTAATTTTTGTAACTTTGTGGTTATAATTTTTTTACAAAGATGGAATAGAGGAAGGGCATATTGGTCTTTTTGCAAGAAATGAATTTAAAATTCATTTCTAAACCCATTTAAGCATGTGAGGAATTAAAAGGGGAAAGAAAAGTATGGAATCTGGGTTACCTTCTCTTTTTCTTTCTCTTGCCCGTGAACTTTCATTTTTCAAGGTAAGATACTTCATATTGGTTGTTTCTTAAATTTGTGGGTTTGTTTTGAAGCTTTAAGTGGTATATAAGATTAAGGAAGCTTAAAGATGAAGAAAAACTAACTTACTAAGGAATTCTTAGTGAATTAGTGAAATGAGTTTTTTTAAGTGAAGGATTGAAATTTGGTTAATAATTGGATTCTAAAGGTATAATTGACTTGTCAAAGGTCTAACTAAGAGATTTGAAGTGTTAGAAATGATTGAGAACACGTTTGAATAAATGACATGATTTATAGTTTTAAGAATTTCATAGAGAAATTTGGATGTTATAAGAGGATTACTGGATATAAGTCAATTAGTATAAGTGTTAATGAGTTTGAGGAATTGAGTGGAGCAAAGAGTAAGAGAATTACGTGAATTTGGGTAAAATTCGAAGTGAACTAAATGAAATCTAGACAAGGGTATTGGTACTGGAAGAACAGTACCGATAATATATTGTTAAATCGAAGGAAATAGGTTGAATATGATGAACAATATCGGTACTGATTGAATTAGTATCGATACTGAAGTAGGGTATCGATAACAAGATTAAGGTATCGATATTATTATTGAGGGTGAAATTCTAGATTGTCAAAATGGTATCGATCCTGAAGTGGGTATCAGTACCATAGAAGAGAAGTATCAATACTGTAGGAATGATACCAATACTATTCAGTCTGAATTTTTAAATTGGGAGTTTGTTTCGTTTTTAGTAACTGCTAATTGGTTATATGTTGATGGAAAGTTGGTATTGATATTGGATCTATCTATGTGTAGATTTGGTTTGAAATTTTATCGAATGAATCGGCATAGTACAAAATTGATCGAAAAGAAAAAGGAATTCATTTAAAACTTACATGAGGCAAAGGTGAGTGCAACTCATTGGTTTTATATTAGACTTGAGGGTTGCTTGCGATAAGCCAACCTCAGAGTTTTCGATCGGAAATCGTTTTATTTCTTTTATGCAATATTTTTATTATGTTTTATTTAAGTTACATTACTAAAGTTATGATTTAATTGTTATATGTACATGAATGTGAACACGCGATATGTGAATATATTATACAAAAATGTTCTACGTGAAAGTACCATATGAGAATGTATTATATGTGAATAAGATACAATTTAAATAATAAAATGAGAAATAATTATGTGGTTAAATGTAATACCCAAAATATCAAGTCAGTGACTATATTGAAAAGCTTTGAAATTTTGGAGGATTAAATTGAATAAATGGTAAAGTATAAGAAAATGATTTAGAAATTGTGATTAAGACCAATTAGTAAGAATGAAATAATGAAAGGGTATTTTGGTCCTTTGAAGGGAAATGGATTTAAAATCCATTTTAATTAGGGTATTTAAAAAGGGAAAAGGGAGAACAAGCTATCTTCTCTTCCTCCTCCTCCTAGTCTCGTGCCCTACATAGCCAAGGTAAGGGTTCTTCAACGTTGGTTTTCCTTTCATTTCGGATTTTTTCTTGAAACCTTAAGTGATGTGTAAGCTTAAGGAAGGGTTAAAGAGCATTAAAACTAAGAAATTGATGTTTTATTTTAGATTGAAGAAAATGGGTTTTTGAGTGATTTATTGAAATATGAGTTTTTATTGATGTTTACAAGTATATTTGACTTGTCAAAGAAGTAAATAAGATATTAGAAGCCTTGGATGTGATTAAAAACATGTTAGAAAAAGTAGCATGATTCTTAGTTTGAGATGTTCTTCGGAGAATTTAGATGTTATAAGAAGCTAAATTGAGGAAAGTTAGTTGGGTTAAGTGATGTTAAGTTTAAGGGCATTGTTTGGGGGTAAAAGTAAGAGTTTTAAACGAAAATTTAGTAAAAATTGAGCTGAAAAATGGAAAATCTGGGTAAGGGCATCGGTACTGGAAGAACGGTACAAATACTATAGGTTTAAATTTGAAGAATTATGATGAACATTATCGATATTGATGCAATTAGTATCGATACTGATGTGGGCATCGATACTAAAAGAAAGGTATTGATACCATGGATTACAATATGTAGAAATGGTATCGATACTGAAAGGGAGTATCAGTACCATAATATATAAGTATCGATACTATGATAGGGGTACCAATACTATTGAATCTGGAAACTTTAAGATAGGATGAATTTTGATAAAAATTGAATATAGTAGTAATGTCAAGCATTATTAAAAGTATAAATGTTAGAGAAGTATATTAACATTTAGTATGATATGTGTACTTAATGGATGCTTGTGTAGATCGTAACCAAGCACTCGAGTCAAGCAAGAAAAAGGGCAAAGATAAAGTTGTCGAATAGTTGGACATCTTTAAAGCATATTAACGAGGCATACGAGGTGAGTGCATTTATTGTATTTATATGAGATGAGGAAGACTCGCAATGAGTCAACTTAGAATATTTTGATTAAATGTATGTTTTACAGTATTTAATATACTTTCATTATGTATATGGAAATGATATCATGAATAAGTTTTAGAGTATGAACTGCTCTAAAATGAAGGAATAAATGAAAATGAATAACGGTGCATTATTGGCATGAAATGATGTCATAAATGAAAATGCATAATGGTGCATTATCGGCATGAAAGGATGCCATAAATGAAAATGCATAATGGTGCATTATCGGCATGAAAGGATACCATAAATAAAAATGCATAATGGTGCATTATCGGCATGAAAGGATGCCATAAATGAAAATGCATAACGGTTCATTATCGGCATGAAAGCATGCCATAAATGAAAATTCATAACGGTGTATTATCGGCATGAAAGGATGTCATAAATGAAAATGCATAACGGTGCGTAATCGACATGAAAGGATGCCACAAATAAAAATACATAACGGTATATTGCATATAAGGTGACACTTATGGTAATTATAAAATATAAATGACCATTTGGAACTTTGGTGCAATACATGTACATTACTTTCTCATTTAATGTACACAAAACAAACAGAATAATTGGGAAAAATATACAGAAGGATAGGTATGTTGGGCATACTAAGAATAATTTCGGTGATTGTATGAAAAAATATGGTTTAACTAAGAAGGATTTATCTGATCCTTATGGAGTATGCGATGTAATTCTTCATTAAATAGCCATGATATACTTATGTATAAATTGCAGTTTCTTTACAATTTCTCACTAAGTAATACTTATCGTGTGTTGATTTCACGCGTAGGTAAAAGCAAAGACTAGTCATGTAAGGGGTGTAGTAGAAATTATCATCTATCTAAGGTTGACTCTCATCAGTAACAGTAGGACAATCATGTTTATTTTGAAAATTTGCTGGCATGTAATCGAAATTAAGAAAAAAATGCTATGGAATGCATTTAGTGTGATAATTTTGGTAATATGTTTCAACGACTGTTTTATTGTTTTACTAAAATGTTTTGTTTTAAATTTCAAAACATAATTTTATGGGTTTTACAAATGGGGTGAATGTTTTTAAAAGTCACGTGACACATATGAATTGTGTACGAAAACGTATATGAAAAATGAGTGTTATATTTATGGGTATCAGAGCTATAAGTTTACTCGATTCTAGGCCAAAACCGGGTTTAATTGAATTGAGGAAAATGATTACATGTCATTAAGATTGTCAAAGTTACTGATATGGTGTCAATTAGAGTGTGATTGATCTCACTTCTTAGTAACTTGAGTGTTATTATTATGTATGTCCTAATATATGTCAGAAACTAATGACAAAGGTAAGAAAGTTGATAATATTAAAAACAATGTCAAGATCAAAATCAACCCAAGAGAATATGACATGACTTCAGCATCATGCCTTAAAGGGGTTGAAGCTGCAAGGGATTTCCTCCATTCTGTGGAAGGAATGACCCAGCGTTTAACGATGTTTCTGTATTTGAGGAATCCATTAAAAAGTTTGAACGGTTTACAAGAGAAGTTGAATCAAATGAGGATCTAGAGGAGATTTCTGAATCTAGTGATGATTCCGAGGTTTCTTCAGGTAAGTTTAAATGAGTGAGAAATATTTAAGTGAAACATTAAATTGTTTAAAGTATTGTTAATTTGAGTAAGCGATAAACACATTAACCGTTAAAAGCTTATAGAAAGATGAGTTCTTAGTGGATCAAATGATTATGAGTTTGTTTGAGAATAAATGTTAATTTTATGAACTTAATAGAGTTACTTTTAGACGGTAATTTGTGAAAATTAATTTTCTACCCATTTGATGCTTCAATGAATTATTATTTAGAATCAAGATTAATTCACGAGAACTTGGAAAAGTGTCAAGTTCGTAATGATAGGGAAAAAATAAATTTGGTTACTAGTGTAATTTTAGCATTAACTGCTATGAAGTTATTGCTACAAAGTTGTCAAGTCTACTTATTAAATGATGTGGATAATTAGACTTTCATAGTTTAGATAAAAAAATGTTTCAATAGCTCGAGAATATTTTCAAAGGATCCGAAAAAAATACACTGATTACCTCAAGAAGGAAATAAGAGATTTTAAAATAAAAGTATTATATGAGTTGGATAGGTAGTAAACATTTGATAAAGATTCCAGGGGCTATGTTCCCAATGAACCTGATGGAATTATCATTTGATGAGTTAAGATCATATTGGGTATAAGTTGTTTGTATCCAGAGACGATTAGTTCAGAAAGATGCAGAGGATATGGAAATTATAGTTTTTGGAGAGAAAGTTAAATCATCGTTCAAGGTGATATCGACAATGATTGTAAAGAAAATGTTGTCAGAAAGAATATATAGCTTTTATGGCTAATGTGGTAGATACTCAAATAAGTAAAGTAGAATTGTATGATAATTTCACAAACTTGGGAATTTATAGATGTCTTTTCAAATGAATTTCTTGGGTTACCTCCAAATCGAGAAGTGGAATTCAAGGTTAATGGTTATTAAGGTAATGAACATGTTTTTATGATTTCGTATCAAATGACTTAAGCAAGTCAAAGAATTAGAGGATCAATTATAAGATTTGATTGATCAAGGTTTTATCAGCCCGAGTATTTCATCTTGGAGAGTATTTGTGTTATTAGCGAAAAAGAAAGACAAATCTATGTGGTTATGCATAGATTTTTTACAATTAAATATAACTCTTCCAGAGAAGAAGTTGTATGTCAAACTATCCAAATGTGAAATTCTGGTTAACAGAGATGTTTTTCTTTTGCCATGTTGTTTCGACATAAGGTATAAGAGTAGATCCTAAGAAAAACTCATGATGTAGTAGATTGAAAACTCCCAAAGAATGATCCTAAAGTTCATATTTCTTTGGGGTTTATTGGTTACTATCAAAGGTTAGTGAAGAACTTTTCGACGTTAGCTTTGTTGCTAACCAAGTTTTTAAAGAAATGTGTATCTTTTTTTGGACGGAAAAGGGTCAAGAGAGTTTTGAAATGCTAAAGAGGATTTTAATAAAGGTACCAGTGTTTATACAACTTAAGTTGGGTAAGGATTATGTGGTTTTTAATGATACATCTCCTAACAACTTAGGAAGTGTGCTTATGCAAAAAGTTAAGGTTGTGGCATATGTCTCGATAAATTTAAAGACTCATTAGAGGAAGTACCCTACGCATGATTTAGAGTTGGCAGCAATCGAGTTTGCCTTAAAAGATTTGACTCCATTATCTGTATGCAGAGGTACTTGGTCAGAAACCTTTTGAAGTTTTGTGAGCTATGGATCTGCGATCAGTGTAGAATGAAAATGACACTGTGAGCTGAATTAAATATGAAGATGATGTTTTTATTAGATCGAATAAGAGAATTACAAAGGAAAGACAAAAATTTCTTGATAAGAATTGTATAAGTAGAAAATGAAGAGATTAAGGACTTTTGAGGTTAAGTTCGACGGATGTTCATATTATTTTGGGAGACTTTGTATTCTCGACGATTAAGAATTTAGAAAGATATTATTTTTAATGCATTAAGTCTATTGACTATGCATTCAGATGAAAATAAGAGGTACCAAGATTTAAAAAGTCGGTTTGGTGGCCTGGTTTGAAAAGAGACATCATGGAAATTGTAGCAAAGTGTCTGACGTACTATTAGAGATAAAGTTGAACATTAAGCATCTTCTGGATTGTTTCAATCAATCTCGATTCATGAATAGAAAGGGGAAATGAGTCACTGTGGGCTTTGTTAAAAGGCTACCTTTAACACATATCAAGAAAGACTCAATATGGGTAATTGTTGATAGATTTACCAAGACAACTCAATTCATTTTGGTATGAGCATAGTAGTCGACGGATAAATATAATGAGATATACATGTAAGAGATAGTTCGGCTGCATGGATTTCCAGTAAAGAGATTTAAAATTCACTTTAAGGTTTCGTAATTCTTGCATAAAGCTTTAGGTACTCAATTGAAATTCAATACGACCTTTTCATCAGTAGAAGGATAGTCAGTTGGAATGTACTATTCTGATATTTGAAAGTATGTTGAGGCCATGTGTAATTGATTTCAAGGGATCATGGGAAATATTTCCTTTTAACAGAATTTTCTTACGATAACAGTTATTAATTGAACATCAAGATGGTTGTATACAAAGCTTTATATGGGAGAAAAGGTTGAACACCATTAAATTGGTTTGAGTTAAATTATTGAAATCTAGTTGGTCGTTATTTAATGAAAGAAATGGAATATAAAATGAAAGTTAACCAAGATAATCTTAAGATAGATTCCGATTAACAAAAGTCTTATGCTGATCTAAAAATAAAAGAGAGTGAATAGCAAGAAGGTGATAAAGTTTTTCTTAAAGTATCACCTTTGAAGGAATTATTTCGGTTTTGACTAAGTCCGAGAATTATTGGACCTTATGAGATTTTATTAGTTCGCTTTGCCTCCCGAAATGGAAATGACCTATAATGTTTTTCATGTGTCGTTGCTTAGTAATTACTGATCAGATTTTTCATATGTTCTTACATTAAGGGGAATAAAGATTCGATCAGATTTGAATTAAAAAAAACCAATACGGATCTGGACTCGAGAAATCAAGAAACAGCGTAACAAGACGATTTCTCTAGTTGAAGTGATATGGTAAAAGCATAAAGTCTTTAAATTCATGGACTAATTTTTCTTAAGGGGAGAATTGTAATACCCCAAATATCAGGTCAGTGACTATATTGAAAAGATTTAAAAATTTGGAGGATTAAATTGAATAAATGGTAAAGTATAAGAAAATAATTTAGAAATTGTGATTATGACCAATTAATAAGAATGGAATAATTAAAGGGTATTTTTGTCTTTTAGAGGGAAATGGATTTAAAATCCATTTTAATTAGGGTATTTAAAAAGGGGAAAAAAGGAAAGTAGTATGATTCTTAGTTTGAGACGTTCTTTTGAAGAATTTAGATGTTATAATAAGCTAAATGGAGAAAAGTTAGTTGGGTTAAGTATTGTTAAGTTTAAGGGCATTGTTTGAGGTAAAAGTAAGAGTTTTAAATGAAAATTTAGTAAAAATCAATTTGAAAAACGAAAAACCTGGTAAGAGTATCGGTACCAGAAGAACAATACCGATACTATAGGTTTAAATTTGAAGAATTATGATGAACAATATTGATACTGATGCAATTAGTATCGATACTGATGTGGGTATCGATACTAAATGGAAGATATCGATACCATGGATTACAGAATGAATAAATTGTATCGATACTGAAAGGGAGTATCAATACCATAGTATATAAGTATCGATAATATGATAGGGGTACCGAGACTATTGAATCTAGAAACTTTAAGATAGGATAAATTTTGATAGAAATTGAATATAGCTTTTAAGTATTATTAAAAGTATAAATGTTAGAGAAGTATACTAACATTTAGTATGGTATATGTACTTAATGGATGCTTGTGTAGATCGTAACCAAGATCCTGAGTCAAGCAAGAAAAAGGGCAAATATAAAGTTTTCGAATAGTTAGACATCCTTAAAGCATATTAACGAGGCATACCAGGTGAGTGCATTTATTGTATTTATATGAGATGAGGAAGACTCGCAATGAGTCAACTTAGAATATTTTGATTAAATGTATGTTTTACAGTAATTAATATACTTTCATTATGTGTATGGAAATGATATCACGAATAAGTTTTAGAGTATGAACTGCTCTAAAATGAAGGAATAAATGAAAATGCATAATGGTGCATTATCGACATGAAAGGATGACATAAATGAAAATGCATAACGGTGCATTATCAGTATGAAATGATGTCATAAATGAAAATGCATAATGGTGCATTATCGACATGAAAGGATGCCATAAATGGAAATACATAACGGTGCATTATCAGCATGAAAGGATGTCATAAATGAAAATGCATAACGGTGCATTATCGACATGTAAGGATGCCATAAATGAAAATGCATAACGGTGCCTAATCAGCATGAAAGGATGCCATAAATGAAAATTCATAACGGTGCATTATCGGCATGAAAGGATGCCATAAATGAAAATACATAACGGTGCATTATCGGCGTGAAAGGATGCCATAAATGAAAATGCATAATGGTGTCTAATCGGCATGAAAGGATACCACAAATAAAAATACATAACGGTATATTAATGGCATATAAGGTGACACTCATGGCAATTATAAAAAATAAATGTCTATTTGACACTTTGGTGCAATACTAGTACATTGTTTCTCTCATTTAACATACATAGAACAAACAAAGAATAATTGGAAAAAATATACAGAATGATAGGTATGCTAGGCATACTAAGAATAATTTTGATGATTGTATGAAAGAAATCTTGTTTAACTAAGAAGGATTTATCTGATCCTTATGGAGTATGCGGCATAATTAGTCATTAAATAGTCATGATATACTTACGTATAAATTGCAGTTTCTTTTCAATATTATATCTCACTAAGTAAATACTTAACGTGTGTTGATTTCACGCGTAGGTAAAAGCAAAGACTAGCCAGGTAAGAGGTGCAGTAGTAGCTATCATCAATATAAGGTTGACTCTTATCAGTAACAGTAGGACAATCATGTTTATTTTGAAAATTTGTTGGAATGTAATCAAAATTTAGAAAACTGCTCTAGAATGCATTTAAAGTGATAATTTTGGTAATATGTTTCAACGACTATTTTATTGTTGTACTAAAATGTTTTGTTTTAAATTTTATGGGTTTTAAAATGAGTGAATGTTTCTAAAAGTCATGTGACACCTATGACTTGTGTACGAAAACATATACGGGAAATAGGTGTTACATTAAAGCACAAGGTATATATATGAGAATTATAGGTATAGTTGCCATACCATGAGTCAAGAGTTCTACGTGGTCCTTCAGGACAAAATCTATGTGGTCATTCGGGACAATTGTATGTGGTCCTTCAAGATAAATTCTACGTGGTCCTTCGGGACAAATTCTACGTGGCACTTTGGTGCAATATATATGAGAAGCGGTGACTGCATTAGTGCACAAGCTCAATGTACTCAAATACATTAAGTTCTCAATAATATGAGTTGGCCTATAAACAAAAGTGTATGAACTGAACAATATATAAGATTATAATAATGTGTATGAAAGTTATATAGATTTTCTTGATCATTGTTTCTTGAAAGTGTGAAGTAAATATTTTATTGCTTTATATTTATATTTGCCTTACTAAGTCAACGACTTAGCGTGTGAATGTTTCACACGTAGGTTCAAAGAGATCGGAATAGTGAAGAATAGGAAAGGACAACATACGCAGGGAAGATCAGATCAGAACCATTTGGAATAGTAGGTTTTCTTATTATTTTGTAAATATTGTTGGCATGTATCACAATGTTTTAAATGGAAATGCTCTGATAAGTTTTTGTAAACATACTATTTAGAAGTTATGTAAATTATTCAATATTTATTTCATTGTGAATTATGAACTACCAATAATAACCTTGTTTTGAGGATTTTCCACTTAAATTAAGTAAAAAGCTAAATTTTCCATGACTTTTCGAGGAATACAAGTTTTGAAAAGGCAATGTGACATCTCAGATTCGTATTCGGGTCGGGTATGAGTTGGGGATGTTACATTTCTTGGTATCAGAGTTAAATTTTAATTGATTTTAAGTTTGAAATGAAGTAATTTTTGTTTTTAAAAAAAATGTACATGCCAACTAAAAGTTAAAAATTTCTGATTTGATAAGGTAATTAGTATGTTGTCCTTACTGATAAAAAGTGATCTTATCTTAATAGATGTTTGACTATGAGGGTTCCCGAACTGAAGCTAAAGATATTCAAGAGGGATGTAGTAATTCACCAGCTCCAGTTAGGCAAGGTGAAGAACTGGTGCCTCAAGGAGTGCCTATACAAGATCAGGGAGTCTTTTTCAGGACGTTGGACACGATTCTGACGTGTTTCCAACCGTTTGCTCCCTCAGCTCCTAGAATGAATGTAGAAAAGGAGCTTTAGAGTCTAGGAGTGCCAGAATTTAGAGAAGAAGCTGAGAAAGATCTAATTGTTGCGGATCTTTGGGTAAACGGTGTGAAAATACTGCTAGATGGTCTTCATTGTTCTAAAATAGAGAAGTTGGATGGAGTAATCTCATTACTATGAGGACAAGTAAGGATATGGTGGACTAACATGATGATGAGAGCTACTAGGGACCAGGTGACTTGGTCGTTCTTTCTTGAAGAGTTCAAGAATAAGTATATCGCTAATCAGTTCATCCGTAAAATGAAATAAGAGTTCATGAGTTTGAAGCAACGGAATCACACTGTGTATGAGTACGAGTGCGAGTTCAACAAATTGAGTAGATTTACAATTGAACTGGTTCGTATGGAAAAAGATTCATGCGATTGGTTCGTAGAGGGTTTGCACCCAAGATTGAAGGAGTTATTGTTAGCATTAAACCTTTCCACCTTTTAAGAGGTGGTGAATCGAGCTAAAGTCTTAGAACGAGCTCATAATGAAAGATTTGGGGAGTAAAAGACCTATTGGAATAAGAGAGCTGGTGCCTCGTCGAGTGCATCACAATCAAAGAGAAGCCGAGGTTTGGGTTTTTAACATCAGTCTACATCGGAGTCAGCTGCATCCTTAGGTAGAGGATCAAATCCTGTGAAAGCTAAGTAGGCTCAATTACTTGAATTAGGAGAAGGAAAGTTGACTCGATATCAGCATTGTGGTAAAAATCATATTGGTAT
Source organism: Hibiscus syriacus (assembly GCF_006381635.1). NCBI lineage: Eukaryota > Viridiplantae > Streptophyta > Magnoliopsida > Malvales > Malvaceae > Hibiscus > Hibiscus syriacus. Next base: position 902,373 of record NW_024063010.1, read on the forward strand.
ATGTTGGGTGGTCTCAGGAGCATGCTTCAGATGTGGAGACACTGGACATTTCATCTAGGATTGTCCATTGATGACTGTAGATCTAACACAGTCTAAGAGATCTGCTATTGTACCTCAGAGAGGTAGAGGAAGAGGCTGAGGAATGAATCAGTCTGAGTCGTCCACTCAACCTGAAATATGTTCAAGTGTTCGGGTCTACAACATTAAGACTAATGAAGATAGTGATGATCCTGAGATCATTGCATGTATTTTTTAGTTGTTTGACAAATTTGTTTTGGTTTTGATTGACCCGAGATCAACTTATTCTAATGTTAGTAGTAAATTGGTGAAAGAATTGAGAATTAAGTTAGAATCTATTAGTAGTGAAGTGATTGTGACTAACCCATTAGGGCATAGTGCTCGAGTGAATCATTTGTGTCATGGGCTCCCCATAAGGATTCAGGGAATTGAATTCCCTGCTAATCTGATTGAATTACCCTTAGACGACTTTTAAGTAATCCTGTGAATGGATTGGTTGTATAATTAACATGCTAATGTCGATTGTAGGTTGAAGATAGTAGATTTGATAAGTCCTGATGGATTAGAAGTAATTGTGATTAGTGAAAGATTTAATCCATTATCTAATGTAATATCGGTGATGTCAGCTAAGAAGTTAATGTTACAAGGATTTCAAGCTTTCATCGCCAATGTGGTCGATACTCGATTCAAGGAGAGAGGACTGGAGGACATTCTGACGGTCAGAGAATTTCTAGAAGTATTTCCAGCTGAGTTGTCGGGATTACCTTCGGATAGGGATGACGAGTTTGAAATTCAGGTAATGCCTGGAACGACACCAATTTTGATGGCTCCTTATAGAATGGCCCTGAAGGAACTGAGTGAGTTAAAGACTCAGTTGCAAGAGTTATTGGATAAAGTATTCATCAGACCTAGCGTGTCACTTTGGGGGTGCTCTAATACTATTTTTAAAGAAGAAAGATCGTTCGACGTGCTCTGTATTGATTATCGACTACTCAACAAGGTGACGATAAAGAAAAAAGTATCCTCTCCCAAGAATCAACGACTTATTTGATCAACTTAAGGGAACTTCGGTGTTCTCTTAGATTGATTTGCACTCTCGCTATTATCAGTTGAAGATTCAAGAAAGGGACATTTCAAATATGACTTTTAGGACTAGATATGGCCATTATGAATTTGTAGTTATGTCATTTGGGTTAACTAATGCACTTGTCGCATTTATGGACGTCATGAATAGAGTTTTCAACCCTATCTTGATTAGTTCGTGGTCGTCTTCATCGACGATATCTTGGTATATTCAAAGACAAATGAAAAGCATGACACACACCTTAGAGTGATTCTTCAAATACTTCGAGACAAGAAACTTTATGCTAAACTGTCTAAGTGTGAGTTTTGGTTAACTGAAGTGACATTCCTTGGACATGTGGTATCTGCAAAGGGGATTCGGGTAGATCCTGTGAAGATAAAAACTATATTAGATTGGAAATTCCAAGAAATATTTCTGAAGTATGAAGTTTCTTGGGTTTGGATGGATATTATCGAAGGTTCGTAAAAAACTTTTTGATGATTTCCTCCCCTTTGACCAAGTTGTTAAAGAAATATGTGCCTTTAACATGGATGGATAAATGTCAAAAGAGTTTTGAGTCCTTAAAGAAAGTTCTCACGGAGGCTCTAGTGCTTGTGCAACCAGAATCGAGCAAGGACTATACAATTTTTAGTGACACTTCCCATAATGGTTTGGGATGTATTTTAATGCAAGATGGAAAATTAGTAGCCTATGCGTCAAGACAACTTAAGTCACATAAGAAGATCTATCCGACGCACGATCTTGAGTTAGCAGTGGTGGTGTTTACACTAAAGATTTGGCTCCACTAATTATATGGTGAGCATTGTTACATTTTTACGGACCAAAAGAGTTTGAAGTATTTGTTAACTTAAAACAAACTAACCTAAGACAAAGAAGATGGATTGAGTTACTTAAAGATTATGATACAATCATAGACTATTACCTAGGAAAGCCAACGTAGTAGCTGATGCCCTTAGTCAAAATATTTTTGTCGAGTTATGTATGTTAGATGCCCGACTTGTTAAAGGAAAATGGTGTTCTGATGGCCAAATTAATGCTAAGACAATTATTGTTGGAGTGGATAAAGGAGTTACAAATGAGGTTTGATATGTGTTTAGCCATATTGGAACAAATAGAAAAAAATGAAATCAAGGACTTTGAAGTAAAGTTAAATGGATGTTTGTATTACAGAGATTGAGTTTGTGTTCCCAATGATGAAGAATTGAAAAGAGATATACTTTCTGAAGCACATTGTAGTCCACTGACTATGCATCCAAGAGGGAACAAGATTTACGAAGATTTAAAAGGAAGATATTGGTGGTCAAGCATGAAAAGAGATATTATAGAATTTGTCACAAATTGTTTAACCTGTCAACCAGTGAAAGCTGAGCATCAAGTGCCTTCAGGCCTTTTACAAACGATTTCTATTCCTCAGTGGAAGTGGGAGAGAGTTACAGTGGATTTTGTATCGAGATTACCATTGACACCAAATAAAAAGGATTCTATTTGGGTTATTGTGGATATATTGACTAAAACCGCGCACTTCATTCCTGTTCGAACTAATTATTCAATGGATAAGTATGATGATCTATACATCAAGGAAATAGTTCAATTACATGGAGTACCAATTTCTATAGTTTCTAGCAGAGACTCAAGATTTAATTCTATATTTTGGATGTCTTTACATGGAGCATTGGGTATCCGATTGAACTTTAGCATGGCTTTCCATCCACAGACCGATGGTTAATCGGAGTGGACGATTTATATTCTGGAAAATATGTTAAGAGCATGTGTGGTTTATTTCTATAGATTGTGGGAGAAGTATATGCCTCTTGTAGAGTTTGCATACAATAACATTTATCAATCGAGAATTAAAATGACACCGTATGAAGCATTTTATGAAAGAAAATGCAGAATGCCACTTAATTGGTATGAAATAAAAGATCGGGAAGTTCATGGTCTTGATTTGATTAAAGAAGTAGAAAAAAAGGTTCAAGCGATTCAGCGTAACCTTAAAGTTACAACAGACAGACAAAGTCCTATGCGGATTTGAAAAGAAAAGAAGTTGAATTCCAAGTAGGCGACAAAGTGTTTCTCAAAGTATCACCATGGAAGAAGATTCTTCAATTTGGACGTGAAGGAAAACTCAGTCCTAGGTTCAGTGGACCTTATGAGATATTAAAAAGAATGGGACCAGTGGCATATCAATTAGCATTGCCACCAGAAATGGAAAAGATCCATGATGTCTTTCACGTGTCTATGCTGAGGAGATATCGATCAGATCTTTAGCACATAATATCACCGGAAGAAATAGAAGTTCAACCTGACTTGACCTATTTGGCATATGAAGTCAAACATCTAAGGAACAAGAAAATTCTGTTAGTTAAAGTTCTTTGGAAAAATCACAAAGTGGAGGAATCGACATGGGAACGTGAAGAGCATGAGAAGATAGTTTCCTCATCTCTTTGTGCATTGAAAATTCGAGGTTGAATTTTCTTAAGGGGGAGAATTGTAACCAAATATTGGGTCAGTGACTGAAATGTAAGGATTCAAAATTTAGTGGTTAAATTTGAAAATTTGAAAAGATTTAGGGATAATTTTTATAAATTTATGGTTAGGAATTTTTAACAAATATGGAAGAGATAAAGGGCATATTGGTCTTTTTATAGGAAATGAATTTAAAATTCATTTCTAAACGCATTTAAGAATGTGGGGAATTAAAAGGGGAAAGAAAAGTCTGGAATCTGGGTTATATTCTATTTTTCTTCATCTTGCCCATGAACCTTCATTTTCCAAGGTGAGTTACTTCAAGTTGGTTGTTTCTTAAATTTGTGGGTTTGTTTTGAAGCTTTAAGAGGTATATAAGATTAAGAAAGCTTAATGGTGACGAAAAACAAAGTTATAAGGAATTCTTAGTGAATTAGTGAAATGGGTTTTTATGTGAAGGGTTGAAATTTGGTTAATAATTAGATTCTAAAGGTATAATTGACTTGTCAAAGGTCTAACTAAGAGATTTGAAGTGTTAGAAATGATTGAGAACATGTTTGAATAAATGACATGATTTATAGTTTTAAGAATTCCATAGAGAAATTTGGATGTTATAAGAGGATTACTGGATATAAGTTGATTATGATAACTGTTAATGAGTTTGAGGAGTTGAATGGAGCTAAGAGTAAGAGATTTAGGTGAATTTGGGTAAAATTCGAAGTGAAATAAATGAAATTTGGGCAATGGTATCGATACTGGAAGAACAATACCGATATTATACTGTTAAATCGAAGAAAATAGGTTGAATATGATGTATAGTATCGTTACTGATTGAATTAGTATCAATACTGATGTGTGGTATTGATACCAAGAGTATGGTATCAATACTATAATTGAGGGTGAAATTCCAAAATGCCAAAATGGTATCGATACTAAAGTGGGTATCTATACCATAAAAGAGAAGTATCAGTAATGTGTAGATTTGGTTTGAAATTTTATCGAATGAATCAACATAGTAAAAGATTGATCGAAAAGAAAAATGACTTCATTTAAAACTTACGTGAGGCAAAGGTGAGTGCAACTCATTGGTTTTATATTAGAATTGAGGGCGGCTTGCGATAAGCCAACCTCAGAGTTTTCGATCGAAAACCATTTTATTTCTTTTATGCAATATTTTTATTATGTTTTATTTAAGTTACATTACTAAAGTTATGTTTTAATTGTTACATGTACATGAATGTGAACATACGATATATGAATACGTTATACGAAAATGTTCTACGTGAAAGTACCCTATGAGAATGTATTATATGTGAATAAGATACACTTTAAATAATGAAATGAGAAATAATTATGTGGTTAAAGCCCAAGGTATAAGTGAAATACCCCAAAAATTTAGACGATGTCCAAAATGAAAATTTGGAAAGTTTGATGGTCAAAGTAGAAAATTGGGAAAAAATTTAGGGAATTAAGTGATAATTTCCTAAAAAGAATTTTATTCCATAAATAGATGGTTTACTCTTGAGAGTGAGGTTTTATAGAGATCATATTTTTGGATTTGGAATTTTAGTAAAGAAAAATTAGAAAGGGTTGAAGCCGATAAGGAATCGGAAAATTGATGGAATTTTAGTATTTATTCCATAAATAATTAGTTGATGAAGGGGATGTTGATTATTGTGTATTATGGCATTTGAAGAGTTAAGTGATTTTAAGGAATTGGTTGTAAGAATTGATGAAGAAACTAGAGATGAGGTTAAAGAAAACAGTTTAAATTTGAATTTTTTAGTGGGATTGGAAATTTACCAGAAATTATATAAAAATAATTTGGAGGTTATTTTCATATATTATGTTCATATATTGATATAATTCTATTTAAAACAAATGGGGATCAATTTCAAGGTTTATACAAAGAGATATCAATTTTTAACCAAGGAAAAGGTTAGAAAAATTGGACAGCAGATTCTGCAAAACAGATTTGTTGATCAACTTTGAAAATTCACCATAATTGTACATAATGAATTAAAAGGAGTTCTTTATATGAATAGATTCTTATTCGAGTATAGTTTTCAACAGAATAAATGGAATTGAATTCTAGTATGTATATCAATACATAATACTGATTCTTTAAAGGTAGTACGAATTGTCTGAATATGGAAAATTGATGGGTTGTTGTGTAAGTGTTGTATAATTGATATATTATGCTGGAATTATTGGTATTAAGAATTTAAGTGATAAAATGGTGAAGGATCATTTTGTGTAAATTGGAAAAGTTGGTTCCAATGTTAAAAGGAATTATTAAGAGTTAAGTATTTTGATAGATAGTGAGTTTCAAATATATTATGGAGTTATTTTGGGATATGTTTATGTTAGTACAATACTAACATATGTATTATTATGAATTTGTGATTTATAAAGATCATGATTGATTTGTGATTAAAGCAAGTCAAGTATAAAAAGGGTTTACTATGGAACGTAGTGAGGCTCATATTTTTGAAAGATATAATGTGTCAAGGTGAGTGCAATACATGGATGTTTTATACATTATCATGGAGACTTGCGATAAGTCGACCTTATTTATATAAGCATGATATATGTTATTTTTATAACTTTGACATGACATTGAAATGTCACGGTATGAAATTAAAATGCATTGTTTATGAAAAATGAGATATTTTACCATGAATGTTTTCGGATATTAACTGCTCAATGTTAAATTTGATAATATACTTTACCGTGGATGAATTGAATAAAATAGACTATATGCCCAAGTAAGTCATTGAGGGACAGGGTATAGTTTGCATACCATAGAGTATAGCAGTTGCAGGTTTATAATAGCACTATAGTGTGAAAGGGCACTAAGTGCGGGAAAGGTAGATACGACCATATGTATCATGTCCAGATTAGCACTATAGCGTAAGCTTAGTGCAGGTGGTGGGCACGACCTTATGCGTATTGTCTGGATTAGCACTATGGCGTAAGCTTACTGTAGCAGTTACTCTAGCTTACTGTACAATGAACAGTAACCACGTTTAAGAAAATTTCCAGAATGATTTTGGGGGTACCGATACCCCTAAGAGAACCGATTCCCCACTGTTCACGGGTACTCCCCACTGTTCACTATTCATAAAAATCTTTTGAATTAAATTATTTACAACGAAAAATGATTTATATGATATAATATTTTTAAAATATAATTTACCATTTTAAGAAATAAATTTTAAATCGCGAAAGAATTGGAGAATGGTTTTAGAAATTTGGATAACATCTATAATCTGTATCGGTATAATTATATAGGTTATGGGTGTTAGATTTATTGGAATCAGAGCTACAGGTTTAGCCGATTCTAGAACTAAACTGAGGTTGTTTTGAGTTAAAAAGTGTATACATGCCACTAGGATGTCAAAAGTTACTGATAGTTGTATATATATTGTGATGATGCTTATTGCGAGTAAAGTTATTCTTTACTGATGTATAATGATTCTGACTATGTTCAGATGTTGGAATTAAAGAAAAAGGTTAAAAAGTTGAAAATGTTGAAAAGAAAGTCAAGATTGAAATCGACCAAAAAGGGAACCGACATGACTTATGTAAAAAACCTTGGAAGGGTGGATGTTGTAAGAGATTTTTCTTCAGTTTGTGAAAGAAATGCTCTAGTTTTTAATGAAGATTCTCAATTGGAAGAATCGATTAAAAAGTTTGAATGGATTACAAGAAAAGTCAAATCATATGAGGATCCAGAGGAGATTTCTAAATCTAGTGATGATTTTGAGGTTCTCCAAGTAAGCTTAAATAAGTGATAAATAGTTAACCTAAGCATTAAATTGTTTAAAGCATTGTTGACTGAGTAAGAGGAATTGAGTAAGTGGTAAATATGATTTCCGCTGAAAGTTTAAAGAAAGTTGAATTATTGTTTAGATTGAGATGGATTCTCAAGAACTTGAAAAGTGTCAAGTTTGTAATGATAAGAAAAAGTAGTAAATTTGTTTACTAGTTTGATTTTAGCATTAACTGCTATGAAGTTATTGCTATAAAATTTATCAAGTTTTCTTATTGAGCGATGTGAACATTGATACTTTCATTTGAGATGGAAAATGTTTCAACTGTTAAAAAAATATTATCTCTGGATATGGAAAAATTATACAGATTTCCTTAAGAATGAAATAAGGAATTTCAAAGAAGAAATATTCAATTCTACTTGGTATCGAGTGATATTATAGCGGAATACCTATGGTTCATAATATAAGTGTTAGACGGACAAATAGTAAATGTCTGATAAAGATTCAAGAGGTTATGTTACTGATGAATCTTATGGGATTATCATTAACGAGTTTAAGATCATTTTGATCATGAGTTGGTTGTCTCTGCAATAAGGTTGGGTTAATGGTCGCAAGAAGCAATTAATTTAGAAAAATTAGGAGAAATTAAAATTTTAATGATTGATGAAAAAGTGAAATCATCACTAAAGTGATTTCAACAATGGTTATGATTAAGATGATGTAAAAAGGCTGCATAACTTTTCTAGCTAAGGTGATAGATACTCAAGTATTTGAAGCAAGATCATATGCTATTTCTATAACTTGGGAATTTCCATATGTATTTTTAGATTTATTATTTGGGTTACCTCCAGATTGAGATGTGGAATTTAATATTAATGGTTATCAAGGTATTAATCATGTATCTATGGATTCATATCGAATGATTGCGATTGAGTTAAGAGAATAAAGAACCAATCGCAAGAACTGCTAGATCGAGGATTCTTTAGACCGAGTATTATACCTTGGGGTAAATCGCTATTGGTTATAAAAAAATGGATTTGTACGATTATGCATAAATTATCGATAGTTAAACAGAGTAACTATCAAGAACAAAAATCCTATTTTGAGGATTGATGACTTGTTTGATTAGCTTAAAAGGAACAACAATGTTTTCTAAAAATTAATATTCGAATGGGATATCATCAGTTAAAGATTAAAGAGGAAGATGTTCCAAAGACAACTTTTAGAACACGGTATGGACACTGCCAGTTTGTAGTAATGACATTTGGGTTAAAACAAATGCTCTAGTAGCATTCATGGATTTTGATGAATCGAGTATTTTAACCTTACTTAGATCAGTTTGAGGTGGTCTGTATTGATGACATTTGGGTATACTCGAATACAAAGATAGAGCATGATGTTCATATTTGTATTGTGCTCGAGAAAATTAAGGGTAACGTTATATGCCAAAATGTCAAAGTGTGAGTTTTAGCTATCAGCAGTTTCTTTTCTTGGTTATGTTGTCTTGACTGAAGGTATAAAAAAAATCAAAATTCAAGCAATATTGGAGTGGAAACCTCCAAAGAATGTTCAGAGGTCCGACGTTTTTGAGACTTGTTGGTTATTATCGAAGGTTTGTGAAAAACTTTTCGATGGTCGCTTCTCCTTTGACCAAACTCTTAAGAAAGGATGTTCCATTTGCTTGGAAAAAAAATGTTAATAGAGGTTAAAGCTTTAAAGAATATTTTAACAGAAGCACCAGTGTTGGTACAAATGGAATCGGACAAAGAGTATGTGGTGTATAGTGATACATCTCATAATGGTTTGGGTTGTGTACTTATGCAAGAAGGTAAGGTGGTAGCCTATGTTTTTTGAAAATTAAATATGCATGAGAGGAATTATTCTACTTATGATCTTGAGTTAGCAACGATTGTATTTGCTCTAAAGATTTGGCGTCATTATTTGTATGGTGAGAGATGCCAAATCTACATGGATCATAGGAGTTTGAAATATTGGTTGACTCAAAAAGAGCTCAATTTGAGACAATGAAGATGGATAGAACTTTTAAAGGACTATGAATTGATCATTGATTATCATTCAGGTAAGACAAATGTTGTAGCAAATGTACTTAGTTGGAAAACGTTTGCAGCTTTGAGAGCTATGGATGTGCGACTATTGTTGAAAGAAAATGTGCACTATTGGATGAATTAAAAGTAAAACCAATGTTTTTATATCAGATAATAGAGTTAAAAAAGAAAGATAGCAGATTCTTGGAAAAGATTTCACTAGTGGAAAAAAATGAGACTAAAGACATTGAAATCAAATCAGATGGATATCTCATTATCAAGAAAGAACCTGTATTCAACACAATGATGAATTGAAGAAAGATATTCTTTCTCAGGCACATTATAGTCCACTGACTATGCATACAAGTGGGAACAAAATGTATCAGGATGTAAAGAGTCATTTTGGTGGCCAAATATGAAAAGAAATATTACTAAGTTTTTTGTTACATGTTTGAAATGTGAACAAGTAAAAGCTGAGCATAAAGTGTTTTCATAATTTTTACAACTAATTTTTATTCCAGAGTGGAAGTGGTAAAAGAGTCATTATGGATATTGTTACAGGGTTACCTTTGACATTAAATAAAAGGATTCCATTTGGGTTGTAGTGACCGGTTAATTAAATCGCCACATTTCATTTTGATGCAAATGGACTATGCATTGGATAAATATACAGAGTTGTATATCAAAGAGATAGTTAAGCTACATGGAATACTAATATCAATTATATCAGACAGGTATCCAAGGTTTACTTAAAGATTTTGGAAATATGTTTGCATAAAGTTTTGGGTACTTGATTTGAATTTCAGTACGATCTTTCATCCACAGACGGATGGTAAGTCAAAAAAGTATTATTCAAATATTAGAAAATATGTTGAGTGCATGTGGGATTGATTCCAAGGAATCATGGGAAAACAAAAGTATTTGCTTTTAGTAGAATTTTCCTACAATAACAGTTATCAATTGAGTAACAATATGGCTCCATATGAAGTTTTATATGGGAGAAAATACCGAACACCATTGAATGGGTTTGAGTTAAAAGATAGAAATCTTGTTTGACCAGATTTATTGAAAGAGGTTTATGATAAAGTACAGATAATACAAGAAAATCTCAAGATGATATTTAATCGGCAAAAGTCTTCTGCAGACTTAAAGTGAAAAGAGATTGAATTTTATGAAGGTGGTAAAGTATTTATCAAGGTATCATATTGGAAAAATATTTTGCGCCCAAAACGCAAAGGAAAAATAAGTCTAAGATTTATTGGACCTTATGAGATATTAAAAAGAGTTGGACTTATGGCTTATCAGTTAGCACTAACTATGGAGGTAATTGAGATCCAGAGTTGGACAAAGTACACAATATTTTTCATGTGTCGATGCTTGGAAAGTATCGACCAGAACTTTTATATTTCATTTAATAAAGGAAATTAGGATTTCAATATATTTGATTTATGAAGAATAATCCATTTGGATCTGAGCTCTAGAAATCAAAGAACTGCATAACAAGACGATTTCTCTAGTCAAATTGATTTAGCAAAATCATAATGTTGAGGTTGTTACAAGGGAGAAAGGAATTTAGTGATGATTGAAAGACTATTGAATTATTCTTATCTTTAGAGAAAGATGAGTGTTTTAAAAAAAATCCCTATTTTGGTGGGATTCATTTTGGATAAACTTCTTTATAAAAAAGGAGTTAGTGTTTCTTATAAAGTTTTAAAATTCGAGGATGAATTTTCTTAAGGAGGTGAGAATTATACCCCAAAATTTAGACGATGACTAAAATGAAAATTTGGAAAGTTTGATGGTCAAAGTAGAAAATTAGGAAAATATTTAGGGAATTAAGTGATAATTTCCTAAAAAGAATTTTATTCCATAAATAGATGGTTTACTCCTGAGAGTGGGGTTTTATAGAGATCATAGTTTTGGATTTGGAATTTAGTAAAGAATAATTAGAAAGGGTTAAAGTCGATAAGGAATCAGAAATTCGGATCGAATTGGAATGTTACAAAAATTTGAAGGATGCTATAAAATGTTTGGAAATATTATTTTAATATTTTAGATCAGAGAAATTTGGTTTGGAATTGTGTGACTAAAACACAATTTTTGGAAATTCAAGGGAAAATTCGGAAATGAAAGTCAAATTAATTCATATTTGACTTTGTAATATAATAATGATAAGATGGCTTGGTTTTATGGTGAATATGGAAATTCATTAATGGCAAAATTGGAAATTCCTATTGGATTGAATAAAAAATGCCATCATAATATATATTGCCATGTGATATATTTATTTATCATTAAATATCAATCATGGAAGAGCATTTCCAGCTTCTTCTTCCTCCAAGGGTCGGGACTTTCAAGCACAAAAGGTAAACATTTTTACTTTCAATTTTGAAGCTATTTCTTGAGAATTAGACTCAGTGTAGTTAGGAAAAATATTCTACTTTCAATTCTCTACATTTTGACATTAATATTACTAGGGTTCATGTTCAAGTTCATCTTAATTTGATGAAGGGGATGTTGATTATTGTTTTTTATGGGTTTTGAAGAGTTAAGTGATTTTAAGGAATTAGTTGTAAGAATTGATGAAGAAACTAGGGATGAGGTTAAAGAAAACAGTTTATATTTGAATTTTATAGTGGGTTTGGAAATTTACCAGAAATTATATAAAAATAATTTGGAAGTTATTTTTATATATTATGATCATATATTGATCTAGTTCTGTTTAAAATAAACGAGGATCAATTTCAAGGTGTATACAAAGAGATATGAATTTTTAACCAAGGAAAGGTCAGAAAAATCGGACAGCTTATTCTGCAAAATAGATTCTGTTGATCAACTTTGAAAATTCACCATAAATTTTACAGAATAAATTAGAAGGATTTCTTTATACGAATAGATTCGTATTCGAGTCTAGTTTTCAACATAAGAAACGAAATTGAATTTTAGTTTGTATATCAATACATAATACTGATTCTTTAAAGGTAGTATGATTGTCTGAATATGGAAAATTGATGGGTTGTTGTGTAAGTGTTGTATAATTGATATACTATGCTGGAATTATTGGTATTAAGAATTTAAGTGATAAAATGGTGAAGGATCATTTTGTGTAAATTGGAAAAGTTGGTTCCAATGTTAAAAGGAATTATTAAGAGTTAAGTATTTTGATAGATAATGAGTTTCAAATATATTATGGAGTTATTTTGGGATACACTTATGTTAGTACAATACTAACATATTTATTATTATGAATTTGTGATTTATACAGATCATGATTGATTTGAAATTAAAGCAAGTCAAGTATAAAAAGGGTTTACTATGGAACATATTAACGCTCATATTTTTGAAAGATATAAAGTGTCAAGGTGAGTGCAATACATGCGTGAAATTATACATGGATGTTTTATACATCATCATGAAGACTTGCGATAAGTCGACCTTATTTATATAAGCATGATAAATGTTATTTTTATAACTTTGACATGACATTGAAATGTCACGGTATGAAATTAAAATGCATTGTTTATGAAAAATGTGATATTTCACCATAAATGTTTTCGGGTATGAACTGCCCAATGTTAAATTTGATAATATACTTTGCCATGTATGGATCGAATAAAATAGACTATATGCCCAAGTAAGTCACTGAGATACAGGGTATAGTTGGCATGCCATAGAGTATAGCAGCTGTAGGTTTATAATAGCACAATAGTGTGAAAGGGCACTAAGTGCGGGAAAGGTAGATACGACCTCATGTATCATGTCCAGATTAGCACTATAGCGTATGCTTAGTGCAGGTGGTGGGCACGACCTTATGTGTATTTTTTGGATTAGCACTATGGCGTAAGCTTAGTGCAGGTTTAGCACTACGGTGCATGTATTTTACTCGAATACCCTGGGTCCTCAAGGTTTAATATTTGGCTATGGACTATGATTTATGGTTTATTGGTTAATAAATGATAAATACAAATAAGCTTACGAGCTTATGGAATAATGGCAAGTATATTGGTAAAATAAGCTTACGAGCTTATGGATAAATAGTAAGTATATTGGTAAAATAAGCTCACGATCTTATGGGATTATATGGTAAGTATTTTGGTAAAATAAGCTTACGAGCTTATGGGATAAATGGTAAGAGATTTTATCTTATTTTGATCATGGAAAAATATTGGATATGTTAGTAACATGATTTTATGGCATATTGAATTTGACATTGAAATTCATGCATGAATTGTATTGCATTGTATATTGTTTTTATTGCCTCACTAAGTTTATACTTACGTGTGATGATTTTAACGCGTAGGTAAAAAGCCAATAGTGGAATAAAGAGTTCAAGCGACTTAAAGCATCAAGGTGTATATTTAATATTAGTAAGACATCTTACGATGTAATGTAGACTTAAAGCCACTGTTCATGGGTACTATTCACTATTACTATTCACTATTCATAAAAAATCTTTTGAATTAAATTGTTTACAACAAAAAATTATTTATATGATATAATATTTTTATAATGTCATTTACCATTTTAAGAAATAAATTTTAAATCGCGAAATAATTGGAGAATGGTTTTAGAAATTCGGATAACATCTATAATCTGTATAGGTATTATTATATGGGTTATGGGTGTTAGAATAAGTATGATAATTATAGGTATAGTTGGCATGCCATGAGTCGAGGGTTATACGCGGTCATTCAGGATAATTCTATGTGGTCTTTCAGGACAATTCTATGTGGTCCTTCGGGACAAATTCTACACGGTCCTTCGGGACAAATTCTACGTGGTACTTCGGTACAATTTATATAAGAAGTGGTGACTTCATTAGTACACAACTTCAATGTACTCAAATACCTTAAGTTCTCAATAATATACGTTGGCCTCTATAGACAAAAGTGTATGAACTGAACAATGTATAAGACTATAATAATGTGTATGAAAGTTATATAGACTTTCTTGATCAATGTTTCTTGAGAGTGTTAAGTAAATACTTTATTACTTTATACTCACATTTGTCTCACTAAGTCAATGGATTAGCGTGTGAATATTTCACACGTAGGTTCAAAGAGATCGAAAGAGTGAAAAATAGGAAAGGACGACATACACTGGGAAGATCAGATCAGAACCATCTGGAATAGTAGGCTTCTTATTTATTTTGTAAATATTGTTGGCATGTATCACCATGTTTTAAATGCAAATGCTCTGATCTATTTTTGTAAACAATTCTATTTTAAAGTTATGTAAATTATTCAGTATTTATTTCATTGTGAATAATGAAGTACCAATAATAACCTTGTTGTAAGGGTTTCACCACTTAAATTAAGTAAAAAGCTAAATTTTCCATGACTTTTCAAGGAATAAAAGTTTTGAAAAGGCAATGTGACATCTCGGATCTGTATTCGGGTCGGGTACAGGTTGGGGATATTACAATTTTAGTATAAATAGGGGTTTAGGGTGAAGGTTTTGATGTATGAGAAATGAGAAAAATTGAGATTATCAAATAATGTGGTCATGGGAAAATTTTGGGTATGATTTTGTTAACGGTGTTTATGGGTTTAACAACACCGACTTGGAGATCGATGATTTAGATTCAAGTTCTTCTTCAGATGAGGAGTGGGAAAAGAGGAAATAAAGTATATAGTTAAGGAGCATAAGGAGAAGATGAAAATGGAAGAGGAGAAGAAGAAGAAGACGAAAGAAAAATACGAAGATGTCTTAATCCGACGTAATGAACGACTTAAAGAGTGATCTAAAAAAATAGAAAATAACATATGTACAAATATTGATTTATATGGTTTTAATTTATGTATGAATGTCTTTATTAATTAAGTAATTATTGGATTAAGTAAACTTATTTAGTAATAGTTTACAATTATATAAAAATTAAAGTGAAAGTTGGAAGTAATGATGCTGGAAATACATAAACAAAAAAAATAAAGTAGAACTAGAGACATACATAAACTTAGTTAAAAAAAATACAAGTGAACACACATAAACGTTGTTAATAAAATTCAACTAAACAAACTCATAATCATAGTGGAAAGAGCACAAGTAAAACAAAAAAACATAGTTATGTACAAACTAAAAACATAGTTAAAAGAGTAAAAGTAAAAAGATAACATAATATTATTTAACGGCTATTTTAGAGTCCAGCCAGATATTTAGGAAGATGAGGACAATGCTTTCTATTATTCCCTTCACTTCTATAGTGGGCACAAAGTTTTGCAGACATGACTCTCTTTGAGGATCATCCATATCGGTATGAATTCGGCTAGATTCAAGTTGACCCCTTAACTTCCTACGCAATTTATGATTTGGCAACCATTCTTCAATAATTGTTGATGTAGGCCAGTATGCTTTATTTAGGAGGTACTTAAAGTCACAACTGTAAATGTTACGCAAAGTGTACAAGCTATAACAGTCATCAACATATAAGTATGGGTCAACATTAATGTGCATACATGTAGCAACAACGTTAGCGCATGGGAATCTAAAAGCTTGAAATCGACCACAATCACACCATCTTCTATTGAGATTACCAGTTATGTTGTAGAAATACCTCCCTCATATGGTCGAACTAGTTCTTGGATAACGAAATCAGAATCAAGTCTGGAAAATTACAGAAAAAAATTGATGTCGCATGTGTTTGATTTTTTTGTATTTGCCTTCTCTAAATATGGAGCCCAATTTCTCCCATCACTGATCATGGCATATATTTGTGCACTTTTGTCTATCCATACTTTGCCCAACCTAAAGTAAGTATCCCTAACAATACTTACTATCGGGAGATGCCGAGTCTCTTTTAGCACTAACTTGATATATTCGGTAAGATTAGTAGTCATGTTGTCGTAACGTCGACCCTCAACATCATATGCTTTTGAACATCTCTCCCTAGGGATTTTAGCAACGAATTCATACACATCGTCTCCATATCTTCTCAAATTTTCTAGCCGTGCATGAAAGTTTGGTTGCAGTACAACATACCCTAAAAAATAGTAAAATAAATTTTTATTGAAAATACAAAAACAGAACAATAAGCGAAGCATAAATAATTAATGATAAATGACATAATAGTTACCCATGTTGATAATCTCTTTTTGATCTTTTTCTACTTAAACCTCTTCACAATATTAGACATAATATGAAGTATACAATATGTCAGATATGCGTGGGGAGGCATCCATCTACGTTTCGGTCTAGAAATTGTGCTTAACAACCCAAGCGACTGATATGGGATCATATAAACCTCATCTTGAGTGACAACATGGGAACACAAGTTGGAGATAAAGAAATTCCAAGTTTCCTCTGAGAATCGGAGGGAAAACCTTTCTATTATCATTTGAAGATTAAGATCTTTTCATAATGTTAGAAGACCTCAATTAGTCCTACCTCAGAAATTTTCGAAGATATAAGAATGTTGACGGAAAATATAAACAATCTGGAGAGAGCAACAAGGGTGGATGTATATGGGTTACCTATCTAGTGCTGGAATTAGGTAACCTTCAAAATACTAGTAGAACTATGGGGGTCACTGGAGTTTCTTGGTAAAAATGCAAATCAAAACATAAACGGCGAAAAAATTACCATGTTAATCAACACGATCCATCCGTGAAGAATAAAAAAAACAATGACAAAAAGTTTTTTCTGATAAAACTGTCATGGTGTGATGAGTTCCAACAGTTATTTTCAATTTGAAAAAAAATAATCTTTTATAGTTATTTTTAGAGTAGTATAAATAGAGGTTTGGGTTGAATTGATTTTTCACTTGAAATCAAACATTCTAGTGAGATTAAAAACTTTTTTGTTGAAGATTTTGTGTTGATATGGACTCAAGAGAAGAAATGTTACGTCTTGATATGTTCATATTTCGTCTACCGAGTTGACTACGACAAATTTAATTTGTTTTATTTTATTTTACTTTCAAAAAAATTATAATATTAATAATAATTATTTATATAGTTTTATTAATTTTTTTCAAATTGTAGCAAGAAGAATGAGACATTCGTTATCGAGGAATGACAAATGAAGAGTCACATGAGCGGATTGTGTTATATCTTCAAAAATTTGAATTATATTCAGCGACGTTTCTTCGTGGTTTTAAGGTGATGTCTGTACTGATATCGGCGTTGATTGAGCGTTGGAGGCCCGAAACGCATACGTTTCATTTTCCTTATGGTGAAGTGACCATAACATTTGGAAGATGTCGCGTATCAACTTGGTGTTCCTATTAATGGTATGCCATTGGTGCTTCGCAACAATTATGTGCGAGATGTAGTTATTTATGATTTAATGGGAAAAGAGGCTCCAATCGATTTCATTGATGGGATGCAGATACGTATTACGTGGTTGGAAAAAGAATTTAGAGTAGATGGACAATCAACGGAGAAAAAGGTGAAATATGCAGCCATAGCATATCTTATGACGTTGATTGGAGGGATCTTGCTGCGGGATAAATCAGACAATTTGGTGCACACCCAATATCTTCCAGTATTAGAGGATTTCCTTGTATGTTGCCAATATAGTTGGGGTTATACAATTTTGACTTTTTTGTATCGTGAACTTTGCAAGGTGACCATAGTGGTTAGATGACAAAAAGAGGATGTAGCGGGTTTTTTTAGTTTTACTCCAATCATGGGCATGATATCGTCTCCCGTTTTTTACGCCTATGACATCCGGTCATATGGAGTTTCCTCTAGCCACAAGGTAAATTCCTATATTTAAAGTTTTGATATTTTATAATATTTATTTAAATATTTTGAAAATGACAATAAATAATGTAGTTGTTTATTTGTTTAGATGACAATACCGAATAACTGATACAAAGTTATTGGGTGCAACCAAAGTAGATATCCGAATGAGGATCAATATAACTCGTAGACATGTGGTAAATATTAATAATTTTTGCATTAACATTGAAATTTGTTGTATTAATTCTTTAATTATATTAACATAATACTTTTGACAGTTAATTGGTTGTCGTATTGTGAGTCGGAGATCCAACGATGTCTATCGCCATTTTTCTTTAAAGGAGAGACATGGTATGTCGTAACACCATTGCTCCATTTCAAAATTGTTGAGATCCATGCAGCCGATTGAGTTTTGCGACAATTTGGGTTTCACCAACCGATGGAAATGTCCATATATAACATGGACGATTTCCATAAAATTGATGCACGTAGAAAGCATAGGGAAGATTGGTCGATGAAGCATGCTATATACAACAATGGCATGAGAGGCATTTGCATTTGCCTAATCGTTCCGAAATTCAACCCGAAGATTTTGATTTCACATTTTCTCCCTACCTCCAAAATTATGAAGCAAATGGGAAATCATACTTGATAACGCTAGGGGATCGGGCCGAAATAGAAGAAATGAAGGCAAAATATGGCAAAAAATCATCATCTTATGCTTCCTCCGATTATTATCCATTTAAAGCAAGTTATGGTGGATATGCTCCATATCAAGCATCAATGGAGAGTCGAGCGGTGTGGGTAGGAAGTTCATGGGATCAAGTGCCACATTCACAACAATTTTTGGCGTAAAAAATGGGGGCAAGTGGTGCATGGGATGATCTTTAATACGATCAATCTCATGGTGATTTTGGTGTGCAATTTAAGTCGATGACGTCAAATACATTGAATACTTCATTGTTTTCACCGAAGTGAAAATCAAAGTGGTGGAGTAATGTTTAGTACACCGGAAGAAAATGAATATGACAAAGGTGGACGACCACAACGAAATCGTCGAGCACCACGTCATTATTATTCTACCACTCATCGATATCAGCAAGAAATGCTCAAATATAAGTAATATTTTTGTTTATTTAAGTAAAGTTACTTATGTTATAATTTATTTTTATTATCATATATAAATAATTACAGTAAAAAGGAATGAGTTAACTATGTACTCGACATTTAATTGTATAAAAACTTTATATCAATAATTATGTGTTCACCCTATAAAGTTTCTAAAATTTGTCATTAATTTTAGTTTTAATTAAACTAACTTTGAAAAATCTATATCGTTAATAATTTAACGATTCGATATCTTTACTTAACTAAAAAAATAAAGTTTAGTACTAAAATTGAAGCATTTTAAAGTCCAATGATATACAACATAATTTTCATTGATATTTGGTGTAGTTTATAAAAAAATAAGGCTAACTTACACATATAGTACCTAAATTATTACTTTTATTTTATTTTGGTACCCAAACTCTTTTTCTTAAACATCATGCTTAATGTTTAGTTTAGGTTTTATTTTGGTACAGAGTCACTAAAAACTTAATGGTTATGTTCATTAAAACAAAAAGAACTTAAATATTACTATTCATTAAAATGTATTCAACATTAAATACATTAGAAACATTACATAAATTATTTATCTAATTTGAATGGAAATTATTTCAGTTTATCTAAGTTGATGTGATATGTCAATGAAAAGCAAATGACGTGAATAGTGTAGATTATCTGATTTGAATGGAAATTATTTCAGTTATCAGAGCTGATGTTAAATCACAATGAAAAGCAAAGGATATGAATAGTGTAGTTTCTCTAATTCTCTAAAATATTTTAGTTTATCCATGTTGATGTGATATGTTAATAAAAAGTAAATACTTGAATAGTGTACATTCTATGATTTGAATGGAAATTATTTCAGTTTATCTGATTTGGTGTGAAATGTCAATGAAAAGCAAAGGACCTTAATTATGTATATTCTCTACAAGGCATGGATTTAAAATAGTGTAGATCATCTTCAATCTCTTACACAACACACTCATTCATCTAACGAAACATTTCAAATAATGAGCAACAAATTCTTCATAGTTGTCCATTACAATGGCGAAATTATACACACTGATGTTGGTGTTATGTTTAAGTCACATAGGTCCATCAATATGATGTTCCCTCTAGGTGTATCTCATCGCCAAATGAAGCGAAAAATTGAGAGAAAACTTGGAACTTCTGTTTCATGTTTAAGTTGTCGGCACCTGATCTCCTTAAATCCAATCACATGGAACAATCCAGCTTGATGATGATGATGATGTCGTTGTTATGGTTGGACTTCATCAATCATAAAATAATATATGGTCGAGATTTATGTCGAAACCACGATTATAGTAGATATTTCATCTCATCAGTACCCACCACAAACAGAAAGCATGACCCTCTAAACCACATGCAACTGCTAATGATAACTTTGTTGGACGGTTTGGTAAAATCCTGCTGAATTTAACTAGGATGATAAAGATATTGTTACATTGTTGGAAGATGACGACACACCATTAGTTGATTATTCCATATTTTTAGGCTACTTCAGATGGACAAGGTTTGGATGTTGACCTCATGTATGGGAGGCAATTATTTCACTATGTCAAGGATTGCAGAATGCTCCAAATGTTTGGGGCACAAATACTTGAATAGTGTAAATTCTATGATTTGAATGGAAATTATTTCAGTTTATCTAATTTGGTGTGAAATGTCAATGAAAAGCAAAGGACCTTAATTATGTATATTCTCTACAAGGCATGGATTTAAAATAGTGTAGATCATCTTCAATCTCTTACACAACACACTCATTTCATCTAACGAAACACATTTCAAATAATGAGCAACAAATTCTTCATAGTTGTCCATTACAATGGCGAAATTATACACACTGATGTTGGTGTTATGTTTAAGTCACATAGGTCCATCAATATGATGTTCCCTCTAGGTGTATCTCATCGCCAAATGAAGCGAAAAATTGAGAGAAAACTTGGAACTTCTGTTTCATGTTTAAGTTGTCGGCACCTGATCTCCTTAAATCCAATCACATATGGAACAATCCAGCTTGATGATGATGATGATGTCGTTGTTATGGTTGGACTTCATCAATCATAAAATAATAATATGGTCGAGATTTATGTCGAAACCACGATTATAGTAGATATTTCAACCTCATCAGTACCAGCACCACAAACAGAATAAGCATGACCCTCTAAACCACATGCAACTGATGCTAATGATAACTTTGTTGGACGGTTTGGTAAAATCCTTGCTGAATTTAACTAGGATGATAAAGATATTGTTACATTGTTGGAAGATGACGACACACCATTAGTTGATTATTCCAATATTTTTTAGGCTACTTCAGATGGACAAGGTTTGGATGTTGAGCCTGATGTATGGGAGGCAATTATTTCACTATGTCAAGGATTGCAGAATGCTCCAAATGTTTGGGGCACAAAACTCGTGATAGTCATTGTAGAAGATGAAGACATAAATATTTTCCCATTCCTTCCCCATTGTTAAAAATGAATCAGGGAAAACTTGGAATTTCTTTGTTGAACACTGCTCACACTGTATAATGTTGTAGTTTGACCTATTAGACATTCCTTTAATTTCATTAGTTCATTTGACTCTACATTCCCAGATATTCTTCTAGTCCCTCTTTCTTTCATTTCTTTTATGTCAACCGATTATGGTATGGTGGTTCTTGTTACCTTCATAGAGTTGTCCTCTGCAGTATTCGCTTGGACTACATGCTTGCCATCAGAAGTACATTCTTCATGATTTCTCTCTCTTTCGATTTGTGATGCCCCTTTACCACTGGTCTTTTCTATTTTGAAATTAATCTTTCTGTGGTCTTCTTTTTTCCCCTTTAATATTCTTTTTTCTCCAGAATTGGTTCATACTTTTGTATCTCGCCATTGAAACATCCAAACGATTTTCGTTTAACAAGCTGCCGTTTAGAATGTTTATCGCCTTTTGTGCCTCTATTCTATTCTCCATTCTAAAAACCCCAAATTTACTGCCCTTATTGCTTCGTTTTGATGGAATAAAGTTGTCGACTACCTCACTGTACTTGCCAAAAGGAGTCCATAGTCCCTTCCAGCGGAAACATTCTGTTAAGTTTAGAAAGATGACCGTTGTTATCCTCTGTTCTGGCATCCAAAAAGATATATGACTATGTCCCATATCGATGTGATGCTTGATTATCTGCATTTTCTACAACCTTTTTGAACTACAAGACTTGGGAGGCATGGTAACACACCTACGTTGGCTGATGCATCAATTTAATTCTATGAATATTAAGATATAAAGCATGTACATATTTTAAAATACTATACATATTTCTCGTGTACCACATAGCTATCAAAATATCAACTAATATACACGTATGATATAACATAAATGTAATTCCATGATATATTTGCATATAAATATAAATAGAATATAAGATAATATATATGGAAAAATGACCAAGTTCAAAGAGAAAGAAAAGAGATAACAGCCAAATAAGGAATTAAATTAAACCATATGTTAGAATTAAGAAAAATAAATAAACAAAAACTACAAAATTTAAGGTAACAAATAAAAAAAACAAATGAATGAATGAATGAATTGATA
The DNA here is from genome assembly GCF_006381635.1 of Hibiscus syriacus. Taxonomy (NCBI): domain Eukaryota; kingdom Viridiplantae; phylum Streptophyta; class Magnoliopsida; order Malvales; family Malvaceae; genus Hibiscus; species Hibiscus syriacus. Next base: position 925,147 of record NW_024063010.1, read on the forward strand.
TAAATGTGTATCATAAAGTTACAAGGATAAAGAAACCAAACAAGAAAAAGAAAAAAAACTAAAAAGGCATGAATTTGATTGATTTAAAAGGAAATTAAGTTAAAATGAAAGAAAGATAAATTTAAGGATATAAAATTAAAGAAAATAAAATATTAAATAAATGAATAAAAAATCTTATGTAAACGAGATATAAATTTACGTGGATGAAAACAAATCTAGAAAATATTAAAATAATGATAATTAAGTAAAGTAAAGGGGATTAAATTAAAATAAAAAAGTAATGAGCCAAAATAAAAAGGAACAAAAAAAATTAAAAAAACTGAAATAAAATAAACATAAAGTAAAGACTGAAATATAAAATTACAAAAAATTAAAGGTTGCGTTAAATTTAAGGAGTAAAATAGAATAAAGCAATAAAATAGATGTTATAATTAAAAAGCATAAAAAACAGAACAAAAAACTAAAATTGTTAGAAAAATAAAAGTTAAGGGATTAGTTTTAGAGTTTTACGTGGACCATAGATAACACCGATCATGAGGTCGTAGGATTGTTTTGCAATAAATCTAAAAGTTAGTATGTTAGATTGGTAATTAGTAAAATTAGCAATAGTGACAAAAATGAAAGGATTATAAATGCAGAGGAAAAAATAAAAAATAAAAAGAAGGAGGGGTGGAAATATGAAGCTCATTTTTTGTCATTTGAAACCCTAGCCACCAAAAAATAACTCTACATTTCCTTTCTTTTTGTTCTCTCAAGCTCATCCCTATCATTCACAAACCCACAAAGCCATCGTGCCTCCAACGTAAATCGGCTTCATTCCACCTCCGACCACCATCAGCGATGGCCGGACGAAACTAAACCCAAAAAACTAACATAGACTCACTTTTCTTCTTTAAACCTCGATATGAAAAACTTAAAACAACAAAATGCCCATAATATCTTCTAAAGCTCTCGACTTTCCACCTTCTCAATACTCCGATGACCCCCAAGATGGTGCGTTTTTCTCCCGACGATGAAATCTCATTCAACAACCAAAGAAGCCGAAAAGATTCTGGCGTGGGACTCTCACATCTAAGGTGAAAACGACCGAACCTTCCCTCTACCCTATTTTATTTGAACATGCACTGCTAGAAAATGAAATGATTATCTTTTTGAAGGTTTTTTTTCTTCTTTCTATTGCCCTTTTCGAATGTGGGAGACCACCACTTCATAAATTTTGGGAAAGGGTTTATAAAACCTCTCTCGAGTTACAATCAGAAATGAAACGTTTTTATTGGAAGCCATTTTGTCCATCCAATCATTTTACATATTTTTTTAAAACTCATTGTCTTCTTTGTCTTCTTGTGCTTGGCTTAGACAAGCCAAGGGGGCTTGCTGATGGCTGATGTGGAGGTTTCTAGCCACCCGTGTTGCTAACACTTCTACTGGACTGGGTACCACTGATCATGAATGATGCAAGAACGTTCTACCATATGCAAAGGGAGTATTCTTCACCTTTTTATATTTTAATTACTTTATAATTTGATATATGCCATAATAATACATATCATGTTAAGGTTATCAGTTATGTAGCTAGGGATACATCATTTACACATCTCTATAATTGATGCACATTGATATTTTAAGTATGTTAAGCATGTTAGAATAATCCTGCATTCATTAATTTGATTCATTACAATCATGGAATGGCATCATGCTTATTCATTCATTGTTAGCTCATGTGCATCATTTCAGCTCATAGATTATACATTAGTTTACATATGTTATATAATGATGTACTTAGCTCATGACATGCATTCATAGCTCACAAGGTTATAATCATGCAACAGCAAGGTAATTGGATCATACAAGCTTAATACCTTTGACTTACCTTGTATTCTTTACACATGAAGGTACATGGGAGCAGGACACACATTGGGGCAGCTTGTTGAAGTATTTGGGATCCATATGCAGCTCCAATCAGCTCACAAACATCATGGCAGCTCGTGGAACACAATGGGAAGCTCAACTCAGCTGGAGGAGCTCAGGCTAGCTAATCTCAGCTAGTTGGACTATTTGAAGACAAGTTGCTGAAAGTGACATCAATTATAGGAACATAGCTGAATGAGCTGCTATGAAGCTTGGGAGATCATGACTAAGAGGATCATTCACCAGCAGCCCTTACATTGCTAGCTAACTAGACCCATGAAAGCTTGAAGATAGCTCGACTACGCCCAAGGCTGTGTACATGCTTGGTCTTCATCCTATGCATTAGTTACACCACAAGCCTAGAGAGCCATGTACACGCCTTGTGACCAGCCAAGCCATGTACTCTGCGTGTGACCTCTTTAGGCTCTAAGATGAATGGCAACATAACCATTCGGCTAAGTATCCTTTCTCATCCAAATTGGTGCCAACTTGAAGGGATTCAGTCATTATTTGGCCATGAGACATGCCCCTCTATTCAACCAAACCATCACCTATGTTTTCATGTTATTTATTAATATATCATTTTAGAGGGACACAAGGGCTGGCCGAACCACCAGGTATCCATTCGCTCAAGTCCCTTCAAAATCTATAAATAGGCTAGTCCTATTCATTTGTAAAACACATCTTCATTTTTTTATATAAGTGAGATATTCTCTTTTATCAAGTCCTTGTGACTTTTTATCGACTTATCAAGTAATTTAATTACTTCTGTGTCAATCACTTTGTCATTGATACTTGTGGTTCCATAGAAATCAAAATGATAACTTCGCAATCAAGGTAACAATTCCTCCATTTCAAGGACAACTGATCTGGAAGCATATTTTGATGGTAATCAAAATTGAGCATATTTTTAATGCCAAAACTACTACACGGAGAAAAAGAAAGTAAGGCTTGCTGCTATGGTGTTTATGGACTATGCCCTTGTTTAGTGGGATCAATTATTAGTTCAAGAAGAAGAAATAGTAAACGCCCAAATACTTGGGAAGAAATGAAGGCCATTATGAGGAAAAGGGTCGTGCCTACTCACTATCACTGAGATCTTTATCATAAGCTTCAAAATCTTAAACAATGAAATCGAAGCGTTGAAGATTATTTCAAGGAAATGGAGATAACCATGATTCGAGCCAATGTTGATGAAGATCGAGAAGCAACCATGGCTAGGTTTTTATCTAGCTTAAATTATGAAATTGTTAACCTTTTGAACTGCAACATTATGTAGAGATTGAGGAGATGGTACATATGGCAATGAAAATCGAACGACATAAAAGGAAGGTCTTCAATCGGAGTAGCCCACTTCGGCCACCAAATTGAAACAAGAGCCTAATACTTTACGGAAGCCAACCCCAATCCAAGCGAAGGTAATGTTGAGGTATCCAAATCCATACAAGTGGGAGAATCCATCAAGGGTAAGAAAGGAAAAAACACTTTCGATATGCCAAGACATCAAGTGTTTTAGTGTTTTGGAAAAGGACATGTTGCAAGCCAATATCCCAACAAAAGAATATGATATTACTAGACATAGAGATGTTGTCTCAGATTTCGAAGAACCTATCCAAAATTGAGCATATTTTTAATGCCAAAACTACTACACGGAGAAAAAGAAAGTAAGGCTTGCTGCTATGGTGTTTATGGACTATGCCCTTGTTTAGTGGGATCAATTATTAGTTCAAGAAGAAGAAATGGTAAACGCCCAATCAATACTTGGGAAGAAATGAAGGCCATTATAAGGAAAAGGTTCGTGCCTACTCACTATCACTGAGATCTTTATCATAAGCTTCAAATCTTAAACAATGAAATCGAAGCGTTGAAGATTATTTCAAGGAAATGGAGATAACCATGATTCGAGCCAATGTTGATGAAGATCGAGAAGCAACCATGGCTAGGTTTTTATCTAGCTTAAATTATGAAATTGTTAACCTTGTTGAACTGCAACATTATGTAGAGATTGAGGAGATGGTACATATGGCAATGAAAATCGAACGACATATTAAAAGGAAGGTCTTCAATCGGAGTAGCCCAACTTCGGCCACTAAATTGAAACAAGAGCCTAATACTTTACGGAAGCCAACCCCAATCCAAGCGAAGGATAATGTTGAGGTATCCAAATCCATACAAGTGGGAGAATCCATCAAGGGTAAAGAAAGGCAAACAAACACTTTCGATATGCCCAGAGACATCAAGTGTTTTAAGTGTTTTGGAAAAGGACATGTTGCAAGCCAATATCCCAACCAAAAGAATATGATATTACTAGACAATAGAGATGTTGTCTCAGATTTCGAAGAACCTATCCATGATGAGGAGCCTGAAGCAATCCATGAAGAAGAACTAAGAGAGAATGCTGATTATGGAGAAATGCTTGTTTCAAAGAGGTACCTCCAATCACAATCAATTAAGGAGGATCTGCACAAACGTAGCCAACACTATTATGGTGGAAAAACTCGGTTTAACAAATTTAAAGCATCCAACTCCATATAAACTCCAATGGATCAATGAAGGAGGTGAGTTAAACGTTACTAACCAGGTCCTAATTCCTTATTCAGTTGGTAGGTAAAAGGATGAGGTACTTTGTGACATTGTCCCTATGCATGCTAGCCATATTCTACTTGGAAGACTATAGCAATATGACAAAAGGGCCATTTGTGATTGTTATCACAACCAATACTCCTTTAAGTATGAAGGACGCAAGGTAATTTAGATGCCTTTAACGCATAAAGAAGTTCAACAAGATTAAATGCATATGCGAAAAAGTGTCCAAGCCTTAAGAAAAGACAAACTACCAATGAAGAATGAAGATGGACGAAACATGAAACCAAACTTCTTCATGAAGAAACATGATGGTTCATTGCTGGAAAATGGAGGGACTCCTATGAATAATGGTGATGGTTGGGATTCAAAGTCACAACTCTTCATCAAGGGTTTTGATTCATATCTTCAAAAGGTAAGTAGTCCTTCATTTGAAACCTCATGTCTCTTCACTTTTCAGGATAAGCCAAATGAAAGGTCACTTCCAAAAAGGATATCCTTAGAAGAAGATCATTCCAAAAAGGTACTTGTTGGTAATTTATATTCCAAAGAAAGGCCTAAAAGGATATCTTGTGAAAGGGTACCTATTGGAAGAACACATTTGTTCAAATGATGCTTTTTTATCAAAGGGACGTAAATCAATGCAAGAACAGAATTATAAACACTTCAAGGGCTTCGATTTGAGGACAAATCGCCCTAAAGAAGGGGTATATGCAAGCACATCCTCACATACACAAAGGGAGTATTCTTGAACATTTTTATATTTTGCTTACTTTATATTAATTTTATCATATATACCATAATGATACATATCATGTCAAGGTTATTAGTTATGTAGCTAAGGGATAACTTAGCATATACACATCTCTATAATTGATGCACATTGATATTTTAAGTATGTTAAGCATTTTAGAATAGTCTTGTCATTTAATCATGATTCATTACATTCATAAAATGACAACATGCTTATTCATTCATTTGTTAGCTCATGTGCATTCATTTTAACTCATAGATCTTATACATTAGTTTACATATGTTATATAATGATTTGCTTAGCTCATGACATGCATTCATAGCTCACAAGGTCATAATCATGCAGGAATGCAAGGTAATTGGATCATACAAGCTCAATACCTTTGACTTACCTTGTTTTCTTTGCACATGATGGTCCATGGGAGCATGGCACACATTGGGGTATCTTGTTAAAGTATTTGGGATCCATATGCAACTCACAATCAGCTCACAAACATCATAACAGCTTGTGGAACACAATGGGAAGCTCAACTCAGCTGGAGGATCTCAAGGCTAGCTAATCTCAGCTAGTTGAACTATTTGAAGACAAGTTGTTGAAAGTGACATCAATTGTAGCTGAACATAGCTCAATGTGCTGCTATGAAGCTTAGGAGATCACGGCTAAGAGGATCATTGACCATAAGCCCTTACATTGCTAGCTAACTAGACCCATACAAGCTTGAAGATAGCTCAACTCACGCCCAAGGCTACTGCACATGCTTGGTCTTTATCCTATGTATAAGGCTACACCACAAGCCTCCTAGAGAGCCATGTGCATGCCTTGTGACCCAGCCAAGCCATGTGCTATGCATGTGACCTCTTTTAGATGCCAAGATGAATGGCAACATAACCATTCGGCCAAGTATCATTTCTCCTCCAAATTAGTGCCAACTTAAAGGAATTCAAGCACTATTCGGCCATGAGACATGCCCCCTCTATTCAACCGAACCATCACCTATGTTTTCATGTTATTTATTAATTAATTATATCATTTTAGAGGGACACAAGGGCTGGTCGAACCATCATGTATCCATTCGCCCAAGTCCCTTCAAAATCTATAAATAGGCTAGTCCTATTCATTTGTAAAACACACCTTTCATTTTAATAAGTGAGATTATTCTCTTTTATCAAGTCCTTGTGACTTTTATCAACTTATCAAGTAATTTAATTACTTGTGTCATCAATCCCTTTGTCATTGATACTTTTGTTCCTATCTCCCTATAGATAGTGGGTCCAAGTCCTTTGTTGCCACCCCTTAGAAAGATTTGTAAGGCTGAGTCTTTACTCATTGTAGTACTGGTTCTTCCTTGGTCTTTCTAAGATACTATCCTCACCAACCATCTTTTGTTTCATCACCCATACCATAGCCATATCAACATACTTCCGCTACCATTTCTCATAAGATAAATAACCCTTCATTTTACTTTTACATCAACTTCCAAACCATCTCTTTGAGCCATTCACTTATGCAGGTTGTTTTACTTCCTTTCTAGATCCATAATCAATTTAAGGTATAAATACCTTACATCAATGAAGCTTCTCATGTGGGGGGAGCTGAAGAGTCAACGGTGGCTAAATATTAGGTTTAGGGTTTCTACTAAAAGTTTAAGATATGGGCTGGTGAATGGGCTTGTAATGGATCAATTTCGTATTGGGCAATTGATAGGTAAATGGGTTATTCATTTGAATTTGGATTTTGTAATAGACACTTTATAAATGGGTTGATTTTTATTTATGGATTTTATATATGTATATATTTGAATTATTATTTAGGTATAGATATTTAATAATAATTAAGGGATAAAAATGGTGATTACATTTACCCATATTTACTCATTATTGTGAAACGGGAATAAAGACATAAATCACCAATTTTTATCCAAATGTAATACCAAAAATCATTGAGCTCCAAATTCTTCTAATTATGAACCCTTCACTCTTCTTTGGATGAGTTCTTCTCATTATAAACTCTCCATTGGAAATATTAGTCAATCTTCTTTTGTGATGAACTTGAGAAACGATTGAACAAGTTCTTTTCATTATGAACTTTTTCTCACTCTTTAAACGAGTTATTCTCATTATGAGCTCCTTAGGGAAATGCTAATCAACCTCCTCTGTGATGGTCTTGAGCGAAAGGTTTAATAAGTTATTCTCATTATGAACTTCTCCCTCATCGGACGGGTTCTTCTCATTATGAACTCTCTATTTAAATGTTGCAATGGTGATCCACTTCCTTCTGTGATGGATTTGAGCCAAAGGTTGAACAATTTTTTTCATTATGAACTTATTCTCTCTCATTAGACGAGTTTTTCTCATTATGAACTACTTCAAATTGTTTAATATGCATTCTCTTTGAAGAATTTAGAAAAAATAGTTTCTTTCTTCTATTGATGAAATGATTGATCTATTCATTTGTTTATGAACATCTTCTCGGTTGGTTTGCCCCAATCCCATAACTCTTGGACCTACAAAGACACATTTATCATTGATTAGCACGTTAAAGAATTTAATTTAATTTTTTTTATTTTTTCATTATTTCCACTATTTTCTCTTTAGAAACGATATTGTCTCATGTGATTATGAAAATGATCTTTCTATCACAAGGGAGATGAAATTTTGATTTTTCAAAGGGAGTGTTTTCAAGAAAAACTCAACAAATTGTTCTAAATGAAAAAAAATCATTTTAAGAAAAACAATATTTAATTTTATACTTCAAAGGCATATTGTCTCAAGAAAGGTAATTTTTTCAAGAGAAACAATATCAAGATTGTGTTTCGAGAAATTGTCTCAAGTAATATGAAATTTTGTTTCAAAGGAAATAACCTCAAGTGAGATAAAAAAAATTCTTGTTTCGAGTGAAATGATTTTAAAATTGTATTTCAAGAGAAAATGTTTCAAGTGGGATAAAAATTTGAATGATGATTGAAAATTCATATATCAAGAGAAAATATCCCTAGTGAGATAAAAACTTTATTTCGAGTGAAACAATTTCAAAATTTGTGTTTCAAGGAAATTATCTCAAGTGAGATAAAATTTCTTGTTTTGAGTGAAACAATTTTAAAAATTTTATTTCAAGAGAAAGTGTCTCAAGTGGGATAAAAATTTGAATGAAATGATTTCAAATTCGTATTTCAAGAGAAAATACCTCAAGTGAGATATAAATTTTGTTTCGAGTGAAACATTTCAAAATTTGTTTTCAAGGGAAACTGTCTCAAGTGAGATGAAATTTGTTTTAAGAAAACAATCTCAAGTGAGATAAAATTTGTTATTTGCTTGAAGATATCAATCTGAAGTCGATATTGCTCATCGTTGACGATGTCTAGTTATCTTTGGATGATTTACTCATTTTTTCCTCCAACTAGACATTATGTCCTTTTTGATTAGGCTCATTCATCCTTAAGTCTCGCCATCCTGATTGAAAATCTATAGTAAACATGTACATTTATCTTAAATTTTTTATGAAGTTCATATAATACAAATGAGTTTTTGAATTTGTCCTCATGAGAGGAGAAAATATTCTTAAGAAAGACAAGATTTTAAGAGTAATTTTAAAGGCATCATTGTCGGAGGGAAATAAAAGTTTCTAATTGCACATGATGATACATGTTGATGCAAAGATGCAAGATCATGTATGTGCATGTTGATGCGTGTTTTTCCTTATTAATAGCAATGTAGAGGTGCCCACAATCTTGATATATTCGTCTTCATTCTTTTCTCACACTTGAGTGTACCGTTACATTCTTATGAAATATATATTCTTCCTCCAACAAATATTGCCCATAACATTCATTTCCTTTGCCCCAGCTTCTGATTCTGAGCTTCTAAGTATGAGGGACCTTTTTTCAATTTCCAAGATACACTCATTAGAGATATTTCTTCTTTGAAAATGTTTTTTTTCAAAATATGAAAAAGTTCGATAAAAACATTTTGAAAAAATGGTTTACCTTACTTTAGGTTCACATTGAAGCAAATTATAAAACATGAGTTCATTGGATATCAAACCAATTAATTACTCTTTTAATTCTTCAAAAATTATAACCATTTGACAAGTGTCAAGACTAATGGAAAATTTAAGGAATAATCTAATCCTAGAAAGGTAAGGTGTTTTAGGTTGGTTTTCTGTTAGCATTTCCGATTCTTCGTGCCCACTAACTCCAGGAAGTGGTTGTTATGTTCTTCTTCTAGAGTATTCACCGTTCCAAGCTCTCAGGAGCACATTTGTGATGTGTGGTTTGTAAAATCATCTTTTATGCAACAATTGCATAATTATCCTATTCGAGCCCTCTTTTAGGGTTTTCAACTCGAATTCTCCTTGGTTTCAAGATTTCATTCGAAGCTTTTCAAATTGAACCTTTTTTTTATTTTTCCCTATCATGCATTAAAGATTTTAAAAAACTTTTTGCAAATAAAAAGATTAACCCCTGATGGTCGAAATGAAATATGAGGATAGTCTCTCCTAAGGGTGTATTCGGTTCGGTTCGGTTCAGTTTTTTACCAAAAATTGAACCGAACCAAACCGAAATAAATGGTTTTTCAATATTTAAACCGAAACCGAATAGTAAAAAAACTGAAAAAAACCGAAACTGATTTTATCGGTTCGGTTCATTTTTTTAACGGTTCGGGTTTTTCGGTTCGGTTTTTCAGTTTTTCAATGAAAAAATCACTTGAAACTATAATTTTTTTTACAAAAATTACCTATTCGGTTCAATATGGAACAAATGGGTTCCATATGGAAAACCCGAACCGAACCGAATCAAAAAAATGAAGCCTTTAAACTGAACCGAAAACCGAACAGTTTAAAGCCAAACCGAACCGAACCTAACCGTTTTACTCGGTTCGTGTCGGTTTTTCGTTTTTCTCAGTTTCGTTGCTCAGTCCTAGTCTCTCCCACTTAGAAATCCATGTATGATTAGAAGAGACTTTTAAGGCACGTAATGTAGGCCATGGCTCACGGTTATGAAAAAAGGGATAAATAGGCCCAAACAAATGCTTAAGGGTAATCGAACCAAGGATCAATCTATTCTGATGTATTTGATCTCGTTTTTCTTGATTTGAATATGCTTTCACATAAATATTTTATTATTTTTCTCTTTTTGGATCCCTCTAGACTACCCACTTGTGGGTTTTCACCCTAGAGTTCATATGATTTTTGTACTTTTGGAATTTCTTGATCTTCTAGTGAATTGAATCTAGATCTTTGAACCACTTGTACTTGATCAACTTGTGGTTTGGGAATCCAATGAACTTTTTATATGAGGAACTCTTATATGTGCTTTTTCTTCTTCCTCTTTATTAATTATTTAGGACTTCAATTGATTTGAGAACATTCTTGTTCTCTTTGTTTGCAGAATTCAGGACTTCTATATGAGCGAAAGTTATTTATTGCATTTCAAATATCATTTTTTTCTCCTGAATTTATTTTTTAACACATTGTAACCGATCCACTTTGTGGTATATTACTATTACCACCTTATTTCATAAGGACTTGTCCATTTAATAGAATCAAAGTTAATGGTATTCACTCATGTGAGTAGATTTCCCTTCGCCTTACCCCCCAGTGTGGAGGGTGATCCTTGGTTAGGGTTGAATTTGAAGAAAATATTTTAGGCTCAAATGGGGACAACAATGAATATATTTTCTCTTTTTGTGAATGGATAATGAAAGGTCGTTCATTAATTCATAAATAAAAGTCCTTGCGAAAGAGGTTTCCCCAGGGGGATAGATATTTAGGATTAACTTTTATTTACATGAAACAATGTAATTAATGTATGATAAAATTTTTACAAATATTTTTCTTTATATCTTCCTCTTGATTCTCACATGCCTCAATTATTCAAACTTATCTTCAGAAAGTTGATCTAGGAATTCTCTTGCAGGAATGATTCACATATGAACATCTTGTATTAAACGTCTTTGGATTTTATTGTGGGAGAAGAATGTTGGTTTGTGTTTGAGAGGAAGACAGTTTGACTTTAAAGTCGTATCTTCTAGGAAAGGTAATGTCGTGGAAGGGTTCATTGTGCTTAAGAAAGTAAAAGTTTGACTTTAAAGTCACATCTTCTTTTTGGTATGGCCATGAATTATTTTGGGTAAAGAATTGAGTGATTGTATCTTTTGGCTTCAAACGGGATACGAAAGGTCTAACCTTGTCACATGTTAAAGGAATACAAACTCTATCCTTAAAAGAATCTTTAATTCAAATGATATTAAAAGAACTTCAATATTAGAACTTTCTTCATTTCTCATACCTTAGAAGGTAGAATAAGTTTCAATCATCAATGAATTACAAATATTTAAGTAGATAATAAAGAAAGAACAAAAAAAGTTCAAACAAGACAATATAAGTGTAATAAAGCATCATGGTGAATACAATAACCTCATCTCGATTATATCATTAATGGCTCTCAATCTTTCTCTACGTACGACTTGAGTGACTTTAAGTTGCTTTCAAAATTTCTTTCATGGAATCCTCCATGATTTTCTCTAATATTTTCATGATTGAATGAATGTAAAAAATTCTTAAATAATACAATGCAATACATAATGTAGAGATGCAAATGCACAAATGCAAAGATGAGAACGCCAATGCAAAGATGTGAATGCAATTGCAAACTCAAAATGCAAAATGCAAACGCAAATGCAAAAAAGGTATTGATTTCAAATTAATTGTCATAAAATAACTTTCAAAGAACTTATAATTCCTTAATACACCAATTTTGACATAAACTACAAATCGTTTGACTTTCTAGCATCTTCGATCAATCATGCAAGATGGAGTTCTTCTTTTGTCTCTGGCTTAATGCATGACTTCAATGTTTAAGTTTCTTTTCAAAAAGTGGCATCAATCAGATCATCATATGACTTGAGTGACATGCATCATCTATAACCTCATGCTAGCTTCGAGATGATTCCCATCTTGTTGGAGTTGATTTTCATTCAAAGCTTTACACTTTGGACTACCCGTCATTGTTTCTTGATGACTCTGGTTTAGATATTTTCTTTTCCAATATATCTTCTCAGATGGGCCTATCAAGAGTTTGATCAATTGTATCATTTGAGCTTCATGTATTCTAGCTTGATGTACCTCCTTCAGTACTTCCTGGAGCACCCTTCGGACCATTGATGTGTTATTGTAGTTTTTTCTTATATTTAAAGTCTTCTAATGCAACCATTAAATCATGAATCAATACCTTCTATGATATGACATGTATGAAACATGTGTTAATTCCAAGGTAATTATCCTAGAACAACTTTCAAAGATCACACAATGTCTCAATACGTCAGGGCAGATAGAAATTAATTTAATCTACCTCTTCATGTGACATTGTTGTATGAAAGCCTTCTAATTTTGATAATTAACTCAGGAATTAACATCATGTTTATGCACAAATAAAGCAAGCCAAATATACAAAGCGAAGGAGGAGATGCTAGTAGATCTAAATAATATAATCAAATAGAGGAAATATGTGCTAGAAGAATCTAAAATGATTAAATTTAACTCGTAAAATATACCATAAATACAATAAATAAAAACCCAAATAAATTAAAACTATTGAGTTAATTGATTGACGGAATCAACCAAGAGGGGGTGAATTGGCAATTAAAATTTTGTGGAAGCTTTTGCAGAAAATTGAAAGTAATTGCACAGTGATTTAGAGTAGTTCGACTTTATCAACCAAGTCTACGTCCACTACCTTAGCTATCAACACTAAGGATTTTCCAACAAATTCACTAATTTGTTCTTTCTTTTTAGGCCAAAGAGATAACCTTACAACTCCCTCAAGAATATACAATTCTTGAGAACACTCTTTTCTCAAAGAGAATTACAAATTTGCAAACTTACACAAAAAACCTCACAAGACAAATATGTTTGCACAATTCTAGAACAAAGAAAGAACACTCAAGAATAAATACAATTGAGCACAATAAGTGTTCTTGAAAGCAAATGAATTGAATGAAAATAGGCTTGAAATGCTCAAACTTGAGGTTTAATGCTTTCTCTTTGATTCTCTCTTGATTCTAGTTGCTTGATGTTTTTTGTTTATCAATGGCTTCTAAGCTTGCTTAAATACACCTTGAATCACTTCTGAATGTTGGGGATCATTAATGAAGTTATTGGAGCCGTTTAAGTGTGAAAACAATTAATACAACAGCTTTGAGTGTGGGGGGAATCGGTACCCCTCATGGGGAAATCGGTTCCCTAAGTGTAAATTCAAATATTCGATCGTTGAAAAGTGGAGGGAATCGGTTCCCTCCGAGCATACTGGAATTTCTCGGAGCCAAACCATTCAAGGGGAATCAGTACCCCCTTGGGGGGAATCGATTCCCTCTTGACAAACTGTAATTTTTGGCTTTGAAATGGCTCAAAATACTTTGTAAAATTGTTTTAAAATTGTTTAATATTAAATCTTAATTTTACACTTTGGTAAGGATTTAAAATAAACTTTGAAATACTTTGAGTATATTTTGTTATTCGATTAATATATCGAATATGCTTAGAAAAATCTTTTTCAAAATTAAAATTCTTTTTTAATTTAATTTTATATCGAAACATCAAAATGTTTTCAACAATCTCCCCCTTTTGATATAACAATACATTTTAAGATTTTAATTCAAAATGAATTTTGATTTTGAAAAATACTACTCCCCCTTACTTTAACACTACTCCTCTTCAAAAACGCTTTTAACATTTTTTAACATTTTCCCCCTTTTTGTTAAATCAAAAAGACTCGTAAAAGATTTTAAACAAGGTTTTGAAATCATTTAGCCAATTGATTATATATATATAAACATAAGCTGCTAAGAACACAATCAAAAGAGAGGTTAGTCATTAGTTTCATAATCAATATTCATAAACATGTAATGGATAATTGGTCATATATGTCTAAAGATGCAAAATAAACACGAAATCCAAATCAAATGTATTAACATAAGTTCGAACAACCAAAAATTAAACAATCCAAAAGCATTCAAATGTTTTAACAATAATGCAATATCCAAGTTCAATCCAAACAAGTAAAGCAAAGATCAAAGTTCAAGCATCCGTAGGAGGATCGGGAGGTGGGAAATGAGCTCGCATAGCTGCCATTTCATGAGTGAGTTCATTAATACGAGCATTGGTTGCTTCATTGTTTGCACGCATCTCCCGGAGAATTTCCAATTGTTGAGCTTCCATAGTTGAGAAGTGAGATTCAATGGAAGTGAAGCGAGAATCTAAGGATGCATAACAGAAATCAAATGTCTCCATAAATGATTGAAAATATGGAGGCACATGATCTTCTTGTTGAGCTTGTTCCTCGTGTTGTTCCGGCTCATCGTCAGCTTCGTCAATATCTTGCCATTAATTGTTCAAGCTCGGGATCGTCGTCAGCTTCTGGTGGAGCTTGAGAAGAGCTAGCTCCCGGAGTATTTTCAGAAGATCGAACTCATTCACCGGGTTCTTATTCTTTATCCATCTCGCTCTCGTTAAGGAAAGAAGATTGATTTGTTTCTTGAGTGGAAAGATGACTTCTAGACATACTCTAAGCCTGGCTTTAGAAAATAGATTACTCAGAATGCAACCGTAAACTAGAGATGACAGTTTCTTATTAGGAACAAGATTTACGGTTTTCAACAATTTCAGCAAAAATAATTTGAGATAGGTTTATTTTAATATTGTTTTGGAAACAATGTAACCACCAAATATCTAAAGCACGAAGAGTAGAGTAACAACCTCCGGATGGTCGAAACCACCAAGAAATCATTAGACAAAGAAAACGATCATGAAGATCTAAGACACTCGCACTATTTCTTCTTTTATAACGAGAACCTAAAAACTGTTTTTCATTTGATATACCATCATTATCTAATCCTAATCATTAGCTATGTAAGCCGAGTCAAGATGGATGAATTGTCCTAGGAGATTGAACGAACTGCTATGGTTTGGTTTGAGCTCAGTTTTTAATACAACGACATTAGAATAGAATATACGAACAAGTTGATGGTAACTATAGGTTCAAGGTCACAAAGTTATCAAATTTCCACTCTTGTAAAGAGGAAGATATCTAAAATCGATATCTATCATAGCTTGACGAGAAGGGATACGTTCTCTCTAATTTTGTAAGAGTAAAAAATTGATAATACCATAAACAATGATTTCTAGTATCAAGATGATTGAAGCACGAATTTGGATAGTCATATTAGGATCAACGTGATTAGGAATAGGAATTTCAGGAATAGAAGGAGGATTTGGAGGTGGGTTGGTTGTTGGTTTGAACGACTAGATGAAGACCAAGTACGTTTAGGATTGACATGGTTTAGGAAATCAGAATAGAATGATAACCTGTAATTTAGAAAACACATGTATGCAATTCAATCAATCCCAAACTCAATTGAGTTCTCAATATTTCAAGGTTCTCTTAAACTAATCCTAATGGGCAAAGTTTTTGAAAAACTTATTGAAAAATGAGGTTTTGAAAATCAATATATGTATAGTTTTCATAACAACAACATAATTCAATCAAAACACAATAATTTGAAAAACAATTTTTTTATTTCAAAAAATTCAAAGAATTTTGGAAAATTCTTGTTTTTTTGATGAAATTAGTTGTAAAATCTAGTTTCTAATCACTAAACAATCAATGTTAGGTCACTATTTCTATCTAGAACTAATTGAAACTAGTCATATGTTCAAAATCAATGAAATAGAGAGTTTAGAAAAATTACCTTGAAAGATGAGATTGAGTGGATTTTAATGTTGTTTGCACGATTTTAATGATGCTAGCAGGTTTAGGATTTGAAAAATGATGAAATTTCGACTAGAAATAGATGTTATGAAGCAAAGAGGAGATAGGGAGAGAGAGAGGAAGAGAACGGCATGAATGAAGAAGATATTGAGGGTTTTAGGAAAAATTAGGGTGTTATGTCCGTAAAAACCAGAATCCTAGGGGTATCGATTCCCCTAGGGGGAATCGGTTCCCTTCAAGGGGTATCGATTCCCTCTGCCTATAATTAAAAAATATGTATTTTAACACTCAAAATGCTAAATTAATCTTCTCTAGTGGTATGGCAACTCATATATAAAAATTAATTATGTTTAATCAAATTAATCCTTAAACTACATTTGAACATAAAGTTAATTTTTCATCAAGAATCATAAACTCCCCTAACTAATAGCAATGAATGTAATCATAAATTGCTATTATAAAATTTTCATTTAGTATTAAAAGTGCTAAATTATTTTAAACACTAAGTGAAGATAAGTCAGTTAAACCTAATTCTCTCCTAAGTGTCCAAAAGCGTTCCATGTCCAAGGTTTTGTAAAGATATCCGCTAATTGATGCAAAAGTATCAACAAATTCTAGAACTACATCTTCCTAGTGACATGGTCTCTAATGAAGTGATGTCTTTTCAATGTGCTTAGTTCTAGAGTATTGGATGGGATTTTTAGTGAGACAAATAGCACTAGTATTGTCACACTTGATAGGAAAGGTACCTACTTCAATTCCATAATCAAAATGTTATTGTTTCATCCATAAAACTTGTGCACAACAACTACCGGCTGAAATGTATTCGGATTCAGTGGTAGATAATGCAACACAATTTTGTTTCTTTGAAAACCAAGAAATCAGTATATTCCAAGGAATTGGCAAGTACCGAGGTGCTTTTCCTATCTAATTTGCATCCTCCATAATCCATCAAAAAAGGCATGCAAGCTAAAGCTAGAGTCTCTAGGATACCAAAGTCCTAAACTAGGAGTGTCCTTAAGGTATCTAAAGATTCTCTTAAACTAGTAAATGTGATTCCTAGGACGTGATTGAAATCTAGCACATAAGCAAACACTAAACATAATGTCTGGTCTACTTGTAGTTAGATAGAGCAAAGAACCAATCATTGACCTATATAATTTAACATCCACACATTTACTCCTTCATCCAAGTCAAGCTTTGTAGAAGCTCATTGGAGTGTCATGAGGTTTCCCATTTTCCAGTCCAAACTTCTTGAGCATATCTTTGACGTACTTAGCTTGATTGATGAAGATGCCATCTTTTCTTTGCTTGATTGGAGTCCCAAGAAAAATGAGAGCTCCCCCATCAGCTCATTTCGAATTCGCTTTGCATTAGCTTAGAAAATTCTTGGCAAAGAACATCATTAGTAGACCTAAATATTATATCATCAACATAAATTTGAACTACTAATAAATCTTTACCTTTATGCTTTAAAACAATGTAGTGTCACCTTCCCTTTGAAAAAACCTTTTTCAATAAATATTTGACATCTTTCAGACCAAGCTCTAGGAGCTTGTTTTAAACCATAAAGTGCTTTTGTCAATTTAAGAACATGATCCGGAAATTTTGAACTTTCAAAACCTGGAGGTTGTTCCACATACACTTCTTCTTTTATAAACCATTAAAAATGTACTTTTAACATCCGTTTGATATAGTTTAAATTCATGAAACAGGCAAACTAATAACATTCTAATTGCTTCCATCCTAGCTACGGGAGCGTATGTTTCATCATAGTCTATGCCCTCTTCTTGAGTACCCTTGAGCAACAAATCTAGCCTTGTTTCTCACTATTACCACTCTCATCACTTATTCCTAAATACCCATCTAGACCTACAGTAGATTTATAGGCCTTTCAACTAATGTCCACTTTACTTCTCTCAAATTGATTTAATCTTCTTGCATACCATAATCCAATGTTCATCATTTAATGGTTCTTTAATATTCTTAGGCTCTATGCATGAAATAAATGCAACATAATTACAAATATTTCTAAGAGAAGATCGGGTTGTTACCCCTTTTGATGGATCACTATAATCTCACATCCTTGACATAGTTGTACTCTCTGGATAAGATACTTCCCTTTCTTCAATGGTTGGATTCTCAAGAGGATCATGGTTTCCTCATCTTTCGTTTATTCCTTTGATGATGATTTCCAACGTCATGTCTAACGTCATTTGTATTTATAATCCTACATCATCATTCAAAGAATCCTTCCTCAGATGAATTATCATCGAAAACAACATGTATACTCTTTCTACAACAAAAGTTCTTTTTATAAATACTCGATAAGCTTTAGAATTTAAGGAATAACCCAGAAAAATTTCTTCATCACTTTTAGCATCAAATTGCCAAGGTTTTCTTTATCGTTGTTTTAAAACAAAACATTTACATCCAAAAGGATGAAAATAGCTAATGTTAGGCTTTTTATTTTTGAAAATTTCATATGGAGTTTTCTTTAAAATTGGCCTAATCATTACCGATTTACAACATAACAAGCGATATTGTGGCTTCCGCTCAAAACAATTTTGGCAAATTATTTTCACAAAGCATGGTTCTAGCCATTTCTTCTAAACTTTTATTTTTCCTCTCAACAACTCCATTTTGTTGAGGGGTTCTAGGTGCTGAAAGTTATGGCTAATACCATTAGAATTACAAAAACTCATTGAATCCAAGATTTTCAAATTCAGTGCCATTTCACTTCTACACTAGTGATAGAGTAACCTTTTTCGTTTTGGATTACTTTGAAAATGTGATGAAATTTTCTAATGCTTCATCTTTAGTACTAAGAATAGAACCCAAGTATATCTAGAATAGTCATCTACCAAGACAAATGCATATTGTTCCACTCAAACTAGTAGTCCTAGTTGGCCCAAAAAGACCTATATGGACCAATTGTAATACTCTACTAGTTGACATCATTAATGGATTTAAAAGAAACTCGCTTTTGTTTTTCTTTAGCACAAGCATCACATATTTATCATTATCAAATTTTAGTTTAGGCAAGCCTCGAACAATTCTCCTTGAACTAACCGTTGCAAAACACTCATGCTATGCCCTAGTCTTCTATTCCATAACCAACTATCATGCTCATCCTTAGCAACTAGGCATAAATTAGTCATTTCTATAGAGTCTAAATACACCATGTATATGTTCCTATTCTATGACCAACAAGCATAATCCTATTAGATGCAATGTCAATGACTTTACAACCATTAGTTTCAATTATGACATTGAATCCCTTATCACATAATGACTAATACTCAAGAGATTATGCTTTAATCCATTCACATATAACACATTTTTAATTTGTATGGAAGAGGTATTACCTATTGTACTATACCTTCAATGTGACCTTTTGAATCATCCCCAAAAGTCACTTCTCCTCCATTTTGGCGTTAAGCTCTATGACTGATTTTGTCCCGGTCATGTGTCTCGAGCATCCACTATCAAGGTACCATGAATTTGGATTTCTTCCCGTGCCTTGTAGCAATGCTCCTTTTCCTACAAGCATGAGATTAATTTCTAATTTTGGTACCCAAATTCTTTTGGTCCATATTCATTATTTTCTAAAATCCTTGCCCTTTGGTATCCATTTATAAAGGACATCCTTATCTTTAGTAGTAATGAATTCTTTATGAACTCATATCCTAACCATTTTACATCCAAGGTCGTTGAGGACTTCTATGATTGAGCTTCTAAAACTTTTCTTAACAAAGTTGGATTTTGAATTCTCACCTTTTTCAAAACTTTTTGTTCCGCCTTATTAAAAGAAGTTTTAAGATCATCAATCTTCTTTTGATGATCATCATGAACTTTGAAAGAAGTTATGCAAATCAATATTTTCTTTTCAAAATCATTAATTTTGATTTGTAATTCTTTGATCTTACTTTCAAGTCATTGTGGTCTTGGATATAAGACTATTTTCGTTTTCAATTTTGAAATATCATTTTGTATTTTGAAAATAGAGTCTTATAATCCGAAGCCAACCCATTATAATCCTATAACTCATCATAAGATAATTCATCCAAATCGAATGAGTTAGAGGTTACCTTAGAATATTCCCCGATAGCCATCAAGCACAAGTTTGTAACTTCTTGTTCCTCTCATCGGAACCTTCTTCATCGCTCCATGTAGCTCCAGAGCCTTGTGCTTCTTTTTTGGATTGACCTTTTTATTCAATTATGGGCAATCATATTTGACATACCCCGGCTTTTTGCATTCGTAACAAATGATCGGGTCTTTCTTATTCGATTCAGTTTTGAAGCCTTCATGATGTTTGAATTTTCTCCTCGTGGGCATCATCAACTTTCTAAATCATTTGGCAAATAATGCCATTTCATCATCATCGTCTCTTCATTCGAATCATTCTATCTTTTGTGGATTTGAGAGAAACTCCAATGTTTTTCTTCTCTCTTCTCCTTTGGTGTCTCGTCAATCTTATCGAGGTCCACCTCATCTTCAAGCATCATTTCATGAGTGAGGAGGGAAACCGATTAGTTATTCAAGAGTTAAGGACGTTAGGTCCTTAGACTCGATGATTGCCGTCTTCTTTGAATGCCATGATTTTGGAAGGGAGTAAACTAACTTCCTCACAAGCTTTTCATTTAAAATGATCTCTCCATATGATTTGAGACCATTGACAATCGTTGAGAATCCATCCGTCATAGCTTTGATATCTTCATTTGGTTTCATCCTAAAATTTTCATAGCTATTCGTTAGAATACTAATTTATATTTCTTTACCTCATCAGTACCTCATGAGTGACTTAAAGTTTGTCCCATATTTCTTTGGCGGTTGTACAAGATGAAACTCTTCGTATTCATCTAGTCTAAGAGCACAAAATATTATATGGATGGCTTTGGAGTTGAGCTGGAACATTTTTGTCTCTCATTCACTCCCAATCTTAGATGAAGAGGCTTGATGTATTCTCTTCTTCTACGACATTCCATGCTCCCATGTCACTTGCTGAATAAAGTACATCTCCTATTTTCCAATATGCATAGTTAGCCCCATTGAAGAAAGGAGGCTTGTTGCGGGATCGAATCGAGACCGAAGTCGAAGTTTGAAGTAGAGGCCATTGATGAATTGATTATCGATGTAACTCTTCTTGAATTGACTCAAGAGGTGATTAAACTTCAAATGAGTTAGGCTCTGATGCAAATTGTTGAGTTATCGATTGACGAAATTGGACCAGAGGGGGAATTGGTAATTAAATTTTTGTGGAAACTTTTGCAGAAAACTGAAAGTAATGCACAACGATTTAGAGTGGTTTGACTTTATCAACCAAGTCTACGTCCACTACCGCTATCCACACTAAGGATTTTCTAACAAATTCACTAATTTGTTCTTTCTTTGAGCCAAAGAGATAACCTTACAATTCCCTCAAGAATATACCCAATCTTGAGAACATTTTTCTCAAGAGAATATTACAATTTGCAAACTTACAAGAAAAACCTCACAAGGCAAATGTTTACACAATTCTAGAACAAAGAAAGAACACTCAAGAATAAATACAATTAAGCACAATAAGAGTTCTTGAAAGCAAAATGAATATTGAATGAAAAAGGCTTGAAATGCTTAACTTGAGGTTGATGCTTTCTTTGATTCTCTCTTGATCTAGTTGCTTTGTTTCTTTTTTTATCAATGGCTTTTAAGCTTGCTTAAATACACTTGAATCACTTCTGAATGTTGGTGATCATTAATGAAGTTATTGGAGCCCTTTAAGTGTGAACACATTAATACAATAGCTTGGAGCGTGGGGGGAATCGGTACCCCCTCAGGGGAACCGGTTCCCAAAGTGTAAAATTCAAATATTCGACCATTGAACAGTGGGGGAATCGGTTCCCTCCGAGCACTGGAATTTCTCGGAGCCAAACCATTCAGGGGGAATCGGTTCCCTCTGGAAAAAACTGTAATTTTTTGCTTTGAAAGGGTTCGAAATACTTGTAAAATTATTTTACAATTATTTTAATATTTAAACTTAATTTTACACTTTAGTAAGGATTTAAAATAAACTTTGAAATACTTTGAGTATATTTTGATATTCGATTAATGTATCGAATATGCTTAGAAAAATCTTTTTCAAAATTTAATTCTTTAATTAATTTGTATATCGAAACATCAAAATGTTTTCAACAAAAACCCTAGTCGCATGCATTCTAGTTCTCTTAGGGTATCCACATGACTCTAGAGGTGTTCTCTTACAACATTATCTATATGATGTTGGTTCTAAACAAGGGTTCTCAAGCTTTCCTACAAACCTGCCAAGGTAAATAATGACTTCGATCCTGGCTCACTATGAACTTTGCGAAACAAATTCAGTCTAGGGATCACATCACTAGATGATTATCAAGAAAACATATCCTAACTAAAATAAAGAATGCTTTACAAAGGTACTTTTCCAGACCAACACGAGGAAAAACAATATTCCTTGGTTGCTGGTTGGTGTGTTATTGGGTCGGTGGGGGAACCATAGGAAGGAGGGACGAACCACCAAATTCACATCATGTGGCATTCTCCTACTTAGGCGAGACGATATAGAGCTTGAGTGTAGAACCATGATATGCAACAATCTATTTACATTCAAACAAGTGAAATCATTAACCAAAGATAAAATCTTTTTTTTTTTTTTGCTAAAAACATAGTGAATTGTAAATTAAATAAATTTGAACTCAAAATTTTCAACATTTTAAATAGGGTAATCGACTCATTGCTCAACTTTTTTTTCTTAAAGAAAACAATGTCCCTAGTGGAGGCGCCAAGTTGTTGTAACCAGATTTTGGTGGAAGACCGATATGAAGTTTTTGAAAATAAAAAAGGTTTTTTTTTTTATGTAAAGATGGGAGACGCCACCAATCATTTCTAAGGTGAGATTGGAACACCTAAAATTATGTAATTTTAATAAAACATCTTATTTTACTAAAAATACCAAGTTTTGGTCTACGGAATTAGAATTCTGGTTTGGGAGTCAGTTTGCGAGGGGAAGGATTAGCACCCCACAACGTCCAAAATTGGTACCTAGTTGATTACCCTATATTTTAAAATTCAAAATTTTGAGTTCAAAATTTAATTAATTTAAAACCACTATGTATGCATTTTAAAAAGGATGCCGATTTAGACCAATAACGACCACCACGAGCAACAGCGGAAGCTTCATTATCAACCCCAATAAAATGTACATTTCCTTGACAATTTTAAAATCATGATGTTGGGTTTTGAAAAGGATATTGATTTACTTCGGGAATCAATAGCGGTAACCCCAACAAAAGCGAGAGGTACACTACTAACCCTAATAAAGAAACATTGCCTTATTTTGAAATCTAAATATGCAATCAAACAACTTACTATTAAACTTGATTATACTAAAATTAATTAATTAAGCCTTCCCTCTAATTTAAAGTGTCAAATTATGAAATTTAAATAAAAACTAGAAAATTACACCAAAAAAAATGAAGACTCTAATATTAACCCTAATCAATTTTTAACTAATTATTGAATCGAATAATCGAAATGGATCATGAGCAAAAAAGCGATGACCAAATCAAAAAATTCACCTAATTAAGGACTAAAGTGAATACCAAGTAACCAATTAGGAATGTAAGAAAAATAAATTTAAGGGTTCAATCTAAAAACTAAGATAACTAATAAAAATTTAGAAAACTAATTTAATAATAAAAAAATCAAACGAGATGCATCAAATTAAAATAAATGTCATGTAATTAAACTAATCTATTTGTACACATAATTATGTTCTATGAATATTAATAATAAAGCATATACATATTTTAAATACTTAGTATACCTATTTCAGTTGTACCGCACAACTATCATAATATCAATATACACGTATGATATAACATAAATGTATTTGACGATATATTTGCATATAAATAAATAGAATATAAGATAATATATAGAAAATGACTAAGTTCAAAGAGAAAGAAAAGATCAAACAGCCAAAATAGAACTAAATTAAACCATATATTTGAATTATGCAAACTAAATAAACAATAACTACAAAAATTTAAGGTAACAAATAAAAAACAAACAAATTAATTAATTAATTGATATAAATGCATATCATAAAGAATAATTAAAAAGGAAATAAAGTTACAAGGATAAAAAAAAAACAAGAAAAGGAAAAAGAAAAGAAAGAGAAAGAGAAAGAAAACTAAAAAAGTATGAATTAGATTGATTTAAAATGAAATTAAGTTAAGAAAACAAATATAAATTTAAGGATATAAATACTAAAAGTCAAAGGAAAAAAGAAATAAAATATAATAAATGAATAAAAAATCTTATGTAAAACGAGATATAGCAAATTTACGTGGATGAATTTTTTTTGGAAAATTTTAAAATAATAATTGGTAATTAAGTAAATTAAAGGGGATTAAATTAAAATAAACAAAGTAACGAGCCAAAATAAAAAGTAATAAAACAACATTAAAAGAAAAAAAGGACTGAGATAAAATAAACATAAAGTAAAGACTGAAATATAAAATTACAGAAAATTAAATGTGCATTAAATTTAAGGAGTAAAATAGAATAAATCAATAAATAGATGCTAAAATTAAAAAATTAAAAAAATAGAACTGAAAAATAAAATTGCAAGAAAAATAAAAGTTATGGATTAATTTTAGAGTTTTACGCTGACCATAAATAACATAGATCGTGCCCCGAGATGGATCACCATGAGGTCGTAGGATTGTTTATAATACATTTAATATTTAGTATGTTAGATTAGTAATAGCCAATTAATAGTGACAAAATAAATGATAATAAATACGGAGGAAAAAAAAATAAAACGATGGAGGGACTAATAACGAAATTAGCCCCTAAGTTGGTGGAAGTAAAGCTCACAGTTTTTTTGTTTTGGTCATTTGAAACCTGCACACCAAAAATACCCTTCCTCTATTTTCTCTCAAGCTCCTCTCTCTATTCAAACGACCGACACTCACAAACCCACAATGCCATCGCGCCACCGCCGTAAATTGACGTCATTCCAGCCTTCGGCTACCACCATCGGTGGCCGGACGAAACTAAACCCAACTGAAAACTGACCTAGACTCCCTTTCTTTAAACCCCAATTTGAAAAACCTAAAACATCAAAACCCCTAATCTATTCAAAAGCTCTCAGCTTCCACATTCTCAAAAACTCCAGCGACCCAAAATGATGCCTTTTTCTCCGGAGATGAAGCCTCGTTCGACATGAAAAGAAGCGAAAAGACTCCGACGAGGGACTCTCACATATCAGGTAAACATGACCAAACCTCTACCTCTACCCCTACCCTTGTTTGTCGAACATGCACTGCTAGAAAATAAAAGGAATACCTTGATTTTTTTTTTGCATAGTTCTATTGCTCTTTTTGAATATGGGCGATCAACCCTTTACAGAGTTTGGGAACAGGTTTATAAACCCCTCTAGGGTTACAATATGAATGAAAAAGTTTTTTTTATTGGAATCCATTTTGGCCATCCAATCATTTACAATATTTTAACAGCTCATTGTCTTCTTTTTCTTGTGCTTGCATGTGGCTCTGAAAGAGGCGAGTGGGCTGTTTATTGCTGGGCGTGGAGGTGTCTAGCCACCTGTGTGGCTAACATGTCTGCTGAACTTGGAAACCACTGATGCAGCTTCCCATGTGGGGGGAAAATAAGAGTTAATATTGGCTTAACATTAGGTATAAGGTTTCTCCCAAAAGTTTAAGATGTGAGCTGATTAATGGGCTTTAATGGATCAATTTTGTATTGGGCCATTATATATAAATGGGTTATTCATTTGAATTTGGATTTTGTGATGGACATTTATAAATGAACTGATTTTTATTAATGGATTTGTATATGTATATATTTAGGTATAGATATTAATAATAATTAAGGGATAAAAAATAATTACAACTTTCTCTCTTTGTTAATGTTTTGAAACAATAATAAAGCAAAGGCATAAAACATCAATTTTTATCTTACTAGAATACTAAAAATCTTTGAGCTCCAAGATCTTCTCATTATGAACCCTTCACTCTTTTTTGGATGAGTTCTTCTCATGTAAAATGCCAATTGGAAATGTTGAGCCACCTTCTTTTGTGAAAGACTTGAGAAACAGGTTGACGTTATTCACATTATGAATTTTTTTCTCTTCGAACGAGATTTTCATTATGAACTTCTTCTCCCTCATGGATGGTTCTTCTCATTAAAACTCTTTCTTGAAAATGATCAATCTACATTCTCTTTAAAGAATTTAGACAAAAGTTTCTCTCTTGTATTGATGAAATAATTGACCTATTCTTTGTTTATGAATATTTCTCGCTTGATTACCATAATTCCATGACTGTAGACTTGCAAGGACACAATTATCATTGATTATCACGTTTGAGAATTTGGAAGCCATTTTGGCCATCCAAGCATTTTACATATTTTTTATAGCTCATTGTCTTCTTTGTTTTCTATGCTGCATGTTGCTGACGAGGTGAGGGATCTTGCTAAGGCTGGCGTGGGGGGGTGTCTAGCCACCGTATGGCTAACGGTCTGTTAAACTTAGGATCACTGATCATGCAACTTCTCACGTAGGGGGAGAGCTAAAGAGTCAATGGTGGATGAACATTAGGTTAAGATTCTCCCAAACTTTAAGATGTGAGCTGGTTAATGGGCTTGTAATTGATCAATTTGGTATTGAGTTATTTATTTCATTTGATTTTGTAATGACATTTATAAATGGACTTATTTTTAATAATGGATTTATATATGTATATATGTTGGTTTTATTTGAGTATAGATAATTAATAATAATTAAGGGATAAAAGTGGTTATTACAGTCGCTTCAAGGGTTTAGAAACCAGACATAGGGTTTTGAAACTAGCAATGGGATTTTGAAACCAGGCGAGAAATTTTAAAATTTAATCTTGCTTAGAGGTTTCAAAACCATTAAGGGAGTTTCAAAAATAGCTTTAAAATATTTCCTTGATCTATTTGAACAATTTTAAGATAAATTTCAAAACATTATAAATTTATCAATCTTGCTTGTGAGTGGTACAAGAGGATCGATGAAGTATTAATGGAATTGGTGCGAAAAATATGGCTCAGGACATAAGCACAAGGTAAAGAAAGAGAAACATTGCGTCCTTTTTGATAGCATTAATCAAGTTAATAATATTATTTGGAGATATTTGGAAATTCCTTTGTTCAAAAGTGGTGAAGCCACCAATAATCCAAATGACGCATTTGAGTGGTACGATCACTCGAAGGACGGAGGAACCAAGTAATGAAATGATGTAATAATCATTCCTCAAAGTAAAGAAAAGTGGGATTATCACCTTGAATAGGTTCAAAAAAAAAAATGATAATCCTCATGAGGTCCATTACAAAGAACACCTAAATCTTAAGCAATAGATTTAGGTGTAAGAAAAATTTCGAGAATCATGAGAAAAAAATTGAATACCATAAAATTTTTGGTATTAGGTTCCCTGTGAAATGAAGCATTGCAAAAATGATCGCCATTTTTAATTTTAATTTACAATTGGGCCTCAAGCCCAAACCAAATCAAACCCCAAAAAAAACCCCAAACCTTTTTGCAAAATACAACTAGGCCTCAATCCCTAGACCCAAAACCCACCAGAACATAACCCAACCAGAACTCAAAACCCGACCCGGGTCTAACCTTAGGCCTAAGGAAGCTGCTCAATTCCCCAACCAGTGGCAACCTTCCTCTGTCCCAATGCTAACAAAGCCACCCATGCACGCCACCAACTTCATGTAACCCCTGCATCAGAAATAAAGGGAGGAAAAAAATTGGAAATCATTTTAAGTTCCTTGTAAATGGGTATAAAACCCATGCATTAAGGACTCGAAAATGATTATGGAAAAAAAAACTCTTTGAAACTATTTTTTTCGAAGCAATAACAACAATATTTCAAGGTCATTAATCTTTCTATTTTAATATTCGAATAGTTGTTTTTTGTTTTTCTCTTGTATTTTTTACTGCTTTCGGTTTTGAATCTCAGTAAAAAGGAAATATTTTTAGAGTTCGAAATAAAACCATAACCCTTTTTAGTTTATTTCAAAAATATTATTATAATCTCAAATAAAAAATAAAAATAGAGGCTTTTGGTCGAATAATAATAGCCAACCATTTTTGCAGTAAAAAACGAAAAAATAAAAGGAATAGTAGATCGGGTATCATGAGTCAGAGAGGTGTCCTGGTGTCTGGGGAAGCCGAGGAGTCGAGTGGTTCGGGTAGCTTAGGGGCTTTTTGTGGTTTTATCCCTAAAAAGGTCCCTAGGCTAGTAGCTCTAGGATTTTCAGTCACTTTGGGTTAGTTTAAGTTATCCGACGGAAGGAATCGGAGGGGGTTTAGGGCGGCCAACAGTAGGCCCGTTAAGGAGAGAGTGTTTAAATTTTATTTTTTAAAAAAAACTCT
The DNA here is from genome assembly GCF_006381635.1 of Hibiscus syriacus. Lineage (NCBI taxonomy): Eukaryota > Viridiplantae > Streptophyta > Magnoliopsida > Malvales > Malvaceae > Hibiscus > Hibiscus syriacus. The sequence goes on from NW_024063010.1 coordinate 953,608, forward strand.
TAGCTGAAATGAATAAAAAAGGTTGTGGTATTTATAGAATAAATTTAGGGTAAAATCACGCTTAGGACCCTAGGTTTAGAGTGTTTTATAGTTTGGTCATGTAAGGACTAAAACTACTATTCCTTTTCTTGCGTGCTATGTATTTTTTGGGTTATTCGTGGTAGTCCCTTTGATTTAGCGTGTTTTACAATTGGTCATATGTAGGGTTTAAAATTTTAATTTTCCCTTTTTGCATGTTTTTATTTTTTGGGTTATTCTTTATTTGGTCAATGTAAGTATGCATGTTTTTACACTTTAGTCATGTGTAGTGACCTTTTTAATTTATTAATTCGTATGAATTGATTTTTTATTTTTCCATTTTTAGGCTTAAATTAATGGATAATTATCTTTAGGTCCCTATAGTTTTTGCTAATTTTTACATTTTAGTCCCTAAACTATTTTTTGTTTAGATTTAGACATTTAATTTTTATTCATTTTAATTTAGCCCCTATTATATGTATAATTTATTCTTTTTAGCTTAGTAATTTGATATTTATGCAATTTGGTCCTTGTGTTTATGATTATTTGATTTTTATGTTGTGTTTTTTTTGTTTTTTATTATTTTAATTGGGTTTATTAAATGTTTCGATACTTCATAGTTTTAAACATTAGATTGTGCTCTTAGATTAGGTTAATACTCAAATCGGACTTAGAAATTAGGATGACACCCTAGTTATTAATTAGAGAGCAATTCGAGTAGAGTTTTCGCATAAGATGCCTGATTACTAGAATCGATTGCTCGACTTTTTAAAATTTATTAATTATCAATATTTTCTAAAAAAAGACTTTAGGCTTAGTTCCTTTTTAATAGGTTAATTTAGATAATACTTAGAATTTTGGTTTATTAATTAGTCTGCAAGCTTTAGGAATCATTGATTTATGTCCTTAAACTTCTAGTCTCTTAGAACTCGATATTTTAGGTATTTGACCTTTTAGTCCTTGAACTTCAATGAGACCTTTAAGATTGACATAATCAAATAGGTTAAATAGAGCCTCAACGTTTAGCTAGATTTCAATATAGTCCTCTTAATTTAGGGAATAATTCGAGTCGGCCCTCGCGTAAATGCTCAAGGGACCATCTTGGTTATTCGATTCAATAATAGGTTTAAAAATCAAATAGGGTAATATTAGACCCTACTCTAGGTTTGTACCTTTAGGTCTTTCTTTCATAATTCGACACTTTAAGCTAGAAAAAAACTTTAATTTACCCTTAACTTAATTAGGATGAATAAAAATTATTTGATTGCATTTATTTTTAAATCTAAGGTAATCTTCATTTATTAGGGAATTAATATTATATATCTCGCAGTATGCTCAGGGGGTGACTACTGGTGATTCTGAAATAGGTCGACATAATTTTCAAAACAACCATGATTTCTAAAATATCGATGCATATTCAGTTATCAAACACAATAGTTGATCCCCCATTAATGCGATAGGGGCGAATACTATCGGCCTTAATAAATCATACCCTTTTCAATTTGCATTCGTAATGATTTAATTAAATAACGTTCAAACTCAATTTTTATTTTAAATATAGGGTAAAAAACTACCAATTTTATTTAGGTTTCCATAAATTATGAATTTGATCTTATTTCAATTTACGATTCATATGTTATTTCAAAAAAAAAATTCTCTTTGGTTAATGCTTACACTCCATGAAATTATTTAGGACTGTTCATATCATAGCTCTAAAACCTGAGCTTAATCCCATTTTACCTAAGTAGGGAGAAACATCACACCTCATGAGGAGCATTGGGCTTCCTGTGTGGGTATGATAAAGAATCTCTGGAAAACATCCTAAGTTGCATGTCCGGATGTTAGTTTTGAGACACGCTTTTAGATGTATGATCCCCTGGTCTGAATCTGATTCTCAAGTCTACAATGAGATAGAATCCGAGTGAACCTTAGTAGGTTATGAAGATGGCTCGGGAACATTTCTAGAACCCATCCACGTGTAGAGAATTGCTTACACTTCCATGAAATTATTTAGGACTGTTGCATATCATAGCTCTAAACCTGAGCTTAATCCCATTTTACCTAAGTAGGGAGAAACATCACACCTCATGAGGAGCATTGGGCTTCCTTGTGTGGGTATGATAAAGAATCTCTGGAAAACATCCTAAGTTGCATGTCCGGATGTTAGTTTTGAGACACGCTTTTAGATGTATGATCCCTGGTCTGAATTGATTCTCAAGTCTACAAATGAGATAGAATCCGAGTGAACCTTAGTAGGTATGAAGATGGCTCGGGAACATTTTCTAGAACCCATCCACGTGTAGAGAATTAGTAAACCTACCCCGCTACAGCTATGTGGACAACCTAGGAGAACTAGAGCGTATGCATATAGGATTTTAATTTATTTGGTGTGATTTACATCCGAATTTTAATTTTTCGCTAATATTCTTTGATTTCTATAAATAATCTAGTGTTAATAACCCATCTCTTTGTTTCTTGATTGAATGTGTCATTTCATTTTCATGTCATATCATTACATAGAAGATATTGATTCTCGAATTACCTAGTTACTGTAAAAAGAGCTTAAGGCTGCAATGTCTTCCGATATGACCGAGAATGTGATAAATGTTCAGACCTGGTTATAGTATAGGTAAGCGTAGTTTGGGGACATTATTATAGCTACCGAAGAGTATGTTTTTCCAAAAATGTTTATTATCAGTGTTAAGCGCATTGGCCCGAGTTATCAAGAATTAGGCTAGTTGGGATGAGACTAAAAATATACTGTTCAGAGATGTTACGGTGACTTGGTCGAGTTACTGAGGGTACCGATAGATGCAGTGGTGGTTGAGCTTTGGTTGAATGTTGGAAACTGGATTATTTTTGTTTCACTTTCGACAAAGTGGACATGACCCCTACCTTGGAGAAATATACGACTCTACTAAACACCCCAAATGTCAAAAGTCACTCCCATTACACCAAGGCGATCCGACCCCACAACCAAGATGGTTACACTGACGGGAAAGACTAAGGAATGGGTCGAAGAGCATATTCATGATGAGGGGATCTCTTGGGCTCAACTGAAAGATTTGATTTGCGAGAAAATACCATCCAATAAGATTAGAGACCACTTTGCGCTTGCAGTATATGACTGGTGTTTTCCCGAGGAAAGAGGATCATTTCGACATTACCTTAATTGATTTTGTCAAAGTCATTGCTAGAATGACAAATCCTACACCAACTATCCTAGCAAAAACTTTCTTATCGTTATACCAGTGTAGGCAATTAGGAGTCGTAGTTTATAGGTTCTGCATCGCTGTTACTGGTATGGTGGTGGAGTCATTCCAGGATAGTTGAAAAGGGTTAGGCTCGAAAGCATCAATCATATTTCTCTCCTCTAGTGGGTTTTACGACAAATGCCAAATCTTGGAGCATCACAAAAAGAAAAGATGGGTTGAGGTCCTCAGGAACATAAAAGACACCGAGATAGTATGGAAAGCTTATTGGTTGCCCAAAGAAGACATACTGTATAGATGCGACAATGATAGCTTTGTGATGTTGCATGTATTGTGGGGAGCAGTTTGTTTATCCCTTAATAACAATTCGATAGTTCAACACCCGACAATTCATCCCAACTACTCATGGGTTGAATGAGGCAGAGTTTTCTTTCTCTACCCCTAATTACCAAGAACGAATCTCGAAGATCTACATTTCCTGGCAAAAGCCCTGTTTCATGAACTTAAGATGATAGAGCTAGCACTCACACCAGCCTACGAGATTTAGAGGTCAGTGAGGATAAATGACAACACCCCAAATCCAAATTTAGAGGACAGGTTAACCATGGAGGAGCGATTAGGAAGGCTCCCGAATGAGGCTGAGCTTTTGAGAGAGGAAATCTGATTGATAACTATGGAAAGAGAGAAGAACAAGAAGCTTCTCAGATGTAAAGACAATATGGGAACTCGAGCTGATTAAGAAGAATGGGTGATAAAGCAGTTAGCCATGAAAAAAGAGAAAGTCCAAGAGAATTTCGATGCTCTAGATTGAGATTTCAGAGACTTGGAGAAGAACATGAAAGCCCAAGGTCTGCATCATACTGCTAAGGCCTTAAAGATGAAAATCGACGGAGTGGAGAGAATCACAAGAAGAAGGCAGGAGGAAAAAGAAACGAGCCACGTAGCATGCCCATAGACTGAGAGAACAAAAGGATGAGGCCAATCAAGAGTTGGCATAGAGGCGAGCACAAACTAAATAACTCGAATCGCAAGTAATTAGCTTAAATGAGGCTTTTCAAAACCCCTACAACATCAACGATATCTTTCTTCGAAGAGATAATGGGACATTGAAGAAGATGATAACTGAGTTGGACGGGAGAATTGATTTACTCATCCGTATGAGAAATGACCAGGCTGGAAAATGAAGCCTTAAAAGTCAAGATTTTTGAGTTGGAAGTAACAGTACAAAGATGCCATCAACAAATCCAAAAGCTCGAAAAAGCCGACCATTGACTAATCAAGATTTGATAATTACACTACGAAAAACTAATGATACCATTCAGAGGCAACATGAAGCGATGGAGAAGGTAATGGATCAGGCCAGTAGTATTGCTCGTCAAGTCTTTGAGTTGTCTGAAGAAGCGACGACCTTAAGAGTTTTTGTGATCCCAAAATCAAAAGAATAACGACTCATGATAGAGAGGATGATAGAGCTTGAGAAGTTAGGAGATAGGGATAGATATTATATTTAGTTCCTTGTGGATGTACTTTCGTTGCCTAAGTGCTTAGGCATTGTGTGTTGTTGAGAACTTTTTGTAAGAACTAGTTATTTTGGAATTGATATCGTTTTTTTTTGCATTTTCATTTTCATGTTTTTTAATGTTTAAATCTTAATGCTTGCATTACCACAATTCATTCTTTTAATAAGACACCAAATAATAAAATACGATTTCTGATAATTTTTAGTGATCCTGGCATACATCTCACACCCCTACGGTACTCTTAAGTCGACCAAAAAAATTAAAGAGGGACTAGCCCAAATCAAACAAGACCAAAGGGACGTAAAAGAGGAAATAAGGGAAAGGCTGAGTGTAATCACCATTTTTCTTATTCATTTTACAACCAAACATCCCAAACCAAACAACCCTTACAAAATAAGACCCGAAAAACCTGACCCAAATGCCTAAACACCAAAACCCGGGTAACCCCAAACCAAACTCGACCCAAACCACTAAGACACGACCCATAGCCACATAAACACCCCAATCAGTTAACGCCTCCCCCAGCCCCTATCAGCTCCTGCCGATCCTCTGCACCAACCAGGGGAAAACCACTCCAACACTCCACTGCAGAAACAAATACAAGCAACAATCGCAAGCAAAAATGCATTCATTTTCCTTTTCCTGTAATGGGTATAAAACTCCCAAAGCAAACAGTGTATTGGGTTTGATTTTTCCCATTCAAAAATAATAAAAAAGAAAAAAACCTGAAATTTGCAAGGGAAATTTTACTATTTTGTATTTTTAGCTTTCGAAAGTAAAAAAGAAATAAATAAAAAGGGAAGATATTTACCATTCGGTCGGAGCCTCGTCGGAATTCAGAGGGTTGATTATCCAATTCGAAAAGTCGAAAGGGAGAAGAGGAGTCGGAGAGCAACATACTGAAATTTGAGCTCGATCTAATAGTGAACAGGGGAGATACGAGCGGTGCAAATCGAGGGGCTCTTGGCCATTTTCACGGCGTTGAAGGTCGATTCTTGCTAAACAGAGCCCCTGATCTGTGACCATTACGACGAGGCAAACAAACCCCAAAATTGTAGTGTCCAATAATCACCAGCGACGGCGAAGGCATAGCGACCGACGTCGACTAGAACGACGGTCGGAGGATAAATAGCCACCGGCGACTGGCCGGATTCTAGAGAGGGGGAGAGCCTCTCTCTAGTTTTTTTTAAAAAACAAAAAAATTGAAATTATAAAAAAGAAAAATGTTTGTATTTATAGAAACATTTTGGGGTCAATCATATTCTAAGTTTCCCAATCTTTCCCGTGTTTTTTCAAAATGGTCACTTGAAAGGACCATTTTTATAATTTTACCTTTTCTATTTGTGCTTTGAATATTTTGGTAAAATATTAGTCCATGTCCGCCTATGTTTGCTGTATTTTTGCATTTTTGTCCCTGTATGGACTGTTTTTTTATTTACCCTTTTCTGCATGTTCTATTATTTTGTAAATTCATTTTTTAGTCCCTATAATTTCAACATGTTTTTTACGTTTTAGTCTCTAATCTATTTTTATTTTATTTTGATTTAGCCTTTGAATTTTGATTAGTTTTAATTTAACCCCATTATATGTTTAATTTATTCTATTTTAGTTTTGTAATTTAATATTCATGCAATTAGGTCCTTATTTTAGGTTTATTTTATTTTTCATTTAGTTTGATTTTTACTATTTTTAATTATTTGTTATTTTAATTATTTTAATTAAGTTTATTATTAATTGTTTTATTTCGTAATATAATTCTTAGATTTAATTTTAAATTAGATTAACACTCTAATCGAACTTAGAAAGTAGGATGACACTCTAGTTTAATTAGGGAGCAATTCGAGTCGAGTTTTCGTATAAGATGCCTAATTACTCGAATCGATTTCTTAAGCTTTAAAATTTATTAATAATTATCGATTTAAGTCCTTAAACTTTTTAGAACTCAATATTTTAGTTCTTTAATCTTTTTAGTCCTCGAACTTCGATTAAAGTTTTAATTTTGACATAATTAAATAGGTCAAATAGAGCCTCCATTTTAGATTAGATTTCAAAATATTCATTTAATATAGGGGATAATTCAAGTCGGCCCTCACGTAAATACTCGAGGGACCATCTTGTTTATTCGATTCAATAATTGGTTTAAAATTAAATAAGGTTAATATTAGAACCTACATTTCTAGGGTTGTGCTTTTAGGTCATATAATTTTCATAATTTGACACCTTAAGATAGAAAATTTGTTTGATTGCATTGTGTTTTTAAACCTAAGGCAATTTTCACTTATTAGGGAATTAATGGTATATCCCCCGCAAGTATGCTCAAGGGGTGGTTACTGGTGATTTTCGAAATAGGTCGACATCATTTTCAAAGACCGCATCATGATTTTCTAAAATCGAGGCAATATTCGGTTATTAGGCACAATAGCTATTCTCTCGTATTTACGCTTGGGAGTGAATGCTATCGGTCTTAATAAACGAATACCCTTTTCAACTTTGCATTCGTAATGAGTTTTAAATTAAATAAAGATCGAACTCAAAATTTCCGATTTTAAATATATGGTAATCAACTAGGTACTAATTTTTGGGTGCTTGTGGGGGTGCTAATCATTCCCCACGAATAACTGACTCCTGAACCTAATTTCTGGATTTTCACAGACCTTTAAACTCTGTATTTTGATAAAAATAAAAATGTTTTATTAAAATCACCCAGTTTTTATGGTGTCCCAATCACACCTTAAATGATTAGTGGCGACTCCCCACATTTCAAAAAACCTTTTCAAAAGAAAAACTCCTGAGTCGGTATCGATCTCACCCCATCCGGGTAGAAAATGGTGTTGGCAGCTTGGTGACTCCGTTGGGGACTTTTGTTTTAAAACGAATTGAGAGTCAAGCCATGAGTTGGTTACCTTATATTTATGATTTTGGAAATTACGAGTTCGATCTTATTTAATTTATGATTCATTACTTATTTCAAAAGAAAAATTAGATTTTCTCTCTGGTTAATGCTTACACTTTCGTGAAATTATTTAAGGTTGTTGCATATCATAGCTCTAAACACGAGCTCTAACCTAATTTACCTAAGTAGGGAGAAATGTCACACCTCATGAGGAGCATTTGGATTTCTTGTGTGGGTCTTATAAAGTATATCTGGAAAGCACACTAAGTTTTCTATATGGATATCAATTCCGAGGTATGCTTTTAGTGGTGTGATCCCCTAAGCTGAACCCGATTCGTAAGTCTATAATTGGCCAAAATCAGGGTCAACCTTAACAGGTTGTAAAGATAGATTGGGAACCCGTTGCTAGAACCCAACCTCATGTGGAGAATTTAGTAAACCTACCTCGCTAGAGACATATGGATAACCTAGGAGAACTAACACATATGCGGTTAGGATTATTAATTTCCTTTGTATGATTTATTTTTCATTCTCAACTTTGAGTCATATTTAATTATTTTTTCTTAGATTACATTTCTTTTACTAATCATTTCAACTGACTTGAATTTTTTATCTTGTTTCTACTAACATTGATTTCCTTTTGTCTGGTTTTATTACATTTTTGCATGAACATGACATAGCATTCAAGATATTGATCCCTTAAATAACTGATCTTTTATAAGGTTCTTGAAAAACAATGCCACAACAATGCCTTTCATTGGGATCAGTAGAATTTTGAAGATGCTCTACTTAGATCGAGTAACGTCAAGAGAGAGTCTACCTACTAAGGAGACAAGTCAAACATTTATATGCTGAGATAACAAGGTGGACTCAAGAAGATTCAACGCTGAAGCCAACAGTTGAAGATCACAAACTAGCTCGAATGATCTCTGAAAGTACGAGATGAAGTAGAAGCTTTGAAGACGATGTAAAACCCTGATGCTCGCGGGAGCTGGACAACTTACAGATGGACCAGATTTTCACTTCGCCAGTGTACCGAGACATTATCGGTTTTTCAAGAATTGTTCAAGGAACGTTTATTTTTTGGATCAATTCCTTGTTGCATTTGCATCTCACATTTTGCACACCCATTTTGCATTTGCATTTGCACGTGCATCTTTGCATTAGTATATATACATTGTAAATTACATGGTATACATTGAATCTTAACATGCATTAATCATGGATCCTGGGAGTAACATGTAAGGAATCTTGTGATAAAATTTTAGAGGTAAGAAGAAGTCACCCTATTCGTACCAAAAAGGATTGAGAGCTATGGACGTGATGTTAGTATCATCTGAAGCTTGAGGCACGTCGTCGATATCCGTAGGGCACTGAGAACCAAGGCCCAGATTTTTTTTGACCCATGGTATTGACCTTTAACTCGTAATGAGACATTCTGAGGACAATTAAAAAGAAGTTCTTCCACTCACCGTGAAGCCTTATGGCACTACTTTTTTATATTTGAAGGTGTTTTTGTTCTTTGCATACTCGATAAATATTTTATTGATTGAACTTATGGCTTTTTTAGGTTATGAGCAATAAATCAAGTTTTAATCTTGTAATTCTTTGAATATTGAATGAATTAAAGGTTCTTCCACTACTTTATTAATTATAGATCTTTGATAAGGGGTAATATTAGACCTTCCATACCCCATCCAAAGCCGAAATAACCATTGATGGGTTCCTTACCCAAAATAACACACATTTACTCCCAAAAGTCCGAACTTTGACATCACCTCCCTTCGAAACAATAAAGTCATGCCCGTATCTCCCCCGAGGCACCAAAACCTGTACTTTTACATTCCCAGACATAATTAACCTTTCTATAACATTACTTTTTTCAGAATTACGACTTTAAAGTCACAAATTTCCCTTCTTATACACATAACCAACAATCATTTCCCAACCTCGATAAATCTTGGGGGTGTAACAATAACCTTTCCTGAAAGAAAGACATGAGGAAGTGTTTCATATTAAGTTTTCGCAAGAGAATTTGAATAATTGGGGTATACTAGGAGGGAATGGAAAGAAATAAAGGGAATCATTGAAATAACTCTATATGCATTAATTACATTGTTTTCATGTAAATAAGGTTAATCATGAATACTCGTCCCCCTGGGCATACCTCTCACAAAGACTTCTGTGTATGAGATGATGAATGGCTGTGTTTTATTTATCCTTTTAAATATATATATATATATATATATATCCCTTGTTGTCCCATTTTGAGCCTATAATATTGTTTCTTCTGATTCAACCCTAACCAAGGATCACCCTCGACGCTAGGGGGCAAAGGTGAAGGTATATGCTCACATGAGTGAAGATCATCAATCCGGATTTCACTACAGAAACAAGTCATGATGAAATAAAGTGAGAATTAACAAGATACATCAATGTGAACCAAATACGAAGCACACAAAGATTAAGTAAAGTTTGACGACACCGAGAGAAAGATGAAAAGATATAGTGAAAAAATTAAAATAATAGAAAAGAAAGAAAGAAAAAAATAGATAAAAGGAAAAAAGAAAAAAAGAAAAAAAATAAAAGAAAGAAAGAAGAAAGAAAACATATCAAACACTTTAAGACGAGTAATTTATATCAATTTGCCAGAAATCATGGAACACCAAAGGAAAATAAAAGAAAACAAAAGACGCACAAACATATTCAAATCGTGCAAGACAAGATTGAAGACATTAGAACGAATTGATCCTTGGTTCAATAACCATCAAACACTTGTTTGGTCCTATTTATCCATTTCTTTCATAATCGTAAGCCCTAGCCTATGTTACATGCCTGAAAAGTCCATTTTCATCATACATGGATTTCTAAGTGGAGAGACTATCTTTAGATTTCATTCCACCCCTAAAGGTTAATTTTATTTGCAAAAAATTAGTTTTCTAATATCTTTAATGCATGATAGGAAAAATAAAAAATGAGGGTTTAATACGTAAAATTTTAGAGACATTTTAAAACCAAAGGAGAATTCGAGTTGAAAACTCGAAAAGGCAGTTCGAATACTAAGATTGTCAACCACTACACATAAGGTGATCGTATACATATTGATAAACCACTACGCAACCCAAAGGCACTCACGAGGGCTGGGAATCGGTGAACATTTACAGAAGATAAGAATAACGACTGCTTCATTAGATCAATGAACACCAAAATCAAAGACGCAAGAAGCCAACCTGAAACACCTTACCTCCCTAATTCAACCTGGAACACATTACCTTCCCAAGTCAGCTTAAGCCTTATATCAACATTAATATTTACACTTTTCAAATGTATATAATTTTTGAACGATTAAAAGAAAATTTGACTTATTTGATATTCGATGAACTTTTGTTTTACAATTTGTTTTGATTGTGAGCCGGAAGAAAATGACAACACTTTTGAATTTTATTCAACATTTTTTTAATATTTCTAAAAGAAAAGAAAAGAAAAAACATTTTTAAACAGGACAATCTCAAGTGAAAAAGGTCCTTGAGGCTGGTGAGGCTCATTTCGCCTCTATCGAAGAAAAAGAACAAATGATGCCAGAATAATGAAGCATTTCTTAAAAGCAAATAGTCTGAGAGATCATAAGGACTAGAGGACAGAATTTCTAACACTTCATTGTGACATTGTCAGAAGCAAATGATCACCTTAGTTGAAGATGACATATATCCCAACTCACAGCAAAAATAAAAGACACTTATGTTAGAAGAATTGATCACTTCTTAAATATCCATATGGTTTGGTATCATGAATAGAAGCCCTCAAGCTATTCGTTAACATTGCTAATTAGATACATAAGAGTGAGGCCATTCAAGATTATGTTCTTGGCACAAATAGAGCCATGAGTACCCATATTGGGGCATTACAAAAACCAGATGTCATTAAGATCAAAAGATTTAAATCAAACGGATGTGGCGGGTGAGCTTCACCGTTTGGAGTGCCCAGGGCAGAAAATGTAAACAAAAGGATCTTACCTTGAGAAACAAACCATTCATGCTTCAATTAAAAGACTTGTCCTGAGAAACAATTTTGATTAAAAAGTCGAGTCAGAGACAGATAAGGTGCCCAGTCATCCACAAGAATTCAAGAGAGGAAACACTTCTTCCAGAATTATGTTGAAGAAGGGGGACAAAAGATAGAAAATGGGAGGGACATGATTGTACACGATGATTAGTTTGAACATGTTGATTTTTGGGGCAGACTCCATACAAGAGTAATCAAGTGAAGGAGGACCGAGATCTCCATTTTGAAGTCAAAAGAGGATTACTGATAATCATTTCTGCATATACCAAAGTCATGCATTAAATTTAGATACATATCTATTTCATTCACATTTCATGCATCAAGGCAGTTTTACATATTGTCCAAAGAAAAAATAAGAGCGAAGAAAGAGCATAATTCGAGCCTTGAATGGAGGGATTTTTGTTCAAAGTGGCTAAGCCTCAAGGATTGAGGAGTCCAATAAAGAAGAATCATTACTTTGATGTGTGGGCACGTTACCCAAATGACATGATGTTTTCAAAAGAATTTTTAAAGAAACCAGGTCTGATTTTCAGAGGCTCCTTGACATGATGTTTTCAAACAAACTTATAAAAGAAACTAAGCTTGATTTTCAAGGGTTTCTTGATGTTTTCAAATGCGTTTTTTTAGAAACTAAGCTTGATTTTTAGGGTTTCTTGATGATTATTTCCAAATAATTTTTAAAAGAAGCTAACCCTAATTTTTAGGGATTTCTTGATGTTTTTAAATGAGCTTTTAGAAACTAAGCCTGATTTTCAAGGGTTTCTTGATGATTATTTCCAAATAATTTTTAAAGAAGCTAAGCCTAATTTTTAGGGGTTTCTTGATGATAATTGAAAATGAAAGATTTTAAGAAACTAAGCTTGATTTTCAAGGGTTTCTTGATGAGTAAGTCATTCAGGCCATCAATTTGTCTTTTGAGCGTGATAATTTAAACCTTCGGGTCATCTATAAGTCTTCCGAGAAAGATGATAAGTCCTTCAGGCCATCTATAAGACCTTCGGGCAGGGTGTTCTTGACATTTCCTTTGCTCGATTCACAACATTTCGAATCAGCGACGCCTCACTTGAGGGGTCAACATCTCGCTTGAGATAGTTTCACAAGAAACATAAGATTTTATCTCGCTTGAGATAGTTTCACTCAAAACAGAATATTTTATCTCGCTTGAGATAGTTTTACTCGAAACAAAAGATTTTATCTCGCTTGAGATAGTTTCACTTGAAAAAGAAGATTTATCTCGCTTGAGAATGAAAGATGGAGACTCAACCAAGAGAACGAAGCAAAGATTATATCATTTAAAGAAAGAACTCGACAATTTCGTAGAAATAAATGAATTGACATTCCCAGCGAAGAGTTCACAGCTTGACAAGAAGAGACGAATATGAAAAATGTTGCTTTATTATCTTTGCTTCATTCTCGTTTCACAACAATGATCAAAGAGGGGAAACTGTAATCACCATTTTCCTTATTCATTTTACAACCAAACAGCCCAAACCAGATAACCCTTACAAAATAAGACCTGAAAAACTGGACCCGAATGGTTGAACACCAAAACCCAGGCAGCCCCAAACAAAACCTGACCCAAACCAACTAAGTCCCGACCCATAGCCACCCAAACACCCCAATCAGTCAACATCTCCCCAACCCCTATCCTCTCATGCCGATCCTCTACACCAACCAGGAGAAAACCGCCCTAGCACTCCACTACAGAAACAAATATAAGCAACAAGCACAAGCAAAAATGCAATCATTTTCCTTTTTCTGTAATGGGTATAAACCCCCCAAAGCAAACAGTGTACTAGGTTCAATTTTTCCCATTCAAAAAAAAAGAAGGAAAAAAACCCTAAAATTTTTAAGGGAATTTGTTATTGTTTTTTATTTTTAGCTTTTGAAAGTAAAAATAAATAAATAAATAAAAAGGGAAGAGATTTACCATTCGGTAGGAACCTCGCCGGCGTTCGGAGGGTCGGCAGGCCAATTCAAACGGCAAAAAGGGAGAAGGGGAGTAGGCCAGCAACATACTGAAATTTGGGTATGATCCAACGCTCGTACAGAGGAGATTCGGGCGATGGAAGTTGAGGGGCTCTAGCCATTTTTACGGTATTGGAGGCCGATTCTTGATAAACGGAGCTTCGATCTGTGACCATCGCGACGAGACGAACGAGCCCCAAAATTTTGGTGGCCAATGGTCATTAGGGACGGTTGCGGCGCGGTGGTTGGCGGCGACTAGGACAGCGGCCGGGCGAGAAACGACCACCGACGACTGGCTGGATTCTAGAAAGAGGGGAAAGTCTCTCTCTCTAGCTTTTTTTTTAAAAAGAAATTATAACAAAAAAGAAAAATGTTTGTATTTATAGAAACATTTTGTGGTAAATCACGTTTTAAGTCCCCCAAACTTTCCCGTGATTTTACAAAATGGTAACTGATGGGATCGCTTTTATAATTTTCTCTTTTCTGTTTGTGCTTTAAAAATTTTGGTGAAATATCAATCCAGGTCCCCTATGTTTGCCGTGTTTTTTCATTTTAGCACCTGTAGGGATTGTTTTTATTGTTTACCCTTTTTAAGCATCTTCTATTTTTTTGTAAATTCATTTTTAGTCCCTATAATTTCAGCCTTTTTTACGTTTTAGTCCCTAATCTATATTTTTATTTTATTTCGATTTAGCCTTTGAATTTTGATTAGTTTTAATTTAATCATATTATATGTTTAATTTATTCCATTTTAGTTTAGTAATTTAATATTCATGCAATTAGGTCCTTATATTTAGGTTTATTTTATTTTTCATTTATGTTGTTTTTTACTTTTTATTTATTTATTTATTTGATTATTTTAAATATTTTAATTAAGTTTATTTTAATTGTTTTATTTCCTAATTTAATTCTTATATTTAGTTTTAAATTAGATTAACACTAGAATCGAACTTAGAAATTATGATGACACTCTAGTTTAATTAGAGAGAAATTCGAGTTGAGTTTTCGTATTAGATGCTCGATTACTTGAATCGATTGCTCGAGTTTTAAAATTTATTAATAATTAATATTTTTTAAAAATACTTTAGGTTTAATAATTTAGATTAATTAGTTTTTTAATTAGTCCTAAACTTTATAAATTATCAATTTAGGTCCTTAAACTTTTAAGTCTTTTAGAACTCGATATTTTAATTTTTTTAACCTTTTTAGTCCCCGAACTTCGATTAATATTTTAATTTTAACATAATTAAATAGGTTAAATAGAGTCTCCATTTTAGATTAGATTTCAAAATAGTCTTTTAATTTAGGGGATAATTTGAGTCGTCCCTCTCGTAAATGCTCGAGGGACCTTCTCGATGAATCGATTCAATAATTAGTTTAAAATGGAATAAGGTCAATATTAGAACTTACACTTATAGGTTTGTACCTTTAGGTCCTTTAATTTTCATAATTTGACACCTTAAGCTAGAAAAAGCCTTAAATTTACCTTAACTTAATTAAATTTAAATAAAATGAGTTTGATTGCATTGTTTTTTAAACCTAAGATAATTTTCACTTATTAGGGAATTAATGGTATATCCCCCGCAAGTATGATAAGAGGGTGACTACTGATGATTTCCGAAATAGGTCGACATCCTTTTCAAAGACCACATCATGATTTTTTTAAAATGAGGCAATATTCGGTTATTAGGCACAATACATGATCTCTCGCATTTACGCTTGGGAGAGAATGATATCAGTATCAATAAGCGAATACACTTTTCAACTTTCAACCCATAATGGTTTTCAAATTAAATAAAGATAGGACTCAAAATTTTTGATTTTAAATATAGGGTAATCAACTAGGTACCAATATTTAGATGCTTGTAGGGGTGCTAATCGTTCCCCACCTGTAACTGACTACCGAACCTGATTTCTAGATTTTCACAGACCTTAAAACTCTTTTGATAAAAATAAAACGTTTTATTAAAATCACATGGTTCTTATGGTGTCCCAATCGTACCTTAAATGATTGGTAGTGATTCTTCACATTTTGAATAACCTTTTCAAAAGAAAAACCCCTGATTCGATATCAATCTCACCCCGCCCGAGCGAAAAATGGTGTCGACAGTACAAAAGATCAAGGATACTTTTAAAAAGCATTCGTCGGCCAGAAAGGTCACTACTGACCAACTAGCATCGTCCGATCAAGATCCCTCGCATTCGTCTCTAAAAGCTGGGTATGCATCCGACCCTCAGCACGCATCGGGTTTTACACCGGATCCCCCACATCTTCCTAATTTTACATCGGTGCACATTTTTATTCGATCTCCAGCTCTAAAGGAGACTTGTCCTGGAATCTACGTGGCCAATCAACAACACCACACCCAGCCTGCTTTCCCAGTGAATTACGCATCTGCTGCTAGGGTAAGGCCTTTCCAATCAAGCGTAGAAGAGTTGCCGCCCGACTTTAACGAATTAGTAGAAAAGGAAAAAGCCATCAATGAGATAACCTAGCAACTGAAATGTCTGGAGGAAAGGGTGAGGTCGGTAGAAGTGGAGCCTTTTTACGGGATAGATGCAAGTGAGCTAAGCTTAGTTCCAAATCTTATACTTCCCTGAAGTTCAAAGCACCAGACTTCAAAAAATATGATGAGACCACTTGTCCATCTACTCACCTCACCATTTATTGTAGAAGAATGTCAGACTATACAGAGAATGGGAGTCTATTGATACATTGCTTCCAGGATAGTTTAACTCGATCGGCCGTAAAATCATGAAAGAAAGAATATGATGATAAAGAGGGATATCAGAAGTCAAATCTCCTCTTAGCTGGGTATTCAGATATTTATGCACATCACGAATAATCAGAGGTGATCCCGAGCCAAAACCAATGGGACGTGAAACGTACTATGAGTATCACCAAAAGGAGGACCACAACATCTAGAGTTGCATTGAATTATGAGGATTACTTCAGAATATGATGAACAACGATGAAGTGTAATTCTTCAATAAAAAGGAGAACCCACGAGAAATGGATGTATGTATGATTGATGGCTCTAACAGGATACTAGGAGCAAAGAAGCAGTTGACCATCATAGTTAAACCAAGAAATAAGAGCTCATCGTCAACAAATCCTAAAGTTGTGATTACAACTCCGTATCCATTCCCATTCAAGGACACGCGATAGGTTACTTGGAGTTACGCAGTTAGTGTATCCATACCAGAAGGGTCAAGGTTCTTCTGAAAAGATAAGCGAGGAAAATAAGTCACTCATAGAAGAAGCAAGTGAGGTTGGCTACTTCACAAAGAGTGGAAGATGCTACTCACCTGAGATGTCCACCGAGGTAGAAAAGGCAAAGGCCAAAGCTGATTATTAACGAAGAACCTCCACTGATTATTAACAAGCCAGTGATTGAAGCTCAGGGTCATGATTTCTTGAGGTTCCTAAACCATAATAAATACAACATAGTAGAGTAGATTCACAAGCAGCAGGCCAAAATCTCAATATTGGATCTATTGATCAACTCAGAAGTACATCGGAACACCTTGCTAAAAGTGCTCAACCATATATTCGTCCCCGAGGATATCTTGACACATAAGTTGGACTGATCGTGGGAGACATAGCTGCGTATAACTATATCACATTCACTGATGATGAGATCTCGAAAGGAGGAATGAGGTCTATCATGGCTATAAATATCACGATTCACTGCTACTACCATGTCTTGTCGGGGGTTCTGATAGGTAATGGGTCTGCATTAAATGTAATGTCTTTGGCTACACTACAAAGGATGCTCGTAGACAGCTCACACATGAGAGCTTATCATAATGTTGTCAGGGCATTCGATGGAATCCAAAAGAAAGTAATGGGGAAGATGGAAATACCTTTGTTGATCGGACCTGCCATTTACAACATTGACTTTGTGATAATGGACATCCATGTTGTGGGGGCAGTTCCTTCATCTCTACATCAGAAGCTGAAATTTGTAATTGATGGGAGGTTGGTTAGCATCAGAACTGAACACGAAATCATTACTTCTGTAATGTCCGATGCCCTATACACCGGTCAATGAGGACACATTGGAATGCTCCTTTAGGGCCTGAGAATTTATTAATGCAACATATGTGGCTGAGGAAAGCAAGATTCCACTGACTCTTTTGATGGAGTCCTCTGCTCTGACTGGAAGACTAGCTAGATGGTAGATGTTGTTACCTGAGTTTGATATTGTCTATGTGAGCCAAAAGGTAATAAAAGGGAGCGCTATAGCTAACTCTCTTGCAAGTCGTGCCTCAGAAGATTACGAGTCTCTAAACTTTAATTTTCCAGATAAGGATTTGATGTGCATTTCTACCGAAGAATAAAGTGACGGGGGCAACAAATCATGGACATTGTACTTTGATGGAGTCTCCAACACTTTAGGAAAATGAATTGGGGCAGTGTTGATTTCCCCATAAGAGATATACTATCATTTCACGAGTAGATTAGAATTCTTTGCACCAACAACATGGTCGAATACAAAGCGTGCATTGTTGCATGTTGTGAGTACTTTAAAAGCATACACAAATAATGTGCAAATATACAAAATTGCTCAAGTAATAAAGTGACGAGTTAGTATCGTCTCCACATGGATTATTGGAAATTACAAAGTTTAACCAAAGCAAAGAACTACTCTATCTAAGTATAGTTAGTGATGATATGTACCAATGGAGAATGTTACGACAATGAAAAATATATGTTGGTGGATATGAATTGATAGTATGATGTGGTAGTAGATGAAAATGTAGCGGCAATAGCAGATTATAATGTTGAAAATGATAGAAATGTCAAGACAATGAAATATGGTAAGAACATTAAATAAATGATAGTTTGATAATCCTCACACAATAAACTGCCTAGGGGAATGAATGGTAGGGATTGATTTAAGGATGCTAAAACATATCTCTCAAGCAGATTTAATCTATCTAAGCTTCACTTGGTTGATAGAGTTTGCTAAAAATGTTCTCGTTATCTATAGTCAAAGGAACCTAAAAGAATATAATGCAACGACATCTCGTCTCGGTTTCAACTATGGCAATCTACAGTATTGATAAAATCTATCCCTCTTAGTCATTGAAATCCTATCTTAGTATCTCTCAAGAACAAGGGATTAGGATATAGTATTACTATGACGGGTTTAAGCTTAAGAAAATACTACACACTATTGCTTATGCAGATCTTACTTGTGTTTCACTCGAATACTACAAGTATTAATGACCAAGTTTCTATCGAGCACTTAGCCTTCATCTAAGTAATGGAAACTTTCATGCCTCATACAAACTTAGAAGATGAAACATTCATAAGCAAAACAAGTAAATGCAAAAGATAAATTTAAATCTACTATTAAAACAAAATTAAGCATCCATAATATCAACCCCACCAAATAAGGTTAGTTCATGATGGGGTTCGAATCATCCATGAAACAGAACATGAAATTCATTTATTATAATAACCCAATATCAAATGAAAAATGACAGCAAAGGGAAGAGAAAAGAAGCCTTGATGCGTGCAATCAGAGCTCTCATCGACACCATGACTCGCCTTAGCTTGCTATCTCCTCTCGGAATCCCAGCTCGCCACTCCTTGGAACTTGTTAATGGAGGACCACCACTAAGAGAATGGAAGGAAGGATACGGTGGAGAAGGTGAAGAAAATCTAGCTGAAGATGGTGAGTGTGTCACCTACATTTTCTCTCTCATATGATGTGTATTAAATAATAAAAAAATATCCAAGGGTATTAATGGGGTTTAACACTCAAAATACCTATCATACCCATAGAGTCATTTCTTGGGCGTGCGTTTTATCCTTCCAGGTGGCAGTGGTCCCCAGCATGTGGTTATAAGCATCAGACATGTGCCTTGCCATCTGTCATTTTATAAAAATATATGTTTATCTTTTTATGCGCTAGAAATGCCAAGGCATTTCTATATGCTTAAACAACGTGTGATGTAACAATATTTCTTCCCAGTTAAACCTTTTGCTTGTTATTTCCTGCACAACATAAATAACCACACATTTCCCTCATACAACACCTTTATAAGATAAAATAGCACAACCTTTTTTGGTTAATTTTCGTTCCACTCCTAAGAGTTAACACATTGCAATGTTCTTTTCCATGTGTTTTAGTGACTTCAGTGTCACTTTGAAAATGTCCTTGCTATCGTTCTTGTTATGCCGCAATAATCTGACCAACTTGACCTTCCAAAGGTGTTAAAGATGAACTATGACTTTAAAGTAAGGATCCTTGACTAAGTAAAGCTCCTTGATTCTTAATTGAAGTATAATGGTCTTGCAGCATTGTCTTCGTTGTAGATATGAAATCTTGAATTGTAGCTTCCAAAGAACTAATGCTAGCTGAATATGAAGCTCTTTTGTTGGCATTATGCCATGGAATAACATTTTGGTAGCCTTAAGATTTAGTGTGATTTTGCTGACGAGTGGATTGATTGGCATTATGGACTCCTTGATTCCCCCATGAGAAATTTGGGTGTTACCGCCATCCTGCATTATAAGTGTTAGAATAAGGATTATTATTACCTCGATTGAAATTACCTACAAAGTTGATGGACTCATGGTTGGTTGGGAATTCGCTCTCGTGGTGATTGGCTTGGCATAATAGACATGTTGAGCTAATTGGTTTCGCTTCCTTTACCTTAGTGGAGCATTGTAAATTTTTCAACATATTAGTAATAACTAAGTGTTGACCGGACACCGAGTCCTTGGTATGTAACTCGAATGTTCCAGCTGCTTTCCTCCCACTCCCAAGCCTTAAGGCATGAAATTGATAGTCATTATTGGCAATTCTATCCAAAATATGAAACACCTCATTAGGTGATTTATCTAGTAATGTCCCATTTGCCGAGGCATCAAACATCATCCTTATGGGTGCATTGACTCCATTATAAATCATATCTACTTGAGTCCAATTGTGAAAACCATGATTTGAACACTTTCAAAGCAAACTTTTGTAACGATATAAACACTCATACATAGATTCGTCGTCGTCCTGGCGAAAGATGCTATGTCATTTCTTAGCTGAGTGTTCAAGTTTGGTGGGTTATATCGCATTAAGAATTTCTTGCAAAGATCAACCCATGATTCCATCAAACCGGATGGAACACCACTCAACCAAGCCCTTGCTTGGTCACACAAAGAATAAGGAAACAACTTTAATTTCATCACATCTTCATGCACTCCTTCTTAGCAGAAAGAATAAAAAACCTCCAAAAAATATTGAATATGTTACCTAGCATGCCCCCAAACTGATCTATGGAATTCAACATATTAAACATGACTGGTTTATGCTCAAAATGTGTAGCTTGAATTTCGTGTGCCACAATTCCATGATTCAGATCATATAGCATCAGATTTAAATAATCACGAATAACACGAGGCCTATCAGCAGGTCCAACATTTTGTAATGCCTCAACATTATGATTTCATTCATCTTAACCAATGCCCTGATTTCCAATTTGATACATATTTTCTCGAGCATGTTGAGCACGTCTCCTTTGTCTAAAGAGACTTTCAATCTCAGGTTCTATGGTTTCCATGGCTCGTCAAAATATCTTCTAGGCATACACCTAATAAACCTGAAGAAGAAAAAAACAAAATATAAAGTAAACTATACAAAATAAAGAATCAAAAATAAAATGCTCTAGCAAAACTAATTAACTTCATATTGCCAATCCTCGATAACGACGCCAAAAACTTGTTGCGTGTTGTGAGTACTATAAAATTATACGCAAATAATGTGCAAGTATACACAATCGCTCAAGTGATAATGTGATGAGTTCGTATCACCTCCACAAGTATTGATGGAAATTACAAAGTTTAACCAAAGCATATTACCAATGGGAATGTCAAGGCAGTAAAAATATGTTGGCAGAATTGAATTGATAGTATTATGTTCTAGCAGAAGAAAATATAGTGGCAAGAGATATTATAATGTTGAAAATGATAGAAATGTGAAGACAATGAAAAACGGTAAGAACAATAAATAAATGATAGTTTGATAATCCTCACACAACAAGCTGCCTAGGGGAATGAATAATAGGGATTTATTTCAGGATGCTAAAACTTATCTCTCAAGCAGATTTAATCTATCTAAGCTTCACTTGCTCGACGGAGTTTGCTATCGCTATCTCTAGTCAAAGGAACCTAATATAATAGAATGCCACGACATATTCCTTCTGTCTCAACATGGCAGCCTACACTACTGATAAAAACTACCCCTCTTAGTCGTTGAAATCCTATCTTAGTCTCTCTTAAGAACTAAGGGATTAGGATATAGTATTACTATGTCAAGTTTAAGCTTAAGAAAATACAACAACCCATTGCTTATACGGATCTTACTTGTGTTTCTCTCGAATACTACAAGTATTAAAGGCCAAGTTTCTCTCGAACACATAGTCTTCATCTAAGTAATGAACACTCTCATGCCTCCTACAAACTTAGAAGATGAAACATTCATAAGTGAAACAAGTAAATGCAAAAGATAAATTTAAATCTACCATTAAAACAAAATTAAGCATCCATAATATCAACCCCACAAAATAAGGCTAGTTCATGATGAGGTTTGAATTATCCATGAAACAAAACAAGAAATTCATTCATTCCAACAACCCAATATCAAATGAAAAATAATAGCAAAGAGGAAGGGAGACGAATCCTTCGACACGCGCAATCATAGCCTTCTCGACCACCACGACTCGCCTTAGCTTGCTAGCTCCTCTCGGACACCTAGCTTGCCACTCCTTGGAGCTCGTTAATGGATAACCAAAACTAATAGAATGGAAGGAAGGATACGGTGGAGAAGGTGAAGAAAATCTAGTTGAAGCTGGTGAGTGCGTAACCTCTATTTTCTCTCTCATAAGAGGTATATTAAATAATAATAAAATATCCAAGGATATTAATGGGCTTTAACACTCAAAATACCCATCATACCCCTAGATTTACCCCTTGGGCGTGAGTTGTATCCTCCAAGGTGGTAGTGGTCCCTAGTAGGCGGTTATAACCATCATACATGTTCCTGGCCAGTTGTCATTTTATAAAAATATATGTTTGTATTTTTCTGCGCCAGAAATGCCAGCTGTCACAACATTCATTCCAGTTCAACCTTTTTCTTTTTATTTCATGCACATCATAAACATCCACACCTTTCCCTCATACAACACCTTTATAAGATAAAATAGCACAACCACCACTAATGCAACTATATGCTTTTAAAATGACCTAAATGAGCTTTTAAACAAACAATAACTTAAGTGAAAAGGCCTTAAAATTAGCCTTTTTAGGGTGTTATCATGCATTATGGGTTTAAAAGCAACCATTAAAATAAAGGTCAAAATGCTTAAAGTACACAGAGATTCCTCATTAGAAGTGTACCAACTAAGGGGAGAATGAGAGACAAAATACATGAAGCTAGTTGAATATCAAAATTTGGTCTTTAAACCACTGAAAGAATTTGAGGATGTCACATTCAGGTATCTCCCCTAAGAAGACAATCAAATGACTGATGCTTTGGCTACCTTGCCAGCAATGTTTAAAGCTAATAAGAGAACATATATGATACCAATAAGGATGCAAGTATATGGGACCCCGATGTGTAACCGTCAAATAAGCAAAAATGTAATGGAAGAGGTGCATAGTGGAGCATGTGAAACACATGCAAATGGTTTATCTATGGCCAGGAAGAGAACGAGATATGGATATTATTGGGCTACGGTGCATACATATTACGTCAATTACGTAAGAAGATATCATAAATGTTAGATATATACGGATAAAATTCAAGCACTGTCCTCACTTTTGCATGTCATGAGCTCACCCTGGCCGTTTTCTATGTGGGGTATGGACGTCATTGGGGTAATCACACCAAAATCTTCAAATGGCCATTGATTTATCTTAGTGATAATCGATTATTTCACAAAGTGGGTAGAGGTTGCTTCCTATTCTAGTATCATGAAATCTACAATTTACAAATACATAAAAAGGGAAATAATCTGTCGATATGGATTACTAGAAAGAATCATCACATATAATTCTACTAATCTAAACAACAAGATGATAGATTAACTTTGTACGCAGTTCAATATAAAGCATGCCTACTCTGTGACCTACCACCAGAAAATGAATGAGGCAATAGAAGCAGTGAACAAGAACATCAAAAGGATAATTACGAAGACTATAGAAACTTACATATATTGGAACGAGAAATTACCCTTTGCCCTATATGGATATAGGACGACCATGCGTACATTGATAGGGGCAACACCCTTCTCTCTAGTATATGGAAGAGAGGCATTCGTACCCATCGAGGTTGAAATTCTATCACTTTGAGTCTTGAAAGTAGTAGAGTTAGATGAAACAGTATGAGTTTAGTCTTGCCTTGATCAACTGAATCTTATTGAAGAAAAAAGGTTGAATGCTATATGTCATGAGCAAATGTACCAAAAGATGATGATGAGAGCCCATGATAAGAAAGTGTACCGAAGAGAGTTTTGAGAGGGCAATCTAGTACTTAAAAAGATTTGTCGATCCAGAAGGATTTCCGTGAGAAATAGATGCCCAATTGGGAGTGATCATGTGTTGTCAAAAAGGCCTTCTCCGAATGAGCATTAATTTTGGCAGAGATGGACAGAAAAGTACTAAAAACCCAATAAATTCAGACTCTCTCAAGAAATATTACGCCTAAGAAAGAAAAGAGAAAAGAAAAAGAAAAAATAGAAAAGAAAAAAAAAAGAAAAGAAAAAAGGTTAAAGGTGAAAACCCGAAAAGGTCGTCTTGAAACCAAGGGAAGGATTTGAGTTGTAAACCTAAAAAGGTGGCTCAAATGCATTTTGATTTTGAGGCATCCGGTAAATAAACCCTCTCGAAAGACTAGTAGTTCGTGAAGGACTTCACATATGCAAACAACTCCGCCACCTTGAGATCTCCCAGACAAAGGATCACCTCGAGATGTCAAATTAACTGATTCAGGAACACTTGTGTTAGAATTCGTTATGAAATATTCTGCTTGCTTCCAGAATCTCTGTTCAATTTTTTTGATTGCCATGAATTTGTGTAAAACTTATATTTCGTTAATAAATTTCATGATTTTCATTTCAATCTTCAAATCATTTATTTCTGCGTGTCATGAATATCCTAGCACAACCCAAATTCTAAACGAGTAATTTCTCGGTATTACTTTTTAATTAACTTGTAAAATACTGGGAATCCAAGGTAGTTCATTAGAACGATGTTTACACTCATGGAAGCAACTGATTGACAAAAGGGTAAGACAAGAGATGACAGCAACCCGATTAGCATAGTAAATAATGAAAAGAAAATAACACAGTTCATTCTAAGGCATATCTCCCGGGGAGATATGCATAGACTTTTGAGATTGGTCTTTCAATCAGACAAGGAGTCAGGGAAGACAAAGACTCAATGAGAATAAAAGAGGGAAAACAAAAGCTTACAACACCTTAGAACCCAAACCCATAAAAACATCATGCATACTCAAGCATTAACTGAATAGGACATACACATTCATTTTACATCAAGTTTTGAATGTCTGGCAGGGATTCATGGAGTTAACAAAGATTCATTTCACAACTTCAGCAAAGAATCAATCCATATCTTTCATGGATCGTAGTGAATTTGAAGACCTTTGGGTCAATACCTTCTAGTACTTAAAACATAAATCAATGACAAGAACTCATATGACAACAGGAGAAGAAGTTCATAATGAGAAGAACTTGTTCAAGCTATTGCTCGATTCTTGACATTTCAAATCAGCAATGCCTTGCTTGAGGGATCAACATTTCTAATAGAGAGTTCATAATGAGAAGAACTCATCTGACAGAGGGAGAAGAAATTCATAATAAGAAGAACTTGTTTGACCTATTGCTCGATTCACGACATTTCGAATTAGCAAAGCCTGGCCTGATGGATCAACATTTCCAATGGAGAGTTCATAATGAGAATAACTCATATGACAGAGGGAGAAGAAATTCGTAATGAGAAGAACTTGTTTGACCTATTGCTCGATTCACGACATATAAAATCAGCAAAGCCTGGCCTCATGGATCAACATTTCCAATGGAGAGTTCATAATAAGAAGAACTCATTCGACAGAGGGAAAAGAAGTTCATAATGAGAAGAACTTGTTAGACCTATTGCTCGATTCACGACATTTTGAATCAGTAACGCCTCACTTGAGGGATTAACATTTCCTGTGGATAGATTATAATGAGAAGAATTCATCCGACAGAGGGAGAAGAAGTTCATAATGAGAAGAACTTATTCGACCTATTGCTCGATTCACGACATTTCAAATTAGTAACACATCGCTTGAGAGATTAACATTTCTAATGGAGAGTTCATAATGAGAAGAACTAATCCGATAGAGGGAGAAGAAGTTAATAATGACAAGAACTTATTTGACCTATTCCTCGATTCATGGGATTTCAAATTAGTAATGCCTCACTTAAGGGATAAACATTTCCAATAGGAAGATCATGATGAGAAGAACCCGTAACTTGGAGTGCAGATATTGAGCAAAAAATGGTGCTCTATTATCTTTGCTTCATTTTTGTTTCATAATAATGAGCAAAGAGGGCAACTGTGATCACTATTTTTTATTTTAATTTAAAACCGGCCTCAAGATCAAACTAAATCAAACCCCAAACCCTTTACAAAATACAACCAGGCCTCAAGCCCCAGACCCAAAACCCAACCAAAACATAAAACCCAACCAGAACCCAAAACCCAATCCAAGGCCCAAACTATACCCGACCCGGGTCTAACCCTAGCCTTAGGGAAGCTGTCCAATTCCCCCCAACTAGTGGCCACCTTCCTCTGTCCCAATGCCAACACAGCCACCCATGCACGCTACCAAGCTTCATGCAACCCCTGCGCATCAGAAACAAAAGATAAGAAACAAAATGGCAATCATTTTAATTTCCTTATAAATGGGTATAAAACCCATGCATTAAATATTGTTTGTAACATTGTTTTTTCGAAGCAATAATAACAATATTTCAAGGTTATTTATCTTTCTATTTTTTAATATTCGAATATTTTTTTTGTTTTTCTCTTTTTTTTTGTTTTTTTACTGCTTTTAGTTTTGAATCTCAGTAAAAAGAAAAGTTTTTTCTTTTAGATTTGGAAATAAAACCATAACCCTTTTTTTAGTTTAATTTCAAAAACATTAATATATCTCGAATAACAAATAAAATAGAGGCTTTTTTAATCGAATAATAATAATAACAAAACATTTTTGTAGTAAAAACCGAAACAAATAAAAGGAATAGTAGATCGGAGTATTACCTGAGTCAGAGAGCTATCGTCGGAGTCTGGGGAAGCTGAGGAGTTGAGTGGTTTCGGGTAGCTTAGGGGTATTTTTGTTGTTTTAGCCCTAAATAATGTCCTAGGCTAGTAGATCTATGTTTTTCGATCACTTTGGATTAGTTTAGGTTTTTCGAATGTCATGTGTGACGGTTGATACGATGGTCGGATGAGGTTTAGGGCGACCAACAGTATGTTGGCCGAGGAGAGAGTGTTTAAACTTTTTTTTTGTTTTTATTAAAATCTTGGCAAAATGAATTAAAAAAGTTAGTATTTATAGAATAAATTTACGGTAAAATCACGCTTAGGTCCCCATAGATTTAGCGTGTTTTTTGCAATTTGGTCACCTATAAGGACCAAAATTAATATTTTTTGTGTTTTATGTATTTTTTATGTTATTCATGTTTTAATCCCTCTGAGTTTAGCGTTTTTTGTAATATGGTCACCTGTAGAGTTTAAAATTGTAATTTTCCCTTTTCTTGCAGGTTTTCTTTTTTGGGTTATTCTGTTAGGTCCCTGTAAGTTAGGTGTGTTTTTTTACACTTTAGTCATGTGTTGTGACCTTTTTAATTTTATTTTAATTCATATGGAGTGATTTTTTATTTTTTCCATTTTTAGTTTAACATGTTATTTTTAGGCTTAAATAAATGGATAATTATCTTTAGGTCCTTGTAGTTTCTGCGTGTTTTTGCCTTTTAATCCCAAAACTATTTTTTATTTTGTTTAGATTTAGCCATTTAATTTTGATTCGTTTTAATTTATCCCCTATTATATGTCTAATTTATTTTTTTAGCTTAGTAATTCGATATTTATGCAACTTGGTCCTTGTGTTTATGCTTATTTTATTTTTTATATTGTGTTTTTCTATTTTTTATAATTTTAATTAGGTTTATTAAACGTTTCGATACTTCATAGTTTTAAGCTTTAGATTTTGCTCTTAGATTAGGTTAACACTCAAATCGGACTTAGAAATTATGACGACACCTTAGTTTATAATTAGGGAGCAATTCGAGTTGAGTTTTTGCATAAGATGCCCGAGTACTCGAATCGATTGCTCGACTTTTTAAAATTTATTAATTATCAATATTTTCTAAAAAGCACTTTAGGCTTAGTCCTTTTTAATAGGTTAATTTAGATAATACCTAGAATTTTGTTTTATTAATTAGTCTGCAAGCTTTAGGGATCATTGATTTAGGTCCTTAAACTTCTAGTCTCTTAGAACTCGGTATTTTAGATCTTTGACATTATATTCCCCGAACTTCAATTAGACCTTTAAGATTGACATAATCAAATAGGTTAAATAAAGCCTCCACTTTTAGCTAGATTTCAATATAGTCCTCTTAATTTAAGGAATAATTCGAGTCGGCCCTCGCATAAATGCTCATGGGACCATCTCGGTTATTCGATTCAATAATTGTTTTAAAAATCAAATAGGGTTAATATTAGAACCTACACTTCTAGGTTTGTGCCTTTAGGTTCTTTAATTTTATAATTCAAGAATTTAAGCTAGAAAAAGCCTTAATTTAACCTTAGCTTATTAAGATGAATAAAATTTATTTATTTCATTTTATTTTAAATCTAAGGCAATGTTCATTTATTAGGGAATTAATAGTATATCTCTCGCAAGTATGTTCAGGGAGTGGCTACTGGTGATTCCCGAAATAGGTCGACATCATTTTCAAAATCGCATCATGATTTCTAAAATATCAAGGCAATATTCGGTTATCGTGCACAATAGTTGATCTCTCGCATTTATGCTAGGGACGAATGTTATCAACCTTAATAAAAGAATACCCCTTTCAACTTTGTACCCTAATGATTTTTAAATAAAATAACGTTCGAACTAAAAATTTTTGATTTTAAATATAGGGTAATCAGTTAGGTACCCATTTTTTGGCGCTTGTAGGGGTGCTAATATTTCCCAACGCGTAACCGACTCTCGAACCTGATTTCTAGATTTTCGCATACCTTAAAACTTGATATTTTGACAAAAATAATTTTTTTTATTAAAATCACTCGATTTTTATGCTGTCCCAATTACACCTTAAATGATTGGTGGCGACTTCTCACATTTCAAAATTCTTTTAAAAAACCCCTAAGTCGGTACTTATTTTTCCACGCCGAGTGAAACACGATGTCAAATAAAAGAATGCTCGAACAAGTTGAGGGTGGATGATAGGCTCGATAGAGATAAAGGAAATCTAACGCCAATCAAGAAAGGTTCGATAAAAACTCAATTGATAATCTTGTGATCTAAGAAATTTCATATCTAATTTTCAATTGGGATGGGTAAGATAATTTAGATAGTACTCATGGTAATGAGAATAAGCTTCAAGATTCAAAAAGCATAAGGCTTCAAAGGTTTAGGAAATTAGACTTGGCCAATCCTGGGGAGTTTGGTAGGTAATTTGGGCACCATTGGAAGTGAAAATAAATTGTTTGGTAAAGAAATTTTTGTTTAGGACTTTTTACAAACACTTGGTAGGCAAGCCTAAAAGCAAAGGTTCTAAAGGATTTGGTGTTGGAATCATCGGTACACCCCATGACATAGTGGAAAATTAATTCGACGATCTCACCAGTGATCCATGTACGAAATATCGAATTCAGGAGAAAATGATGTGTCAATTTCCTTGGGTTACTGAAAAACATCAAATAGTAGTGCAATCATGATCAGTCCGAATCATAAGCCTCCGTAAAGTTGTCTCGGCCTCTACTTGATTCACTCGGTTGAGAGTAAATATTTTTTTCTAAAAGTTGTTTTGAGAGTTTCTGTTGAGTTAATCGATTGACGGATTTGGCCAAGAGGGGGTGAATTGGCAATTAAAAATTTGGTGGAAGCTTTTGCAGAAATTTGAAAGTAATTGCACAGCGATTTAGAGTGGTTCGACTTTCTCAATCAAAGTCTACGTCCACTACCTTAGCTATCCACACTAAGGATTTTCCAACAAATTCACTAATTTGTTCTTTCTTTTGAGGCCAAAGAGATAACCTTACAACACCCTCAAGAATATATCCCAATTCTTGAGAACACTCTTTCCCAAAGAGAAGATTACAAATTTGCAAACTTACAAGGAAAACCTCACAAGGTAAGATGTTTGCACAATTCTAGAACAAGAAAAGAACACTCAAATATAATTACAAATGAGCACAAATGGTGTTCTTGAAAGCAAAATGAATATTGAAAGGAAAATTGGCTTGATTTGCACAAACTTGGTGTTTGATGCTTTCTCTCTTGTTTCTCTATAATTTCTTGTTGATCAAGGGCTTCAGAACTTGTTTAAATACACCTTGAATCACTTCTGAACGTTGGAGCGTGGGGGGAATAGGTTCCCCCTCATAGGGAATCGGTTCCCTAAGTGTAAAATTCAAATATTTTGACCGTAGAACAGGGGGGAATCGGTACCCCCTATGGGGGAATCGGTTCCCTCCGAGCATTCTGGAAATCTCGAGCCAAACCATTCAGGGGGAATCGGTACCCCCTTGGGGGGAATCGTTCCCTCTGAGTAATCTGGAATTTTTGGCTTTAAATGGTTCGAAATACTTTGAAAGATTATTTTGAAATTTTTTAAGATTAAAACTTAATTTTACACTTAAGTAAGAATTAAAAATGATTTTTGAAATATTTGGAGTAATGTTTTGATATTCGAATAATTATATCGAATATACTTAGAAAATCATTTTGGAAAATCTTAAAATTCATTTAACTTAATTTGTTATATCGAAATATCAAAATGTTTTCAACAATCTCCCCCTTTTTGATATAACAAAACATTTAGTAATTTTAAGATTTTGAAATCAAGTTTTGAAATTACTCCCCCTTACTTTAACACTTCTCCCATTTATCATTTTAAAACACACTTATTTTAAAACACACTTAAAACCACTTCTCCCCCTTTTTTTAAATAAAAAGATTCAAAGAAACGTGAAAAACATTTAGCCAATTGATTAGGTATATGTATGCATAAGCTGCTAAGATCACAATCAAGAGAAACATTAGCCATTAGCTTCATAATCAATATTCATATTTAATGTGATATGGCAAAATTGGTCATATATCTAACATGAAGTAAATGATGCAATAATGAATAAATCACACAAAACATATAAGTTCATACCATCCATAAATCCAAACAAATTCACAATCAATCAATTCACAAATTCAAACATTCCAAAATATTCAAAATGTTAAAACAATAAGTTTGGAGTTCAAAGTAAAACATTTAATCACATATCCAGATCAAGAGGAGGAAAACGAGCTCGCATAGCGGCCATTTAGTTAGTGAGGTCATTAATACGTGCGTTGGTTGCTTCATTATTTGCACGCATTTCCCGAAGAATTTCTAATTGTTGAGCTCCCATTGTGGATAAATGGGACTCTATATAAGTAAAGCGCGAATCCATAGTAGCGTATCGAAAATCGAATGTCTCCACAAAGGATTGGAAATATGGAGGCATTGGATGCGTTTGTTGTGCTTGCTCTTCGGGCTGCTCCTCGGGCTGCTCAGGTTCATCTTCAGCTTCATCGATGTCTCGCATTAATTGCTCAAGCTCGAGATCTTCGTCAGCCTCGGGTGGAGCTTGTGAAGAACTAGCTCCTGGAGTATTTGCAGAAGATCGAACCCATTCCCCGGTTTCCTTCTCCTTAATCCATCCCGCTCTCGTTAAGGAAAGAAGGTTAATTTGTTTCTTTAGAGGAAAAACGGCATCTAGACCGACTCTAATCCCAGCTTTGGAAAATAGATTACTCAAAATACAACCGTAAACAAGAGATGAACTGAGTTTTTTATTAGGAACAAGATTTACGGTTTCAACAATTTCAGCAAAAATAATCTGAGGTAGGTTGATTTTAATATTGTTTTCGAAACAATGTAACCACCAAAGATCTAAGGCTCTAAGAGTAGAATAACGACCTCCGGATGGTCGAAACCACCAAGAAATCATTAGATGAAGAAAACATTCATGAAGGTCTAGGAAACTTGCACTATCCCTTCTTTTATAACGAGATCCTAAAACCTGTTTTTCATTTGAAATCCCATCATTATCTAATCCAAATGTATTGGCTATGTAAGTCGAGTCAATATATAAGAATTGTCCTAGAAGGTAGGAACGAATTCCTATGGTTTCGGTTTCAGTTTGGTCTTTAACACTAACGGCATTAGAATAGAAAATACGAACAAGTTGATGGTAAACGATGGGTTCAAGGTCAAAAAGTTTATCAAATTTCCACTCTTGTAAAAGAGGAAGATATTTAAAATTAATAGCTAACATAGCTTGACGAGAAGGAATACGTTCTTCCCGGATTTTGTAAGAGTCGAAATATTGATAATACCAAAAACGATGATTTCTAGGACCAAGATGATTGAAACATGAATTTTGGATAGTCAAATTAGGATAAATAGGATTATGATTAGAAATTGGAATAGGTGGAGGATTTGGAGGTGGATTTGGTTGACGGTGTGAATGACTAGATGAAGACCTAGCACGTTTAGGATTGGACATGGTTTAGGAAACCGGAATAGAATTGATAACCTGCAATTTAGAAAACACATGTATGCAATTTAATCAATCCCAAAACTCAATTGAGTCCTCAATATTTCAAGGTTCTCTAAATCAATCCTAATGGACAAAGTTTTTGAAAAACTTTTAAAAAATATGGTTTTGAGAAACAATATATGTATAGTTTTCATAACAACAACATAATTTAATCAAAACACAATAATTTGAAAATTAACATTTTTTTTAATTTCGAAAATTTAAAAAATTTGAAAATTCTTGTGTTTTTTATGAAATTGGTTGTAATATCTAGTTTCTAATCACTAAACAATCAATGCCCGATCTAAAATTCATCCTAGAACTAATTAAAACAAGTCCTATGTTCAAAATCAATAAAATAAGGAGTTTAGAAAATTTTACCTTGAAGGATGAGATTGAGTGGATTTTGATGTTGTTTGCACGATTTTAATGATGATTGCAAGTTTAGGAGATGATATTTGAAGTGAATTCCGATTAAAATCAATGATTTGAGGCAAGAATAGAGATTTGAGTGTTTGAGGGTGAGAAACGGCTTGAAGATAGAAGAAGGGTTTTGGGAATTTTGGGGTGTTCTGCCCGATTTTAACAGAACCCTAGGGGGGTATCGATTCCCCTATGGGGGGAATCGGTTCCCCTTCAAAGGGGGAATCGGTTCCCTCAAGGGGGGATCGATTCCCTCTGCACCAAAATGCTAAAATCTGATTTTAAACACCCAAAATGCTAAATTAATTTCCTCTAGTGGTATTGACAACTCATATATTGAAAATTAATCATGTTGAAACAATTCAATTAATCTTTAAACGATATTTGAACATAAAATTAATTTTTTTTATTATCAAGAATCATAAACTCCCCCTAACTAATAGCAATGAATGCAATCAAAATTTACTATTATAAGCATTTTTCATTTATTATTAAAAGTGCTAAAATTATTTTAAACTCTCAGTGAAGATAGATTGGTCAAACCTAATTCTCTCCTAAGTGTCCAAAATCGTTCCTTGTCTAAAGGTTTTGTAAAGATATCCGCTAATTGGTGCAAAGTATCAACAAATTCTAGAACTACATCTTCCTTAGTGACATGGTCTCTAATGAAGTGATGTCTTATTTCAATGTGCTTAGTTCTAGAGTGTTGGATGGGATTTTTAGTGAGACAAATAGCACTAGTATTGTCACACTTGATAGGAATAGTACCTATTTCAATTCCATAATCAAAACGTTGTTGTTTCATCCATAAAACTTGTGCACAACAACTACCGGCTGAAATATATTCCGCTTCAGTGGTAGATAATGCAACACAATTTTGTTTCTTTGAAAACCAAGAAATTAGCATATTTCCAATGAATTGGCAAGTACCGGAGGTGCTTTTCCTATCTAATTTGCATCCTCCATAATCCGCATCAGAAAAAGCATGCAAGCTAAAGCTAGAGTCTCTAGGATACCAAAGTCCTAAACTAGGAGTGTTCTTAAGGTATCTAAAGATTCTCTTAACAGCTAGTAAATGTGATTCATTAGGACATGATTGAAATCTAGCACATAAACAAACACTAAACATAATGTCCGGTCTACTTATAGTTAGATAAAGCAAAGAACCAATCATTGACCTATATAATTTAACATCTACACATTTACCTCCTTCATCTAAGTCAAGCTTTGTTGAAGAGCTCATTGGAGTGGCATGAGGTTTCCCATTTTCCAGTCCAAACTTCTTGAGCATATCTTTGACGTACTTAGCTTGATTAATGAAGATGCCATCTTTTCTTTGCTTGATTTGGAGTCCCAAGAAAAATGAGAGCTCCCCCATCATGCTCATCTCAAACTCACTTTGCATTAGCTTAGAAAATTCTTGGCAAAGAACATCATTAGTAGAACCAAATATTATATCATCAACATAAATTTGAACTACTAATAAATCTTTACCTTTATGCTTTAAAAACATTGTAGTG
The DNA here is from genome assembly GCF_006381635.1 of Hibiscus syriacus. Taxonomy (NCBI): domain Eukaryota; kingdom Viridiplantae; phylum Streptophyta; class Magnoliopsida; order Malvales; family Malvaceae; genus Hibiscus; species Hibiscus syriacus. The sequence goes on from NW_024063010.1 coordinate 988,107, forward strand.
TCAACTTTTCCTTTTGAAAAACCTTTTTCAATTAAAAAATTTGACAATCTTTCATACCAAGCTCTAGGAGCTTGTTTTAAACCATAAAGAGCTTTTGTCAATTTAAGAACATGATCTGGAAATTTTGAATCTTCAAAACCTGGAGGTTGTTCCACATACACTTCTTCTTTTATAAAACCATTTAAAAATGCACTTTTAACATCCATTTGATATAATTTAAATTCATGAAAACATGCAAATGCTAATAACATTCTAATTGCTTCCATCCTAGCTACGGGAGCGTATGTTTTATCATAGTCTATGCCCTCTTCTTGAGTATACCCTTGAGCAACAAGTCTAGCCTTGTTTCTCACTATATTACCACTCTCATCAAGCTTATTCCTAAATACCCATCTAGTACCTACACTAGATTTATTACTAGGCCTTTAAACTAATGTTCATACTTTACTTCTCTCAAATTGATTTAACTCTTCTTGCATAGCCATAATCCAATGTTCATCATTTAATGCTTCTTTAATATTCTTAGGCTCTATGCATGAGATAAATGCAACATAATTACAAATATTTCTAAGAGAAGATCGAGTTGTTACCCCTTTTGATGGATCACCTATAATTTCACCATCCTTGCCATAGTTGTACTCTCTTGGATAAGATACTTCCCTTTCTTCAATGGTTGGATTCTCAAGATGATCATGAGTTTCCTCATTTTTCGTTTCTTCCTTTGATGATGGTTCTCCAACTTCATGTCTAACATCATTTGTATTTATAACACCTACATCATCATTCACACAAGAATCCTTCCTTGGAAGAGGATTATCATCAAAAACCAACATGTATAGACTCTTCTACAACTAAAGTTATTTTATTAAATACTCGATAAGCTTTAGAATTTAAGGAGTAACCCAGAAAAATTCCTTCATCACTTTTAGCATCAAATTTGCCAAGGTTTTCTTTACCGTTGTTTAAAACAAAACATTTACATCCAAAAGGATGAAAATAGCTAATGTTAGGCTTTTTATTTTTGAAAATTTCATATGGAGTTTTCTTTAAAATTGGCCTAAACATTACTCGATTAACAACATAACAAGCAGTATTTGTGGCTTCCGCCCAAAAATATTTTGGCAAATTATTTTCACAAAGCATGGTTCTAGCCATTTCTTCTAAAGTTCGATTTTTCCTCTCAACAACTCCATTTTGTTGAGGGGTTCTAGGTGCTGAAAAATTATGACTAATACCATTAGAATTACAAAATTCAATAAATCCAAGATTTTCAAATTCAGTGCCATGATCACTCCTAACACTAGTTATAGAGTAACCCTTTTCATTTTGGATTATTTTTGAAAATGTGATGAACTGTTCTAATGCTTCATCTTTAGTACTTAAAAATAGAACCCAAGTATATCTAGAATAGTCATCTACCAAGACAAATGCATATTGTTTTCCACCCAAGCTAGTAGTTCTAGTTGGCCCAAAAAGATCACCTTGAATTAGCCGTTGCAAAACACTCATACTAGCATGTCCTAGTCTCCTATGTCATAACCAACTATCATGTTCATCCTTAGCAACTAGGCATAAATTAGTCATATCAAAAGAATCTAAATGCACCATGTAAATGTTCCCTATTCTATGACCAACAAGCATAATCCAATTAGATGCAATGCCAATGACTTTACAACCATTAATTTCAAATAAGACATTGAATCCTTTATCGCATAATTGACTAATACTCAATAGATTATGCTTTAATCCATTCACATATAAAACATTCTTAATTTGTATGGAAGAGGTATTACCTATTGTACCAATACCTTCAATGTGACCTTTTGAATTGTCTCCAAAAGTCACTTCTCCTCCATTTTTGGCGTTAAGCTCAATGAACCGGCTTTTGTCTCCGGTCATGTGTCTTGAGCATCCACTATCAAGGTACCATGAATTTGAATTTGTTTCCCGTGCCTTGTAGCAATGCTCCTTTCCCTACAAACATAGATTAATTTTTGATTTTTGGTACCCAAATTCTTTTGGGTCCATATTCATTAGTTTCCGAAATTCTAGTCCCCTTAGGTATCCATTTGTGTAGGATATTTTTATCTTTAGTAGTAATGAGTTCTTTAGGAACCCACATACTTCTAACGATTTTTCCATTAGAGGTTCTTTGGGGACCTATATGAGTGTAGTTTCTAAAACTTTTTCTAACAAAGTTGGATTTTGAATTTCCACCTTTTTCAAAATGTTTTGTTCCAACTTTATTAAAAGAAGTTTTAAGATCATCAATTTTCTTTTGATGATCATCATTGATCTTTGAAAGTAAATTTTGCAAATCTAAATTTTTCTTTTCAAACTCTTCTAGTTTGATTTGTAAATCTTTGATTTTACTTTCAAGATCGTTGTTGGTTTTGGATATGAGTTTGTTTTCATTTTTCAATTTTGAAACATCGTTTTTATATTTTAAAAATAATTTCTCATAATCCGAAGCCAACCCATTACATTCCTCAAATAACTCATCATAGGATAAATCATCAAAATCGGATGAGTAAGAGGTTACCTTAGAATCTTCCCCAAATGCCATCAAGCACAAGTTAGCTACTTCTTGTTCCTCTTCATCGAAACTTTCTTCATCGCTGCATGTAGCCACATGAGCCTTGTGCTTATTCTTTGATTGACCTTTTTTCTTCAATTGTGGGCAATAATATTTATCATGCCCTGGCTTTTTGCATTCGTAGCAAATGATTGGGTCCTTCTCTTTCGGTTCATTTTTGAGGCCTTCATTTCGTTTGAATTTTCTTCCTCGATAAGGTCTCATCATTTTTCTGAACCGTTTGGCAAACAATGCCATTTCCTCGTCGTCGTCATCGTTATTCGAATCACTCTCATATTTTGTGGATTTGAGAGCAACTCCAATGTTTTTCTTCTTCTCCTTCTCCTTTGGTGTCTCGTCAATTTTGTCGAGGTCCACCTCATCTTCGAGCATCATTTCATGAGTGAGGAGTGACCCAATTAGCTCTTCAAGAGTTAAGGACGTTAAGTCCTTAGACTCGATGATTGCTGTCTTCTTTGATTGCCACGATTTTGGGAGGGAGTAGACTAACTTCCTCACAAGCTTTTCATTTGAAATGATCTCTCCATATGATTTGAGACCATTGACAATCGTTGAAAATCTATCTGTCATAGCTTTGATATCTTCATTTGGTTTCATCCTGAAATTTTCATAGTTATGCGTTAGAATACTAATTTTAGATTTCTTTACCTCATCGGTACCTTCATGAGTGACTTGAAGTTTGTCCCATATTTCTTTGGCGGTTGTACACGATAAAACTCTTTCGTATTCATCTGGTACAAGAGCACAAAAAATGACATGGATGGCTTTGGAGTTGAGTTGGAACATTCTTGTCTCTCCTTCACTCCACAACCTTGGATGAGTGAGAGGTTTGATGTATCCTTCTTCTACAGCATTCCATGCTCCCATGTCACTTGCTTGAATGAAATACATCATTCTATTCTTCCAATAGGCATAGTTAGCTCCATTGAAGAAATGAGGCTTGTTGACGGGCATCGAGTCGAGACCGGAGTCGAAGTTTGAAGCAGAGGCCATTGATGACTTTGATTATCGATATAACTCTTCCCGAATCGACTCAAGAGGTGATTAAACCTTCAAATGAGTTATGCTCTGATGCCAATTGTTGAGTTAATCGATTGACGGATTTGGCCAAGAGGGGGGTGAATTGGCAATTAAAAATTTGGTGGAAGCTTTTGCAGAAAATTGAAAGTAATTGCACAGCGATTTAGAGTGGTTCGACTTTCTCAATCAAAGTCTACGTCCACTACCTTAGCTATCCACACTAAGGATTTTCTAACAAATTCACTAATTTGTTCTTTCTTTTGAGGCCAAAGAGATAACCTTACAACACCCTCGAGAATATACCCCAATTCTTGAGAACACTCTTTCCCAAAGAGAAGATTACAAATTTGCAAACTTACAAGGAAAACCTCACAAGGTAAGATGTTTGCACAATTCTAGAACAAGAAAAGAACACTCAAAGATAATTACAAATGAGCACAAATGGTGTTCTTGAAAGCAAAATGAATATTGAAAGGAAAATTGGCTTGATTTGCACAAACTTGGGTGTTTGATGCTTTCTCTCTTGTTTCTCTATAATTTCTTGTTGATCAAGGGCTTCAGAACTTGTTTAAATACACCTTGAATCACTTCTGAACGTTGGGGATGATTAGTGAAGATCATATAGCCGTTTTAGTGTGAAAACAATTAATAAAATAGCTTGGAGCGTGGGGGGAATCGTTTCCCCCTCATAGGGAATCGGTTCCCTAAGTGTAAAATTCAAATATTTCGACAGTTGAACAGGGGGGAATCGGTACCCCCTATGGGGGAATCGGTTCCCTCCGAGCATTCTGGAAATCTCGGAGCGAAACCATTCAGGGGGGGAATCGGTACCCCCTTGGGGGGGAATCGGTTCCCTCTGAGCAATCTGGAATTTTTGGCTTTGAAATGGTTCGAAATACTTTGAAAGATTGTTTTGAAATTGTTTTAAGATTAAAACTTAATTTTACACTTAAGTAAGAATTAAAAATGATTTTTGAAATATTTGGAGTAATATTTTGATATTCGAATAATTTATATCGAATATACTTAGAAAATCATTTTGGAAAAATCTTAAAATTCATTTAACTTAATTTGTTATATCGAAATACCAAAATGTTTTCAACAGTTTCTTTAAAGAAAAAGAGTGGCTGCTAGACCATCTTATTCCTTTTACATTGCTTTTTCCTTAACCCTTAGGGTTTTCCTTGAATTTATTAAAAGAAATATAATTTCCCTAATTATATTCTTTTAATATTTATTTAGCATGTTTGGTATAATTAAAATGCATATACATATCAAATATATACATTTATCTTAATTGTACACTTTATTCATGCAATAAAATCGTACATGTACAAATCATTTAATATTTGCTCATTCCAACCCTGGGGTGTGACCCTATAGGCTCTTATAACAATAATGGTAAATATTATAACCATTCTAATATTACAAACAATGAGTGACATCTAGGAATGTATCATCGTCACCTAAGTTACAAGTCCTGATTTGACATAAGCTCTTCGTGACTAACTCTTTTATGTATTATATCCTTTTGTCCTTTATATCTAGATTGTGCACAAGTCCTGAAAATGTCGCATTTGTATAACCTATCTAATGTTTCTTAATATTTAGAGTAGACTATAATAAACGAACAACTTGTGATATCTCATATCAACTTGTTCGAGCATGTCCATGCATTTCTAATCTGACTTAATCAATTGGCCTGTGATATAATTCCTATTATGTAGGAAGGCCAAATCCTATCTTGATCATTCACATCCAACTACATATATCATGATATGTTTAACATCAGTCTTTATAGTGCAACCAGTTATGGAGCATGTTTAATTGTATCAGAACATATGACTATATATGTTGATATAGTAGTGATCTCAAGTTTGAGGATCATACATTTAGTCATCATCATGAGCAATATTGTGACCGTCACATATTAATCCAATGTATATGCTCATAGCGGGTCAATCCAATATGTTGTTCCCCAACAACATAATCATATATCGATTTTGACATCTCTATGTCAATGGCAACTCATTGTCATCAATCAACTTGTTACCATTGAACGTATTATTATTATCCATGCCCACAATAATACTCGATTAAGGACCTTTCAATAATAATCATATTATTGTATAGACATTATCTTTTAATTTATTTAATACACAGAAATATAACTAAAGAAAATAATGTCAATGACTTTATTAAATAAACACAATAAAAAACTATATCATTTCAATCATCTCATGATTGGTCTTTGGGTATACTCTAACATTTGGAAGAATGGGTAAACCTCTTGCATTGAAAACATAAAAAATCAATACCAATAAACCAACCAATTTCAACAATACAATCCGAGTTTTAATATTTTAAAATTTGGAACATATTTCTAAAGAAAATATGAAGAAATTTTAAAAAATGAACAAGAAAATAAACCCCAAATCAATATTTCAAATCATTAAAACACATTTAAGGAAATTTTAAAGGCATTAATTAAGAATTAAAGGAATAAATACGTTAAAAAATTATGGTTCATAGGTTTTAGGAGATTATTACCACGAGTTGTGGCTGGAGGACGAATTGGAGGACTTTGGAGAAAGGATTCGACCAATATGGAGGAGGTTTAAGGATTTTTTTAGAGGGGCATCGAGCAACTTGTAGAAGAAAATATAAGAGAACAACTGGGTGCAACAGAGTTTGTGTTTTAAAACATAAGTTTAACCAACATAGAGCAAGAAAATCATCCAGAGTAAGAATCTAACATGCATGGAAGATATATGAACTTTAAAAACATATCAAAGTATAATACAAATAGTATGTCATTCATACAAGAAAATTTTCAAAGTATATAAACATGGAAAATTTCATTTAAGCACACTTAAGCATTTTGGAGGTGTTCAAAAACTAGTTTAAATAGACATTAATTGAAATACGTATCTCCCCTCACTATTTGTATTGGAAGAACATATATAAATACTTAAGCATATATATCAATCAATTTTAATCTAAAAATCATTTATTAGAATATTCTTGGACAAATTGATCCATATATCGATTTCCTTTCTTTACGTGCAGAAACTTCCTTATTCTCTCAGCTAAGTAGTTGTCATTAATCTACTTTTCTTGAACTCTAGAACATAGAAATACAAGTTACTATTTCTTCGAAAACGATTAAAATTGTAGTTTTCCACTAATTCTAAGCTTCATTGAAAATGAAAAAAGTGACATAATCAAGTTTGTTTTCATCATAACATTGGAGTTGCTTATTCAAAATCTTTATAGTGTTGTCTGACCAATACTCAGCAGACTCAGGTTGAGCATCATCAACATCAGTAAAAGTATACACTCGAAATTGGGATAATTTATTAACAAGAGCTTGAGAGCTAGATCCATGAGCATAAGAGGAGATTGGAGTAGATTGGGATTATTTCATGGTGTTCATGCTTTGAAAGCACGCCACTTGAGTAGCATGAATAAGAGGTGTATTCAGAGGAATATTTGGATTATTTTATAAAATCTGGGAGTTAGGCATGGTTTACTCTTCATTGGAGGATTTAGTAAATATTTCAAGATCCTTAGAATCTGAAAGGTCATAAGACATCTAATAACCAAAACAAAGAAACAAGGGATTGTATTAGTTTCAAATCACATATATAGAATAAAATCTAACTCCTAGGTGGAATATAAAAGAAATAAACATACAAAAGACCTATAATCGAATGAACCTAAGCTCTGATACCAAATATGTAAAATCCTCAACATGGTTTAGTCGAAAAACTGATTTGGGATATAATCGAAAGTCTAAATAGGTACCAAATAAATCATTCAAACAAATATCATGTCACACATTCATATCAATTTTAAAACATGCTAAATCATTATTATTGAATATTTTCAGATGTGAATATTGATTATGGACCAAATACTAAATTTTTGGAAGTTTAGAGACTAAAGTGTAAATAATCATATAATGGCAAATTTAACATTTTATAAACCATCAAGCATCACTTAATATTAGAATTAACTTCAAGTGAACTTAAAACATGCAAATTACTATTTTGTAAAACATGATATTAACTTGTGGTTTATTAAGGGCTTAATAACAAACTATCTTAAAAACAAAACTTGTACCTAAGATTATAATTAAAAAAAGATAAAAAGATATTTTTTTTAACACATACCATATTATTAAACTATTTTCAAACCTAACTTTTGATTATAGACTAAATTGTGATATTACAAAAGTATAAGAACTAAATTGATAATTATTTAAAAGATAAGGATTTAACTAAGATTCATATTTAAACTCTTATTTTACTTACTAAATGGCTATTTTTATATTAAACATGCCATTTTTATCATATAAGGCCTTAAAGTTCATTTGTATTGCTTCAAAGTCATTTATAGGGACCAGTTAATAAAGTACCGTCAATCTATGGGCTAAAAAAAGTAAATTTTAAGCTTCCAAACAAGGAGTTTCGAAAATAGGGGTGATAATTTCAAAAATCACCTATAAAGTTTCAAAACTATCATAAAATTTTCAAACTCTAAAAGTTTCTAGAATACAATATTTCAAAAATATACCAAGAGTTTTGAAACTCTTGCCCATATATTTGTACAAAACTTTTAACACAATAAATTCCCTATTTAATTAACTAATCAACAATAAAAGTTATAATTCATCGAAAACACAAAAAAATCAACATGCATTTATCAACCAACATACGATCAAATGCATGCTTCAACATAATAACAACTCCATACCAACATGATTATGAAACCTACCTTGCATTTTACATATCAAATTACCATGAAACATGTTCATATCATAAACACCATCCAAACTAAATCAACACATCAAAATATATCATCATGATCTTAATGATTCAAAACATCTCCACCTTAACATGTCAAACCTTAACATGCTTATATATACTTAAAACATCCATGATTAAGCTAGGATGACATATGAATATAATTAAAACACGTTTACACATCAAAATGCATATGCCACCATCTAAGAGATTAATCAAAACATCATTTACGATGGTTTGGCAAAGAGTAACTTGCAACCCCTAAATACAATCATGAACTATCAAGCTTGATTTCTTGAAATGTTAAACCAAAGATGTGTAAGCTTATTTATCTTATTGGTGTAGTATCATAATGCAAAGAAAATTAACATGACATGAAAACATATACATCACATACATGAATGTCAATTTAACACATAATAAACATATCATAACATGTCACTTCATAGCAAGAACTTATATCACGAAATCATAATTTAGCCCATCAGATTTCAGGTAGTTATGGATACGTGAATCCCATGCACATCACAAAATAACTGAGAATGGTCTCTTTCCACTATCACCAATGACCAATAACTTCCCTCCAACATCGCTAAATAAGGATTGTAATCCAAACCCTAAAATAAGCTCAAATGGACTATATGACATACCAATTGTATCCAAACCAAAATTATCATTCAAGGAAAACACCTTCTTTTAACTTATCATTCAAGGCTTACCAAGTGAGATTTAGCTCCTTTATATAACATAACTTGTTATTGAGCATGCTTTCATATCATATTTTACCTAGATTTCATACTTACAATTCACATAGAAGTTTAAACTTCACTTATTACATGCTTACTTATTGTGCATGTTAAAGGAAAATTAACATACCATAATATATCATCATAGAACATGCCATGAAATGCACACATATACTTAACATACTTGACCTAAATGTTTTCATTGCCATTCATTGCTCTATATGAGCCCAAAACTTATCACATAAATTCATATATTAAAATGGTTATCAAAATTGACTTAGAGTGATATCGAATCACCCTTACATATAACTATACTAATTGATTTACATTGAATTCACAGAGTGTCTCACATCACAATTCCACTACCTAAGGCGTTTGATTTTCCTTTTTTCTTAATGGTTTCTTCAATCGATTCTTGAACCCGTAAAAACAAACACATGATTATCAATCCATGTAAGAAGAATATAAATTATCAATCTTAAAGAATATTGACATAGGAACCTTAAATTTAATGAATCAGGCATTGATGTTCCAAAGCCCTAAAAATCATGGAAAAAATACCATGAAACTTAAAATCACTTGGATTCCAAATGGGGAACATTAAATTACACAAACCCTCATATTTAGGGTTTATGAATCAACAAAACTTAGGAAATTCTAATGGCTAGATTATAAGAAATAAGACTTGAAAGGCTATGAATGCTTGGGGGAAGTTTCAACCATGGTGAAAGGACAGAGGTAGGATATGAAATGAATTTTTCTCTCTCCCCACATGCCTTAGACGTGAAGCACACTCTAAATTGCACCAAATTTGAAATTTTTATTAAATAAAAAAATTGGCCAAAATGGCATCCAATGACACCTAAGGAGATGAATCGTGATCTTTTTTATTTGGGTAAATCAAGGCTTTGGTCCTTGAACAAAAACATGCACATAAATGAGCCTTCCAACTTTGCTAACCTTCAAATCTATAAATTTTATAATTCTTACATTTTGGACATTTTTCATGAAGTTGAAATTAACCTAACTATTTCAAGATTTATTCTAAATCAACTTATTAATTTGGAAACTTTTTTTGAATATCAGAAACTAAATTTAAATCATCAGAAGGAAAAAATACTAAACCGATTTTAGCGGTGTTACTATCTTGCTTCGATAGCTAAGACAAGACATCTCTCCATTTGGATTTAGACAACATTATAACTTTTGTAAATTATTTGCTTAAGATAATTCTATGAACTAATGACATATTTAGATTACCAACTAATATAACTTATCTTTTGAATTATAATCGACTTATAATACCACTTATATTCAGTTAAACCACTGATAATTAGTAAGTTGATAATTGTTTATCACTTCATTATTTTTACATAAAATATCAAGTTTTAGTACGATGAGCACGATAAAATAGAATGAAAAAGTATACAGAAAAAATTTGTTTATATCATTTCAATTTTGCAATAACATAAATTACTTCAATAAAGGTACAAAACTCCAACAAGCTCTTCAACATGCATAATTGCTGCAATGACGACCTTATTTTTTGCTTGGACACCAAGGAATTTTGTAACCTCCTAGACTCGACCTAGATGTTACGATTGAATTTCGGAGACCACACCGACGATAGTTCATAAAACATAACTCACTTAAAATTCTCATAGATAAATAATAATAAATATTCATAACCAATAAAATAATGCATGGAAATTTCTAAAATCCAATGTCCCAATTATGTAAAAATCCCCAAATCTGATAAAAACATAAAATACAATATTAATCTAAAATAGACATACTATATAAAATAATATAATATCACGAGTCGATCCTCCAAGTACCAAAATGATCCTATCAGTCACGAGAATCTAAAAAGAAGAAACTAATGGGGTGAGCTAAAGAGCCCAATGTGTGCTCTAAGTGCGAGACAACCACATCATAAAACATGTCTCATATATATATATATATATATATATATATATATATATATATATATATATATATATATATATATATATATATATAACACCTTACATAAAATAGATGCAATACATTGCCACCCGAATAACTCTATCATGTTCCATGTGGTTGTTAGAATTACCATCTCGATGAGATGAACCAGTCGGTAGTTGGAATTATCTTCGTAATGGATGAACAGTTAGTAATTAGAATTATCATCCCAATGGATGAACCAGTCAGTAATTCAGTCACTTCTGTAATGCTATCCCATCCAGATGCAACATACGCAACAATATGAGTAATATACATGGTTATACTAAAATAGAATGATCACAATATAATTGATTCATCATGCTTACTCACTGATAGAACATAATTCAACTATTCATTTAAGGCACATATCGGTAATTAAAACATAGATCTACTTATCACATATCATTGGCCAGTATATCATAAACATAGCACATTCAAATCAAACATCAACCATGCCTAGATTATATTTCAAAATAAGATACAATGAAGTTTTTTATCATAAAAGACATCAAGCAACAACCACCAATCAAGATCATCAAACATCCTCCATGGTTTGATATTCCCATTTCATTTGTTATAAATTTCGCTACTTATAATATTGATTCATTTTTTAGTGGGATGATTCAAATACAAAGAGTTGTCACCAAGGTGGATTCGGCAAAAGACGTCATAGAATAAATAATTAGTAAGCCACTACGAGGAGTTCAAAAAGAATTCTCCATCAATGGAAAAGACTACTTTTTGCTTGGTAATGAAGAACATTTTCCCATAGATGTTTGTAATTCGGGGATGAGCCTTCTAAAGGGTGAGGAACTCAATTGGATTATTCCACCTACGACAAATATTTTTTCCTACTTGCCATTGTGATTTGTTCTTTTATTGATATTTTTTATTCGAGGATGAATCACTTTAAAGAGAGAGGGAATGATGTGATCCCGGCTATGTGCCTTACATCATTTTCTGCAATCTCCTTGAGACCGTTTGATCGAGGCAAGTTGTTTACATTCGAGAAGCTTCTAGAAGCTTATTCGAGCTTAATCTAGGAATTTCAAACCAAGTTTAGATTTTCGGAAGCCTTTTTGTAACACCCATAACCCGTAGAATTATACCTGTACAGATTATAGATGTCACCTAAATTTCGAAAACCATTTTCAATTCAAACCGTGATTTAAAATTTATTCTCTTTAAAATGATAATTGATATTATAAAAATATCATTCCTTATAATTTATATTTTATTATAACAAATTTAATTCAAAAGTTTTTTATGAATAGTGAACAGTACCTGTGAATAGTGATCAGTGTACAGTGTATAGTGGCGACGAACAGTGGGGGAATCGGTACCCCAAAATCATTCTGGAAAATCTCTAATTTGTGGTTACTGTTCATGGTATAGTAACTGCTACAGTAACTTTCGAAAATACATATAAATTCCATTTTGTTTCCAAATTTGTTTAACAAAACAAATAAAACATTTATAATTACATGCCACTAATAAAATTAACATTACAACTTAGGATATCTTACTGATAATGAAATATACTTCTCGATCTATGATAACGCTTTAAACTCTTTATTCCATTACTAGCTTTTTACCTACGCGTGAAAATCATCACACGCTAAGTATATACTTAGTGAGCCAATTAAAACAATAAACAATGCAAAACACTTCATGCATGATTTTCAATGTCAAAATCAAAATTCCATAAAATCATTTTATTTGCATATTCAATATTTTACCATTTATTAATCATAAGCTCGTAAGCTTATTTTACCAAAATACTTACCATTTATCCATAAGATCCATAAGCTTATTTTTACCAATATACTTGCCATTATTCCATAAGCTCATAAGCTTATTTTTCCAGTTTATCATTTATTAACCAATAAACCATAAATCATAATCCATAACCAATAGCCCAATATCAAACCTTGAGAACCTTGGGCATTCGAGTAAAATACCTGCACCGTAGTGCTAAACCTGCACTAAGCTTACGCCATAGTGCTAATCCAGACAATACACATAAGGTCGTGCCCACCACCTACACTAAGCTTACGCTATAGTGCTAATCCGGACATAAACCTGCACTTAGTGTCCTTACACACTATAGTGCTAATATAAACCTGCAACTGCTATACTCTATGGCATGCTAACTATACCCTGTCCCTCAATGACTTACTTGGGCATATAGTCTATTTTATTCTATCCATCCATGGCAAAGTATATTATCATAATTTAACATTAGGCAATTCATACCCGAAATAACATTCATGGTAAAATATCACATTTTCCATAATCAATGCATTATAATTTCATATTGTGACATATCAATGTCATGTCAATTTATAAAACATGGTATAATATCATGTTGATATAAACAAGGTCGACTTATCGCAAGTCTTCCTGATGATGTATAAAACATCCATGTATAATTTCATGCATGTATTCCACTCACCTTGACACTTTATATCTTTCAAAATATATGTGCCTCACTATTATCCACAATAAACCCTTTTATATTTGATTTGTTGCAATCGCAAATCAATCATAATCTGTATAAATCACAAATTCATAATGATATATATGTTAGTATTGTACTAACATAAACATATCCCAAAATAATTCCATAACATACTTCAAACTCATTTCCACCAAATAATTTAGTACTTATTAATTCCTTTTAACATTGGAACCCACTTTTCCAATTTACTCAAAATGGTTGATGTGATCCGATTCAGCGTCACAAATGGACTTGCATCTCCAACTTTTCTCAATATTCAAAGGTGGATTTTTCTTAACTTAATCTTTCTTTATACCATAGTTATGATAATAGCTTACATACATTATAATTATAGTTATGATGATGATATTATGAATGTATGAAGTTATTGTTATGAATCACATATTTATATCTTATATTACTTAGCTTATAAATGTTTTATTTTGTAGGTACATGTTCGACCACATCATGGGAGCTGACTTAAAGCTAGAATTGGAATCAATAAGCTAGGAAATCTTACATAGGATGACTCGAGAGATCATGAAGAACAAATGGTGAAAAGTTGCTAGCTGACCCGGAGCTCATAGCTCACTTGAGCTAGACTTTTGAGCTAGCTAGAGACATCATTTTAGCTGGAGAGTTGCACCATCATCTTCACCACATAGGCACTACAAATATAGTCTAGGTCAAATTTTATGAATTCGTACCTTTCCGCGAAGAGTTGCCATTCTGAGAAGTGCCTTTTCACAAGGAGCTGCCCTATGACTTGTACACATGTCCTTCATCTATGGCAAGCTCAACTTCAGCTCAAACTCATGAGAAGTAGCTCAAATGATGAAAGGTTGTTTCACACAAATATGACCTTTCATAATTAGTTGTTGCCCCATTGAGGCCATGTCACCTAGACACATGTTTGATGCCAAGTCACGCCTAAGTTGTTGTTCATCTTCACGCCATGGAGGAGTCCACGCCTTAAGCATTCTACACCATCCATGTGAGTGCCGCATGACCAGCCACCCATGTGCTTTGCATGTGAATGAATTAGGTGCCAAAATGAAAATGCTTCTCTCTATTCGACCTAAACATCATCATGCTTCAAATTGGCGCCAAGATGAAGAGTTATGGGAACCATTCGGCCAAAGACATCTCCCCTCATCCAAGCATCATTTATTTTCATTTTAAGACATGTACTTTTCCGAAAAGGCATATATTTATTCGGCCAAGCCTTTACAAATCTATAAATAGGCTTTGGCATTCATTTGTAAACTCAACCCTTTGATATTAAAAATCCTTTGTGAGATTATTCTCTCTTTAAGTTCTTTTTAGAACTATATCAATTAAGCAAGCCTTTCTAAAGCTTGTGGCGTAATTCCTATCCCTTGATACTTCTGGTTACTAGTTTAAATAACTAGTGGGTCAAAGTCCTTTCATACCATCCCTTATAAAACTTATAAGAAATGGGTCTTTGCTCTTTATAGCATTGGTTCCTTCTTAGTTTTATAAGATATAATCTGTCCATCACCATTATCACGCCTATATCATCACCATAGTCCATCACCATTATCACGCCTATATCATCACCATATTCCATCACCATATCACGCCAATAACATCATCCTTCCATTACCATTTCATCACCATTAAATCATCCTTCATTCATCAACAAGGCATACTTCATCACCACCATTGGAGGCCGAAGTCAACATCACTTGAAGGAGATTTATTCAACACTTCCGCAGCCCATCTTTTATAACATTTCTATTCATTTTCTTTCTTATCGTTTCCTTTCTTCTTTCATATTCTATTTTAATCATTTCTTTCTTTAAGTTTTGCAGATTACTTCCATTTCAACGTGTAGCATTTGGTGTCTTTCCTAGATCGGGAAACAACAAGGTTGCCAACTTCTCCATAATTGAAGAAGCCTGGTTAGCCTTACATCAAGCGGTAATCAGAGGTTTGGTAGATTGACATACAAAGTGCTGCAACAAAAACAAAAAGCAACAAGAAAGAAGAAAAGAAAAGAGAAAAGAAAAAGACTCCTACATCAAATTTGGAGTGCAAAAGAAAGAAAAGAAAAAGAAGAAATCAAAAGCAAAAGAAAAGTGAAGCAAGTTGCAAAGTACACTCAAAGAGAAGCACCATACAATCTGCCCAACATCAAACTTGAAGGAGGTATCCTTGTTGTTTCTTGTGAAGGAAGATAATAAGTGTTGCAACTTGAGTTGTAAGTTATCTTCACTTTCTTACTATTTCATTTCCTTTTCTTTCATCTTTTCTTATTCCGTTACCTTATCATCTTTATTAACCTTTTCTAGCCTATCCTTTATCATATACCCTAACCATTTCTAGACCGACGCACAAAACTAAAGAAACTTGCTCAATCTTGAGTTAGTTCTTAAAAAGGACCCACAAGAGAGAATCGAGCGTTAAAAGGAAAACGAGAGGGTGAGATCAGAAGGGGGATCAGAAAAAGCCAAGGATCATATCCCCAAGTGGAAACACGAGAGTGAGTGGAGTACAATCTGAATTTTCTTGGAGAGATCATGTGAGGTTTTTGTGAGTGTGCTGGTAAGGTTTTAAATTACTTTATTTCACTAACCATGTCTCAAAGTCCCCAAGGAAATGCAGGAACACAAAACTTACAAATGCAGGCGCTCATTGGTGAAATGATGAGAATGTTTCATGAAGAGTTCGATGCTCTTCATGAAAAGATAGATCAACACCATGATCTACCACCAACCCGTAATAATGGAACCAATAGAAGACAACAACAACCACCCCCTCCAGAAGAAGTTGTTCAAGAAAATTTTGACGAGGGTGAACAAGCAGCATTCCAAGGCCCTAGACGTGCCATTGTTGATGACAATTTAAGCAACATTAAGATCAGAATTCCTCAATTCCAAGGAAAGACTGATCCTGAAGCCTATATTGAATGGGAAAGCAAAGTGGAACATGTTTTTAGTTGCCACAACTATTCTGAGATGAAGAAAGTGAGATTGGCAGCCATGGAGTTCATAGACTATGCCTTAATATGGTGGGATCAACTTACCCTTAGCCGAAGGAGGAATGGAGAACGACCGGTCTCAACTTGGCTTGAAATGAAAGGTATTATGAGAAAACGATTCATTCCTGTTCACTATCACCGTGACTTGTTTCAAAAGTTACAGAATCTTAAACAAGGCCATAAGAGTGTGGAGGACTACTACAAAGAGATGGAAGTGGCCATGATCCGAGTCAACATTGAGGAGGATGGTGAAGCAACTATGGCAAGATTCCTTGCTGGACTTAATCCCAAAATTGCCAATACCTTAGAGTTGTATCATTACATCGAACTAGATGAGATGGTGCAAATGGCAATGAAGATTGAAAGACAACTGAAGAGGAGACATACATCTCGCAATGTTGCGCCTACACCAACAAGATGGAATCCAAACATAAAGAAACCTACTCCTCCTCCTGTTAAAGAACAAGCCGAATCTTCAAAGACTCAACAAGTAAGTAAAGACCCCAATCGAGGAAAGTAAACTACTGAACGTTCAAGAGACATTAGGTGCTTTAAATGTCTTGGGAGGGGCCACATAGCTACATAATGTCCTAACCGGAATACAATGCTCTTACTTAGAAATGGTGAAATAGAATCAGAACCTGAAGAAGAAGAAGAGGCACCCATTGAAGTCAATGAAGAAATAACTCTTGCAGATCCCGTTGATCAAGGAGAAGCCTTGGTAATTAGAAGAAGTTTGAATCTTCAAGTTGCGGAAGATAATGCACAGCGAGAAAACATATTCCATACCCGATGCCATGTGAATGAAAAGGTATGTTTTGTTATTATAGACGGTGGAAGTTGTACTAATGTGGCCAGTACAATATTGGTGGAAAAGCTTGGTTTGAAAACAATGAAGCACCCAAATCCATATAAATTGCAGTGGCTCAATGAACGAGGAGAACTCAACGTTAGCAAACAGGTGATAGTTCCTTTTTCCATTGGCAAATACAAAGATGAGGTTATGTGTGATGTTGTCCCTATGCACACTAGCCATCTACTTCTTGGAAGGCCATGGCAATACGACAAAAGGACTATTCATGATTGTTTTACCAATCAATACTCATTCAACCATAAAGGAAAGAAGATTATCCTAACTCCTTTAACGCCTAAACAAGTTCAGAATGATCAAGTCAGAATGCAACAGAGTATTGAGGCTATGAGGAAAGGAAAAGCAACAACCGTGGAAGAAACTGATCCAAAAACAAGTGCTTATTCTTCAAAGTGTTTGATTCGAGAATGCCTACTGACAAAATGCAAGGTTAAAGATGATTATTCTAATTTTGAACATGCAGATTTTTTCTTTGACTTGTAGGATTTACCAAGAGGAACCATTTGCCAAAAGGAAGATTTAGGAGACGTGACCTTTGGGAATCCAAAAGATGTGACCATTGAAAAGCAAAAGGACATCAATTTTCATTCAAAGAATGTGTCTTTAGAAGAACCAATGGACGTGACCTATGAGAATTCATTGATCATGTCTATTGGAGTATTAGGAAACACCACTTTTGGGATATCAAGGGACCTAAATATTCAGAGCAAATTTACATGGTCATATCTCACTCAAGAGCCTAAAGAAGGGATCCCAATTTCTGACGAAACAGCAACTATGGAATGCAAGAACGTTGAAAAGAAACCACCCTTCAATTTGAGGACAAATTGCTTTAAAGAAGGGGGGATGATGTGATCCGATTCAGCATCACAAATGGACTTGCATCTCCAACCTTTCTTAATATTCAAAGGGGGATTTTTCTTAACTTAATCTTTCTTTATACCATAGTTATGATAATAGCTTACATACATTATAATTATAGTTATGATGATGATATTATGAATGTATGAAGTTATTGTTATGAATCATATATTTATATCTTATATTACTTAGCTTATAAATGTTTTATTTTGTAGGTACATGTTCGACCACATCATGGGAGCTGACTTAAAGCTAGGATTGGAATCAATAAGCTAGGAAATCTTACATAGGATGACTCGGGAGATCATGAAGAACAAATGGTGAAAAGTTTCTAGCTGACCCCGAGCTCATAGCTCACTTGAGCTAGACTTTTGAGCTAGGTAGAGACTTCATTTCAGCTGGAGAGTTGCACCATCATCTTCACCACATAGAGCACTACAAATATGGTCTAGGTCGAATTTTATGAATTCGTACCTTTCCATGAAGAGTTGCCATTCTGAGAAGTGCCTTTTCACAAGGAACTGCCCTATGACTTGTACACATGTCCTTCATCTATGGCCAGTTCAACTTCAGCTCAAACTCATGAGAAGTAGCTCAAATGATGACAGGTTGTTTCACACAAATATGACCTTTCATAATTAGTTGCTGCCCCATTGATGCCATGTCACCTAGACACATGTTTGATGCCAAGTCACGCCTAAGTTGCTGTTCATCTTCACGCCATGGAGGAGTCCACGCCTTAAGCATTCTACACCATCCATGTGAGTGCCACATGACCAGCCACCCATGTGCTTTGCATGTGAATGAATTAGGTGCCAAAATGAAAAGGCTTCTCTCTATTCGGCCTAAACATCATCATGCTTCAAATTGGCGCCAAGATGAAGAGTTATGGGAACCATTCGGCCAAAGACATCTCCCCTCATCCAAGCATCATTTATTTTCGTTTTAAGACATGTACTTTGCCGAAAAGGCATATATTTATTCGGCCAAGCCTTGACAAATCTATAAATAGGCTTTGGCATTCATTTGTAAACTCAACCCTTTGATATTAAAAATCCTTTGTAAGATTATTCTCTCTTCAAGTTCTTTTTAGAACTATATCGATTAAGCAAGCCTTTCTAAAGCTTGTGGCGTAATTCCTATCCCTTGATACTTCTGGTTCCTAGTTTAAATAACTAGTGGGTTAAAGTCCTTTCATACCATCCCTTATAAAACTTATAAGAAACGGGTCTTTTCTCTTTATAGCATTGGTTTCTTCTTAGTTTTATAAGATACAATCTGTCCATCACCATTATCACGCCTATATCATCACCATAGTCCATCACCATTATCACGCCTATATCATCACCATATTCCATCACCATATCACGCCAATAACATCATCCTTCCATTACCATTTCATCACCATTAAATCATCCTTCATTCATCAACAAGGCATACTTCATCACCAGGATTGGAGGCCGAAGTCAACATCACTTGAAGGAGATTTATTCAACACTTCCGCAACCCATCTTTTATAACATTTCTATCCATTTTCTTTCTTATCATTTCCTTTCTTCTTTCATATTCTATTTTAATCATTTCTTTCTTTAATTTTTTCAGATTACTTCCAATTCAACGTGTAGCATTTGGTGTCTTTCCTAGATCGGGAAACAACAAGGTTGCCAACTTCTCCATAATTGAAGAAGCCTGGTTAGCCTTACATCAATGGTCCTTCACCATTTTATCACTTAGATTCTTAATAACAAAAATTCCAGTATTGAAACTATTATTAACCAAGTACCCATACAAAGGCATAATTAAAATAAACACTCCCAACAATTCGAAAATTGTATTACAATCACCAAACTTTCTAAAATTTGCATATTCTGACAACTTGCACTGTCTCTAAAGAATCAATATTATATATTTATATACACACTGAAATTTAATTCCATTTCTTTCGTTGAAAACTAGACTCAAATAAGAATCTATTCATATAAAGAACTCCTTCCAACTCATTCTGTACAATTTATGGTGAATTTTCAAAGTTGACCAACAGAATCTGTTTTACAGAATCTGTTCTCTGATTTTTCTGACTTTTCCTTGGTTAAAAATTCATATCTTTTTGTATACACCTTGAAATTTATCCCCGTTTGTTTTAAACAAAACTAGATCGATATATGAAAGCAATATATAAAAATAACCTCCAAATTATTTTTATATAAATTCTGGTGAAATTTCAAATCCACTATAAATCTCAAAATCTAAATTGTTTTCTTAAACCTCATCCTTAGGTTCTTCATCAAATCTTACAACCAATTCTTTAAAATCACTTAACTCTTCAAAACCCATAAAACACAAGAATCAACATCTCCTTCATCAACTCAAGATGAACTTAAACATGAACCCTAGTAATATTCATGTCAAAACGTAGAGAATTGAACATAGAATATTTTTCCTAATCACACCAAAATCTAATTCTCAACAAGATTGCTTCAAAATTCAAAACAAAAATACATACCTTGCAAATTTTGGGAGTGTCGGTCTTGGATGAAGAATAAGCTGAAGATGCTCCACCATAATTGATATTCTAATGCTATAATAGATCTAACACATGCTTAATAATATATCATAGAATTTTTTATTCAATACCATAGAAAATTCCATTTTTACTCTTAATGAATCTTCCTATTCACCATAAATCATGCCATCAGATCCTTATCATATTACAAAGTCAAATATGAATTATTTGGACTTTTATTTCCGAAATTCCCCTTGAATTTTCAAAAATTGTGTTTTAGTCACTAAATTTCACTGTTTCAATTAAATCTAAAAAGTACACAATTCCAAACCAAATTTCTCTGATCTAAAATATTAAAATAATATTTCCAACCATCTTATAACATCCTTCCAATTTTAGTAAAATTCCAATTCGATCTGAAATACCAATTTCCTTACCGACTTTAACCCTTTCTAATTTTTTCTTTACTAAATTTCCAAATCCTAAAATATAATTTCTATAAAACTTCACTCTCAAGAGTAAACCATCTATTTATGGAATAAAATTATTTTTAGGAAATTATCACTTAATTCCCTAAACTTTTTCCCAATTTTCTACTTTGACCATCAAACTTTCAAAATTTTCATTTTGGTCAGTGTCTAAATTTTTGGGGTATTACAATTTTTCAGTCCAAAAGAAGAACCTCCATCATCATACTCAAGGCTGGAACATGAAGAAGGAACAACCAAGTTTAAGGGAGGATTGTATCCTTTTACTTGTGCATGAATTTGCATGAGAATTTAAAAGTTTGCATAACATTCTTTGCATTTAACAAGTGGGTTGTTCATTTAAACATGCATTGCATTTAAAGCATCTAGTTCATTTGGGGAAGTAGTTCATTTATGCATATTTAGATCATTTAGTAAGCTACCTCATTCATGCATCTACTTCATTGAATAAAGTTAGTTCATTAATTAAACTAGTTCATTCATCAAACTAGTTCATTTATTAGACTAACTCTTAATTGTTTAATGCATGTTTTCAATTAAAGATTGAATAAAGTTCACCTTTGTGTCTAGGTGCATGAGAGAAGTTGAACGGTTTCAACAAATGCAAGAATATCAGTCAAAATGTCTTCTAATTTTGGATGCGATACATATGTTTTTGTGTCTAGAAATCAATTGGAAATTATTTATCTATCTTTAATCTTTCCAACTACTTTTAAATCACCTCAATCTGATATCGAGAGCTTGAGATATGATCGATTTACTTAAGACAGTGCAAGCTGGAATTTTCATTACGGGAATTTTATACTAGGATGATTTGGATGAGTTTGAGCCAAGGAAGAGTCCTTTCATCTTCTTCCAAGAGACAAGCCATTTAAGGTCATCTTAATTCACCAATTCAAGGCATTCAAGGTTGATGTTATCACCCATTGAAGGCCATTCATGTTCAAGCAAGGGGACATGCAATAACCAGTATTCAAAACTTATCATTCAAGGCCTTTTATTATTTTTTAAAGGCTGGTCATATTCTACAAGGTAACAAGCAATGAAGGCTAATTTTATTTCATTTAACCACCAAATTAAGTGATAAAATCAACAAGGAATTTGAAGAGACAAGCTGATTTGGACATGTAGGATGTCCACATTCATCCTATGACTTCATTTATCCTCT
This sequence comes from Hibiscus syriacus, assembly GCF_006381635.1. Taxonomy (NCBI): domain Eukaryota; kingdom Viridiplantae; phylum Streptophyta; class Magnoliopsida; order Malvales; family Malvaceae; genus Hibiscus; species Hibiscus syriacus. The sequence goes on from NW_024063010.1 coordinate 1,010,661, forward strand.
TTTCTTCCATTTGCAAGCAAAGCAAGGCGGCCCAAGAGTCACCCCTCCTTTTTGGACGAATTTAAGGCTAGAATTATCTCCAATTAGAGCTTAATTCATCCATTTTCAATCTACATGGCCAACCATCAAGGGATAAGAAGAATGACAAGTCATTTAATTGAATTCAATTGATTTTAGATGATTGTTTTATTTTGATTGTAATAAACTCTTCATATGGTGCCTATCAACACTATAAATAGGCACCTCCATTGCATTTCTACATAGAAATTTTTGCATAATAAACTCTTTGAAATGTTGCTTTCATTTTAGTTATTGGATTAGAACTCTATCAGTTTCTTGTCAGACTTAAAGCCTTCCTCCATTTCATTTTTTATAATGTTGGTTCCTAGCTCACCTATAGCTAGTGGGTCACATTCCACCCTCTATAACTTCGATTTCACCTTTGTATATTGTTGGTTCCTATCTCCATATAGCTAGTGGGCCACAATCCATACTTTTTATTTCATCATTCATCTCCCACGCCATAACATCTTTTACCTTCACCTTACTTCCATTCTTTCCACACTATAAATTATTGTCACCACTACATTTTCCACACTTTCCTTCATTTCATTAAACCACAACAACCATCACCTTCAACCCACTTTATCATAACCTTCAACCTCTCATTTTCAATTTACTTATATCAATTTCTTTCTTGTAACATTGTTTGTGCATTTTCAGTCTTCAATCAAAGCACTACGAAGTTCTTACTAGAATCACGATCGGGAAACTTTGTATATAACTCGAAACACATAACTGGGGTCATATCAATGTCCTTTGACGTTCCAACAGTTATGCTACTTGAAGTTAAAAAAGATGTGTCACTTTAAGTGCCAGGAGTTGTTATCATTGAGGCTATTTCCATTCATATTCTTAATAGTTTTCCAGTTACTAACTTTGAATTGTTTTGCAACAACTTGTATCATTCTTATGGTGAAATACTTAAAGGTAATCATTTGGAGAGGCACAAAGGTGAAAGGATATGATCATTTAAATCAACACCAATGATTCATTCAAAGAACAATTACCTTTACCAAGCGACGTGATGACTCCAACCAATAGACAAACCTTTTCACCAATAAGCATGGTAAATTAAAAGGAGAAATTGAAGAGATTGAGGTCCTTTCCAAGCATTGTGATGATTCAATGAATAAAGAAAAATGATCAATTTGGTTCGTGAAGGGATATGTCTCTTCCATTCAAAGGACATGTGATGGTTCCCAAACATTGTGTCATCCCATCAAAGGATATGAAGTTATCAGATTTAAAGCCAAGAGGTTGAGCATTTTGTATGAAGCATCTATTGGAGGAAAGCATAAGGGTTCAATCCTTCCAACATCAAGAATGTTTTCAATGAGAAACTAATTTGATTTGAGGACAAATCGCCTAAAAGAAGGGGATGATGAAACGATCCAAACTAGCTCCAATTTTCTCCATGAATTAATCATAACATGGATGTTATTCAAAGCTGGTTCTAAAGGAGTTCTTTATTACTTTATCCTTTATTATCTTCTATATGCATCACTTAATGTTATAAGCATGCTTTTTCTCCTTAAACTATGCTTGAATAATCATATGTTATCACTCACTTGCATACTATATGATTTTCACGCATAACTTATGTTTCCACATCTTTACTTAACTTTATATTATGTTCAAATATGTTTTAGATTCATTTATTATGTTTGCATATCATTTGCATATCATGGAAGCCTTTAAAGACATATTCATTCATTTTAATGATTATATACTTTCAATTAAAAACATGTCCTAGACGGATGAACATATAGTTATTCGATCAAAACCTTCTAATTCCTATAAATAGAAAGGTTTTTTCATTTGTAATCATCTCATTTCATACATTAATCAAAGCTTTGTGAGTTTATCTCTCTTCAAGTTATAAAGGAACTTTATCAACATAACAAGCTTTGCTTATGGCGTCACCCTTCTTTCTTTTCATGATACTTATGGTTCCTATCTCCATTATAGGTAGTGGGTCCAAGCTCGATTCTACCATCCCTTAAAGAAGAATATAAAGTATGGGTCTATGTTCTTTAACATAGATTATTATTTGATTCTTCTTTAAGATACTACCATCACCATTTCTTTTCTCTAACACACAACCATCATAATCAAAAACAGCCCATCCATACTTTTATTCTTTCTTTCTACTTTCATATTTCTAGCCCACCTAATCACCATTACATCTACTTACCTTGTAACCTATTTTTGAGCCTATCATGCATTGCAGGTTCCTTGCTTCCTTCCTAGATCCAATAATCGAGTTCTTTTCGTCTTCATCATCATAAATAAGTGCCACAACTTATATCATATGGTAATAAAAGCTTCGGTGGAAGAAAGCAAGTGCAATAAGATAAGCCCAAAGTGAATTAAAAAAAGGAAAACAAAAAAAAGAAGATTACATCATCATTTAAAGGAGTTTAAAGAAAAACATAAGAAAATCAAAAGGAAAGCATTACAAGTAAATGGTACAAGGCACATACGACCTCATCTTCTTTAGCATCAAACCGGGGGTATATAGCATCAAGACTTGATTGTTGTTGAAGGGAAGGTTGTAAGTTACTTTTTTTGTAAGTAACCTTTTCTTCTTTTCAACCCATTTCTAGCTACCATTGCATTATATTGTTTTCCTACCTAACCAATTTTGCAGCAAACGCCCAAAGACAAACTTGCCAAGTCTTGAGTAAGTTCTTTTAAGAACTCTACAAGAGATATTTGAGTCGTAAAAGGCTTGAGTGAAGTGATATTAGAAGAGGACGAAGAAAAAGCCATTGAAGTCCTACAGTGCAAACACGAGTGCAAAGAGTGACATTTTGTTCTTTGGAGTGTTACTCTGAGGATTTACGAGAGTACTTTCGGTAAGGTCCTTTTACACATTCCCATTACTTATTTCACTGACAGTTTTTCAATAGAGTATGAAGAGCAAAGAATGAATGCATTTCACACTCGTTACCAATTAAATGGTAAAGTGTGTTTTGTAATTATTGATTGTGGAAGTTGCACAAATATTGCAAGCACTTACATGGTTGAGAAACTTGGCCTGAAGACTACCAAGCATCCGATCCCTTACAAGTTGAAATGGCTAAACGATAGAGGGGAATTGAAGTTCATTAAACAAGTCATTATTCCATTCTCAATCGGGAAATACCAAGATGAGGTCCTTTGTGATGTAGTGAATATGAATACAAGTCATTTGGTGTTGGGTCGACCATGGCAATTCGACAAGAAGGCCATCCATGATGTATTCTCCCATGAGTATTCATTCCAACACCAAGGGAGAAAGATATTGTTGGTTCCAATGTGCCTAAATTAAGTTCATGAATGCCAAGTTATCCTCAAATCACGTATAGAGAAATGGAAAAAAACTAAAGCCATGAAGAAAGTTGAAAGAGAAGTTTCATGTGAGAAACAAGAGTGGAGGGAGATCAGAATGAAAATGAGAAAATTGATATGAGAAACATTGGATTTGAAAATGAGAAAGTTGAAAAGATTGAATTTGGGATCAAAGAGGGAAGTGAGTGTAGTAGAGAAAATGATAGTGAAGAACATATTTTATTTAACCATACTCTTTCTCCTATTCTTTCTTTTGTTTTGTATGACAATCCAAGAGACATATCACTTCAAGGTAAGGATTCAAGAAACATTTCTTTGAAGAACCAATAGGTGTGACCTTTGGTAAGCCACAAGACATGTCCTTTGACGTTCTAACAGTTATTCCACTTGAAGTTCAAAACGATGTGTCACTTGAAGTGCCAAGAGTTGTGATCATTGAGGCTTCAAGTATACTACAACAATTGAAGAGAATTCATCAACTAATGGAGTTTTCCATCATAAAGCAACCAACATCCATTAAACATCCTCCATGGTTTACTATTTCCATTCATATTGTTTATTCATTTTCTAACTTTGGAGTTATTCATCTTGTTTATTCATCTCTATGGAGTTATTTTTACTTGTGATGAACAATTTGAGGAGATGAAGCAATCATTATCCACCAACTCAAAAGCCATCATTTGAAAATGTACAAAGTTTAAAGGAGTAATCCAAAAGGCAAGTCATATTCCAAAAAGACATCACGTTTCCAAAGAGGGATATCAAGGGACTTGTTCCTTTTTCAGATTCAAGAGAAAAGGTAAGATTATTCACCCACAAAATAGATTATTCATTGAAAATTTGGAGGTTTTTCAAAGGCATTGTGATTTTTCAAGTTGAAAGAAATGTGTCATTTCCAAGCACTTTGTCGGTTCAAAAAGTGAGAATGAAGAAACAAGTGTATTTGTGGATAGACATAACATTTTTAATCAGAGGGTACATGATGGTTCAAAGTAAAAGTTCCAAGGGTTGTGTCCTATCATAAATGTTGATGACTTTCCAAATAAACATGATGATTCAAAAGGACATAATGGAGGTTTTCAAGTAACATGTGCTTATTCAAGGGGATAAGTTAATAGGAAGTGTCTTTTAACACAACCTATAAACTACATTCATTATACTAATCATACTTCCAAGAACCATCCTTCTCTACCTTTGTAGGCTGAACAAATGGAGTTGAACATTCTACATGGAGTAGATTCATTCATTCCTCAACAAAAGAAGCAATAAATGGCGAAGAGCTTCGATTTGAGGAGAAATCACCTTAAAGAAGGGGGATGAGCACGATCGATACCTACTTTCTCCATAACTTGATTATTCCATGGATGTTCTTCGTTGATGCTTCTAAGGGAGTTCTTCCTTACCTTACCTTATCTTATATTATATCATTTATACATTCTTTTTTATCATAAGCATGCATTCACATGTTAGTATAAAATTATCATATCATTCATACCATCATATGCTTAGTTTATCATGTCTTTCATATCATTCAAATATATGCTATGATGATAGGGAAGCGGTGGTGGGTTGATGAACATTGCTCTTGTTGAATAATCAAACCTAGAAAGCTCTAGACTCAATGAAGAACAATGAGGAATGAATAGGGGAAGGTGGCGGCAATAAGTAAGATTCTTATGGTTTCTTTTAGGTGTTGGAAACAAGGCAAGAAACAAGATTAAAACAAGATAAAAAAAAGATAAAGAAATTGAAAATAAAGTAAGATAACCAAGAAATCAAAAGATCTCCCTTATGAAGATAAACAGTAAAGATGATTGATGGTGTGGATGGATATGTCGAAAATTGATGGATAATGTCCTATAGAGCCCTCCTATTCGCAATGAAAAGGAAAACATGATAATATGGCTCTAACCGACCCTTTTAGTCGCGATGAAAAGGAAAATTGGAGTGTGAAGATTAATCTCCCTCAGAAGAACTTGAAAGAACTCCAGGAGAAGAAGCTTTGAAGGCACAAGGGAATCAACACTTACAAAAAAGAGAACTCTCGTTGTATTATTAATCAAAGAAACCTGATTTACAAAGTTGAATGAAGCCTCATTTATATAGGGTTGAGTTCTAAAGGTCCTAAATAGCTAATTAATAAAAATAATAACAAACTAAACATGTATTGACTCTAATTCCTAATAAAATAATAATAATAACTAAAAATAATGTTTTAACTCAGCTTTAATTCCTAATAAAATACTAAATCCACTCCTAAAAGATAATGTCTCATCATATATTAAATTATATTACAAATAATTAATAGAAATATTGAAAATTCGAAATATTTACAAAATCACGTATTAATCTCGTATAGGAATTTCTGCATGTGATGTCTTCAGTAAAATGAATGTATCTTGAGTTCCCGATATTTGATTGATGAAATTCAATAACCGTTAGAAAGATAAAAGATAGAGGTTGTATCTCCAGAAGACATGTCGACCGGATAACAACTGGATCTACTTCAAAAAGTTATTGTAAATCTGCTGGTATTAGACCCTTACAGATGAATGCTTGAACTGCGACTTGAAGATTGTCTTTAAGAAGTTTGGTCTGACCTTGTGTTATAAGGCCAAGTGGTAAAGTAAATTCATCATCCTTAGCTTTGGGGCGTGTGGTACATGTATCATATGATTACATATTATTTCTTAGAATATTATTATTTTATGTTTCCATTTATCATTTATTATGAATACCATATTATATGATATTCATGCATATAACATATAGTCCACATCTTTATATTATATGCTTAAATACTTAGATTAGTGAAAAGTTACTTAGGATCACTTAGGAGAGCATAAGGAACAATTGGTGAAAAGTTGTCCGGAGACACGTGAGCTCATAGCTGGGTTGACCTAAAGATTTGAGCTAGAAGATGACTTCAATTCAGCTGGGGAGTTGCACCATCGTCATCACCACTCAGAATACTTCAAATATGAGTCAAGTTATCGTACCTTTACGTGAAGAGGTGCCTTTCGAGGATATGACTTTTCATAAGAAGCTGGCATAACACTCACCATGATACAACTTATCTATGGCCAGCTCACATCTAGCTCATTCACCTTAGAACTATCTCAATCATGAAAGTTATCTTCCAACAATTGTGACCTTTTGTGAATGTTGTTGTCCATGAAGATTCCATTTCATTTAGGTCCATGTTGGTGAAGAGATCTCATCAAATGGAGGTCTAAATCACGAATAGGTATGATGCAAGCATCATGACCATTCAGCCAGCCCTCACATGCCATGCATATGGAGTCTTTGGCGCCAACATAAACCAACATCTCACCATTCGATCGAAACATCGAGTCTATTTTTAAATAGTTGGTCGAACCATCGCAAACCTTTAAAGACATATTTATTCATTTTAATCATTATGTACTTTTAATTAAAAACATGTCCTAGCCGAATGGACACATAGTTATTCGACCAACACCTTCAAATTCCTATAAATAGAAAGGTTTTCTTATTTGTAATCATCTCATTTCATACATTAATCAAACCTTTGTGAGTTTATCTCTCTTCAAGTTCTTAAGGAACTTTATCAACTTATCAAGATTTGCTTGTCGCGTCACCCTTATTTCTTTTCGTAGATACTTATGGTTTCTATCTCTATTTTAGATAGTGGGTCCAAGTTCGATTCTACCATCCCTTAAAGAAGCATATAAAGTATGGGTCTATGTTCTTTACATAGGTTCTTCTTTAACCCTTATTTAAGATACTACCATCACCATTTCTTTTTCTCCAAGCCACAACCATCGTCATAAAAAATAGCCCATCCATACTTCCATTCTTTCTTTCTACTTTTATATTTCTAGCCCACTTAATCACCATTACATATACTTACCTTGTAACCCTATTTTTGAGCCTATATTGCATTACAGGTTCCTTGCTTCCTTCTTAGATATAACAATCAAGTTGTTACCATCTTCATCATCAATAAGAAGTGCCACAATTTATATCATTAGTTATTTGTTCAACCTTCCATCTCAGCAAAAGATTGTATCCCTCAAATGAATGGGCACTTCCAGTAGGTACCTATAAATAAGATTTCTTAATAAACCTTTCTTTGGAGTATAATCTACCAATCGATACCTTTTCGAAAAGATCTTCTTCAAAGGATATCCTTGTTGAAAGTGGAATTTCATTTGGTTTCTCCTAAAAAAATGAAAAGGAGTGATGTTTTAGATGAAGGGGTACATACCTTTTGAAGACATGAATCATGAATCTTGTTGAAAATTTGTGTCTTTAAACTCCAATCGTCACTATTCTTTATTTAAATCTTTTTAAATTCTAGCAATGAATCATCACATTTCTTCATAAAAATTTTTGATTTCATTGTTTGCCCGTCTTCAATTTTCAATGGTGGCTTATCCTTTTACACTTATTCTCATATGAATCTGATCTTGTTGCACTTCTTTAGGTGTCATAGGTACCAAAGTGACATTACGTCCATCATGTTTAAAGGAGTATTGGTTGTGAAAACAATCATGAATGGCCCTTTTATCATACTGTCATGGCCTCCCAAGTAGAATGTGACTAGCATGCATAGGGACTACATCACAAAGTACCTCGTTCTTGTACCTACCAATGGAAAATGGAATTAGGACCTATTTTGTGACTTTTAAGTCACTTCCTTCATTGAGCCATTGGACTTTCTATGGATTTGGATGCTTCAAGGTTGGCAAACATAGTTTATCCACCATAATAGTGTTGGCTACATTCGTGCAACTTCCTCCGTCAATAATAATAGTACAAACCCTTTCCTTGACATGTTACTTGTTGTGAAAGATATTTTTTCTTTATAGTTCCTCTTTAATTGGTTGGGATTGGAGGCACCTTATCGAAATAATTATCTCCCCACCAACAGTACCTTCTCTTTCATATGGTTCCTCTTCAAAGATTTCTTCTTGTTCCTCGTCATGAACATGTTTTTCTGAATATCAAATAACATATCCATTATCTAATAATATTATAGTGTTTTGGTTGGGACATTGGCTTGCAATATGTCCTTTCCGAAAGCACTTGAAGTATTTGATGTCTCTTGACCTCTCGAAAGTGCTTGCTTCTTTTTCTTTACCATTGCTGGACTCCCTCACTTATTTTGTTCTTGATCTTTCATAATTATCCTTCACCTAGACCAAGGTTGGCTTTCAAAAATCTTTGGGCTCTTGTTTCTATTTGGTGGTCGAATGTGTGCTACTCTTGTTGAAAGTTTTTCTTTTAAGTTGCCACTCAGTCTTTATGGCCATGTGTACCATCTCTTCAATCTATACATAATGTTGCAATTCAACATGGTTAGCAATTTCAGGATTTAAACCAGATAAGAACCTTGCCATGGTGGCTTCTCTGTCTTTATCCATATTTACTCAAATAATGGCTAACTCCATGTCTTTGAAATAGTCTTCAACGCTCTTGCTTTCTTGCTTGAGGTTTTGAAGTTTGTGAAAGAGATCACGGTGATAATGAGTTGGTACAAGCCTCTTCCTCATGATGGCTTTCATTTCTTCCCAAGTGTTGATTGGGCGTTCATCATTTATTCTCCTTGAACTTACTAATTAATCCACCAAACGAGAGTATAGTCCATAAATTCCATAGCAACAAGTCGTACATTCTTTTGCTCCATATAGTTTTGGCATTAAAAACATGTTAAATTTTGATTACCTAGTCTAGATAAGCTTCTAGATCAGTTCTTCCTTGAAATGGAGGAATTACCACTTGATGTTGCTGAAGTTATCATTTTGATATATCCCCCTTGATTCCTATGAACTTCTCTTCTGGATCCTCGGGAGATTTTATCAATCTCAGTCTGTTCTTCCTCTTCAAATTCTTCTTCAAGTCTAGGGCATGTTATTCTCCTGTTACCCAAGGATGCTTCAACTTGAACAATTCTGAAATGTAATGGCTCTAATTCTAATTTCAGCAATCTAGCCATCTCATGCATAATTGCTTGAGTTTGCAAATTTGGGGCTTCTCTTCCGGGTGATTGTCATGGACTTCTATATGTGATTAGTGAAAATAAAGAAAGGAAATGTGTTAAATTTCATTACCAGGAACGCTCTCACAAAGCCTCACGAATTCACACCAAAGAAATTTGAACGACACTCAATCTGCTCGTGTTTGCACTCTAGGACTTCAATTCTTTTATTTGATCTCTTCTAGTCTCCAACGCTCAAGTCTTTTTCCTTTTGGCCTCCTTGTCTCGAGTTCTAAGTAGACTTTACTCAGAACTATATCAAGTAATCTTACTTGTTGTGCGTTGGCTGCAAATGATTATTAGGTATGTAAAAGCAAATATAATGTAATAAAGTGGCTTAGAAATAAGAGAAAAAAAGAAGATAAAGGGGTTACTTACACCAAAGTCACTTTACAACCTTTCTATCACCGCAATAAATTATAAATGCTTACTTGACTTGCTTGGTGATGAGAACTTGTTGTTTGTGCTTTCAACTTCTTTTTCTTTACAATTTTCTTTTTGTTTTCTTCTTGAACGCTTGCAATCTCTTTGCTGAATTTTTGAACTTTCTTCAATTGCACTTCTTTTTGTATTTTGAATTGTTGTTGTTGCACATTGCTTCTTCCACCAATGCTCTGAATACCACCTTATGTATGGTACTTGTACCTTTAATTGATTATGGATCTAGGAAAGAAGCACAACAACATGCAAATAAGTGAATGGCTGGAGCAGAATGGCTTGGTAGCTAAAGTAGATGAATATAAAAGGTTATTATCTGTTATGAGAATGGTTGTGGAAGTGTTGTTGTAATGGTAATGGTTTGGTCTTAAGAAACAATGAAAAAGGGTAGGATAGTATCTTAATAGACTAAGGAAGAACCAGTGCTATAATAAAGCAAAGACCTAGCCTTACAAGTTTCATTAAGGGGTGGTAGAAAGGACTTGGACCCACTAGATATCTAGGAACCACAAGTATCAAATGAAAAGGATAGACGCCACAAGTATAGAAATACTTGATAAGTCGATAAAAGTCACCAAGACATGAGAAAAGAGAGAAATCTCACTTTAATAAAATATATGAAAGGTTCGTTTACAAAGAAAAAGGACTAGCCTATTTATAGAAATGAAGGGATATGGCCAAATGGATACATGTGATTCAGCCAGCCCTTATGTCCCTTTATAAATACATAATTGTTTGAAAACATATCTAGAAGCATTGGTGATGTTTCGGCTATAATGGATAGTCAGGAGCCTTGGTTAAATAGTGCTTGAATCCTTTCAATTTGGAGCCCAATTGAAGCAACACATGCCTTGGCAGAATGGTGATTTTGGTTGGATGCTTGGCGCGCCTAGGAGAAGTTACACACACATCACATGCCTTGCTGGTTATATGGGTGACACATGGTGCTCTAGGAAGCCTTATGGTGCAGCCTTGTGCTTGGGATGAAGGCTAATCATGTGCATCATCTTGGGTATGCATTGGTGCTTATCCAAGCTTGCTTGAGTGTGTAGGTAGATAACAAGCAAGGGGTTGTTTGTGAATGAGCTTCCTAACCGAGACATTCTTGGCTCCTTAGCAGTTCTCCTAGCTATCTTCAGCTTCCCATTTGGTTACTTTTACTAACTTAGCTTCATTTAGTCCACCGAGCTGAGTTTAGCTAGCCCTTAGCTCCTCCATCTGAGTTGAGCTTCCCATTGTCTTCTACGAGCTTCCATGGGGATTGTGAGTTGAATTCAAACTAAAAGTACATGTGAAATTGTTTGAATTCTCAACCTTTCCCTCCATGCATGGACGTTTTAACCTCCTTAACCACTTATTTACACATGGAAAATGTGTTAAATGCATTCAAAATCAGCCACTCAAATGGACAGCAACACAAGGGAGTTACATGGTGGTTTTTCATTAGAGTTTTAAATTCAAAACCTATTTATTTTGTAATTTTGTACGTGCAAACATTTGATGAATAAAAATTATTGTTAGGTTTTCTCTCAATGTTGGTTCTTCTTATAACTATTTTCTTGACATTTCAAGTATGATCTTGTTGTGTCAAACTTATGATACTTCGGGTTTTTATTTTTCTATCTAATGGGTCCAAGTCCTTTGAACATAAGGTTCAGGTTTATACTTTTTAGTATTGGTTCTTCCTTGTTCTTTGTTCGTTAACCAAAATTTCCATATTTGTTTTTTCACCATTGTCATCTTCTCCGAGCACTCATCTTTCACCTTTCACCACTTTAAAATATCCAGCAACCTAATTCATCCTTTCTTAGTCATTTTCGTCCATAGCCTTAACCATACAACCAACAACATCATCCTTAGTTTTAGTATGTTTGCTGTAAAGGAATTACTTACTTCATTCTAGATCCATTACAATCGAATAGGTCCTTATCCAATAGGTTGCCTCATATCATATGGTAATCAGAGCAAAGGTCTGAACCAAGTAACAAATTCATCTTGAAAGGTAAAACAAATCTAAAAATTAAATAAAATTTTTCTGAAAATAAAAAAAAAGAAAATTTCTGATTTTGAGAAATTAAAAGATGAAGAAAAAAGTAATGATTTTATGTTCTTCAACATTGAAATGCTTTGATTCAACCCAAAATGTAGCATCTTTGTTTGTTTGGGTGACAGTCTCGTTGTAAGCATTTCTTTGTAGTAAGTTTATTGATTACTTTTCATCTCTTTTTTCTTTGTTTTCTTTGAATTTTACTCTTTCCTTTCATTATTTTCCAATTTACGTTAACCATTGTTATTTCTTTTAGCCAAAACACTTGACAGATTTAGAAAGATCAAAATTAGTTCGTAAAAGAACTAATTACGAGGGAACGAGCGAAAAAGGCATATTGAGCATGTGAGATCAGAAGGGGAGATAGAAAAGAGCCATTAATAGTTTCTCCCGAGTGAAACACGAGTGTTGATTGATTAAGTGCCAATTATGATTTGTTTGGAGCGAAATTATGAGAGTCTTTGTGTGAGTGTTGTGAGGTCCTATTTACATTAATTATTTTTGTGTTGTCTTGTTTTATTTTACTAATATGACAGGTTCTAGTGATAACAATCTGGGTAACCAACCACCAAACTTGCAAATGCAAGCCATTACCCATGAGATACTAGGATGTTAAGGGCTAAACTTGAGGCTTTACATTCTAGAATGGATAAAATTGATGGAGGATCCCAATCTCATCATAATGAAGAGATTAATGATGAAAATGAAATTGATCGGCCTCCGAGACTGAATGGAAGACATGGTGATGTAGGCTGATCTACACGCTTTGGTGAAGAGAGTAGATAGCCTTATTGTGTCCCGATCTAGGATTGACAAGTACTGATGTCCTTGAATTATAAGCTTGGGCTGAAATATAGAAAAGAAATAAATAGGATTAATGATGGAAGAACAAATGGAAATAATAAGATAAGAAATGAATTTAAAGAAAATAAATAGAGATGGCTGCAGATGTATGAATTTGTTATGGTCTTGATGAAGGATGTTGATGATGGTTCATGATGAAATGACAATGGTGGTGATGTTGTATCTTAAACACGACAAAGACGAAACAATGCTGAGGAGCATAATCCCGATCTTCACAAACTTGATTGAGGGGTGGTGATAGTGTCTTCAACCCACTAGATATTAATCTAGGAATTTTAGAATCAAGATGGAAGGTATGACGCCACAAGTATATGAATTATACTTGCTTAACCGATAAAGTTCACAAAGAACTTGAAGAGAAATTAACTCACAAGTGTAATTTTAATATATGATTTAATATAAGTACAAATGATGGTAAGCCTCTCTATTTATAGGAAATGAGAGGGCTTAGCCGAATGATTACATAGGTATTCGGTTGGTACATGACTTTAGATGGAAGTACATAATGCTTGAGATGAATGGTTGAGTCCTTTTGCTTGGTGATGGTTCAGCTAACCATTCATGAAGGGGCTTGATGGTTTGACTAAGGGTGGGAAGACATCTCCTTTGGCTGAATATGCTTGTTGGTTTATCTTGGCGCCATTTTCCTCTCCTTGGCCGAATGGTGTTGTGCCTCATCATGTTTGGTGCCAAAGGCTCTCATGTGCATGGCATGTGCTATGGCCGAATAGGCATGGAGCTCTATCACATTTTTCTTGGTGATTTAAGCCTTCAATAGTTGCAATTTCTTCACCAACGTCCTCCCAGATAAAAAGGCATCTTCATGGACAGCATCATTCATAAAAGGTCACAATGTTTGGAAAAGGTAACCCTTCATGTTTGAGCTACTTTGGGTGTGAATGAACTGGAGGTGAGCTGGCCATAGGTGACTTGTAGCATGGTGAACGTTATGGAAGCTCCTTGTGAAAAGGTACCTCTTAAGTTGTAAACTATTCGCGAAAAGATACGATTTCACACATTTTAACTTAGGACATATTTGAAGTGTCCTAAGCGGTGATGATGATGGTACAACTCCCCAACAGAAATGAGGTCATCTTGTAGCTCAAATCTTCAGTTCAATCCAGCTATGAGCTCACGGGCCTCCTGACAACTTTTCACCAATTGCTCCTTTTGCTCTCTTAATCGTCCCAATGTGAATTTCCTTGCTGTTACATGCTACATTTAGCTCCAATGTAGCTCCCAAGTGTTGGTTGAATATGCCTTCATACATAACATAAGGAAATAAACTAAGTATATAAACTTATATAATGTGTATAATATAAGAATGTGAACTATAGTATATTATAATAACTTATATCTCATATATTAATTGATAAGTTATTATCATAATAACTATAGATATAATATATATGAAGATAACTATATTATAATATATGAAATAAGCATCTATAGGTATAAAGTTAGAAAGTTTCTTCCCTTGAAAGGTTGGAATAGCCATGGAAAACATGATGCTGAATTGGATCACATCTCATGGACGTGCATTTAATGATAATTTGGCTAACATAAAAGTTGCAATTCCATGCTTTCAGGGATGAACATATCCTGATGCATATTTGGCGTGGGACAATAAAGTTTATCATGTTTTGTGGAACAAAAGAAGGTTAATTTGGTAGCAATGGAGTTTGTTGGTTACGCTCTCATTTTGTGGGATCAATTATTGATCAATAGACGAAGAACCGGTGAGAGTCCAGTGAACATGTGGGTAGAAATGAAGTGAGTCATGTGAAAACGGTTTGTTCCATCTCACTATCATCGTGATTTATTTCAGAAATTACAAAACTTGAAACAGGGTAATCGAAGTGTTGAAGATTAGTTCAAAGAGATGGAAATGGACATGATGCGTGCAAATATCAAGGAAGATAGAGAAACAACTATGGCATGTTTTCTTGCAGGTTTGAATTTTAAAGTTGCTAACATTGTTGAGTTGCAACATTATCTCAAGTTGGATGACATGGTGCATATGTCAATCAAAACAGAAAGACAGCAACGTAGAAAATCTTCTTACCAAGGTAATACTCCTTCTAAATTTTTCTCTAATCCATTATTCACTCCTAACAATACCAGGAAGCAAGCACTGCATAAGATTAAGGAAAGAACAAAAGCAAGTAGTTTGAAGGCTCCTGTTGTTGAAGTTGGACATGGAAAGCAACATATCTAACCAGAACGCACAAGAGATATCCAATGCTTCAAATACCTCGACAGAGGGCATGTTACAAGTCAGTGTCCTAGCCGAAAAACAATGTTGATGCATGTTAATGGGGATATAGAGTCTGAATCTAAAGATGATGAGCAATAAACCCCTTTAGTGGATAGTGATGACAATGATGACCAAGTACAAATGTGTGCAACAGGTGAAGCACTTGTGGTTAAGAGAAGTTTGAATGCACAACCGATTCAAGATGAACAAAAGCGAGAGAACATCTTTCATACAAGGTGTCTTGTAAATGATAAGGTATGTGTTGTGATTATTGATAGTGGTAGTTATACTAACGTTGCAAGTACTATTATGGTTGACAAGTTAGGGCTGAAAATGACAAAGCATCCCAATCCGTACAAGCTACAGTAGTTGAATGATGGTGGAGAGTTAAAGGTCACTAAACAAGTTCTTGTACCATTTACCATTGAAAAGTACAAGGATGAAGTGATGTGTGATGTTGTGTCAATGGATACCACTCATTTGTTGTTGGGACGTCCGTGGCAGTTTGATAAAAAGGTGATGCATGATGGTTTCACAAATATATATTCTTTTATGAATGCTGGTAAGAAAATCACCTTAGCACCTTTGACGCCAAGTCATGTGCATGAAGATAAAGTTCGTTTGAAAAAGAATAGTGAAGAAGCAAAAGTGAAGAAAAAGATGAACGTGAATGTAGGCAGAAATGAAATCAGAAAATGTCTTTCCTCTTAGCAATCTTTACTTATTTTAATGTATAAGGATCATTACTTATTTGCTGAAATTCCTACTGATTTGCATGTTTCTATTACACCTCTTTTGTAGGAATTTGAGAATGTGTTTCCGAATGAGACACCTATTAGGGGCATTGAGCATCAGATTGACTTTATTCCAGGAGCAACTATTTTAAATAGGCCAGTATATCGAAGTAATCCCGAAGAAACAAAAGAAATTTAGAAGCAAATCATTGAGTTGATGGAGAAGGGTTACATTCGAGAGAGCTTGAGTCCGTGTGCTGTACCAGTGTTGTTGGTGCCAAAGAGGGACGAAACGTAGAGAATGTGTGTCGATTGTCGAGTTGTGAATCAGATTACTATCAAGTATCGACATCCTATTCCTTTCCTTGATGATATGCTTGATGAATTATGTCGTTCGAGTATCTTCTCCAAGGTCGATTTAAAGAGTAGGTATCATTAGATTCGAATACGAGAAGGCGATGAATGGAAGACAACCTTCAAATTAAATTGGGTTTGTATGAATGGTTAATGATGCCTTTTGGTTTAACTAATGCACCTAGTACGTTCATGCGACTAATGAATCATGTTTTGCGACCATATATTGGAAAATATTATGTTGCTTATTTTGATGACTTTCTTATCTATAGCAAGTCGTTACAGGAACATGAGGAACATTTGAGAAATGTTCTCGGCACATTGAGAAAAGAAAGGTTATTCGGTAATTTACAAAAATGTGTATTTTGTAGTGATAAGCTTACATTTATTGGTTTTATTGTTACTGCCCAGAGTGTAGAAGTCGATCATGAAAAAGTGAAGGCAATTCAGGAATGACCTCGACCGACGTCAATAAGTTAAGTTAAATCTTTTCATGGTTTAGCTAGTTTTTATAGTCGGTTTATGCCTAACTTTAGTTCCATTACCGCACCCTTAGCCAAGATTATAAAGATGAATTAAATCTTCAATTGGGGTATTGAACAAGAGGAAGCCTTTCTAATAATAAAGGATTGTTTGACTAAGGCACCAGTGTTAGCCTTTCCTAATTTTGATAAAATGTTCGAGATTGAGTGTGATGCTTCAGTATAGGAATTGGAGCAGTCTTGTCATAGGAAAGTGACCTATTGCATATTTCAATGAGACGTTGAGTGGTGCAACCATAAACTATCCAGTTTATGATAAGTAGATGTATGCATTAGTTCGAGCACTTGAGACGTGGCAGTACCATCTTTTGCCGAAAGAGTTTGTGATTCACACAGAGCATGAGGCTTTGAAACACATTATAGGTCAGCATAAGTTGAATAAAAGACATACTAAGTGGGTTGAATTTTTAGAGTCTTTTCATTATGTCATTCGATATAAAAAGGGTAAAGACAACGTTGTAGCGGATGCCTTGTCCCGCAGGTATGTTCTTCTGAATTATTTGGATTCTCATTTGATTGGTTTTGCTTATATTAAAGATTTATATGCCACTGACCCTGATTTTGGAGAAAGACATATGTCATGTGAAAAAACTGCAGATGAGAAGTTTTATCGACATAATAGCTATCTTTTTAAAGAAGGAATAATCTACATTCCTCAAGGGTCAATTCGAGAAGTCCTTGTTCGAGAAGCACATGAAGGTGGACTTATGGACATTCTGGAGTTACTAAGACGTTGCACATTATGAAGGAGCATCTCTTATGTCCTAAGATGAGCAAGGACTTTGAAAGAATATGTGATTGTGTAACATGTAAGAAAGCAAAATCGAAGGTTCTACCACACGATATGTATTTGCCTTTACATATTTCTAATTCTCCTTGGTTGGATATCTCGATGGATTTTATGTTGGGATTGCCTAGAACTAGGACAGGTAGAGATAGTATTTTTATTGTGGTTGACAGGTTTTAAAAAATGGCACATTTAATTGTATGTCATAAGTCTGATGATTTAACAAATGTGGCCAACTTGTTTTTCAAGGATATTTTCTTTACATGGAATTCCTAGGTCTATTTTTTCTAACAGGGATGTTAAGTTTTTGAGTCATTTCTGGCAAACTCTTTGGTGCATATTGGGAATGAAACTGATGTTTTCCACTATTTGTCATCCTCAAACTGATGGGCAAAGTTAGGTTGTAAATCGTGTTTTATCTATTTATTACGTTCCATTATTAAAAAGAACATTAAGACATGGGAAGATTGTTTGCCGCATGTTTAGTTTGCCTATAACTATTCAGTTCATTCTGCTACTAAATTTTCACCATTTGAGATTATTTATGGCTTTAATCCTTTAACTCATATGGATTTGTTGCCATTGCCTCAAGAACATGTTATGAACAGGGACAGAGAGTGTAAGGTAAACTATGTGAAAAAGTTACATCAACAGGTTATGGAAAATCTAGAGTGAAGGACTCGACAGTACGACAAGCAAGCAAATAAAGGTCGTAAGAGAGTTACCTTCAATGTTGAGATTGAGTTTGGGTTCATTTCCGAAAGGAATGTTTTCCAGCCTAACGACGTTATAAGTTGTTACCACGAGGAGATGGTCCGTTTCAAGTGTTGGAGAAAGTGAACGATAACGGTTATAAGTTGGACTTATCGGGTGAATTCAATGTAAGTGCTACATTTAACGTTTTTGATTTATCCCCTTACGATGTTTCTGTAGATTTGAGATCAAATCTTTTTCAAGAAGGGGGGATGATGTGAGCACATCTATGCCAGCAAAGGAAGTTGATCTGGATGTCTTGCCAACAGGACCTATCACACATTCTAAGGCAAAACATTTCAGAGAAGCTCTTTCTCTTAAGTGTTTACAAGTTTCTGAATTATTCCGTAATGTTTATGCCTTAGAAACTAAGCTTTTTAATGTGTTACATATTCATGTGTAACATCACCTTAGTTATACTAAGTAATTATATGCATTTGCATTAGTTTCATTAGATATATAAGTGTGTGAATTATATATAATACTTACTTTATGTTTTTAATAAGTTTTATAGCTCATAAGTGTGTTTGCATGGTATTTTCAGCTTATTAGTAAGTTTACAATAAGTTTGCCATACTTTGACAAATGTTATTATGTTTTTCATATAGGAATAATAAAGGGCAGTAACTTAAGGTCTTAATTCTAGTCGGTTGAAGCTGAAAGGAGTGCATGCAGCTCATGTTAGCTCAAATTATATCACTACACTTTCAACTAGATGAATTCAACTCCCTTTAGCTCCGTTCAACTCCATTTTAACTCCACTAGCTGAATTTAAGCTAACAAGTCCAGAAGTATCTCAAAGGTGTCCTACGTGTGGGAGAGTCTCCTACAAGCATGTGAGCAGCATGTGGGGCGTTATATACCTATCCAAGAGTGCATGGCATATTTGACATTGTGCACATGTGTGGAAATTCAACATTGGGCATATTTGAATTCAAACTAAAGGCACATGTGAAAATGTTTGAATTCTCAACCCTTTCCTCCATGCATGGATGTTTTAACCTCCTTATCCACTCATTTAACACATGAAAAATGTGTTAAATGGATTCAAAATCAGCCACACAAATGGGCAACAACACAAGGGAGTTACATGGTGGTTTTTCATTTGAGTTTTAAATTCAAAACCTGATTAATTTGTAGCCACAAGTGATGGCCGGCCATATATCTCTTTTACCTATATATTTTATAATTTTGTAAGTGCAAAGGTTAGACATTTGATGAATAAAAATTATTGTGAGGTTTTCTCTCAATGTTGGTTCTTCTTAGAACTGTTTCTTGACATTTCAAGTCTGATCTTGTTGTGTCAAACTTGTGATACTTCGGGTTCTTAGATTGTTATCTAACGGGTCCAAGTCCTTTGAACATTGAACGTATAAGGTTCGGGTTTATACTTTTTAGTATAGGTTCTTTCTTGTTCTTTATTTGTTAACCAAAATTTCCAGATTTGTTCCTTCACCATTGTCATCTTCTCCAAGAACTCATCTTCCACCTTTCACCATTTTAAAATTTCCATCAACCTAATTCATCATTTCTTAGCCATTTTCATCCATAGCCTTAACCATACAACCAACAACATCATCCATAGTTTTAGTAAGTTTGTTGTAAAGGAATTACTTACTTCATTCTAGATCCATTACAATCGAAGAGGTCTTTATCCAATAGGATGCCTCATATCATGTAGCTTCATACATCACATAATATTATTTCTTAACTATAAATGTAATGTATGTAAACTATTATCATAATTATCGTATAAAGAGAGAATAAGTTAGAGAAAATCCCCCTTTGATTATTATGAAAGGTTGGAGATGCAAGGATAACTATGATGCTGAATTGGATCACATCACCCCCTTCTTTAAAGTGATTTATCCTCAAATCGAAACATGGTCTCTCTCCAACGTCCCTCCATCAATTAGTTGCTACTTTGTCGTTAACGGGGATCTCTTCAATAGGAACTTATTTGAGATATGTCCATGAAATATTGTTTTGAATGGTTAGGTTCCTTGATATTCCAAAAGTAATTCTCATAACTTTCCAATCGGCATATTCATTGAATCCTCATGTGTCACGTCCATTGGTTCTTCTAAGATCATATCATTTGAATGAATAATTGTGTCCTTTTGCTTATCATTAGAAACATCTTTTGGATTTTCAAAGGTCACGTATCCTAATTTTTCAATTTGACAAATGGTGTTGCTTGGTATATCCTATAAGTCAAAGAAAAATTCTGCATTTTCAAATTTAGAATATTCATCTTCAACCTTGCGTTCTATCAATAGGCATTCTCGTATCAAGCACATTAAATAATAAGAACTTGTTTTCATATCAGTTTCCTCCATGCTTGTTGATGATTTTCTCCTCCTCATAGCCTCAACACTTTGTTTCATTTTGACTTGATCATTCTGAACTTGTTTTGGCGTTAAAGGATTAAGGATAATTTTATTCCCTTTATGGCTTAACGCTTATTGATTGGTGAAACAATTATGGATAGTTCTTTTGTCATATTGACATGGTCTTCCAAGAAGTAGATGGCTATCGTGCATAGGGACAACATCACACATAACATTATCCTTGTATTTTCCAATTGAGAAAAGAACTATCACCTGTTTTTTAACGTTGAGTTCTCCTCGTTCATTGAGCCATTGTAACTTATAGGGACTTGGATGCTTCATTGTTTTCAAGCCCAATTGTTTTAGCATGATTGTGCTGGTTACGTTAGTACAACTCCAACCATCTATGATACCGAAACATACCTTTTCATTCACATGGCATCGGGTATGAAAGATTTTTTCTCGGTGTGCATTATCTTTTATTACTTGTGCATTCAAACTTATTTCAATTACCTGAATTGTTACTTCAACAGGAGCCCCAATTTTTTCTTCTTCATTAACATCTATGTGTGGCTATTTTTCTTCTTCAGGCTCAGACTCAATATCACTATTTCCAAGTAAGAGCATTATGTTCCGGTTGGGACATTGTGTATATACATTGATGTGATCACACCTACCTTGGATCCAAAAGTTATGTGATACAGTTCAACCTCGCCTCACTTGGATGGATGGTGAAGTCAAGGTTGTACCTTTGATTGTTTCGATCTAGGAAAACAACAAGTATCATGCACAAACAAGAAAGCTAAAAAAAATGGTTAAATAGAAGTAATGAAATGGAAAGATAAATATGGCAGCGGAAAATATATATATGTTGGTGATATGTTTAAAGGAAATGATGAAGTATGGTAATGGAAGTAGAATGAAGGTGATGGAGATGAATATGAAAAGTAGTATCTCAAAGAAGACTCAAAGAAGAACCAATGTTAAAGAGCAAAGACCCAGACTTTATATTGCTTCTTTAAGGGATGGTAAACAAGGACTTTGACCCAGTATCTATAAAGAGACAGGAACTAGAAGTATCAGGGTGACATAGATAGGGGTGACGCCACAAGCATAAGCTTGATAAGTCAATAAAGTTTACTTAAGAACTAAAGTGAGAAACTCTCACAAATATTTGATTAAACAAAGTGAATTCCCTTCTACAAATGAAATGGAAAGCTATTTATAGGCCTAAGAGATGTCTAGGATGCACCTACAAGATTTAATGATTGAATATTCATGGATGAATGTTCATCCTTAAGTAGATACAATGTACGTCCCCTATTCAAGTTCATGGACTAATAAAATAAATGAATATTCATCCATTTAAGTGAATACATCTTCATAGCCGAATTCATCCTCTATTGATATAAACATGTTTGTTCATTTCCTTGCATGAATTTTCAGGAATGTTTCATTGTATGTTCGGCCCCCTTTGGAATGCATGAACCAAGTGTGAACGTGACTCATAGGCTCCCTTCATGCACTTGGATTTGGTGAATGAGTTTGAAAATAATGCATCCATCTCCCTTGAATATGAATGTCATTTAGCCTCCATGTATGATTGTACACGCCATAAATGGATTAATGAAGGTGGAAATGCATCAGGTGTGAACATGGCTCTTCATTTGGTGTAAATCCCGTACTTATTTCCAGTCTGCACTGTCTTAATTAATCTGGGTATATCTTGAGCTCCCAACATCGGATGATATGATTGAAAGTGAGTTGAAAAGCTAAGAGATAGGGGATTAAATGTTAAGAAGACTTAATCACCCAAAGATGCTTGGAACATGTTCAAAAATTACGATCAATCTGACTGACGTGAACTGTCAATCCAACATTTCAATTGCCTTTAGTCTACTTAGCATCCAATGTACCTAGACAAAGTATGTAAACAAGTAATTAGATAGGAATTGAGCTATTATAATTATGAATTCATTTTTCCACCTGTGTTATGAATGCAAATGAGCTAACTATGAATGCATATGCATTGAATGAGTTATATAAAGATGTGAATTAATAAGTCATGCATGAATATCATATATTATACATATAAATGACAACATATAATATTCAAGCAAAAATTAAGAATAAGATAAACATATTCACGTGACATGTAATGCATAAATGAGTAAATAAATAATAAAATAAGGTAAGACTCCCTTAGAATCAACAAGGCAGAACGTCCATGAAGTGATCATGTGTTGAAGAAGTTTGGTCCTTGGCATGATCGCATCATTATGCCTCAAGGTCCCATCACTTGATCGAGGGCCAAACAATTGAGGTAAGTACTCTTAACTAAGTGTCTTGACGTTTTCAATTCATTTGACAACTTAACACCATCCAATGTTATGTTGTATAATGGTTTAATAGATAAAGGATAACTTAGCATGTACACATCTTTATAATTGATGCACATTGTTATTTAAGTATGTTAAGCATGTTAGAATAGTCTTGTATTCATATTAAGCATGATTCATTACATTTATGAAATGGCAACATGCTTATCATCTATTTGTTAGCTCATGTGCATTCATTTTAGCTCTTAGCCCTTATACATTAGCTTATATATATTATATGATGACATACTTAGCTCATGTCATGCATTTATAGCTCACAAGATCATGATCATTCACGACATCAAGGTAATTAGCTCATACAATCTCAATACCATTGATTTACCTTATTTTCATTGCACATATAGGTACATTGGAGCAGGGAACACATTGTGACAGCTTGGTGGAGTATTTGGAAGCCATATGTAACTCACAATCAGCTCACAAACATCATGGCAGCTTGTGGAACACTAAGTAAAGCTCAACTCATCTGAGGAGCTCAAGGCTAGCTAATCTCAGCTAGTTGGACAATTTGAAGATAAGTTGCTAAAGGTGACATCAATTGTAGCTGAAGGTACTGCTATGAAGCTTGGGAGCTCACGACTAAGGAGTTCATTCACGACCAGCCTTTACATTGTTAGCTAGCTAGGACATGCAAGCTTGAAGATAGATCAACTCACGCCCAAGGCTGCTACCCATGCTTGATCTTCATCCTATACATAAAGTTGCACCACAAACATCCTAGAGAGACATGTACATGCCTTGTGACCAGCCAGGCCATGTACTATGCGTGTGACTCTATTTAGGCACCAAGATGAATGGTTACATAACCATTCAGCCAAGCATCATTCCTTCTGCAATTTGGCACCAACTTGAAGGGATTCAAGTTCTATTCGGCCATGGACATGCCCCTACATTCCTACCAAAACAATACCTAATTTGTTCATGTTAATTATTAATTAATTATGTCATTATAGAGAGAAAAAAGGGATGGCCGAACACCATATACACATTCGGCCAAGTCTCTTCAAAAACTATAAATAGGCTAGTCCTATTTCATTTGTACTTACACCTTTCTTATCAATTAAAGTGAGATTATTCTCTTTGCTTAAGTCCTTGTGACTTTTATCGACTTATCAAGTAAATTATTTACTTGTGGCACCAACCCCTTCTTCTCTTGATACTTGTGGTTCCTATCTCCATATAGATAGTGGGTCCAAGTCCTTTGTTACTACCCCTTAGGAAAGATTTGTAAGGATGGGTCTTTGCTCTCTATAGCACTGGTTCTTCATTGGTTATTTTTAAGATATTATCCTCACAACTTCCATTGTTTTATCACCCATACCATAGCCATATCAACATACTTCCGTTACCATTTCTCATAACATAAATAGCCTACCATTTCACCTTTATATCTACCACCAAACCATCTATTTGAGCCATTCACTTATGCAGGTTGTTTTTCTTCCTTCCTAGATCCACAATCAATAAAAAAGGTATAATTACCTTACATCAAGCGCCATTTAAAGCTTTGGTGGAAGAAGCAACGTGCAACAACAATAACAAAAATACAAAAAAAGAAGTGCAAGTGAAATAATCAAGAAAAAAATCAGCAAATAAATAGCAAGCACTCAAAAAGAAGAAAAAAAAAGTAAGAAAAAGTTGAAAAGCACACAACAACAAGTCTCATCACCAAGCCATTCAAGTAAGCCTTTAAAATTGATTGTGGTGATAGAAGGGTTGTGAAGTGACTTTGTGTAAATGACCCCTTTATTATCTTCTTTCTATTTCTAAGCCACTATTTCATTATATTTTGCTTTCGATTCCTACTAACCCTTTTGAACCGACGCAGAACAAGTAAATTTTACTTGGTACAATTTTGAGTAAAGTTACATAGAACTTGAGATAAAGAGATTGAGAGTAAAAAGGCTTGAGCGTGTGAGATCAGAAGAGGACTAGTAAAAGCCTTGAAGTCATAGAGTACAAACACGAGCATATTGAGTGACGTTCAAGTTTCCTTGGAGTGAACTCGTGAGGCTTTATGAGAGCATTATTGGTAAGATGATCTTATACACATTTCTTTTTTCCCTATTTGGTAACAAGTCTCTTCCATCCAACATCTTTGTAGTTAAAAGGACTTTGAACATTTAAAGTCAAGAAGATGAACAAAGAGAGAATATCTTCCATACGAAATGTCACGTGTGAGATAAATTTTGTGTGGTGATCATTGATGGAGGAAGTTGTACAAATGTAGCAAGTACTCACATGGTGGAAAAGTTGGGCGTAAAGATGTCTAAACATCCTCATCCTTATAAAATTCAGTGGCTCAATGATGTGGGGAAAGCCAATGTAACCAAACAAGTTGTTGTTCTTTTTCAATTGGAAGATACAATGATGAAGTTCTTCGTGATGTGGTACCCATGAGTGCAAGCCACATTATATTTGGACGACCGTGATAATTTGACAAGAAGGCTACTCATGATGAATTTTCCAATGAGTATTCCTTTCAACATCAAGTAAGGAAAATCATATTGGCGCCTATGCTTCCAAGTCAAGGTCATGAATGTCAAGTGAACCTTAAGTCACGAATAGAAGAATGAGAGAAGGAAAAGAAGGTCATAGAAATTCATACTTAGAAAATGAACATATATGCCAGTAGAGGAGATGTTTGGAAACATTTATCGACCAAGAATGCTATACTTATACTTATGTATAAGGAAAGTTTTCTACTTACTAACCCTCTTGAAGGCTTGCCTTTTCTATCTCAAATCTTTTGCAGGAATTCAAAGATATGTTCTCTGAAGAAATTCCAAATGGATTACCACCAATTAGAGGAATTGAACATCAAATTGATTTCATTCCCAGAGCCGCCATTCCCAATAGACCAGCGTACAAAAGTAATCCCAAGGAAACCAAGGAATTACAAAAGCAAGTCAAAGAACTACTAGACAAATGATACAATTGGGAGAGTTTAACTCCTTGGGTTGTACCAGTTTTTTTGGTGCTAAAGAAAGATGGAACTTGGAGAATGTTTGTGGATTGTAGGGCTGTAAACCAGATAAATATCAAATATAGGCATCATATACCTCGATTGGATGATATGCTTGATGAACTTAGTGGAGCCAGTATCTTCTCCAAAATTTATTTGAAAAGTAGCTACCATCAGATTAGAATGAAGGAAGGTGACGAGTGAAAACTGCAATCAATACTAAGCAAGGTTTGTATGAGTGGTTAGTCATGCCTTTGGCTTAACTAATGCTCCTAGTACCTTAATGCGTCTGATGAACCATGTCCTTCAGCCTTACATTGGTAAGTTTTTTGTTGTTCATTTTGATGACATCTTGATATGCAGTAAGTCCCTGAATGAACATGTTAAACATTTAAGATCTATTCTTAGCACTTTAAGAGAAGAGCACTTATATGCTAATCTCAAAAAGTGATCTTTTTGTAGAGACCAAGTTACCTTTTTTGGCTTCATTGTAAGTTCACAGGGACTAGAGGTGGATCTGGAGAAGATTAAGGAAATTCAAGAATGACCAAAACCTATCAACGTCAGTCAAGTTCGGAGTTTCCATGGATTGGCCAGTTTTTATAGGAGGTTTGTACCAAACTTTAGTTCTATTGACGCCCCCTTATCAGGGATTATTAAGAAGAATTCAAACTTATCTTGGGGCAAAGAACAAGATATAGCATTCAACAAACTCAAGAATTGTTTGAAAAAGGCACCACTATTAGCCTTGCCAAATTTTGAAAAAGACATTTGAAGTTGAATGCGATGCCTCCGAAATTGGAATTGGTGTTGCTTTGAGTCAAGAAGGGAAACCAATTGCTTACTTTAGTGAGAAACTAAATGGTGCAACCTTAAACTATCCATCATATGACAAAAAGATGTATGCACTCATTTAGGCATTGGAGACTTGGCAGCACTACTTGTTACAAAGGGATTTTGTAATACACACTGACCATGAAGCCTTAAAGCATATCAAAGGACAACACAAACTTAACAAGAGACATGCAAAATGGGTTAAATTCCTTGAGTCTTTTCCCTCTATTATCCACTATAAGAAAGGAAAAGATAACATGTCGTAGATGCTTTTTCACGTAGGTATGTTTTACTTAAGAACTTTGGAGAAAAGTATAAGTTATGTGAAACAGGTTCTCATGAAAATACTATCAGCATGATGGATATCTTTTCAAGGAAGGGTGACTTTGTATCACAAAAGGTTCCATAAGAGAATATTAACCAAATAAGCACATGAAGGGGGACTTATGGGATACTTTGGCTTTGAAAAGACACTTAGCATCTTGAAATAATGCCTCTTTTGTCCAAAAATAAAAAGGTATGTTGAAAAGGTATGTGAAAGGTGCTTAGTATGTAAAAAGGCAAAATCAAGAGTTATGCCTTATGAATTATACATGCCTTTGTCGATACCAACCATGCCATGGGTAGATATCTCCATAACTTGTTTTGGGTTTACCAAAGACCAAGAGTGAAAAGGATTCAATATATGTGGTGGTCGATAGGTTCTCCAAGATGGCTCAATTTATACCATGCAACAAGATCGATGATGTTATCCATATTGCAAATTTATTCTATAGAGAAGTGGTAAGGTTACATGGACTTTCTCGAACCATTATGTCTGATAGAGACGTCAAATTCTTATGCCACTTTTGGAGGACATTGAGGAGTAAAGTTGGCACAAAACTGCTCTTTTCTACTACATGTCATTCTCAAACAGATGGACAAACTGAAGAGGTTAATAGAGTTTTGTCAACATTACTTAGATCCATCATCAAGAATAACATCAAAACTTTGGAAGAATGCCTACCACACGTGGAGTTTGCTTACAACCGAACAATTCATTAAACAACTAAATATTCTCCATTTGAGGTAATGTATGGTTTTAACCCTTTAACTCCTTTGGACTTACTTCCTTTACCTTGTGATCAAATAGTGAACAAAGATGGAAAGGACAAAGCAGAATTTGTTAAAAGACTCCATCAACAAATCAAGGACAATATTGAAAGAAGACCTAGACAATATGAACATCAATCAAACAAGGGAATGAAGAAGATAACTTTTGAAGTTGGAGATTGGGTTTGGGTACACTTTAGAAAAGAAAGGTTCTCAAATCAAAGAAAGTCCAAATTACTACCCTGAGGAGATGGTCCATTTCAAATTGTTGAAAAGATAAATGACAATGCCTACAAACTAGAGTTACTTGGTGAGTTTGGTAGCGTAAGTTCTTCGTTAAATATCTCATACTTATCACCATTTGAGGATGGAAATGATTTGTGGAAATTGTTTAAAAGAAGGGGGATGATGTGATCACACCTACCTTGGATCCAGAAGATATGCCTCAAGGTCCCATTACTAGATCAAGGGCCAAACAATTCAGGGAAGTACTCTTATCTAAGTGTCTTGATGCTTTCAATTCATCTGACAACTTAACACCATCCAATGTTAAGTTGTATAATGTTTTAATAGCTAAAAGATAACTTAGCATGTGCACACATCTTTATAACTGATGCACATTTTTATTTAAGTATGTTAAGCATGTTAGAATAGTCTTGTATTCATATTAAGCATGATTCATTACATTTATGAAATGGCAGCATGCTTATCATTCATTTGTTAGCTCATGTGCATTCATTTTAGCTCTTAGCCCTTATACATTGTGATGTAAGGTTATCCAAGCTTCTTCAATGATGGAAAAGTTGGCAGCCTTGTTATTTCCGATCTAGGAGAGACACCAAATGCTACACTTGAATATATAAGTAATTTGCACAATACAAAGAAAGAAATGATTAAAGGAATATCTAATTAAGAATGGAAATTGAAATGGAAATAAGTGATAGTGGTAGAAATGTTATCAAATGTTGGTTGTGGAAGTGTTGTTGAATTGTCCTTCAAATGCAACAGGATTCGGCCTCCAATGGTGATGATGGACGCTTGCCTTGATGAAGATTAAAGGATGGTTTAATGGTGATGGAAGTGAAGATGTAGTAGGCGTGAAAGTGATGGAAGATGGTGATGGTTGGATAGTATCTTAAAGAAGACTAAAAATACCAATGTTAAAGAACAAATACCCATACTTTATATTGCTTCTTTAAGGGGTGGTAAACAAGGAATTCAACCCACTAATTATAATAACTAGGAACTCGAAGTATCTATGGAAGAGGTTGATGCCACAAACTTATAAAGCATGCTTAATCGATATAGTTCTAAAAAGAATTTGATGAGAGAATAATCCCACTAGAGTTTGTATTATCAAAAGGGTTGTGTTTACAAATGAATGCCAAAGCCTATTTATAGGCTTGCAAAGGTTTGGCCGAATAGATACATGCCTTTTTGGCAAAGAACATGATTTAAATTGAAAAGGCATGATGCTTGGATGAAAGGAAATGTCCTTGGCCGAATGGTCTCTTTATGGTTTATCTTGGCGCCAACTTTGAAGAAACACCTTGCTTTGGCTTAACAGGGAGAAGACTCTTCACTCTGGCTCCCATTTCATCCACACGCATGGAACATGTGTGGGATGGTCACGAGGCACTCACATGGGTGGTGTAGAAGGCTTAAGGTGTGAACTCCTCCATGGCGTGAAGACAAGCAACAAGTTAGGCGTTACTTGGCATCCAACATTTGTCTAAATGACATGTCATCAATTGGGCTGCAACTCGTTATGAAAGGTTACATTTGTAGAAGGTAACCTTTCATTATTTGAGCTACTTTCCATGTGTTTGAGCTGAAGATGAGCTTCCCATAGATGAAGGATATGTAGATGAGTCTTAGGACAACTCCTTGTGAAAAGGCACCTCTTGGAATGGCAACTCTTCGCGAAAAGGTACGATCCTCAAAAATTAACCTAGACCATATTTGAAGTGCTATGTGTTGTGGTGATGATGGTGCAAATCTCCAGCTAAAATGAGGTCTCTAGCTAGCTCAAAAGTCCAGCTCAAGTCAGCTATGAGCTCGGGGGTCAGCTGGCAACTTTGTCCCAAAATGTTCTTGAGTTGTTCTAGTCAAGTTTACCTAGCTCTTGGACTCCAATGCTAGCTTTAAGTTAACTCCCATCATGTGGCCGATTATGTTCCTACAAAAGAAAGCATAACATAAGCTAAGTAATATAGGATATAAACATATAAATATGTGGTTCATATATTATATTATATGTTAACATAAAATATAGTATATATATTATTTGTTAACATAAGCTTTAAGGTTTTAATGCATATGGATGTAAGAGCTTCCCTGAACAGTTTGGCTCTTGATCGAGTGATTGGTCCTTGTGGCATTACTTTCATATCCTTTGAAGATGGAGTTGGTGTTCTCAGATCATCCCCCTTCTTTTATGCTATTTTTCCCCAAATCATCATCATCCTTGATTAGAGATAGATCCTCTATATTGAAGGTGGCACTTATATTGTATTATCTAGGAAGATCCAACTTGTATGCATTTCATTGATCTTCTCAATGATCTGAAAGGGACCATCACCTGTCGGTAAAAGCTTCGATTTACTTTTAGTTGGAAACCTTTCCTTACGCAAATCTACCCATACCTAATCTCTGACTTCCAAATTGAGTTGTTTGCGTCCCTTATTGGCTTATTTCTCGTACTACTTTGTTCTTCTCTCAATGTTGTGTCGAGTTTGTTCATGTAACTTCTTGATAAAATCGGTGTTGTTCTTACCATCCTTGTTAATCTTTTGTTCTTGAGGTAGAGGAAGAAGGTCCAAAGAAGTTAAGGGATTGAATCCATACACTACCTCGAATGGTGAAGTCTTTGTGGATGAATGAACTGACCGATTATAAGCAAATTCAACATGTGGAAGGTAGTCTTCCCAAGTCTTTATGTTCTTCTTGTGATGGCTCTCAACAATGTTGATAACACTCTGTTGACAACTTCCATTTGCCCATTAGTTTGGGGGTGACAAGTTATTGAAAACAATAATTTAGTTCCAAGTTTACTCCATAATGTCCTCCAGAAATGACTAAGGAACTTGACATCTCGTTCAGAAACAATGGTCCTTGGTATGCCATGCAACCTCATAACTTCTTTGAAGAATAGATTAGCCACGTGAGTTGCATCGTCAGTTTTTGACATGGTATGAAATGAGACATTTTGGAGAACCGACCAACTACAACAAATATGGAATCTCGCCTATTTCTTGTTTTTGGAAGACCCATCATGAAATCCATGGAAATATTAACCCATGGTGCTGTAGGAATGGGAAGAGGTTTGTAAAGTCCGTGAGGCATGACTTTTGACTTAGCCTTTTTGCAAACGATGTACTTTCACAAACCCGTTCAACGTCTCTTTTCATCTTAGGCCAATAAAGATATTCTTTCAAGATTTCCAACGTCTTGCTGATGCCAAAATGTCCCATGAGTCCTCCTTCATGTTCTTCTCGTACCAATACTTCTCGGATGGATCCTTGAGGGATACATAACCTTTCTTCCTTAAATAGATATCTGGCATGTCTATAGAACTTCTCAACTGCACTTTTTCACAAGACTTGTATTTCTCTCCAAAATCATGATCATTAGCATAGTAATCTTTAAGGAAAAAAGCCCAAGTAATTTAGAATCCAAGGTGTTAAGAAGTGCATACCTTTGTGAAAGGACATATGCAATGATATTCTCTTTACCTTTATTGTAGTGAATGAATTATGGAAAGGTCTCAAGAAACTCTACCCACTTGGCATGTCATTTTTTTAGTTTGTGTTGGCCTTTAATATGCTTCAATGCCTCGTGATCAGTATAGATAACAAACTCCTAGGGCCATAGATAGTTTTGCCAAGTTTCTAATGCACGTATGAGAGAATACATATCTTTGACATAAGTGGGATAGTTTAATGAAGCACCACTTAACTTTTCACGAAAGTATGCGACCGGTCGTCCTTTTTGAGTTAAAACGGCATCTATACCAATTCCAGAAGCATCATATTCTATTTCAAAAGTTGTTTCGAAATTAGGAAGTACCAGTAGTGGTGCTTTAGTCCATCATTCTTTGATGGCAAAAAATGCTTCCTCTTATTATTTGCCCCATGTAAAGGTTGAATTCTTTTTGATTACCCTGGTTAAGGGAGAGGCAATAGAACTATATTTGGGCACAAACCTCTTGTAAAAGCTTGCAAGTCCATAGAAACTTCTGACTTGGCTAATGGATGTAGGTGTTGGCCAATCTTGAATTGCTTTAATCTTTTCCGGATCTACTTCAAGTCCCTATGAATTTACAGTAAATTCTAACAATGAAAGTTTGTTAGTGCAAAAAGAGCATTTTTGAAGGTTGGAATAAAACTTCTCCTGCTGAAGAGTTTCAAGTACTGACCTTAAATTTTGCACATGATCTTCCAAAGTATGGCTATAAATCAAAATATCATCAAAATATACCACCCAAAACTTACCAATAAAGGCCCAGAGTACTTGGTTCATGATGTGATCCTACCGACCACTAAATTCAAACAAAACATTCTCACAACTTTGAAGTTCTTCCAAGATGATTCTAAGGGAGTTCTTCCATATTTTATTACTTATTTACTCATTTATGCTTTATATTTGTTATAAGCATGCTTTTACATTCTAAACTATGCTTGAATATTCATACATTGTCCTATGTTTGCATTCTATATGAAATTCATGCATGTCACATCTTTAATTAGTTTGTTTCATGCATATGTTACACATTCCTTACTTATGTTATCATATAAATTGTATTATTCTATTAGCCATGGAATCATTTGTTACATTAGATTGCTAATTATTATTTATTCATGAACTTGAGCATCATAACTTATATACATTTTGTCTTTAGTGCAAGGTACATTCAAGGCAATCCATTGGACAGTTCACGTCACTCATATTGATCGCCGCTTTTGAACATGTTCCGAGCATCTTTGGGTGATAAAGTCTTCTTCACATTTAATCCCATATCTCTTATCTTTCCAACACAGTTTTAATCGTATCAATCCGATATTGGGAGCTTGAGATATGCCCAGATTACTGAAGACAGTGCAGGCTGGAAATAAGTACAGGATTTGCAACAATTCATCTCCTTCAAAAGATTTATGCATGAGAGGCATTAATAGAGACATGCATGGACGAGAAAAGAGTATTAAAATGAATCAAAATTTTTTTGAAGGTGAAAGGTTTCATTCAAAGGCTTTAAGTTCATCCATTCATGCATATTCATGCAAGAAGCCAAATAGTCATGTTCACACAAGGGGAGAAGAATTTCAACCAAGATACATTCATGAACATTCATCCATAGAAGACAAATCAAACATGTTCACACATGGGAGGAAGGATTCAACCATGAAGATACATTCATGAAGATTTATTCATTAATTCATCATACATTCACCATTGACCGTACATTGTATTTACTAAGGGATGAACATTCATCCATGAATGTTCAATCATTAAATCTTGTATGTGTATCCTAGACATCTCTTAGGCCTATCAATAGATTTCCATTTCATTTGTAAGAACGAATTGACTTTTTTAATCAAATATTTGTGAGAGTTTCTCTCTTTAGTTCTTAAGTGAACTTTATCGACTTATCAAGCTTATGCTTGTGGCGTCACCCCTATCTATTTCACCCTGATACTTCTGGTTCCTATCCCTTTATAGTCAGTGGGTCAAAGTCCTTGTTTACCACCCCTTAAAGAAGCAATATAAAGTTTGGGTCTTTGTTCTTTAACATTGGTTCTTCTTTGAGTCTTCTTTGAGATACTACCTTTCATATTCATATCCATCACCTTCATTCTACTTCCATTACCATACTTCATCATTTCCTTCAAACATGTCACCAACTTATATATATATATATATATATTCCGCTACCATATTTATGTTTCCATTTCATTACTTCCATTTAACTCTTTTTTTGAGCTTTCTTGTTTGTGCAGGATCCTTGTTGCTTTCCTAGATCGAAACAATCAAAGGTACAACCTTAACTTCACCATCCATCCAAGTGAGGCTAGGTTGAACTGTATAAGGTAGATTGCAACAAGAACAAGCAAAAGCAACATCCTACCATTCAATAAAAAGAAGTGCAAAAAAATTCAGCAAGTTAATCCCAACATCAACAAGGGATTCCAATGAAGAAAAACTAAAGAAAGGAAATAAAGAAAGCAAAATGCAAAGAGGTTCCAAAGGTGACAAGCAACATCATCATTTCAACCGATCCTAAAGAAGTCTTCAAGACCTTTGATTGTTTCTTCTAGGAAGGTGGTGATTATCTTTGCATAGTAAGTGAACCTTTCTTTCTTTTTCTTCCTTTTATAAGACCACCCTTCATTATTTAATCTTTCTACCTTTATATTTTTTTCCTCTACACTAACAAATTTTTCAGCCCACGTCCATAGCACTTGAAAGGTCTCGAGTTAGTTCTTTTAAGAACTTTACAAGAGAGGAACGAGTGGAAAAAGGCTAATTGAGTGTGTGTGATCAGAAGGGGAATTGCAAAAGCCAATTTATATTCCCGAGTGCAAACACGAGCGTTGAGTGGAGCATCATCATTTTTTAGAGTTATTGTGAGGATTTGTGAGTGATTATTCATAAGGTCCTTTCATCTTATTCAACTATTAAATTTTCACTAACAATTCTCCCATCTTTCGAATATAATACGGACAGCAAATGAGGAATCCATTTCATACTCGTTTTCATGTGAATGATAAAGTATGCCTTGTAGCCATTGATGGTGAAAGTTGTGCAAATCTTGCAAGCACATACATGGTCGAGAAGTTGGGGCTTATAACGTTCAAACATCCTAGTCTATATGTTTTGCAAGGACTAAATGAAGATGAAAAGTTAGAAGTCATAGAGCAAGTACTTGTGTCATTTTCAATTGGGAGATATGAAGATGAGGTATTGTGTGATGTTGTTTCCATGAATTCAAGCCATCTTCTCCTCGAACATCCATGGCAGTTTGATAAACGATCATTGTATGATGGGTTCTCCAACAAATATTAATTAAAACACCAAGGGAGAAGGATCGCGTTGGTTCCAATGTACCCAAATCAAGTCCATGAACGCCAAGTTATCATTAAATCACGTATAGAAGAATGGAATAAAACTAAAGCCATGAAAAAGTTGAAAGAGAAGTTTCATGTGAGAAACAAATAACATTGGAGGTAGATAAGAATGAAAATAAGAAAATTGATGTGAGAAACGTTAGACTCGAAAATGAGAAAGTTGAAAAGATTGAATTTGGGAGCAAAGGGGGAAGTACATGTGGAAGAGAAAATGAAAAGATTCCAAGTGAGGATGTGGTTAAAAGATATGGTGGAGTTGAACATGCACAAATCAAAGAAGAACATTGTGATAAAAAACAAGACATTTGGAGTAATTGAAAATGAGAGTGAAGATGAATGTGTCGAAAAACATGACCATGAGAGAAAAGAATATGAGGAGAATGAAGTTTTGCTTTATACTGATCAATTTTTTTTCTTCTATTTGCTCTTTGAATTTGCAGGTTATTCCAAGGGACATTCAAGATGATTCAAGCATCATTTCTTTTGAAATTCCAAAAGATGTGTCACTTCAAATTATAAAGAACATGTTCATTAACCTTCAAAGTACATTCACCTCATACTCAAGATCGAATGAACCTTATAAAAAGGAAGATTCAATGAACCTAACCATGGAGAACATTAAGAGTTAAAACTCATTCATTCATAAATTTAATCATTTCCTTTCCTTTGATTCTAAATTATCTACTTCTAACTTTGTTCTATTTTTCAAATTGTTGATTCAAAAGCAAAGACATGAACATGTGAAGCACTTTGAGCAAAGAAAACGATGCAAGATGAGAATGAAATAATTTCCATTCAAACGAAGATCAAAGTTGTTCCTTTAAGTATCAAGCATCAATTTGGGGACAAATCGCCTTATAGAAGGGGGATGATGTGATCCTACCATCCACCAACTTCAAACAAAACATGCTCACAACTTTGAAGTTCTTCCAAAATGATTCTAAGGGAGTTCTTCCATATTTTATAACTTATTTACTCATTTATGCTTTATATTTGTTATAAGCATGCTTTTACATTCTAAACTATGCTTTAATATTCATATATTGTCCTATGTTTGCATTCTATACGAAATTCATGCATGTCACATCTTTAATTAGTTTGTTTCATGCATATGTTACACATTCCATACTTATGTTATCATATAAATTGCATTATTCTATTAGCCATGGAATCACGTGTTACATTAGATTGCTAATTATTATTTATTAATGAACTTGAGCACCGTAACTTATATACATTTTGTCTTTAGTGCAAGGTACATTCAAGGCAATCCATTGGACAGTTCACGTCACTCATATTGATCGCCACTTTTGAACATGTTCCGAGCATCTTTGGGTGATTAAGTCTTCTTCACATTTAATCCCATATCTCTTAGCTTTCCAACACAGTTTTAATCATATCAATCCGATATTGGGAGCTCGAGATATGCCCAGATTACTGAAGACAGTGCAGGCTGGAAATAAGTACGGGATTTGCAACAATTCATCTCCTTCAAAAGATTTATGCATGAGAGGCATTAATGGGACATGCATGGACGAGAAAAGAGTATTAAAATGATCAGAACATTTTTTTTAAGGTGCAAGGTTTCATTCAAAGGCTTTTAAGTTCGTCCATTCATGCATATTCTTGCAAGAAGCCAAATAGTCATGTTCACACAAGGGGAGAAGAATTTCAACCAAGATATTCATGAACATTCATCCTTAGAAGACAAATCAAACATGTTCACACATGGGAGAAAGGATTCAGCCATGAAGATACATTCATGAAGATTTATTCATTAATTCACCATACATTCACAATTGACCATACATTGTATTTACTAAGGGATGAACATTCATCCATGAATGTTCAATCATTAAATCTTATATGTCATCCTAGACATCTCTTGGACCTATAAATAGCTTTCCATTTCATTTGTAAGAACGAATTGACTTTGTTTAATCAAATATTTGTGAGTTTCTCTCTTTAGTTCTTAAGTGAACTTTATCGACTTATCAAGCTTATGCTTGTGTCGTCACCCCTATCTATTTCACCCTGATACTTCTAGTTCCTATCTCTTTATAGATAGTGGGTCAAAGTCCTTGTTTACCAACCCTTAAAGAAGCAATATAAAGCATGGGTCTTTGTTCTTTAACCTTGGTTCTTCTTTGAGTCTTCTTTGAGATAATGCCTTTCATATTCATATCCATCACCTTCATTCTACTTCCATTACCATACTTCATCATTTCTTTAAGCACATCACCAACTTATATATATATATATATTCCGCTACCATATTTCTCTTTCCATTTCATTACTTCCATTTAACTATTTTTTTTAGCTTTCTTGTTTGTGCATGATCCTTGTTGTTTCCTAGATCGAAACAATCAAAGGTAAAACCTTAACTTCACCATCCATCCAAGTGAGGCTAGGTTGAACTATATCAGTTTATTAACCTCATGAAAGTACTAGGGGCATTGGCTAGTCCAAAGGGCATAACCAACCATTCATACAATCCTTGCTTTGTTTTGAAAGTGGTTTTCCATTCATCTCCTTCTCGTATCCTAATCTGATGATATCCACTTTTAAGGTCAATTTTGGAGAAAATAGTGGCACCACTTAGTTCATCCAGCATATCTTTAAGCCTTGGAATAGGATGTCGATATTTGATGGTGATCTATTAATTTCTCGACAATCTACACATATTCTCTTTAAGCCTATTTTTTAAGTTCCTTTGTTTCCTCCGGATTGCTTCTATAGACTGGTTTATTTGGAATGGTAGCACAGGGAATGAAATTGATTTGATGTTCAATTCCTCGAAGGGATGGATGTCCTTTTGGTATATCTTCTAGGAATATTGCTTTAAATTCTTGTAAAAGAGAAACAACTGAAGAAGGCAAGCCTTCTTGGAGATTAGTTAAAAGTAGACTCTCCTTGTATATTAGTACAATTAAAGCCTTGTGCGACAGCAAGTGTTTATGAATCTCATTTCTTCCAGCATATATGTTCAATGCTTTAGTTATTTCTTTTTCATCATTTTTTATGACTCCATTCTTTTCTTCAAATGAATCTGGTCTTCAGTCACTTGACTAAGAGAAAGTGGTGTCAAAGTGAATTTCTTATCATTATGGGTGATAGTATACCTGTTGGTAATCATGGATTTCTTGCCTGTCGAATTACCACGGTCTTCCGAAAACTATATGTCCAGCATCCATTGGTACAACATCATAAAGGACTTCATCTTGATATTTTCCAATTGAAAATGGAATGACAACTTGCTTTGTGATCCTTACTTCTCCATCGTCATTTAACCATTGAAGTTTATATGGATTCAGATGCTTAGAAGTCTTCAAGCCAAGCTTTTCCACCATAAGAGTGCTTGCAACATTCGTACAACTTCCTCCATCAATGATCATGAAACAAACTTTGTTATTTACATGACAACAAGTATGAAAGATGTTTTCTCTTTGATCATCCTCTATGATTTGAGTGCTTAAAGCCTTTTTAATGATAAGAACTTATCTTGAAATTGTATGGAAATCAAGCAATTCTTGTGACATGGTTAGTGTAATAAAATAAATTGAAACCTTACCAGCACACTCACAAAATCCTCACTTGATCTCTCCAAAGAAAATTAAGATTGCACTCCACTACACTCGTGTTTGCACTCGGGGATATATTCTTTCCTTTTTCTGATCCCCCTTCTGATCTCACCCTCTCGTTTTCCTTTTACCACTCAATTCTTTCTTGTGTGTCCTTTTAAGAATTAACTCAAGATTGAGCATGTTTCTTTGTTTATGCGTCAGCTTAAAAAGGAAATGGTTATGTATAGAAATGATAAAGGTAGGATAGAATGGTTAAGAAATGATAAGGTAGTAAATAAGAAAAGATAAAAGAAAATGAAATGAAATAAAGAAAAAAATGAAGATAACTTCCAACTCAAGTAGCAACACTTCTATCTTCCTTCGCAATAAATAACAAGGATACCTCATTCAAGTTTGATGTTGGGGCAGATTGTAATGTGCTTCTCTTTGAGTGTACTTTGCAACTTTTTATTCTCTTTTCTTTTGCTTTGAATTTTCTTCTTTTCTTTTCTTTCTTTTGCACTTCAAATTTGATGTAGGAGTTTTTTCTTTTCTTTTTTTCTTTTCTTTTTTTCTTCTTTCTTTTTATTTTTGTTACATCACTTCATTGT
The DNA here is from genome assembly GCF_006381635.1 of Hibiscus syriacus. NCBI lineage: Eukaryota > Viridiplantae > Streptophyta > Magnoliopsida > Malvales > Malvaceae > Hibiscus > Hibiscus syriacus. Next base: position 1,049,773 of record NW_024063010.1, read on the forward strand.
CAATCCGACTAAGCTCTGATATCGTTTGATATAAGGCTATCCAAGTTTCTTAAATGATGGAGAAGTTGGCAGCCATATTGTTTCCCAATCTAGGAGAGACACCAATTGAATATATAAGTAATATGCATAATATAAAGAAAGAAATGATTAAAGGAACTGATAATTAAGAATTGAAATGAAAATGGAAATAAGTGATAGTGATAGAAATGTTATCAAATGTTTGCTGCGGAAGTGTTGTTGAATTGTCCTTCAAATGCAATAGGATTCGACCTCCAATGGTGCTGATGGACGCTTGCCTTGATGAAGATTGAAGGATGGTTTTATGGTGATGGAATGGTAATGGAAGTGAAGATATAGTAGGCGTGAAGGTGATGGAAGATGGTGATGGTTAGATAGTATCTTAAAGAAGACTCAAAGAAGAACCAATGTTAAAGAACAACGACCTAGACTTTATATTGCTTCTTTAAGGGGGTGGTAAATAAGGATTTGAACCCACTAGTTATAAGAACTAGGAACTCGAAGTATCTATGGAAGAGGTTGACGCCACAAACTTATAAAGCTTGCTTAATCGATATAGTTCTAAAAAGAACTTGAAGAGAGAATAATCTCACAAGAGTTTGTATTATCAAAAGGGTTGAGTTTACAAATGAATGCCAAAGCCTATTTATAGGCTCGCAAAGGTTTGGCCGAATAGATACATGTATTTTCGGCAAAGTACATGATTTAAATTGAAAATGCATGATGCTTGGATGAAAGGAAATGTCCTTTGCCTAATGATCTCCTTATAGCTCATCATGGCGCCAACTTTGAAGCTACACCTTGCTTTGGCCGAATAGGGAGAATCTTCTTCACTTTGGTGCTCATTTCATCCACACGCATGGCACATGTGTGGGCTGGTCATGAGGCACCCACATAGGTGGTGTAGAAGGCTTAAGGTGTGAACTCCTCCATGGCATGAAGATAAACAACAAGTTAGGCGTGACTTGGCATCCAACATGTGTCTAAATGACATGTCATCAATTGGGCAACAACTTGTTATGAAAGGTCTCATTTGTAGAAGGTAACCTTTCATCATTTGATCTACTTTCCATGTGTTTGAGCTGATGATCAGCTGGCCATAGATGAAGGACATGTAAATGAGTCTTAGGGCAACTCCTTATGAAAAGACACTTCTTGAAATGGTAAATCTTCGCGAAAAGGTACGAATCTACAGAAATTGACCTAGACTATATTTGGAGTGCTCTGTGTTGTGGTGATGATGGTGCAACTCTCTAGCTGAAATGAGGTCTCTAGCCAGCTCAAGTAAGCTATGAGCTCGGGGGTAAGCTATAACTTTGTCCCAAAATGTTCTTGAGTTGTCCCGGAGTTGTCCTAGTCAAGTTTCCATAGCTCTTGGACTCTAATGCTAGCTTTAAGTTAGCTCCCATTATGTGCTGATTATGTACCTACAAAAGAAAGCATAATATAAGCTATGTAATATGGGTATAAACATATAAATATGTGGTTCATAGATTATATTATATTTAACATGAAACATAGTATATAATCTATATTTTGGGGATGTATTTTTAAATGATTCAAAGGTTTTAATGCATTCGGATGTAAGAGCTTCCCTGAACAGTTTGCTCTTGATCGAGTAACTGGTCTTATGGCATTACTTCCATATCCTTTGAAGATGGTGTTGTTGTGCTTATATCAATTAGCTTATATATATATTATATAATGATAATTAACTCATTTCATGCATTCATAGCTCACAAGATCATGACCATGCATGACAGAAAGGTAATTGGCTTATACAAGCTCAATTCCATTGAATTACCTTATTTTTTTTGCACATGTAGGTACATTAGAGCATGGAACACATTGGGACAGCTTGGTGGAGTATTTGGAAGACATATGCATCTCACAATCAGCTCACAAACATCATGGCAGTTCGTGGAACACTAAGAAAAGCTCAACTCAACTGGAGGAGCTCAAGGCTAGTTAATCTCAGTTAGTTGTACTATTTGAAGATAAGTTGCTAAAGGTGACATCAATTATAGCTGAATGTAGATGTACCAAAAGAAAAATTATAGCTGAATGTAGCTGAAGGTGCTACTATAAAGCTTGAGAAGTCACAGCTAAGGAGTTCATTTACCACTATCCTTTACATTGTTAGCTATCTAAGCACATGCAAGCTTGAAGATAGCTCAACTCACGCCCAAGGCTACTGCCTATGCTTTGCCTTCATCCTATACATAAGGTTGCACCACAAGCCTCGTAGAGAGCCATGTGCATGCCTTGTGACCAACCAGGCCATGTGTTTGCGTGTGACTCCATTTAGGCGCCAAGATGAATGGCCACACAACCATTCAACCAAGCATCATTCATCCTCCAATTCGGAGACAACTTGAAGGGCTTCAAGTGCTATTCGGCCATGAGACATGCCCCTACATTCCAACTGAACCACACCTAATTTGTTAATGTTAATTATTAATTAATTATGTCATTATAGAGAGACAAAATGGCTGGCCGAACCACCATGTACCCATTCGGCCAAGTCCCTTCAAAACTATAAATATGCTAGTCCTATTTCATTTGTACTTACACCTTTCTTATCAATTAAAGTGAGATTATTCTCTATGCTTAAGTCCTTATGGCTTTTATCGACTTATCAAGCAAATTATTTACTTGTGGTGTCAACCCCTTATTCCCTTGACACTTATGGTTCCTATCTCCATATAGATAGTGGGTCCAAGTCCTTTATTACCACCCCTTAGGAAAGATTTGTAAGGTTGGGTCTTTGCTCTCTATAGCACTAGTTATTCTTTGGTCATTTCTAAGATACTATCCTCACAACTTTCATTGTTTCATTGCCCATACCATAGCCATATCAACATACTTTCGCTACCATTTCTCATAACATAAATAGCCTACCATTTCACCTTTACATCTACCACCAAACCATCTATTTGAGTCATTCACTTATGCAAGTTATTTTGATTTATTCCTAGATCCACAATCAATTAAAAGGTAGAATTACCTTACATCAAACATGGCCACTCCCAAGACATTTAAAGCACCTAATGTCTCTCGAACGTTCAGTTGTTTGTTTTCCTCGGTTAGGGTTTTTGTTCACTTACTGAGCCTTTGAAGATTCAGCCTTTTCTTTGATAGAAGAAATATTAGACTTCTTTAGGTTGTTTTGACTCCATTTTGATGATTTGGGCATAATATTGCGAGATGTATGCCTCTCCTTATTTGCCTTTCTATTTTCATTGCCATTTGCACCATCTCATCTATTTCAATGTAATGGTACAACACCAATGTGTTGGTAATTTATAGATTAAGTCCGACAAGGAATCTAGCCATGGTTGCTGCACGATCTTCCTCAATGTTGACTCGGATCATGGCCGCTTCCATATCTTTATAGTAGTCTTCCACACTCTTTTAGCCTTGTTTAAGATTTGTAATTTCTTAAACAAGTCTCGGTGATAATGAACAGGAATGAAATGTTTTTGCATTATACCTTTCATTTCATGCCAAGTTGAAACCGGTATTTCTCCATTCCTCCTTTTGCTAAGGGTAAGTTGATCCCACCATATTAATGCATAGTCTATGAACTCCAAGGCTGCCAATCTTACTTTCTTTATCTTGGAATAGTTGTGGCAACTAAAAAATGTTCCAACTTGTTTTCTCATTCAAGATAGGCTTCAGGATCAGTCTGTCCTTGGAATTGAGGAATTTTAATCTTGATATTACTCAGGTTGTCATCAACAATATCACGTATGGGTCCTTGGAACGCTGCTTGTTCTCCGTCATCAATATTTTATTGAACATCTTCTTCTTGGTATATTTTGTCGTTGATATATCTTTTCATGAAAGGCATCGAATTCTTCATGAAACATTTGCATCATTTCGCCAATTAGTGCTTGCAATTTCAAGTTTGGTCATCCTGCATTTTCTCTGGGACTTTTAGACATGGTTAGTTAAATAAAAAAATATTGAAAACCTTATCAATACACTCACAAAAACCTCACTTCGTTACCCTAAGAAAATTCAAATTTTACTCCACTCACACTCGTGTTTGCACTCGGGGATATGTTTCGTGGCTTTTTCTGATCCCCCTTATGTTCTCACCCTCTGTTGCCTTTTTCCTCTCAATTCTCTCTGGTTGGGTCCTTTAGAGAACTAACTCAATATTGAGCAAGTTTTCTTTGTTTGTGCGCCGGCTAAAGGAAATGGTTGGTATAGAAATGGATACGGTAAAGGTAGGATAGAATAGGTAATGATGAAAGAAAAGGTAATGAAGTAAAGAGAAAGATGAAGATAACTTACAACCCAAGTTACAACAGTTACTATATACCTTCACAAGAAACAAAAGTATACCTCCTTAATGATTGATGTTGGGCATATTGAAATGTACTTCCTTTTGAAAGTAATTGCAACTTTTCTTCAACTTTTCTTTGCTGGATTTTTTTGCATTGAATTCCTTCTTTCTTTTTCTTTTCTTTTTGTACTCCTTATTTGATGTAGGAGTTATTTTCTTTTTTTTTTTTCTTTTTCTTCTTTTTTTTTGTTGCAACACTTTGTATGTCAATTCAACTAAGCTCGAACACCGCTTGATGTAAGGTTATCCAAGCTTCTTCAATGATGGAGAATATGGCAACCTTGTTGTTTCCCGATCTAGGAAAGACACCAAATGCCACACTTGAATTATAAGTAATATGCACAAATTATAGAAAAAATGGTTAATAGAATGATAAACTAAGAAAAGAAAATGGAAATGATAAAGAATTGAAATTATAGAATTGTTATTAAAGTTGGTTGCGGAAGTGATGTAGAAGTATCCTTCAATGGAACATGAATTCTGCCTCCAATGATGTTGTTGGACATTGCCTAATTGATGAATGATGGAATGCTTCAATGGTGATGAAAAGTGATAGAGAAGCAGTGGCGGGTTAATGAACGTTGCTCTTGTTGAAGAATCAAACCTAGAAAGCTCTAGACTCGATTAAGAACAAAGGGGATGAATAGGGGAAGGTGGCGGTAGTAACTAGGATTCTTTAGGGTTTCTTCAAGGCAACAAGATTAGAACAAAATAAACAAAAGAAAATAAATTGAAAATAAAATAAGATAAGATAATAAAGAAATCAAAAGATCTCCCTTACGAAGGTGGACGGTAAAGATGATTGATGGTGCAGATGGATTTGTGGAAAAATAGATGGATAAGTATCCTATAAAACCCTCCTAGTCGCAATGAAAAGGCAAACTCGATAAATGGCTCTAACCAACCCTCCTAGTCGCGATGAAAAGGCAAATTGGAGTGTGAAGATTAATCTCCCTCACAAGAACTTGAAAGAACTCCAGGAGAAGAAGCTTCGAAGGCACAAGGCAATCAACACTTGCAAAAACGAACTCTCGTTGTATTATTTATCAAAGAAATCTTGAATTACAAAGTTTAATGAAGCCTCCTTTATATAGGGGCTGAGTTCTAAAGGTCCTAAATAACTAATGAATAAAATAATAATAAACTAAACATATCTTAACTCTAATTCCTAATAAAATAATAATAACTAAAGATAATACTTTTAACCCAACCTTAATTCCTAATAAAATAATAAATCTAATCCTAAAAGATAATGCATCATCCTATATTAAGTTATATTACAAATAATCAATAAAAATATTGAAAATTCGTAATAATTACAAAATCTCGTATTAATCCCGTATAGGATTTTCTGCATGCGCCGTCTTCAGTAAAATAACCATATCTTGAGTTCCCGATATCGGATTGATGCGATTCAAGAACCGTTGAAATATAAGAGACAGAAGGTCGTATCTCCAGAAGTCATATTGACTAAATAATATCAGGATCCCATTCAAAAAGTCGTAGTAAATCTGCTTCTGTTCTGATCTTCTTTTCCAATGCTTGGACGAGTGGATCATTTGGAAGAGTTATTATTTCTTCTTTTGATGTGAGCCTTGTGATGCATGTATCATCCTCCATTTCTTCTAAAAGATTCAACCACGAATCTGAAACATTAAAGGGAGAAACAATAGAATCGTTTAATGATTCATTCACATTATACTTATCGAATAGACATGCTTTGAATCTTCGAGACTTTGTTCTTCTAATAGGTTCCAGTAGAAACATTTTTCCAAAGAAGCATATATTATGGACTCTGGTGCATGTATCATTCCTCCACTCCTCAAAAGGATTCTCCTCGAATCTGAAAATCCAAGAGAAAGAGATTTAGATGTGTTGAAAGAAAAACTTGTGAAACATTTACCAGGATCAATGTGATGTGTCTTTATGCATTTTAGTCGAGGTTTCTTCTTTGTAGGAACTGATTTCTTGAAGTCTTGAAATCCTCTTTTGCATACAAGTCTTGTAATCTGATGTTTTGGTTGAAATTCAACATGGCGCCGACCACTGTTGGCTTTATGTATGATTATTTCTGATAATTTCTCCATGGTTTTATTTGTGTGTGGAGAGAATGAGTGTTTAAAAACTATGTCAACTGGTTTGTTAAAGTAATCCCTTAAGTCTCCTAAGCGGGGTTCATGAATTAATGATTCCGAGAGGAGCTTTGTGGACTGTAGAACCTGTTTAGTTGGCAAGGAAACTCATATACAAGATAAAGCTCATTAAAAGCACTTTTAAAAGTATGGGTAGAAATATCAAAAATATCCAAGTTATCGTGATATAAATCTTTGATATGTTCAATTCTCGGAATAGTAGTATGAGTTTGATAGGTAAGAGTATACCTTCGTGGTAGTGTATCGTCTACTGTGTTTTGCTTACCTCGGTATGTTACGCACTTAATGGAGTTGTGTTTAGTATGGATGACAACTTCACGAGCCTTACCTTGTAAGAAGGAGAAGAAGTATGTTACAATGTCATTAAAATGAGTAATAAAATACTTACCTTTGGACTCTCGTAAATCATGACTCTTCATTGATATAGCATAGTGATTAGGGCTTTCAGGTGGTAACCGTTAGGAGGGTCACCTAGCACTATTCGACAACTCTTGGCGATAGAAGATGGTGTGGGCCAGTCTCGTGTTGCTTTTACTTTCTCATTATTTACATGGATTCCCTGTGCATGAACTATAAAGCATGTGGAGTTGTTCAAGTCATGTTTCGTCATTAAGATGACGTTACGACTAAGGCTTTCATGGATGTAGCCTTTTTGTAACAAATTTAACTCTTTGGTTTCTTCGAGAATGTATGTTTGACGAGGTATGATGGAACCTTGAATTAGATTGGTTTGGTGTTGTTTTCATTTTTCCAGTGGTAATCCGTCAGGTGGATCACCAAATTCTTCTTGAAAATCCTGTAACAAAGATGAAAACACACTAGGCAAATCCTTGTTAATGTTAGAAATCGAAACAATTGATTCTCTAAAGTGAACAAGGATGGAAGGCTGTTTGTAAAGAAGGTTCTCTCTCAATTCTTTTGTGCTCACACATAGATTTTGAGTTACTCTTTTCTTCTCACAATTAGGTTCACTCACCTCCCATGGGTCATTATTCTTTTGGCTTTTGTAACTAGATACCTCTTTTTATTTTGCCTCTTTCTCAGCTTTTTCTTTTTTTGCTTTCCCTACCTCCTCACAAATTATCATTTGATCTTTAGGGGCTGGAAGTGTGTCATTCTTTGCTGGTCGTTCTTTCTCCTTGTCAGGTTTTTCATCTCTTAGCTTTTTTAGAGAAGATGGAGCAGAAGACGAGGAAGGATTTGAAGGATTACCTTGGTAAGAGGATGAAGTACTTTGGTAATGTTCTCGGAATCTCCTTTGGATTTGTACTTCGATTGTCATTGCTTTCTTTAGTGTATCTTCAAGGTTTTCGTACCCATGGAGGTCAAGAAGATCAGTGATGTTTGAGTTCAAGACGATGACGAATCTTGACACGGTGACCTCTTCTTTTTCGGTTATGTTAGCCCTATTGAGTAAGGACTGCATCTCCTTGTAGTAGTCTTCAACTGAACTTCTACCTTGTCGAAGTCGGTGTAGTCGTAGTTTAACTTCTCGTGTATAATGTGCCGGTAGGAATCGCTTCCTTATGGTTTGTTTGAGGTCGGTCTAAGAAGTGATTGTTGGAATTTGGAAATTATGGATCTTTTCCTTGTTTGCATCCACCAAGTTCTAGCATATCCTTCGAATTGCATGGTGATGAGGGGAACTTGTTTAGCTTGGGGGTAGTCATGGTATGCGAATATGAGATCAACTTTTCCTTCCCAATCGATGTACCTGTCCGGATCGTTGTCTTCTTTGAAAGACGGGATCATGAACTTTGGTTTTGCAAAGAGTTTGGGTGCTTGGAAACGTGGTTGTTCTCGCCTGGGTACCAAAAGTTAGCATTGTTTAGTCTTAGATTCTGGTTTGGTAGATTCAGTTGTGGTTCTTATCGTTCTCTCACGATATTGGTAAGTACATCAAATCTTTCAACTTGAGTCGTGAGTCGTGCAAGTGCGGCTAAGATAGCCGTAAGTGTCTTGTTGTTATTGTCACACATCCTGAAATCATAACACTCGAAAGAAAATTTTAAAGTAAAATAAAAATAAAAGAAAGAAAATTCAACAAAGCAAGAAACCTCACAAGTCACTCCAAGAAAGTAACACAACGAGAGGCAAGTAAGTTGATCTTGTACTCTTTAAAACTCACTTTACCAAGTAGTCTTTCACAGTTCGTATCGGAGTTTGATTACTAGCAAAGGCGATAAGAAAAACCTAAAAGCTCTAAGAGGCCAAACAAAGGTTAGACTCCACGAGAACGAGAATGCAAAGAAGGAAGAAGTATGCAAACTCTTTAGTCCTACTAACACAAGGAAGATAATGTGTTAATAATGAAAAAGAACAATAACAGGGAAAAAACAAAAGAACGTAAAGTACTAAGAGTCAAAGAAAAAAAAGGACCAAACCAGAAAACATAGAAAACGCTAGATCAACATGAGCAACGTTTTTGAGGGTGTTAACGGTATCCAAAAATTCTGGAAAATTCTTGAATGTCTTTCGATGCATCAAGAAACCACCTGTAAAATTTCAAAAGCAAATACCTTCAGTAGTATCCAGTAGACCTGTTGAACGGTGAGTCCTCAAACAATCTGTTTTTCTTGATCGCTTTGTTCGAAGTTGTTCTTTATATCCAAAAATTCTGATTTTTTGTGTGAATTATATCCAATATATGGAGTTTCATTCTGGAATTTTTCACCACAAAATTCCTCCTGTAGAATTTTCAAGAAATTTGATAATATTCTAGACCGAATCTGCCGATAAAACTTGAATGATGTATTTGAAGGATCTAATGAACTCTGATCGAAGTGAATTTTGGAATGGAGATTAAACTTAAGATGAATATGATATCTGGAGAAAATCAGCCCTAAATACAGTTGTTTGCAATTTTTTTTGAAATTTTGGCTTTTTGTTTTTTGTTGTTTTTTTTTTTGCCTTTTTTGTGTTTTTTTAAATAAATAGCAAACTAACAAGAAGGATTTGAATCTAAATTAAAATTAAATAAAAAAGAACCTGAAACGATGAATCTTTTCTGGACTAGCTCTGTTGGGATACCTTGACGGTTTTCTGTGTGCAAGAACAATCAAGATTGATTGCTTATTTCCAAGAATCGGCCCAAATATGATACCAATTGATAGAGAAGCAGTGGCGGGTTAATGAATGTTGCTCTTGTTGAAGAATCAAACCTAGAAAGCTCTAGACTCGATTAAGAACAAAGGGGATGAATAGGGGAAGGTGGCGGTAGTAACTAGGATTTTTTAGGGTTTCTTCAAGGAAATAAGATTAGAACAAAATAAACAAAAGATAAAGAAATTGAAAATAAAATAAGATAAGATAATAAAGAAATCAAAATATCTCCCTTACGAAGGTGGACGGTAAAGATGATTGATGGTGCAGATGGATTTGTGGAAAAATAGATGGATAAGTGTCCTATCGAACCCTCCTAGTCGCAATGAAAAGACAAACTCGATAAATGGCTCTAACCAACCCTCCTAGTCACGATGAAAAGGCAAATTGGAGTCTGAAGATTAATCTCCCTCACAAGAACTTGAAAGAACTCCAGGAAAATAAGCTTCGAAGACATAAGGCAATCAGCACTTGCAAAAATGAACTCTCGTTGTATTATTAATCAAAGAAATCTTGAATTACAAAGTTTAATGAAGCCTCCTTTATATAGGGGCTGAGTTCTAAAGGTCCTAAATAACTAATGAATAAAATAATAATAAACTAAACATATCTTAACTCTAATTCCTAATAAAATAATAATAACTAAAGATAATACTTTTAACCCAACCTTAATTCCTAATAAAATAATAAATCTAATCCTAAAAGATAATGCATCAGCCTATATTACGTTATATTACAAATTATCAATAAAAATATTGAAAATTCGTAATATTTACAAAATCCCGTATTAATCCCGTATAGGATTTTCTGCATGCACCGTCTTCAGTAAAATAGCCATATCTTGAGTTCCCGATATCGGATTGATGCGATTCAAGAACCGTTGGAAAAATAAGAGACAGATGGTCGTATCTAAAGAAGACATATTGACTAAATAATATCAGGATCCCATTAAAAAAGTCGTAGTAAATCTGCTTCCGTTCTGATCTTCTTTTCCAATGCTTGGATGAGTGGATCATTTGGAAGAGTTATTATTTCTTCCTTTGATGTGAGCCTTGTGATGCATGTATCAAAAAATTTATGGGAATGGTGATGGTGTTGATGAGAATAAGATGGATAACGGAATGGTTGAGGATAGTATCTTAAATTAGCCAAAGAAGAAGAAAAACTCTAGAAAGTTTAACCATGTTCTTTATAAACTTAAGTAAGGGATGGTAGGATAGGACTTGAACCCTTTAGTTATGGAAATTAGGAACTCAAAGTATCAAGGAAAGGATTGACGCCACAACTTAGAAAAGTTTTCTTAATCGATAAAGTTCTTAAAGAACTTGCAAGAGGGAATTCTCACAAAGAGTTTATATTAATCAAAGGGTTGAGTTTATAATGAAATAAGCCTTCTTATTTATAGGATTTGGAAGGGTTGGCCGAATAACTACATGCCTATTCGGCTAAGTACACAACTTTAATGAAAATACATGATGCTTCGATGAATATATATGTCCCTTGGCCTTGGTGTTGGTTCGGCTACCTCTTCATGCAAGAGCATGACCATTCGATTGGGATTGAAAATACATCCCTTGGCCGAATGATTAGGTGTTTCTTCACTTTGGTGCCAAGCCTTGGGCATGTGCTAGACGTATGCTAAGGGTGTGGCCGAATGGTTGTAAGGGTTGCCTCATGTCTCTTTGCAAATTAAGCTCCATTTGGCTACAACAAGCTCACCAACGTGCATCAAGGTGTCATGGCATCCAATGGGTAGAAAATTGTCATAAAATGTCACATTATGTGTAAGGTAACCTTTCATCATTTGATCTACTTCCCATGTGTATGAGTTGAAGATGAGCTGGTCATAAATGAGTTACATGTAGATCAATCTTTGAACAGTTCCTTATGGAAGGGTACCTCTTGGAATGGCAACTATTTGCGAAAAGGCACGATTCCACAAAAGTTGACCTAAGCCATATTGAAGTATTCTGTGTGTTGTTTATGATGGTGTAACTCTCCAGCTGAAATGAGATGTCTAGCTAGCTCAAACGTGTAGCTCAAGTTTGCTCTGAGCTCATAGGGTAGCTGATAACTTTGTCCCAAAATGATCTTGAGTTGTCCCAGAGTTGTCCTACTCATGTTTCCATAGCTCTTGGACTCCATCATGTGGCCATTAATGTACCTACAAAAGAAAGCATAATATAAGTTAAGTATTAAAAGCAATAAACATGTAAAGACGTGGTTCATAATAGTAACTTCATACATCACATAATATGATCATCATAACTATAAATGTAATGTATGTAAACTATTATCATAATTATTTTATAAAGAAAGAATAAGTTAGAGAAAATCCCCTTTGATTATTATGAAAGGCTGTAGATGAAAGGATAATTATGATGTTGAATTGGATCACATTAGTCCCTTTAAAATGACATAATTAATAGTTAAAAAGATATGATGATTTGGCCCTGATGAAGGGAAATAATCATTGACCGAGTAGGTTCCTTTGATTAATCATCTTGGTGCCAAATTGAAGAGGAAGGAGTGTTAGGCCGAATGGTGATGTAGCCTTTCATCTTGGCGCCTAAAATAGTTCACATGCAAAGCACAAGGTTGCTGGTCATATGGCACGCACATGGGGGTTCTAGGGATCCTTGTGGTGCAGCCTTGTGCATAGGATGAAGGCTGGTCATGTGGATCATCGTGGGCGTGCATTGATCCTCCTCCAAGCTTGCTTGAGTGTGTAGCTAGTTAGCAAGCAAAGGGCTGGTTGTGAATGAGCTTCCTAGCTGAGACCTCCATGGCTCCTTAGCAACTCTTATAGCTACCTTCAGCTGCCCATTTGGTCACTTTTAGCAACCTAGCTTCATTTAGTCCATCGAACTAAGTTTAGCTAGCCCTTAGCTCCTCCAGCTGAATTGAGCTTCCTATTTTCTTCCACGAGCTGTCATGGAGATTGTGAGCTGCCACAGAGTGCAAAATACTCCTACAAACTGCCCAAATATTTGTCGTTCATCAATATACCTATATGTGCAAAGAAAACAAGGTAAATCGATGTGAATGAGCTAGAATGGATGCTTGTTAGCTATTGATAGCTATTATGAGCTAAGTATAAGATGTTTATATATGAAGGAGCTAATATATATGACTTGTGAGTTGAATTGAATTGAAATGTGCTAAGAAATGAAGGATGAACATGTTGTCAACTTTTTAATGAAATAATACCTATCTAAATGAATGTAAAACTAATATAAATCAATAAGATGCTAAGGAAATAAAATAACATCATGCAACAAGTAATATAAAGTTGTGGATAAATTATACAAGTTAATTAATTGATAAAATACATAACTAACAACCTAAGCATAATATTATCATCATATGTTATTAGTTCATAAATGATCAGAATAATGCAAAGAAAGTAAGATAGTATAAGGCTTAAGAGTACTCCCTTGAAGGCTAAATAAACAATGTTTCCAAATGGTGAGAATGAGCTTGCATCATCCCCTTATTTAGGGTGATTTATCCTCAAATCAAAGCCTTTGGTATGTTTGAATGGTCTAACGTTGTGCCCTTCAAAAAGCTTAGCTATCCCGGCAAATGATTGTATCCCTTCGATGAATGGGCACTTCCAATAGGTACCCTTTCATAAGATTTCGTAATAGGTCTTTCTTTAGAGTATAATTGATACGATCCAAACTAGCTCCAACTTTTTCCATGACTTGATCACACCATGGATGTTATTCAAAGTTGATTCTAAGGGAGTTCTTCCATACTTTATCCTTTATTATCTCCTATATGCATCATTTAATGTTATAAGCATTCTTTTGATCCTTAAACTATGCTTGAATAATCATATGTTATCATTCATTTGCATACTATATGATTTTCATGCATAACATATGTTTCCACATCTTTACTTAGCTTTATATTCTGTTTTACATATGTTTTAGTTTCATTTATTTGTCTGCATGTCATTTACGTATCTATTCATTCATTCATTAACTCATGTGATGTTATTCTAGCTCATGTTATGTTTACATTAACTCACTAGCTTTAAATCATTCATTTGTTAGCTCATGTGCATTCATTTCATCTCCTAAGTCTTATACATTAGCTTACATATGTGATGTAGGTTGATCTACACGCTTTGGTGGAAGAGAGTAGATAGCCTTATTGTGTCCCGATCTAGGATTGACAAGTACTGATGTCCTTGAATTATAAGCTTGGGTTGGAATAAAGATAAGAAAGAAATACGATTAATATTGGAATAATAAATAGAAAAATAAGATAAATGATAAAATGAAAGAATATGGATAGAGATGGGTGTGGAATTGATGGTTTTGATGGATGGAGTTGATGGTGTTGATGATGAAATAGAGATGGTGGTGTTGTTGTATCTCAAGCACGCCAAAGAGGAAACAATGCTAGGAAGCATAATCCCGAACTTCACAAACTTACTAGAGGGGTGGTACAAGTGTCTTCAACTCACTAGATATCAATATAGGAATTTTGGAATCAGGATGGAAGGAATGACGCCACATATGAATTATACTTGCTTAATCGATAAAGTTCACAAAGAACTTTGAAGAGAAATTAACTCACAAGAGTAATTTTAATATATGAGATGAGATAAGTATAAACGATGACAAGACTCTCTATTTATAGGAAATGAGAGGGCTTGGCTGAATAGTTACATAGGTATTCGGTTGGTACATGACTTTAGATGGAAGTACATAATGCTTGAGCTGAATGGTAGAGTCATTTAGCTTGGTGATGGTTCGGCTAACCCTTCATGAAGGGTCTTGATGGTTTGACTAAGGGTGGGAGGACATCTCCCTTGTCCGAATGGGCATACTTGTTCATCTTGGCGTCATTTTTCTCCCCTTGGTCGAATGGTGGTGTGCCTCCTCATGCTTGGCGCCAAAGGCTCTCATGTGCATGGCATGTGTTGTGGTCGAATAGGCATGGAGCTCTATCTCATGTCTCTTGGTGATTTAGGCCTCAAATGGTTACAATTTCTTCACCAACATGCTCCTAGATGAAAAGGCATCTTCTTGGGCTACATCATTCATGAAAGGTCACAATGTTCGAAAAAAAGGTAAACCTTTATGTTTGAGCTACTTTGGGTGTGAATGAGCTGGAGGTGAGTTGGCCATATGTGACTTGTAGCATGGTGAACGTTATGGCAGCTCCTTGTGAAAAGGTGCCTCTTGAGGTGGCAACTATTCACGAAAAGGTACGATTTTGCAAATTTTGACTTATGACATATTTGAAGTATCATAAGTGTTGATGAAGATGGTGCAACTCCCCAGCTGAAATGAGGTTATCTTATAGCTCAAATCTTCAGCTCAATACAGCTATGAGCTCACGTGCCTCCGGATAACTTTTCACCAATTAGTCCTTATGCTCTCCTAAACATCCCTATATGAGTTTCCTTACTGTTACATGCTCTATTTAGCTCCAATGTAGCTCCCAAGTGTTGCTCGAATATGCCTACGTACATAACATAAGGAAATGAACTAAGTATTTAAACTTATATAATGTGTATAATATAAGAATGTGAACTATAGGTTATTTAATATTCAATATGTAGCATATTAACCAACCTATTATCTAATGGTTCTTTCTTGTTAAAAGATTTAAAAGCATTAAGGCACTTATGAGAAAGTACTTCCTGAATTGTTTTGCCTTTGCACAAGTGATAGGTCCATTAGTCATGATTTCAGGATCCATTTGTGTAGTTGTGATCACATTATCCTCCCCTTGTTTTGAGCGATTTATCCTCAAATCATCGTTGTCTTTAAATGGAAAGAGATATAAGATATTAAAAGTTGCACTTATATTGTATTCACCAAGTAGGTCCAATTTGTATGAATTATCATTGATCTTCTTGATGATTTGGAATGATCCATCTCCTCTTGGTAACAACTTGGATTTCCTTTGGGAAGGAAAAAGTTCTTTTCTGAAATACACCCACATCCAATCACCTTCCTCCAATTTTAGTTGCTTGCGTCCTTTATTTGCTTGTTGTTCATATTGCATTGTCTGTTTTTCTTTATTGTCTCGAACTTGTTGATGAAGTTTCTTAACGAACTCAGCCTTGTTCTTGCCATCTTTGTTGACCATGTGTTCCTGAGGCAAAGGAAGAAGATCTAGAGGTGTTAAGGGGTTAAATCCATACAATACCTCAAATGGTGACATCTTGGCGTTGAATGAACTGCCCGATTGTATGCAAACTCAACGTGTGGTAAGCATTACTCTCAAGCTTTGATGTTATTCTTGATGATAGATCTCAACAATGTTGATAATACTCGATTCACCACTTTGGTTTACCCATCTGTTTGAGGGTGGCATGTTGTGGAGAATAACATCTTTATCCCAATCTTACTCCATAATGTCCTCTAAAAATGGATAAGAAATTTGACATCTCTATTGGATACTATGGTTCTTGGAACGCCATGTAATCTCGCAATTTCTTTGAAAAACAAGTTGGCTACATGTGTTGCATCGTCTGTCTTATGGATGGTATGAAATGTGCCATCTTGAAAAATGATCTATTACAAAAAATATTGAATCTCATCCATTTTTTGTCCTTGATAGTCCAATCACAAAGTCCATTAATATGTCAACCCATGGTTCTTGAGAAATAGGTAAAGGCATGTAAAGTCCATGAGGCATAACTTTTGATTTTCCCCTTTTGCAAGTGACACATCTTTCATATGCCCTTTCAATGTCTCTCTTCATTTTAGGCTAATAGAGGTGTTCTTTCAAAATCTCCAATGTTTTGCTTACTCCAAAATAACACATGAGACCTCCTTCATGTGCTTCTCGAACAAGCACTTCTCGAAGGGATCCTTGGGGAATGCATAGGCTCGTGGAACACAATAGGAGGCTCAATTCAGCTGGAGGAGCTCAACGCTAGCTAACCTCAACTAGTTGGACTATTTGAAGACAAGTTGCTAAAAGTGACAATAAATGTAGCTGAACATAATTGAAGAAGATGCTAGGGGTTTTTGGAGATCACGGCTAAGAAGTTACATCACCACTAGCCCTTGCATTGCTGGCTAGTTATACACATGCAAGCTTGAAGATAGCTCAACTCACGCCCAAGGCTGGTGCACAAACTTTGTCTTCATCATATGCATAAGGCTACACCATAAGCCTTCTAGACAACCGTGTGCATGCCTTGAGACCAGCAACCATGTGTCAAGCATGTTGACTCCTCCTAAGCGTGCCAAACAGCAAACAAGCCATCCATTCGGCCAAGGCTCCTAATGCTTCTTTTAGGTTCCAACTTGAAGGGGTTCAAGCACCATTCGGCCACGAGATATGCCCCCTCCATTCAGCCGAAACATTATCCCCTTTCATTCATGTACTTAATTAATTAATTATGTCATTCTAGATGGACATAAGGGCTAGCCGAACCAACATGTATCCATTCGGCCATGTCCCTTCAATTCCTATAAATAGGCTAGTCCTATTCAATTTGTAATCACACCTTTCATATAATTTAAGTGAGATTATTATATTTTCTCAAGTCCTTGTGACTTTTATCTACTTATCAAGTAATTTATTATTTTAGCGTTAACCTCTATTCCCTGGATACTTCTGGTTCCTATCTCCTTATAGATAGCGGGTCTAAGTCCTTTGTTACCACCCCTTAGAGATATTTATAAGGTTGGGTCTTTGTTCATTGTAGCACTGGTTCTTCCTTGGTCTTTCTAAGATACTATCCTCACCAACCATCATTTTCTTTCATAACCCATACCATAGCCTTATTATACTACTTCCGCTACCAACTTCATAACATAAATAACCCTTCATTTCACCTTTACATCAACTACCAAACCATCTATTTGAGCCATTCACTTATGTAGGTTGTTTTGTTTCTTTCCTAGATCCACAATTAATTTAAGGTAGGAGTATCATACATCAATAATCTACCAACAAGTACCTTTTTCAGAAAGATCTTTTTCTAAGGATATCCTTTTTGGAAATGGCCTTTCATTTGACGTCTCCTGAGAAATGAAAAGGCGTGATGTTTTAGATGAGGGGTACATACATTTTAAAGACATGAATAGTGACTCCTGGTGAGAAGTTGTCTTTAAACTCCAATCGTCACCATTTGAAATCTTTTCAAATTCTAGCAATGAATCATCACATTTCTTCAAAACAATTGATTTCATGGTTTATTTGCCTTCAATTTTCAATGGTGGTTTATCCTTTTGCAAAGCCTCTACACTTCTTCCCTTATGATTATAATCTTGTTGCACTTCTTTAGGCGTCACAGGCACCAAAGTGACCTTGCGTCCTTCATGTTTAAAGGAGTATTGGTTGTGATAACAATCATGAATGACCCTTTTATCAAACTGCCATGGCCTTCCAAGTAGAATGTGACTAGCATGCATAGGGTCTACATCACAAAGTATCACGTCCTTGTACCTACCAATGGAAAATAGAATTAGGACCTATTTTATGACATTTAACTCACCTTGTTCATTGAGCCATTGGAGTTTGTATGGAGTTGGATGCTTCAAGGTTGACAAGCCTAGTTTATCCACCATAATAGTGCTAGCTAAAGTTTTTGCAACTTCCTCCATCAACAATCATAGTATAAACCTTGTCTTTGACATGGCACCTGGTGTGAAAAATATTGTTCCTTTGTAGTTCCTCCTTAATTGGTTGGGTTGGAGGCACCTTTTCAAAACAAGTATCTCCCCACCAACAACAACTTCTCTTTCATATGGTTCCTCTTCAAAGATTTCTTCTTGTTCCTCATCATGAACATGTTCTTCTGAATCTGAAACTACCTCTCCATTTCTAATAATATCATAGTGTTTCGATTGGGGCATTAGCTTACAATATGTCCTTTCCCAAAGAACTTGAAGCATTTAATGTCTCTTGACCACTTGAAAGTGCTTGCTTGTTTTTCTTTACATTTGATGCACTCCCCCACTTGTTTTGTTCTTGATCCTTCAAAATTATCCTTCACCTGGTCCGGGGTTGGCTTTCAGAAATTGTTGGGATCTTGTTTCAATTTGGTGGCCGAATGTGTACTACTTCTGTTGAAGGTCTTCTTTTTAAGTTGTCGCTTAATCTTTATGGCCATGTGTACCATCTCTTCAATCTCTACATAATGCTGTAATTCAACAAGATTAGCAATTTTAACATTTAAACCAAATAAGAACCTTGCCAATGTGGCTTCTCTATCTTCATCCATGTTGGCTCTAATCATGGCTAACTCCATGTCCTTGAAATAGTCTTCAATGCTCATGCTTTCTTATTTGAGGTTCTAAAGTTTGTGATAGAGATCACGATGATAATGAGTTGGTACAAACCTCTTCCTATTGATGGATTTCATTTCTTCCCAAGTGTTGATTGGGCGTTCACCATTTCTTCTCCTTGAACTCACTAGTTGATCCCACCAAACGAGAGGATAGTCCACAAATTCCATCGCAATAAGTCGTACTTTTTCTCTGTATAGTTTTGGAACTAAAAATTGCTCAATTTTGATTACCCAGTGAGATAAGCTTTTGGATCAGTTCTTCCTTGAAATGGAGGAATTGTCACCTTGATGTTGCTGAAGTTATCATTTTGATATATACCCCTTTATTCCTATGAACTTCTCTTCTAGATCCTTGAGAGACTTGATCTACCTCATCATGTTCTTCCTCTTTAAATTCTTCTTCAAGTCTAGGGCGTGATGTTCTCCTATTACCCAAGGGTGATTCAACTTGGTCTATTTTATCATGTAATGTCTCTAACTCTAATTTAGTAGTCTAGCCATCCATTCATAATTGCTTGTGTTTGTAAATTTGGGGCTTGTCTTCTAGGTGATTATCCTAGACTTCTAGACATTGTTAGTGAAAAATAAGAAAAGAAATGTGTTAAATGACCTTACTATAAATGCTCTCACTAAGCCTCACAAATTCACTCCAAAAAATTGAATGATACTCAATCCGCTCGTGTTTGCACTCTAGGACTTCAAGGCTTTTACTTGACCTCTTCTAGTCTCCCACACTTAAGCCTTTTTCCTCCCAACCTCTTTATCTCGAGTTATAAGTAGACTTTACTCAAAACTATTACAAGTAATCTTACTCGTTGTGCATTAGCTGCAAATGGTTAGTAGGTATGGAAAAACAAATATAATGTAATAAGGTGGCTTAGAAATAAGAAAGAAAAGAAGAAAATGGGTTACTTACAGCAAAGTCACATTACAACCTTACTATCACCACAATAAATTAGAAATGCTTACTTGACTTGTTTGGTGATGAGAACTTGTTGTTTGTGCTTTCAACTTCTTTTTCTTCGCAATTTTCTTTTTCTTTTCTTTGCGTTTTCTTCTCGAATGCTTGTAATTTCTTTGCTGGATTTTTTTTAACTTTCTTCACTTGCACTTCTTTTTGTATTTTAAATTGTTGTTGATGTTGCACGTTGCTTCTTCCACCAAAGCTCTGAATACTACTTGATGTAAGGTAGTTGTACCTTCAATTGATTGTGGATTTAGGAAGGAAGCAAAACAACCTGCAAAAAAGTGAATGGTTTATACAGAGTGAATTGCTAGTTGATGTAGGTGAAAATGGAATGTTATTTTCTAATATGAGATTGGTTGCGGAAGTGTTGTTGTAACGGCAATGGTTTGGCTTAAGAATCAATGGAAATAGGTAGAATTTTATCTTAATTGATTAAGGAAGAACTGATGCTATTGGAGAGCAAAGACCCAACCTTACAAGTCTAGTTAAGGGGTGGTAGAAAGGACTTTGAACCACTAGATAATAATCTAGGAACCACAATTATCAAATGAAATGGATGAACACCACAAGTATAGAGATACTTGATAATGATAAAAGTCACCAAGGACTTGAGAAAAGAGATAAATATTACTTGAATAAAATATATAAAAGGTTTGATTACAAATGAAATATAGAAGACTATTTATAGGCTTTGAAGGGGCATGGTCGAATGGTTACATGGTGTTTCGGCCAGCCTTTGTGTCCCCTTAAAATGAAATAATTATATGTTACAAATAGATGATAATTTTGGGACTATCGGCGTACCCCATGGCGCAACGGAAACAAAACTCGACGGTCTCACCACCTCACCTGATTGAGAGCAATATTTGTTTTCCCCAAAACTATTTTTGAGAGAAAACGGCTTAAGGTTTATGTGTGTGTGTTAAAATGACTGCTAGACCTAACACACCCTTTATATCCTTTACCCTAATATCTTAGGGTTTTTAAAGTTATTTGGAATTAATAAATAAAATATTATTTAATTTATTCAATTAAATATACATTAAAGACTTATAATCTGAATTATAATCTTTAATGTTTATTTTAAAAACTTATTTAATTATTCCAAATTATATATACCAATTAAAAGAGTTGTAATCTAAATTACATTCTTTTAATGCTTACTTACTATATTCGGGATAATTAAAATCATATGTATATCAAATATACATATCTTAACTCTAGATATATTTTAGTAACATACAACAAATTGTATATTTCTACTCATTTCAATCCTAGGGTATGACCCTGTAGGTTCTTGTAACGTTAGTAATAATTATATGAACAATTCTAATATTACATACAATGAGTGACATCTAGCAATATATCATTGTAACCTAAGTTACAAGAAATTATGATTCGACATATCATCTTCGTGATTAACTCTTTTATGTATTACATCATTTTGTCCTTTATATCTAGAATAGACAAAAGTCTTAGAATAGTCATACTTTTATAGCCCATCTATTGTTTCTGGATATCTAGAGTAGACTATGATTAACGAATAATTTATGATATCACATATCAACTTATTCGAGTATGGCCATGCATTTCTAGTCTATTCAATCAAGTGGCCTGATATATATTTCCTATTATGTAGGAAGGATAAATCCTATCTTAACCATATACACCCCACTACATATATCAAAATATACAACAATATATGTTGGGATGACATTGATCTCAAGTATGAGGATCATACATATAGTCATCACCATGAGCAATGTTATGATTGTTACGTAATAATATAAGACATCTACTCATGATGGATCAATCAATAACATGTTAGTCTTAAGCGTAATATTATTGTCCATGCCCATAATAATACTTGACTATGGATCTTTTAATAATGTTATTATATAGACTTTATTATCTTTCAATTTATGTTAAACACATACACATAACTAAAAATAATAGTGGCAATGCCTTTATTCAATAAAATCAGTAAATAAATATATTATTACAATCATCATATAACTGGTCTTTGGGTATACTCTAATAATCTCCCACTAGCACTAAGACCAATCACTCACATATCTAATATCGAGTGACTTAGTGTGACGATCTTGCCTCTGTTGTGTAAGAGGCTTCGTCAAGGGATCAATAATGTTGTCATCCGTGTGTACTTACATATTTCCACATCTCTTTGATATATGATCTCGAATGATATGAAAGCGCCTAAGAATATGTTTGGATCATTGATGAGACATGGGTTCCTTTCATTGTGCAATGAATCCATTATTGTCACAATAAAGTTCTACAACATCTGATATGCTGGGAACAACCCCTAATTCCAATATAATCTTCTTGATCCAAACAGCCTCTTTTGTTGCTTCACAGGCTGCAATGTATTCAGCCTCTGTTGTAGAATTAGCTACTGTTTCATGCTTCAAACTTTTCCACCTCACAACACCTCCATTAAGACAAAATACAAAACCCGATTACGATCGTGAGTCATCATTGTAAGTTTGGAAGCTGGCATCAGTATAACCTTTTATACTAAGCTCTTCCTCCCCTCCATAGACAATAAATTTATCCTTAGTTCTTCTTAAGTACTTAAGGATATTTTTAACCGCAACCCAATGATTTTCACCATGGTTCGCTTGATACCGACTCCTCATGCTTAAAGCATACGATACATCTGGTCGAGCACATATCATGGCATACATGATAGAACCAATAGTCGAAGCATATGGAATCTTATTCATCCGTGATCTTTCTTGTTGAGTTGAAGGACACATTTCTTTCGAAAGAGAAATGTCATGTCTCATAGGCAAAAATCCTTTCTTGGATTCTTTCATATTGAACCTTTTTAGTACTTTGTCTATATATGTACTTTGACTCAAACCTAGAAGTCGTCTTGATCTATCTCTATAGATCTTAACTCCTAAGTTATAAACTGCCTCACCCAAATATTTCATAGAAAAATAACGACCTAACCAAGTCTTAACAGACTGTAAAGTGGGTATATCATTTCCTATGATGAGTATGTCATCTACATACAAGATTAGGAAAGAAACAATGATCCTACTTGCCTTCTTATAAACACAAGGCTCATCTTCATTTCTAATAAAACCAAACTCTTTGATTGCATCATTGAAACGAAGATTCCAGCTTTGAGAAGCTTGCTTTAGTCCATAAATAGACCTTTGTAGCTTATAAACTTTTACAGCATTTCTTGGAATGACAAAACCTTCTGGCTGTGTCATATACACATCCTCTTCAAGTTTTCCATTAAGGAAAGTGGTTTTGACGTCCATTTGCCAGATTTCATAATCATGGAATGCAGCTATTGAGAGCAAGATCCGGATGGACTCAAACATAGCTACAAGGGAGAATGTTTCATCATAGTCTATGCTTTGAACTAGTCGAAAACATTTAGCGACTAATTGCCCCTTGTATGTTTGTACATTACCATCCATGTCGGTTTTCTTCTTGAAAACCCATTTACACCCTATAGGTTTGACCCCTTCAGGTGGTTCAACCAAAGTCCATACTTGGTGTACTGACATGGAATCCATCTCAGATCTAATGGCTTTAAGCCATTTCTCATAATCTGGGCTAGAAACTGCCTCTTGATAAGTCTCAGGCTCATCTTAATCCATAAGAAGAACATCTCCATGTGTCGTAATAAGAAATCCAAATCTCTCAGGTGCACTGCGTTCTCTTATGGATCTACGCAGTGGTTGTGTTTCTTAATCTGTTGAATGCTCCTCAACAACTTGTGAAACATGCTCAACTTCAGGTTCATTTATATGTTGTTCTTGAACTTTTCCAAGTTCAATATTTCTACCCTTCCTTTTCTTTGAGAGAAATTCTCTTTCGAGAAAAACTCATGTTCGAGCAATAAACACTTTGTTCTCGTTGGGGTTGAAGAAATAATATCCCT
The DNA here is from genome assembly GCF_006381635.1 of Hibiscus syriacus. Classification (NCBI taxonomy): domain Eukaryota; kingdom Viridiplantae; phylum Streptophyta; class Magnoliopsida; order Malvales; family Malvaceae; genus Hibiscus; species Hibiscus syriacus. The sequence continues at coordinate 1,073,569 of NW_024063010.1, forward strand.
TAGTTTCTTTAGGATATCCAACAAATATACACTTATGAGATTTAGGTTCGAGCTTTGTAGACATATGATGTTTTATATAAGCTTCACAACCCTAAATCTTCATAAAAGGCATACTGGGATGTTTCCCAGTCCATATCTCGTATGGTGTCTTTTGATCTGATTAAGATGGAACATGATTTAGTGTGAAAGTGGATGTTTCAAATGCATGTCCCCAAAAAGAAGTCAAAAGATCACTATGACTCATCATCGATCGAACCATGTCTAACATTGTTCGATTCCTTTTTTCAGAAACTCCATTCCACTCCGATGTACCAGGTGTAAGCTATGAGATAATTCCACATTCTTTTAGGAGTTCAACAAAATCTATGCTTAAGTATTCTCCACCTCGATCTGATCGAAGTGCCTTAATAATATTGCCTAGTTGATTTTGTACTTCATTTTTAAATTCATTAAACTTTTCAAGGGCTTCAGATTTATGGCGCATAAGATAAATATACTTATACTGACTGAAGTCATCAGTGAAAGTAATGAAGTAATGAAATCCACCTCTGGCTTGTGTATTCATTGGTCCACATACATCACTATGTATTAACCCCAATAAATCACTTTCTCGTTCACCTTTACTATTAAAAGGAGATTTAGTAATTTTTCCCAACAAGCAAGATTTTCATACATCATATTGTTCGAAAACAAATGAATCTAAGAATCCATCTTTATGGAGTTTTGATATGCGTTTATCACTTATATGGTCTAAACGACAATGTTAAAGATAAGTTTGATTCGAGTCATTTATTTTTGTGTTAGAGTATGCACAAAGACCAATCATATGATGATTGTAATAATACTTTTATTTACCAATTTTATTGAATTGCCGCTATTATTTTCATTTTTATATATTTGTTTAACATAAACTGGAAGATAATAAAGTCCATATAATGACATAATTGTTATTATTAAAAGATCCCTATTCAAGTATTATTATGGGCATGGATAATAATAATACGCTTAAGACTAACATGTTATTGATTGATGACAATGAGTTGTCATTGACATAGAGATGTCAGAATTGATACATGATTATATTGTTAGAGAACAATGTATTGGATTGACCGACCATGAGCATATGTCTTGGATTATTATGTGACAGTCATAACATTGCTCATGGTGATGACTATATATAATCCTCAGACTTGAGATCAATACTATCCCAACATATATTGTTGTATGTTTTGATGCAACTAAACAAGCTCCATAATTGGTCACTCTATAAAGATTGTTATTGAATATATCTCAATATATGTAGTGGGTGTGTATGATTAAGACAGAATTTTTCCTTCCTACATAATAGGAAATATATCATAGGCCACTTGATTGAGTAAGACTATAAACGCATGGCCATGCTCGAATAAGTTGATATGAGATATCATATACTATTCTTTAATTAAAGTCTACTCTAGATATCAAGAAGTAATAGATGGGCTATACAAGTGTGACTATTCCAAGACTTGTGCCTATTCTAGATATAAAGGACATAAAAGAGTAATCACCAAGATGATATGTCGAACCATATTTTCTTGTAACTTAGGTGACAATGATATATTTCTAGATGTCACTCATTATATGTAATAGTAGAATTGTTTAATAATTACTGCTAACGTTACAAGAACCTACAAGGTCACACCCTAGGATTGAAATGAGCAAAGATGTACAATTTGTTGTACATTACTAAAATATATATCAATAGTTAATTAAATATATGTTTTAATAATCCTGAATATTTAATTTCAATTAATTAAATATAGATTTAATTAATTTGAAATAATAAAATCCCTAATATGATTAGGGTAACTTGGATATAAGAGGATTATTAAATTCCAATTAATTAAATATAGATTTAATTAATTTGAAATAATAAAACCCTAATAAGATTGCTCTCAATCGAGTGAACTGAGTACAGGCCGAGACGTGATTTCGTGGAGGCTTAAGATTCGAACCAATCTACACCACCAGTATTCACTGTTGTCCTTGTTGTTTTTCAAGGAACCCACTATAAGTATTTGCATCTCTTCCTCCCGATTTCAGTTTTTCGTAGTTGGATTGATGGTAAGACCGTCGATTTTATTTCCGTTGCGCCATGGGTTGTACCGACAGTCCCAATAGTGGTATCAGAGCCACTTTTATGATTTGATTTTGGGTTAAATTTTTGGTTGATGCGATATGTATGAGATGCATTTCTAGTTTTATCGATTTCAGTAAATATGTTGATATCATTGTTCAAATCGATACCCGCAATGATTAATATGTTAATTTGTTAATATGTTTTTCAATCGATTTGTTGCTGGATGATCTATGGGAGTGCGATAGCAGATCGCATTTAGCAGTGGAATAATAGTTGTTCCGATGCAGAAAACCTTCGGGATTGAAAATCCCAAAAGAACGATTATGTTGATAATTGTTATCAAATTGTGAAGTTTTTCCATGGAAACAGAAGTACTATTTTTAAAAAAAATCCTACCGACCGTCGCGCTACAAATTGAAGGCCCATATTAATATTTTTAACAAAGACGTAACAACATGTATATATATATGATATGTTTGTTTTGCACGGTGTTTGATATGCATGGTTATAGCCCTTGTTCAATTCACAATGGTTTATTTTGAAATACGGTCTGCGAGCCGTGCCTTTCTATATCTCTGTTGTATTTCTCTTCTCATCTTACTCCCTCGTATATAAAACGAGTTTCTTTTAAAATTATAAATCTATGAAGATTCACAATGAGCAGAAGAATGGCGAGAAGATGCCTAGAGAGTAGTCTTAGGCTTTAGGGTTCTTAGTTCTCCCATTGGCTTGGGATGGGCTTCCTTAGTCATTGGTATGGGCTATAACTATTGCATCTTATTTATTGCTATATTTGTTATGTATGCAATGCATCAAATGATATAATAAGAATAAATATTTATGAGATCAATAAGGGCCTAATATTAAAACGAACAATGATGAGATAATTACGTAAATCCCTCTTTATAATCTAAGTTAACTTAACCATCCAATATTTACCCTCGTTAAGGCTTTGATCGATATTGTGTGGGCTTTACCAAAGCATTTGCACATAAATCTATCTTGGTTAAACGCGAAGAATAAGAAAATAATATTCACCGATTGAAATATTGGTAATAACTTAGCTAGGTTATTCTAATAGGATTAGAAACCTAGAGGTTAAATATTTGGATAAGTCATGAGATGACTTGAACAAAAGTTGTTCACCAAAAATAAGGAGTTACATGAGATGTAACTAGTCAAGTGTTACTTACCTAAATAATCACTATCCTAAAAGAAAAGCCAAAGCTGATTTAGGAAATTGATGTATTATGGATCATCACCCAATAGAAAAATTTTGTTGAATTTTTCTAAAATTAAAACAAAGAGGGTTTTTAATTTTGAATAAAATAGTGGGAATAATTTGTAAATAAAGTCCTATTTATAAATTTTAATTCGGTAAATTTACTTACTTTAATATTTCTATTATTGTAGATTTAATGGCAAACAATACTTTGTCACTACGATCACTCCTTGAGAAGGATAAACTTAATGGCATAAACTTCCTTGACTGGTTTTGTAATTTGATAATTATTCTCAAACAGGAAAGGAAGGAATATGTCATTGAGGAACCTATTCCTGATGAACCGGAAGCTAATGCTTCAAAAGCTGACAAAGACAAATTCAAGAAGCATATGGATGATATGTTAGATGTAAGTAACATGAGGACATGGTTGCATATGAGATGATTCAAAATCTCAAAGAAATATATGAAGGGCAAGCACGTCAAGAGAGATATGAGACCTCTAAAGCTCTCTTTCAATGCAAAATGACAGAGGGAACTCCTGTAAAAGCTCATGTCATCAAGATGATGGGCTACATCCAAACGTTGGAAAAGCTGGGATTTCCTCTCAAAGATGAATTGGCTACCGATGTTATCCTGCAATTGTTGCCAGATAGCTTTAGATAATTTGTCCTTAATTTCAACATGAATGAAATTAAAAAAACTTTGCCACAGTTACTTGGCATGTTACGAACTGCTGAAAGTAACATAAAAAAGGTTGGACCTAAGCCCATTCTGATGGTCCACAAGGACAAAGGAAAGAGAAAGAAAAAGGTAGTGGCAAAGTCTAAGGGAAATGGTAAGACCAAACCAAAAGAGAAAAATGCATTGAAACCCAAAGGGGGAGTTAGCAAAGAAGGAAAATGTTTCCATTACGATAAGACCGGACACTGGAAGAGAAACTGCCTTGTTTACCTTGAAGAGGTCAAGAAGGCAAAAGCAAACGGAACGCTTGTTTCAGGTATTTATGTTATTGATGTTAATTTGTCAACATCTACTTCTTGGGTGTTAGATATTGGTTGTGGTTCTCATATTTGTACTTCTGTGCATGGACTGCAAAAGAGAAGAAATCTGGCTAAATGAGACGTAGACCTACGAGTGGGAAATAGAGCAAGAGTTGCTACATTATCTATAGGGACATATGTTTTATCTTTGCCTAGTGGACTTGATTTAAATTTAGAGGATTGTTATTATGTGCCTAGTTTGACTAATAACATTATTTCTATTTCTTGTTTGGACAAGATTGGCTTTGAGATTATTATTACGAATAATTATTGTTCTTTTTATCTCGATAATGTTTTTTATGGTTCGACATAATTGGTTAATGGTCTCTATATTTTGGATCAAGATAACACCATTTATAACATAAATACTAAGAGATCAAAAACAAATGACTCGAATCAAACTTATCTTTGGCATTGTCGTTTAGGCCATATAAATGATAAACGCATATCAAAACTTCATAAAGATGGATTCTTAGATTCATTTGTTTTCGAACAATATGATGTATGCGAATCTTGCTTGTTGGGAAAAATGACTAAAGCTCCTTTTAATAGTAAAGGTGATCGAGCAAGTGATTTATTGGGGTTAATACATAGTGATGTATGTGGACCAATGAATACACAAGCCAGAGGTGGATTCCATTACTTTATTTCTTTTACCGATGACTTCAGTCGGTATGGGTATATTTAATTTATACGCCATAAATCTGAAGCCCTTGAAAAGTTTAAGAATTTAAAAATGAAGTACAAAATCAACTAGGAAATAGTATTAAGGCACTTTGATCAGATCGAGGTGGAGAATACTTAAGCATAGAGTTTGATGAACTCCTAAAAGAATGTGGGATTGTCTCACAGCTTACACTACCTGGTACACCACAGTGGAATGGAGTTTCTGAAAGATGGAATCGAACACTGTTAGACATGATTCGATCGATCATGAGTCATAGTGATCTTTCGACTTCTTTTTGGGAACATGCACTTGAAACAACCCCTTTCACACTAAATCGTGTTCCATCTAAATCGGTTCAAAAGACACCATACGAGATATGGACTAGGAAACATCCTAGTATGTCTTTTACGAAGATTTAGGGTTGTGAAGCTTATGTAAAACATCAGATGTCTACAAAGCTCGAACTTAAATCTCGTAAGTGTATATTTGTTAGATATCCTAAAGAAACTAAGGGATAATATTTCTTCAACCCTAACGAAAACAAAGTGTTTGTTTCTCGAACATGAGTTTTTCTCGAAAGAGACTTTCTCTCAAAGAAAGGGAAGGGTAGAAATATTGAACTTGGAGAAGTTCAAGAACAACAAATAAATGAAACTAAAATTGAGCATGTTTCACAAGTTGTTGAGCAGCATTCAACAGATTTAGAAACACATTCGCTGCATAGATCCACAAGAGAACATCGTGCACCTGAGAGATTTGGATTTCTCGTTACGACACATGGAGATGTTCTTCTTATAGATCAAGATGAGCCCAAGACTTATCAAGAGGTAGTGTCTAGCCTAGACTCTGAGAAATGGCTTGAAGCCATGAGATCTGAGATGGATTCCATGTCAGTAAACCAAGTATGGAATTTGGTTGAACCACCTGAAGGGGAACCTATAGGGTGTAAATGGGTTTTCAAGAAGAAAACTAACATAAATGGTAATGTACAAACATACAAGGGGCGATTAGTCGCTAAATGTTTTCGACAAGTTCATGGTGTAGACTATGACGAAACATTCTCCCCTGTAGCTATGTTTAAGTCTATCCGGATCCTGCTCGCAATAGTTGCATTCCATGATTATGAAATCGGGCAAAGGACGTCAAAACCGCCATCTTTAATGGAAAACTTGAAGAGGATGTGTATATGACACAACCAGAAGGTTTTGTCTTTCCAGGAAATACTGGAAAGGTTTGTAATTTACAGAGGTCTATTTATGGACTAAAGCAAGCTTCTCGAAGCTGGAATCTTCGTTTCAATGATACAATCAAAGAGTTTGGTTTTATTATAAATGAAGACGAGCCTTGTGTTTATAAGAAGGCTAGTGGGAGCATTGTTTCATTCCTAATCTTGTATGTAGACGACATACTCATCATAGAAATGATATACCTATTTTACAGTCTGTTAAGACTCGGTTAAGTAGTTTTTTTTTCTATGAAATATTTGGGTGAGGCAGCGTATATCTTAGAGTTAAGATCTATAGAGATATATCAAGACGACTTATAGGTCTGAGTCAAAGTACATATATAGACAAAGAAAAGGTTCAGTATGGAAGAATCCAAGAAAGGATTTTTGCCCATGAGTCATGGCATTCCTCTTTCTAAGGAAATGTGTCCTTCAACTCCACTAGAAAGAGAACAGATGAATAAGATTCCATATGCTTTAGCTATTGGTTCTATACTGTATTCCATGATATGCACTCGACCAGATGTATTGTATGCTCTAAGCATGACGAGTTGGTATCAAGCAAACCCTGGTAAAAATCATTGGGTTGCGGTTAAAAATATCCTTAAATACTTAAGAAGAACTAAGGATAAATTTCTTGTCTATGGGGGGGAGGAAGAGCTTAGTATAAAAGGTTATACTGATGCCAGCTCCCAAACTGACAAGGATGACTCATGATCGCAATCGGGTTTTGTGTTTTGTCTTGATGGAGGTGCTATGAGCTGGAAAATTTTGAAGCAAGACACAGTAGCTTATTCTACAACAAAGGTTGAATACATTGCAGCCAGTGAAGCAATAAAAGAGGCTATTTGGATCAAGAAGTTCATATCGAAATTAGGGGTTATTCCCAGCATATCAGATGTTGTAGAACTCCGTTGTGACAATAATGGAGGCATTGCACAAGCAAAGGAAACAAGATCACATCAATGATCCAAACATATTCTTAGGCGTTTTCATCTCATTCGAGAGATCATTGATCGAGGAGATGTGGAAATATGTAGAGTACACACGAATGACAACATTGATGATCCCTTGACGAAGCCTCTTACACAGCAGAGGCATGATCGTCACACTGAGTCACTCAGTATTAGATATGTGAATGATTGGTCTTAGTGCTAGTCGGAGAATGTTAGAGTATGCCCAAAGACCAATCATATGATGATTGTAATAATACTTTTATTTACCGATTTTATTGAATAAAGGCATTACCGCTATTATTTTCATATATATATGTGTTTAACATAGACTGAAAGATAATAAAGTGCATATAATGATATAATTGTTATTATTAAAAGATCCCTAGTCAAGTATTATTATGGGAATGGATAATAATAATACGTTTAAGACTAACATGTTATTGATTGATGACAATGAGTTGTCATTAACATAGAGATGTCAGAATTGATACATGATTATATTGTTAGAGAACAATGTATTGGATTGACCGACCATGAGCATATGTCTTGGATTATTATGTGACATTCACAACATTGCTCATGCTGATGACTATATGTATGATCCTCAGACTTGAGATCAATACTATACCAACATATATTGTTGTATGTTTTGATACAGCTAAACAAGCTCCGTAATTGGTTGCTCTATAAAGATTGTTATTGAATATGTCTCAATATATGTAGTGGGTGTGTATGATTAAGATATGATTTGTCCTTCCTACATAATAGGAAATATATCATAGGCCATTTGATTGAGTAAGACTATAGACGCATGGCCATGCTTGAATAAGTTGATATGAGATATCATAAACTATTCGTTAATTAAAGTCTACTCTAGATATTAAGAAACAATAGATGGGCTATACAAGTGTGACTATTCCAAGACTTGTGCTTATTCTAGATATAAATGACATAAAAGAGTAATCACCAAGATGATACGTCAAATCATATTTTCTTGTAACTTAGGTGACAATGATATATTGCTAGATGTCACTCATTGTATGTAATATTAGAATTGTTCTAATAATTATTGCTAACGTTACAAGAACCTACAAGGTCACACCCTAGGATTGAAATGAGCAAAGATGTACAATTTGTTGTACGTTACTAAAATATATATCGAGAGTTAATTAAATATATGTTTTAATAATCCTGAATATTTAATTTTAATTAATTAAATATATATTTAATTAATTTGAAATAATAAAATCCCTAATATGATTAGGGTAACTTGGATATAAGAGGATTATTAAATTTCAATTAATTAAATATAGATTTAATTAATTTGAAATAATAAAACCCTAATATGATTAGGGTAACATGGCTATAAAAGGGTGTGTTAGGTCTAGCAGCCGTTTTTACACACACACTTAAAACCTTCAGCCTTTTCTCTCAAAAGAGTTTTAGGGAAAACAAATATTGCTCTCAATCGGGTGAACTTAGTAGAGGACGAGACGTGACTTCGTGGAGGCTTAAGATTCGAATCGATCTACATCACCAGTATTCACTGTTGTCCTTGCTGTTTTTCAAGGAACCCACTGTAAGTATTTGCATCTCTTTCTCCCGATTTCAGTTTTTCGTACTTGGATCGCTGGTGAGACCGTCGAGTTTTGTTTTCGCTGCGCCATAGGGTGCCAACGGTCTCAACATTTTGATCTCTTAGTATTTATGCTATAAATGGTGTTTTCTTAATCCAAAATATAGAGACCATTAACCAAATGTGCCGAACCATAAAAAACACTATCGAGATAAAAAGAACAATAATTATTCTTAATAATAATCTCAAAACCAATCTTGTCCAAACAAGAAATAGAAATAATGTTCTTAGTCAAACTAGACACATAATAACAATCCTCTAAATTTAAATCAAGTCCACTAGGCAAAGATAAAACATATGTCCCTATAGCTAATTCAACAACTCTTGCTCCATTTCCCACTCGTAGGTCCACGTCTACTTTAGCTAGATTCCTTCTCTTATACAGTCCCTGTACAGAAGTACAAATATGAGAACTACAACCGGTATCTAATACCCAAGAAGTAGATGTTGAAAAATTAACATCAATAACATAAATACCTGAAACAAACGTTCGGTTTAATTTTGCCTTCTTGACCTCTTCAAGGTAAATATGGCAGTTTCTCTTCCAGTGTTTGTTCTTATCGCAATAGGAACCTTTTCCTTCCTTGCTAACTCCCCCTTTGGGTTTCAATGCATTTTCCCTTTTGGTTTGGTCTTAACATTCCCTTAGACTTTTCACTACCTTTTTCTTTCCATTTCTTTTGTCCTTGTGGACCATCAGAATAGGCTTAGGTCCAACCTTTTTCATGTTACTTTCAGCAGTTCGTAACATGCCAAGTAACTTTGGCAAAGTCTTGTTAATTTCATTCATGTTGAAATTAAGGACAAATTGGCTAAAGCTATCTGTCAACGATTGAAGGATAACATCGGTAGCCAATTCATCTTTGAGGGGAAATTCCAGCTTTTCCAACGTTTAGATGTAGCCCATCATCTTGATAACATGAGCTCCTACAAGAGTTACCTCTTCCATTTTGTATTGAAATAGAGCTTTAGAGGTCTCATATCTCTCTTGGCGTGCTTTCCCTTCATATATTTCTTTGAGATTTTGAATCATCTCATATGCAACCATGTCCTCATGTTGCTTATGAAGCTCAGGAGTCATGGTGGTAAGCACTAGACATCTAACATATCATCCATATGTTTCTTGAATTTGTCTTTGTCAGCTCTTGAAGCATTAGTTGCCGGTTCATCAGGAACAGGTTCCTCGATGACATATTCCTTCCTTTCCTATTTAAGAACAATTCTCAAATTACGAAACCAGTCAAGGAAGTTTATGCCATTACGTTTATCCTTCTCAAGGAGTGATCGCAGTGATAAAGTGTTGTTTACCATTATATCTACATGAATTTCCAAATTAGCTTTGGCTTTTCTTTTAGGATAATGATTATTTAGGTAAGTAACATTTTACTAGTTACATCTCATGTAACTCCTCATTTTGGTGAACAACTTTTGTTCAAGTCATCTCATGTCTTATCCAAATATTTAACCTCTAGGTTTCTAATCCTATTAGAAAACCTAGCTAAGTTATTACCAATATTTCAACCGGTGAATATCACTTGCTTATTCTTCATGTTTAACCAAGATAGATTAATATACCAATATTTTGGCAAAGCCCACACAATATCGATCGTAGCCTTAAAGAGGGTAAATATTGGACGGTTAAGTTAACTTAGATTATAAAGAGGGATTTGCATAATTATCTCATCATTGTTCATTTTAATATTAGGCCCTTATTGATCTCATCAATATTCATTCTTATTTTATCATTTGATGCATTGCATACATAACAAATATAACAATAAATAAGATGCAATGGTTATAACCCAAAATAATGACTAAGGTGGCCCATCCCAATCCAATGGGAGAACCAAGAACCCTAAACCCTAAGACTACTCTCAGGTATCTTCTCGCCATTCTTCTGATCCTTGTGAATCTTAATAGGTTTACAATTTTAAAAAACTCATTTTACATACGAGGGAGTAAGATGAGAAGAGAAATACAACAAAGATATAGAAAGGCACAATTCATAGACCGTATTTCAAACTAAACCATTATAAAGTGAACAAGGGCTATAATCAGGCATGTCAAACACCGTGCAAAAAAACATATCATATATATATACACGTTTTACGTCTTTGTTAAAAAAAATTAATATGGGCCTTCAATTTGTACTACTGATGAGGGGTCAAGTGGCTTTTGGGAATCATGCTACCGTTTCTATAGAAAAACCTCACAATTTGATAACACTTATCAACAGAATCGTGCTTTTGAGATTTTAATCCCGAAGGTTTTTATGCATCGGAACAACCTTTGTTCCACTGCCAAACGCAATCTGCTATCGCACTCCCACGGATCATCATGTCAACAACTGACATATGGATTTCGTAAAATCCTTACAGTAACAAATAGTTTGAAAAATAGATTAATAAAATCAACATATTAATCGTCGCGGTTATCGATTCGAACAATGATATCATGCATATTTACCAAAAACAATAAAACTAGAACATGCATCTTATACATATCATATTATCCAAGAATTTAACCCGAATTTGCATCGTACAAGTGGCTCTGATACCACTATTGGGATCGTCGACGCACCCTGCAGCGGAAACAAAACTCGACAGTCTCACCAGCGATCCAAGTATGTAAAATCGAAATTAGGAGGAAGGGATGTGAATACTTATAGCGGAGTGAATACTGGTGGTGTAGATCGGTTCGAATTGTAAGCCTTCACGAAATCACGTCTTGGCCTCTACTCAGTTCACCTGATTGAGAGCAATATTTATTTTCCCCAAAACTGTTTTTGAGATAAAACGGCTGATGGTTTATATGTGTGTGTTAAAAATGGATGCTAGACCTAACACACCCTTTTATATCCATTACCCTAACATCTTAGGGTTTTTAAAGTTATTTTGAATTAATAAATAAAATATTATTTAATTAGTTCAATTAGATATACATTAAAGGCTTATAATCTGAATTATAATCTTTAATGTTTATTTTAAAAACTTATTTAATTATTCTGAATTATATATACCAATTAAATAGTTGTAATCTAAATTACGTTCTTTTAATTCTTACTTACTATATTCGGGATAATTAAAATCATATGTATATCAAATATACATATCTTAACTCTAGATATATTTTAGTAACATACAACAAATTGTACATTTTTTGCTCATTTCAATCATAGGGTGTGACCCTGTAGGTTCTTGTAACGTTAGTAGTAGTTATTAGAATAATTCTAATATTACATATAAAGAGTGACATCTAGCAATATATCATTCTATCATAAGTTACAAGAAATTATGATTCAACATATCATCTTCGGGATTAACTCTTTTATGTATTACATCCTTTTGTCCTTTATATCTAGAATAGACAAAAGTCTTAGAATAGTCACACTTTTATAGCCCATCTATTGTTTCTTGATATCTAGAGTAGATTATAATTAATGAATAATTTATGATATCACATATCAACTTATTCGAGCATGGCCATGCATTTCTAGTCTATTCAATCAATTAGCCTGATATATATTTCCTATTATGTAGGAAGGACAAATCCTATCTTAGCCATATACACCCACTACATATATCGAAATATATTCAATAACAGTCTTTATAGTGCAACCAGTTACAGAGCATGTTTAACTGTATTAAAGCATACAACAATATATGTTGGGATGACATTGATCTCAAGTCTGAGGATCATACATATAGTCATCATCATGAGAAATGTATGACTGTTACATAATAATCCAAGACATATGCTCATGATGGCTCAATCGAAACATTGTTCTCTATCAATATAATCATGTATCAATTCTAACATTTCTATGTCAATGACAACTCCTTGTCATCAATCAATAACATGTTAGTCTTAAGCGTACTATTATTGTCCATGCCTTAATAATACTTGACTATGGATCTTTTAATAATGTTATTATATGGACTTTATTATCTTTCGGTTTATGTTAAACACAGACACATAACTGAAAATAATAGTGGCAATGCCTTTATTCAATAAAATCAGTAAATAATATATTATTACAATCTTCATATGATTGGTCTTTGGGCATAATCTAACAGATGATTCGGCCTTGATAAAGAGAAATAATCCTTGGCTGAATGGGTTCCTTTGTCTATTCATATTGGCGCCAAATTGAAGTGGAATGAGTGCTTGGCCGAATGGTGATGTAGCCCTTCATCTTGGCGCCTAAAAGATGATGCAAGCTTGTTTTCACCATTTGAAAACCTTGTTTACTTAGCCTTCAAGGGAGTACTCTTAAGCCTTATTGATATGATCCCGATTATGTGTTCCAAGTCAAATACGATGTTGCCCGATCGTGATTCTAGTAAGAACTTCGCAGTGCTTTTATTGAAGACTGAAAATGCACAAACAACGTTATACGAATGGAAATATGTATATATAAATATGTGTATGAAAGTAATGGAAATAATAGAATGAAGTTAAAGTGGATTGTAAATGAAAGAAGTGCGGTGGTGACAGTAGTTGAATGGATGTAACGAAAATGGTGAAGGATGTTTGTGGTTGGCGTGGAGAATGATAGTAATTCAAAGGATGGATTGTGACCCTCTAACTATATATGAGTTAGGAACCAAAAATATAATAAAGATGGAATCAAAGTGATAGAGGGTGGAACGTGACCCACTAGCTATAGTAGAGCTAGGAACCAACGCTATAACAAGATGAAATGGATGAAGGCTTCAAGACCGACAAGAAACCGATAGAGTTCTAATCCAAGAACTAAAATGAAAGCAATCTTTCAAAGTATTTTCATAAATCAAATTGTGTGTACAAATGATCCCAAAGGTGCCTATTTATAGTGTTTCTAAGCAGCATATGAAAAGACTCAAAAGATGAAAACATTATCATCAATTTAGCAATAAAATGCACTAGAATGCTTTGTCTTCTTATCTTCAAAGTTTGATGAATATTCTAGATAATTTTGGGGATAAATCTAGACAATTTGAAGCTGAATTTGGCCTTAATTTAGTCCAAGGGGTGGAAGACTCTTGCTATTCCATGCTGAAAATTATTTTAATAAGTTAATTAAATCACCCTTCATTGCATGCTCCCTTGAAGAATATGAACAGGCCTTGAATTTAGATGATAAAAATCAACTTTGAATGCCTTGAATGGATGAATTAAGAGTCCTTCAATGTCTTGTCACTTTGCTGAAGTTGAAAAGACTCTTCCTTGGCTTAAACTCATCCAAATCATCATCGTATAAAATTCCCGTAATGAATATTCCAGCCTGCACTATCTTCAGTAAATCGATCATATCTCAAGCTCCGATATCGTATTGAGATGATTAAAAAGGCGTTGGAAAGCTAAGAGATAGAGGAATAATTCCAAATGATTTCTGCACCCAAAAACGTCTCTATCACATCCATAATTAGAAGACATTCTAAATGATATTCTTGCATCTGTTTAAACCGTTCAACTTCTCTCATGCACCTTGATCAAACGATCTCAAGGAGATTGCAGAAAATGATGTAAGGCGCATAGCCGGTATCACATCACTTATACTATTTTACTTTCTTTACATTATACTGATTATCTATGAACTAATAATAATGATGATAATATCATGCTTAGGTTGTTAGTTATGCATTTTATCAATTAAGTAACTTGAATAATTAATCCACATCTTTATATTACTTGCTGCATGATGTTAGTTATTCTTATTAAACATATTATTGATTTATATTAGTTTTACATTCATATAGATAGGTTTCATTTCATTCATGAATTGGCAGCATGTTCATCATTCATTTCTTAGCTCATTTTAATTCAATTTAGCTCACAAGTCACATATATTAGATCTTCATATATAAACCTCTTTTACTTAGGTCATGATAGCCATCCATAGCTCACAAGAATGTATTCTCACATGGCAGCATTCATTTGCATTCATTCCAGCTCATTCATATCGATTTACCTTGTTTTCTTTGTACATATAGATACATGGAGACACGACACCCATTAGGGCAGCTTGTGGGAGTATTTGGCACTCTATGTCAGCTCACAATCTCCGTGGAAGCTCATGGAAGGCAATGGGAAGCTCAACTAGCTGAAGAGCTAAGGGCTAGCTAAACTCAGCTCGGTGGACTAAATGAAGTTAGGTTGCTGAAAGTGACCAAATGAGCAGCTGAAGGGAGCTCGGAGAGTTGCTAAGGAGGTAAGGAGGTCTCGGCTAGGAAGATCATTCACAAACAACTCTTATTTGCTAGCTAGCTACACACTCAAGCAAGCATGGAGCAGGACCAATGCATGCCCAAAATGATACACATGATCAGGCTTCATCCCATACAAAATACAGCACCACAAGGCTTCCTAGAGCACCATGTGCCACCCATATGACCAACAAAGCATGTGATGTGCGTGTGACTTATCCTAGGCGCGCCAAGCCTCCAACCAACATCATCATTCAACCAAGGCATGTTTTGCTTCAATTGGATGGCAAATTAAAAGAATACAAGCACTATTCGACCAAGGTTCATGACTCTTCATTCTAGTCGAAGCATCACTAATACTTATACACAAAGGCTGGCCGAATCACCATGTATCCATTCGGCCATATCCCTTCATTTCTATAAATAGGCTAGTGCTTTTTCTTTGTAAAGAGACCTTACATATATTTTATTCAAGTTGGATTTCTCTCTTTTCTCAAGTCCTTAGTGACTTTTATCGACTTATCAAGTTTTTCTATACTTGCAGCGTCCATCCTTTTCATTTGATACTCGTGGTTCTTAGATTATTATCTAGTGAGTCCAATTCCTTTCTACCACCCCTTAACTAGACTTGAAAAAATAGGTCTTATCTTTCTCATAGCATTGTTTCTTCCATAGTCTATTTAAGATATTATCCTACTTTTTCCTTTGTTTTATAAGCCCAAACCATTTCTATATAAACTATACTTCTGCAACCAATTCTCATATCAGAAAATAGCCTTCCATAATCACCTACATCAACTACCAAACCACTCTATTTGAGCCATTCACTTATTTGCTGGTTATTTTCCTTCCTAGATCCACAATCAATTGAATGTACAAGTACCATACATCAAAATAGTTCACATGCAAGGCACATGGTTGCTGGTCATATGGCACGCACATGGGGGTTCTAGGGAGCCTTGTGGTGCAACCTTGTGCATTGGATGAAGGCTGGTCATGTGCATCATTTTGGGTGTGCATTGATCCTCCTCCAAGCTTACTTGGGTCTGTAGCTAGCTAGCAAGCAAGGGGCTGGTTGTGAATGAGCTTCCTAGCCGAGACCTCCTTAGCTCCTTAGCAACTCCTCTAGCTACCTTCAGCTGCCTATTTGGTCACTTTCAGCAACCTAGCTTCATTTAGTCTATCGAGCTAAGTTTAGCTAGCCCTTAGCTCCTTCAACTGAATTGAGCTTCCCATTGTCTTCCACAAGCTACGATGTTGATTGTGAGCTTCCATAGAGTGCCAAATATTCCTACAAGCTGCCCAAATATGTGTTTTTCCTTAATGTACCTATATGTGCAAAGAAAACAAAGTAAATCAATGTGAATTAGCTATGCAAATGCATGCTGCCATGTGAGAATAAATGCTTGTAAGCTATGGATGGCTATCATGAGCTATGTATAAGAGGTTTATATATGAAAGAGCTAATATATATGACTTGTGAGCTTAATTGAATTGAAATGAGCTAAAAAATGATGGATGAACATTCTGCCAATTCATGAATGAAATAATACCTATCTAAATGAATGTAAAACTAATATAAATCAATAAGATGCTAAATAAGGAATTGAAGTAACATCATGCAACAAGTAATATAAAGATGTGGATTAATTATGCAAGTTACTTAATTGATCAAATACATAACTAACAAACTAAGAATAATATTATCATCATAAGTTATTAGTTCATAATGATCAGAATAATGCAAAGAAAGTAAGATAGTATAAGGCTTAAAGTACTCCCTTGAAGGCTAAATAAACAATGCTTGCAAATGGTGAGAGAGAGCTTGCATCACAACATATAAAATTTTATTGAAGAACCCTCTCGATTTGAGGACAAATCGTCAAAAAAAAGGGGATGGTGTGATCCTATCTAGCACCAACTTTCTACATGACATGTTCATATCATTAAAGATCCACCAAACTCAATCTAAGGGATTTCTATGTTATTTTATCTTATATTTACTTGTTTATGCATTATGTTCTATTTAAACATGCTTATGCATATTGGGATATGCTCGAATTATCATATGTTATCATTCATTTGCATATCATATAATATTCATGCATAACCTATATTACATATCTTTATATTATATGTTTATTTAACATATTTACTTAAATTATATTATGTTTTCTTTGTGAAGGAATATACAAATGGGAGTTGAAATAAGCTAGCAAATAGAGTCAAAATCTATGGGAACTTAACTAGGACAACTCCAGTGAAGCTAAGGAACAATTTTAGGAAAAGTTATCAGTTGCACCTCGAGCTTATAGCTGGTTTGAGCTAGACTTTTGAGCTAGCTAGGCTACTCAAATTAGTTGGGGAGCTACAACAATGTCATTATTCATCAAAGAACATGAATTCTATGCAAAGTCAATTTTATATAGTTCATGTCTTTTCGCAAAGAGGTGTCATTTCGGGACATGACTTTTAGCAAGAGCTACCAAAAGATTCATAAAGTTATAAATCATCTATGGCCAGCACACTTTCACCTCACTCACCCTAGAACATGCTCTTTCATGAAAGGTTACATTCCAAGCATTGTATACCTTTCATGAAGGTTGTTGTCCATGAAGAGTCATTATCATATGGGTGCACGCTGGTGAAGAGATTTTAGTTAAAGGAGGCCTAAATCACGAATAGACATAAGGAAGACCAAGCTACCTATTCGGCCGCACACAAGCGTTGCACATGGAAGAGTTTTGGTGCCAAGATGAACAAGTACAAGCCTATTTGGCCAAGGGAGTATTCATTCATCCTTTCTTGAATCATCATGCCTTTATGAAGAGATAGTCGAACCATCAAGAAGCTAAAGGACACATGCTTTCATCCAAATGGTTATGTATCTTCATTAAAACATGTACATTCATAGAACACCATGTAACTATTAGACCAGGCCTTCATTTCCTATAAATAGGAAGACCTTCATCCTTTGTAAACAATATATCTCATACTTAATCAAATTATCTTTATGAGTTAATATCTCTTCCAAGTTCCTTTAAGAACTATATCGATTAAGCAAGTATATTTCCATACTTGTGGCATCATTCTTGATGTATGATATTGTATCTTCAACTAGGTATGAAGCAAAATAACTTGTAAATAAGTGAATGGCTCAAATAGAGTGGCTTGGTAGTTTATGTAGGTGAATACGGAAGGTTATTTCTGATATATGAGTGGTTACGGAAGTGTTGTTGATATGGAAAAGGTTTGGGCTTGTGGAACAAAGGAAAATGGTTGATAAGTCTAACTAAGGGGTTTAGGCCACAAGAACCTAAGTGTCTTGATAAGTCGATAAAAGTTTAAAAGAACTTGTAAAGAGGATAACCTCACAATAAATTGTTTTCAAGCAAAAATGATTGTTTTAAATGAAAAACTAATGGCCTATTTATAGTTTTCAAAGGGTTTAGGCTGAATGGATACATGATGGTTCGACTGAAGTTTAAATCCCTTAGAAAATATATGATTTTTAATAAAAATACATGACTTTAATGAAAATACATGCTCTTGGACGAATGATAAGGTGTTGGTTTAGCCCTTAGGATGTTTTGAATGCATTTGGAAGTTACTTGGCGCCAAAATGAAGAGGAATGAGTCTTTGGCTGAATAGGAAGCATCCATTGGTGTTTTGGCGCCTATATGAAGTCACATGGAGTGCACATGACATCCTACTTGAATTCACATAGGTCTTCTTGTAATGCTTCGGTGGGGTTGCTAACCATAGGATGATGTCTTGCATTCCATGGGCAGCCTAGAGATTAACTAGCTTCAAGGTAAGCTAGGTGAGTATCTTGGTAGCTAACTAGGTGAGTTATAGCTTGAAGAACTCAAGCTAGTTAGCTTTGGTCTTCTCAGCTCCTCAGCTACTCTCCTAGCTACTTCTGGCTACCTTTAGTCCTATTTTCAGCAATTTGGTGCACAGCTCTCCTCCAACAAATTTCAGCTACATGCTACCTCCTCCAGTTATGTTGAAGCTCCTTAAGTGATGAAATGAGTTATCATAACGTTCATGAGCTAGTGTGAGCTGTTATGCTTGTCCTTTTAGCTAACCAAGCTACCATAATATACATTGCTTTGTGTTTCACCTATAGGAATCAAGAAACAGATTAAGTAAGCAACGTGTGAGCTCATTTAAGGTAAAATACATGTTGTTGTGAGGTGTTTGAGTGATATGAGATATGAATGATCGTCTAGAAGCTAAGATAACATGTATATAAGCTATATAGAAGGCATAAGACGTTCATGATCTTTAAGAAAACATATATGTGCTAGTAAAGAGATGCATACAAGCAAATGAGCTAAAGAAACATGGATGTAAAGCTAGTGAGCTTAATGTAAACATAGCATGAGCTACTGAATGAATGAATACTTGCTTCCATGATATGTAAATGATTTGCAAACATAATAAATGAATCAAAAACATATGTAAAACATAATATAAAGCTAAGTAAGGATGTGGAAACATATGTTGTGTATGAAAATCATATAGTATGCAAGTGAATGATAACATATGATTATTTAAGCATAGTTTAAGGTAAAAAAACATGCTTATGACATAATTATCATCTTTTGAAAGCTATTCACTTGCAAAATAATGAAGGCTGATTTTATTTATTTTAATCACCAAATTAAGTGATGAAAACAACAAGGAATTTGAAGAGACAAGCTGATTTACACATGTAGGATGTCCACATTCATCCTATGACTTCATTTAACCATTTTTTTCCAATTGCAAGCAAAGCAAGGCAGCCCAAGAGTCACCCCTTTTTGGACGATTTTAAGGCTATAATTATCTAAAATTAAAGTTTAATTCATCCATTTTCAATCTACATGGTCAGCCATCAAAGGATAAGAAGAATGACAAATCATTTAATTGAATTCAATTACATTTAGGTGATTGTTTTATTTTAATTATAAAAACTCTTCATATGGTTCCTATCAACATTATAAATAGGTTCCTATCAACATTATAAATAGGTACCTCCATGCATTTTAGTTCTTTGATTAGAACTCTATGGTTTCTTGTCAATCTTAAAGCCTTCCTCAATTTCATCTATTTATTGTTGGTTCCTAACTCATCTATAGCTAGTGGGCCACCTTCCATATCCTACATCTTCTACCTTTCCACCTTATTATATTGTTGGTTCCTAACTCTTATATAGTTAGAGGGTCACAATCCATTCCCTTGAGATTCTTCATACTACACACCAACTCCCTACTATCTTCACCAACCTTTTCATCCTTTATTTTCCTTAACCACAATCATCATTCTTCCTACGCTGCTGATCCATTTCAACATATCTTTCATTTTTCTACTTCCATATTTTATTTACCATTTCTATTTTACAATAGTGTTTGTGAATTTCATATTATATTCAAAGTATTGTGGAGTTTTGATACGATCCAAACTATCTCCAACTTTTTCAATGACTTGATCACACCATGAATGTTCTTCAAAGTTGATTCTAAGGGAGTTCTCCCATACTTTATCCTTTATTATCTTCTATATCATCACTTAATGTTACAAGCATGCTTTTGCTCCTTAAACTATGCTTGAATAATCATATATTATCATTCACTTGTATACTATATGATTTTCATGCATAACATATAATTCCACATCTTTACTTAGCTTTATATTATGTTTTACATGAGTTTTAGATTCATTTATTATGTTTACATATCATTAACATATCATGGCAGCATGTATTCATTCATATATGTATTTATTATGTTAGCTCATGTCATGTTATTTTAGCTCATGATATATTTACATTAGCTCACTAGCTTTAGATCTATATTTCTTTAGCTCATTTGCCTGTATGCATCTCTTTTCTAGCTCATATATGTTTTCCAAAAGCTCATGAACGTCCTATGTCTTCTATATAGCTTATATGCATGTTATCTTAGCTTCTACACTATCATTCATAGCTCATATCACTCAAAAACTTCATGGCATCATGTATTTTACCTTAAATGAGCTGACACATTGCTTACTTGATTTGTTTGTTGATTCTTATAAGTGAAACACAAAGCAAGGCATATTATGGTAGCTTGGTTAGCTAAAAGGACAAGCATAGCAGCTCACACTAGCTCATGAACGCTATGACAACTCATTTATCACTTTAGGAGCTTCAACATAGCTAAAGGAGCTACATGTAGCTAAACTTAGCTGGAGGAGAGCTTTAGACCAAATTACTATAAAATGGACTAAAGGTAGCTGGAAGTAGATGAGGATCTAGAAGGCCAAAGCTAACTAGCTTGAGTTCTTCAAGCTATAGATCACCTAGTTAGCTACCAAGACAATAACCTTGCTTACCTTGAAGCCAGTTCATGTCTAGGCTGCCCATAGACTTCAAGACATCATCCTATGGTTGCAACCTCACCAAAGCATTGCAAGAATACCCATGTGCATTCAAGTAGTCTTCCATGTGCATCATTCAAGCATGTGCACTGTATATAACTTCATATAGACTCCAAAACACCAAGGGATGCTTCCTATTTTGCCAAAGACCCATTCCTCTTCATTTTGGCGCCAAGTAACTTCCAAATGCATTCAAAACATCCTTAGGGATGAACCAATACCTTACAATTTGGCCAAGATTATGTATTTTCATTAAAATCATATAATTTCAAAGAGATTTCAACCTTACCCGAATTATCATGTATCTATTCGGCTTACCCTTTGAAAACTATAAATAAGCCATTAGTTTTTCATTAAAAACTATAATTTTTTCTTGAAATCAATTTATTTTGAGGTTATCCTCTTTGCAAGTTCTTTTAAACTTTTTTCAACTTATCAAGACACTTAGGTGCTTGTGGCGTCAATCTCTTCTATTTCCATTGATACTTGTGGTTCCTATCTTCATTATAAATAGAGGGACCAAGTCCGATTCTAAGACCCCTTAAATTGTCTTGTAAGGTTGGATCTTTCCTCTCTTATAGCACTTGTTCTTTCTTAGTGTATTTAAGATGCTATTATACCCTTTCCTTTGTTTCATAAGCCCAAACCATTGCCATTTCAACCATACTTCTACAACCAATTCTCATATAAAAAAATAGCCTTCCTTATTCACCTACATCATCTACCAAACAACTTTATTTGAACCATTCACTTATTTGCAAGTTGTTTTACTTCCTTCCTATACCAAAATCAATGAAGGTACAACTACCTTACATCGAGTTCTTACTAGAATCATAATCGGACACACTCGTATATGACTCGGAACACATAATCGAGATCATATTATAAGACTTGTCAAGGTCTTGGTACTTTGTATTATCGGCTGCAATTGGTTAAGGTGATGGAAAAAAATTTAATGTAAAGGGTGGCTAGAAGAATAAAGAAAAGAAGAGAAATGGTTACTTACTTGCAAAGTCACTCACAACTTCACCTTCACCACAATCAAGGTCTTGATGACATCTTTAACCTTTGGTGTTATTGTTAAAGTGCTTCACTTTGTTTGGCCTTCACTTTTGTTAAATTGAAACTCTTTTTAGTTGATGTTGGAGTCATCCTTTGATGTTGTATTCTTCAATGGTTGAATGCACCTTTTCTAATTCTTTTACTTATTTTCTTTGTAAGGCTTCTTTTGTTACATGTTGTTCTTTACCTAAGGCTCTGATATCACTTGATGTATGGTATTTGTACCTTCAATTGATTATGGATCTAGGAATGAAGTAAAACAACATGCAAATAAGTGAATGGCTCAAACAGAGTGGCTTGGTAGTTGATGTAGGTGAACATGGACGGATGTTTCTGATATATGAGTGGTTGCGGAAGTGTTGTTGATATGGAAAAGGTTTGGCCTTGTGAAACAAAGGAAAATGGTAGGATATTATCTTAAATAGACTAAGGAAAAACCAGTCCTATAAGAGAGCAAAGACCCAACCTTACAAGTCTAATTATGGGGTGATAGAATCAAACTTGGACCATCTATCTATAATAGAGATAGAAACTACAAGTATCAATGGAAATAGGATAGGTTGATGCAACAGGCACCTAAGTGTCTTGATAAGTCGATAAAAGTTCAAAAGAACTTGTAAAGAGGATAACCTCACAATAAATTGATTTCAAACAAAAAGGATTATTTTAAATTACAAACTAATGGCCAATTTATAGTTTTCAAAGGGTTTAGACCAAATTTATACATTATTGTTCGGCTAAGGTTGAAATCTCATTGAAAATACATGATTTTTAATGAAAAATACATGACTTTAATGAAAATACATGCTCTTAGCCGAATGGAAAGGTGTTGGTTCATCCCTTAAGATATTTTGAATGTATTTGGAAGTTACTTGGTGCCAAAATGAAGAGGAATGAGTCTTTGGCCGAATAGAAAACAACCCTTGGTGTTTTGGCGCCTATATGAAGTCACATGTAGTGCACATGCTTGAATGATGCACATGGCAGCCTACCTGAATGTTCATGGGTCTTTTTGCAATGCTTCGGTGAGGTTGCAACCATAGGATGATGTCTTGAAGTCCATGGGCAACCTAGAGATAAACTAGCTTCAAGACAAGCTAGGTGAGTGTCTTGGTAGCTAACTAGGTGAGCTATAGCTTGATGAACTCAATCTAGTTAGCTTTGGTATTCTTAGCTCCTCAACTACTCTCCCAACTACATCCAGCTACCTTTAGTCCACTTTTCAGTAATTTGGTCCAAAGCTCTCCTCCAACTAAGTTCAACTACATGTTAGCTCCTCTAGCTAAGTTGAAGCTCCTTAAGTGATAAAATGAGCTGCCATAACGTTCATGAGCTAATGTGAGCTGTTATGCTTTTCCTTTTAGCTAACCAAGCTACCATAATATGCCTTGCTTTGTGTTTCACCTATAGGAATAAACAAACAAATCAAGTAAGCAATGTCTAAGCTTAGTTAAGGTAAAATGCATGTTGTCGTGAGGTGTTTGAGTGATATGAGCTATGAATGATCGTTTTAAAGCTAAGATAACATATATATAAGCTAGATAGAAGGCATAGGATGTTCATGAGCTTTAATAAAATATATATGAGCTAGAAAAGAGATGCCTACATGCAAATAAGCTAAAGAAACATGGATGTAAAGCTAATGAGCTTAATGTAAACATAGCATGAACTAATGAATGAATGAATACATGCTGCCATGGTATTTAAAAGATTTGTAAACATAATAAATGAATCAAAAACATATGTAAAACTTAATATAAAGCTAAGTAAGGGTGTGGAAACATGTGTTGTGTATGAAGATCATATTATATGCAAGTGAATGATAACATATGATTATTTAAGCATAGTTTAAGGTGTAAAAGCATGCTTATAACGTTAAATGATGCATATAGAAGATAATAAAGGATAAAGTAAGGAAGAACTCTCTTAGAATCAGATTGAACAACATTCATGGTGTGATTAAGTCGTGGAGAAAATTGGAGCTAGTTTGGATCATATCAATTCTATTCACCTTGATACTTCAAATTCCTAGATTCATATCTAGTTGGTTTAGGTCACTTTCTACCACTCCTTAAGAAAGTTTGTAAAGACTAGGGTTATGATTCTTGGCATAGTTTCTTCTTTGGCGTGTTTAAGATGCTACTTTCATCACCATCTCCATTGCCTCACATCTTCTATCAACACCATTGAAGGCCACCATCATCATCAACTATTTTCCGCAGCAACTCTTTTCGTTATTTCATTATCTTCCATTTATCTTATTAACACATCTTATACTTTACTAATCTTTCTTTAAGCATTTCTTTGTTGCAACCAAACTTTAAATTGAGGGCAACACTTGCTATCATTCATAAATCAGGCACACAATATGGCTATCTATTCCCTTCATCCTTGATGAGTGTGGACAGGCTTACATAAGAAAATTAAGAGATCACTCCACTCAACGCTCATATTTGCACTCGAAATATTTTATTGGATTTTATCAATTCCCCTTCTGATCTCACACTCTCAATTTGCCTTTTTTCGCTCAATCTCTCTTGTCAGTTTCTTTAAAAGAACTAACTCAAAATCAATGCAAGTAATTCCAACTTAGTGCATCAGCTGCAATTATGGTTAGTATAGAAAGAATAGAAAGAAGTAAAGGAATAGGTTTAGAAAAGGAATAAAATAAGGAATGGGAGACTTATAACTCAAGAACAAACTTACAACCTCATTTCTCAAGACACAACAAGGATATCACTTCAAGTATGGTTGATGTTGATATGCTTCCACTGTTTTGTCTTGAATTACAATGTTCTTTTTTTTTTCTTTGACTTTCCTTTACTGGAATTTTCCTTCTTTTATTCTCTTTTTATGTTTTTCTTTTCTTTTAAACTCATTTGATTTGATGTAGGAGTCCTTGTTTTTTTTTCACTTCTTTTTGTTTGTTTTTGTCTTGTTGCATGCCAATGGTGCTTGATATTGTCAATCCAACTATGCTCTGATACCATTTGATGTAAGCCTATCCACACTCTTGAAGGATGAAGGGAATAAACGAACTTATTGTGTGCCCGATCTAGTAATGACAACAAGTGATGCCCTTGAATTAAAGTATAGTTGCAACAAAAGAAAGATTTAAAGGAAGGTTAGTAAAGTATTAGATAAGATGATAATGAAATGATAAGTAAAAAGAGACAATGATAGAGTTAGTTATAGAAGATAGTTGTTGATGGTGGTTGCCTTCAATGGTGTTGATGGAAGATGGTGCTGAAGATGTTGGGTGGCAATGATGATGGTGATGGAGATAATATCTTAAACTTGCCAAAGAAAAAACTATTTTATGAAGCACAACACCAATCTTTATGAACTTGCTTTAGAGGTGGTATAAAGTGAGTTAAACCCTTTAGACATAAATCTAGGAATTTGAAGTATCAAGGTGGATAGAAGTGATCCACAAGTATAAAATATACTTTCTTAATCGATATAGTTCTAAAAAACTTGGAAGAGAGATAAAATCACAAAGATAAATTTGATTAAGTAATGAGATGAGATACAAATGATGAAAGCCTTTCCTATTTACATGAAATGGAAAGCTTTGGCTGAATGGTTAGGTGATATTTCAGCCAATGTACAAGTCTTTAAGAAAATAAATAATTAATTAGATGAATGTATAGGTCCCATGGCATCATCTTGGTTTGACTAACTCTTCATAAAAGAGATCCTGATTCGGCAGGAAAGATAGATGTGTTCTTAGCTGAATAGTGATGCAAACTCATTCTTACCATTCTATGTTAATTGCTGCGATGTTATTTCAGTTCCTTATTAAGAATGTTGTTGCTTCATATTAGTTTTACATTCATTTAGATAGGTTTCATTTCATTTATGAATTGACACCATATTAATCTTTCATTTCCTAGCTCATTTCACTTCAATTTAGCTCACAAGTCATATATATTAGTTCCTTAATATAATATCCTCTTATACTAAGCTCATGATATTATTCTTTAGCTCACAAGCATTTATTCATACATGGCAGCATGCATTTGTATTCATTCCAGCTCAACCACTTTGATTTACCTTGTTTTTTTTTTGCACCTATAGGTACATCAAGGGAAGGCATGTCTTATGGTAGCTTGGTGGAGTATTTGGCAAAGCATGGTAGCTTACAATTAGCTCACAAAGACTATGACATCTCGTGGATATCACATAGAATCTCAATTCAGCTGGTAGAGCTAACATGGAGCTAAACTTAGTTGAGGAAGCCATATGGACTAAAGTTGCTAAAAGTGGACTAAAGGTAGTTGGATGTAGCTGGGAGAATAGTTGAGGAGCTTAGAAGACCATAGCTAGCTAGCTTGAGTTCATCAAGCTATAGCTCACCTAGTTAGCTAGCAAGACACTCACCTAGTTCACCATGTTGTTAGCTTACCTCTTGACTGCCAAAGACTTCACATATCATCATATGGCCGAGATCACACCAAATGAACAATGGAGACTCCATGTGCAATTCGTGTGCCCCTAGTCGTATTCCTTGCATGTGCACTCCTTATGCGCCAAAATGAGGAGTCGTTTATCTAGTCGTCTAAGGCTTGATAACCAATCAAATTGGCGCCAAGATAAATAACCAAAGTACCCATTCGGCCAATGAACACTTCCCTTCATCTAGGCCAATTCATCATCTCATTTCATCATTTAATTATGTCTTTTAAAGACATAATGGCTGGCCAAATCACCATGTATCCATTCGACCATATCCCTTCATTTATTATAAATAGGCTAGTCATTTTTCTTTATAAAAAACAATCTTGATAATTAATTTGAGATTTCTCTCTTTTCTTACGTCCTTGGTGACTTTTATCGACTTATCAAGTATTTATATACTTGTGTCATCCATTCTTTTCATTTGATACTTGTGGTTCCTATATTACTATCTATTGGGTCCAAGTCCTTTCTACCAGCCCTTAACTAGACTTGTAAGGTTGGGTCTTTTCTCTTTACTGGTTCTTCCTTAGTTTATTTAAAGATATTATCCTGTCATTTTCCTTTGTTTCAAAAGATCAAACCATTTCCATATCAACAACACTTCCGCAACCATTCTTATATAAGAAATAGCCTTCCATATTCACCTACATCAACTACCAAGCCACTCTGTTTGAGCCATTCACTTACTTTCAGGTTGTTTTTTTGCTTCTTCCTAATTCTATAATTAATTGAGGGTCTGTCATTTTCCTTTGTTTCAAAAGATCAAACCATTTCCATATCAACAACACTTCCGCAACCATTCTTATATAAGAAATAGCCTTCCATATTCACCTACATCAACTACCAAGCCACTCTGTTTGAGCCATTCACTTACTTTCAGGTTGTTTTTGCTTCTTTCCTAATTCTATAATTAATTGAGGGTACATTACCCATACATCAAATTATCTTGTGCTTGTTCATCCTGGCACCAAACTCAAGCATGTGCAAGGCATGCTCATGTGTGTGGCTGAATAGTCGTGATAGTCTTCCTTATGTCTCTTCGTGATTTAGGCAACCTTTGGTTGAAATCTCTTCACCAACGTATACCCCGTTAATAGTGACTCTCCATGGACAATAACCTTCATGAAAGGACACAATGTTTAGAATGTAACATTCTATTAAAAGGCATGTTTTAGGGTGAATGAGCTGGAAGTGAGCTGGCCATAGATGACTTATAACTTGAGGAAATATTTGGTAGCTCTTGGTGAAAAGCCATGTCCTGGAACGACACCTCTTCGCGAAAAGAAACTGTAAAAAAGTGATTTTTCATAGAATCGAAGTCCATTCATGAATAATGATATTAGTGCATCTCCCTAGTTAACTTAAGTATCCTAGCTAGCTCAAAAATTAAGCTCAATCCAGCTATGAGCTGAAAGTGCAGCTGACAACTTTTCCCAAAATTGTTCTTTAGCTTTCCCGGAGTTTTCCTAGATAAGTTCCCATATCTTTGGACTTTTTTTCTAGCTTGTTTTAGTTTCCTTAGATGTGGTCGGATATTCCTTCATAAAGAACACATAACATAAGTTAAGTAAAATGAAATAATAAGCATATAATGTAAAAATGTGAATTATAGGTTATAATAGTAACTTAGCGTTCATATTATAATGAAAGTAAAATGATCATTATAACCATAGATATAATGTATATAAATGAATATGTCCATATCATAGAAATGAGATATAAAACACATGTATGAACATAATCATTATGAATGTAAAATAGAAGAATGATAAGGCAAAGAAAACTCCCTTTTGAACTTTATGAAAGGTTGGAGATGCAAGAATGTATATCATTTGAATCTATGAAAGGTTGGACATGCAAGAATGTATATCATTTGAATCTTATGAAAGGTTGGACATGCAAGAATGATTATGATGCCAAATCGGTTCACATCAAATATGAAGATTATTCGGCCAAAGGCATCTCCCTTCTCAATGGTCGAACCATCACCTCTCTTTACCCTTAATGTATTTAATTAATTATGACTTTATGGAAAGGAACTAAACATGGCCGAATACATTTTTATCTATTGGTCTGATTTCCTTTCATCCATTATAAATAGGCTTGCCTATTTCATTTGTAAACAACCCTTGTTCATTATATTTTTATCAAAGTGAGATTTATTCTCTTTTCCTTCTTTCAAAGACTCTATCGACTTATCAAGTGGCACACTTGTGGTGTCAAACCCTTCTACTTTCTATTGATACTTGTGGTTCATATCTCCATTATAGATAGTTGGTCCAAGTCTGATTCTATCACCCTTTGAATAGATATATAAGGCTAGGTTTTTGTTCTCTATAGCATTGGTTCTTCCTTAATCTATTCAAGATATATCCATACATTCCAATCTTTCTTTCATAGCCATTACCATACCAAATAACTTAACCATCCTTTCGTATTCTCTATATTATTTTAGCACCATCTTCAGAGTTCATTGAGGCATGCCCAACATACATCATATGGTAATCAGAGCAAAGGTTGAAGAAGCAACATGATGCAAGCTCATTTTCACCATTTGAAAGCCTTGTTTACTTGGCCTTCAAATGAGTACTCTTAAGCCTTATACTATTTTACTTTCTTTACATTATACTGATCATCTATGAACTAATAATATATGATGATAATATCAAGTTTAGGTTGTTAGTTATGTATTTTATCAATTAAGTAACTTGCGTAATTAATCCACATCTTTATATTACTTGTTACATGATGTTAGTTATTCCTTATTAAGCATTATTAATTTATATTAGTTTTACTTTCATTTAGATATGTTTCATTTTATTAATGAATTGGCAGCATATTCATCATTCATTTCTTAGCACATTTTAATTCAATTAAGCTCACAAGTCATCTATATTAGCTCCTTATACTTAGCTCATGATAGCCATCCATATCTCACAAGCATGTATTCTCACATGGAAGCATGCATTTGCATTCATTCCATCTCATTCATATTTATTTAACTTGTTTTCTTTGCATATATACATACATGGAAGCACGACACACATTATGGCTGCTTGTGGGAGTATTTGGCACTCTATTACAGGTCATAATCAGCTCATAATCCTCATAGAAACTCGTATAAGGTAATGGGAAGATCAACTTAGATGGAGGAGGTAAGGGCTAGAAAAACTCAACTTGGTGGACTAAATGACCAGCTGAAGGGAGCTAGGGGAGTTGCTATAGAGCCAAGGTGGTATCGGCTAAGAAGCTCATTCACAAACAGCCCCTTACTTGCTAGCTCGCTACACACTCAAGCAAGCTTGGTGGAGGACCAATGCATGCCCAAGGTGATGCACATGATCAGCCTTCATCCCATACACAAGGTTGCACTATAAGGCTTCCTAGAGCACCATGTGCCGCCCATATGACCAACAAGGCATGTGATGTGCGTGTGACTTCTTCTAGGCGCCAAATTGAAAGGATTCAATCACTATCCGACCAATGCTCATGACTCTCCATTCTAGCTGAAATATCACCAATTCTTCTAGATAATTTTTCAAACAATTATGTATTTTTATAGGGGCACAAGGGCTGGTTGAATCACCATATATCTATTCGACCATATCCCTTCATTTCTATAAATAGGATAGTCCTTTTTCTTTGTAAAGAAATCTTACATATATTTTATTCAAGTGAGATTTCTCTATTTTCTTAAGTCATTGGAGACTTTTATCGACTTATCAAGTATTTCTATACTTGTGGTGTCCATCCTTTTCATTTTATACTTATGGTTCCTAGATTATTATCTAGTGGGTCCAAGTCCTGTCTACAACCCCTTAACTAGACTTGTAAGGCTGGGTCTTTTCTTTCTTATAACATTGGTTCTTCCTTAGTCTATTTAAGAAACTATTCTACCCTTTGCTTTTCATAAGCCCAAACCATTGCCATATCAACCATACTTCTACAACCAATTCTCATATCAGAAAATAGCCTTCTATAATCACCTACATCAACTACCAAACCTATCTATTTTAACCATTCACTTATTTGCAGGTTGTTTTACTTACTTCCTAGATCCACAATCAATTGAAGGTACAAGTACCATACATCAAGTGGTATTAAGAGAATTGGTGGAAGAAGAAACGTGCAACAACAACAATCTAAAATACAAAAAAAGTGCAGGTGAAGAAAGTTCAAAAATCAACAAAGAAATTGCAAGCATTCAAAAAGAAAATAAAAGGAGAAGAAAAAAATTGCAAAGAAAAAGAAGTTGAAAGCACAATCAAAAAGTTTTCATCACCAACCAAGTCAAATAAGCATTTCTAATTTATTGTGGTGATAAAAAGTTGTAAAGTGACTTTGCTGTAAGTAACCCTTTTTCTTCTTTTCTTTCTTATTTCTAAGCCACATTATTACATTATATTTGCTTTTCCAAACCTACTAACCATTTATAGCCGACGCACAACAAGTAAGATTACTTGATATAGATTTGAGTAAATTGTATTTAGAACTCGAAACAAGAAGACCAAGAGGAAAAAGGCTTGAGCGTGGGAGACTAGATGAGGACAAGTAAAAGCCTTAAAGTCCTAGTGATGTGATCCTGTCTAGCACCAATTTTCTTCATGACATGCTCATATCATTGAAGATCCTGTCTACCATACTTTGTACTATATTTACTCATTTATGCACTATATATTATTATGAACATACATTTGCATATTAAACTATACTTGAATTATCATAACATGTGCATTCATTCATTATGACCTATGGTTTGCATCATTGATTGATATTCATGCATATAATCTATAGTTATAATAATAATATTAATTCATTATCATATGGTGCACGAGTTATTATAATCTATATTTCACATCTTTATAATATGCACATACTTATTATAATAATTCATATACTTAACTTAGTTTTTATGTTTTGAATGTAGGTATATTCGGCCACAACTTGGGAGTTATCTTGGAGCTAATTGGAGAAAGCAAAGGCAAGGAAACTTATGGGGACTTTTAGGAGAGCATACGGAACATTTAGTGAAAACATTATTCGGAGACCCGTGAGCTCATAGCTGGATTGAGCTGAAGATTTGAGCTACAAGCTGACTTCAAATCAACTGGGGAGCGGCACCATCACCACCACCACTAAGGACACTTCAAATATGCCATAAGTCAAAATTTGTGAAATCGTACATTTTTGTCAACAGTTGCCATCTCAAGAGGTACCTTTTCACTAGAAGCTTCCATAATGTTTATCATGCTACAACCCACCATTACCAGCTCATTCACCCTAGAACTAGCTCAAACATGACAGGTTACCTTACAACAATTGTGACCTTTCATGAATAATGTTTCCCATGAAGGTGCCCTTTCATCAAGGTACATGTTGGTGAAGATTTTACAACCATTGGAGGCCAAATCACCAAGAGACATGAGAAAAATATCTATGCCTATTCGACCACACCAACATGCCTTGCACATGAGAGCTTGAGGAGACACATCACCATTCGGCCAAGGAAGATGTCTTTGGCGCCAAGATGTACAAGACCCATTCGGCTAAGGGAGATGTATCTTCATCCTAGCCGAACCAATATGTCTCCTTTGAAGAGGTAGTCGAACCATCACCAAGCCAAAGGATTCATCCTTTCATCTCAAGCATTATGTACTTTCCTTAGAGACATGTATCTAGCTGAAATATTATGTAACCATTCCGCCAAGCCCTCTCATTTCCTATAAATTGAGAGGCTTGCAATCATTTGTACTCATCTCATTCATATTATAAACAAACCTTTATGAATTTAATCTCTCTTCAAAGTTTTTGTGAACTTTATCGATTAAGCAAGTATAGTTCATATACTTGTGGTGTCAATCCTTCGACCTTGATTCCTAAATTCCTAGATTTTTTATCTAGTGGGTTAAAGACACTTTCATCACCCCTCAAGCAAGTTTGTGAAGATCGGGATTGTGCTTTCTAGCATAGTTTCTTCTTTGGCGTGCTTGAGATACAACAACACCACCATCTCCATTACAACATCAACACCATCAACATCATCCATCAACATCTTCCTAATTCTCAGCCATCTCTTTCATTTATTTCCATTTCATTACTTTTATTATATAACCATTTATTAAGTCCATTATTAATATTCTTTCTTTTTTAATTTTTGTTGCAGCCCAAACTTATAATTCAAGGACATCAGTACTTGTCAATCCTAGATCGGGACACAATACGGCTATGTACACACTTTCATCAAAGCGTGTATATTCAGAAAACATCAAATGGAATTCAGAGCATAGTTGGATTGAAAATAAAAGTGTCATTGGCGTACAAAGACAAGAGCAAAAAGAAAAAGAAGTTCAAAAAGAAAATCAAAGTCTACAACAAACAAAGGAGTTCAAAGACAAAAAGAAAAAGAAGAAAAAGAAGAAAGAAGAAATTGAAACAAAAAGAGAAAAGTAAAGCCAAGGAAAGTGCTCTACCATTGCAAGTACATCAAGGAGGCATATCTACATTAGAGAATATAACCTTATTGTTTCTTTTGTAAAGGTGCAGTAAGTGTTGTTTCTTGGGTTGTAAGTCACCTCCTCCTTTTCTATACTTCTATTTTCCTTGTCTTCAAATTGTTCTTTCTTTTCAATACTTTGAATCCTTTCTTCTTCCATTTCCATTTCTTCTTTTCTTTTCTACCCTAACCTATTTGCAGCCGACGCACACAAGAAGAGAAATAACTTGTCTAATCTTGAGTTAGTTCTTTAAAGGACCTAATAAGAGAGATCGAGTGGAAAAAGGCATATTGAGTGAGTGAATCATAAGGGGAATTGTTAAAAGCCAATTCATATTCCCGAGAGTAAATACGAGTGTTGAGTGGAGTAATCTTATCTTTTCTTTGGAGTGAAGCTTGTGAGGCTTTGTAAGTGTGCTGGTAAGGTTTACTTTGATTTATTTGTTTACTAACCATGTCTCAAATTTCAGGACAAGTTTTGGTATTGAAAAGAGCTTTAAATATTCAATCCATGGAGGATAATCAAAGAGAGAATATTTTCACACTCATTGTCATGTAAACAATAAAGTTTGTTTTATGATTATCGATGGACGAAGCTGTACAAACGTTGCAAGTACTTTAACGGTGGCAAAACTCAAACTCAATACTACTAAACATCCCACACCATACAAGTTACAATGGCTAAATTATGGGGGAGAAATCAAGGTCACCATTTCATTTTTAATCGGGAAATACCAAGACCAAGTTCTTTGTGATGTTGTTCCAATGAATGCTTGTCATATACTCCTAGGAAGGCCTTTGCAATTTGATAAAAAGGTTGTTATGATGGTTTTACAAACCGGTATTCTTTCTTTCACAATGAAAGGAAATTCATCTTGACTCCAGTTTCACCAAACAAAGTGAATAAAGATCAAAATCATTTGAAATTGAGCATTGAAGCAATGAAAGAGCAACTTAAAGAAAAGCAACTTAAAGACAATCAACTTGAAGAAGACGTTGGAGTTAAAAATGAAAGAGTTGAAAAGGATGAATTTGGAGATAAACAGGAGAATGAAGAATAGATTTTAAATAACCTTACTCTTTCATCTATTCTTCCTATTGATTTGCAGGATAATCCAAGAGATGTAACTTTTAGAGGAGATGATTCAAGAATCATAACTTTTAGAGAATTAAAAGATGTGACCTTTGAAGAACCAATAGGCATGGCTCTTAATTTTTAAAAGGTTATACCATTTGAAGTTCCAAAAGAAGCATCACTTGAAGTGCCAAGAGTTGTGTTCGTTTATATTCCAAGTGCATTGCCAATCCTGAAAAGAATTCAACAACCAACTCCTATTAAACATCCACCTTGGTTTGATGTTTCTATTCATCTTGTTAATAATCCTTATATTTTAACTTTGATTTACTTTGCAGGAATTTGAGTTATGTACATGGTATTGTCCTACCAAACGTTAATGACAAGATTCTTTGTCGTTATAAGCTTGATTGGTGCATTGAACTCAAGCATTTCAAGAAGTTTCAAAGGTTAAGACTCTCCACAAATCATCATGATGATTCAAAGAGTAGAGATGAAGAGTTGCATACTCTTTTTAAAGAACATGATGTGTCATATCAAAGAGTGATACAAGAAACAAGATCCTTCATCAAAAGACACATTGCAAATGCCTATTCCAACAAAGAAATTTTCTTTGAATTGCAGGATATTCCAAATGACGTCATTGGTCAAATGAATGAACCAAAATGTGTGATCCATGGAAGCTTAAGAGAATTATCTTTTCAAGTGCCAAAAACTATAATTTTTCATGATTCAATGGACATGCCTTTTGATCAAAACAATATGTCTTTTGGGGTACCAAGAGATATGATCATTCAATACAATATGTCTTTAAAAGACATAACTTTTGGTTATCCAAAACATGAGAACAGAGAGTACAATTTTCACTTACTCATAATTAATAATTCTCTTACTTATGAAAGTTTCTTCTCTTTTCAGGTCATGAACATTCAAGGAACTTGTTCAAGGGATATTACTTTTTATAAGAACCCTTTTCATAAAGATGACCTATGGAGACAAGCCATCAACGATTGAATGGGTGAACAATTTGGAGAAGTCACCTTTCGATTTGAGGACAAATCGCCCAAATGAAGGGGATGATGATGTGATCCTGTCTAGCACCAACTTTCTTAATGACATACTCACATCATTGAAGATTCATCAAGCTCAACATAAGGGAATTCTACCATACTTTATACTATATTTACTCATTTATTCACTACATATTATTATGAGCATACATTTGCATATTAGACTATACTTGAATTATCATAACATATGCATTCATTCATTATGTCCTATGGTTTGTATCATTAATTGCTATTCATGCATATAATCTATAGTTATAATAATAATATTAATTCATTATCATATGATGCATGAGTTATTATAATCTATAGTTCACATCTTTATAATATGCACATACTTATTATAATAATTCATATACTTAACTTAGCTTTTATGTTTTGAATGTAGGTATATTCTGCCACAACTTGGGAGTTATCTTCGAGCTAATTGGAGAAAGCAAAGAAAAGGAAACTTACATGGGGACGTTTAGCTGGGGAGTTGCACCATCACCACCACCACTTAGGACACTTCAAATATGCATAAATCAAATTTTGTGAAATCGTACCTTTTCGTGAATAGTTACCACCTCAAAAGGTACTTTTTTCACAAGGAGCTGCCATAATGTTCATCATGCTACAACCCACCTATGGCCAGCTCACTTCCAGCTCATTCACCCTAGAACTAACGAAAGGTTACCTTCCAACAATTGTGACCTTTCATGAATATTGTTGCTCATTAAGGTGCCCTTCATCAAGGTACACGTTGGTGAAGAGTTTACAACCATTGGAGGCCTAAATCACCAAGAGACATGAGACAAAGCTCTATGCCTATTCGTCCACACTCACATGCGTTGCACGTGAGAGCTTTGGTGCCAAATTGAGGAGACACAACACCATTCGACCAAGAAAGATGTCTTTGGCGCCAAGATGAAAAATCATGACCCATTCGACAAGGGAGATGTTTCTTCATCCTAGTTGAACCAACATGTCTCCTTTGAAGAGGTAGCCGAACCATCACCAAGCCAAATGATTCATTTTTTCATCTCAAGCATTATGTACTTTCCTTAGAGACATGCATTTAGCTGAAACATTATGTAAGCATTCGGCCAAGCCCTCTCATTTCCTATAAATTGAGAGGCTTTTCATCATTTGTACTCATCTCATTCATATTATAAACAAACTTTTGTGAGTTTAATCTTTCTTCAAAGTTCTTTGTGAACTTTATCGATTAAACAAGTATAGTTCATATACTTGTGGTGTCAATCCTTCCACCTTGATTCCTAAATTCCTAGATTTTTTATCTAGTGGGTTGAAGACACTTTCATCACTCCTCAAGCAAGTTTGTAAAGATCGGGATTGTGCTTCCTAGCATAGTTTCTTCTTTCGCGTGCTTGAGATACAACATCACCACCATCTCCATTACAACATCAACACCATCAACATCTTCCTAATTCCGCAGCCATCTATTTCATTTCTTTTCATTTCATTATTTTTATAATATAACCATTTCTTAAGTCCATTATTAATCTTATTTCTTTCTTATTTTTGTTACAGTCCAAACATACAATTCAAGGACATCAGTACTTGTCAATCCTAGATAGGGACATAATAAGGCTATCTACTCACTTCCATCAAAGCGTGTAGATTCAGCCTACATCACTTAGAGTGCAAACACGAACGGATTGAATGTCATTCAAATTTATTTGGAGTGAATTCTTGAGGCTTTGTGAGAGCATTTCTAGTAAGGTCCTTTAACACATTTCCTTTCTTTATTTTGCCTAATCATGTCTAGAAGTCCAGGACAATCACCTAAAATAGAAGCCCCAAATTTGTAAACTCAAGCAATTATGGGTGAGATGGCTAGATTGCTAAAATTAGAATTGAAGCCCTTTCATGACAAAATTGAGCAAGTTGAACCATCCTTGGGCAACAAGAGAACAACATGCCCTAGACTTGAAGAAGAATTTGCAGAGGAAGAACAGACTGAGGTTCATCAAGTCCTCATTGATTCAGAAAAGTTCTTAGGAATCAAAGGGGAGATATCAAAATTATAACTTTAACAACATCAAGGTGAAAATTCCTCCATTTCAAGGAAGAACTGATCTAGAAGATTATATTGAATGGGTAATCAAAATTGAGCATATTTTTTAGTGCCAAAACTATACGGAGAAAAAGAAGGTACGACTTGCTGCTAAGGAATTGTGGACTACGCTCTCGTTTGGTGGGATCAATTAGTAAGTTCAAGGAGAAGAAATGGTGAACACCCAATCAACACTTGGGAATAAATGAAAGCCATCATGAGGAAGAGGTTTGTAGCAACTCATTATCACCGTGATCTCTATCACAAGCTTCAAAACATAAAACAAGGAAGCATGAGCGTTGAAGACTATTTCAAAGACATGGACATAGCCATGATTAGAGCCAATATGGATGAAGATAGAGAAGCCACCATGGCAAAGTTCTTATCTAGTTTAAATCCTGAAATTGTTGACCCTGTCGAATTGCAACATTATGTAGAGATTGAAGAGATGATACACAAGGCCATAAAGATTGAGTGACAACTTAAAAGGAAAACTTTCAACAAGAGTAACACACATTCGGCCACCAAATGGAAACAAGAGTCTAATAATTTTTGAAAGCCAACCTTGTTCCAGGTGAAGGATAGTTCTTAAGGGTCAAGAACAAAACAAGTGGGGGAGTCCAGCAAAGGTAAAGAAAAACAAGCAAGCACTTTCGAGAGGTAAAGAGACATCAAATGCTTCAAGTGCTTTGGGAAAGGACATGTTGCAAGACAATGTCGCAACTGAAACACTATGATATTATTAGATAATGGAGAGGTCGTTTCAGATTCAGAAGAACCTATTCATGACGAAGAACAAGGCGCACTCTTTGAAGAGGAACCATATGAAAGAGAGGTTGTTGTTGATGGGAGATACTTATTTCGAAAAGGTGCCTCCAGTCCCAACCAATTAAGGAGGAC
The DNA here is from genome assembly GCF_006381635.1 of Hibiscus syriacus. Taxonomy (NCBI): domain Eukaryota; kingdom Viridiplantae; phylum Streptophyta; class Magnoliopsida; order Malvales; family Malvaceae; genus Hibiscus; species Hibiscus syriacus. The sequence goes on from NW_024063010.1 coordinate 1,112,148, forward strand.
CTACAAAGGAACAATATCTTTCACACTAGGTTCCATGTCAAAGACAAGGTTTGTACTATGATTATTGACAGATGAAGTTTCACAAATGTAGCCAGCACTATTATGGTGGATAAACTAGGCTTGTCAACCTTGAAGCATCCAAATCCATACAAACTCTAATGGCTCAATGAAGGAGGTAAGTTAAATGTCACAAAACATGTCCTAATTCTATTTTTCATTGGTAACCTACAAGGACAAGGTACTTTGTGTTGTAGTTCATATGCATGCTAGTCACATTCTACTTGGGAGGTCGTGGCAGTATAATAAAAGGGCCATTCATGATTGTTATCACAACCAATACTCCTTTAAACATGATGGATGCAAGGTCACTTTGGTGCCTATGACGCCAAAACAAGTGCAACAAGATAAGATTCATATGAGAAGTGTAGAGGCCTTGCGAAATGATAAGCCACCATTGAAAATTGAAGATGGACAAGCCTTGAAAACAAATATTTTTATGAAGAGATATGATGATTCATTGCTGGAATTTGAAAAGATTTTAATAAAGCATGGTGACGATTGGAGTTTAAAGACACAACTTCCCAACAAGAGTCACGATTCATGTCTTCAAAAGAAATGTACCCCTTAATCTAAAACATCACTACTTTTCATTTTTCAGGAGAAACCAAATGAAAGGCCACTTCCAGCAAGTATATCCTTAGAAGAATATCTTTCTGAAAAGGTATCTATTGGTAGATTATACTCCAAAGAAAGGCCTATTAGGAAATCTTATGAAAAGGTACCTATTGGGAGTTCCCATTGATTTAAGGGATACAATCTTTTGTCGATCATTTGGAAGGGAAAACGTTAGACCATTCAAGGATACCAAAGGCTTCGATTTAAGGGCAAATCGCCCTAAAGAAGGGGGATGATGCAATCTTGTTTTCACCATTTGAAAGCCTTGTTTACTTAGTCATCAAGGGAGTACTCTTAAGCCTTATACTATTTTATTTTCTTTACATTATACTCATCATCTATGAACTAATAATATATAATGATAATATCATGCTTAGGTTATTAGTTATGTATTTTATCAATTAACTTGCATAATTAATCCACATATTTATATTACTAGTTAAATGATGTTAGTTATTCCTTATTAAGCATATTATTGATTTATATTAGTTTTACATTCATTTAGATATGTTTTATTTCATTAATGAATTGGCAGCATGTTCATCATTCATTTCTTAGCTCATTTTAATTCAATTCAGCTCACAAGTCATATATATTAGCCATCCATAGCTCACAAGCATGTATTCTCACATGGAAGCATGCATTTGCATTCATTCCAGCTCATTCATATCGATTTACCTTATTTTCTTTGAACATATAGATACATGGAGGCACGACACACATTAGGACAGCTTGTGGGAGTATTTGGTACTCTATGATAGCTCATAATCAACTCACAATCCTCATTGTAGCTCGTGGAAAGCAATGGGAAGCTCAACTCATCTAGAGGAGCTAAGGGCTAGCTAAACTAACCTCGGTGGACTAAATGAAGCTAGGTTGCTTAAAGTGACCAAATGAGCAGCTGAAGGGGAGCCAAGTAGGTCTCGGCTAGGAAGTTCATTCATAAATAATCCTTTGCTTGCTAACTAGATACACACTCAAGCAAGTTTGGTGGAGGACCAATGCACACCCAAGATGATGCACATGATCAGCCTTCATCCAATGCACAAGGCTTCCTAGAGCACCATGTGTCGTCCATATGACCAACAAGGCATGTGATGTGCATGTGACTTCTCCTAGGCGTGCCAAGCATCCAACCAACATCACTATTCAGCTTAGTCTCATGACTCTCCATTCTAGCAAAACATCACCAATACTTTTAGATAATTTTTTAAATAATTATGTATTTTTAAAGGGGCACAAGGGCTGGCCGAATAACCATGTATCCATTCGGTCATATCCCTTCATTTATATAAATAGGCTAGTCCTTTTTCTTTGTAAATATACCTTACATATATTTTATTTAAGTGAGATTTCTCTCTTTTCTCAAGTCTTGGTGACTTTTATCGAATTATCAAGTATTTCTATACATGTGGCATATATCCTTTTCATTGATACTTATGGTTCCTAGATTATTATCTAGTGGGTCCAAGTCCTTTCTACCACCCCTTAATTAGACATGTAAGGTTGGGTCTTTGCTTTCTTATAGCACTGGTCCTTCCTTAGTTTATTTAAGATACTATCCTACCATTTCATTTGTTTCATTAGCCCAAACCATTTCTGTATCAACCATACTTCCGCAATCGATTCTCATATTAGAAAATGGCCGTCCAAATCACCTACATCAACTACCAAACCACTCTATTTGAATCATTCACTTATTTGCAAGTTGTTTTGCTTTCTTCCTTGATCCACAATCAATTGAAGGTACTTGTCTTCACTAAAAAGAATGTATCATGAGTTCCCGATATCGAATTGATACGATTCAAGAACTATTGGAAAGATAAGAGACTGACGATTGAATATCCATAGACATGTTGACAAAATAAGATCAGAATCCAATTTAAAAAGTTGTTGCAAGTCTACTGTTGTTCTGGTCTTCTTTTCCAAGCCTTGGACGAGTGGATCATTTGGAAGAGTTATTACTTCTTCCTTTGATGTGAGCCTTGTGATGCATGTATCACTTGTTCTTTTTGAGTTCCACTCTCACACTCATGTTTTTCTTCACACTCAATCTCTTCAATATTCTCATTTTCAACTACTCCAAACGCCTTTGTTTTCTCACAATGTTATTTTTGCATAGCATCAAAGTTTTTCTTAAGTTGTTGATCTTGAAGCACTTGGTGTGATGTCATTGGTACTAACGTGATTTTTCTTCTCCTATGGATGAATGAATAATGATTTAGGAACCCATCATAGAATGCTTATTTATGAAACTGCCAAGGACGTCTGAGAAGTAGATGGCTTGAATTCATGGAAAAAACATCACACAAGACTTCATATTCATATCTCCCAATTGAAAATGGCACAAGTACTTGCTCTATGACTTCTAACTCTTCATCTTCATTTAATCCTTGCAAAGCATATGGTATGTGATGTTTGAAGTAAGTCCCAATTTCTTGACCATGTATGCTTGCAAGATTTGTACAACTACCACCACCAATGGCTACAAGTTATATTTTATCATTCACATAAAAACGAGTATGAAATGTAATCCTCTTTTGATGTTCGTATTCCATTCGAAAGATGGGATAATTGTTAGTGAAAAATTAATAATTAAAAAAGATGAAAGGACTTTACCAATAATCACTCACAAATCCTCACGATAACACTAAAAAAATGATTACGCTATACTCAACGCTCATGTTTGCACTCAGGAATATAAATTGGCTTTTTCAATTCCCCTTCTGGTCTCACACACTCGTTTAACCTTTTTCCACTAGTTACTCTCTTGCAAAATTCTTAAAAGAACTAACTCAAGACCTTTCAAGTGCTATGGTGTTGGCTAAAAAGTTTATTAGTGTAGAGGGAAAAAGTCGAAAGATATAAAGAATAAATAATGAACGGTGATTTTAGAAAATGAAGAAAAAGAAAAAATGTTCACTTAATATGCAAAGATACTCACCACATTCTTAGAAGAAAAATCAAAGGTTTTGGAGGCTTGTTTAGGCTCAATTGGAATAATGATGTTGCTTGTCACATTTGGAACTTCTTTGCATTTTACTTTTTTTGTTTCCTTTATTTACTTTTTCTTCACTTTGAATCCCTTGTTGATGTTGGGATTAGTTTGCTATTTTTTTTTCCTTTTAAACAGTAGGATGCTGTATTTGCTTATTCTTGTTGCAATCCACCATAGCTCTGAATTCCATATGATACAGTTCAACCTAGCCTCACTTGGATGGATGGTGAAGTCAATGTTGTACCTTTGATTGTTTCGATCTAGGAAAGCAGCAAGGATCCTGCACAAATAATAAAGTTCAAAATAAAATGGTTAAATGAAAGTAATGAAATGGAAAGATAAATATGGCAACAGAATATATATAAGTTGGTGATATGTTTAAAGGAAATGATGAAGTATGGTAATGGAATTAGAATGAAGGTGATGAAGATGAAGATGATGAAAGGTAGTATCTCAAAGAAAACTCAAATAAGAACAAATGTTGAAGAACAAAGACCCAAACTTTATATTGCTTCTTCAAGGGGTGGTAAACAAGGAACTTTTTACCCACTATATACAAAGAGATAGAAACCAGAAGTATCAGGGTGAAATAGATAAGGGTGACGCCACAAGCATAAGCTTGATAAGTCGATAAAGTTCACTTAAGAACTACATAGAGAGACTCCCACAAATATTTATTAAATAAAGTCAATTGGTTTCTTTACAAAAATGAAAGCTAAACTATTTATAGGCCTAAGGATTCCTAGGATGCACGTACAAGCTTTAAGTGAACATTTATGGATAAATGTTTATCCTTTAAGTAGATACAAAGTATGGCTTAGGTGAATGAATTTGATGAATGGATGGTCATTTTTAATGCAATTTCATCCTTCCTTGTGTGAACTTGTTGGTTTGTCTTTTATGGATGAATGTTCATGAATGTATCTTGGCTGAAATTGTTCCCCCCTTGTGTGAACATAACTATTCGGCTTCTTGCAAAATTATGCATGAATGGATGAACTTAAAATCCTTTGAATGAAACCTTGCAACTTCTCACAAATGTTCTGATTCATTTTAATTTTCTTTTCTCATCCATGAATGTCTCCATTAATGCCTCCCATGCATAAGTCCTTTGAATGAGATGAATGGTTGCAAATTCTGTATTTATTTCCAGCCTGCATTGTTGTCAGTAATCTGGGCATATATTGAGCAAAGACCCAACCTTACAAATCTTTCTAAGGGGTGGTAACAAAGGACTTGGACCCAAAATCTATAAGGAAATAGGAAACACAAGTATCAAGGAATAGATATTGACGCCACAAGTAATTAATTTACTTGATAAGTCGATAAAAGTTACAAGGACTTTAGAAAAGAGAATAATCTCACTTAAATTAAATGAAATGTCTGTTTACAAAATGAATAGGACTAGCCTATTTATAGAAATTGAAGGGACATGGCTGAATGGAAACATGTTGGTTTGGCCAGCCCTTGTGTCCCTTTAGAATGACATAATTAATTAATTAAGTACATAAATGAAAGGGGATAATGTTTTGACTGAATGGATGGGGCATGTCTCTAGGTCGAACCTTCAAGTTGGCGCCTAAATGAAACATTAAGAGCTTTGGCTGAATGGTTGGCTTGTTTGGTGTTTGGCACGCCTAGGAGGGGTTCACACGCTTGGAACATGGTTGTTGGTCACAAGGCATGCACATGGTTATCTAGGAGGCTTATGGTGTAGCCTTATGCATAGAATGAACAACAATCGTGTACAAAAGCCTTGGGCGTGAATCGAACTATCTTCAAGCTTGCATGTGTATAGCTAGATAGCAATGAAAGTGATGTTATGAAGGATCTTCTTAGCCGTGATCTCCTAAGCTCCCTAGCATCACTTTCAGCTATGTTCAGCTATATTTGTTATCACTTTCAGCAACTTGTCTTCAAATAGTCCAACTAACTGAGATTAGCTAGCCTTGAGCTCCTCCAGCTGAGTTGAGCCTCCCATTGTGTTCTATGAGCTACCATGATGTTTGTGAGCCGCATATGGATCCCAAATACTTTATCAAACTGCCCCAATGTGTGCCATGCTTCTATGTACATACATGTGCAAAGAAAACAAGATAAATCAAAGGCATTGAGCTTGTATGATCTAATTACCTTGCTGTCGTGCATGAATATGATCTTGTGAGCTATGTAGGCATGTCATGAGCTAATTATATGATGATATAACACATGTGAGCTAATGTATATGACTTATGAGCTCAATTGAATGCAAATGAGCTAAGAAATGAATGATTAAGCATGATGTTATTTCATGAATGAATTGAAATATACTTAAATGAATGCAAAACTAATATGAAATAATAACATACTAGGTAAAGATGTGAAAACATATTATGGATGAAAATCATATAGTATACAAGTGAATGGTAACATATGATTATTCAAGCATAGTTTAAGGAGCAAAAATCATGCTTATAACATTAAGTAATGCATAGAAAATATAAAAGATAAAGGAAGAACTCCCTTACAATCAACTTTAAAGAACATCCATGGTGTGATCAAGTCATGGAGAAAGTTGGAGCTAGTTTGGATCGTATCAATATCTATTCAAAGAAGGGCATCTATGCATTCCTCAAGGATCCCTTCGAGAAGTACTTATTCAAGAAGCACATAAAGGAGGTCTCATGGGTCACTTTGGGGTAAGTAAAACCTTGGAAACTTTGAAGCAACACCTCTATTGGCCTAAATTGAAGAGGGGTGTTTAAAGAGTGTGTGAAAGATGTGTCACTTGCAAAAAGGTTAAATCGAAGGTTATGCCTCACGGTCTTTACATGCCTTTACCTATTCCACAAGAACCATGGGTTGATATATTAATGGACTTTGTGATGGGGTTGCCAAGGAAAATGAATGGGCATACAATAAGACTGACGATGCAACACATGTGGCCAACTTATTCTTCAAAAAGATAGTGAGATTACATGGTATTCCAAGCATCATAGTCTGCGATAGAGATGTCAAATTTCTTAGCCATTTCTGGAGGACATTATGGAGTAAGATTGTGACAAAATTGCTATTCTTCACCACATGTCATCCAGAAACAGATGGACAAACCGAAGTGGTGAACCGAGTGCTATCAAACTTATTGAGATATGTCATCAAGAAGAATTTCAAGGCATGGGAGAAGTGCTTACCACACGTTGAATTTGCATATAATAGAACTATCCATTCTACAACAAAGATGTCACCATTTGAGGTAATGTATGGATTCAATCCTATAACACCTTTAGATCTTCTTCCTTTGTCGCAAGAACACATAGTCAACAAAGATGGAAAGAGTAAGGCCGAGTTCATTAAGAAGCTTCACCAACAAGTTTGAGACAGCATAAAAAAGCGATCAATGAAATATGAACAACAAGCCAATAAGGGACGCATTCATCTAAACTTGGAGGAAGTAGATTGGGTTTGAGTACATTTAAGAAAGGAACAATTTCCTTTACAAAGAAAATCCAAGTTGTTACCTAGAGGAGATAGACCGTTCCAAATCATCAAAAAGATCAATGATAATTCATACCAATTAGATCTACTTGGTAAATACAACGTAAGTGCAACTTTTAATGTTTCAAACCTTTCCCCATTTGAAGAAAACAACGATTTGAGGACAAATTGCTTAAAAGAAGGGGAGGATGATGTGATCATAACCACACCAACAGATCCTGAATTCATGCCTAAAGGACCTATCACTCGTGCAAAGGCAAAACAATTCAGGGAAGTACTTTCTCATAAGTGCATTCATGCTTTCAAATCCTTTAATGAGAAAGAACCATTAGATAATAAGTTGTTTAACATATTACATGTTGATTATTAAATAACATGTAGTCCACATCTTTATCATATACACATCCTTATTACTTTATAATAGTTAATGTACTTAGCTTATTTTCTATGTTTTAAGTGTAGGTACATTCGACCACAACTATGGGAGCTATTTTTAGCTAAATAGTGAAAGCAACAACAAGGAAACTTACATGGGGACGCTTAGGAGTGCATAAGGAACATTTGGTGAAAAGTTGTCCGTAGACCACTGAGCTCATAGCTGGATCGAGCTGAAGATTTGAACTACCAGATGACTTCAATTCAGCTGGGGAGTTGCACCATCATCATCACCACTAAGGACACTTCAAATAAGTCTCAAGTAATTTTTTGTGAAATCGTACCTTCTATAATTGCCAATCCAAGAGGTACCTTTTCACAAGGAGTTGCCATAACATTCATCATGTTGCAACTCACCTATGGCCAGCTCACTTCCAGCTCATTCACCTTAGAACTGGCTCAAACATGAAAGATTACCTTCCAACAATTGTGACCTTTCATGAATGTTTTTGTCCATGAAGATGCCATTTCATCAAGTTTCTCGTTGGTGAAGAGTTCTTATCAAATAGAGGCTTAATTCGTGAAGAGACATAAGGCAAGCACCATGCCTATTCGGTCACCATCCACATGCCTTGCACATACAGAATTTGGTGCCAAGATGAACCAACACAACATCATTCGGCCAAGGGATATAACTTTGGCGCCAAGATGAACAATTTATAACACAACTAATTTGATGGAAATCGAACTGAATCATAAGATTCATATCGATTTTGAATTTTATCATGTTTTCCATAAAAACCATCAATTTATGCCCTTTTAATCTTGAACAAGGATCAATATGAAACATAAGTCCAATTCCTTAGACTTTATATAAAGGAAACTAGAAGTCAGAAGAAGTGATGCTCTTAGGAATCCATAAATTTAAAAAAAAATTAGCCCATGAAATTTAAAAATATATATATTAAACTTTAAAATTTTTAATATTCTTGATTAAAACCCTCTCGTATTTTTTAAAAATTCTCATTAAGTGTCTTAAATTTTTAAAATTTTTAATTATAATCTTATATTTTAAAAAAATGTAAACTAAACTCTTCAAAACTTTTGAATATTTTAATTTAAACCTCTAAGTTTTTTAAAGTTTTAAATTGACCCCAAACTCTATTATCAAGTTTCGACACTATTTTAGGGTATTGAATTGAACAATAGAGTGAATTTGACAAAAGACAAAACAAACAACGTTGTAGAAAGAAGAAAATTTACGGTGAATCTATTGAACCTGGATAACTAAGACTTTCATAATTTGATTCTGAAAATACTGAATATACAATAATAGTCTATCAAAACAAATGATTATCACTTACCATTAGGTTATGATGCGGTACAAATTATGCGAATTCCAGCATGGTAGTTACCTGCAAACATCAAAAAATGTGAAACAAACAATAAAATCATGATGATGAGGAAAACATGGGAGGTTAAATTTGCTAATAGTTGCATGCAAGTACTTTTTTAACCAGAATAAAAATCTAGGAAAGTCTAGAACCCAAGAATCTTCAAATAAAAAAAGTCTGCAAGTGTTTACGAAACTCATAATTTCACGACTAAAACAGGTCAATGTTACATGCTTTTGCATCCCGGATAAACTTTTAACTAGTTTTTAATCCCCGCCTCCTCTAAACCCCATTCTCTAAAGCATATAGGTTCATAGATAATGTTTCAACTGGCGTATTACTCATATTGTCTTCCTCTTCTACAACTGAAGTTCTATGAACTAAAAACAACCAACTGGAAGTCAACATTACAAGTACTTTCCATACAGCTGATGACATCCAATGTAATGAGAAATATGGAAAATAAACGTGTGAAGGACTATCCTGGCACGATCAAAATTGTTTCACGTAAGGTCATATTCATTCTTTTATGTTAACAATGGGGAAATTATGCAAAAATTCAGCTCTTGGATAAAACTCAAAACAAAATGGAAATAGCAAAACAGAACAATAAAATTGTGGCCTAGAAAGCAATGAGAAAAATGTTGGAGACTATTAGCACACAATTTAACCTAGCTGAAATATGATTTTGAAGGTATCAAAATCCTTGCATGCAATAGATGGTGGTAGGGTGGTGCATAATTTAACCATACTATTTCGTAAAAAAACTGCTAGCAACCTACAGTGCCTAGCTTTGTTACTCAAACTCCAATGTGTGGAATATGGGAATGTTCAAAAATTTCCAAGTAATGGAGGGTAATTGGAGGATTATATCCTTATATCCATATCTGGATATGAATTGGACACAACTGAGTAGCTGACAGAAACGGATAGTTCAAGAAAAATAATGAGTCGGAGCAACTTAGTGTAACACCCCAATTTAGGGGCTAAATTTTAGGAATTTTAAAGTGGTGAATTTAATTTGGTATTTTGAAAGAAACGGTGGATTAAATTGTAAAATTTCAAAGTTGGAAGACTGTTTTAATAAGTGTAGAAAATTCAGTGGCTAAACTCATAGTTTAACCATTTTTCTTTTGGAGATATTATAAACCCATTTCCCCGTGTGTTCTGCAGATTATTTCCCAGTTTCCCTCCCCCTTCAACCCTCCTTTCAACTCTGATCTACTCATCCTCCGACCTCCGATCGACAAACTGAAACCACCATCGTGTTCGTTGCCGACCGAGGAACAAAACCTCAAACCTTTTGTCGTGAATCATCACCGTTCGTCGTTAATTTTAGTCGGAAGTATCATCGTAATAACTCGATTTTAGTTAGTTTTTCATCGATTCATGACAATCCAGTCATCCTTTTACGACACTTCATGTACCATCATGTTCCTTGCATCGTTCTGAGTCCACCGGTGTTCTACGTTTCTCTGTCGTCGCCGGCGCGTGGACAGGTGAGACCGTCAAATTTTCTGACATTTCAGAATCGAGCTCTCCGCCGTTCAAAATTGTGAACCGAGCTTTGTAAGTGCCTCAAAATCGTTTAAAATAATTTTTAGGAATTTTTCCGGGAATTTTGCGACATTGTGGTACTGTTCACGCGCCGCACACGCCACCCCTGAGAGTGGCCATCTTCTGGGTGATAATTTTGTAATTAATTCATGTTTGAGTGCTATTTGTGTAAAATTCAGGTGTTAATTTAGTAAATATTTGTAGAATGTAGCTAATTTGGTAATTAATTTCTGTTAGGGTGATATTTGTGTAAAATGGTCGACTGTTGACCATTGACCACAATTGACCAGAAGTTTGATCGGCTTTGACCGGGCATTAAACGACCTTTGAATTTGACCGAGTATACCTATCCTTACATTTTTCGACGTTCCAAATTCAATTTCGCAGTCCGTTTTTTGAAATTTAGACCCGAAGCCCTCGAAATTTCCAGTCAAACCGGTTGACTTTGATTTTGACTGAAAATTCCAAATTTTTGAAAAGTCATATTTTATGTTTTCGAGGTCCTAAATCTGAATCTGAAGTCCGTTTTTCCAAATTCGAACCCGGTAAGTTGTTTTTCACTGATTTATCATCTGATTCGATCCGTTTTTTAGGTAGTTTATGTTGATATGGATCCGAGGAAATATTGGAATATGATTTCAAGATTGAGGGCATTCGAATGGAATTTATATGGTCGATCAGTATGTCACAAAAATCGAGGTAATACTTTACTACCTCTTTATGCTTTATGGAATATGTTGATATTGGTAAATGCATGAATAAGATAATGTTTGTCAGTTTTGTGGAGTTGAATAATTTATACACTTGATATGAATGTGATAGAAATTCTGTAACTGAATACGGATCGAATGACTAATATAAGAGATCGAGGAATTGTCAGAATTAAATTACAAGTTTGTGATTGGTGATAAAGAAATCAGCTCTGGATTTGTAACTTATATTTTATATCATCAAAGGTTAAATATTAAAGGTACTTGGATGGGAAATTATGAGAATACTTCGGTAGGATAAAATTACGAAAATACCCTTATATTGTAAGATGACAAGAATTGTCCCTAGAAGTTGGCTAATAAATCTGAAAAGAAATATTGATCTGATAAAACTACTGATGTGCATAAGAAATGCTAGTTTTGTATAGGAAATGCGGATAACTGGTTTTTAAAACCAAGAGGGTTTGTGAAAGATACTAGAAGTCTGTTAATGATTCATTTTGAGATCAGAGAATGTTAGGGAAAACAATTAACCATAGGATCTCTAAATCATAGTTATTTTCGTTAAGAGTTAATACTGAAATTATTTTGGTTAAGAAATTATGAAAATACCCTTGAAAGGCAAAAATAATCTGAGTTGACCTTGAATAAGAAAGTACTTTGAGGATTCGTATTTAACTCGATTAAGTACGAATTTGATTGTTAAGATCCTGACTTAGTGTAAAAAATTTCTGATAACCTGTTTGTAACTTCTGAGAAGGCAATTGACCTGAAAATCTCCGAGTTAAGAATAAATTATCGAGGGTGCTCTTCTGTCATAATTGTTCGTATAGAATGGAATAGATAATAAGTCTGAATTAAATATTAAGATCGGACGGAAGGAATTGATTAAACTACGTGGGATCTGTAAAATGACCAAAATACCCTTGTGATGGAAATGTCTCAAGAGTATCACCAAGTTCAGGAATGAATAGATATCCTCAAGCTTTGAGATGAATGGAAAAACATTGAGCACCAAAATGACCAAAATGCCCTTATAGACTATACTAAGTAAATGTCTTGGATTAATTAAGAAATTCTAATAAACATGAATGTTGTACTGCTTTTTAATGTTATGAAAAGCAATTTAAGTCGGTCAAACAATGATAGTGCTATATCATTACTTGAATGCTAGTTCGTCTCCTCAAGTTTGGATTGATGATCATTATGGAAGTACTTAGCTTAGCTCAACGCTAGAGCGCATTCGATATTATGAAGTGGATATTTGTGAGATAAATCAATCACGAATACCAAAATGATTTTAGTATATGACCAAAGTGAAATGAACGAAATTACAACATGTATCCGAAACTCAGAAGTGTCTAAATTAATCTGGAAAACTCTGAAGTAACCGGGATAGACTTGCGTGCTAAACAAACTAAGTAACCTCAATGAATGAGGATTTAATAGGTGATTGGATGAGTTTGGAAACACTGATAACTATACATGATGAATTGTCTTTATGGGTCATGAATCATGAATTAAGTACGTCTGTATTTTTTGATATCGTTGAAACGTGGAAATGAAATAAAGACCATAGGAAGATCTATTCAGCAATGATTACGAAGATGATTTATGTACAAGAATTGTTAGTATTAAAGAGTGAATACTTGGAAAGGTAATAAATTGACGGGTCGACACGCATTAGTTCTGAGAGTTGTTCAGTTCGAATAGTTCGATAAACCGATCGATCAACATGAATTGTAATGTATGGAATCTCCGTTTCTCTTTTATTAGCTCAAGTCACTCTGGTTATTCCTGAACGCTTTCCTGATGCACATGAATCATAGTGGAATTCTAAAGTATCAACTTTAAATGTCTGATTAGATCGGTTAGTAATCGATTCTTTCCAATAGGACCTTGTTCTTAGAATCCGATCAAATTACACGAGCTTCATGTTATCCTTACCGATAATTACAAAATATCTCTGAAAAATACTTGGATTCTCTAGTGTGTTCCCTAAGTACTATTTAATTATTTTATCTGTTTTGAAATATGGTATACTGAAATCTATGGTGTACTGCTTATTGATACACTGACTTACTGGTATTGATTTATAGACTATGACTGATATATGACTATTGGTTTTCACTGATATATGATAACGATGATTACGGATTTATGGAAATAATGCTTACTGCATAAATGGTATTTTGAAATACTAATTTTGGGTTGGATTGAATTACGGAGGTATAGCTCTGATCAAGCTAGTAAATCTTACGGACCTAATGTGACTCTTGGGTAGAGTCACGGGCCCCAAGATGATCAATTAGGTTGGCTCCTTTTTGCCGTGTGCTTAGGGTAAGCCCTATGGACTTACGGGCCTAAGGATACAGGCCCAAAGCCTATCCTTAGTGGCTTCCTTTTTGCTGTGTGCTTAAAGTAAGCCCTACGGACGTAGTTCTGAGGAACTGCGGATGGTGTACATGAAAAGGATTTAAACTACAAGTTTCAAAAGTGAAACTTCATTATGATTTTATAATGATTTACTGAACTATTACTCGTTTATTGTACCTACTATGATTTTATTGTAATGTTGGAACATACTAGACATCCTATTCGATCTCATGAAAACTTGATACTATGAATGTTTCCTATGAACTATGATCTTCATGGTTTCTACTCGATGAACTACTAATGGAATCCCAGATTATCTTGCAAACTGGTATACATTTGATTCAATAAGGAAATTATGGCTTCACATTTTTTTGAATGTCCTTTAGCATCACTAGGTAGTTACGTATTACTGAGCTTTCCGAAACTCAATCTATTACTCACCATTTCAGGTTAAAAGATTGTACCAGTACAACTATCAACATCAGTAAGAGAGTTCTTCCAGCGTTACTTGCAGAGTATGGTACATGTGATTAGGGGGCATGTAGATTGTATTTTTTTATATCTGAGTTTGAAAAACCTGTTTTATTTCTGAATAATAATAAATCATTTTATGATTTGACATGTTGTAAGAAAATTTTTAAAATTTCCACTATTTTTACGGTGGGTCGCTCCGGTAGCCCAAATGTGACACTCCAGATCAGATCGGGCTATCCGTATCAGTCTGAGGGGGTTACACTTAGGCACCCTAGAAATCTTTCTAGAAATAAATGTGTTCAATGAGAAATGACAGAAAAAAGGTTACCGACCTCGTTTGTGTGTCCATGGGAACTATGTTTGTTGCCCGACATTCCATAGAAAAAACAATCCATTTGAAGAAACAAAAGATAATCGATGAACCGTCTCAGCTTGTAGATCTATCCTTTATTGCAGTAAATCTACAATGTTTTCAACAACATAAGAAATGGAGGTTCTCCATCTTCTTTAACAATCTGTTCATGGTAAATATCAAAGTCCACATTAGAAGGTTAAAAGGAAAGAGAGTTGAATTGCATCTCATACGGTTGAATTACAACGGAACATATCACAATCAAACGGAATGTCACAAGAGAGCTCACAGATAAATCTCATGAATTCTTTATAGAGGTAAACATATTTCATGTATACATCTTTAAAATAAAAAAAATCATTTGCAAATTAATGAGTTTTACAATTTAATCTCTTGGTTTTATATTAAAGATATTAACATTAAACTGAATACAACTTTTATGATTTTTATAATTTATTTTACAGTAAAACCCCCGGTTCGACCAGGAAGTGGAAGTACAACTTGTACAGACTCTGATGGTGATGAAGATCTCAAACATAATTTTATTCTGGTATAAACATAGCTAGAAGATTTAATATGAATATCAAGTAGAATCCCCTAAAGAAAAATCTATGACATGGGCCTTATGCTTGATTGAAAATAATATAATAAACAGCATAGCATATTTAGTTAAATTCACCAAATAACCATATATATATTACCTTAATAAAAGGATTAATAATTACAATATGGTATTTCTAACACATCTCATGGTATCATATCTTTAAACATAGATATACAGTTGCCAGTTCTTAAATTTTATTTAAGATCTTAAATCAGAAGCAAACATGTCATAGAATATATAACATAACCCATACTTGGACATGAAAACAATAAACAAATACTATAAAGTCCAAAACATCAAAAACATTAATCCATACCTTCACAGGGGTATCCTTCGGCAGACCCACTTGAGTTAGAACATCATAACCAATTTGGTTCCAGTCAATATCTACTCTATCCCCCACCACACTGCCGCTAACTGAATTGAGCTTTCCTGCTGATGAAAACACCTTCCTATCAAAAAATATAGTATCCTATCTTCATTTTTGCCTATGGTTGTACTTGGTAAAAAATTGAAAAAGCGGATTTTGAATCTAGATCAGTTCTATTAAATTTCATCAACTTCTTTATACTTGGCCAGCGGCATACTAAAGGCTGAAGTACACCAGAGCAAGCCGGAATAGTTTCCCCCATCCAGTTTGGAACAGCACATGCGAGACAATCCTTAGGAGAAGGATTTCCTGGACTTTCACAAGCATTAACAAAAGTAGAGTTCGTATCACGTGAGTCAGCATCAGCAAGTCTACCCGGAGATATCATCAAACTGGAACCTTGAATCAAAATATCCCCACCATTTCTACCACCACGCTTGGAGTCAAAGACAATTTCAAAAACTAATTCACATAATGAGTTATTATTGTTATTTATACAGAACCCATCTTGCTTGACAAGAAAACATGACCGATCATTTGTGTTTCTAACATTATCACTCACTACTGGTAGCTTTAGAGACTTTGACAAACTGTCTCGGCGTTCAGCAAGAGAAGGTGAAACCTTTTTTAGTCGTGATGATGCTGATTGAGAACAAGGTTGAGAAGTGAGATTGAGGTGCCAATTTTTGAGTAATTAAATTTAGGGTGCGACAAAGTTCGAGGTGAAACAAGAGACAAGTTAGAAAAGTTGGACAAAGTTGAAGAGACCGGAAGATAATATGAAATAGATGAAGGTTAATCGAGAGAAGATTCCGAAGGGTAATTTGAACAAGTGCTGAAATCGGAAGAGATGGAATCTGGTGAGAGATAAGGAAGCGAGGAGGATGAAGACAGATGTCAACGACGGTAATGATGCATGAACGATCATCATAGAATCTGAATAAACCCTGGAGATCAATATGTTTGGTGCCGAAACAAACTCCATTATTCCAGAGGCAAACTTACGTTGAAGCATACTCCAATTGGTTTCTCTTGCAGGAAGGTGGGTTTCGAATTCATTCTCGGATGAAGCAAACGGAGGGACAAAACCCCCCTTTATAGCCTTCTCGAAAATCTCAAAATCAACATTATATGAACCCACTTTCCTCTCACCAGGGCAAATCATAACTGCTGACCCCTATCTCGACTATTATTGGTCCCTGCTCTCTTTCATACCGAACAATCTGACAAACAACACCTCGTGCATCCCTTTCCATGATAGATTCACAGTTTTTACCAATCCAAATATATTGCAGAAGGTATATGAACAATAAATGTACCTCGAGAATCCAGACCAGAAGGAGATGGATCATTTAGCATTTTAGCGACTAGGTGCAATTCTATACATCCTCAATAAGGAACTGAGGCTCAACGGCAATGCATGGACCCTCTTTTGACACTGTAATAACTGGCACGCGTAACCCATATTCGGATCAGCAATTCCTCTAGCAGCTTTTACATACTGAAAAGCATCATCGAAACTTTGTGGACCTCTGTCCACATAAGATACGCTATCACCAATGATGTGGACCTCGATTCGCCCTGGCAGAATGAACAAAAACTCTTCCAGCCAGTTCTCGAACATCCTCGAAATAGTCAAAAACATCATAAAGTATGCTAGTAATATCCTCTGATGGACTATCTTGCAACCATAAAGTTCTGTACACAAAATCAGCCTTGAAATACCCCGGACAAACGAAGCCGACACAATTTAAAACATGAGTAATACCATTCTTTTTTAGTATTTTCCTGTCCTTTGCAACAGCATCTCCAGTGAGATAAATATGTTCTGCCACTTTTGAGCATTCTTTATCGAAGAAAGCTATCTTATACCTCTTTAAAAGCCCACCATTCTTATCATTATTCCATTGAATTGATGATAAATCAAGCTTTATCCTCTCACCACTCTTGTTCCCACTTGGGGTTGGTGGCTGCGGCCACTCACCAAGGTCATCAGAACCAGCTTTCGACCATTCATCCAAACTCTTCCGTTCAATTGACAGTGGCTGCAAAGGTGGCAATCACGACCTCAGCTTATAATTCTGTTGCGAACGTGGAGTTAAAGGAGGAGGAGGAAACCGACCAGTTCGTCCATTATTATTACCATCATTACCATTAGGATCTTCTCCTAGCTCTTTGTCCTCGGTTAATGGAATTTGACCACTCGTCCTGGAAGAAGAAAATGAAGCCGAACGCCAAAACATTTTCCGCGAACTGGAAAGCTAGCATGATGAGGCCCTAGGACTAGCAGGAATATCCTCTTTGCCCACCATTTCCACTGTACAATGACTTTTAGTAATATCGCAAGAGAAATAAGAAAAAAATCCAAGAAAGCTCCCAAATCTTTATCCACAATAAAAACCTAATAAGTTCATCAAACAAATATGACCCAAATCCGAAAACCAAATAAAAACCCTAATGCTTCACTATTTTCACCATGCCCACTTTCAATACTTCAATAAAAATCGAAGGCAAAATATAGAAACCTGGAAGAAGAAAAAGAAACTTGGAAATTAAAAATAAAAGAAAATAAAAAGCTTACTTGAAATGACGAGTGAAGATAGCAGAAGTAGAACTAACCCAAATATGAAGAAATCAAAAACTCATATAGGTCAATCATGAAGAACAAGTGACTGCTAACACAGAGAGTAAAGAGTAAATCGAAATCCCGTCTTCGCAAATAGAATAACAGAAAAGAAAAAGTAAATAAAGAAACAAAGAGTTCAATAGAAAGAAAATAAATTAAAAATGGGATACCCAATCTGTAAATCTATCTGTGCAATTTTACAAAAAATATAATCAGTTTTCTTTTTCAAAGAAAAATTAAACATGAAAGAAGGGCATAAGAGAAAGAGATAAAAAGAGAGATTTGAGACTTACAGGGTACTCTTCAACTGTAGATGCTGAAGCAGAAGAAGAAAATGCCAATGATTTCTTCTTGGACCTGGGGAATCTGGCCTGACGTCGTTCCCATTATCCCTTATCTTGTGGTGTCGTGAGATATGGTTTCTCATTTGCTTCGTAATTTCAGAGATAGAGAGAATAGTCGAAATCTAGCCTCAACTGTATTACGACACTCAACGAAGTTATTTAATATTCGAAGATACTGAGTGAGCGCCAAATTATCATACTTATACGGTAATAATATCCCTCCAATCAGTTGGAGAATATATGCTCGAGCCACAAAAATAACCTCGTCCTCGGTAGTATCGTTGGTCACTTAGAAGTTGGGCTCCATTCACGTCATTCATAACAGATATCCATCGATGCACTCGGATGGTGACATCTTTTCCAAAACTTCATAGACCAACGTCTTGGGCTAGTAATTGTTCCGCCTCACCACGAGGCTCCATTCACGGAAACACCGAGTTGGTAAACATCGTCTTCCAAAGAAATCGTCACTTCACTAGTGAAAGTATGATGAAGAAGCCATTGAAAAGTGGAAAGGATGAATGATTAAGGGATTATAGCAGTCTTTTTCAATGATTTTTTATTTTTATTTTATTAGAGCTGGTCGTAAAGGGAATGCCTTAGGTGCGGTAGTTTTAATATATGGAAGAAATATGTTATTGGAAATATTATTATTTTTTAATATTTTCGATAAATTGTTACCTAAAATATTATTTTTTTACCGAAAATGTTAACACTTTCTATTTAAATTAGAATATACCACTGACTTAAATTGATGTAAGGCTATCCAAACTTCTTTAATGATGGAGAAGTTGGCAGCCTTGTTGTTTTTCGATCTATGAGAGACATCAAATGTAACACTTGAATATATAAGCAATATGCACAAAATAATGAAAAAAGGGATTAATTGAAATAAGAAATGAAAATGAGAAATGAATTTTAATAAGAAAATAAAGGAATAGGATGGTTATCAAAGTGGGTTGCGGAAATGATGAATAAGTATCCTTCAATAGATCATGAATTGGCCTCCAATGATGTTGCTGGATGTTACTTCAATGATGAATGAAGGATGGTTTTAATGGAGTTGAAATGGCAATGGAATGGTGATGGTGTTGGCGTAAAGAAGATGATGATGGTGATGGTTAAAGTAGTATCTTAAATAAGCCAAAGAAGAAGAAAAGCTATAGAAAACTTATCCATGTTCTCTATAAACTTAAGTAAGGCATGGTATGTTGGGACTTGAACCCTCTAGTTATAAGAACTAGGAACTCGAAGTATCAAGGAAAAGGATTGATGCCACAGACTTAGAAAGTTTGCTTAATCGATAAAGTTCTTAAAGAACTTGCAAGAGAAAATTTCTCGCAAAGAGTTCATATTAAAAAAGGATTGAGTTTACAAATGAATAACCCTTCCTAATTATAGGATTTGGAAGGGCTGACCAAATAAATACATACCTATTCGGTTAAATACATAACTTTAAATGAAAATGTATGATGCTTGGTTGAATGAAGATGTCCTTGGCCGAATGGTCTCCTTGATGGTTCATCTTGGTGCCAATTTTAAGAATTATCGTGCTTTGGTTGAATAGGTAGACATCCCTTCACTTTGGTGCCTAATTGATCAACACGCATGGCACATGGATGGCTGGTCATGAGGCATTCACATGGGGGTCGTAGGATCCTTGTTGTGGGCTCATCCATGGAATGAAGATAGGCAGCAACATAGGCGTGACTTGGCTTCCAACATACGTCTATGTGTCATGATCTTCAATGGGCATCAACTTGTCATGAAAGGATACATTGTGTGTAAGGAACCTTTCATCAATTGAGCTAGTTCCCATGTGTTTGAGCTGAAGATGATCGGCCATAGATGAATGACATATAGATGAGTCTTTGGACAGTTCCTTGTGAAATGGTGCCTCTTGGAATGGCAATTATTCGTGAAAAGGCACGATTCCACAAAAACTGACCTAGGCCATAATTGAAGTACTCTGTGTGGTGGTGATGATGGTGCAACTCTGAACTGAGATGTCTAGCTAGCTCAAAAGTTCAGCTCAAGTCAACTATAAGCTCGGAGGGTAGCTGATAACTTTGTCCCAAAATGTTCTTGAGTTGTCCCGGAGTTGTCCTACTCATGTTTCCATAGCTCTTGGACTCCAATGCTAGCAAGTTAGCTCCCATCATGTGGCCGCCTATGCATCTACAAAAGAAAGCATAATATTAGCTAAGTATAAACATATAAAGATGTGGTTCATAAAATTAACTTCATACATCACATAATATTATCATCATAACTATAAATGTAATGTATGTAAACTATTATCATAACTATGGTATAAAGAAAGAATAAGTTAGAGAAAATCCCCCTTCGATTATTGTGAAAGGTTGGAGATGCAAGGACATTCATGATGCTGATTTGGATCACATCACAAATTTAAATTTTTTATTGAAAGATAAATCATTAAAAGTAACAATAAAATACAGAAGAATAAGGAAAAGTGGTACTAACCAACCGTCGAGGTATGAAAGCACTTGCATAAATTTTAAGTAAATTACAATCATGACTATTTAATTATAAGGAGATTTTAATTTGATCATTGATCTTTTAATATTCAATCATATCACTTAATTATTTGAATGATGTCAATCAAGTCACATGACGTTAACATTTAATAAAGGAGCCGATATGATAGTTAAAAGAACTGATATAATTATATATTTAGTCATCGTTATTTAGACATTCAATCAATTTGATTATATTTTAATTTATTTCAAAAAAATTAGAATTTGTATGATTATTTGTTTAAATTTTTTGTTTGTCGCATAATATGCATGATTAGGATTTGTATGTATCTGAACCATTTTAGAGTCTAATGTTGTATTCAAATTACTCGAATCATTTTTCATGGTAGGATATATGATGTTACAAGAGGCAATTGACGGAAGTTCAATGGGAGGCAACAAAGGCCCTTGGGTAGATTGTGGAGATTCAGATGCACTCAGAAAATGCTCAATGAGAAGTTGCGAAGGTCTAAGATGAGTCCAAGGCAGTTAAGAAGGTAACTTTGAAAAAGGAGAGGACTTTGCAAACTAATATGACAGAAACACAAGCTTTGATTGCATATATGTAGTAGCTGCTTTTGGCAAAGGTCAACAATTAAAAATTAGTGGATGAGTCCATGAAGAAGCTTCAGAGCTTCAAATATTATGTGGAGATGTACGAGCCTAGTTTTGTTTGTGGGTTTCAAGTGGCTCTTGGCCCTGTAAACATGAAATAGTGGATTCCCTGAAGATGTTTGGTGTTTCCTAGGGAAAGTTGCCTTTTGATATCATGCACCCTCAGGAGAAGGTTGGGAATTTTGGGGTGGGGTAAAGTCTTATGTTTTTTATGGAGCCGTCTTTGGTTCCCTCCAGCCCTGCATATAAAGACCTCTGTGATAGAAGTTCCTTCTTTGGTTTAGCTACCGATCAAGAAACTCCTATTGGTGATCATTCGGCTTAAACTTTCTTTTATAACAAGTTCTAAGGCTTATATACTTGTTTTGTTTAGATGAAGTTTTCCTCTATCTCATCTTTTTAATAGTTGATGTCTCTACTTACTATTTATATGTTTAGGCAAATGGATTTTAGGTTCTCGCTCTCATTCGAAAAAGAATTATCGAATGATCTGAGGTATTTTTGTAACACTGGATAGACATTCACGGCGGATGACTAGAATACAGAATTGCACATTAAGCACTAAAGTGATTTAAAACATAAACTGACCCCTAATCAATGTATTCTAAGTAACGATGGGCACAGGACTCGGGTCAGGATTTTTTAAAAAAAATAGGATTCGGGTCGGATAAATTTTTTTAAAGGTTATGTTGGAGTTGGGTCAGGTTCGGGTTTAGAGTGAAAAATATATGATCCGAAAAAATATAATTTTACCTTATGTATTTATAGATAATTACAATAATACTCCTATATATTTTGTTCAATTAAATACTTATTTTTTATTGAATAAAAGTAATATTTTTATATATTATTTCGGATTGGGTTCAGGTTTTATCTCAAAAATGTGAGTCATGATTAATTCAAAAGAAAGTGTATATTTTTTGGTCGAGTTTGGGTCGGGTGGAGGATGTATAATTTTCGGATCAAGTCAGGTTGATTGGAACCCGGCCCGGCCCATGCCCATTCCATCCTTAATTCTAAGTTATCAAGCAAGAAAGTAAACAAAAAAACATGCTTAATACATGTAGTGGAACATATCATACATGGACAAGTAATTATAAGCTAAACATGCTTTTGAAATAACAAAACTACCAAATAAGACATTTAATAACAAAATTGACATTTCAGAACTCATACGAGAAATCAACATAGACTTCCAATTTTACCAATTCCCTTTAATCTTACTAAAGATGAATATCATGTTTCAAAAAAATTTAAATCAAAATTTAATTAGGCATTTAATTGCATAAATAAATATTTTATGGACCAAATCATAAACTTTTCAAAACATGAAATTAAGCTGAAAATATAAAATTGAAGGGTTCATTATGAAATTAATCTTATTAAGGAATGACAAAACAAGTTTCATGCATCCAACTTAAAATATTTTAGGGCTTATAGACTTGTTTTTGTTTAAATTAATTTTTCCTCTATCTCATTTTTTTTAATTGTTGATGTCTCTACTTACTATTTATACGTTTTAGGTTTTTTCTCTCTTTTGTAAAAAAAATTATCAAATGATCAGAGGTATTCCTGTAACACTCGATACCTGGTCACAACAGATGACCCGAATATTGAATGGCACATTAGCCACTAAAGTGACTCAAAACATAGGGTTCGAGTCAGGTCGGGTTGGATTAGTTAATGGTTATATTAGGGTTGGGTCAGATTTGGGTTTAGGGTGAAAAATATCTTATCCGAAAAAATATAATTTTACCTTATATATTTAGGGATAATTACAATAATAACACTATATATTATTTTTTCAATTAAATACTTATTTTTTATTGAATAAAAGTAATATTTTTAAATATATTATTTCAGGTTGGGTTCGGGTTTTATTTCAAAAAGGCGGGTCAATTCAGGCTAGATGAAGGGTGTATATTTTTCGGGTCGGATTCAAGTTGGGTGGAGGGTGTATAATTTTCAGGTCGAGTCGAGTTGATTAGAAACCTGAACCGACCCATGCCCATCCTTAATTCTAAGCGATGAAGCGAGAAAGTAAACGACAAAACATGCTTAATACATGCAGTGGAACATATCATACATCATGGACAAGTAATTACAAGCTAAGCATGCTTTTCAAATAACAAAACTACCAAACAAGACATTTAATAACAAAATTGACATTTCATAACTCATATGAGGAATCAACATAGACTTCCAATCTAACCCATTCCCTTTAATCTTACTAAAGATGAATATCATGTTTCAAATTTTGTTGAAGTCAGAATTCAATTAGGCATTTAATTGCATAAATAATCATTTTAAGGACTAAATCATAAAATTTTCAAAACTTGGAATTAAGCTGAAAATATAAAATTGAAGGGTTCATTATGAAATTAATATTATTAGGGAGTGAAAAAAGTCTCATTCATCCAACTTAGAACCAACTTGCTAGTAAGAAAACATATTCTAGACCATTTTGACACATTTCCTAAGTTTAGTGACCAAACTAGGGTCTAGAGAAAATATAGGTCTTTAATGAATGCAATTACAACATATTTAAAAATCATTAAAATTATAGGGGATCGATCCTTTATAAAACAATAAGTGAATTCACATAATGGGATTGATCTTTTAAAAAGTGTCTGATTGTTGAAGGGATCAGTCATTTTTTTTATAAAAATACAAATTTCATAAAAACATGCATGAACATGCTAAAAATGAACATTCAATCAATCTTATGATCAATGAACATGTTGTTAACTATATATTTATGCTTCTTTAAGCGAATGTTAGCTTGTACTTAAGCACATTTTCATTTGCATATTTGCAATTTTCATGCATCATGCATATGATTTTTTTTTCATTGTATTTTTTTATATTTTGTGCTGAAACATTACTATGGTGCATTTTGTGGTGCAGGTGTTGGCAGAAGCATAAGCAAGTAATGTCATAGGGTATTTGGAGGAACATGATGTGTCGCGAGTGTGTGATGTCGTTGGCAATCAGAGGGAGAAAATTGTCGTGTCAAAGGGAGCAGACCTTTACCAAGATTTAAACTCGGTTGATAACTCTCTAAATGAATTTTTATTTAGAACATTTTTACTTAGGTTTGAGTTTGTACTTTAGCATTTTTAGGATGAAATTTAGAGTAATTTTAGCATATTTTAAACCATTTGCATATTAAGAGGGAGTTGTATTTCTTGGGTTAATTATGATGATTTTGTTGTGAATTTACTACTCTGATGTTGTGACTTTTTATGATATTGTAGGTGTTGATGTGAACCGATGAGAGAAAGAATTGTTGAGTTGTCGTTGTAGCAATTGACACATCACAATACAGTTAGAGAAATTTTTGGAATTGACAGCAATCTATATGCTAAGAAATGTTGAAATTTAAATTTTAAATAAAAGTACTTTTATAAAAGAATATAACTTTTCTATTGGTGGAAAGTTTGACTTTGGGAGGCTATAAATTTCATATTTTCTACACACTTTAATCATCCTTGGAAACCCTAATTTTCATAACCTCTTTTATTTATCTCTCCTACTGCCACCATGGTAAAATCCTTGGGGGAAACAACACTTGGACGTGGAGCAGTAGTAACCATGTGAGCGGTGGTCGACGATCAATTGGACATTATATTAGTGATTTAGAACGAACTTGAGAAAGGGGGATTTATTTTTTTAAGATGATTTATTTTTAGCTTATGTTGAGATGTTAAACTTGGATATTATATTTTGAATATATGCAAAGAATTTCATGTTTATTTGCTTTTCCTTGCTAACTTTGATTGTTATTGCTTGAGATTTATTTTTTGACTTGTTTGTAGAGATATAAACTACCTAGTAATTCCATAAGAGTACGTTACATAATGAGTAGCATTAGTTTCTGTGAGAGCAGGATTTAGCAGAAAAGAGTTTTTTGCTTACTGTTTTGCCGTAGTATTCTTAGTGTGCTGATTTAGATTGTTATAGAGGTATAGAGTTTCCTTGTAAGTTGTTGGTAATTTGAGAGAAATAACCTACTAGGTTAATGCTAGACACATCAATCTTGTTGCTATGACATTGTTAATTGCATGTTGATGTTTAACATTTCATAATCTTTTGCATGAATCGATCATTGCTTCATTTTCTTTTGATGTAATCATTATTTATTCTATTATGTTTTTAATTACCATTTACTTGTGTTGTAATCCTTATTTATTCTATTTTGTTTTTAATTACATTGCTACAACATTTCCCCTACATCAACTATACACAATTATTATTGTTGCACAACAATTCTTTGAAGTAATACTAATTCATGTGGATATGATACTCACTGCACTAGTTGCATCCACTTTACTACTTTGTAGAAGATAGTGTATGCTTGAACTGATTATCGTTACGTTATTCGAAGCATCAAGTTTTTGGTGCAGTTGCCAAGGATTAGTGTTATTACTTTTGGTGTTGTTTTCTTTTATATACTAACTTTGTTTTTACTTTTTGTAGGTAGCTTTAGCAAGGCGTTGCTGGTGCATGACACACAACAACAACCAAGACCTAATACCTTTTGATCTAGAGATAGAGAGAACCTTTCACCAAATGAGACAAGAAAATCAACAACATCAAAAAATGAATCAGAATGTTGTGGGCAACGATGGTGAACTACCATTACCAATCGAGGACAATCATAATATGCCAAATAACAATGGGCAAAATGACGAGAGAACTCTACCCTTGCGAAATGAACTGATGCAACCATCATAAAACAACATTGATGATTGCAGTAGGCCCATCCAAGACCATGTTGTTTCCATTCTGGATGAGTTAAATCCTGACATCGTTAGGCTTGCTATCCATGCTGCCCACTTTGAGTTGAAACCAATGTTGTTTCAAATACTGTAATCAATTAGGTAGTATAGTGGGATGCACATCGATGATCCTACAAAACACTTAAGAGAATTCATGGAAGTGTGAGACTTATTTGTACAAAAAAGAGTGTCTGAAGAAGCCTTGAAGTTGAAATTGTTCCCATACTCGCTTGCTACAAAACCAAGGTGTGGCTTAACTCATTGCCATTGGGAGCTATAGCATCATGGAATGAACTTTCCCAAAAGTTCTTGTTGCAGTTTAACATTCCCAAAATGAAGCTTGAGAGTGATTTAAAGATTTACTGCGAAAAATCCTAATGCATGGTTCCCAACATTCAACACAAATGGATATGTTTTACAATGGACTTAACTTGCAAATAAGGATAGTTGTATATGTTTATGCCAATGGAGCATTACTGGAAAAATCCTATAACGAAGCCTATGATATCCCTGAGAGGATCTCCAACAATAACTACCAATACCCGAATACAAGAATTATGTCGGGTAGGCGTATTGCTGCGACAATGGACAATGATGCACTAAACATATTGACCACACAGGTGACAACATTGACTGAAATGATGAAGAGAATGCAAAAGACTAGAGGAATGTATGAGGTAAAATCAACATCTATCATTTCTTGTGTTTATTGTGGTGATAATCATAGTTTTGAGGAATGTCAACAACCCCGAGTCTGTGTATTTTTTGAGAAATTACTATAGGAATGACAATGACAACACATATGGGAACATGTATAATTCAAATTTCTCTTGGAGAAATCAAAACGTAGTCAACCCTAATGTGACATTGCAATCAAAATTTGGGAATACACAGCAGCAATATCAGCCACAACAATAGTACATGCAACAACAACATATTCCACAACAACAACAATCGCATCATCAAGCGATGCAACTACATCAACACAATATTCAACAAAGTCTTCGATGGTATTCTTCCAACCAAGATGGCACATCTTCAAAACTTGAACCTCTACTGAAAGAGTATATTTCAAGGAATGATGCCTGTAACACCCCCAACCCGTATCCGAATCCGAGTTGTCACATTAACTTTTCAAATCATTTGCTTTTAAATAATAATTAAAAATTCCATTTGACATTTACAATAAAATCGAATAATTTCTATTATATAAAACATATGATTTTACAAAACTTATCTGAGCCTACTTGATCAAAATCTTTAATTACTTGCCAACTGTAACATCCTAAAGATCGTGTTAGTGGCTTAAATGGTAATTTTTGGAATTTGGTGATCAATTTAAGAAAAAATAAAAAGTGCATGGATTTAAAGTGTAATATTCTGATAGTGGATTAAATGGTAATTTTGGAATAATTGAAAGCGTATTATGGTCTTTTTAGTTAAAAGATATTTATCTATTATTTAAAGAGATAAGCTTATGTGTGAGGAAGTATTTGGAAAGTTTTCTTCTTCTTCTTTCTTCTTCCATTGGTTTACTTCATAAAGGTGAGTTTAATTTCAGCTTCTTAATTCTTGAAGTTATAAGTTTGTTTTGATTATTTGGGTGTTATATAAGCTTAAGGAAAGCTTATATAAGCTTAAATCAACAAGTAGAGAGAATTAGAAAGGAAATTTTATAAAGGGTTAAGAAATGAATTCTTGATATAAAGAGGTTTTTGAAATTATAATTATGAATTTGACTTGTCATAAGAAGGATTAAGAGGTTTAAAGCATTAGAATTGAATTTAGAATATGTAGCAAAGTTGGTGTAATTCTTGAATTACATATGAAGGATAGGTTTTTGAGGTTAAAGAAGTAATTATTTAGTAGAAATGAATGAGTAGGTAAGTTAAGGATAGGTGAAGGAATGAATTATGAAGTGTTGGGTTGAAAATGAAGTAATTTCATGCTTAAAATGTGAATTATAGGCTAGTGTGTATCGGTACACATTTAGCAGGTACTGATACATCAAGGGTAAAATTCATGAAAATATTCAAAGGGTACATTTAAAGTGTACCGATACCTTCAGGAGTATATCGATACATAGGTAGTGTATCGATACACACGTTAAGGAATGTACCAATACACTATAGGGTGTACTGATACCTCTAAAGTTGAAAAGTTGGAATTAAAGTTTTAATTAGTTATATTGATATAAATCGTATTAAGTAGTTAGAATCTCTTCATACATTAAGCTGTGTATTTGTGTAGACATTGATCGAAAGCCAAGTGCAGATAGACTGTCAGAGGAAGATTCACTAGAAGGAACAAGAGTGAGATTGGTAAGAAACAAGGTGAGTACATGGTATGAAGTGTAGTTATGTTAGGGAATTATGACTTGTGAGGAGTCTAATTCTGATAATAGATTATATAAGTAACTAGGTGTAGGCATGTAGTGATATGATGTCTAGAGATATAGGGGTCCATGCATATGTCTAAATATAAGTGCATTGCTATATTTGTGATATATATGTGAATCTATGTATGTATGTTAATTATGTGTAAAAATGATATAAGTTATATGAATACAAGAAAATGTGTACATGAGACATGATATGAAAAGAGCATAAGTATATGAGATAAGATATGTGAAAGTGATTTATAAGCAAATATGCTATGTGTAAGTGAACCATGTGATTATATGAAAATGTGAAATGTCGTAATTAAAATGCCCATGTTATCTGTTATGAGAGCTAGGGGTATAGTTGACATGCCAAGAGTCGAGGGTTCTACGTGGTCCTTCGAGACATATATGTAATTCTGTGGAACATATATGTGGTACTTCGATACACTTATTTGGTCCATTTATTATGTATATGATTCTTAAAGAGTGGTCATTCGGGACATAGTGGGCCTTCAGGACAGTGGTCATTCGGGACAAATATACAGTGCCCCTAGTGGAAATTATATGAGCTGTGGTGATAGCATAGTGCACAACCTCATTGTACTCATATACCTTATGTTCTCAGAAGTATACATGGGCTTTAAAGTGATGATATAAATACCCTTGTTTGATATTACATGTATTTTAGTGTGAAATGAGCTATTTAGGATATGATGTGTATAGAAAGGATAAATATATGTTTACGTGATAAAAGAGATTATAACAATAATATAATAAATGGTTAGTATATTAATGATGATGAATGTATATATGTGAGCATTGTATATATATGTAAGCATTGTATTTCCTGATAAGTACATGCATTTGATAAGTAGTTATAGTTCCATTATTTATTGACATATCTCACTAAGTCT
Organism: Hibiscus syriacus; assembly: GCF_006381635.1. Classification (NCBI taxonomy): domain Eukaryota; kingdom Viridiplantae; phylum Streptophyta; class Magnoliopsida; order Malvales; family Malvaceae; genus Hibiscus; species Hibiscus syriacus. The sequence goes on from NW_024063010.1 coordinate 1,141,710, forward strand.
ATGACTTAGCGTGTGAGTGTTTAATACGTAGGATTCAAGAAGTTCTAAGAGAAGATAGGCAGTGGAGACAATATAACATCAATGAAGATCGAATCAGAAATTGTACAGTAGGTTTCTCTTTTTGTGTTATATAGTGTCGGCATGTATTTCTGGAATTGAATTTGTATAAAGCTCTGAATGGTTTTGTAAAATTTTTAAATTGGTATATGTAAACTATTTAGTATCAAAGCTAAGGTTTAGCCGATTCTAGGCTTAAACCAGTGTTAAAAGTGTTTTAAAAATGTATGCATGCCAACAAAAAGTGAAAGGTTCTGATTTGATAGAATTGAGAGTATGGTGTCTTCTAATAGAGTTATATGGTTATGTCTTAGATGTCTAATTGTGAGAGTTCTCAAAATGAAAGGAGAAGTGGTATACCTAGAGGTAGTAGTAATTCATCTGCCCTAGCTAGGCAGAGTGAACAGCGAACACCTCTAGAAGTACCAGTACGAGATCAAGGATTGTTCTTTGGGACGCTAAACGCTATTTTGTCACGTTTTCAACCCCCTGTTCCCACAACTCCTCAAATGAATATAGCTAAGGAATTGAAGGGTTTAAGAGCACCAGAGTTCAAGGGTAAAGCTGAGGAAGATCCTATTGCCGCATATCTTTGGTTGAACGATGTTAAGATTATGTTAGAGGGACGTCACTGCTCTGAAGTTGAGAAAATAGATGGAATGATTTCCCTGTTGTGAGATCAAGCTAGAATTTGGTAAACAAATGTCACCATGAGATTGAGAAGTGATCAAGTGACATGGTTATTCTTTTTGGAAAGAATTCAAGTGTAAATATATTGGTGAAAAGTTTATTAGACAGATGAAACAAGAGTTTCTGAATTTGAAACAAGGGGATTACACAGTGTACGAATATGAATGTGAGTTTAATAAGTTAAGTCGTTTTACTGTTGAGATTATTCCGACTAAAAAGGATGTATGTGATTGGTTTGTAAAAGGCTTACGCCCTAGGTTAAAAGAGTTATTGCTAGCTCTGAATTTGTCATCGTTTCAAGAAGTGGTCAATCGAGCTAAAGCTTTAGCAAGAGCTCAGAATGAGATATTCAAATAGCAGAATGTTCAGAAGTCTAAGAGAATTGGTACTTCGTCAAGTTCATTGCCATCCCACTCAATAGGATATGCATCCAACTGCACAAATTTGTAAATTGGGAGCAAATGAAGATTTTGAGGAGCCAAAGATTATGGAAGGTAAATTTCAATAATGTTAAATAGTTAGATTTGAAGAGATTTGGGATTGATATAGTTATATGTTATTGACACTTAGAAGAAGAAGTGAAAAATAATTTGAAGATGAAAATTAATGAATTGTTATAGATAAATAGGATATGGTTTCCAAGTGAATAGATTATGTTGAGTTTGTGTATTGTATGGGTAGAGGAGATATGTATTAAGTCTCGAAGGAGGATTGTATATGAGTATAAGGTTAAGAGTAAGAATAAACCAAGATATGTTGAGTATAAAAAAGGATGGTTTCATTCTATTATGAATTAAAAATTTGGGGACGAATTTTCTTAAAGAGGGGAGATTTGTAACATCCCAAAGATCGGGTTAGTGGCTAAAATGAGAATTTTTGGAATTTGGTGATCAATTTAAGAAAAATTAAAAATTGCAGGGATTTGAAATGTAATATTCTGATAGTGGATTAAATGGTAATTTTGGAAGGATTAAAAGGGTATTATGGTATTTTTAGTTAAAAGATATTTATCTCTTATTTAAAGAGATAAGCTTATGGGTGAGGAAGTATCTGGAAAGCTTTCTTCCCGTTGGTTTACTTAATAAAGGTGAGTTTAATATAAACTTCTTAATTCTTGAAGTTATAAGTTGATTTTGATTATTTGGGTGTTATATAAGCTTAAGGAAAGCTTATATAAGCTTAAATAATCAAGTAGAGAGAAAAAGAAAGGAAATTTTATTAGGGTTAGGAAATGAATTCTTGATATAAAGAGGTTTTTGAAATTCTAATTATGAATTTGACTTATAAGAAGGATTAAAATGTTTAAAGCATTAGAATTTAATTTAGAACATGTTGAAAAGTTGGTGTAATTCTTGAATTCCATATAAAGGATAGGTTTTTAGGGTAAAAAGTGATTACTGGGTAGAAATGAGTTTAAGTATGAGTAGGTAAGTTAAGGATAGGTGAAGGAATGAAATATGAAGTATTGGGCTGAAAATGAAGTAATTTCGTGCTTAACATATAAATTCTGGGCTGGTGTGTATTGATATTCAACAGGTACCGATACATCAAGGGTAAAATTCATGAAAATATTCAAAGGGTACTGACACCTTCATAAATGTATCGATACCCATTTAAAATGAAAAGGTTTTAATTAGTTATATTGATATGAATCGTATTAAGTAGTTAGAATCTCTTCATTCATTAAGCCGCGTATTTGTGTAGACATTGATCGAAAGCCAAGTGCAGATAGACTGTTAGAGTAATATTCACGAGAAAGAACAAGAGTTTGAGATTGGCAAGAAACAAGGTGAGTACATGATATGAAGTGTAGTTATGTTAGGGAATTATGACTTACGAGGAGTCTAATTCTAATAATAGATTATATAAGTAACTAGGTGTAAGCATGTAGTGATATGATGTCTAGAGATATAGGGGTCCATGCATATGTCTAGATATAAGTGCATTGCTATGTTTGTGATATATATGTGAATCCATGTATGTATGTTAATTATGTGTAAAAATGATATAAGCTATATGAATACAAGAAAATGTGTAGATGAGATATGATATGAAAAGAACATAAGTATATGAGATAAGATATGTGAAAGTGAATTATATGCAAATATCCTATGTGTAAGTGAACCATGTGGTTATATGAAAATGTGATATGAGAGCTAGGGGTATAGTTGGAATGCCCAGAGTCGAGGGTTCTATGTGGTCCTTCGGGACATAAATGTAATTATGTGGAACATATATGTGGTACTTGGTACACTTATTTGGTGCATTGTATTATGTATATGGTTCTTAAGGAGTGGTCATTTGGGACATAGTGGTCATTCGGGACTTAGTGGTCATTTGGGACAAATTTACAGTGCCCCTAGTGGGAATTATATGAGTTGTGGTGAAAACATAGTGCACAACCTCATTGTACTCATATACCTTATTTTCTCAGAAGTATACATGGGCTTTAAAAAGATGATATAAATACCCTTGTTTGATATTAAGTGTATTTTAGTGTGAAATGAGCTATTTGGGATATGATGTGTATAGAAAGGATAAATATATGTTTACATGATAAAGGGATTATGAAAATAGTATAATAAATTGTTAGTATATTAATGATGATGGATGTATATATGTGAGCATTGTATATATATGTAAGCATTGTATTGCATGATAAGTACATGTATTTGATATGTAGTTATAGTTCCATTATTTATTGATATGTCTCACTAAGTCTATGACTTAGCGTGTGAGTGTTTAACACGTAGGATTCAAGAAGTGCTAAGACAAGATAGGCAGTGGAGACAACATAACATCAATGAAGATCAAATTAGAAATTGTACAGTAGGTTTCTCTTTTTGTGTTATATAGTGTTGGCATGAATTTCCGGAATTGAATTTGAATAAACTTTGAATGGTTTTGTAAACTTTTTAAATTGACATATGTAAATTATTTAGTATGCTTGCAATTACTTAAATTATATTTATTTTATATAAGAAATTGATTTGAAAAGTTTATGTGACATCTCGAATTCGTATTTGGGTCGAATACGGGTTGGGGCGTTACACTAACTACTTTCAATAAAACAAAATACATATGATTCAAATCTTTCCTGATTTGATCTTTAGAAAGGCGAAGCTAACCTGGCTTGCCTATTTTTGATCCCTTTTCATCTTCTCGGAACCTACATGTGAAACACTCACACGCTAAGTCATTGACTTAGTGAGACATATAAAACATGTAATATAAACTATAACTACTAACAATGCATGAACATTTCCTATTATCATATCACACAAAATCATATAATATTTCATATAGAAAAATGTATACATATATATAGGTCATCATTATCCTCACTAATATTCTTATCATTATCATTAATACCAATTATCATATGATCTTATACTTATCATTTATAAAATCCATATACATATTTCACCAAGAAACACACAAAAACACATAACTTTACTTATATTATATCGTTTAATTACCCATGATACTTTTGTGAGAACTAAAGATATGTGAATACATAGAGGTTGTGCAAATATACTGTCACCACAGCTTGTATAGGGTCCCACCAGGGGCATGTAAAAGTTTTGTCTCGAAGGACCTAATGTATTTCCCAAAGGACCTCATATAGATGTCCCGAACATATAACCCTCGACTCTTGGCATGCCAACTATACCCCTAGCTCTCTTATCACGTAACATGGCTTTATCACTTATGTCATTTCACATATTCATATAGGCATGTGGTTCACTTACACATAAAACATTTTCATATGATTCACATTCACATATCACATATGCTTGTATTATTTTTCACATAATCATATAATATCTCATATGTTCACTTAAATTATCACATATACATTTTCTCATATATCACATATCATGTCTCATGTAACCACATATGTCTTATCTCATAACATATATTATATAGTTTATGTTTTATTCTCTTAAATTCACATAAATCACATAACATATAAAGCATACAAGACATGTTCACACAATACAATCATAATAAATATTCTATTCATACAATCATATATGCAAAATGTCGGAAACAGACTTATCACAAGTCTAATTTTCCGTCAAATCATATTTCATACTACTATGCACTCACCTAGCCTCACTAGTCAATAATGATCTCTTATCTCTTTTTCGATGACTATTACTTGGTCAACATGTCTAAACTTTTCTCTCCATCGTTATCTACACGAATACACGATTCAATAATTATTGAGATTCGAATTGCTTGAAAAAATTCTTATCAATGCAGACTATATAAAACATTAATTTCAAGTTCCCAACTTAAGTAGTATCGGCACTACAAGCACAATACAAATACCTATATGCTAGTAGTATCGATACCCTTCCACTGTATCGATACCCATTTTCGATTATGTGATTTCATTACAAGAATGGTACCAATAACTCCTTATTTACATCTATACCCCTGGTATCGATACTATCACTTTAGTATCGATACCTCATGAAGAGTTATCACTCTTCTTCCTTATTGTATCGATACTGTTCATGTAGTATCGATACCCTACGCATAATATTCCCATAATTACCTTGTAGTATCGGTAGTTACTCAACCAGTACCGATACTACTATCCCATAAAATATTTCTTAAACCCAAAATTTACCAATACTTCACATAAACTCCCTTTATTTAACTTCTTTCATGCTATTAAACTCAACTATGCCTACTTAAATAATCTTTTAGCTCTATAATAGCTCATTTCTTCAATCTTTCACTATAACTCTTGAATTTAAGAATTTTACTAAACTTTCAATATGTTCTAAACTCATTTCTAATGCTTTAAACTTCTTAATCCTTCTTATGACAAGTCAAATTTATCAATAAAAATTCAAAAACTTCTTCATACCAACAATTCATTTCTACACCCTTATTACAATTCCCTTTCTAATTCTCTCTTCTTGTTGTTTTGATCTTATATAAGCTTTCCTTAAGCTTATATACCACCCAAAGAACAAAAACAACCTTAAAAATTAAAGAAATAAACAATTATAATCCAACCCACCTTTGCAATGAAGCTGACGGGAAGAAGAAGAAAGCAAGAGGAAATGGCTTCCAGATATCTCTCCCAAATCCCACATGTTTATCTCTTAATAAAGGAGATAAAATATTCTTTAAGCTGAAAAGGCCATAATACCCTTCACTCTTTCCATATTTACTAGTTAATCCAATACCAAAATATTCATATTTATGTCCCTAAACTTTTTAATTTTTAAAATCATACCTCAAAGTTTCAAAACTTACATTTTAGTCACGAGCCCTGATTTTGGGATGTTACAAATCTCCTCTCATTTTAAGAAGAATCATCCTCGAATTTTCACTTCACAAATCAATAAGAACATATCTTCTAATTTTCTCATGTTGCTTCCTTTACTTAATTTTTCCTGTTTACCTCTAGTAGACTTACCTTTCCCCTCACTCAATTCTTCATATACATCCGACCTTTGTAAATCCATATAGTGTCACTATTTATATATACAGTAACTCAAATCCTTATTACTCAATATCATGAATCAATTGATTTCTTTCACCATTCTCTAATTGCTTTGGAATATAAACCAAATCTTCTCATTTTTTAATACTTGTCTGTATAATACACATAATCTTTTCATATAACCTTACATACTTATCCAAAGAACAATCACCCTTATAATTAAAGGTGCAACTTACTTCATTTCCTTATACAAATCTCAATTAATCTCCAACGAAATTCTGATACATAACTTATAACGACTCTTTTTCGTTTGACTAAGAATTTAAACTTTTACTACCTCAATATCAGACTTATAATCCACACCTCAATCTAATCCTTGTCATACTTAATCCTTTAAACTCCATCATTTAATATAATTATATACTTACTCCTTCACTTCTCAAAATTTTCTTACAACATAGATCATATCCTTTCTTCCTACTTCAATACTCTTTTCCTATCACTTATACTTATATCTGATTACCGATCTTTATCACACCTTCATAACTTTGATAGTCAACTTTACTTATATAAAACCTCATTGTTTATCATCTCTTGTACTTGTATTTCCTTCACTTAATTCATCAAGTACCAAATCTAACTTAATCCATTAAAATACTTGTTCTACTTCCTTAAGGCTCCCTTCAAACATATAAATCCTTATCTCCTTGAGTACATCATATCTATATTATCAGAATACACAACCACATCCAGATCCACATCATACTTGATTAACTTAACCTTATATCTTTTTCAAATCTCATAACTCTATTACCTTTATAACTATAGTTAATTAGTAATAACTTTTGAATCTAGGGCATAAGCCCTAATCAAACCAATCATATACATCCTTTTCAGTCGAAATCAACTCAGTGTAATTTACTCAACTTATCAAACCCACACTGTTATTCATACAGATTACTATTCCCCTATTTCAAACTCATAAACCCTGGCTTCATTTGTCTTATAAACTTGACACCGATGTACATATTCTTGAATTCTTCCACAAATTTTAACCACATCATTTGATCTTTTAACACTCTTATAGTGCAATTATCCACCATATTCTATCTTATCCATAATAACGAAACTACTCCATATAACTTCTCTGATTCAAAGTATTTGAGACCCTATAACGTTATTCTAACATATTTTTAACTTTATGAAAACAACATTTGCTCTCACAAGGCACTTCCTGAGGTGTTCGCACTTCATCCTTCCTGGCCAGGACATGTGAATTGCTACTATCATCAGGTTTATCACCTCTCGATTCACTTCGACAATTCTCAAAATCAGATTTCTACTATATCATACTAATCTTATTCTATTAGCAAGATAACATTCTCCTTACACTATCTGATCAGAAATTTTTCACTTTGTGTTAGCATGTACACATTTTAAAACTCATTTAACTTCGGTTTAAACTTAGAATCGGGTAAACCTTAGCTCTGATATCATTAAATGTAACACCCCAACCTGTATCCGATACAGATCTGAATCTGATGTGTCACATTGAATTTTCAAATCGTTTGCTTTTACAAAATAACTAAAAATTCCATTTGACATTTACAATAAAAACTAAATAATTTATGTCATATAAAACATAAGGTTTTACAAAACTTATCATAAACTTCTTGATCCAAATCTTTTATTACATGCCAACTACTTTCAATAAAACAAAATACATATGATTCAAATCTTTCCTGATCCGATCTTTAGAAATGAGAAACTGACTTGGCTTGCCTATCTTCAATCCTTTTTTATCTTCCCATAACCTACGAGTAAAACACTCACATGCTAAGTCATTGACTTAGTGAGGCATATAAAACATGTAATATAAACTTTAACTACTAACAATGCATGGACATTTCCTATTATCATATCACACAAAATCATTTAATATTTCACATAGCAAAATGTTTCATATACATAGGTCATCATTATCCTCACTAATATTCTTATCATTATCATTAATATCATTTATCGTATTATCTTATATTTATCATTTATAAAATCCATATACACATTTCACCAAGAAACACACAATAACACATACACTTTATTTATATTATATCGTTTAATAGCCCATGATACTCTTGTTAAACTAAAGATATGTGAGTCATAGAGGTTGTGCACATATGCTGTCACCATAGCTCGTATAGGGTCCCACTAGGGGCATGTAAAATTTTGTCTCGAAGGACCTCATGTATGTCATGAAGGACCTCGTATAGATGTCCCGAAGGACCACATATACCCTCGACTCTTGGCATGCCAACTATACCCCTAGCTCTCTTATCACGTAACATGGGCTTTATCACTTATGTCATTTCACATATTCATATAGGCATGTGGTTCACTTACACGTAGAACATTTTCATTTGATTCATATTCAGATATCACTTGGCTTATCACATATGCTTGTATTCTTTTTCACATAATCACATAGTCATATAATATCTCATTGTTCACTTAAATCATCACATATATATTTTCTCATATATCACATATCATGTCTCATGTAACCACATATGTCTTATCTCATAACATATATCATATAGTTTATGTTTTATTCTCTTATATTTAGATAAATCATATAACATATAAAGCAGACAAGGCATGTTGACACAATACAATCATAATCAATATTCTATTCATACAATCATATATGCAAAATGTCAGAAACAGACTTATCGCAAGTCTATTTTTCCGCCAAATCATATTTCATACTACTATGCGCTTACCTAGCCTCACTAATCAATACCAATCTTTTATCTCTTTCTCGATAACTATTACTTGGTCAACATTTCCGAACTTTGCTCTCGATCTTTATCTGTATAAATACACAATCGAGATTTGAATTACTCGAAAAGATTATTACCAATGTAGACTAAATAAAAAACTAATTTCAAGTTCTGAACTTAAGTAGTATCGGTACTACAAGCACAACACCAATACCTATATGCTTGTAGTATCGATACCCTTCCACGATATCGATACATATTTTTGATTCTGTGATTTCATTGCAAGAATGGTACCGATACCTCCCTATTGATATCAATACCCCTCATATCGATATTATCACTTCAGTATCGATACCTTATGAAGATTTATCACTCTTCTACCTTATGGTATCGATACTGTTCATGCAGTATCGATACCCTACGCATAATTTTCCCATAAATTGCCTTGTAGTATCGGTACTTACTCAACCAATACCGATACTCCTATTCCATAAAATATTTCTTAAACTCGAAATTTACCAATACTTCACTTAAATTCCCTTTATTTAACTTCCTTCATTCTATTAAATTCAATTATGCATAGTTAAATCATATTTTAGCTCTATAATACCTAATTATCTTTAATCTTTCACTATAACTCTCGAATTTAAGAATTTTACTAAACTTTCATTGTGTTCTAAACTCATTTCTAATGCTTTAAACTTTTCAATCCTTCTTATGACAAGTCAAATTTATCAATAAAACTTCAAAATCTTATTCATACCAATAATTCATTTCTACGCCCTTATTACAATTCCCTTTCTAATTATCTCTTCTTGTTGTTTTGATCTTATATAAGCTTTCCTTAAGAATATATAAAACCTAAAGAACAAGAACCAACTTAGAAATTCAAGAAAAAAACAATTATAATCCAACCCACATTTCCAATGAAGCTAACGGGAAGAAGAATAAACAAATAGGAAATGGCTTCCAAATATCTCTCCCAATTCCCACATGTTTATTTCTTAATATAGGAGATAAAATATCCTTTAAGCTGAAAAGACCATAATACCATTCACTTCCATATTTACTATTTAATCCAATACTAAAATATTCATATTTAAGTCCTTAAACTTTTTAATTTTTCAAAATCAAACCTCAAAGTTTCAAAACTTATATTTTTATCACTAGCCTTGATTTTGGGATGTTACAATGCCATCATCCAAAGTCATTCAACATTGTTGAGAGAATTGGAGAATTATGTTGACCAATTGGGCAATGCGTTAAGCAATTACCACAAGGGGCATTACCAAGTGACACTGAAGGTCCTAAAGCACATGGAAAACTCAATGTAATGAGGATTATAAATCTATTACAACAAGGGGAGAACTTCACCCCAGGAAACTGGTCAAGAACCATAAAGATAATGAGAAGCCACAGTCACAACCTAACGAAAAGAAGTGGAAGAGGTAAATGAAGAACCCAACATTGATGTTGTGGAAAAGAATGTTGGGGAGAGCAACAACTCTGAACCATTGCCACCAACATTGTTGCATGTAATGCCACTACAATTGTTTCTACAACCAAAACCAAGACCACTACCTCCATTTCCTCAACGATTCCAAAATACTAAAGAGGACCAGCAATTCAGAAATTTTATTAATGTATATACTCAAGCAATTAGCAATCAACATCCCACTGATTGATACATTGGAGCAAAAGCTGAACTATATAAAGTTCATGGAGCATGTGTTTTTTAAGAAGTGAAGACTTGGTAAATTTGAAATAGTAGTGTCATGACTGCGAGTAGATTGCCATCAAAATTAAAGTATCCATAGACTCACTATCTCTTGTGTTATTGGTGATCGATTTCTAAGTAGACCATTGTGTGATTTAGATGCCAACATTAATGTAATTCCTTTTTCTATTTTCGAAAAATTTGGCATTGGAGAAGTAAGACATATTGCTGTGACACTTCAACTTCCTTATCAATCAATTATTCACTCCAAGGGCACAATAGACAATGTGCTAGTCCAAGTAGACAAATTTATTTTTATAATAGAATTCATTATTTTGGACTGCGAAGCTGAAAAAGAATTCCAATCATGTTAGGAAGACCATTCCTTGCCACATGAAGAACTTTGATCGATGTGGAGAATGGAGAACTTACAATGCGACTTAATGACGAGCACATTACCTTTAATGTTTTAAATCATGTTCCATACGATAACAATGATGAGTGTTATTCTATTGACATCATTGATGAACTTGTTTAGGAATATATGGATGAATGCCACAACAATAAAGATCTTTCAACATCGCAACAATAGAAGAATCTGGTTCTTCGGATTATGCTGAGACTACTCAGGTTGAAGGGAGGTAAATGGAACACTTTTTAATCTTTAGATCTTTTTAATAAACTCATTAAAGTTCCTCATCCTTCTATTGAAGAAGCCTCCAGTCTTGAATTAAATATCTTGCCCGATCATTTGAAATTTGTATTTATTGGGGATAACAAGACGCTGCCAGTTATCATTGCAGTAAAGCTCGATGTATTATAGGAGGAAAATTGATTAATATTCTGAAGCATCACAAAAAGGCAATTAGTTAAAACATTGTTGACATTAAGGGTATTAGCCCAACATTTCACATGTATAAAATATTGTTAGATAACCCTAACAACAATTATATTAAACAACAAAGAAGACTCAACCCTATCATAAAGGAGGTTATCAAGAAATAAATCATCAAGTGGTTGGTTACAGGAATCATCTATCCCATATCTGACAATAATTGGGTGAGTCTGGTGCAATGCGTTTCGAAGAATGGTGGCATCACTGTTGTTTTCAATGACAAAAATGAGTTGACTCCCATTTGTATCATTATTGGGTCGCATATCTATTTAGATTATATGAAGTTGAACAAAGCCAAGAGAAAAGACCATTTTCCTTTTTCTTTCATTGACTAGATGTTGGATAGGCTTACTAGAAAAGGATTTTATTGTTTCCTTGATGACTATAATGGCTACAATCAGATAGCAATTACACCCGAAGACAAAGAGAAACCTATTTTTACTTGTCCTTATGGTACATTTGCATTTCAAATGATTCTTTTTGGCCTGTGCAGTGCTCCAACAATGTTTCAACGTTGTATGATGGCCATTTTTCCGACATGGTTAAAGACTTTCTTGAAATATTCATGGATAACTTTTCTGTCTTTGATCAATACTTCAAACAATGTCTCTGTCATCTGGGTATAGGATCTTAAGCAATGCAAGTACACCAATCTTGTGTTAAATTGGGAGAAATTCCACTTTATGGTGAATAAAGGCATAGTGTTGTGACATCGTATCTCCATTATGGCAATGAGGTGGACAAAGCTAAAGTTGAGGTCATTGAAAAGTTACCCCCTCCAGCTAATATCAAAGCAATACGGAGTTTCTTAGGCCATGCTAGTTTTTATCAATGATTCATCAAGGACTTCTTGAAGATTGATGGACCAATTTTCTCATTGTTGGAAAAAAACAAAAAGTTTATCTTTGATGACGAAGCCCTCGCTGCCTTTGAAACTATTAAGCTGAAATTAGTGAATGCTCCCATTATTGTCGCACCTGATTAGAACTTTCCTTTGGAGTTGACGTGTGACGCAAGTGACCAGGTTGTAGGTGTTGTACTAGGGCAACAGAAGGATAAGATATTACATGTTATTCACTATGGGAGAATAACCTTGTATGATGCGCATGTAAATTACACAACAATCGATAAGGAACTGCTTGCTATAGTTTTTGCTTTGATAACTTTCAATCTTATCTTATAGGAGCAAAATTAATTGTCTATATAGATCATTCAACATTGAAACACTTGTACAGACACTTGTTTCCGTCCGAGAATTTTTATTTTAATTATTTTATTTTATTTTCAGTTTTATTTTGTTTTGATTTATTTTGGTTTTAGGGTATTTTACCCTATATATTTATATATATGAGGAATGAAAATTAAATATAACCACTAACTTATATTACATATGGTTGTACAAGGTCCACATTTATTAAGCCCAAACCACGGTATAAAGACCCAACTACATTACAAGATTGTTCAAGAATAAATGACCCAGTTTACAAGTGAAATTAGGTGGCCCAAATAGTTTAATGTTTTCTGAAACCCTGGGAAGTTAACCATCCTAGAGACGTTACCCATAATGCTTTACCTTCAAGCAAAGAACTGCCTCTCACTCAGCACTCACCTCTAATTCATGATGAAATCTCCATGTCAATAAAAGATTTTGCAACCAATTGGTCCCACCAGCAACCGACTCACCCAGTTGGCCCATCCAGAAGCCTCTCCTCATACTTCCAGCTGGCCATGTGTAACCAAAAGATTTCCCTTATCTATTCGAGTTTTCACTAGCTCACCAAAGATCACGTAGATGACATGCACTGAGGAAAAAAAAGAATGAATGAGCTACATTTTTATTTTGTATTATTTTGATTTGCTCTTAAATCCACCTAAGTTGTCGTGTTTTAAAAAATGGTCCCTAATCTTGTGCTTGTTTGTTTTATTTCAAATTATTGCATCCTAATTGCATGATTTTTCATTTTATTATTTGTTCTTTAATCAGCTTAGAGATTTAGGGATATTTTTGTTTAGACCCTCGAACTCTTGTCGTGTACTTACTTATAACCATCGAAACTTTAGGGTAAAATCATGTTTTAGTCCCCTTAGGTTTGGAGTTTATGTACATTGCAGTCGTTGGTTGGTTTTAATTTTGAACTTCTCTTAGATTGCAATACCTATTTGTGTTATTTTTTATATTTTTTACTTTATTGGTAATAATAATGATAAGAAAATAGGAAAATGTGTTTTACTCCCTTTAATGTTCCCGTGTTTTTTGCAAAGTAACCACCAATCATAGTCTTTTTGTTCTTAATTTTGAATTCTAAATGCTAAATGAGTAAATTTCCCTTTTCTTTTTATTAACATTCATTCAATTAAATACTTGAAAAATTTATGCTTCGATCCTCCTAATTTTAGCACATTTTTGCATTTGAGTCATTAATCTGTTTCTACTTCATTTTAATTTCATTATTCAATTTCTATTCAATTTAATTTAACCCCTACTTAGGTAATTACCTTATTTAATTAGTTGCATATATTTTCTTTGCATGTTGATATGTTTGCATATGTATGATTATGTGAATGATTGCTTTAAGAATCACATGACATCATTTTTGTATGAGATGCATGATATCCTCACAAGCATAGCTCAACTCTATACAAATAATTTGACTAAGGGTAATACCTTTTTGTTTTAAAATTGACGTGAGGTGGTTGTCTTAACTTATGAGAATACCACTTCTGAAAATTTTAAAACGAAAATGCATCCCGTTAGGTGAAACCCTAAAATTTGACAACACCTAAAATTTGGGAACGAAAGAAAAAGAAACGTTCGACTATTTAAATTCATGGAGAAAAGATTGTTAGAACTTATCTAAGGTCCAATCTCGACATCTTTAAATAATTGAATATCCTTCTTCTTTCTAAAATGCTTGGTAATTTTTTATTTAATTTCTTTAATTTTGTGCATTTGAATATTGCAAAGAAACCTTAATATTTATTTATTTTGATTGGAGTATGAATCGATTGTCTCAAGGTACGAGAGGTTGATTGTTCTCTATAGGAAATAATTAAATATTACTCGTTTTCTTTCTAACATTCAAGAATATTGTTTTAAGGGATCATAAAATAAATTAAATTCAAACTTATAAATTTCATTGGAAAGACAATTAATTAATCGACTAGGTACTGATTTAGGGTATTGTGGGTGTGCTAATCCTTCCCTATACGTAATCGACTCTCAAACTCATTTTTCTGGTAAACAGACCGTAAATTCGTCGTTTTAATTAAAATTAATATTTTTTATTAAAATGACATTACCTTTTTAATTAAAAATTATCCAAAATAGATAATTAAAAAATGTGTGTTTTTCTTTTAAAAAAAGAAGAAGAAAAAAATCGTTTCGACAGCTTGGCGACTCTACTGGGGAATTTTTTTAGAGAGTCAGCCTATAGTCAATTAATTAATTGTCTTTGCAAATAAAAGTTACAAGTTCGTTCTAATTTGGTTTTGGATCCCTTGTGTGGTTTTAAATAATTTTTTCTGTCATTTGATTAACCACTAAATAGTTGTATTGAATTGTTTGCTAATGTTTGCAGATTAATTGTGTGTTTTTGGATTTGAGGAATGAGTTTGTGTGATTGTGTGATTTTCGCTTTTCCTCATACACTGCACAGTTGCATTATCATAACATGAGCTAAAACCCTACTCCATCCAATTTAAGTAGGAGTGAGAAACTACTCCCTCATGTGGTTTTCACCTCCGCATGGTATAGTGAATCACTCCTGAAGCTCACGCCTTATGGTACTCGTGATGGTATTCACCATCGTACGGACATAAGGAAGTGTGTTCCCTCGAATTGAACTCGATCTAAAAGCCTGTGATGGGCCAGGATTGAAGGTGTGGCAGCCTAAGAGGGCACAGACAAAGACAATTCAAGAACCTTTTACTTTATATTTGAACTAGAACCTTAATAATCCCATGAGAAGAGTACCAAGGTAAAGCTTTTTGAGTCTTTAAATTTTAATAGTATAAATTTACTTTCTAAATAAATGTATGAGAACTACAAATCATGTAGTTAGGTATATTTTTTCAATAATCATGTGAATTAGATATCATGCGGTTAGGATTTTTTGTGAATAACAAAGCATGTGGGTAGAAAGCATGTTTGGGTAGGATTTATCATACCATGTACTGGTAGTCAACCTGTGAGGGTAGGTTTTATTTTATGCTTATAGTACTTACTATCTTGTTATTCACCTTACATTTACTAAACCATTTTTGTTATGTGTCTATTTTAATTTTATTTTATTGAATTTGCATCTTCATGTCATCCAAAGGTGTTAATTCGCAAGTGAATATCTAAATAAGAAGGTTGTTCATAATGAATCAAGAAATTTATAGCCATGTAGTCAAAATCAGGAGACCTAAAGATGTTCATATTACCTATGAAGAAAGACATCTGATGAATGAAGAAATTTGAAGCTGATTGAAGACTTCCTTTAAAGGCGCAAAGGCCACGATGTTTCCTCAAGAGATAGATACAATCATACCAAGGACGAGATGACCCTTTACAAAGACATGAAGACCACTTCGCATTGGAAGTAAAAATGGAGATATCAAGATTCAACCATAAATAATTTAAGGACACCCGACGTCACCAAATGTGATAAAATACACCAATAACTTTGGTTGCAATGTTAGATTACATGAAGAGTATGGCTCGAGGAAATGAAGAAACAAAGAATCACTATTTTATTTTGACTACCTGGTGTAATGAAACCTTGTTGTCTAAATGAGGGTTGTTATATGGTGGTCACTTATGGGATTGACACCTTTTGCATACATACATTTGCATCACACATTTTGCATTCTCTTTTCTATATTTTCGCATTTGTATGTGCATTTTTGTATCTTTACATTCACATATATACGTCATACATTGCATAATATATTGTATCTCAATGTGCATTAATCATGGATCCTGGTGGTAAACCACGGAGAATCTTGTGACAAAAATATTGAAGGTAAAATGAAGCCACCCCGTTCGTACCTAAACAAGGGTGAGAGCCATGAATATGAAGCTTGGGGCATGCCACTAAGAATTGTGGGGTATCGAAGAGCAAATTATAGAATCTGATCATTTGGGGGCATGGTCTTTTAATGAGCAAATAGGGAATTAGATCGTAATAATCCTAAAAGTCTAGTTGAGCACCCAGTTGAACAATAAGGGACATCCTAATTATGAAGAGATCATTTCATCCATCATGAAGCCCCGTTTCACTTGTATTGTCTTGTTTGAGTTTGTTTTTGCTCTTTCTTTCTTTATTTACCTAAATATTTATTAAAAATGTTTGGTGATTGAACTTATGCTACTTTTTAAGGTCATAAGTAATGAATCAAATTTATAATCTTGAAGTTCTTTGAGTACCAAGTGAATTAAATATTCTTTTAATTTTTCAAGAGTTATAGATCTTTGGAAAGTGTTAAAATTAGACCTTTCATATCTCTTCCAAAGCCAAAAACACAATTACTCGATCTCTTTTACCTTACATAATTCATGGTCATTACCAAAACCAAATTTTGACACTACATTTATTTTAGACTACGAAGTCATACCTTTACCTTTTTTCGAGACACCAAATCCATACTTTTACCTTACAGAGAAGAGTCGATCTTTTTATAACACTACCTTCCCTCATATACACGACTTTAAAGTCACACCTTTGTCTTTTCAGATACAAAACCATCATTTGTCTTTATATCAGTGAAACCAAAACTCCTCAAAGTGAAAAACTTTTATTTGCCTATGAATCTTCCTGCAAGAAGAGAAGAGAAGGGGCGTCATGGATCAACTTTTTAAAGAGAAGCTAGAATAATTTGGGTATACTCGAAGCAAGAAGAAGAATAAATAAAGGGAATGATTTAAATAATTCAATCATGCATTAATTATATTGTTTTCATGTAAATAAAATTTAATCCTGAATGTTCAACCCCCTAGGGATACCTCTTTTTGCAAGGACTTATGTGTATGAAATGATGAACAACCTTCTTTCATTTATCCCTTCACAAAAAGACAAAATATATCCTTTGTTATCCCCATATGAGCCTGGATTATTTTCTTTCTGATTTAACCCTAACCAAGGATCACCCTCCACACTGGGGGGCAAGTTGAAGGATTTCTGCTCATAGGAGTAAAAACCATCAATCCAAGATTTATTATAGGGAAAAGTCTCCATGAAATAAATAGGAATAACAATGAACCACACGGCATATCAAATACAAAGTGCTTGAAGATCAAATCCATTCAAGAATAACGAAGGAATTTCTGAAATGCAATAAATAAAGAGGACACTAAGGTATTCGAAGCAATGAGAGTCATATACTCATCCAATAAATTCATAAAAATATATAGATAAATAGTAGAGAGAAGAGAAAAATAATAAGGAAAAAAGAAAAAAATAGAAATGATAGGAAAAAAGAAGAAAAAAAGAGAAAAAAGAAAAGAAAGAAGAAAAATAGAAAAAGAAAAAAAAGAAAAAAAAAGAAAAAAAGAGAAAATGAATCAAGTATTTCAAGATGAGTGACTTATTGAGCCTCAAGCCACAAGGTTGATCAAGTGTAATCATTTCAAAGATTCAAATTCAACAAGAAGAGCGAGAAATACTGAAGATGTAAGAAAATGGAGATGAAATCTAGGGTGAAAACCCAAAAATGGGCAGTCTAGAGGGATCCAGAAAAAGAAAAAAAAGATAAAAAACAGGTAGCAAGCAGATCCAAGCCAAGCAAGGCAAGATTGAAGGCATTAGAATGAATTGATCCTTGGTTCAATTACCCTTAAACAATTGTTTAGGCCTATTTATCCATTTTTATCATAACCGTTAGCCCTGGCCTATTTTACGTGCCTGAAAAGCCCATTCTAATCATACATGGATTTCTAAGTGAAAGAGACTATCTTCAAATATTATACCACTTCTCAAGATTAATTTTTATTAACAAAAATTGGTTTTCTAAAATATTTAATGCATGATAGGAAAAATAATAAAGGGTTGAAGCCAAAGGAGGATTCGAGTTGAAAACCTAAAAGGGTGGCTCGAATATTAAATTATGCAATGACGACATAAGAGACGGTCTTACAAAGATCTTGATGAAGTACCGCACATCCAAAAAGATGTTCCTGAGAGTTTGGAACCAGTAAGTATCTCTAGAAGATGAGCATAACAACTACTTCTTCATGTCATGGGACGCCCAAAGAGACATATAAGATGTAATAAAAAGGCCAACCTGAGAGACCTTACCTTTTTATAATCAGCCTACACCTTAAATTTGTCAATAATTTTGACACTTGCCAATGTGCTATGATTTTTTGAAACATTAAAAGAGTAGTTGACTTGTTTAATATTCATTAAAATCTTGCTTTATGATTTGTCTCAATTGTGAAACCTAGAAAGGGGTAATATTTTTCAAAAAAAAATTATTAAACATTTTCAAAAAAAATTTAATTGATATTTTACAATTTTTTGGAAATAAAAAGAAGAAGAAAAACATTTTCAAACAGGACAATCTCAAGTGAAAATGTCCTTGAAGCTGGTGAGGCTCATTTTACCTCTATTAGAGAAAAAGAATAAGTGATGCCATAATATGAAGTACTCTACATTCTTGATAGAAAGTGGTCTGAGAGATTAGAAGGACTGTAGAATAGAACTTGTAAAACTTCCTAGTGATGTTGTCGGTAACCCATCGAGAAGTAGATGATTACCTTATTTGAAAGGGGCACATATCCCAGCTCATGGCAGAATGCAAGAGTGAGACCAGTCAAGTAACACTTCCTAGTGACGATGTTGGTAACCCATCGAGAAGCAGATGATTACCTTATTTGAAAGGGGCACATATCCCAGCTCATGGCAGAATGCAAGAGTGAGACCAGTCAAGTAAAAATTTTTGGAACCCAAATAGGGATGAGTTATCATGAGAATACCCACTTTGGGGCATGAACAGAAACCTAGATCATGTTGAGATAACGAGATTCAAACCAAAAAGACATTAAGAATGAGTCTCACACTTGGAGTGTCCTAGGAAGAACATGAATTTGAGTAAAGCTTACCTTGTAAATCAAATCAGTCAAGCATCAATTAACGATAGAGTCCCGAAGAAACAAATGTTATAGCGCATTTGAGACAAGGACAGAAAGGGGCATCAGGGTCATATTTCCAACCATATCAAGAATACGAGAGAGAAAACACTTCCTCGGAAATGAAGACATAAAACAAAGACCACAAGATGATTGGGCAGATCTTCAGAAGTTATAAGCTTAAAATTATGAGTTTCTATATTGATATCTGAGTAAACCCTAGCGGAGGGTGATCAAGTGGAAAAAGACTGAGTTCTCCACTTTGGAGTCAATTGAAGATTGAATCAATATTTATGCATTCATGAGAACATCATTTGCATAAAAGAAAATGAATTACATTGATACATTTAACTGCATTCGAGTTTCATACATAAACACATGTTTTAACAGATCTTTCAGTGAAAAGAGAAGATTCATGATGTCAAAATCCCGACAAGTGAAAGGACCATCATATGTAGGAGAAAAGTAAATATTCTTGGGTATGGAGAAGAGGATCAATTGATTAAAAAGACCTGCACATATGAGATTAGGGCAAATCAAACGAGGAAAGTTCATATTCATAAAGCACATTATTCCATTTAAAGATGATGAAACAAATTGATAGAGAAGTTAACCTTTTAGTGGTGTTGTTCTTAACTTTCTCGTGGAAAGAAGTCAACCTTTAATGATGTCCTTCTTGACTTTATCACGAAGAGGAGTCGATCTCTCAGTGATGTCATTCTTGACTTTCTCGTGAAGTGAAGTCAATTTTTTAGTGTTGTCCTTTGACTTTCTAGCGAAGAGGAGTCAATCTTTCAGTGTTATCCTTCTTTACTTTCTCGTGAAGAGGAGTCAACTTTTTAGTGATGTCATCCTCAACTTGACTTTCTCATGTAGATAAGTCAATATTTCTGTAATATTATCTTCAGTCTGGACTCTCTTAGGATTTGTGTCATAGAAAGTTCAATTTAGTTTTCCTAAAGATTATTCCCTAGGGAACCTTCTCATTGAGGTATTTAGGCTCATTTCTTTAGAAACCTCACGTTAGTCTTTCTTGAGATCATTTCTATAGCAACCTCAACCTTGTCTTCCATAAGACCCTAGAAATTAACTTTGTCTATTTGGGTCGTTTCTGTGAAAGTTCTAATTTTGTCTTTCTTAAAGACCTTTTGACTTTCTCAAAAGATTAATGATAAATGAATTACATCACTGCATTCACTATTCAGATGTGTTGCACTTTCAAGATGATCATTTTATATGTTTTTCAAGAAAACTAAAGATTTATGACAAGAAGGAGTTATCAACCAATCCAAATTCCCAAGAAGGGAGAGGTTAAAGTGGCACACGAATCAAGTCAGATTCCTATATCTGGTGGCTGCGAGATAAGTTATCACAAGAGAAATGGATTCTAAAAGATTCTCTCAAATTCTAAACTTTCGAGTATAATATTTTCAAATTTTCAAGCATACACTAATGATTGGTAATGTTTGATTTTCAGGTTCCATCTTTGAAACAATCGATCTCAATTTAGTTCCTCCTAAAGAGTGGTGGAGTGAATCAAAATTTTCTTGAGTTTGGTCTCCCTAAAGAGTAGCGGAGCAGATTCTTCTTCTTTCAAATTTGGTCTTCCTAAAGAGTAGTGAAACAAATCAGATTCGATTCAATCTTCCTTGAATAGCAACGAATTGAATCAAAATTTTATCGAGTCTGACCTCCCCTAAAGAGTAGCATAACAAATTCTTTTTCTTTCAGTTTTGGTCCTCCACAAGAGCAGTGAAGAAAATCACATTTGATTCAATCTTCCCTGAAGAGCAGCGAAGTGAATCAAAATTTTGTCGAGTCTGACCTCCTATAAAGAGTACGGAGTAGATTATTCTTCTTTCAGATTTGGTTTCCCTGAAGAGCAATGAAGCAAATCAAGTCCGATTCAATCTTCCCTGAAGAGCAGTGAAGTGAATCAAAATTTCTTGAGTCTGACCTCCCTTAAAGAGTATTCTTTCTTCTTTCAGATTTGGTCTTCCTGAATAGTAGTGAAGTAAATCAAGTCTGATTCAATCTTCCCTGAAGAGTAGAGAAGTGGAAAGTTTTTCTCAAGTCTGACATCCCCTAAAGAGTAACGGAGCAGATTCTTTCTTCTTTCAGATTTGGTCTTCTTGAAAAGTAATGAAGCAAATAAAGTCCGATTCAATCTTCCTGAAGAGCAGAGAAGTGGATCAAAGTTTTTCTCAAGTTTGATCTCCCCTAATGAGTAGCGGAGCATATTCTTCTTCTTTCAGATTCGGTCTTCTTAAAGAGCAGCGAAGTAAATCAAGTTCGATTCAATCTTCCCTGAAGAGCAGTGAAGCGAATCAAATTTTCTAGACCTAATTACATAGAAAAGACGGAGCAAATCAAGTCTGACCTACCCTAAAGTTACAGTGGAGCAGGCTTCCTTTCGAAAAGACCAGTCACCACTGGACAAAAACTTATGTCTTTATCTTTGTCATATTGTCGTTGTACAATAATGGACAAAGAGGGGCAGTTGTAGACACTTGTTTCTGTCCCGAAATTTTTTTCTTTTATTTATTTTATTTTATTTTTCAGTTTTATTTAGTTTTGATCTATTTTGGTTTTAGGGTATTTTTACCTTATATATTTATATATATGAGGAACAAAAATTAAATATAATCACTAACTTATATTACATATGTTTGTATATGGTCCACATTTATTAAGCCCAATCATGGTACAAAGACCCAACTACATTACAAGGTAGTCCATGAAGAAATGACTCAATTTACAAGTGAAATTATGTGGCCCAAGTAGTTTAGGGTTTGTTGAAACCCTAAGAAGTTAACCATCCTAGAGTCGTCACCCATAATGCTTGACATCCAAGTAAAGAACCCAACAGCCACTGCCAGCTCTGTCTCTTCACTCAATAGTCGCCTCTAATCCACGATGGAATCTCCACATCAACACCAGATTTTGTAATCGATTGGTGCCACGATTAAAGCCTCCCCTCATGCTTCTAGCTGGCCATGTGTAACCAAAAGATTTCCCTTATCCATTCGGGTTTTCACCAGCTCTCCAAAGATCACGCAGATGCCATATGTAGAGGAAAAAAATAAAGAAAGAATGAGCTGCATTTTTATCTTTTATTATTTTGATTTGTACAATTTAAGGGTTATAAAAACCCACAGAGAGAGGTCATTGGGAGATTCTTCTCCCATTTTATGGATTCGAAAAAAGTAGTGTAAAGATTTTTCTCCCTTCTATTTAAAAGTGTTAGTAAAACAGGGTCTCTCTAATTTTATTCGATTCCCCATTTCTTATAAACATCACACTATTGTCGTAAACTAAAAAAGAAACAAAACAAAAAATAGAGAACATTAACAAGGAATAACCAAAAAATAAAGAGGCAATTTCTTATTTCCATTCATCAATCACCAGAGCAAGAAAAACACACACAAAACGGGGAGGGAAAGCAACAAAAAAGAGAGAAAGGTTCTTACCCTTTTGGAGCCACCATCGACAAATCTGAAAGGTAAAATGAAGCCCGGTGGGGGAGGGAAGTAACATACTCTGAGATTGGCTCAATCTGACGGTGAAAAAGTTTGTTAAAGGAGGTTGTAGCTAAAGATCTTTTACCCCTTTTCATGGTGTTAGAGGTTGTTTCTCACAAGACGAGGACCAGATCGACACTCCTGACATCGAGACATGCTTAACGATGTATTATAGGCTTCGACGACCAATGAACACAGCGCCTGTGAGACAGTTGATGGCGACTGGTGAGTTGGTCATCGCCAGAATCTTGGAACAAATGGGAGTTGGGGAGAGAGTATTTGAGTTTTTTTAGTGTGTAGGTTTAAAATGACTAAAATAAAAAATAAGGTAGGTTATATAGCATAACTTTTAGGGTTATTTGCTTTTAAACCCTCCTAAAGCCATCGTGTTTTACAAAATAGTCCCTAGTCTTGTGCTTGTTTGTTTTATTTCAAATTATTGTGTCCTAATTGCATGATTTTGCATTTTATTATTCGTTCTTTAATCTGCTTAGAAATTTAGTGATAATTTTAATTAGACCGTCGAACTCTTATCGTGTATTTTACTTATAACCATCGAAACTTTAGGGTAAAATCAGATTTTAGTCCCCCTAGGTTTAGAGTTTATGTACATTGCAGACACTGGTTGGTTTTAATTTTGAATTTCTCTTAGATTCCAATACCTATTTGTGTTATTTTCCATTTTTTACTTTCTTGGTAACTATAATGTTCAGAAAATAGGAAATATTATTTTACTCCCTTTAATGTTCCCGTGTTTTTGTAAAGTAACCACCAATCATAGTCTTTTTTTCTAAGTTTCGAATTCTAGGTGTTAAATGAGTAAATTTCCCTTTTCTTTTTATTAACATTTATTGAATTAAATACTTGAAAAATGTATGCTTCGATCCTCCTAATTTTATTATATTTTTGCATTTGAGTCATTAATTTGTTTCTAGTTCATTTTAATTTAGTTATTCATCTTCTATTCAATATAATTTAATCCCTACTTAGGTAATTGCCTTATTTAATTAGTTGCATATATTTTCTTTGCATGTTGATATGTTTACATATGTATGAGTATGCGAATGATTAATTTAAGTATCATATGACATCATTTTTGCATGAGATGTATGATATCCTCACAAGCATAGCTCGACTCTATCAAAATAATTTGACTAATGATAATACATTTTCGTTTTAAAATTGATGTGAGGTGGTTGTCTTAACTTATTAGAATACCACTTCTAACAATTTTAAAACAAAAATGTATCCCGTTAGGTAAAACCCTAAAATTTGACTACACCTAAAAATTGAGAACGAAAGAAAAAGAAATGTTCATCTATTTAAATTCATTGAGAAAAGATTCTTAGAACTTATCTAAGGTCCGATCTTGACATCTTTAAATAATCAAATACCATTCTTTTTTGTAAAAGGCTTGGTAATTTTTAATTTAATTTGTTTAATTTCTTGCATTTGAATATTGCAATAAAACCATAATATTTCTTTATTTCGATTATAGTAAGAATCGATTGTCTCAAGGTACGAGAGGTCAATTGTTCTCGATAGGAAAATAATTAAATATTACTCAATTTCAGTATAATATTCAAGAATATTGTTTTAAGGGATCATAAAATAAATTATATTCGAACTTGTAAATTTCATTGCAAAGATAATTAATTAATCAACTAGGTACCAATTTAAGGTACTGTGGGGGTGCTAATCCTTCCCCACACGTAACCGAATCTCGAACTCATTTTTCTTGTACATAGACCATAAATTCTTCATTTTAATTCAAATTAATATTTTTTATTAAAATAAAAGAATACGTTTTTGGGTGCCCAATCACACCCTAAACAAAGATTGATGGCGACTACTCGAACATATATTTTATTTAAATGAAATCCCAATTTTTTTGAAGCGAGAGATCTTTTAAAAATCACATTACCTTTTTAATTAAAAATTAACCAAAAGATATAATTAAAAAATGGTTTTTTAAAAAACAAAATCGTTTCAACATTCTTGCAAAGAATGACACCAAACCGAGATTGATGCGATATGTGTTGCTTCTAGAAGTTTGATGTAAAAGTTTACCACTGGCTGATAAGTGGCTGACCACTTGTCTCATCTAGAATCATGAAACGAGGATGGGAGCAAGCTATTAATTCTTGACCATTTCCCAGATGAACAACTTCTTACTGTTGAAGCATTGTCTTGGTATGTGGATATTGTGAATTACTTGGCAAGTGGATTGCTGCCACCAGACCTCAATAACCAAGGAAGAATGAAATTCTTGAGAGTTGTAAAGGTTTACCATTGGGATGAGCCTTATTTCTTCAAGCAATGCAACGATCAAATTGTGAGACGATGCATTCCAGAATGTGAGATGCAAAGCATACTGCATCACTGTCATAATGTTCCCTATGATAGTCACTTTGGATCAATTCACACTGTAGCAAAGGTTATTCAGTGTGGATACTATTGGCTAACATTGTTTAAAGATGCAAATGATTTTGCTAAGCATTGCTATCATTGTCAACAAACTGGTAGCATTTGTTGTTGCAATGAAATGTTGATGCAACCTATATTGGAGATTGAATTGTTTAATGTTTTGGGGTTGGATTTCATGGAACCTTATCCGTTAACCTTTTGGAATCTTTATATTTTCATTTCTATAGACTATGTATCCAAGTAGGTCGAAGTTGTAGTATTACCTACGAGGGATTCTAAATCGGTTTTGAAGTTTCTTCACAAGAATATCTTCACCCACTTTGAAATACTGAGAACTTTATTAGTAATGAGGAATCTCATTTTTAATACAAGCAAGTTGCTAATGCTTTGTTGTGATACGAGGTGAAGATCGCATTGCTACAACATACCATCCTCAATCAAATGGATAAGCTGAGGTCTCTAACCGTGAAATCAAGAAAATTTTGGAGAAGGTTATGAATCCATCCATGAAAGATTGGTCTTTGTGCTTGACTGAAGTATTGTGGGATTATCATACAACCTACAAAACACCATTGGGTATGGCTCCATTTTGTTTATTATATGGAAAAGCATGTTATTTGTTGGTAGAGTTGGAGCACAAGACAATGTGGACACTTAAGAAACTCAATTTTGATCTTGATGCGGCTAGTGAAAGAGTTTGCTTGACTTGAATGAGCTGGAAGAACTTTACGACAATGGCTATGGAATGCAAGATTTAAAAGGAAAAGAAAAAGGTGGCATGAAAGTCACTTTGGATCAATTCACACTGTAGCAAAGGTTATTCAGTGTGGATACTATTGGCTAACATTGTTTAAAGATGCAAATGATTTTGCTAAGCATTGCTATCATTGTCAACAAACTGGTAGCATTTGTTGTTGCAATGAAATGTTGATGCAACCTATATTGGAGATTGAATTGTTTAATGTTTTGGGGTTGGATTTCATGGAACCTTATCCGTTAACCTTTTGGAATCTTTATATTTTCATTTCTATAGACTATGTATCCAAGTAGGTCGAAGTTGTAGTATTACCTACGAGGGATTCTAAATCGGTTTTGAAGTTTCTTCACAAGAATATCTTCACCCACTTTGAAATACTGAGAACTTTATTAGTAATGAGGAATCTCATTTTTAATACAAGCAAGTTGCTAATGCTTTGTTGTGATACGAGGTGAAGATCGCATTGCTACAACATACCATCCTCAATCAAATGGATAAGCTGAGGTCTCTAACCGTGAAATCAAGAAAATTTTGGAGAAGGTTATGAATCCATCCATGAAAGATTGGTCTTTGTGCTTGACTGAAGTATTGTGGGATTATCATACAACCTACAAAACACCATTGGGTATGGCTCCATTTTGTTTATTATATGGAAAAGCATGTTATTTGTTGGTAGAGTTGGAGCACAAGACAATGTGGACACTTAAGAAACTCAATTTTGATCTTGATGCGGCTAGTGAAAGAGTTTGCTTGACTTGAATGAGCTGGAAGAACTTTACGACAATGGCTATGAGAATGCAAAGATTTAAAAGGAAAAAGAAAAAGGTGGCATGAAAAGCATATAATGTCAGAGCAATTGCATGTTCAATTCAAGATTGAAGCCATTTCTAGGAAAATTGAATCTAGGTGGTATGGACCTTTTGAAGTAGCTGCAACATTTCCTAACGAAGCAGTGTTGATCAAGAATGTAATGAGTGAAAGCATTTTTAAGGTTAATGGACAACAATTGATATATTATTGTGGCGAGAAAACCTCACAACATTGCCTCCATTCTGTTAGGCAATATCCTGCTCGATTAGTCATTTAATTGTTTTCAATAAGTTAATTTTCATTTTCATTTTCACTTTCTTGACAATTTTATTTTAAGTATTTTTTTGGTAATATTCTCACTAGGGGTGTTCAAAAATACACGACCCGGATGACCCGGCCCGCTGACCCGAACCTAAAAAAGGGTAATTTTCTAAAAATAATTACTTATCGGGTAAGGTACTCGACCCGATATTTCCCAGGTCGGGCTCTAGTCACAAAATTGGTTTTTTTTCCCGAGTACTCGGTTAGTACCCGTTTAGTTTATATGTATATATATATATAATAATATTATTATTATATATTTAATTATTAATAATTTTAGATATTAAATTAAACTAACACCAACCTAAAATTAAATCCCTAAAAGGCTAAAAAGTTCATTCATTTCATTCCTCTCCTCACGCTCGGCTCCACCGCTCCAGGCTCCAGCAGTGCGCTTTCATCTCAAAGGTCGCCGGTGCCCTCTCCGTTTTGACCTTTCTCCCCCAATGTAAGAAACCCCCTTTCTTTAATTAATTCTCCTTATTTTACATATGTACGGTTTAGTTTTATTTATAAATAGAAGTGATGTATACGGTTGTTTGGTGTTCAAAAGTCATGAATTTAATGAGAGAGTGAACTTTTGTTTCACTTATTTTCTTTCTAAGAGAGTGAAAGAGGAAACTGCTTGTGTGGGAACTGGGAACGACTGTGGGTTAGCCGTTAGGGGGAGTAGTCCCAAATGCTTTAGGTTTTACTAAAGGCAAAGTGTTGGTGTCAAGAAAATGTTAATCCTTGGTCTTAGCCATGTTCGTTATTTTTCTTTCGAAGTTTCTGTTTTATTAGCTAAGTCACTGCACTTTGTAGTTTGGTTTGCTCATGTTATGTATATGTGTTATTGCACATTATATTTTTAGGTATATTATATATAAACATACACGGTTTGGTTATTGTTTCATGATGTATAATGCATACATGTATATTGTGTTTGGTGGGAATTTTAAAGCTAAATGTTTTATATTATTGTCATATTTATTGAGATATTAACGATAATAAAACTAATGTGACTGAACTAATTTATAAATAGAAGTGATGCATTCCAAGTTTAACATGTATACGGTTTAGTTTTCTTATTGTTATTCTTGGGTAACCATTTAAAAAAAAAAGATTCACTTACAATATACTTTTTAGTGACCTTATCGTCTAACTGATCCAGTCATTTTTTAGACTAACTTGAATATGATAATTTGGTAACCTGGTAAATCCTTTGGTCAAGTTATTATTATTCAAAGATTTTTTTCTTTAGATAATGTCGATGATAGGAGAAAATATTGATAATAAATATATGTTATCTTCCTCAGGTAAGTTGTCTAAGGAATCCGAAAAGATTAAAGTGGTTGAGACTCCAGTCAATACGAAAAACAAAATAAAGGGAAAAAAATTGTTGAAACCATTGAAGCTAAAGAAGGAAAAAAGAAAAAAGCTTCTTCATCTTGAGATCATTTTAAAGCATTTCATGATGATAAAGAACATGTCAAATGCATTTATTGTGCTCAAAAAATAAGTTGTGCACCTGCGAAAGGAACTAATGCAATGAAACGCCACACTGCCCAGTGTAAGAAAACCCTTTTAACTTGGAAAAAACACAAACAATCTTAGATTTTGAGTCCAAGACAAAATGCAACACTGATGGGACTATAAAAACAATTAGTGTTCCGAAATTATGGATTTTTATCAAGAGAATATTAGAGAAGCACTCACTAAAATAGTGGTCGTTGATGAGTTACCATTTAGCTTTGTTAAACGTGAAGATTTTCGTATGTTCTACAAGGTAGCCATTCCTAATCTTATTCCTCCTTCATGCACTACTATTACAAGATATTACTTTGCTTTGTTTATTGGAAAAAATAAGATGCTGAAGAACTTTTTCAAGAATTTATCCTCTAGAGTATGTCTTACCACAAATATATGGACATATGGTTAAAATTTTTCATATACGTGTCTTACTGCCCATTTCATAGATGATACTTGAAAATTGCACAAGTTGATCATCAACGTTTATCCAACTGTCAGTCACTCTAGGGAACTTATTGGTAGAGCCGTTGAAAAGTATATACTAGATTGGACTTTAAGAGAATATTGACAGTAACCATTGATAATGCGAGTTCAAATGATCTAGTGATCAAGTATTTGAAGCAAATTGTTAATTTTTGGACGAAAGCGTGTTGGATGCTCAATTTTAGCATATGAGAAGTGTTGTGCATATTCTGAATTTGGTTGTTAAAAAAGGGTTCAAGGATGTTGATGATTCTGTTATGAAAGTCCGTGTTGCTGTGAAATATGTAAGGTCTACCCCTGCAAGGCTACAAAGTTTTGATCTTGTGTTGAAAAAGAAAATATAAACAACAAATCTCTTATTTTCTTAGACATTGAAATAAGGTGGAATTCGACCTATTGCATGCTCAAGAGTACTTTGGTGTTTAGGAAGACATTAAAAAAATATGAAACTAAGTGAGTTCCTTACACCAAAGAGCTTAGAAAGGTTGGTGGTCCTCTTGATGATGAGGATTTGCACAAAGTTACTGTTTTCTTGCCATTTCTTGAGATCTTTTATGAGCTACATTGAGCTTATTTGGATCAAGGTATGTGATTGGTAATAATTTTGTGGAAGAAATATTTGACATTAGGTATACGATTAATCGTTATCTAAATGACTCGAATGTTGGGCTTATGAGCATGGCACACCAAATAAAGGTGAAATTTGATAAGCATTGGGAAAATGTTAACAATGTGAATGTGTTGATGTTCATTGATTTATTTCTTGATCCTAGGCATAAGTTAAGATACGTTGAGTGGGTTCTTATGATCCCAACGACTATTTGAGTTGTGTCAATGAATTAAAGACACTTTGACAATGTTGTTTGATTTTTATGCTTCTTCACAACTGGTGACACCTCAAATGAATTTCTGCTCTATGGAGTCTAGTGGCCATGATGAAGGAATACATAAGTTGAAAAGAACAAATTTGAGAAAGGATTTTGTGAATGAAGTAAAATTATTTGATACATCCGAAACAATTGAGCTAGACAAGTATTTGGAGAATAAATGTGTTCGTGAAATTGATGAATTAGATATCTTGTCTTTGTGGTCTAGGCAAACAATGAATTGTCCTATTCTTATGAGAATGACACGTGATGTACTTGCAATTATGATTTCTACCGTTGCTTTGGAGTCCGCTTTTAATACGGGAGGATATGTTCTTGATTCCTTCCATAATTCTTTGACTCAAGATTGGATTCATGCTTCTCATAATTCTATTATGGTAGATGATATCTTGCTAGCATTGGAGAATATGAAAGAAGGGTAGTTTTCAATTTCATTTTTAGATATTTAAATTTTTATATTTTAAAACATATGTAATACATTGTAAGGATTGTATACTTTAAATACTTAATATAAAATGCAAGATTTAACTTCGGAACAACTAAAATTTATCATTCATGAAACAAATAAAGTTTTGGATGTCAGTATAAAGAGCAATGCCCATAGGCCATAAGTCCCAAACTTTGGTAAGCTATTAAAATTTAGTAATATTTTCATTGAATAAAGTTTTACTTGATATTTTTTATGATGAAAGTTTAGTTATGTTTTCATTTTGTATCATTATAAGATATTGGTTGTTGTAAACTTATGGTTTATTTATAACTAATAAAAGAATTGCTTGTAGGAAAGGAGAATGACAAATGGAGAACTGTAATCATGATCATGATTCAAGTATCATGTTGATTATATATACTCATCTAGTTAGCTATGAACATATTATGTTTTATTTATATTATGGATTATTAGATTTTGTATTTCGAACTTTTAAATTTTATGTTTGGATGTTTGAGTATGTAATTCGAACATTTAAATTTGAGTATTTTTTTAAATTAATAATTTGAAAATGATAAAAAAATTAGGTATATGGGTACCCAAATTACGAGTATTCGGGTACCTGACTATCGGGCACCTGCAACATCCGGGTCAGACACAGACCGTGAAATCAACTATCGATAGGTACCTGAATTTGAACACCCCTAATTCCCACATTAATTGTCGCACTATTCGTCATCACATGCTACCATTGCTTCACAACATCAACTGGAGTTACAACCGACCATTTTTGCATAGCATTAGTAACACAACCACATGGTTATTGCTGCACCACATCTTCAACAACAGTAGGGGTGTATTGTTGTCCCTTCTCCCATGTTTTAATTTTTATTATTTTTGTTTGTATGAATTGAGAACAATGCACATCTCAAGTTTAGGGGTGTGTTATTCTTTTTGTCATGTTGTATTTGCATTTGTTATGTCATGTTCCATGTGTTATTTTTATGTGTGCATTGTTGTTCATATACCATCATTGCATTAGGATAGGATGTTGTTATAGTTAATGAGTTTTTAATCTCTTTTTGATGAAGTTTGATAAGGAATTTTGTTTTAGTAAAATGTAAAGTGAATGTGTTGGATTCGTACTAAAGTTAGAATTTATAGAAAATTTTAACACAATAGATGTATGCTTTCAATGCTTAGAGATATTAGAAATAGTTGAACCCTACAAATATAACAACATTAGTAGGTACTGTAGCAAACTTTCAAACTTTTAAAAGAATACTAGAGGTGCCTAAAACTGGCTCTAATAGGGGGAAAAGATAGAAAAATTACAATTTTCCAATCTACTAGAGGTGCCCAACACTAGCCCTAGCAATGAAATGGAAATAACAGAATATTAGAGGTGACTAACATTGGCTCTAGCATTAAGAAAATGAGAAATATTTAAGGTGTTTGACACTGGCTTCAGTGGAGAAATAAAGTGAGGAAGATGTTGCTACAACATTAAAAGTTTAAATAAGTGAGTAGGATCAAGTTTTTCTTATTTAACTAAGTATTGATTGGATACACCTTTCTTGCACACTACAACACTATGGATTATGACTTCGGTAAGTTGACAATACATCCCTTAATTAATGATCATGCAAAGTTACCACATTGGTGAATGCAATCTAAATTCTGATACCTGAAAAAGTGAGTTTGAAAATGACTGATCTTGGAAGTATAATTTCATCATTATTGCATTCTATGCATTGTAGTTGTTTGAGGACAAATAAAAACTTAGGTTTAGGGTGTGATAACTCCCCAAAAAAGTTATTATTTAGAGCATTTTTACTTAGGGTATAGGGTAATTTTAGCATATTTTACATCATTTGCATATTGGGAGTGAGTTGGTATTTCTTGGGCTAATTATGATGATTTTGTTTTGAATTTGCTACTCTGATGATGTGACTTTGTCTAATGTTGTAGGCGTTGTTGCAGCAATTAACACTTCACCAAACAATTAGAGAAATATTTAGGGAAAACAACACTTGGACATGGTGCAGCAGCAACTGCGATAGCGGTGGTCGATGATCGATTGTCATCTTAGTGATTTAGATCGAACTTGAGAAATGGGGATTTATTTTGTTTAATATGATTTATTTTTATTTTATGTTGAGATATTAAACTTGGATCTTATATTTTTAATATATGTGTAGAATATCATGTTTATTCACTTTGCCTTGGTAACTTTGATTGGTTTTGCTTGAGGTTTATTTTTCATCTTGTTTTTAGAGATATAAATTGCCTAATAATTCCATGAGAGTGGGTTACATCATGAGTAGCATCAGTGTTTATGAGAGTAACATTTAGCATAAAAGAGATTAAATCTTTAGGGAAAATAACACTTGGACATGGTGCAACAACAACTGCGATAGCAGTGGTCGATGATCGATTGTCATCTTAGTGATTTAGATCAAACTTGTGAAATGGGGATTTATTTTGTTTAATATGATTTATTTTTATTTTATGTTGAGATATTAAACTTGGATCTTATATTTTTAATATATGTGTAGAATATCATGTTTATTCACTTTGCCTTGGTAACTTTGATTGGTTTTGCTTGAGGTTTATTTTTCATATGGTTTTTAGAGATATAAATTGCCCAATAATTCCATGATAGTGGGTTACATCATGAGTAGCATCAGCGTTTATGAGAGTAACATTTAGCATAAAAGAGATTTTTACTAACTGCTTTGTTGTAACATTCTTAATGCGCTTACGTGGATTGTTATAGAGATATAGTTTTTCGTTTTAACTTGTTGGTGAATATTTTTTAGGGAATAATAACTTGTTAGGTTAATTCTAGATACATCAATGTTATTACTACAACATTGTTAATTGCATGTTGTTGTTTAATATTTCACAATCTTTTTCCTAAATCGATCATTGCCTCAATAACTTGTGTTGTAATCCTTGTTTATTCTATTATGTTTTTATGTGCATTGCTACATTATTACTCCCTACATCAACTATACATAATTTTATTATTGTTGCATGACAATTCTGTGAATTAATACTAATCCCTTTGGATAAGATACTCGACGCACTAGTTGCGTCCACTTTACTACTTGGTAGATGATAGCATATGTTTGCAATGATTGTTATTACATTATTCAAAGCATCACCGGTCTAGAAGCACAATTGACTTAGCCACTCTAGGAAGTCAAAGCAATGAATAATGGACTAAAAAAGGGACATGATAATGCTTTTAAAATTTTGAAATCTTATCTCTTCTATGAAGCAAGGCAGGCACTCAACCCATAAGATGACAAAGGGTGTTTCTAAAACCCTAAGCCAATTTGGATTCTTTTTTCTTGGTTCTTCTTGTTGACAACTACTAGGGAACATTGAAGACTTTCTCTTTAGTTCTCTAGTTCTTTTCTCTTCATTTGATTAAATTTGATATTTGGATAATTGTTGAAAATGTTATTTAATTCGCCATGAACTAATCTTATTTGGCGTGGGTTTTGGGAATTATGTTTGTGATTGGTTGAATTTATTTATGGATGATGTACTATTTTGAATGTTTATTCGTCAATCACTATTTCCACTTTCTATTGAAGTAAATGAATGCTCAACTTTTTTACTAACATATGTATCAATAGACTTAATTTTACAATATAGATTGATGAATGCAAGTATTCAATATGATTGTAGTGAATACTAATCTTCTATAAACAAAGAAGATTTTAGTGACTAAAAGGAGTGTGAGAACAAGAAGGAAAAATCCCTTAGGTTAACGCATCTTTGTATTGTTGAAAACATTTTATTCCACAGGCTTTCTACTACAGTTATTCAATAAAGCCATCAACGATACACTTTGTCGAGCATTCAAAAGGGCATAACCAGTCGTGGGCATATTCAGCCAAGCGCATCAACATAACCTTAAAACCTCGCCTTCGACTCAATTGCAGTTACATTTTAGTTTACTTGTCGTGACTAGGGATGGGCATGGGAATGGGTCGGGTTGGATTTTCGGTCGACCTGACCCGAAAATTATACATCCTCCACAAAATACTAGACCCAACCTAAAAATTATACACCCACCACCCGACCCGAACTCGAACCGAAATAATATATTTATTAAAATATTATTTTTATTTAATAAAATTAGGATTTAATTAAAATAATAATATATAAAGGGGTATTATTGTAATTATCATTAAATATAAAGTTAAAATTATATGTTATTCTCAAGTCGGGTCAGGTATTTTTCACCCTAAACCAGACCCAACCTGACCTGAACACAACCTCTAAAAAAAGACCCGAACTTAATTATTTTTTAAAAATCCGACTCGATCGAATCGGGTCAATACCCATCTGATTTGGGTCATGAAAATTCACTTATTGAAGGCATTACCTACTGATGACTCTTATATATTTTATTATGTTGTAGCAAAGGGACAAATGAGCTGTTGGGGATTGGGAATAGTTATTTTTATTTTTGATTTTTGCACTTATTTAACTTATAATTCGCTTAAAAATAGTTCTTTTGTTTTCTTTATAGGATTCGCTCTTGTGCATGACCAGAAGGAATCCTACAAGAGAACTACTTCCATATGTACCAAAAATCAAACAGACTTTCCATTGGCGAATAAGTGAGTAGTAAACAATGTAAGGAAAAAGTATCGATAACAATTCAATTGCCTAGGAAAATCAAATCGTAGGTGAAAATAATTTTATTATGGTAGAGCCTTTATTTCTATGTTTGTGTCCTTGATTTATAATTATGGTGGATTGATCCATCACCTGTCTTCTGTCTTCTGGTTCGTCGCTTGTTCTTGAATTTCTTGCACCCAAAACGTCTTAATCTCCTAGGGTTGATTTTGTGGCTAGGATGTGTACAACCTTGTTTCATCCTCAAGGGATAAATCCAAACTCACATGCAAAAATTTCTTATGCTTGATGTTTCGCATCCCATATTAGGTCATTATCTTAGACTGATATGGTGCTTTTATCAACAACTTCAAAGTCATCATTTATAAGTCCCTTTCCAAAACGATACTATTGAAACCCAATTCGATTGTAGATTAGATGCATGATTTACAACCCTATTTTAGCAGCAAAAGCTGATGAGACTCACAAGGTCTGTCTCCTACATGCTCCCATTTTAAATCCTTCATTACTTCTAACAGTAACACTTGACCATGCTTTGTTCTCGTTTTGTTTGAAGCTTGCATCATAATTCATCTTTACATTGACCATTGATCATGTGTAAATATGTGTTGTGGTATGTAAATTTGTGCAAGTATACAAAAGCGGTGCAAGTAATATAATAGTAAGTGAGTTATCATCTCCACATGGATTGGGGGGAAATCTTTAAAGATTGTTACAACTAGAACTAGGTCACTAACTAATCCTAAGTTTCTTATCTAATGGTATTCACAAAGGAAAAATAAGCAGTAGAAAATGGTATAAACAGATGGAAAATGTATGCCGAGGCAAGAAAAGTGTGAAGTGAAGTGTGCAGAAAAGTTTTCTCCTGTTAAGAAAAATATGCAATATCAAACAAATAAAAGTTGCTAAGGATAAAAATGTTTGAGTTCTAAATATATACTGAAAACCTCACAAAATCAGACTTATAATGGAGCATTTGGATTGGATTTGCTACGACAAGAAATTAATATATGTCTAGGATGATCTAGTATATTAAGCCTATGTTGCCCGACATGATTTACTAAAGTGTTCCAAGAGTATCTCTAGCACGGAACCTGACAAACTATTGCTATGGCAATACTACTCAGCGTGAACTGTAACCCTTGGTTTGTCAAACTATTGCTACGGCAATACCCCTCAGTGTAAACAATAGCGCTAGCCTATCTACTTAAGCATTTATCTTCTTAGTTTCATTAAATCCTCTCCTTATTTCTAAGGTGAATTAGAACCTCACCATCCTAGATTAGTTTCCTTGTTCACGTAGATATAGCCTAACACTCTCAATATTAGCTATCAACTCTTACAAAATGACTATCTTTTGAAAGCTCTTACAAAGACTAGGAATATTTTGCCAAGGCACTAGGCAATCTTTCAAAAGATCTTACATGTCAAGGCAAAAGATTAAAATAGCGAACAAAACAAAATTTAACAAAAACATAATTAATCATTCATTAACCATAAAAAAATATCATTCAAGAATTTCCAACACCAAATAAAATAGTTTATGTTGTGGTGTGTCTAACATCATACCAAATAGTAAAAGC
Organism: Hibiscus syriacus; assembly: GCF_006381635.1. Classification (NCBI taxonomy): domain Eukaryota; kingdom Viridiplantae; phylum Streptophyta; class Magnoliopsida; order Malvales; family Malvaceae; genus Hibiscus; species Hibiscus syriacus. Next base: position 1,178,822 of record NW_024063010.1, read on the forward strand.
CCTTAATATATAAGAAATGAAGAGAAAGAGAAAGAAAAACTCCCATAAAAGAGCTCTGTCGTGACATCAGACCACCACTATGATTGCTATAGCGAGCTAGCCTCTCTCGAGGGCCTAGTCGCTGCTCTGATGAAGCCTGGCTATAGAGGCACTAAGGACGGAAGAGTGGGGGAACGATGGAAAAAAGGTATTGCGTCGTCTTTCTCCAAGCCTTTCTTTTAAGGTATATGTCTCTTATCCTTTATAGGGGGAATAATATGCTATTTAAAGTTGGAAATTTATATGGTTTAGAGCCCTTGAAATTTCCCCAACTACCCTTGAATTCACATCCCTTTTATGAATAAAATGGCAAGTAGCAATGGTCCCAAATCCTTAGTAAGGACAGGGGTTCATGTGAGGTGCCTTGGACAGCTGGCCACATGACGTTAACATTTTTGTTTCGTACTGCGTCAAACTTTGCAAGATAAAACTTAATGTGGAAAAAGTTATTCCTTGTGGTCATCTTCTTCAATTCATTTGGCCCTAGCCCATAATTTGTCTCGGCAAATAAATGCTCCATCGGTCATTTCCTATCAACTGCATCATCACAACCAACACATAACTCTTCTTATCAGTAACATCAGTTTAATCAAATAAACTTTTCCGCTGTAAAACATATCCACCACATGTAGAAATGTCCTAAATACAACTATATGTAACTAAAATGCTATGTCAATGGCTTTTAGATAATCAATAACTTAAGTAAAAGGACTTAAAATATAGTCTTTTTATGGAGTTATCAACCGTGTATGATGTTGATGAGTTAGTCTCTGCTTATAGATTTTTGTTCATGTAATTTCCTGTTACAAGCATTCCACAACGCCCATATGCTTACTAGTATCTCGACATGTTTTTCATTTTTGTAATTATCTAATACCCAACTTAACCACTCCTTAAAACTCCATTGTGAACTTTGTCTCGGCCATCGATAATATAATTTGTACCAAACCCCAAGGGTGAGTTTACATTCTTTAGTGACATGTAGGCTAGACTCAATCTAATTTGGGCATAATGGGCATCCTAGATTATTTTCTATATGCTTATGGTAAAGCATTTTGTTGCTAGGTACAAAATCATGGTAGAATTTCCATACTTATATTTAGATTTTTCTTTGGCACTCACTCATCCATATTCACTTGAAAAGAACTTGGTTTGAATTAGAACTCTCTTCACACCTTGTCAATAATTTGTACCTATTATGTACTATGCATAATCCTAACTGTTTTCCACTCCAAACTTTTTCATCATTTTGTTCAAATCTAGAGATTTGAATGGATTTTATCTTCTTGGCTAGTATCCTTTATTTTAGGGTATATGTATCTCCTTTTATGAAAGGTATAATGTTCTATTTATAGCGAGGAATTTTTAGGGTTTAGTGCCCTTGAAATTTCCCTAATTACCTTTGAATTCATATCCCTTGTGTAAATAAAATGGCAGCTAGCAGCGGTCCCAAATCCTTAGCAAGGGCAATGGTTCATGTGAGGTGCTTTGGATAGCTAGCCACACAATGTCAATAATTTTGTTTCGTACGACATCATACTTTACAAGATAAAACTTACAGAGGAAAAAGTTATTCCTCACGGTCATAGTTTTCAGTTACTTTGGCTCTTGCACAAAATTTGTCTTGGTAAATAAATTGTTCCTCGATCATTACCTATCACCTATGTCATCACAGCCAGCACACAACCCTTCTTATCAGTAGCATTAGTTTAATCAAACAAACTGTGCCATGACAAAACTTATCCACCACATGCAGAAATATCCTAAATGCAACTATATGTAACTAAAATGCTATGTCAATGGCTTTTAGACAATTAATAACTTAAGTGAAAAGACCTAAAATATAGTCTTTTATGGAATTATCATACCCCCAGACTTAAGCTATTGCTTGCCCTCAAGCAATGGGTAATGAGTAGTAGAAAACTAAAATGTCAAGGCAAAATATGAATTATGACCATCAGGTGGTTTAAAATTTCATCCCTCAGCAACAAGTTTGGCCTCAACATGCTAGAATAAACGAGAAGTCAAGTACCTTTCCATAGGTCAGGATCCTTTGTTCTTGTTTGTGCGTGATTGTATATAGTCTATGCTTAATGAATTTAGAAAACTCCTAAGTAAGTTTTTTTGGTTTGCTAAGGCATAAAAATATTCATTAAGAACAGTGTCACTCTTGTTTATTCAGCATCTAATTTTAGAATTTTTTTAATATAGCTACGAGGGGAGTCAGCCCATCACACCTACTATCCCACACTCTAGGTGGAAGGGAGCATACCTTCCACCCCCGAGCTAGTCAGGTAGAGTTATCCCGTCACTACTTTCATTCACTTATGTGCTAAGGCTACTATTTATTCAAGGGGGTTTTCAGGTAATGTCGTCGCACAGAGGAGTGTCCCTCTACAGTTATGTCGAGGCATTTATTTATAATTTAACATAATTCATAACATAAGGAGCTCAAATTAATATTTTCAATCATTTTATGCCACAACATGCAACAGTTCTAACCTAAGAATTTTCTAAGTACCTTAAGCATAGAAAACATACAATCTTGTTAAAAGAGTCAAAAGAATCAAGTTCTAAGGTTGGTTTTATTCTCCTCAATAGTCATGTACAATAATTTTGGCAAAGGCAATAAAAATTTTCTTTCATCATCGTCGGGCTTCCTTAACTTATTCCAAGTGACTACCCTAATCATAACTTATGCCATGACAAAAAAATATGAAACACAACACCTCCCCCAAACCTAAGGGATGAATTGTCCCCAAAGTATGAAAACTAAGTAAAGATACACTAATCTAATTTCCATACAAATGAAAAGGTGGAGAGGTACCTCATTTTCCTAGGATGGCCTTATTGGAAACTCGGCTGCAACGTCGCTTAAGAGGGGTGGGCTGTCAGATCTGGTTTTGTCAAAGTTGAGCAGTGGTGGGGAAGTAGTAGTGCGGCCAACTAAGTGTTTGAGGTGACACTGGTCCTAGGGGGACTAATTCGTTGTGGTATCTCCTTGGTGGGGGAACTCTCAGTTGGCACTTCCAAGGGTTGACTTGCTTCGATCTCGGTAAAAGATAGCTTAAGAGGCAAAGTTAGGGAATAAAATAAATTTAAAACAGCTCATGCAGATTAAAAGAAAGGGAAATTATTTATGTACATAATGCAAAATATTTTTGTCGAGGCAAAATATTTAGATTGTAGATGCAAACTCTTAGACATCATGGAGAAGGAATGTTGACTTGTTGCGTAGGATGGGTTCTCCATTATAGGCCTTCATCCTTTGTCCATTCATTTTAAAAGTTGTTCCATTATCCAAGTTCTTGATTTCTATCACGTCATGGCTATGCACTTGACGCACTAAGAAAGTTCCTGACCATCTTGACTTCAGCTTTCCTAGAAACAACTTCAGTCGTGATTTATAGAGCAGAACCTACTAGTCAGGGAAAATTGTCATGGTAATTTTTTTTTGTCATACCACTTTTTCATTTTTTTTTGTAGAGACGGACATTCTCATATGTTTGGGCTCTAAATTCTTCCATCTCATTTAGCTCCAGCAACCTCCTTTCCCCAGTAATCTATGCATCCATGTTAAGTTTCTTAATGGCCCAAAATACCTTGTGTTCTAGTTCTATAGGTAAGTGACATGCCTTTCCATATAATAACTTGAATGGATACATCCCTAGTGGTGTTTTAAACATTGTGTGATAAGGCCACAGTGCCTCATCTAGCTTTGGCAACCAATCTTTTCGTCTTGGGTTGACTAATTTCTCGAGTATTTTCTTGATCTCGCGATTGGAGATCTCAGCCTGCCCATTGGTCTAGGGATGGTATGTTGTGGCAATTTTGTGGCGCACCCCATATCTTTATAGTACCTTGGCAATTAATTTGTTGTTAAAGTGGGTTCCCTTATCACTGATAATTCTCTTGGTTCTCTAAAACGTGTGAATATATTTTTGTGCAAAAACTTTAGCATAATCTTGGAGTCATTTCTAGGTGTTGCCAAGGACTCAACCCATTTAGATACGTACTCTATTGTCGAACGTATGTATAGATCGACAAAGGACGATGGGAAGGGTCCCATAAAATCTATCCCCCATACATCGAATAGTTCCACTTCCAAAATATTTTGCCATGACATCTCATTTCTCTTCGATATGTTCCTAGTGTGTTGGCAATGATCACATGACTTATAGAAGTCTTGTGCATCCTTGAACAAGGTGGGCCAATAGAAGCTAGACTGGAGGACCTTTGTAGCAGTCCTCATTCCACCAAAGTGCGCTCCACATGGGGATGTATGGCAATGAAATAGAATATCTTCGTGTTCTTTTTCAGGGACATATCTCTGGATTATTTGATCTCCACATTGTTTGAATAAGAACGGATCATCCCCATAATAATGGCGCACATCATGTCTAAACTTTTTTCGGCCCTGACAAGATAAATCTGGAGGCATAATACCACTAACAAGAAAATTAACTATTTCAGTATACCACGACACTGTCGTGGCAAATGATATTTTCTCGTCAGGGAATTCCTCTCGAATTTCTTTCATGTCATGGAAAATGTTTTTATTCTCTAGCCTAAACAAGTGATATACTACTTGGTTCTCAATACTCTTCCTATCATTCACCTCTAAACCAAATTCTTGCAACAAGAGTATCTACTAATAAGTCTAAGCTTAGCATCCTTTTTTTCACTAGGTATTTAATGGTTGAGTGATCAATGTGTACAATGACCTTAGTGCCTATAAGGTATGCCATAAACTGATCAAAAGAGAATACCACAACACCAATTCTCGCATAATAAATGATTTGGAAGATTTTACCTTTTCTTTGGTCTAGCACCGCTCCTACTGCGTAGTCACTGGCGTCACACATCAACTTGAATGGGGCTTCCTAGTCAGGTGGAATAACAATTGGAGCCAAGGTAAGTTTTTTAGATCCGTGAACGTACTGAGGTGTTCATCGTTGAACATGAATGGTTGATTTTGCTGAAGCAAAAGACATAAAGGCTTTGAAGTCTTTCAAAAATCCTTGATGAAACGCCTATAGAACCATGCATACCCTAGGAAACTCCTTATGCCCTTCATAGTCGAAGCTAGAGACAAGATCTCAATCACTTCTACATTAGCCTTATCAACCTCGATTTCGTAATGAGAAATTTCGTGACCCAACACAATTCCTTCTATCACTATAAAGTGGCATTTCTCGTAGTTTAGCACAAGGTTGACTTCTTCTTATCGCTTTGATGCTTTAGATAAGTTGTTGAGACACGGTCAAAGTTATTTCCCGAGATGGAAAAATCATCCATGAATATTTCCAAGAAATCCTCCACCATGTCTGAAAAAATGGCTATCATACACCTTTGAAAAGTTGTCGGGGCATTGCATAATTCAAATGGCATCCTCCTAAAGACATAGGTGCCATATGGGTATTTGAAAGTGGTTTTATCCTGATCTTCTAGTGTTGTGGTGATCTGATTATACCCAGAATATCCATCAAGGAAACAATAAAATGCCTTGCCCGCCAAACGATCAAACATTTGATCAATGAAAGTGAGGGGAAATGGTCCTTCTTCGTTGCTTTGTTTAGGTTTCGATAGTCCATACAAATTCTCCACCTCAGTATCAAGCCATTTGATGATTTTCATCATCACCACTTTATTCATTATTGCGTTAAGTCTTCGTTGGGGTTCCACAAAATTATCGTGCCAATCATCTAACTGGATCTTGTGCATGCATATGGTACGGTTGATTCCTTTCAAGCCTGTCATAGTCCACCTGAGAGCTTTTTTATGATGTGATAAAACATTTAACAAACTGCACTCTTACTCTAGGGTTAGACTAGCAGAAATTATAACTGGCAAAGTATCATCACTACCTAGATAAGCATATTTCAAACACGATGGCAAAGGTTTAATTTCTAATGTAGGTGCATGTTGTAGCGAAGGTTTTCGAGGAATAAATTCATTGAAGTCAAAAGGTTTGAATCTCAGACTGGTCTAGCTTATAGTAAGCTGGACTGTTCCACCTCCAATTAATAGTTATGGACTTCACATTTATTCATCTTTAGTAAGTATTTCATTTGCCACAATTGGGAAAAATATGCCTTGGCAAATTTTGTTGTTTGCCTCATTCTGGAAAAATTTTGCATTGGCAAAAATTGTTGTGTTCCTCCAGCTGTAAAATTTCGTCGTGGAAAATATTTTTGCACTCCTCTATCTGGAAAATATTATCTTGGCCTTGAGTATCATACTCTTCTAGATGTAAATATTTACCTTGGACAAAAATTTCTACCTTAGTTACTTCATTGAATCCATATCTTCAATGCAATGGGATTCTTTAGAATCATCAATATGTTTAAGTGTTAAAGACATTGATTATGACGCTTTGATCAGCAACCCTCATCGTTAACTCTCCCTTCTCACAATCTATTATGATGCACCCTGTGGCTAAGAAATGACACCCAAGAATAATAGGTGCATTCTCATCAGCCTCACAATTTAGAATAAGGAAGTCTGTTGGAAAGACAAACTTGTTCACTTTTACGATGATATCTTCAATTCTGCCCTCGGGACAAACGAGTGATCGATCAGCTAGTTGCAAAATCATGGTGGTTGCTCGAGCATTACCCATCCAATATTCAAAAATATTGACTTGGGCATCAAATTTATGTTTGATCCCAAGTCACATAGGGCTCTCCCACATAGTTGTCACCGATGGAACATGGTATAACAAATCTGCTAGGATCACTTTGCTTTGGCGCAAGTTTACTCATTGCAGAACAATATTCTTTCGCCACGGTAACAATTTCTAGTTTTTCCACCTTTCTATTCATCGTGACAATATCCTTCAAAATTTTGGCATAAAAAGGCATATGCTCAATAGCCTCGAGTAGTATAACGTTAATACAACTTGTCAAGGAAATCAACTAACTTTTTAAACTGGATATCGTCGTTATGCTTCTTCAACTGTTGAGGGAATGGTGGAGGGGGTCTAACTTCATCTACTGTAGGTAGGTTTGAAACTTTTTTCGTGGCAATAAATTCTCCTACATCAGTAGGATGACTTGTTGAACCCTCGTCCTTGTTATTCTCCTTAGGTAAATCTTCTTGTTCAGCAATTTTAGCTTGACCTTCAGACTCTTCATGTGTAATGTCGTGGCAAGAAATTTCTTGTTTATTCCCCGAAACTTATCTTCCAAATTAATTGGGTACCACTCCTTAGTGTAATCGTACTGTATTGCTCCTTTCCATGAGGCTTAGTGACCTCAGTATCACTAGGGAGGCTTCCTTGCGGTGAGAATGTAATGTCATGGCAATTTGGCCCACTTGGTTCTCCAACGCTCTCAAAGATGAGCTATGGCTTTGCAATAAAGTTGTTTGGCTTTTTAACAGAGTGCCTTGGATCTTGATTATTGAAGAGTGTTCTTGCAACAGGGCCTTTGTTAAGGACATTAATTCTTATAGTGATGCTTTGATGGAGTTAGAATTTGAGGAAGATGCTGAACCCTTGATAATATTTTTCCACGTCATCTGTTGATGCTGAAAAATACCCATAAAAGTGATAGATTCCTAATTTTCTGGGCATTGACTCTCATGATTGTTGTCACAGTAAAAAATACATTCTGAGTTGGTCACTTTGACTTCCTTCACCTCGTTGGAATGCTGCAAAGTTTTCAACATATTTGTTATGGCAGAAAGTTGGACAGACAATGAATCCTTGGCGTAAAGTTCAAATGCCCTAGGTACTTTTCTTCCGGTTTCAAGCCTTGTAGATGAAAATTGATAATCATTGTTTGCTATCTTATCAAGGATATCAAAGGCTTTCTCAAGTGATTTGTTAAGCAGAGTACCATTCGTCGAGGCATCCAACATCATGTGAGTGGGTGTGTTGACTCTATTGTAGAACATCATGATTTAACTCCAGTCGTGGAATATGTGGTTGGTGCACTTGTGAAACAAAAATAGAGTCTTTATCACCTTGGCAAAAACTTGTGATGTCATTGCGAAATTGGGTATTCATGTTAGGCAGATTATATCAAAGCATAACATTTTTACACAAATCAGCCCAAGACTCCATTTAGTCAGATGTGACTCCACTAAGCCAAGCTCTCGCTCCGTCGCGCAAGGAGTATGGAACAATTTTAGCTTCAGCACGTCTTCGTGCACACCTTGTTTCCTAAACAAGTCGCACACTTCAAGAAAAGCACGTACATGTAGCCTAGCATCTTCATTAGGCAAGCCACCAAATTGATCAATAGAATTTAGCATGTTAAACATCACCAGTTCAAGCTTAAAGTGGGCTGCCTATATTTTTTGTGCCATGATTTTAGGATTAAGATCATCGAGAATAGAAGTCAAGTGATCTCGTATCGCTCGTGGTCTTGCAACATTTCTGGGAACATTATTTGTCACGACCATGGGATCTGTCTGATCTGTCGTTCGGTTATCAGCATGATATGACAGTTGATTCATATTGTCTCTAGCACGCTGAGCACGTCGCCTTTGTCTGAACAATTGCTAGATCTTAGGTTTGACTGTAATTAATGGTTCGTCAGCAGATCTTCTGATCATGCAACAACAAAAACCTATAAAAGAAATTAAGAATACAAATAAAATAAAAAATTGTGACAAGAAAATAAATTTTTTTATGGCAAAACTTATCAAAATTCCTCCAATTCCAATTCTAAGCAACGACACCATAATCATGATCGTGTGTAAATGTATGTGTTGTGGTATGCAAATCTATGTAAGTATACACAATCGATGCAAGTAATATAATAGTAAGTGAGCTATCGTGTCCACAGGGATTGGGGGAAATATTTAAAGATTGCTACAGCTAGAACTAGGTGTCACTAACTAATCCTAAGTTTCTTGCCTAATGGTATTCACAAAGAAAAAATAAGCAGGAGCAAATGGTATGAACAGATGGAAAAAGTATGTTGAGGAAAGAAAAGTGTGAAGTTAAGTGAGCAAAAAAGTTTTTTCGTGGAAAGAAAAATATGCAATAGTAAACAAATAAATGTTGCTAAGGCTAAAAAAAATTGAGTTCTGAATATATACTTAAAACCTCACATTATCAGACTTCTAACGGAGCATTTGGGTTAGATTTGCTATGGCGAGAAATTAATCTATGTCTAGGGCCCGACAAGATTTATTAAAGTGTTCCAAAAGAATCTCTAGCATGGAACCTGACAAACTATTGCTACAACAATATTAATCAGCGTGAACTGTAACCCTTGGTTTGTCAAACTGTTGCTACGATAATACCCCTCAGCGTAAATAATAGCACTAGCCTATCTACTTAAGCATTTATCCTTCTTAGTCACATGAAATCCTCTCCTTATTTCTAAGGAAGATTAGAACCTCATAATCCTAGATTAGTTCCCTTGTTTATGTAGATCTAACCTAACTCTCTCGATATTAGGTATCAACTCCTAAAAAATGACTATGTTTCGAAAGCTCTTACAAAGACTAGGAATATTTTACCAAGGCACTGGGAAATCTTTCAAAAGATTTTACATTGTCTAGGCAAAAGATTAAAACTGTAAAGAGAAAGAAAAACTCCCAAAACAGAGCTCTACCGTGACATCTGACCACCACCATGACTGCTCTAGCGAGCTAGCCTCTCTCGAGGGCCTAGCCGATGCTCCAGCGAAGCCTGGCTATGGAGGGTACCAAAGACGGACGAGAGGGGAAACGACGGAAAAGAGGTATTGCAGTTGCCTTTCTCCAAGTCTTTCTTTTAGGGTATATGTCTCTCCTCCTTTATGAAGTTTATAATGTTCTATTTATAGTGGGGAAATTCTAGGGTTTAATGCCCTTGAAATTTCCCCAACTACCCTTGAATTTATATCTCTTGTAGAATAAAATGGAAGCTAGCATTGGTCTCAAATCCTTAGCAGGGGCAGGGGTTCACGTGAGGTGACTTAGACAGCTGGCCACGAGACGTCATAATTTTACCTCAAACTACATCAGACTTTGCAAGATAAAACTTGCCATGGCAAAAGTTATTCCTCATGGTCATCGTCCATAGTTCTTTTGGCCTTGGCAAAGAATTTGTCTCGACAAATAAATTCTTCCTTGGTCATTTCTATCAACTGCATCATCACATCCAAAACACAACCTTCTCATCAGCAACATCAGTTTAATCAAATAAACTTTGTCACGGTAAAACTTATCCATCATATACAAAAATATCCTAAATGCAACTATATGTAACTAAAATATTATGTCAATGGCTTTTAGACAATCAATAACTTAAATAAAAAACCTAAATATAGTCTTTTTATAGAGTTATCAACCGTGTATGATGATGATGAGTTCATCTCTTCTTATTGATTCCCTTCATATAATTTCTTGTTACGGGCATACCACAGCACCCATATTTTTACAAGTATCTCGACATATTTTTTATTTGTGTAATTATGTAATACCCAACTTAACCAATCCTCAAAATTCCATTGTGCACTTGGTTGCTAGGTACAAAATCATAGGTCATACCTATATTTGGGCATGACTCAATCTGATTTGGGCATGATGCGCATCAAGGATTATTTTCTATGCGCTTGTGGTAAAGAATTGGTTACTTGGTACAAAATCATGGTAGAATTTCCATACCTATATTTTAATTTTTCTTTGACACTAATTCATCCATATTCACTTGAAAAGAACTTGGTTTGAATTAGAACTATCTTTACTCCTTGTCAATAATTTTTACTCGGTATGTACTATGTATAATTTTGATTGTTTTCCACTCCAAAATCTTTCATCATTTTGTTCAAATCTTGAGATTGGGATGGTGATGTAAGGTACTCATTCCTTTAATTGATTGTAGATCTAGCAAAGAAGCAAAACAACCTACATAAGTGAATGGCTCAAATAGATGGTTTGGTGGTAGATGTAAATATTAAATAGAGAGCTATTTATGTTATGGAAAATGGTAGCGGAAATATGTTGATATGGCTATGGTATGGGTGATGAAATAAAGGATGGTTGTGAGGATAGTATCTTAGAATGACCAAGGAAGAACCAGTGTTATAATGAGCAAAGACCCATCCTTACAAATCTTTCTAAAGGGTGGTAACAAGGACTTGGACGCACTATCTATAGAGAGATAGGAACCACAAGTATCAAGGAAAAAGATGTTATCGCCACAAGTAATTAAATTACTTGATAAGTCAATAAAAGTCACAAGGACATGAGAAACGAGAATAATCTCACTTATATTAAAATCAAGGTGTATTTACAAATGAATAGGACTAACTTATTTATAGATTTTGAAGGGACTTAGCTGAATGGATACATGGTGGTTCGGGCAGCCCTTGTGTCCCTCTAAAATTACATAATTAATTAATAAATAACATGAAAACATAGGTATTGGTTTGATTGAATAGAGTAGGCATGTCTCATGTCTGAATAGTGCTTGAATCCTTTCAAGTTGGCACCAATTTGGAGGAGAAAGGATGCTTGGCCGAATGGTTATGAGCCATTCATCTTGGCCCCTAAAAAGGGGTCACACGCATAGCACATGGGTTGGATGGTCACAAGACGTGGACATGGATTTTTAGAAGGCTTGTGGTGTGATCTTATGAATAGTATGAAGACCAAGCATGTGCAGCATCCTTGGGCGTGAGTTGAGCTATCTTCAAGCTTTCATGTGTCTAGCTAGCTAGCTAGCAATGTAAGGGCTAGTGGTGAATGATCCTCTTAGCCATGATCTCCTAAACTTCATAGTAGCATATTCAGCTATGTTCAGCTACAATTGATGTCACTTTAAGCAAGTTGCTTCAAATAGTCCATCTAGCTAAGATTAACTAGCCTTAAGCTTGTTCAGCTGATTTTAGCTTCCCGTTGTGTTCCACGAGCTGCCATGATGTTTGTGAACAAATTGTGAGCTGCATATGGATCCCAAATACTCCACGAAGCTAACCCAATGTGTGTCATGCTCCAATATACTTACATGTGCAAAGAAAACAAGGTAAGTCAAAGGTATCGAGCTTGTATGATCCAATTACCTTATTGTCGTGCATGATTAGACCTTGTCAGCTATGAATGCTTGACATGAGCTAAGTATATCATTATTTAACATATGTAAACTAATGTATAATGTCTATGAACTAAAATGAATGCACATGAGCTAACAAATGAATGAATAAGCATACTGCCATTTCATGAATGTAATGAATTATGCTTAAATGAATGTAAGACTATTCTAACATGCTTAACGTACTTAAAATATCAATGTGCATCAATTATAAAGATGTGTATATGCTAAGTTATCTTTTAGCTACATAACTAATAACCTTAACATGATATGTATTATTATGGCATATATGATCAAACTAATATAAAGTAAGTACAATATAGAAATGGTCAAGAATACTCCCTTTGTGTGTCAAAACGTGCTTGCATCATACCCCTTCTTTAGGGTGATTGGTCTTTAAATCGAAGCCCTTGAAGTGTTTATCATTTTGTTCTTACATAGCTTTACGTCTCTTTGATAAAATAAGCATCCTTTAAACGGATATGTTCTTCCAATAGGCACCCTTTCACAAGATCTCCTTTTAGGCCTTTCTTTGGAAAATAAATTACCAACATGAACCTTTTTGGAATGATCTTCTTCTAAGGATATCCTTTTTTAAAGTGACCTTTCATTTGGCTTCTCCTGAAAAGTGAAGAGATATGAGGTTTCAAATGAATAAGAACTTACCTTTTGAAGATATGAATCAAAACCCTTGGTGAAGAGTTGTGACTTTGAATCCCAACCATCACCATTATTCGTAAGAGTCCCTCCATTTTCCAGCAATGAACCATCATGTTTCTTTATGAAGAAATTTGGTTTCATGTTTCGTCCATCTTCATTCTTCATTGGTAGTTTGTCTTTTCGCAAGGCTTTTGCACTTTTTTGCATATGTATTTGATCTTGTTGAACTTATTTAGGCGTCAAAAGGCACCAAAATTACCTTTCATTCTTAATGCTTAAAGGAATATTGAATGTGATAACAATCATGAATGGCCCTTTTGTCATACTGCCATAGCCTCCCATGTAGAATGTGGCTAACATGTATAGTGACAATATCATAAAGTACCTCATCCTTGTACCTACCAACTGAAAAAGGAATTAGGACCTATTTAGTAACGTTTAACTCACCTCTTTCATTGATCCATTGGAGTTTATATAGAGTGGGATATTTTGATGTTGTCAAATCGAGTTTTTCAACCATAATAATGATGGCTACGTTTGTGCAACTCCCTCAGTCAACAATAATTGTGTAAACTTTGTCCTTGACATGGCACCTTGTATGAAAAAAGTTGTTCTTTGCAGATCCTCTTTAATTGATTATGATTAGAGGCACCTCTTTAAAATAAGCATTTCTCCACGATCAGCATTTTCTCTTGGTTCTTTTTCATGGATTGCTTCAGGTTCCTCATCATGGACAGGTTCTTCAAAATGAGATAACATCTCAATTGTCTAGTAATATCATAGAATTTCGATTGAGACATTGGCTTGCAACATGTCCTTTTCCAAAACTCTTGATGTCTTTGGACCTCTTGAAAGTGTTTGTTTGCCATTCTTTACCCTTCCTAGATTTGCCCACTTGTATGGATTTGGATACCTCAACATTATCCTTAGCTTGGACTGGGGTTGGCTTCCGTAAAGTATTAGGCTCTTGTTTCCATTTAGTGGCCAAAATTGGGCTACTACGATTGAAGACCTTTTTAATTTGTCATTCGATTTTCTTGGCCATATGTACCATCTCCTCAATCTCTACATAATGCAGCAGTTCAACAAGGTTAGCAATTTCAGAATTTAACCCAAAAAAAAACCTTGCCATGGTTACTTCTTGATCTTCATTAACATTGGCTAGAATCATGGCTATCTCCATTTCCTTGATATAATCTTCAACGCTCCTATTTCCTTGTTTAAGATTTTGAAGCTTATGATAAAGATCTCAGTGATAGTGAATAGGCACAAACCTTTTTCTCATAATGGCCTTCATTTCTTCCCAAGTATTGATTGGGCGTTCACCATTTCTTCTTCTTGAACTTACTAATTGATCCCACCAAACTAGGGCATAGTCCACAAATTCCATAGTAGCAAGCCTTACTTTCTTTTGCTACATGAAGTTTTTGCATTAAAAATATGCTCAATTTTGATTACCCAGTCAAGATAGGCTTCAGGATTAGTTCGTCCTTGAAATGGAGGAATTGTTACCTTGATGTTCTTGAAGTTATCATTTTGATTTCTATGGACATCTCTTCTTGCTCCTTGGGTTATGTTCCTCCTCCTCAAATTCTTCTTCCATTCTAGGATGAATTATCCTTCGGTTGCCCAAAGATGCTTCAACTTGATCCATCATTTCATGTAAGGACTCCAACTCTAGTTTCAACAATCTTGCAATCTCATGCATAATTGTTTGAGTTTGCAAGATAGGGGCTTCTCTTTCAGCGGTTCGTCCTGGACTCCGAGACATGATTAGTGAAATAAAGAAACTGTGTAAAATACCTTACCAAAATAACTTACTAATTGATCCCTCCAAACTAGGGCATAGTCCACAAATTCCATAGTAGCAAGCCTTACTTTCTTTTGCTACATGAAGTTTTTGCATTAAAAAATATGCTCAATTTTGATTACCCAGTCAAGATAGGCTTCAGGATTAGTTCGTCCTTGAAATGGAGGAATTGTTACCTTGATGTTCTTGAAGTTATCATTTTGATTTCTATGGACATCTCTTCTTGCTCCTTGGGTTATGTGCCTCCTCCTCAAATTCTTCTTCCATTCTAGGATGAATTATCCTTCGGTTGCCCAAAGATGCTTCAACTTGATCCATCCTTTCATGTAAGGGCTCCAACTATAGTTTCAACAATCTAATCTCATGCATAATTGTTTGAGTTTGCAAGATAGGGGCTTTCTTTCAGCTGTTCGTCCTGGACTCCGAGACATGATTAGTGAAATAAAGAAAAGAAACTGTGTAAAATACCTTACCAAATAATGCTTTCACAAAGGCTCACGAGTTCACTCCAAGGAAACTTGAATGTCACTCAATCAGATCGTGTTTGCACTCTAGGTGTTCTGAGTCATATACGATGTTTCCCGATCATGATTCTAGTAATAACTTCGTAGTGCTTTGAATAGAAGCATTAAGATAGTCTTCATTTGCTTGTCTCTTGGAGGAAGCTGAACAGTCTCAACAGATGCAAGATTATCAGCCAAAATGTCTTCCAATTTTGGATTCCATATAGACGTGTTTGGGTCCAACAATCAATTGGACATTATTCCTATATCTCTTATATTTCTAATGCCTTTTGAATCACCTCAATCCGATATCGGGAGCTTGAGATATGATCGATTTACTGAAGATAGTGCAGGCTGAAATTTTCATTACGGGAATTTCATGCATGGATTATTTGGATGAGTTTGAGCCAAGGAAGTTGAACAGACTCAACAGATGCAAGATTATCAGTCAGAATGTCTTCCAATTCTGGATTTTATACAGACGTGTTTGGGTCCAACAATCAATTGGACATTATTCCTCTATCTCTTAGCTTTCCAATGCCTTTTGAATCACCTCAATCCAATATCGGGAGCTTGCGATATGATCGATTTACTGAAGATAGTGTAGGCTGGAATTTTCATTATGGGGATTTCATGCATGGATTATTTGGATGAGTTTGTGCCAAGGAAGAGTCCTTTCATCTTCTACCAAGAGACAATCAATTGAAGACTATCTTAATGCTTATATTCAAAGCAATTCAAGGATGAATTCTTTTCATCTTTTCAAGGCTGTTCATATTCTTGGAGAGACAATGCATTCAATCCTTCATAAATCACCTATTCAAGTCTTACTTATCATTCTTTGAAGGCTATTCACATGCTACCAAGGAACAAGCAATGAAGACTGATTTTATTTCATTTAATCATCAAATTAAGTGATAAAATCAGCAAGGAATTTGAAGAGACAAGGTGATTTAGACATGTAGGATGTCCACATTCATCCTATGACCTCATTTATCCTCTTTTCTTCCATTTGCAAGAAAAGCAAGGCAACCCAAGAGTCACCCTCCATTTTGGACGAATTTAAGGCTGAAATTATTTCAAATTAAAGCTTAATTTATCCATTTTCAATCTACATGGCCAGCCATCAAAAGACAAGAAGAATGACAAGTCATTTAATTGAGTTCAATTGCATTTAGGTGATTGTTTTCTTTTAATTGTAAAAACTCTTCATATGGTGCCTATCAACACTATAAATAGGCACCTCCATTGCATTTTTACATAGAACTTTTTTTGGCAAAATAAACTCTATCGGTTTCTTATCGGTTTGAAGTCTTCATCCATTTCATCCTGTTATAGCGTTGGTTCCACCCTCTATCACTTCGATTCCATCTTTATTATATTGTTGGTTCCTAACTCATATATAGTTAAAGGGTCACAATCCATCCTTTGAATTACTACCATTCTCCATGCCAACCACAAATATCCTTCACCATTTTCGTTACATCCATTCAACCACTATCACCACCACACTTATTTCATTTACAATCCACTTCAACTTCATTCTATCATTTCCATTACTTTCATACACATATTTCTATATACATATTTCCCTTATTATAACGTTGTTTGTACATTTTCAGTCTTCAATCAAAGAACTGCAAAGTTCTTACTAGAATCACGATCAGGCAACATTGTATATGACTCGGAACACATAATCGAGATCATATCATTTGGTATCAGAGGTAGTCGATTCAATAAGTGTATCGTTTTCTCTCTTCCGAGTTAGTAAAAAATCAAAAAAACAAAAGAAAGAAAGAAAGAAAAAATTTAAAGAGGGAGGGAGTAATTATTTTCATCTTTGAAAAAAAAAATTAAGAAGGTTCGCATTTGCTTCATCATTTCTTTTATTATATTTACTATTTCATTGCCTATTCGAATCTTTGTTCTTTCTTGTAGCCAATTCTTTCTTTACTCACATCATTTTCCAACCAAGCCCCAATTGTTTCAGCCGAAGTCTACAAGACACCTTGTAAACCTCGAGGGAGTTCCACAAGAACTTTAAAGAAAAGCAAGAGCGGTAAAAGGCAAGAGTGTGCATTAAGGGTAAAAGCCATCGCGAGTGAAACACGACATGAGAGACTTTTCTTTAGAGTGTATTGGTGAGGTTTTGTGTTGGTGAGGTTTATCTTTCTTTTTTTATTGATAATCATGTCTCGCACTTCTAGAGATAATTTTCATATTTCAGGAGGTGATGCCCAAAATGATGGTGGTGCACCAAACTTGCTAATGCAAGCCATGACACTAGAGATAAGGAGTTTGTTTCAAAAGCATCCCGACCCAATCTCAAAGAAATTGGAGAGAATGATTGAAAGACCTTCTTGTTCACAAATACGTTCAATAAAGATCAAAACACAACTACAAATGAGCGATAATACTCGATCCTTTTCCAGTTCTACACTTAATTGCAGTAGAAATCTTACAAGGAGGACCCTAGTTTTCTAACAAGAAGTAATGTCAAAAGTTCAACGCGAAGTGAGCCAATGAATTTTGCATCTTTCAATCCAGAAAGTCTAGCTCATCTTCAAGTGTGTTTTGATAATTTTGTCAAAGAAAGACAATTACAAGAACAACTAGAAAAAGAAAATATTTGCAAAAAAGAAAGAGAAATAAGAGTTGAAAAAGACATTGAGAGTAGAGAAAAAGAATTTTGTGAAAAAAATGGGGAAATAGGAGATTTTGAAGAAAAAGAGAAAGGGAGTGACATTGAAGAAGAAATTCAAAAAGAACATGAGAGAGAAAATGATGAGTTTGAAAAAAAAATTGTTTGGCAAAAGAGAGATAGAGTCAAATTTCATTTTACACTAACAACCTTAACCATTCTTCTTCTATTTTTGAATTTTCATTGTTGCCGGATAACGAGAAGAGAACTTCAAGAGACATTTCAAACATATTGCCAACCCTAAAGATGATCGAACATCATCCATGCTTTAATCATGCTTCAAAGGAGGATCCAACGAAGTTTTCTATCACCAAGGAATCAGTGCCCAATAAGATCATCAAGCATCCTCCATGGTTTGATTTTTCCATTTCTTTTGTTATTGAATTATTTACTTCTAACTTTGATTTGCTTTTCATAGGAATGATTCAAAAATAAGGAATTGATTTATTGAGTTGTGAGGATAAGTTTCTTTGCAATCTTGAGATGAAATTTCCACTCTCCATCTTACAAATAGATGATTTGAAGCAAAGGCTATCCACCTACTCAAGAGCCATCATATGGAAAGGAATTAAGATTAAAGATGGTGTAACCTACCTACTTGAAGGAGTTCAAAGGTCAAGACTCTCCACCCACCCTCATGATGATTCAAAGGAACACAAAGAATGAGTGCAAAGAACATATACCTATTTGGATGAACATGGAAATGAATTGCACAAGCAAGCAAAACTTAATTCCAAAGAATGGTATTTGTGCAAAACAAGAATGAAGAAGTTCCCAGCTAAGAGGAAGTCGAGAATGTTTCCTTTTGTAGCAAGCGCCGATTTGGGGACAAATCGCATTAAAGAGGGATGGAATAATGTAATCCCAATCAGCCCTAACTTTTGTCTTGATCTGATTAAACCATTGAAGTTCACCAAGGATGATTCAAAGTGAGTTCTACCTTACTTTATCCTATACCTGCTCATTTAGGCACTATATTTTATCATATGTTTGTATTTACCTCTTAAGATATTCTTATCATATGATATCATTCATTGCATGAATTTGCACGAGTTTTATTAGTTTCATGACATTCATTGCATTTAATAAGTATGTTGTTCATTAAAGTATGCATTGCATTTAAGCATGTCTTTCATTTAAGGAAGTAGTTCATTTATGCATCTAGTTATTTAATAAACTAATTCATTCATGCATTTAGTTCATTGAATAAAGTTAGTTCATTGAATAATGTTATTTCATTAATCAAACTAACTCTTAACTATCCCATGCATAGTTACATGTTATGATTGAATAAAGTTTATCTTTATGTTTAGGTGCAATAGGGAAGCTAAACAGTCTCAACAGATGCAAGATTATCAATCAGAATACCTCCAATTATGGATTCGATACAGACGTGTTTGGGTCCAACAATCAATTGTAATTATTCCTCTATCTCTTAGCTTTCCAATGCCTTTTGAATCACCTCAATCCAATAGCGGGAGCTTGTGATATGATTGATTTACTGAAGATAGTGCAGGCTGGAATTTTCATTACGGGAATTTCATGCATGGATTATTTGGATGAATTTGTGCCAAGGAAGAGCCTTTCATCTTCTACCAAGAGACAAGCAATTGAAGACTATCTTAATGCTTCTATTCAAAGCAATTCAAGGATGAATTTTTTCATCTTTTCAAGGCTATTAATATTCTTGGAGAGACAATGCATTCAATCCTTCATAATTCACCTATTCAAGTCTTACTTATCATTCTTTGAAGGCTATTCACATGCTACCAAGGAAAAAGCAATGAAGGCTGATTTTATTTCATTTAATAATCAAATTAAGTGATAAAATCAGCAAGTAATTTGAAGAGACAAGGTGATTTGGGCATGTAGGATGTCCACATTCATCCTATGACCTCATTTATCCTCTTTTCTTCCATTTGCAAGCAAAGCAAGGCAGCCCAAGAGTCACCCTTCTTTTTGGACGAATTTAAGGCTGAAATTATCTCAAATTAAAGCTTAATTCATCCATTTTCAATCTACATGGCCACCATCAAAGGATAAGAAGAATGACAAGTCATTTAATTGAATTCAATTGTACTTAGGTGATTGTTTTCTTTTAATTGTAAAAACTCTTCATATGGTGCCTATCAACACTATAAATAGGCACCTCCATTGCATTTGTACATAGAACATTTTTGGCATAATAAACTCTTTGAAAGGTTGCTTTTATTTTAGTTCTTGGATTAGAACTCTATCAGTTTCTTGTCGGTCTTGAAGCCTTCATCCATTTCATCCTGTTATAGCGTTGGTTCCTTGGTCTACTATGACTAGTGGGTCAAGTTCCACCCTCTATCACTTCGATTCCATCTTTGTTATATTGTTGGTTCCTAACTCATATATAGTTAGAGGGTCATAATCCATCTTTTGAATTACAACTATTCTCTACGCCAACCACAAACATCCTTCACCATTTTCGTTACATCCATTCAACCACTATCACCACCACACTTCTTTCATTTATAATCCACTTCAACTTCATTCTATCATTTCCATTACTTTACACATAAGCCTTCATCCATTTCATCCTATTATAGCGTTGGTTCCTAGGTCTACTATAACTGGTGGGTCACGTTCCACCCTCTATCACTTCGATTTCATCTTTGTTATATTGTTGGTTTCTAACTCATATATAGTTAGAGGGTCATAATCCATCCTTTGAATTACAACCATTCTCTACGCCAACCACAAACATCCTTTACCATTTTCGTTACATCCATTCAACCACTATCACCACCACACTTCTTTTATTTACAATCCAATTCAACTTCATTCTATCATTTCCATTACTTTCATACACATATTTATATATACATATTTTCCTTCTTATAACGTTGTTTGTACGTTTTCAGTCTTCAATCAAAGCACTGCAAAGTTCTTACTAGAATCATGATCGGGCAACATCGTATATGACTCGGAACACATAATCGAGATCGTATCATTATCATCAAGGTTTTTACTAGTCCTCTTCTAGTCTCCCACGCTCAAGCCTTTTTCCTCTCAATCTCTTTATCTTAAGTTCTAAGTAACTTTACTCAAAACTGTATCAAGTAAAGTTTACTTGTTGTGCGTTGGCTACAAAAGGGTTAGTAGGAATAGAAAGCAAAATATAATGAAAATGGTGGCTTAGAGATAAGAAAGAAGAGATAAAGGGGTTACTTACACAAAGTCACTTCACAACCTTTCTATCGCCATAATCAATTTTAGATGCTTACTCGAAATGGCTTAGTGATGAGACTTGTTGCGAGTGCTACAACTTTTTTTTTTCTTTTCTTTTCTTCTTTTTGAGTTCTTGTAATTTTCTTGTTTTGAGTGCTTGCAATTTCTTTGATGATTTTTTATTCTTTCACTTGCACTTCACTTAAATTTCTTTTTTATTTTATTTTTGTTGTTGTTGCACGTTGCTTCTTCCACCAAAGCTCTGAATACCGATTGATGTAAGGCATACCTTTAATTGATTGTAGATATAGGAAGGAAGCAAAACAACATGCATAAGTGAATGGCTCAAATAGATGGTTTGGTGCTAGATGTACAGGTGAAATGGAGGGATATTTATGTTATAGAAAATGGTAGCGGAAGTATGTTGTATGGCTATGGTATGGGTAATGAAACAAAGGATGGTTGTAAGGATAGTATCTTAGAATGACCAAGGAAGAACCAGTGCTATAATGAGCAAAGACGCAGCCTTATAAATCTTTATAAGGGGTGGTAACAAGGACTTGGACCCACTATCTATATAGAGATAGGAACCATAAGTATCAATGAAAAAGGGGGTTGAAGCCACAAGTAATTAAATTACTTGAAAAGTCAATAAAAGTCACAAGGACTTGAGAAAAGAGAATAGTCTCATTTATATTAAAATCAAAGTTTGTTTATAAATGAATAAGACCAGCCCTTGTGTCCTCTAAAATGATATAATTAATTAATAAATAACATGAAAACATAGGTATTGGTTCGATTGAATAAAGGAGGCATGTCTCATTTTCGAATAGTGCTTGAATCCCTTCAAGTTGGAGCCAATTTGGAGGATAAAGGATACTTGGTCGAATGGTTATATAGCCATTTATCTTGGAGCCTAAAAGGGGGTCACACGCATAGCACATGGCTTGTCTAGTCACAAGGCATGCACATGGATTTCTAGAAGGCTTGTGTTGTGGTCTTATGCATAGGATGAAGACCAAGCATGTGCAGCAGCCTTGGGTGTGAGTTGAGCTATCTTCAAGTTTGCATGTGTCTGGCTAGCTAGAAATGTAAGGGCTAGTGGTGAATGATCATCTTAGCCATGACCTCCCAAGCTTCATAGCAGCATATTCAGCTATGTTCAGCTACAATTGATGTCACTTTAAGTAACTTGTCTTCAAATAGTCCAACTAGCTGAGATTAGCTAGCCTTGAGCTCCTCCAACTCAGTTGAGCTTCCCGTTGTGTTCCACAAGCTGCCATGATGTTTGTGAGTTGATTGTGAGCTACATATGGATCCTAAATACTCCACCAAGCTACCCTAATGTGTTCCATGCTCCAATGTACCTACATATGCAAAGAAAACAAGGTAAGTCAAAGGTATCGAGCTTGTATGATCCAATTACCTTGATGTCGTGCATGATTATGACCTTGTGAGCTATGAATGCTTGACATGAGCTAATTATATCATTATTTAACATATTTAAACTAATGTATAAGGTCTAAGAAATAAAATGAATGCACATGAGCAAACAAATAAATGAATAATCATGTTGCCATTTCATGAATGTAATGAATCATGCTTAAATGAATGCAAGACTATTCTAACATGCTTAACATACTTAAAATATCAATTTGCATCAACTATAAAGATGTGTATATGCTAAGTTATCTTTTAGAAACATAACTAATAACCTTAACATGATATGTATTATTATGGCATATATGATCAAACTAATATAAAGCAAGTATAATAAGTAATATTCAAGAATACTCCCTCTGCATGTGAGAATGTGCTTGCATCAGATGGATTTTATCTCCCCAGCTTCATCATTTAAGAAATTTTTTGGAATCGTTGGTACACCTCATGGCGCAGCGAAAAAATTAATCTGACGATCTCACATGTGTTCTATGTATGAAAATTCAAATTTAGGAGAAGGGATGCGTGATTTACCTTGGGTTCTTGGAATAGAAGCAAATCCATAGTGTAGTCATGATTAGTTTGATCTCATGCATCTATGAAGTCGTCTCGACCTCTACTCGTTTCTCCCGGTTGAGAGAAAACTTTCTTTTCTCAAATTTGTTTTGAGAATTTCGTCTAAGAATGATAAAAAACAATTTCTAGATCATCCTATTCTTTTTATATCATACTGTTACCCTAACCCTTAGGGTTTTATATTTAATTTATTAAAAGAAATATAATTACTCTAATTATATTCTTTTAATATTTATTTAACATCTCTGTATAATTAAAATACACACACACATATTTAAATTAATCTTAATTGTACACTTAATTCATGTACAATCACTACAAGAAAATATACCTTTAATGACACACGAACGATGACACACGCTAATTTATGACTTGCAAAAAATGTGTGTCATAACAAAATGTCATGTTTTTTAAAATCTGAATGATTTATTACTTACAATAATGTGTGTCATATTTAATAGTCATAATCCAAAAAATTTACAAAAACACGGAGTACAGTTTTAATTGTGTGTCATCTGTAAAAGTCGAATTTTAAATTTCCCCCCAATTATTTTCATCCTTTCTCGCTTCTTCCCCTGGCCTCCTCAATAATCATTCACGCACGCATATGCTTCCCCCCTTTTTCTCTTTTTCCCTCCTACACTTGCTCATTCTTTTTATTGATTGAATCCCAGTAAGCTTTCCTTCCTTGCTTCCTTCCAAGGTTTATTCATTTTCTTTTTTGAACATTTATGGGGTTTAACTGAAATTTTTCTCTTCTTTCTTATATGGAGATCTGATTTATGGGTTTTGCTTGTAAATGTGGTAGTTTTAATGGGTCAATCTCCATTTCTTATCTTATACTACATGAATGTTTATATAATTGTTCCCTTTAGAATCGAAGTTTGATTCTTTCTTCGTAATACTAAAAACTTTTAAAAAAATTGAAGTGGCTATTGGATATGATTAGTGAAGCAAGAGTTCTTCTTTGACAGCTTGCTCATCGAGTTCGCGAGATGAGAGAGTCGAGAACAGCTCCGGTGGCACAAAAGTTTGAGCGTAAAGTAATTTCACCAGCGGGGAGAGTGCTTAACACTATGCAATCGTTCCCTCGTGGCATGGAGTGTGTTGATCCACTTGGACAGGGGTAAATCTTTTCAGCAACTTCTTATTAATTCATATTCATTTTTTTTTGTTTAGTGCACGAGAGTATTTCGAACTGGTTAGGAGCCGCGGAATTACTGCTGGAATGACACCTCCGCCACGATATGTCTCAAGAGTTTGCTCTGTTATATATATGTGCTCTCATACCCATTCTCACATTGTAAGATAGTGATTTATGTTTTTCTATTACAATGGTTTCCACTAATGTTTTAGTTTCTTTATCTTTATTTAGAATGTTACGCCTTGTCCTTAAAAACTTGGAACTACTTTGCTAGTGAAATATTCTTGGAAAATATTCCGTTATGTAATTTGTTTAGAGGTTGTGATGTATTACCAGGTACTTTGGGAATATTGTTATTTCAGTGACATCTGTTGCATTTGTTGTGGCTATGGCATTGTTGATGCAAAGAGAAAACCCTCATTTTACTCAGCGTAGCAGTACCATGTTTGGGTTATTTTATTATGGCTATCTCCCTTGTTTCTAGGTTAAGCTCAGATGTGGTTTAGCAGCTCCTACCTTGAATAGTAGTAAGAATATGGTTTCTCACACTTATCTGTTTGTAAATCTAAATGTTGGACAAATTTATCTATGAATAGTTATCGATAATATTTTTTAAGATGTAAGTATAGAGCTGAAAATGGCCCTTTTTTCCAAAGCAGTAATAACTTATATATTGCTTTTGTTAAAACTTGGGTGGTTTGTTTAAGGATTTAGGAGTTTCTGATGACGCATCTCAAAACTACTTTTATTTCCTCTTTGTAACGTACTCTTGAAATGTGTTGCTCCTTTTATTTACTTCATTGTGAAACTTTATTCATCTTTATTTTCACATTTGGTTCATTTGCATGTGTGATTGTCCCATTGTGGAAACGGGAACAGGTTATGAGTCTATGACTATTCACCAAACTGTTTTACTAAGAGCTTGATTTTGGCAGGAATAGGAGCTGGATGGCCTTATCTTCTTGGTGGCCAAGATCATTGGACAGTAGGCCTTGTGGCAACCTTATGAATACTCAAGATCAAGAGTTAGATTTTTAATGTTGATATAGCTTATGAATCTATTAGGTTTGAAGACAGAACAAGTTCCATTAATAATTTAAGTTTTCCCCATTGGGTTACAAGTTGATTTATTTTCGTTCATATGTAATCTGATGGTTACATCCTTCCGTGTTCGTGTACTTTCATGCATGCAGACATTTGATAGTCAGTTTGCATGTCATAATTTGAATTCCAAAGCTTTCTATATGTCTAGTCACACATGTGCATGGATGATAAGTAATATTGATGACTAATTTTTGATTCTTTTGAAACCAAATCTCTGGCTAGGATCGGTGCAAGCGCCACTTGTTATTTACTCCAGCAGTCTATTACTGGGATTACTGGATTGCATTGTTATCTAAAAAAAGACTCGGTATTATGAACTTCATTGCATTAACCCTGAGACTTTACATACTCTTTTCATTGGTGTAGTGCAATAGCCTTTGGGATTCTCAACTTCTTTGGATCTACTTTTGGTGATCTTACTGAATCAATGATCAAGCGTGATGCTGGTGTCAAGGACTCTGGCTCCCTAATCCTCGGTTATGGTAATTGTAATTGCTCATGATTATTTATTCAATTAATTTTTGATACATTGAGGGTTAATACAATCTTTCTTACTTTAAACAATTGAAAAGAATCTGCTCATTATTTGACTGGAATAATTATTCATGGATCATATCTCCTTCCGTTTTGTCATCTCTATATTAACATTGTGTGTGCACTGTCGAGCAGGTAGAATACTTGACAGAGTGGATAGTTACATGTTCACAGGTGCACTCGCATACTCATTTGTCAAAATCATATTGCTGCACAAATTTTGATCAATAACACAAGAGGGGATACAAGATAGAATTTATTCCATGTTTATATATATATATATATATATATATATATATAGAAAATGAGTGCAGAAGCACATTTGATAGATTCATGCAGAGTGTTGCTGAAAATTTGTAACGATATATGATTATAATATTTTTGATAACTTAATGTTAATATATTGTATGAAAATGGATTGTTTATATATAATATGATATATATATTTAGTATTATGAGGCATTAAATGTGATTTAGTTTGATTGTCAATCTACAATATATATATATAATTTACAACATACAATCATGACACACGAATGTGTGCCATCTTTTCTAATGACGTGTGCTTCAATGACACGCAATGTAAGTCATAAATGTGTGCCATAAATTTATGACACACAAATGTGTGTCATCTTCATTTATGATGGGGGCTTCAATGACGCGCAATGAGCGTCATAAATGCACGTCACAGATTTACGATGCACAATTACGTGTCATCTGAGATTTATGTCGGTGCCTTCAACGACGCGCAAATGTGTGTCATCCACTCTAATATGTGACACGCAATGAGCACCATTAAAGGGGTTTTTTCTAGTAGTGAATAAAATTGTACATGTACAACTCACTTAATATTTGCTCATTTCAACCCTGGGGTGTGACCTTGTAGGTTCAAGTAACATTAGTAGTAGTTATTAGAACTATTCTAATATTACAAACAATGAGTGACATCTAGCAATGCACCATTATCACCTAAGTTACAATAAGTCTTGATTCAACATAACCTCTTCGTGACTAACTCTTTTATGTAATATATCATTTTGTCCTTTTATATCTAGATTTGGCACCAGTTGATGTGATCTAAATTAGCAACATAAATGTCCTTGCATCTCCAACCTTTCACAATAATCAAAGAGGGTTTTCTCTAACTTATTCTTTCTTTATACCATAGTTATAATAATAGTTTACATACATTGCATTTATAGTTATAATGATGATGTTATGTAATGTATGAAGTTACTATTATGAACCACATATTTATATGTTTATTTCTTATATTACTTAGCTTATATTTTTCTTTCTTTTGTAGGTGCATATTCGCCCACATAAAGGGAGCTAACTTAAAGCTAGAATTGGATTCCATGAGCTAAGGAAACATAACTAGGACAACTCCGGGACAACTCAAGAACATTTTAGGACAAAGTTGCTAGTTGACCCCCGAGCTCATAGCTAACTTGAGCTGGACTTTTGAGCTAGCTAAAGGCCTCATTTAAGCTGGAGAGTTGTAGCATCATCACCATCACACATATTACTTTAAATATGGTCTAGGTCAATTTTTGTGGATTCGTACCTTTTCACGAAGAGTTGCCATTCCAAGAGGTGCCTTTTCACAAGGAGTTGTCCTAAGACTCTCCTACTTCTCCTTCATCTATGGTCAGCTCATCTTCAGCTCATACACATGGAAGTGGCTTAAATTATGAAAGGGTTCCTTACACAAATGTAACCTTTCATAACAAGTTGCTGCCCATTGGATGCCATGTCACCTAGACACATGTTGGATGCCAAGTCACGCCTAACGTGCTGATCATCTTCATGCCATGGACGAGTCTACACCTTAAGCATCATATGCCACCCATGTGAGTGCCTAATGACCAGCCCACCCATGTGCCATGCGTGTGGAACAATTGGGTGCCAAAGTGAAGGGATTTCTCTCTATTCGGCCAAAGCAAGGTGTTGCTTCAAATAGGTGCCAAGATGAACAAATAAGGAGACCATTCCACCAAGAACATCTCCTTTCATCAAAGCATCATACATTTTCAATTTAAGTCATGTATTTTGCCGAAATGTCATGTATCCATTCGGCCAAACTCTTGCAAGCCTATAAATAGGCTCTGGCATTTCATTTGTAACTAAACCCTTTTGATAATACAAACTCTTTTTGAGATCATTCTATCTTCAAGTTCTTTTAGAACTATATCGATTAAGCAAGCTTTCTAAAGTTTATGGCGTCAACCTCTTCCATAGATACTTCGAGTTCCTGGTTTCCATAACTAGTGGGTTCAAGTCCTTTCATACCATCCCTTATTTAAATTTATAAAGAACGTGGTTAAACTTTATATAGTTTTGCTTCCTCTTTTGCTTAATTAAGATACTATCTTACAATCACCATCTTCCATCACCTTCACACCTACAATATCATCATATCCATCACCATAAAGCCATCCTTCAATCATCATCAAGGCAAGCGTACATCTACATCATTGGAGGCCGAATTTTATGATCATTGAAGGATATTTCCTCAACACTTCCGCAGCCAACATTTGATAACATCTCTAATCCATCATTTCATTTCATTTGCATTTCATTTCCTTCATTCATTTTTTCTCTATTTAATCATTTCTTTCTTTATATTGTGCAGATTACTTATTGATTCAAGTGTACATTTGGTGTCTCTCCTAGATCGGGAAATAACAGGGCTGCCAACTTTTCCATCATTAAAGAAGCTTGGATAGCCTTACATCAAGTGGTATCAGAGCTAAGTTGGATTGACAATCAAATGCTGCAACAAAAACAAAAAGAAAGAAGAAAAAAAAACAAAAGAGAAAAAAAAGACTCCTACATCAAATTTGGAGTGCAAAAGGAAAGAAAAGAAGAAAATTCAAATCAAAAGAAAACATAAGAAAAAGTTGCAAAATACACTCAAAGAGAAGCACATTACAATCTACCATAACATCAAACTTGAAGGAGGTATCCTTGTTGTTTCTTGTGAAGGAAGATAGTAAGTGTTGCAACTTGAGTTGTAAGTTATCTTCATTTTCTCTTTATTTCATTTCTTTTTCTTTCATCCTTTCTTATTTATTACCTTATCTTTTTTAACCATTCTATCATACCTTTACCATATCATGTACCCTAACCATTTCCTATAGCCGACGCAACAAACAAATAAACTTGCTCAAATCTTGAGTTAGCTCTCTAAAGGACCCACAAAAGAGAATTGAGCAGTAAAAGGCAAACGAGATGGTGAGATCAGAAGGGGGATTAAAAAAAGCCAAAGAACATATCCCCGAGTGCAAACACGAGTGTGAGTGGAGTGCAATCTAAATTTTCTTTGGAGTGATCAAGTGAGGCTTTTGTGAGCGTGCTGGTAAGGTTTTAATTTATTTTATTTCACTAAAAATGTCTCAAAGCCCCCACACAAAATGCAGGAACACCAAACTTACAAATGCATACACTCATTGGTGAAATGATGTGAATATTTTGTGAAGAGTTCAATGCTCTTCATGAAAAGATAGATCAACGTCAGGATCTACCATTAGCCCGGAATAATGAAGTTCCTAGGAGACAATAACCACCACCTCCAGAAGAAGATGTTTAATAAAATATTGAGGAAGGAGAACCAGCAGCATTTCAAGGCCCTAGACGTGATATTTTTGATGACAATCTGAGTAATATCAAGATTAAAATTCCTCAATTCCAAGTAAAATCTTATCCTGAAGCCTATCTCGTATGGGAAAGTAAGGTGGAACATTTTTTTAGTTGCCACAACTATTCCTAGATGAACAAAGTGAGATTGGCAGCCATGGAGTTCATAGAATATGCCTTAATATGGTGGGATAAACTTACTCTTAACAAAAGGAGGAATGAAGAATGATCAGTCTCAACTTGGCATGAAATGAAAGGTATAATGCATAAACGATTCATTCCTCTTCATTATCACTGAGACTTGTTTCAAAAATTACAGAATCTCAAGAAAGGCCAAAGGAGTGTAATGACTATTATAAAGAAATGGAAGTGGCCATGATTTGAGTCAACATTGAGGAGGATCGTAAAGCAACTATGGATCGATTCCTTACCGGACTTAACTCAAAATTGCCAATACCTTGGAGTTGTACCATTACATTGAAATAGATGAGATGGTGCAAATAGAAATGAATATCGAAAGGTAACTGAAGAGGAGACATACAACTCGCAATGTTGCGCCCACTCCATCAAAATGCAGTCCGAACAACATAAAGAAGCTTACTCCTTCTCCTATCAAAGAGCAAGCCAAATCTTCAAAGACTCAACAAGTAAGTAAAGACCCTAACCGAGGAAAACAAATCACTGAACGTTCAAGAGACATTAGGTGTTTTAAATGTCTTGGGATGGGCCATGTATCTACACAGTTTCCTAACCGAAAAACCATGCTCTTATATGGAAATGGTGAAATCGAATCTGAATTTGAAGAAGAATAAGAGGCACCCACTAAAGTCAATGAAGAAATAACCCTTGCATATCCCGTTGATAGAGGAGAAGCTATGGCAGTAAAAAGAAGTTTGAACGTTCAAGTCAAGAAGGACAATGTACAATGAGAAAATATTTTTCATACACGATGCCATGTGAATGAAAAGATATGTTTTGTTATTGTAGATTATGGAAATTGTACTAACGTGGCCAGAATAATCCTAGTGGAAAAACTTGGTTTGAAGACAATGAAGCACCCGAATCCCTATAAGCTATAGTGGCTCAATGAACGAGGGGAACTCAATGTTAACAAACAGGTGATAGTTCCATTTTCAATTGGCAAATACAAGGATGAGGTTATGTGTAATGTTGTCCCTATGCATGCTAGTCATTTACTTTTTGGTAGGCCATGGCAATATGACAAAAGGACTATTCATGATTTTTTTACCAATCAATACTCGTTCAGCCATAAAGGGAAGAAGATCATCCTTACTCCTTTAATGCCAAAACAAGTTCAGAATGATCAAATCAAAATAAAGCAAAGTGTTGAGGCTATGAGGAAAGGAAAAGCATCAGCAAGCTTAGAAGAAACTGATCCAAAGACAAGTTCTTATTCTTCAAAGTGCTTGATACGAGAGGGTCTATTGACTGAACACAAGGTTAAAGATGATTAATCTAACTCTAAAAATGAAGATTTTTTCTTTGACTTGTAGAATGTACCCAGAGACACCATTTGTCAAAGTGAAGGTTTAGGAGATGTGTCCTTTGAAAATCCAAAAGATGTGTCTATTGATCAGCAAAAGGACGCCATTTATCATTCAAAGGATATGACCTTAAGAGAACCAATGGACGTGACTCTTGAGGACTTAATGAACATGCCAATTTAAGAGTTATGGGACACCACTTTTGGGATGTCAATGGACCTAATCTTTCAAAGAAACCTTACATAGACATATCTCAATAAAGTACCTATTGAAGAGATCCCTATTTTTGAGAAAACGGTAACTATGGGAGAAATTAACGTTAAAGAGAAACCACCTTTCGATTTAAGGATAAATCTCTTTAAAGAAAGGGGAATGATATGATCTAAATCAGCAACATAAATGTCCTTGCATCTCCAACCTTTCACAATAATCAAAGGGGGATTTTCTCTAACTTATTCTTTCTTTATACCATAGTTATAATAATAGTTTACATACATTACATTTATAGTTATTATGATGATGTTATGTAATGTATGAAGTTACTATTATGAACCACATATTTATATATTTATTTATTATATATTACTTAGTTTATATTTTGCTTTCTTTTGTAGGTGCATATTTGGCAACATAAAGGGAGCTAACTTAAAGCTAGCATTGGAGTCCATGAGCTAACGAAACATGACTAGGACAACTTCGGGATAGCTCAAGAACATTTTGGGACAAAGTTACCAGCTGACCCCCGAGCTCATAGCTGACTTGAGCTAGACTTTTGAGCTAGCTAGAGGCCTTATTTCAGCTGGAGAGTTGCACCATCATCACCACAACACAGAGTACTTTAAATATGGTCTAGGTCAATTTTTGTGGATTCATACCTTTTCGCGAAGAGTTGCCATTCCAATAGGTTTCTTTTCACAAGGAGCTGTCCTAAGACTCACCTATATCTCCTTCATCTATGGTCAGCTCATCTTCGGCTCATACACATGGGAAGTAGCTCAAATGATGAAAGGTTTCCTTACACAAATGTAACCTTTCATAACAAGTTACTGCCCATTTGATGCCATGTCACCTAGACACATGTTGGATGCCAAGTCACACCTAACTTGCTGCTTTTCTCCATGCCATGGACGAGTCCACACCTTAAGAATCATATGCTACCCATGTGAGTGCCTCATGACCAGCCCACCCATGTGCCATGCGTGTGGAACAATTAGGCGCCAAAGTGAAGGGACTTCTCTCTATTTGGCCAAAGCAAGGTGTAGCTTCAAGTTGGCACCAAGATGAACCAATAAGGAGGCCATTCCGCCAAGGCCATCTCCATTCATCAAAGCATCATACATTTTTAATTTAAGTCAAAAAAGTCATGTATCTTTTCGGCCAAACTCTTGCAAGCCTATAAATATGCTTTGGCATTTCATTTATAACTCAACCCTTTTGATAATACAAACTCTTTGTAAGATTATTCTCTCTTTAAGTTCTTTTAGAACTATATCGATTAAGCAAGCTTTCTAAAGTTTGTGGCGTCAACCTCTTCCATAGATACTTCGAGTTACTAGTTTCCATAACTAGTGGGTTCAAGTCCTTTCATACTATCCCTTATTTAAGTTTATAAAGAATGGGTTTAAACTTTCTGTAGTTTTGCTTCCTCTTTGACTTAATTAAGATACTATCTTACCATCACCATCTTCCATCACCTTCACTCCTACAACATCATCATATCCATCACCATTCCATCACCATAAAGCCATCATTCAATATCATCAAGGAAAACGTATAGCAACATCATCTGAGGCCAAATTTTATGATCTTAGAAAGATATTTCCTCAACACTTCCGCAGCCAACATTTGATAACATCTCTAATCCTTCATTTCAATTCCTTCATTAATTTCTTCTTCATTTAATCATTTCTTTCTTTATATTGTGCATATTACTATATATTCAAGTGTAGCATTTGGTGTCTCTCCTATATCGGGAAATAACAGGGCTGACAACTTCTCCATCATTGAAGAAGCTTGGATAGCCTTACATCATAAGTCCTGGAACAATAAAACTTGTATAGCCCATCAAATATTTATTGATATCTATAGTAGACTATAATAAATGAAAAAAATGTGATATCTCATATCAACTTGTTGGAGCATGGCCATGCATTTCTAGTTTCACTCAATTAAGTGGCATGTGATATAGTTTCTATTATGTATGAATGAAAAATCATATCTTGATCATTCACACCCCACTACATATATCGTGATATGTTCAACATCAGTTTTTATAGTGCAACCAGTTTGTAACACCCATAACCCGTATAATTATACCTATATAGATTATAGATGTCACCTAAATTTTTAAAACCATTTCCAATTTAAAATCTATTTTCTTAAAATGGTAAATGATATTATAAAATATCATATCAATTCAATTATGTTTCGTTATAATAAATTTAAGGCAAACAATGTTTTTATGAATAGTATTGTATTGTTTAAATAGTACTGTGAACAGTATCGTGAATAGTGAACAGTGTACCGATGCACTGCTACAGTACAGTGAACAGTGTACCGATGCACAAAAATATCGAATTTAAAATGTGTATCGATGCACTGCTTTAGCACCTTCAGCAAAAAATATTTAAAACTCATAAAACTTAACCTTTCATCACTATAAAGTTACCATTTTGTTTCCAAATTATTTCAACAAACCAAATAGAACATTAATAATTACATGCCACTATCTAAGTCAAAATTCTGTCATAGGATGTATTATTGATATTGTAATGTATTCCTAGATGCTCAGAGTGCCTTGTACTCTTTACACTATTCTTGGCTTTTTACCTATGCGTGAAAATCGTCACACGCTAAGTATATACTTAGTGAGGCAATTAAAAACAATAAACAGTGCAATACAACTCATGCATGAATTTCAATGTCAAAAACAAATGCCATAAGATCATGTTATCTGCATATCAAATATTTTACCATGATTAAAATAATATAAAATTTTTATCAATAAACTTTCCATTTATCCTATAAGCTCGTAAGCTTATTTTACCAATATACTTAAAATTTAATCTTATAAGCTCGTAAGCTTATTTTACCAATATACTTACCATTTAATCCCATAAGCTCGTAAGCTTATTTTACCAATATACTTACCATTTAATCCCATAAGCTCGTAAGCTTATTTCATGGTTACCATTTATTAACCAATAAACCATAAAC
Source organism: Hibiscus syriacus (assembly GCF_006381635.1). Classification (NCBI taxonomy): domain Eukaryota; kingdom Viridiplantae; phylum Streptophyta; class Magnoliopsida; order Malvales; family Malvaceae; genus Hibiscus; species Hibiscus syriacus. The sequence continues at coordinate 1,212,925 of NW_024063010.1, forward strand.
CATAGACAATAGCCCAGTATAAAACCCTGATGACCCTGGGTACACGAGTCAAATATATGCACCGTAATGCAATCCCGAGTATGACACATAAGGTCGTGTCCACCATCTGTACTAGGTATACTTAAGTACAGTCTCCAATATGACACATAAGGTCATGCCAATCATATACACTAATTTTACTTTAGTGTAATCCCGAATATGCAGCCTATTGTTGGACTCTATGGCATGCCAACTATACCATGTCCCTCAATGACTTACTTGGGCATACAGTCTATTTTATTTGATCCATCCATGACAAAGTATATTATCAATATTTAACATTGGGCAGTTCATACCCGAAATAACTTTCATGGTAAAATATCACATTATTCATGATCAATGCATTTATAATATCACACTATGACATGTCAATGTCATATCGAAGTTATAAAAATGACATAATATCATGCTGATATAAACAAGGTCGACTTATCACAAGTCTTCCTTATGATGTATAAAACATCTATGTACATGTTGTATAAAACATATATGTACAATGTCATGCATGTATTGCACTCACCTTGACACTTTATATAATCCAAAATATGTGCCTCACTATTGTCCACAATAAACCATTTTATATTTGACTTACTTCGATCACAAATCAATCACGATCTGTATAAATCACAAATTTATAATGATACATATATTAGTATTGTACTAACATAAATATATCCCAATATAACTCCACAATATACTTGAAACTCATTTTCTATCAAAATACTTAACACTTAATAATTCCTTTTAACATTGGAACCAACTTTTCCAATTTACTCAAAATGGTCCTTCACCATTTTATCACTTAGATTCTTAAAATCAAAAATTCCAGCATTGAATTATTACCATTCAAATGCTTTTATAAAGGAATAATTACATTTAAATACCCAACTATGTTAATGTTGTACTTAAATCACCAATCTTTTTAAACCTCCAAAATATTCATATTTCATATCTAAACACTCATTTCAATTCCAAAACAGCATTTTCCAATGTAGTACATCAACTATTAAACAATTATACAAACATTCACAACTTTTCCAAAATTGTCAAATTAGTCCCCCTAACTTTTCAAAATTTACAAAATGGTCCCTAAATTTTTCTAAGGCTTGTAGAATACTTTCTACATCATTTCCAGACCTTATATAATTTTCCATAATTTTTCTCATCCTTTAAGACCAAGGCCTAATGGTTTAAAGTTCTAAAACTATGTTTTTCATGATTTTGCTCGATTTTAATTCGATTCAAGCATGAAATCAACTTTTCTCTTTATATTGTGCATATTACTTATTGATTCAAGTGTAGCATTTGGTGTCTCTCCTATATCGGGAAACAACAGGGCTGACAACTTCTCCATCATTGAAGAAGCTTGGATAGCCTTACATCACAAGTTCTGGAACAATCATACTTGTATAGCCCATCAAATGTTTATTGATATCTATAGTAGACTGTAATAAACGAAAAACTTGTGATATCTCATATCAATTTGTTGTAGCATGGCCATGTATTTCTAGTCTCACTCAATTAAGTGGCATGTGATATAGCTTCTATTATGTATGAATGACAAATCATATCTTGATCATTCACACCCCACTACATATATCGTGATATGTTCAACATCAGTCTTTATAGTGCAACCAGTTTGTAGCACCCATAACCCGTATAATTATACCTATACAGATTATAGATGTCACTTGAATTTTTAAAATCATTTCCAATTTAAAAATGATTTAAAATCTATTTTCTTAAAATGGTAAATGATATTATAAAATATCATATCATTTGAATTATGTTTTGTTATAATAAATTTAAGGCAAAAGATGTTTTTATGAATAGTACTGTATTGTTTAAATAGTACCGTGCACAATATCGTGAATAGTGAATAGTGTATCGATGCACTGCTATAGTACAGTGAACAGTCTACCGATGCACAAAAACATTGAATTTAAAGTGTGTATCGATGCACTACTACAGTGTACCAATGCACTGCTACAATAACTTCAGCAAAATATATATAAAATTTGGGATCTTTGAAATCCATCAAGATTCATTATCAATTTCATGATCCCTTATATGAACGCAACTGTAGAATTTGGGATCTTTGAAATCCATCAAGATTAGAAAGCAATATTGGTACCAAATGATAGTGTTTTTTTCGAGTAGATCACTTTCCTATATCACGGCATAACTCCAACTCCAAAGGAATTGGCTCAAAAATGAAAAACAAATATTTTTCTCTTACCTCCAAGCTATCTCACGTCCTTTGCTGGAGAAGATGAACATCTTGGCATGATATTTTAGATTGATATCATATTTATCATCCTTTAAATTAATATTTAATTCATTAACTTGGGAAAATACCAATTTACCCTTAATAAAACTTCATAATCACCATTAAACCAAGATATCCTTATCATCTTCCAAATCAGAGAAATATCAGCCTTATCATCTTTCAATAGTCAATGATGAACAAAATAGTTTTCCACTTTACCGTTTTGCCCTTGCAATTTCCAAAAATTAAAATTCAGTCACCTTAATCCAATAGTCCAAATTAAACATAGTATTAAACTATTAAATATTATTTTCCAACTTTTTTTAAAAATGTGAAAATAATATTTTATTTTCTTATTTTCATGACCCATGTGTAACTTTTTAAAATTACATTTTTGTCCTTAAACTTTTCAAAGTTTATACTTTACTCACCAAACTTTACCAAATTTATAATTTGGTCACTAAATAAATCCATTTATGGAATAAATTTCGTTTTGGGAAAATCACCACTTAATTCCTTAAACTTTTCCTAATTTTCTACTTTGACCATTAAACTTTCAAAATTTGTATTGTGGTCACTATCTAAATTTTTGGGGTATTATAATTATCCCCACCTTAAGAAAAATCATCTTCGAATTTTAAGACTTTCTATAAAAACCCTAATTCCCTTTTTCCCTTATAAATTCATAACCCTAATTTTGGGTTGTACAGACTGGTAAGACGTGCCCTCGCCTTATACGAAAACCTTTTATGGTCTTGCCAACTTCTTGAATTCTGATTTTTCCTCCTTAATTTGAGGATTTTTTAAAGATCATGCTAATCATTATATTTGAAAGCTATTTAATCCAAATCTTCAACCTGATATGAAGATGTGTAGATATTATTTCTTCATATCATCCTCTCTTTCTCAAGTAACGTCCTCGACATTATGATTTTGCTACATCACTTTGACTAGAGGAAATGTCTTGTTACACAGTTCTTTGATTTCTCGAGCTAAGATCCGAACTGGTTCTTCTTCACAAGTCAAATCTGGTCAGATCTCAATTTCCTCTGATGCAATGACATGTGAAGGATCTGATCGATATTTTCTAAGCATCGACACATGAAAAACATTGAGTACTTTGTCCAACTCCGGATCTCAAATACCTCCAGAGTTAATGCTAACTGATAAGCCATCAGTCCAACTCTTTTTAATATCTCATAAGGTCTAATAAATCTTAGATTTAATTTTCCTTTGCGCCCAAAAACGTAAAATCTTTTATAAGGCGATAATTTAATAAATACTTCTTTATCACTTTCATGGAATTCAATCTCTTTTCGCTTCAAGTCTTAATAAGACTTCTGTCTATCAAATGTCATCTTGATATTATCTTTACTTTATCCTCAACCTCTTTTAATAAATCTGGGCCAACAAGATTTCGATCTTTTAACTCGAACCAATTTAATGATGTTCGGCATTTTCTCCCATATAAAGTTTCATACTGAGCCATGATAACTGTTATTGTAGGAAAATTCTACTAAAAGCAAATACTTTTTCCATGATTCCTTGGAATCAATCACACATTCCCTTAACATATCTTCTAATATCTAAATAGTACTTTCTGACTTACCATCCGTCTTTGGATGAAAAGTCATACTGAAATTCAATCAAGTACCCAAAACTTTATGCAAAGATTTCCAAAATCTTAAAGTGAACTTTGGATCCCTGTCAGATATAATGGATATTGGTACTCTTTGTAGTCGAACTATGTCCTTGATATACAACTTTGTATATTTATCCAATGCATAGTCCATTCACATCGGAATGAAATGTGTCGATTTAATTAATCGATCATTATCACCCAAATAGAATCCTTTTTATTTGATATCAAAGGTAACTATGTAACAAAATTCATAGTGACTCTTTACTATTTACACTCTGGAATAGAAATCAGTTGCAACAATTACGAAACCACTTTATGTTCAGCTTTTACTTGTTAACATGTCAAACATGTAGCAACAAACTTAGTAATGTTTCTTTTCATACATGGCCACCAAAATGACTCTTTACATCCTGATACATTTTGTTCCCACTTGTATGCATAGTCAGTGAACAATAATGTGCCTAAGAAATAATATATTTCTTCAACTCATCATCATGAGGAATACAAATTCTTCCTCGATATAATAGACATTCATCATACTTGACTTCAAAGTCTTTAGTCTCTCATTTTTCATAAGTGAAATATTTTTTAAGCATCTCTCATTTTTTTCTTCTTTTTCTTTTTCTTTTTATTTTTCTTCTTTCTTTTTCTTCTTTCTTTTTGTTTTCTTCTTTTCTTTTTCTATTTTTTCTATTTTTTCTATTTTTATTCTTTTTTTTATATTTTTTTAGCTCTTATGCCATATGTCGAGACAACATGACTAAGAAAAAAAACTTTTGATAGTCAAAACTTACTCTTTGACAGTTTGGCATATAAATTTTACTCTTAAGTACCTCGAGCACAATACAAAGATAAGCATCATGCATGTGATCGGTGTTAGCGAACTGGTAATCTTTCCAAGAGACATGAATTGCCACTACAAACTATTCTAGAGGTTGAATTATTTGATGTATATAAGATCGACTTTATGGGTCATTTTCCACATTCATTTGGCAATTTATACATCCTTGTAGAAGTGGACTACGTATCCAAATGGGTTGAGGTTGTTGCTCTTCCAAGGAATGATGCTAAATCAGTGGTGAAATTTTTGCATAGAAACGTATTCACAAGATTTGGAATGTTAAGGGCCATAATCAATGATGAAGGTTCTAACTTCAATTGCAAGTTGGTTGCAAATGCTTTGATAAGATATGGGGTATGAAATAAAATTGCTACAGTATATCATCCCAAAACAAATGGCTAGGCCAAAGTTTCCAATTAGGATATTAAATAGATCCTTGAAAATTTAATGAATCCTAATTGTAAGGATTTAGTCCTTGAGACTAAATTAATCCTTGTGGGCCTATAGGACAACATTCAAGACTCCCTTAGAAATGTATCAATTCTAGCTAGTTTATGACCTTGCTATTTACCAGTCAGTTGGAGCACAATATATTTTGAGCGATCAAGAAATTGAACATGAAATGAGAAGTAGCATGTCACAAATGACATTTTGAGTTAAACGAGGTGGATGAGTTTAGGTCTAATGCTCATAAGAATGTCAAGTTGTACAAAGAGAAAACGAAGCATTGACATGATAGCAAAACTATGCCACGATGTTTTGATCCAAACCAACATGTCCTACTTTTCAACGCTAGGTGGAAACTTTTTCCTGGTAAGGTCCTTTCGAGGTAACTACAATTTATACATGTGGAATAATTTATATTCGAGATCATAACACTGGTAAGATTTTTAACGTAAATGAACAATGTCTCAAGAGCTATTGGGCTGCTATGTTGGAACGAGGCAGACAACATATTATCCTTAGAGATGTTTAAGCATCTTTTTGGTACTCGTGTAAATAAATAAATTTTGAAGTTTCTTTTTATTTTATTTCTTTATTTTATTTTAATCATAATGTTTTTTTTAAATTTATTTTACATTTTTATTATTTTTCCTTTTCTTAGGAAGTAAACCACAATTTCTTTTGCATATGCTATATTTACCAAATCAATGGTTGTGGGCTAAGGTTAGAAGGCAACTCGAATGGAAGAGGGCAACAAGCGGTGAGCTAGGCATAGGACTAGTTTAACCAACCTATTACTTACCCCAAGCATGGATAATTAGTTATTACAACCCACAACCCGTTTACTCTTTCCATTCTCTTGTAACCCACACACCTTTTAAACTCTACGTAAATCCTTAACCACCTTCAATATAATCCAATTTAAAACAAATTACAACTCCTTCACCCTTTTACTCTCCCATTTACCCCATCATCTCTTTTCTCTCAAAACCCTTCTTTTAACTTCATTGTCTCCCTTGATTTTACCCATCCTTTAAAAAAAAAAGCTGAGGAAACCACGTGTCTTCTTCACTTCACTTTCCCATGGCACACCAACAAACACCCACTAGAATAGCTCGATCATTCTACAATCCCGCTATCACCACGAAGTTTGAAGAAAGTATCTCTAAACGACTATTTTGCTTTGAGAATGTATTCATCTTTGACTGTTTTGCTTTGAGAATGTATTCATCTTCCCTGATGGTTCATATATGGGGTATGAGGAGTTTGTCTCGTCGATTATGGAAAAGCATGGTTGTTAAACCTTCTGTTTCCATCCCAAAAATATCCTAAGAACAGTGGTAAGGAAAGTTTACGCTCACCTCAAGTCGCTTGAAAACTAAATGTAACCCTCTTAGACCGATGCGGATAGCCCGATCCAATCCGGGGTGTCACATTAGGGCCACCGGAGAGACCCACTGTAAAAATGGCGGAAAATTTAAAACTTTTATTAAAATTTGTAACTTATAAAATGATTTATCAGTATGCAGAAATAAAACAGATTTTTCAGACTCATATATAAATCAAAATACAATTACATGCCCCCCAAACACATGTACCATACTCTGTAACAACGCAGGAAGAACTCCCTTACTGAAGTCGATAGCTACACTGGTTCAATTCTCTTAACCTGCAACAGTGAGTAATAGAGTGAGCTTCGAAAAGCTCAGTAATACAGAACTACCAGATAATGCTACATGACATGTAAATAAATGGGAAGCCATAATTTCCTTATTGAATCAAACGTATACCAATTGCGGAATAATCTAGGGTTCCATTAGTAGTTCATCGAGTAGAAGCCATGAATCTCAGTTCATAAGAAACCTTTCATACTATCACATTTTCATGAGGTCGAATAGGATGCCTAGTGTGTTCCATCAGTACGATAAAACCATAATAGGTACACTAATCAAATGATAGTTCAGTAAAATCCCATAAACCATACTGTAGTGGATCTTTTTAAACTCATATTTTAAAACCATCTTACAAAGAGTTAACCTAAGGGAACATCTTAGGGCCTGAGAGCCTACCCAAGATAGATTTTGGGGCTGTGGGGCCTACCTAAGAACATCTTAGGGTCACAGGGCCTACCCGAGAATGATCTCAGGGCCGCAGAACCTACCTAAGAGTCACATTAGGTCCATAAATATTTCCAGCTTGATCAGAGCTGTACTTTACAAATTTGTATCTCCAAGATACAGTTTATACAATGATACAAATCCATAAGCCATCACCGTTAAGTCGGTGCATCCATAAAACAATAACCATAGATTTCAGTGTACCACATGTTAAAGCAGTAAACCAATTTTTCAAAATAAAAGGAACATACTAGAGAATCCAATTATTTTTCAGATGCATTTTGTAGTTATCAATATGGATAACATGAACTTGTGCAATTTGATCGAATTCCATTAATAAGATCTTATTGAAGAGAATCGATTTCTAACCGATCTAATCAGACATTTCAGATTGAAACTTTTAGAATTCCACTAAGTTTCTATATGCATCAGGAAAACGTACAAGAACCTTTATACATAATAATTTTAAATTCAGATTTACTGCTAGTGATTCCATTACCCAAACAATCAGGGGTATTCAGGAATATACTTTGAATTCATAGGTTTTCAGCCCAATTGAACCAAATGAGGTATTCAGAATCTTTTCCTTCTGCGTTACTTGCGTTTTCCAACATGACCGAAGAGAGTTTAGATGAAAATATAGAATCGAAGATTCAAGTCATTTACAATCTATGACTATTGATCATATTATCAAACAAATCGAGTTACACAACTCCCAAACTGATGCATGTCAACAAGTCAATTCATTATCCTTCCAGTGTATTCACTCTTTAATACCATAATGCAGATCTATAGATCATCCCCATAATCATCACTGAATAAATCTTCCAACGGTCTTTATTTTATTTCCACGTTTCAACAATATCAGGAAATACAGACGTACTTGATCCGTAGCTCATAACCCATAAGGACAATTCATCATGTAAGTTCAACAGTGTTTCCAAACTCATCCAATCACCTATTTAATCCTCAGTCATTGATGTTACTTAGTTCGTTTAGTAAGCAAGTCTATCCCGATTACTTTAAAGTTTTCCAGAATAATTCAGATGTTTCTGAATTTCAAATACACGTTGTGGTTGATTTGACTCACGAATACCCACTTATTAGTACTGTATGCGCTCTAGAGTTGAGCTGAGCCAAGTACTTCCAGAATTATCATCGATCCAAATTTGAGAAGATGAACAAACATTCAAGTGGTACTTATATCATTCAGGTAATGATATAGCACTAACGTTGGTTGATCACTTAAGCTGCGTTCCATAACTTTTACGTGTAGCACAATATCCATGTTTTTTGGATTTCTTAATTAATCCAATACATTTACTTATTCTAAGTCATAAGGGCATTTTGGTCATTTTAGTGCTCAACGTTTTTCTATTCATTTCAAAGCTTGAGTATATCCATTCATTCCTGAGCTTGGTGACATTCTTGAGTCATTCCTTCTGGGGTATTTTGGCCATTATACAAATCTAGAATATTTCAATCATTTCCTTCCGTTCGTCTTATTATTTAATTCAAACTAATAATTTATGTTAGTCCCTTTGAACTATTCTGACAAAATATCACCATCGATAAATTATTATTCTTCACGTACTTACTCAAGTCAGAGATTTCCAAGTTAAATGCCTTCTCAGATGTTACTAACGAATTATCAGAATTTTCCATACAAAAATAGGATATCAAGAATCAAATCAGTAATTTATCGGTTTAAAAACAAATTCTCATGTTACTTCCTCATCCATAATCAACTTGGACTATTTTTACCTCTCAAGGGCATTTTCGTAATTTCTTAATCAGATAATTTCGTTATTTACTCTTAACGAAAATAATTATACTTTAGAGATCCAATGGTTAATTGCTTTCCTGAACATTCTTTGAACTCGAAATGATTCCTTAACAGACTTATAGTATCTTATACAAACCCTTTTAGGGTTAAAAACCAATTATCCAAATTTTCTAAGCAAAACTAGCATTTCTTATGCACATCTGTAATTATATCGGATCAATATGTCTTTTCAGAGTTATTAACCAACTTCTAGGGATAATTCTTGTCATCTTACAATATAAGGGTATTTTCGTAATTTTACCATACCGGAGTATTCTCATAATTTCCCATCCAAGTACCTTTAACATTTAACCTTTAAAAGATAAGTTACAAATCCATGGCTGATTTCTTTATCACAAATCACACAACTTGTAATTTAATTCTAACATTCATTCAATCTCTTATATTAATCATTCGATCTGAATTCAGTTATCGAATTTCTACCACATTCATATCGAGTGTATAATTATTCAACTCCATAAAAGTGACCAACATTATCTTATTCATGTATTTACCAATATCAACATGTTCCATAAAGCATAAAGAGGTAGTAAAATATTACCTCGATTTCCTTACAATACTGATCGACCATAAAATTTCCATTCGAACGCCTTTGATCTTCAATTCAACTTCCAATAATTCCTCAGATACATATCAACATAAATTATATCAGAAATGGAGCTTAATTGCGATAAACGGATCGAATCGGTGATAAATCAGTGAAAAATAGCTTACCGGGTTCGAATTTGGCGAAACGAACTTCGGATTTGGATTCAGGACGTCGAAAGAATAAAATATGACTTTTCAGAAATTTGGAATTTTCGAAATTTGGAATTTTCGGTCAAAATCAAAGTCAACGGGTTTGACTGGCAATTTCGAGGCCTTCAGGTTCGAATTTTGAAAAACAGACAGTGGAATCAGATTTGGAACGTCGAAAAATGTCAGGATAGGTATACTCGTTTAAAGTCAAAGGTCGTTTAATGCCCGGTCAAAGCCAGTTAAAGTTTTGGTCAACAGTGGTCAAGGTCGGTCAATGGTCAACAGGTCGGGTCGGGTCGGGTTAACGGGTCGGGTTGTGACCGATCAAACCGGTTAACTCTGCTCCAAAACCGGTCAAACCGATCATTTGGACCATCCCCACAACAGTGGTGGCGCGTGGGGCCCTTTCCGGCTGCCTAAAAATCATGGAAAATTCTTAAAAATTATTTTGAGCGATTCTGAGATACTTACAAAGCTCGCTTCACAATTTTGAACGGCGGAGAGCTCGATTTCAAAGAATTGGTGTCGTAAACGGAACGGATGACACCCGCAAACTCGGAACGGAACAAGGAACACGATGGTGCAGGAGGTGTCGTAAACGGATGACCCGATCGTCGTGAATCGATGAAAAACCAACTAAAATCGAGTTATTACCGACGGTACTTCTGACTAAAATTAACGACGAATGGTGACGATTCACGACGAAAGGTTTGAGGGGTTTTGTTCCTTGGTTGATAAAGAACACGATGATGGTTTCGACTAGTCAATCGGAGGTCGGACGGCGAGTATATCGGAGTTGAAAGTTAGGTCAACGGAAGAGAAAAACTGGAAAATCTCTGCTGAACCTACGCACGAGGGGATTTATAATTCAACATATAAAAAAAGGTTAAATCATGGGTTTAGACACTGAATTTCATGTACTTCTTAAAACGGTCTTCCAACTTTGAAATCTTACAATTTAATCCACCATTTCTTTCAAAATACCAATTAAATCCACCAATTTATAATTTCTTAAATTTAGCCCCTAAATTGGGGTGTTACAATTCTCCCCTCCTTAAAAGAATTTCGTCCTCGAAATTCATTCATGTCACATAATTGCATAAATAAAACTTCCATCAGTTCTTTCATATCTTTCATGTAGCTCTTTTAGAAATATGGATCCTCCACTAATCCTTAACCAGTTGAGCATACATTCTTATCAGAACTTTTCCTTATTCCAATAAAGGAATCCGGACGAAAATTTCCTTGAGTAATCAATTCAGTCTTGGTCACGAAAATAGGCTCATAAAGCAATAGCATATCCCAATTTCATTTCCGAAGTCGGGTCAAAATTTCTCAGATGAATAACTCTCATATGGCTCGTGAGGTACTTCATAGCGTTTAAATAGATGTTACTGGTATTTCTTTTTGTACAAGTATAGCCTTAACGAATAGAAACTTCGGTTTACTCAATACAAATAGGGACTCAGCCCTAGAGTTCTGGTTCAGAGAGGTACGATTGTAGTCTAGGGACATGTACTGATCATACATTTTGACATTCGACCGGCCGGTCTATCTTGAAAATTTTTGACTCAAACCATAGCTCTGATACCACTAAATGTAACCCCCTCAGACCGATGCGGATAACCCGATCCGATCCGGGGTGTCACATTAGGGCCACCTGAGAGACCCACTGTAAAAATGGTGGAAAATTTAAAACTTTTATTAAAATATGTAACTTATAAAATGATTTATCAGTATGCAGAAATAAAACAGATTTCCAGACTCGTATATAAATCAAAATATAATTACATGCCCCTAAACACATGTACCATACTCTGTAACTACGTCGGAAGAACTCCGTTACTGAAGTCGATAGCTACACTGGTTCAATTCTCTTAACCTGCAATGGTGAATAATAGAGTGAGCTTCGAAAAGCTCAGTAATAAAGAACTACCAGATGATGCTACATGACATGCAAATAAATGGAAAGCCATAATTTCCTTATTGAATCAAACGTATACCAATTGCGGAATAATCTGGGGTTCCATTAGTAGTTCATCGAGTAGAAGCCATGAATCTCAGTTCATAAGAAACCTTTCATACTATCACATTTTCATGAGGTCGAATAGGATGCCTAGTGTGTTCCATCAGTATGATAAAACCATAATAGGTACACTAATCAAATGATAGTTCAGTAAAATCCCATAAACCATACTGTAGTGGAGCTTTTTAAACTCGTATTTTAAAACCATCTTACAAAGAGTTAGCCTAAGGGAACTTCTTAGGGCCTGAGAGCCTACCCAAGATAGATTTTGGGGTCGTGGGGCCTACCTAAGAACATATCTTAGGGCCGTAGGGCCTACCCGAGAATGATCTCAGGGCCGCAGAGCCTACCTAAGAGTCACATTAGGTCCATAAAAATTTTCCAGCTTGATCAGAGCTGTACTTTATAAATCTGTATCTCCAAGATACAGTTTATACAATGATACAAATCCATAAGCCATCACCGTTAAGTCAGTGCATCCATAAAATAGTAACCATAGATTTCAGTGTACCACATGTTAAAACAATAAAACAATTTTTCAAAATATAAGGAACACACTAGAGAATCCAATTATTTTTCAGATGCATTTTGTATTTATCAATATGAATAACATGAACTTGTGCAATTTGATCGGATTCCAATAATAAGATCTTATTGAAGAGAATCAATTTCTAACCGATCTAATCAGACATTTCAGATTGATACTTTTAGAATTTCACTAAGTTTCTATATGTATCAGGAAAACGTTCAGGAACCTTTATACAGAATAATTTTAAATTCAGATTTATCGCGAGTGATTCCATTACCCAAACAATCAGGGGTATTCAGGAATATACTTTGAATTCATAGGTTTCCAGCCCAATTGAACCAAATGAGGTATTCAGAATCTTTTCCTTATGTGTTACTTGCGTTTTCCAACATGACCGAAGTGATTTTAGATGAAAATATAGAATCGAAGATTCAAGTCATTTACAATCTATGACTATCGATCATATTATCAAACAAATCGAGTTACACAACTCCCAAACTGATGCATGTCAACAAGTCAATTCATTATCCTTCCAGTGTATTCACACTTTAATACCATAATGCAAATCCATAGATCATCCCCATAATCATCACTGAATAAATCTTCCAAAGATCTTTATTTCATTTCCACGTTTCAACAATATCAGGAAATACAAACGTACTTGATCCGTGGCTCATAACCCATAAGGATAATTCATCATTTAAGTTCAACAGTGTTTTCAAACTCATCCAATCACCTATTTAATCCTCAGTCATTGATGTTACTTAGTTCGTTTAGTAAGCAAGTCTATCCCGATTACTTTAAAGTTTTCCAGAATAATTCAGACGTTTCTGAACTTCAAATACACATTGTTCTTCATTTTAGTTCAATTTATTCATATAATAAAGTCATTCTGGTATTCGTGGTTGATTTGACTCACGAATACCCACTTATTAGTACTGTATTCGCTCTAGAGTTGAGCTGAGCCAAGTACTTCCAGAATTATCATCGATCCAAATTTGAGAAGATGAACAAACATTCAAGTGGTACTTATATCATTCAGGTAATGATATAGCACTAACGTTGGTTGATCACTTAAGCTGCATTCCATAACTTTTACTGGTAGCACAACATCCATGTTTATTTGGATTTCTTAATTAATCCAAGACATTTACTTATTCTAGGTCATAAGGGCATTTTGGTCATTTTAGTGCTCAACGTTTTTCTATTCATTTCAAAACTTGAGTATATCCATTCATTCCTGAGCTTGGTGACATTCTTGAGTCATTTCCATTCCAAGGGTATTTTTATCATTTTACAAATCTAGAATATTTTAATCATTTCCTTCCGTTCGGTCTTATTATTTAATTCAAACTTATAATTTATGTTAGTCCCTTTGATCTATTCTGACAAAATATCACCATCGATAAATTATTATTCTTCACGTACTTACTCAAGTCGGAGATTTCCAAGTTAAATGCCTTCTCAGATGTTACTAACAGATTATCATAATTTTCCATACAAAAATAGGATCTCAACAATCAAATCAGTAATTTATCGGTTTAAAAACAAATTCTCATGTTGCTTCCTCATTCAGAATCAACTTGGACTATTTTTACCTCTCAAGGGAATTTTCGTAATTTCTTAATCAGATAATTTCGTTATTAACTCTTAACGAAAATAATTATACTTTAGAGATCCAATGGTTAATTGCTTTCCCGAACATTCTTTGATCTCGAACTGATTCCTTAACAGACTTATAGTATCTTATACAAACTCTTTTAGGGTTAAAAACCAATTATCCAAATTGTCTAAGCAAAACTAGCATTTCTTATGCACATCTGTAATTATATCGGATCAATATGTCTTTTCAGAGTTATTAACCAACTTCTAGGGACAATTCTTGTCATCTTACAATATAAGGGTATTTTCGTAATTTTACCCTACCGGAGTATTCTCATAATTTCCCATCCAAGTACCTTTAACATTTAACCTTTAAAAGATAAGTTACAAATCCATGGTTGATTTCTTTATCACAAATCACACAACTTGTAATTTAATTTTAACATTCATTCAATCTCTTATATTAATCATTCGATCTGAATTCAGTTATCGAATTTCTACAACATTCATTTCGAGTGTATAATTATTCAACTCCATAAAAGTGACCAACATTATCTTATTCATGTATTTACCAATATCAACATGTTCCATAAAGCATAAAGTGGTAGTAAAATATTACCTTGATTTCCGTGCAATACTGATCGACCATAAAAATTCCATTCGAACACCTTTGATCTTTAATTGAACTTCCAATAATTCCTCAGATACATATCAACATAAATTATATCAGAAACGGATCTTAATTGCGATAAACGGATCGAATCGAGTGATAAATCAGTGAAAAATAGCTTATCGGGTTCGAATTTGGCGAAACGGACTTCGGATTCGGATTCAGGGAGTCAAAAGAATAAAATATGACTTTTCGAAAATTTGGAATTTTCGGTCAAAATCAAAGTCAATGGGTTTGACCGGCAATTTCGTGGCCTTCGGGTTCGAATTTCGAAAAACGGACAGCGGAATCGGATTTGGAACGTCGAAAAATGTCAGGATAGGTATACTCAGTTAAAGTCAAAGGTTATTTAATGCCCGGTCAAAGCAAGTCAAAGTTTTGGTCAACAATGGTCAACGCCGGGCAACGGTCAACAGGTTGGGTCGGGTCAACGGTCGGGTCGGGTCAGGTTGTGACCGGTCAAACCGGTCATTTGGACCATTCCCACGCGTAGTGGTGGCGCGTGGGGCCCCTTCTGGTTGCATAAAAATCATGGAAAATTTCTTAAAAATTATTTTGAACGATTCCGAGATACTTAAAAGATCGGTTCACAATTTTGAACGGCGGAGAGCTCGATTTCAACGAATCGAAAACTTTGACCGTTTTACCTCCTCATGCGCCGCCATCGACGGAGACCAAGGATGACACCAGCAGACTCGGAACAGAACAAGGAACACGATGGTGCGGGAGGTGTCGTAAACGGATGACCCGATCGTCATGAATCGATGAAAAACCAACTAAAATCGAGTTATTACCGACGGTACTTCCGACTGAAATTAACGATGAACGGTGATGATTCAAGATGAAAGGTTTGAGGGGTTTTGTTTCTTGATTGACAACGAACACGATGGTGGTTTCGGCTCGTCGATCGGAGGTCGGACGGCGAGTAGATCGAAGTTGAAAGTTGGGTCAACGGAAGAGAAAAACTGGAAAATCTCTATTGAACCTACGCACGGGGGATTTATAATTCAACATATAAAAAAGGTTAAATCATGGGTTTAGCCACTAAATTTCATGTACTTCTTAAAATGGTCTTCCAACTTTGAAATCTTACAATTTAATCCACCATTTCTTTCAAAATACCAATTAAATCCACCAATTTATAATTTCTTAAATTTAGCCCCTAAATTGGGGTGTTACACTAGTTCCTCTATGTGCGAGGAAATGTCCATTCCTTGCAATGAAGGAACCATCCATGCCCAAATGGGGTTAACTTGTGTGGACGATGATCATACCCCTTTTGTTAATAATGTCACAGGGGAGGTTTTAGATCAAGTAGTCAATGATTTATGTGTTGTAAGGGCTCAATGGAATAAGTCTAGTCAGAACTGCTACACAATCGATCAAGGATACTTGAAGTCAGTCTGCTGCGTTTCGTACCACTTCTTGAAGACCTGCATGATGCCTTTTACGTATAACTCCACCATTTCAAAGGCGTGTATGTTGTTATTAAACTCAATAATGACGGGGAGAAAGATTAATGTGGGCGAAATTATCTTCAATGACGTTCACCATTGTGCAACCAAAAATATAGGTAGATTAAATTTTCCTTGATTTATTTCAGACTTATGTCGTGGGAAAAATATACCTCTTTAGTCAAATGATGATATCAAGCCAAACCGACGAACCATCTCAAGAGTCATTTTTATTAAGCTAATTAGGGAAGATGCCTCTTGGTAACCACCGTCGGAGACTCCACCTACACAGTTTGCTACTCCTTTTGCTAGAGATTCCTGCAGTAATTGTACTCATTTTAAAGGTAGGGTATTAAATCTTTGGAAAAACTTAAAAAGTGTTTGTCTTTAATAGAGGTGCACCAACTGGAGATTGATGAGGTAATGACTGATGGACGGAAGAAGTAGAAAATATTTTGGCGGCTATATCCAAAATCATGTTGTTTCCTTTAAAGAAATCCTTGCAACAAAATATTACCAATCCCATACCTAAACTCCCAAACTTTCCAATGGCATTGAGGGCATTTTATGCTGCTAAGGAAGAAATTGAAGATTCAATGAGAGTTGAGAGCCCTAGTTTGCAAGAAGGTGTTGTACCACCTGTTGAAGAGCAACCTATTATTGAGGAGGATGTTAGAGTAGCCCAAAGACCAATCATATGATGATTGTAATAATACATTTATTTACCGATTTTAATGAATAAAGGCGTTGCCACTATTATTTTCAGTTATATGTCTGTGTTTAACATAAACTGAAAGATAATAAAGTCCATATAATAACATTATTAAAAGATCCATAGTCAAGTATTATTATGGACATGGACAATAATAATACACTTAAGACTAACATGTTATTGATTGATGACAATGAGTTGTCATTGACATAGAGATGTCAGAATTGATACATGATTATATTGTTAGAGAATAATGTATTGGATTGACCCATCATGAGCATATGTCTTGGATTATTATGTAACAGTCATAACATTGCTCATGGTGATGACTATATGTATGATCCTTAGACTTGAGATCAATGTCATCCCAACATATATTGTTGTATTTTTTGATACAATTAAACATGCTCCGTAACTGGTTGCACTATAAAGACTGTTATTGAATATATCTTAATATATGTAGTGGGGTGTGTATGATTAAGATAGGATTTGTCCTTCCTACATAATAGGAAATATATCACATGCCATTTGATTGAGTGAGACTAGAAATGCATGGCCATGATTGAATAAGTTGATAAGTGATATAACAAATTATTCGTTAATTATAGTCTACTTTAGATATCAAGAAACAATAGATGGGCTATACAAGTGTGACTATTCTAAGACTTGTGCCTATTCTAGATATAAAGGACAAAAGGATGTAATACATAAAAGAATTAATCACGAAGATGATATGTCTAATCATAATTTCTTGTAACTTAGGTGACAATGACATACTGCTAGATGTCACTCATTGTATATAATATTAGAATTGTTCTAATAATTACTGCTAACGTTACAAGAACCTACAGGGTTACACCCTAGGATTGAAATGAGCAAAGATGTACAGTTTGTTGTATGTTACTAAAATATATCTAGAGTTAATATATGTATATTTGATATACATATGGTTTTAATTATCCCGAATATAGTAAGTAAACATTAAAAGAATGTAATTTTGATTACAACTCTTTTAATTGATATTTAATTCGGAATAATTAAATAAGATTTTAAATAAACATTAAAGATTGTAATTCAAATTATAAGTCGTTAATGTATATTTAATTTGAATTAATTAAATAAGATTTTTAATTAATTCGAAATAACTTAAAAATCCCTAACGTGTTAGGGTAACGGATATATTTAAGTGAGGTAAGGTCTTGCAGCCGATCACTTCAGCCGTTTTTCTCAAAATTGATTTTGGGAAAAGTAAATTTTGCTCTCAATCGAGTGAACTAAGTCGAGGCTGAGATGTGTTTTCGTGAAGGCTTACGATTCGAACCGTTCATGATCACCATTAGTCGCTGTTGCCTTTGTTATTTTTAAGGAACCCATTGTAAGTATTCATATCCTTTCCTCCTAATTTCGGTTTTTTCGTACTTGGATTGCTGGTGAGACCGTCGAGTTTTGCTTCTGCTACCCATGGGGTGCACCGATGGTCCCAACAGTTGTATCAGAGCCACTTGTACGATCCAAATTCGGGTTAAATTCTTGGTTGATGCAATATGTATGAGATGCATGTTCTAGTTTTATCGTTTTCGAAAAATATGCATGATATCATTGTTCAAATCGATAATCGAAATAATTAATATGTTAATTTGTTAATATGTTTTTACAATCAATTTGTTGCTGCAAGGATTTTACGAAATCCATATGTCAATTGTTGACATGATAATCCGTGTAAGTGCGATACTAGATCGCGTTTGGCAGTGGAACAATGGTTGTTCTGATGCAGAAAACCGTCGGGATTAAAAATCCCAAAAATATGATTATCTTGATAAGTGTTATCAAATTGTGAGGTTTTTCTATAGAAACAAAAGTATTGTTTTTCAAAAAATCCCACCGATCATAGCGCGCTAGGGGCTCCCCCAAACCTCGCAAGGGCCTTCGCCCCTTGACCCTTCATCAACAATACAAATTATAGGCCCATATTAATATTTTTAATAAAGGCGTAACAACGTGCATATATGATATTTTGTTTTGCACGGTGTTTGACATGGATGGATATAACCCTTGTTCAATTTACAATGGTTGAATTTGAAATACGGTCTGTGAGCCGTACCTTTTTATATCTCAGTTGTATTTTTCTTCTCATCTTACTCCCTTGTATGTAAAATGAGTTTCTTTTAAAATTGTAATCCTATGAAGATTCACAAGGAGCAGAAGAATGGACTGAACTAAAGGCGAGAAGATACCTAGAGAGAAGTCTTAGGCTTTAGGGTTTTTTGGTTCTCCCGTTGGCTTGGGATGGGCTACCTTAGTCATTATTTTTGGGCTATAACCATTGCATCTTATTTATTGCTATATCTGTTATGTATGCAATGCATCAAATGATAATATAAGAATGAATATTGATGAGATCAATAAGGCCTAATATTAAAAAGAACAATGATAAGATAATTACGCAAATCCCTTTTTATATCTAAGTTAACTTAACCGTCCAATATTTACCCTCGTTAAGGATTCGATTGATATTCTGTGGGCTTTTCCAAATCATGGCACATGAATCTATCTAGGTTAAATGTGAAGAATAAGCAAGTGATATTCACCGGTTGAGATATTGGTAATAACTTAGCTAGGTTGTTATAATAGGATTAGAAACCAAAAGGTTAAGTCTTTGGATAAGTCATGAGATGACTTGAACAAGAGTTGTTCACCAAAAGGAGGAGTTACATGAGATATAACTATTAAAGTGTTACTTACCTAAATAATCACTATCCTAAAAGACCAACCAAAGATGATTTAGGAAATTGATGTATTATGGATCCTCACTCACTAGAAATTTTTTTTGTCGAATTTTTTGAAATTAAAACAGAGAGGGTTTTTAATTTTGAATAAAATAGTAAGAGTAATTTGTAAATAAAGACCTATTTATAAATTTTAATTCGGTAAATTTACTTACTTTAATATTTCCATTGTAGATTTAATGGCAAACAACACTTTATCACTGTGATCACTCCTTGAGAAGGAGAAACTTAATGGCATAAACTTCCTTGACTGGTTTCATAATTTGAGAATTGTTCTCAAATAGGAAAGGAAGGAATATGTCATTGAAGAATCTGTTCCTGATGAACCGGCAACTAATGCTTCAAGAGCTGAAAAAGAAAAATTCGAGAAACATATGGATTATATGTTAGACGTTGGATGTCAAATGCTTGCCACCATGACTCTTGGGCTTCAGAAGCAACATGAGGACATAGTTGCATATGAGATGATTCAAAATCTCTAAAAAATATATGAAGGGAAAGCATGTCAAGAGAGATATGAGACCTCTAAAGCTCTATTTCAATGCAAAATGGCAGAGGGAACTCCTCTAGGAGCTTATGTCATCAAGATTATGGGCTACATTTGTGATTTCCTCTCAAAGATAAATTGGCTACTGATGTTATCCTACAATCATTTCATGATAGCTTTAGCCAATTCGTCCTTAGTTTCAACATGAATGAAATTAACAAGACTTTGCCACAGTTACTTGGCATGTTAGAACTGTTGAAAGTAAAATGAAAAAGGTTGGACCTAAGCCCTTTCTGATGGTCCACAAGGACAAAGGAAAGGGAAAGGAAAAGGTAGAGGCAAACTCTAAGGGTAATGGTAAAGCCAAACCGAAAGGGAAAATGAATTGAAACCCAAAGGAGGAGTTAGCAAGGAAGGAAAATGTTTTCATTGCGATAAGAACGAACGCTAGAGTAGAAATTGCCTTGTTTACCTTGAAGAGGTCAAGAAGGCAAAAGCAAATGAAACATTTGTTTTAGGTATTTATGTTATTGATGTTAATTTTTCAACATCTACTGTAACATCCTCAATATCGGGTTAGTGACTAAATTATAAAGTTATAGAATTTGGTGATTAAAGTAGAATAATTGATTAGTTCAAGGACTTATATGAAAAATGTATCGTAGGATCAAATTGAAAAAAAAGAGGAATAGAAGGATAAAATGGTCATTTGAAAGGAAAATAATTAAAATAATTGGATGGGTTTATATTAACCCACGTGGAAGAGGAAAGGAATGAAAAAGTTATTCCAGAGTTCTCTTCCTCTCCTTTCTTATTCGTGCGTGAGAGACAAAGCCAAAGGTAAGATTTATTGTTAGTCAATTTCTTGTTGAAATTAAGATTGGTTTATGATCATTAGATGAAAATTAAGCTTAAGGAAAGCTTAATTTGTTTTAAAACAGCAAGTTAAGGGTGTAGGAATGATTAAATATTAGGAGTTCATAAATGCAATTTTGGAATGGAGTTCATAATTCGAATTGGAAGTTAAATTTGACTTGTCATCAATCTAGTTAAGAAATAAGAAGTCCTATAATTGAATTTAGAACATGTTGAAATTTGAGTATGATTCTTGAATTTCATAAAGCGGAGAGGATATTGAGGTTAAAGATGGGATACATGAATATTAATGTGCTAAGCATGTGTATGTTAGTTAAGAATATGAAAGGGGAAGGAATATGAAGTAATTGAGCTGAAATGAAGTAATTTTCGTGCTGAAAATGTGATTTATGGGCAAGGTGTATCGGTACCCATTCAACAGGTATCGATACCTCTAGAGTAAAATTTTACATAATACAATTAGGGTATCGATACCTGGGGATACCGATACCTCAGTTGAGGGATGTATCGATACCCTATAGAGGGTATCGATACCTACTTTAAATAAGCAATGAAATTACCTTTCCTCTAGTTTAAGAAATGAAAGATTATGATATATTATTAGAACACCGATATGTATCCATGTATTATTATGTAGATGTAGAGCGTAATCTTGTTCCAGAACAATCGAAGGATTAGGATCGAGTCCAATCAAACAATGCTAAGGGGAGTGCATACATAGGTATAATTGTATGGAGATAAGACTTGCTACAAGTCTATATCCTATAGTTAAATTTATTATTTTATATTCATGTATATGCATATATATGTATATTACGGTTATAGTGATTTCATGCATAATTCATCCATGCTTTAATAAGATATTGTATAAATGAATGCCATGATAAGATAATCAATCTCGGTAAGTGAAATAATGGAAGTGATCATAAGAGTGCATGTGAAGTAAATTATGTGTTTATATGAAAAGTGATTAAAATAGACATGAAAATGAGAAGTGTATTAATATTTAAGCCTATGTTATTTAATATAAGAGCTGTAGGTATAATTGGCATGCCAAGAGTCGAAGGATTATCAGTGGTCCTTCGGAACATAGTGGTCCTTCAAGACATAGTTGTCCTTCGGGACAAATATTCAGTGCCCCTAGTGGGAATTTATTCGAGCTGTGGTGACAGCATCCGTGCACAACCTCAGTGTACTCACGTACCTCCTGTTCTCAATAATGTACATGGGCATCCAAAGATAAATTAAATGAAAATTTTTATAAGTAGTGAAAGTTCATTTGTGCATATCATATTTATATATGTTATAGTGTAGTGTATACATGTACATTGCAATGTCATAATATATTGATGGTAGTATATGTTCATGATTTTATTATGTGTTTATTATGCCTCACTAAGTCTATGACTTAGCGTGTAAGTGATTTACGCGTAGGTACCAAGAACCAAGAAGAGCATAAATATGAGTGGCAAGGACAACATCATTACTAGAAGATCATATCAAAAGTAACTGATAAAGTATGTATTTTATTGTGTATAGTGTGTTGGCATGTAAGAAATGTGTTAGTTACAAATGCTCTGATCTATTTTGTATTGTCCTGGTCAAACTTTTGTAAGTCAACAACTTTTATGGTAATGAAAGTTTAAAATTTCTTTGAATTTTCTTTAAGAGTCAAAGTTTGAAAAGTCAACGTGACACCTCAGACTCGTATCTGGGTTGGGTACGAGTTGGGGGTGTTACATCTATTTCTTGGGTATTAAATACCAATTGTGGTTCATATTTGTACTTTTGTACAAGGACTGCAAAAAAGTAGGAATCTGGCTAAAGAGACGTAGACCTACGAGTGGGAAATGGAGCAAGAGTTATGCATTAGCTATAGGGACATATGTTTATCTTTGCCTAGTGGACATGATTTAAATTTAGAGGATTTATATTTTGTGCCTAGTTGACTAAGAACTTATTTCTATTTCATGTTTGGACAAGATTAGTTTTGATATTATTATTAAGAATAATTATTGTTCTTTTTATCTCGATAATGTTTTTATGGTTTGGCACAATTGGTTAATGGTCTCTATATTTTGGATCAAGAAAACACCATTTATAACATAAATACTAAAAGATAAAAAACAAATGACTCGAATCAAACTTATCTTTGGCATTGTCGTTAGGCCATATAGTGAGAAACGCATATCAAAACTCCATAAAGATGAACTCTTAGATTCATTTATTTCGAACAATATGATGTATGCGAATCTTACTTGTTGGAAAAATGACTAAAGCTCCTTTTAATATAAAGGTGAGCGAGCAAGTGATTTATTAGGGTTAATACATAGTGAGTATGTGGACCGATGAATACCCAAGCCAAAGGTGGATTCCATTACTTAATTACTTTCACTGATGACTTTAATCGATATGGGTTTATTTATCTTATGCGCCATAATCTGAAGCCCTTGAAAAGTTTAAGTAATTTAAAAATGAAGTACAAAACCAACTAGGCAAGAGAATTAAGGCACTTCGATTAGATCGAGGTGAAGAATACTTAGCATAGAGTTTGATGAACTCCTGAAATAATGAGAGATTGTCTCACAGTTTTACCACTGGTACACCATGGAAGGAGTTTCTGAAAGAAGAAATATAACACTGTTAGACATGGTTCAATCATGATAAGTCATAGTGATCTTTTGTCTTCTTTTGGGACATGCACTTGAAACAACCACTTTCACACTAAATCGTGTTTCGTCTAAATTTTAAAAGACACCATACAAGATATAGACAGGGAAACATCCTAGTATGTCTTTTATTAAGATTGGGGTTGTAAAGCTTATGTAAAACATCAGATGTCTTCAAAGCGAGAACCTAATCTCATAAGTGTATATTTGTGGATATCCTAAAGAAACTAAGGGATACTATTTCTTGAACCCTAATGAGAACAAAGTATTTGTTGCTCAAACAAGAGTTTTTCTCGAAAGAGAATTTCTCTCAAAAAAAGGGAAGAGTAGAAATATTGAAATGGAGAAGTTCAAGAATAATAGATCAATGACATGAAGTTGAGCATGTTTCATAAGTTGTTGAGGAACAATTAACAGATTAGAAACACACCACGTCGCAGATCCACAAGATAAATCTGTGCGACTGAGAGATTTGGATTCTCGTTACTGCACATGGAGATGTTCTTCTTTGGATCAAGATGAGCCTAGGACTTATCAAGAGACGTATCTAGCCCAAACTATGAGAATAGCTTGAAGCCATGAGATCTTAGATGGATTCCATGCCAGTAAAACAAGTGTGGACTTTGGTTGAACCACCTGAAGGGGTTAAACCTATAGGTTGTAAATGGGTTTTCAAGAAGAAAACCGACGTGGATGGTATGTACAAACATCCAAGGGATGATCTTTACTCGATTGTAGTTCGAAACCTTTAGAAAATTATTTCAAATAGATTTCTAGTATAGACTCAATTTTTAATAGAGTGGGGAGTAATTTAGAGTTTTTGACCTTAAAATAATTTATATATTTCGAATGGTCGAATCGAATATAATCTTAAAGTTGTTAAAATTATTTAACATTTGGGTATATCAAAATATCAAAGTTTGTTCAACAATCCACCATGAATTCGTTGAGTCATCGAAAGAATGAAATAGCAAAGAGGGGGTGAATTGGAAATTAAATTTTTTTGGAAGCTTAAAATTAAATTTTTTTGGAAGCTTAAAATAAAATTGTAAACAAATTGCAGCAATTTAGAGTGTGATATAATCAAACCCACATCAATGGATCCTGAAGTCATGCCTAAAGGACCTATCACTCGTGTAAAGGCAAAACATTCAAGGAAGTACTTTCTCATAAGTGTATTCATTCTTTTAAATCTTTTAATGAGAAAGAACCACTAGATAATAGGTTGTTTAATATATTACATGTTGATTATTAAATAACCTGTAATACATCTTTATCTTATACACTTTGATATAATTCATATCCTTAACTTATTCTTTATGTTATGTGTGTAGATACATTCGACCACACTTGGGAGCTATCTTAGAGCAAATAGTGAAAGCAACAACAAGGAAACTTACATGGAGACGTTTAGGGAGCATAAGGAAATTTGGTGAAAATTTGCCTGAAGACCCGTGAGCTCATAGCTGGATTGAGATGAAGATTTTAGCTATAAGATGACTTCCATTCAGCTGGGGAGTTGTACCGTCATCATCACCACTAGGACACTTCAAATATGTTCTAAGTAAAATTTTGTGAAATAGTACCTTTCACGAATAGTTTGCCACCTCAAGAGAAAATTTTTCACAAGGAGTTGCCATAATGATCATCATGTTACAAATCACATATGGCTAGCTCACCTCCATCTCATTCACCCTAGAACTAGCTAAAACATGAAAAGTTACTTACAACAATTGTGACCTTTCATAAATGAAATTGCCCATGAAGATGCCCTTTCATCAAGGTGCACGTTGGTGAAGAGATTACATCCATTGGTGGCCTAAATCATGAAGACATGAACAAAGCTCCATGCCTATTCGACCCCACCCACATACCTTGCAGATGAGAGTTTTGGGTGTCAAAATGAACCAACTCATCACCATTCGGCAAAGGAGACTTTGGCACCAGATGAAAAAGCACCTTTCCATTTCTTATTTTCCTTTTACCATAACCTATTTTTCAGCCGACGCACACAAAAAAGAAAATAACTTGTCTAATCTTGAGTTAGTTCTTCAAAGGACCTAATAAGAGAGATAGAGTGGAAAAAGGCTCATTGAGTGAGTGAGATCAGAAGGGGAATTGTTAAAAGCCAAATCATATTCCCGAGAGTAAACACGAGTGTTGAGTGGAGTGATCTTTCTTTTCTTTGGAGTGAAGTTTGTGAGACTTTGAGAGTGTGCTGGTAAGGTTTACTTGTTTTATTTGTTTACTAACCATGTCTTAAGTTTCAGGACAAGTTTTGGTAGTGAAAAGAGCTTAAATTCAATCCATGGAGGATAATCAAAGAGAGAACATTTTTCACACACGTTGTCATGTAAATAACAAAGTTTGTTTATGATTATCGATGGAGGAAGATGTACAAATGTTACAAGAACTTTAATGGTGGACAAAATCGGACTCGAGACGACTAAACATCCCACACCATACAAGGTACAATGGCTAAATGATGGGGGAGAAGTCAAGGTCACCAAGCAAGTCACCATTTCATTTTCAATTGGGAAATACCAAGACCAAGTTCCTTGTGATGTTGTTCCAATGAATGATTGCCATATACTCATAGGAAGGCCTTTGAAATTTGATAAAAAATTTGTTCATGATGGTTTCACAAACCAATATTCTTTCTTTCACAATGAAATGAAATTTATCTTGACTCCACTTTCATCAAACAAAGTATCTGAAGATCAAGTCACTTTGAAAAAGAGCATTGAAGCTTTCAAATCCATTAAGGAGAAGGAACCATCAAAGATGAATATATATGCTGGAGGAAAAGACATTAGGAAACAATTGTTATCATACAAAGCTCTAATTGTACATAGGTACAAGGAAAACTTTCTTTTGACTAACATTCTAGAAGGATTGCCTTTTTCTATTTCATCTTTATTGCAGGAATTCGAAGACTTGTTCCAAGAAGACATTCCTAGTGGATTACCACCTATTAGAGGAATAGAGCATCAAATTGATTTCATTCCCAGTGCAACCATTCCAAACCGACCAGCATATAGAAGCAAACCTAAAGAGACTAAAGAGCATCAAAGACAAGTTGAAGAATTGATGGACAAGGGATACATACGAGAAAGCTTAATTCCATTTGTTGTTCCAGTGTTACTTGTACCCAAAAAGGATGGTTCATGGAGAATATGTGTAGATGGTCGTGCTATTAATCAAATTACCATCAAGTACCAACATCCTATACTGTCCGCAAATTGTGAGAACCAAAAACGGGTGCGAAAATATGTGCAAGTATGCACAATCGAACAAGTAATACTGTGATGAGTGAGTATCGTATCCACAAGGATTAGAGAGATATTGAGTAAAGTTTATGTACTATTCTAAAGTAACTAAGTATAGCTAATGATATTCACAAATGAGAATGCTATGGAAAATGGATGGAGATGTCATGACAAATTAAATTGTGTTTAGTGCAAACAAATGGAAATGCAAAGGCAATATAAAATGTAAATACTGGATTTGATTATCAGGACTTTAGACTCCTCACACGACAAGCTAATATGGGAATGACTTCTCAGAATGATCTTACTTCTATGCCTAATATGCCCGAAGTCTACTAGGGTGCCCTATGCTATCTCTAGTAAGGGACTCGACTAGTCCTTCTAATGAAATCCTAGCCTTATCTCTAAGGTGATTAGCCCTAGTCTACTATTAGAAACCCTTGCCTAGTTACTGAAACCCTTGCTTATGTGGTTCCTCCCTAGTTCTCTCGAAACTAAGGATGTGCTACCTAGACATTCTCTCGAACACTAAGTAATCTCCTATGGAACGACTACTCTCGTAGCTCCTACAACCTTAAGGCACTAAGCTCATAAACAAAACATAATATAACATAGAAAATAATCATTCATTAAAGAAAAACTTAAATATCCAAAATAAACTCCCACCAAATAGATTAGTTCATGGTGGGAGCTCGAATAAGCAAGCACAAAGCAAGTTAATACGTTCCTTACAACCCAAATGATAAAATATGAAAGCAAAGAGCGAAGGGAAAGAGGAAAAGCCTTCGACATGCACTACCAGAGTTTCCCTCGGCCACTAATAATTTTAGCATACCAAAAAATTGACAATGTTAGCATACCAAAAAATTATCGTGGCAAATAATAATTTTTCATTAGTGAATTTTACTTAATCTCCATTCCTTAATTCTTTATAATTTCTAGTCTAGATAGATGGGCAGTTACTTGGGGTTTAGGATGAGTAAATTCAATAGAATCCA
The DNA here is from genome assembly GCF_006381635.1 of Hibiscus syriacus. NCBI lineage: Eukaryota > Viridiplantae > Streptophyta > Magnoliopsida > Malvales > Malvaceae > Hibiscus > Hibiscus syriacus. The sequence goes on from NW_024063010.1 coordinate 1,240,939, forward strand.
AAGGTTCAAATTTCATACTCGGTCTAGCTATTGGTGAGCTAGACTGACTCATCTCCTTTGGAATATCCTCGAGCTTCTCTTCGTCTTCTTCATCAAGCTTCAAGTGATTATCAGTGCATAAAAATTTGTTGTGGTAAAATTCTGCAGTTTTTCTTTAGTCATCAACTCCTACTGATGGGGGCTTTTCTATTGCTGTGGAAAAAATTTCTTATCTTCATTGGTTGCACTCTTCGAACCCTTATCATTATTTTCCAGAAATAGTGAAGCTTTTTGCACCTTCTGATCTTCGTCCATAATCTCATTACCGGGCTCTCTGAGTGTCTACCCCATAAACTTAGCATCTTTGTCGATTTTAGTACAATGTTCTATGTCTTGAGCCTTAGTGACTTCAGTATCACTAGGTAGACTGCCATGTGGGTGAGACAGTAATGTCGTGGCAATTTGGCCAACCTGACCCACTAACGCCCTTAAAGACGAGCTGTGACTTTCAAGCAAAGCTTCTTGGCTTTTTATAGAGGTCGCATGGTCATGTAGTTTGGTCTTCATGGTTTCTATAAAATCTTGCATTGTAACCTCCAAAGAACTTGTGTCGGATGAAGATGGCAATCCCTCGTTAGAATTATGCCATGGCATATTCGTTTGAAACCCTGAGAGTTATTGAAGTTTTGCTCCCTAGCGGGCTGACTAGCATTGTTGGTTCCTTGATTTCCCCAAGAGAAGTTTGGACGCTGACACAATCCAATATTCTTAGAATAGGGGTTATTATTGCCTCGATTGTAGTTCTCTACATAGTTTATAGACTCCTGATTAGTCGGACACTCGCTCTCATGGTGATTACCATGGCATAATAGACATGTTGAGTTAGATGCATTTGTCGAGGCATCTAACATCATCCTTGATCTTGAATAGGAAAATTGGTAATCATGGTTAGCAATTCGATCAAGAATTTTAAAAGCCTCTTCAGGTGATTTGTCGAGCAATGTCCCATTTGTCAAGGCATCTAGTATCATCCTCGTGGGTGCATTGACTGATAGGGGAATCGGTGGCGGATTGATGAACGTTGCTCTTGTTGAAGAATCAAACCTAGAAAACTCTAGACTCGATGAAGAACAATGGGGAATGAATAGGGAAAGGTGGTGGCAGCAGCAAGTAGGGTTCTCTGAGTTTCTTTTAGGTGCTGGAAACATGGTAAGAAGCAAGATTAAAAGAAGATAAAGAAAAGATAAAAGGAATTGCAAATAAAATAAGATAACCAAGAAATCAAAAGATCTCCCTTATGAAGGTGAACGATAAAGATGATTGATGGCGTGGATGGATATGTGGAAAATCGATGGATAATGTCCTATCGAGCCCTCCTAGTCGTGATGAAAAGGCAAACATAATAATATGGCTCTAACCAACCCTCCTAGTCGCAATGAAAAGACAAATTGGAGTGTGAAGATTAATCTCCCTCACAAGATCTTGAAAGAACTCAAGGAGAATAAGCTTCGAAGGCACAAGGCAATCAACACTTGCAAAAACGAACTCTTGTTGTATTATTAATCAAAGAAATCTTCAATTACAAAGTTTAATGAAGCCTCCTTTATATAGGGGTTGAGTTCTAAAGGTCCTAAATAACTAATGAATAAAATAATAATAAACTAAACATATATTAACTCTAATTCCTAATAAAATAATAATAACTAAGATAATATTTTAACCCAATATTAATTCCTAATAAAATAATAAATCTAATCCTAAAAGATAATTCATCATCCTATATTAAGTTATATTACAAATAATCAATAAAAATATTGAAAATTCGTAATATTTACAAAATCCCGTATAGGTTTTCTGCATGCACCGTCTTCAGTAAAATTGCCATATCTTGAGTTCCCGATATCGGATTGATGCGATTCAAGAACCGTTGAAAAGATAAGAGACAGACGGTTGTATCTTCAGAATACATCTTGACTAAATAAGATCAGGATCCCATTAAAAAAGTCATCATAAGTCTACTTCTGTTCTGATCTTCTTTTCCAATGCTTGGACAAGTGGATCATTTGGAAGAGTTATTACTTCTTCCTTTGATGTGAGCATTGTGATGCATGTATCATCCTCCCTTTTTTCAAAAGATTCGACCTTGAATCTAAAACATTAAAGGGATCAACATTAGAATCGTTTAATGATTCATTCACATTATACTTACCGAATAGATATGCTTTGAATCTTCGAGACTTTGTTCTTCTAATAGGTTCGAGTAGAAACATTAGTTCAAAGAAGCATGCATTATGGACTCTGGTGCATGTATCATTGACTCCATTGTAGAACATCACCATTTGAGTCCATTCGTGGAATCCATGGTTGGGGCACTTGCGAAGCAAACTTTTATATCGATCCCAACACTCATACATAGACTCTTCATCGCCTTGGTGAAAAGATGCTATGACATTTCTAAGATTGTTGTTCATGTTGGGTTGATTATGCCGTAGCAAAAAAAAATAAACAAGTCAGTCCAAGACCTTATCGAGCCGGAAGGTAATCCATTGAGCCATGCCCTGGCGTGATCTTTCAAAGAATATGGAAATAACTTCAATTTTAGAAAATCTTCATGCACACCTTGTTGTCGAAAGGAGTCACATACCTCTAAAAATGCTCGAACATGTTACCTTGCATCCTCATGAGGAGCACCACCAAATTGTCCAATCAAGTCCAACATGTTGAACATAATCGGTTTGAGCTCGAATTGGGTTGCCTGAATTTTGGGAGCTACAATAGCAGGTTTTAGGTCGTCCAAGGTGGAGCTAAGTGATCTCTAATAGTGCGTGGTCGAACAGTATTCCCAACATTTGGAATTGTCGTGACATTTAGAACTACAGGATCCTTCACCTGATTTTGAACAACATGAGCCTCAGGTTCAATATGAAATAATGGTTCTTTAAGTCTTTTACGGGTCATGTGACAATGTAACATCTGAGAAAGGTAACACAAAAACAAGTAACTATGTACAAAGAAAAATAATAAAACGGTGCAAAAACTAAACTCAACATCTTCAATTGTCAATCCCTGGCAACAGCGCCAAAAACTTGTCCGCAAATTGTGAGTACTAAATATGGGTGCGGAAATACGTGCAAGTATACAAAATCGAACAAGCAATATAGTAATGAGTGAGTATCATATCCATAGGGATTGGAGAGATCTTGAGTAAGTTATGCACTATTCTAAAGTAACTAAGTATAGCTAATGATATTCACAAATGAGAATGTTGTGGCAAAATGGATTGAGATGTCGTGACAAATTAAATTGTGTTTAGTGCAAACAAATGGAAATGCAAAGGCAATAAAATGTAAATATTGGATTTGATTATCATGACTTTAGACTTCCTCACACGACAAGCTACTATGGGAATGAGTGATAGGAGTCACTAAGGAAATCTAAGTCCACTTCTCAGGATGATCTTACTTCTATGCCTAATCTACCTGACAGAGTCTACTAGGGTGCCCTATGCTATCTCTAGTAACGGACTCGACAGAGTGAAGATGACTTGGCAAAACCAATTGGCGTAAACCCCTATAGTGATCCTATTGGTCCAGATAACAGGATATGTCTCGGCAATACCTTTTTAAGGCATCATTAACATCTAATCTATCGCTCATGCACAACTCCTTTTAGTCGAATGAAATCCTAGCCTTATCTCTAAGGTGGATTAGGCCTAGTTACTCCCTAGTTTCTCTCGAACACTAAGGATGTGCTACCTAGACATTCTCTCGAACACTAAGTAATCTCCTAAGGAACGACTACTCTCGTAGCTCCTACAACCTTAAGGCACTAAGCTTCATAAACAAAGCAAAATATAACATAGAAAAATAATCATTCATTAAAGAAAAAATTAAATATCCAAAATAAACACCCACCAAATAGGATTAGTTCATGGTGGGTGTTCGAAATAAGCAAGCACAAAGCAAGTTAATTCGTTCCTTACAACCCAAACGATAAAATATGAAAGCAAAGAGCAAAGGGAAGGAAGAAAAGCCTTCGACGTGCACTGCCGGAGTTTCCCTCGGCCACCACGGACAGTCCCAGTGAACTAGCTCCTCTCGGACACCTAGAATTCCACTCCTTCTAGCTTGTCAACGGAGGAATGCCACGGAAAAATCGATTGATGGAAAAAAGGAGATATATTTTTCTCTAAATTTTTAGCTCTTGGCAGCTGGTCAAAAAGTTCAAAGTCTCCTAAAAAAGTTGGGCTTCATCTCTTATTTATAGGGGAGAATGAACATAGGGTTTTTTGTTAAAATTACACTAGTACCCTAAAGTTCATTCCTATTATGTGAGAGTTGGTGTAAAGATGGTAATTGGCCCCTATTTTATGGCTGATTGCAGAAATCACGCATAGTTAATGACAGCTGGCTCTTACTAAAAATATATTCTTTGACTTTTTCTACCCAGAAACGTCGTTCGAGTTGTCGCGGCAATCACATTTTTCTCAGTAGTCTCATCATGTCATGGAAATTCCCTTTTGCTTATCCTTGCTCCAAAATCCTGCACATCATCAAACAAAACACAATACCCATAAAGAAACAAAGATTACAAAATAAAATGTCGCAACAAACAAAATTCCACCACATTCAACTATATGCTCCTAAATGCATCTATATGATCCTAAATGGGCTTTTAGACAATCAATAACTTAAGTGAAATGGTCTCAAATATGACCTTTTTACGGAGTTATCATATACCAAGACTTGATGATATGTTGGATGAATTGAGTAGAGCCACTATGTTCTCCAAGATTGATCTAAAGAGTGGATATCATCAAATCAAAATGCGAGAAGGAGATGAATGAAAGACTGCATTCAAGACAAAGCAAGGCTTGTACGAATTGATGGTGATGCCTTTTGGTTTATCAAATGCTCTGAGCACCTTAATGAGATTAATGAATCATATACTTCGGCCATTCATCGGTAAGTTTTGTGTGGTTTATTTTGATGATATTCTGATTTGTAGTCATAACTTGGAAGCACATGTTCAACACTTGAGGTATGTTCTTGAAACCCTTCAAAAGGAAAAACTCTATGCTAATATGAAGAAATATGTCATTTGCACTAACAGTTTATCCTTCTTAGGCTTTATTGTAAGTTCATAGGGACTTGAAGTTGACCCTGAAAAGTTTAAAGCCATTCAAGAGTGGCCAACGCCCGCTTAAATCAGTTAAGTCAGAAGTTTTCATGGTCTTGCAATTTTTTATAGGAGGTTTGTGCCTAATTTCAGTTCTATTGCCACCCTCTTAACAGGGATCATTCAAAAGAATTCTATCTTTTCATGGGGCAAAGAACAAGAAGATGCATTCAATGAAATGAAGGGATGTTTAACAAAGGCACCTTTACTTGCAGTACCTAACTTTGATAAGACTTTTGAAGTGGAATGTGATGCTTCTGGAATCGAATTTGGGACTGTTTTAACTCAAGAATGATGACCCATTGTATACTTTAGTGAAAAATTGAATGGTGCTTTGCTAAACTATCCAACTTATGATAAAGAGATGTATTCTCTCATAAGGGCAGTTGAAGTTTGGCAGCATTATCTTTTACCAAAGGAGTTTGTCATACATACCGACCATGAAGCCTTAAAGCATATCAAGGGCCAACACAAGTTGAACAAGCGTATGCCAAATGGGTAGAGTTTTTGGAGTCATTTCCATATGTTATTCATTACAAGAAAGGTAAAGATAATATTGTAGTTGATGCTCTCTCCAGAAGTTATGTACTCCTTAGCACTCTTGATTCAAAGTTAATTGGTTTTTCATATATTAAAGATTGTTATGCTACTGATCATGACTTTGAAGAAAAGTATAAGCCTTGTGAAAAAGGTACACATGATAAGTTTTAGAGGTATGAAGGGTATCTATTCAAAGAAGGGTGTCTATGCATTCCTCAAAGATGCCTTCGAGAAGTATTTGTTCGAGAAGCACATGGAGGTTACATGGGTCATTTTGGAGTAAGGAAAACCTTGGAAATTTTGAAGCAATACCTCTATTAGCCTAAAATGAAGAGGGACGTTAAAAGAGTGTGTGAAAGATGTATTACTTGCAAAAAGGCTAAATCAAAGGTTATACCTCATTGTCTTTACATGCCTTTACCTATTCCACAAGAGCCATGGGTTGACATATTAATGGACTTTGTAATGGGGATACCAAGGATAAAGAATGGTCGAGACTCAATATTTGTTGTAGTGGATCGTTTTTCTAAAATGGCATATTTTATACAATGCCACAAGTCTAACGATGCAACACATGTGGCCAACTTGTTCATCAAAGAGATAGTGAGATTACATGGTATTCCAAGAACCACAGTCTCTGATAGAGATGTCGAATTTCTTAGCCATTTCTGGAGGACATTATGGAGTAAGATTGGGATAAAATTGCTATTCTCCATAACATGTAACCCACAAACAGATGGGCAAACCGAAGTGGTGAACCGAGTGCTATCAACATTGTTGATATTTGTCATCAAGAAGAAAGTCAAGGCATGGGAAGAGTGCTTACCACACATTGAGTTTGCATACAATTGGACTGTCCATTCAACGACCAAGAAGTCATCATTTGAGGTAGTGTATATATTTAATCCTTTAACACCTTTAGATCTTCTTCCTTTGCCTCAAGAACACATAGTTAACAAGGATGGCAAGAATAAGGCTGAGTTCATTAAAAACTTCATCAGCAAGTTCGAGACAACATAGAGAAGAAAACAAGGCAATATGAATAGCAAGAAAATAAGGGACCTAAGAATCTAAAGTTAGAGGAAGGTGATTGGGTTTGGGTGCATTTAAGAAAAAAATGGTTTCCTTCACAAAGAAAATCCAAGTTGTTACCAAGAGGAGATGGATCGTTCCATATCATCAAAAAGATCAATGATAATGCATACCAATTGGACCTACCTGGTAAATACAATGTAAGTGCAACTTTTAATGTTTCAGATCTTTCTCCATTTGAAGAGAATGACGATTTGAGGATAAATCGCTCAAAATAGGTGGAGGATGATGTGATCATAACCACATCAATAGATCCTGAAGTCATGCCTAAAGGATCTATCACTCGTGCAAAGGCAAAATAATTCAGGGAAGTACTTTCTCATAAGCGTATTCATGCTTTTAAATCTTTTTATGAGAAAGAACCATTAGATAATAGGTTGTTTAAAATATTACATGTTGATTATTAAATAACCTATAATACACATCTTTATCTTATACAAATTGATATAATTCATATCCTTAACTTATTCTTTATATTATCTGTGTAGGTACATTCGACCACAACTTGGGAGCTATCTTAGAGCTAAATGGTGAAAGCAACAACAATGAAACTTACATGGGACGTTTAGGAGAGCATAAAGAACATTTGGTGAAAAGTTCTTCGGAGACCCGTGCGCTCATAGCTGGATTGAGCTGAAGATTTGAGCTACAAGATGACTTCAATTCAACTAGGGAGCTACACCATCATCATCACCACTTAGGACACTTCAAATATGTCTTAAGTCAAATTTTGTGAAATCGTACCTTTTCGTGAATAGTTGCCACCTCAAGAGGTACCTTTTCACAAGGAGCTGCCATAATGATTATCAAGTTACAAATCACCTATGGCTAGCTCACCTCCAACTCATTCACCCTAAAACTAGCTACATCCAGCTCATTCACTCTAGAACTAGCTCAAACATTAAAGGTTACCTTCCAACAATTATGACCTTTCATGAATGAAGCTCCCCTTTAATAAAGGTGCACGTTGGTGAATAAATTACATCCATTAGAGGCCTAAATCATGAAGAGTCATGAGATAAAGCACCATGCCTATTCGGCCACCATCCACATGCCTTGTACATGAGAGCTTTGGGTGCCAAAATGAACCAACACATCACCATTTGGCCAAGGAGGATGACTTTGGAACGAAGATGAACAAGTACACCACCGTTCGGCCAAAGGGAGGTTGATTCATGTATGGACGAAACATCAAGCCCTTTATGAAGGATTAGCCAAACCAATACCAAGCCTATGGACATGTCCATTCACTTAGTTAATTATGTACTTTTATTAGAGACATGTACCTAGCCGAAACATTATGTGCCTATTCGGCCAAGCCTTTTCATTTCCTATAAATTGATAGGCTTGATTTCATTTGTACTCATCTCATTTCATAATATAAACTAACCTTTGTGAGTTAAATTTATCTTCAAAGTTCTTTGAGAACTTTATCAATTAAGCAAGTATATTTCTTATACTTGTGGCATCATTCCTTTCACCTTGATTCCTAAATTCCTAGATTTTATATCGATAGCAAGCAACATCGAATCTAAAATTGGTATCGATCCTAGAAGGGGGTATTGGTACCATACCATAGTATGGTAGTATCGATACCATGGTAAGGGTATCGATACTAGGCAACATCGAACCTAAAATTGGTATCGATACCGGAAGGGGGTATCGATACCCTAGTATAAAAGTATCGGTACAAGGGTAGTAGTATCGATACTAGGAAGCCTGAAATGTTAAAAATAGGTTGATATTGTTATAAAAAGTTAATGATATGTCCTTTTTAGTATTATTTAAGTATAATGGTTAGAAAATATACTAACATTGTGTATGGTACATGTTTTAATGGGTGCTTGGATAGATCGAAACCAAGCTCCTAAGTCAAGTAATACTAAAGGCAAAGGCAAAGTACTGGAGTGATGAACTTTGAGTTTTGGATACATAGCGAGGAAAATTCAGATGAGTGCATTTAAATATGTACGTACATACTATAATAGTCATAATGGTATTATTATTAATGTATGTATGGTGATTAGCAAATGGCACTAAGTGTGCTAAAATGGTAAGGAAATTATACTAAGTGTATGAATTTCCAGATAGGGCACTTCATGTGCTAAAATGGTAAGGAAATCATACAAATTGTATGAATTTCCAAATAGGGCACTTCGTGTGCTAAAATGGAAAGGAAATCATACTAAGTGTATGAATTTCCAGATAGGCACTTGGTGTGCTAAAATGGTAAGGAAATCATACTAAGTGTATGAATTTCCAGATAGGGCACTTCATGTGCTAAAATGGTAAGGAAATCATACTAAGTGTATGAATTTCCAGATAGGGCACTTCGTGTGGTAAAAAGGTAAGGAAATCATACTAAGTGTATGAATTTCCAGATAGGGCACTTCGTGTGCTAAACTATTAAGGAATTCATACTAAGTGTATGAATTTCCATATAGGGCACTTCGTGTGCTAAACTATTAAGGAATTCTTACTAAGTGTATGAATTTCCAGATAGGGCACTTCGTGTGCTAAACTGTTAAGGAATTCATACTAAGTGTATGAATTTCCATATAGGGCACTTCGTGTGCTAAAGTGTTAAGGAATTCATACTAAGTGTATGAATTTCCATATAGGGCACTTTGTGTGCTAAACTGTTAAGGAATTCATACTAAGTGTATGAATTTCCATATGGGAATTGTGAGTATAAACATAAGAACTACATAATAAAGAAATGGATCTTTATATCAGAAATGAGTATACAAACCATATAGATTACATAAATGGTTGATAAATGACGGTATAGGCACTATGTGTGCATCTTAATAAATTAATAGGAATATAAGTTAGTAAATTACCATGTGAGCACTAAGGGTGCAAATCTATAAGGGTTATAATAAATTAAAAGAGAATTAGTTAATATTAAAAGTAAGTATTAAAGTAGAAATTGTTTCAAAATAAAATATTTGAGGCCTAACTGTGCATTTGATAGAAAGGTGTCAATTATACCAGTTAGATGAAATGTTAAGTGCTCTTGAGGCCTAGCTGTGCATTTGATAGAAAAGTATCAACCATGCTAGTTAAATGAAAGGTTAAATGCCTTTGAGTAAAAGACTAGAGGTATAACAATGTATAGTAGTGTATAAATGGCATGAAAGGATGCCCTAAATGAAATCTATAATAGTGTATATAAAGATATAAACAGTTTTCATAAATGAAAATGCATAATGGTGCATTATAAGTATGAATGGATGCTTTCAATGAGAATAAAGAATAATGACTAAAGAGATAATTGGAAAAAGAAAAATATAAAGAAAGATAGTTATGCTAGGCGTACTAAAAATAATTAAGGTAATTGTGAATGGAATACGGTTTAATTGAGGAGGATTATAAGATCTTTAAAGAATATACGATTTAGTATGAACCAAATAAATATTGCATACTTATGTATACATAAAGATTTCTTAAATTATTGTGCCTCACTAAGTAAATAATTAACGTGTGTTGCTTACATGAGTAGGTAAAAGAAGAGAACTCAAATAAGGAGTGCATCACTAGCAATGGTTATCATCAATTAAGGTTGACCCTCATCAGTAATAGTAGGACAGTCATGTTTAGTTTGAACAATTGTTTGCATGTAATCGAATTAAAAGAAAAATGCTTTGGAATGTATGTAATGTGGAATTTTGGTATTATAGTTAAATGATTGTTTTATAATTATACTTAAATGCTTAAATTAAGAATATTTTAAATAAATTTTAAGGGTTTTCAAATGAAGAAATGCTTCTTAAGTGATGTGACATTTGTATTTTGTGTACATAAAAGTATACGGAATATGGGTGTTACATTTATTAGTATCAGAGCTACAAGTTTAGCCGATTCTCGACCGAAATCGAATGTTTTTTAAGGTAAAAAGGATTACATGCCATTAAGATTGTCAAAGTTACTAATATGGTGTCAATTAGAGGGCGATTGATATCACTCCTTATTAGCTTTATTGTTATTTTTATGTATGTCCTAATAGATGTCAGGAAACTAAGGACAAAAGTAAGAAAGTAGATAATATTAAAAAGAAGGTCGAGATAAAAATCTACCCAATAGAATTCGACATGATTTTAATATCAGGACGGAAAAAAAATAGAAGCTGCTAGGGATTTTCCTCCATTTTGTGGAAGAAATACCCAAGTGTTTAACAATGACCCTGTATTTGTGAAATCTATTAAAAAGTTTGAATGGTTTACAAGAGAAGTTGAAACAGATAAGGATCCATAGGAGATTTTGAATAGAGTGATGATTCCGAAATTTCTTCAGGTAAGCTTAATTAATTGAGAAATATTTAAGTGAGACATTAAATTGTTCAAACTGTTGATAATTTGAGTAATAGGAAAGGAGTAAGTTGTAAATACATTGACCGCTAAAAGCCTATAGAAAGATGAATTATTAGTGGATCAAGTGATTATGAGTTTGTTTAAGAGTAAATTTGGTTACTAATGTAATTTTTGCATTAACTGTTACGAGGTTATTGCCACAAAGTTATCAAGTCTTATTATTTAATAAGGTGGATAACTAAACTTTCATAGTCGAGCGATAAAATGTTTCAATTGCTCGAGAATATTTTAAATAGATCTGGAAAGTTACGAATTTTCTCGAGAAGGAAATGAAAGATTTTAGAATAAAAGTATTCTATTTAAATTAATCTCAAGTGAGATGATAGGAGTAAACCCTAGTGGCTCATGGTACAAAGATGAGTTGGACAAGTAGTAAAAAAAAATTTGATATAGATTCTGGGGCTATGTTCCCGGTGAACTTGATGAAGTTATCAATTGATGAGTGAAAATCATATTGAATATAAGTTGTCTGCCTCTAGAGACGATTATTTCAGAAAGATGAGAGGGTATGGAAATTATAGATTTTAGTGACAAAGTAAAATCATCGCTCAAGGCGATATCGTTAATGATTGTGAAGAGAATGATGTTAGAAAGATCTATATATATAACATGTTTCTATGAGTTAGTATTAAATGACTAAGTGTATGAATTTCCATATAGGGCACTTTGTGTGCTAAACTGTTAAGGAATTCATACTAAGTGTATGAATTTCCATACAGAGCACTTCGTATGCTAAACTATTAAGGAATTCATACTAAGTGTATGAATTTCCATACAGTGCACTTCATATGCTAAACTGTTAAGGAATTCAAACTAAGTGTATGAATTTCCAGATAGGGCACTTCGTGTGCTAAATTGTTAAGGAATTCATACTACGTGTATGAATTTCCAGATAGGGCACTTCGTGTGCTAAACTGTTAAGGAATTCATACTAAGTGTATGAATTTCCATATAGGGCACTTCGTGTGCTAAACTGTTAAGGAATTCATACTAAGTGTATGAATTTCCATACATGGCACTTCGTGTGCTAAACTATTAAGGAATTCATACTAAGTGTATGAATTTCCATATAGGGCACTTCGTGTGCTAAACTGTTAAGGAATTCATACTAAGTGTATGAATTTCCATATAGGGCACTTCGTGTGCTAAACTGTTAAGGAATTCATACTAAGTGTATGAATTCCATACATGGTACTTCGTATGCTAAACTATTAAGGAATTCATACTAAGTGTATGAATTTCCATATGGGAAATGTGAGTATAAGCATAAGAACTGCATAATAAAGAAATGGATCTTTATTTTGAAATGAGTATGCAAACCACATAGATTTTAGAAATGTTTGACAAATGACGGTATAGGCACTACGTGTGCATCTTAATAAATAAACAGGAATAAGAAGTTAGTAAATTACCATGTGAGCACTAAGGGTGCAAATGTATAAGCGTTGGGAGACCAAAATGCTCAAAAAAAAATAGAGACCAAAATGAATATTTTGATAAACGTTTGGAGCTAATTTTGGCGTTATACCTTATTTTTAATGGATTAAAGTACATGAGTCTTCATTTAATAGTTTCAAAATTTAGCCAAATTTGTGAGTTGTAATTCTATGTTTTGAAATATGACATCTCCGATTTGGGTTTGATTCTCGAACCGGGTCAGAGATATTACATATAAATTTTGACATTATGTATTTTTATAATTTCTTGAAGATTTTTTAAGATTGTTTTAGAATTTTGTTAACTTATAATTATTTTTAATTGTTTATAATTTAAAAGAATTTTATAAACTTTTTATATTATTTTATTATTTATTTTCTATAATTTGCTTTAGATTTTTCCGATTATTAGACTTTTTTTTAAGAATTTTTATAATATTTTTATTTTGTTACAATTTTCTATTACTTTTAGATTATTTTTATTTTTATGATTCAAGAAATAATAATTTCAGTAAATGAAGTGTTGTCAAGTCGGCATATTTAAGAATCAATAGCAAAGTAGTATGTGTTAGATGACCATTGTAACATAAGTTTACAACCACAACTGTAAACTAATCATCTAATAAATATATTTTCCAAAACAAGGAAAAACTAGCCACTTAAGATCACATAAGAACCATATAAGGAAAATGTTAAAAAAATCTAACCAAGAAAAGGTTAACAAACCTAACCAAATAAACTTGAACAAAAGGTAAATACGAACAAATCTGATCTCATCAGCAAACAAACCATACAAGATGATGGAGTTATTGAAAGATCACCAACAATTCGTAAATCGGAATCGTCCGACGTGAAAATACTATCCATGAACGTAAATCTCATATCCAAGTACAATCCGAGTGTCTAAAATAGGGAATATCAACATGATAACAAAAAAACACCATATTGATCAGTCGTGACGATGTCAAATCCAACCCTGAAAAAAGGATAAACGAAAATAACGGCCAAACGACCGAAAATGTACCATAAATGTAAAGAAAAATATGACATAAAGACAGAAGAAGACGTGTCATAAAACAGAAGAAGACGTGTCATAAAGACATAATTATTAAAAATAAAAAACAATAAAAAAATAAAATAAATCAAAGGAAAAACAATGAATATCAACGGTCGGCGATCAACACTAAAACTGATGTCGCTATCAATTACAAAGATGAAGAAGAAAATGAACTAACGACAACTAAGGAAAAAGAGAGAAAAATAGTACAAACCCTAAATTTTATTTTGGAATATTTAAGTGTTTGTCTTTTAGTTTTTATTTATTTATAATTTTAAAATAATAGTTCTATTGAGTTGATAAGATATTCGGGTGTAATTACGAGGGTCTATTTGATATGCAAGCTTATAAACTATTATTTACTGACGCTTATTTACATAAAAGGAAAAATAGAAAATGATTTTTATAGATCTAAATTACATAATCTTACACTTATAAATGTAAAAATTCTACTAGGCCTATTGAAAACTCGGTCTAAATCAGAGGTTAAAGTTATACTAGGCTTTTGAACAGTTTAAAATATGTGAGTAAAATATATTTTAAAGATATATTTATAAAAACATATTTAATAAATAAATACAAGAGTTATGAAGAAATACAAATTGTTATCAATGCTATCCATCCTTGAAAACTTATTCTGTTTTAATGGTTTTCTGTTGTTTTATTTCAGGGTAATATGACAATTTAAAAAATCATAATATTTAATTGAAAAATAAATGTTTAAATTATATTTTTTTATTTTAAATTTTTAAATTTTATGTTTGATCAATACAAGTGTTTAACGTCTTCAAAGTGATCAATTTAAGGTCAATTCCGTAACAGCTGTAACATTTCACATAAATTTGAATTTTCTTTAATTTTTTAAATTCTTTTAAAATAATATCCATATTTAAAAAAAACTTTTTTTTTCTATTTTTCACAAAACACACCAAAATTCATAAAACTCTAATTCTGAAATCTCTAAATCTCTAAATATTTTATCTCTACTTCTTAAATCTCATTTGTTACCACCAAAATCAATCACATTCAGTGCCTTTTTTTGTGAATCGTATAGGGCGAACAACAGTCGACGGTGTAATAGGAATAAGGAGAAAGGCAGCGACACTGGTTTTGTAATGGATACATGCCGGTAGTTGACAATGGAAATAAGGAAGAACGTGGGTGTACGAAACAAGAGAATATGGAAATATAGATTTTATGATTTTTATTGGAATTAGGGAGATTTAAGAAGATTTATGGATTTATGTTTAAAAATTGTGGGTATTGGGGTGACGACAAGGGAATGTGTGACAGTAAGGCCTGTCGATAGGTGAGTGGGCATTCAATGATAATGGTGGCGATTGACGTCGATAATAGGATTTGGAATTATGGATTTTAGGATTTTTATTAAAATTTTAGAGAAGTTTAGAGGTTTTTTTAATTAATAATTTGAATTCTTTTAAAAATTTATAAACACACTACCTATCATATTTTGAATGGTTGACAGATTCTTTTAACAGTCGTGATATATTGATCTTAAAATGGTACCTTTAAAAATGTACTTTGACCCAAAAAAAATCTGTTTAAACATCTAGAGTAAAAAAGAGGGTATAGTTTGGATTCTCATCTACGTCCAGCATAATTAAAAATAAAGAATTGGGGTAATGTAGCTTGAAGCAAGCACTTTTATTTATTGTAGTAATTCTACCAGAGAGCAGTTGTTTCATATTGCTATAATACAAGCTTATTTCAAACAAAATTTACACCTATAATATTGCTCTGTATTTTAATTCAGTCTACTCTTCATCCGGGTAGGATTCCAGAAACTGTTTAATTTTCATCCTTTCTTCTTTGGTAAGATCAGGATCATCACTAGTCAACCTCTTCCGAACTTCTCCACAACCACTGCTTGGATCACCGTCGACAACCTGCACCGGAAGATAGATGAACACTCGAGGTTCAAATGAAACAGAGACAGCAAATTCATAGAAAACTTCAGAGTTTCTGGAGATTACCTCCGAAACCAAGTTATACAAAGCTGGCTTTTGGCAATCTATACATTCATTTCATGTTTTCTATGTTGTATTTGGTTATATAATCATGTTTTAGTTATTTACACCATGATATTCATTTTCCTATGAGTAGCTATATCCAACATTCATGTCTGCCATATGGGTATGGGGAAGTAGAAACTTACATGAAGAAAATTGTTGACATGGCCATCTTTGTTGGGGGTTGTTACCAGCTCATATTCATTGTAGGTCCATTCACCATCAACTATATACTTGTACTCGTAGCGTCCTTCCTGTTAAAAAAGGAAAAACCAACTTTTATCTTATAATGTAGTAAGAGAAAAATAAAGTCCATGATATGTTTCCTATTGTCTGTGTTAGACCACACATGAATAAATGAAGCACTTAGATTGCTTAAATGAGAATTAGGATTGAAGAATTGGTACAAAAGACGAGTGGATGCCGATAAGGAGGCTCAGCATAACCAAAACGTCAATGCACCCGGATCTCAAATCTTAAAACCATGAGTGATTGTTTGGTGGAAATTTTAGTCTCAAAAGGATATAACATGGCTAAGAGAAACATAAAAAGAAGTGCAATAAGTTGCAAGTAAATGTAGGATACTCAAAGGTACTTTATATTCTAGGGAAAAGTATATAAATGGTTCCCAGACTATAGGATACGTTTCTTTATTGAGTTTCCCAACTATTAAAACGACTATTAAAAGTTACGAAATAGTCTATTGACTATAGGTCATTGCTTTGTTGAGTCATTCGATTATTAAAAGTTACAAAATGATCATCCAACTATTCATATGTTCCAAACTCGTCATTCTATGTTACAAAATTTGCGGCAGTCCGAGCTGGACGTTAATCTGTTGATTGTGATATAATAAAATCTGATATCAAGCTTGGAACATAAAGTTATCGGGTGACCATTTTATAACTTTTAATAGTCGAGGGACTCAAAAAAGCAACAACCTATAATCGGAAGACCATTTTATAACTTTTAATAGTCGGGGACTCAACAAAGCAGTGTCCTATAGTCGGGAGACCATCTGTATACTTTACGCTATATTCTAAAGATAAAATGCAGTATTGCAAACAAAAGATGATTACGGGCAGTTCTCTCTTAAGAGTCCATGAACCAAGCTGTTCGTTAAACTTCAAAGGCATTCTCTGGATAAAAAAAAAAACATCAAAACGCTGAATATGAATAAATTAAGTAGTGTATCATCTTAAAAAGAATGAATAACTATCATCAAAACTTTTTTTCAATTTTGCATGAAAAGGGATAAATGCAAAAGAAATAACGGCAATCTGGAAGAAAATTCTCAGTCCATTCTTGAGAAAACCAATAAGTTTTTATATGTACAAAACTGGTTGGGTTCCATATGGCATGCAAGATTTAGATTCAGAGGTACAGTGACGAAAAAAAGCTTGAGAGTTCTTGATTCAACTTATCAAGATCATTTGAATCCTCTTCAAAGTATAATCATCCAAATCTCACTTCTCTATTATGTATGATATATTGTTCAAAGTGAGGAAAAGTAAATTTCAGTTTACACTGGTGTGAAATATTTTCCTTTTCGGATATTCCCTTGTTAACGAAACAAATACCTTTCATCACAAAATGTAATTATAAAATAGTTACAATAAATCTCATAAAAAAAGTAGATTACCTCAATTAACATTAGGGATAGTGAAATAAACCAAAGAAAGAATTGTTGGGTCATAAATAAATTTAAGTAGAAAAGATGACGCATGAGAGAAAAAAGAAAATGAAAAAAAATCATCAAAAATTATGATTAGTACAAATGCTATCCTTCACCCTAGCAACTGAAAGAAAAAAAACTAGAAACCCCAATGCATCTGTTTTAAAGCAGCAGAAATATGCAGAGGTGGATATGTTTTCCTGGAATCAACAATATTCAACTGAGGAAATCTATAAAAATATTTGTTTCCAACAGTCCAGCATCTTCAGGCCTATGTTACCCGGTGGATTTATGTTAGGAAAGGCCATTCTTTAATTGAGGATTAGATTGCGCCTTTATTCCTTCTCTTAGTTTTCATATTTGTGATCTTTTTTCAGTTAATTTACTTCCATTTTAGAACAGGTTTCGAACTCATCAAGTGGTCATAATGATAAAAGAGAATGTTGTTCTTCTTAGAGTTCCTATGTTTGAGCAACTGCGTCTGCAGAGCATGTGTTGTCAATTGGTTAAGAATATTCTGAATAGATACTAAACAGAATTTCTATATATTAAAAAACCCTAAAAAGATGCTGGCAATTGGCAGTTTTTGCATCCGTGAACAATGTCCATGACTTCTAGAATTCATAGGGACTACATAAATCAAGAAAATTTGAGCACCTCAATGTGCTAATAATGAATAGTAGACAGTTACCTGGCCCCACCCAATATCAAGTCCAGAAACTTCCACTGCAGAGCACTTGTTGTCTTCCCATGTCAAAGTAACAACCTCCTTCTTGAGATCAGTGAGCTTTACATTGAGAAAATATGATAAATGAATTTGAAAAAAAATCTCTCATTCAGTATATAACCCTTATACAGCAAATCAAATGAAAAAAAAATTGACATCATGAAGCTCCTGCTGCAATGACTACTGCAATTAACAATGTATTACACACCAAAATTTTAAAGGTTTTTCAGACTAAATGATCTTATTCTTTAGAAAATTCTGTAATTAATATTGTGTTAAACACCAAAAAAGAGAAGGTTCTACAATTTTCATTAACTCAATGAAGCAGATAATGAAATGGCTTTCTAGTTTTCTTAGTTTAATTTTAGTTTCTGCATATACTGCAAATAATATATTTTTCCTTAACAATATGTGCTGCTAAAAGGGGGAGAGAGAGGGAAGGGTAAATCTAAACAGAGAAAGTGTGGTGCAAGTCCCATGGATTTATAGTTATATCATTAACTCTAGTTGTCACTATCTTTGTGTGTACAGGACAAACAAACAAATAATCCTCAAGAATTCAGTTACCATTATAATCCATATATATATATATCTATTTCAACCAAGATCACCAAAAAGGAGGTTGTATTAAAGAGCTATGGAAGGCAAAATAGCATATATAAATCGGTCAGTTGCAACCATATTCATCCGTAATAATATGAATGGCTTAAACTCTACGAGAAAGTGAACACCTTAATGCCTGCAAAGGACAATAATTCTAACAAAAAATTCAGGAGAAGGGCTTGCATAGTTCACATATTAAACATATGTTAGCGCTACAAAAAGAACAGAAACTAAAAAAAGTTTTCTGCACAATTGAACAGCATTTGTATAAAATCTGTAGCAAACAACACAGTCTACTGTTCATACAATAAACAAACAAATTCAATCATCCAGAAAGGAAACAAAAATTTTATGGGTTCATTAACAATTATGCCGGTTGTAATAGAAAGACAACTCACAATATCAGCAGTTGCATTCTTGATGGCCTCCAATTTAGGGAAGCAAAAGCGTTTGCTCTAAACGACAAGAAAAGAAAAAAACATCAGAGAGGCTATAAGATAGCCTACATGGATCTCGACCACTTGGCTGGCATTGCAAAAACAATCACAGTAATGATTGAATGTATAAATTGATTAAGAAACATCATAGTTGTTAAGAATATTGATTCAAGGATATGATATCAACCATAAAATAGAAGAAATAAAACCAAGCACCGAAATTATTATTGATCCCTTCAATGACTCTAAATCGATTTTATTAATGTAGAAGAATGGAGCCTGTTTAGGACTTAAATTATTATTAAAAACAAAATGATAAGAATGGAAAAATAGACAAAAATACCAGCAGTTCTGTGTGAGCATCACTAAGTTTATAGCCTTGAACCCAGAACATATATGCCATCTGTCATTAGTAACACCAAAAATTTACAGATCAGTATTAAGATAAGTTAGAGGAACCAAAACACAGCTCATTTCATCAAGGTTTAGCTTTAAAAACTGGATGGGAAAAGACATTGCAGACAAATGAAATAAGTAGAATACCGCAACAGCAGGAGCTCTTCCAAGTCCAGCCGTACAATGTATATAAGTTACACCTCCATTCCTATTTATAGCTTTATACAAAGTACTAACCACAGCAGGAAGCCTCATCCGTAAATCAAATGCATCAAAGTCCCTGCTTCATCCAATATTGACCAAACTATATTAGCAAC
Source organism: Hibiscus syriacus (assembly GCF_006381635.1). Taxonomy (NCBI): domain Eukaryota; kingdom Viridiplantae; phylum Streptophyta; class Magnoliopsida; order Malvales; family Malvaceae; genus Hibiscus; species Hibiscus syriacus. Next base: position 1,260,779 of record NW_024063010.1, read on the forward strand.
AGAAAGGACTCCAAATAGTTAAGGACCAAAGGTATTAGGTGATTCATCAAAGTTGTTATGACAACAAAATACTGGTTTCACATATAACTTCACAAATGATGTTGTTCACTGTAAAAACTTAGTATAGAGTAATGATCATTTCAATTGTGACGTCTGACCTTATCCGAGCACGTATGTGTTCAATATTCCCACATTCCTTGGCATAATCTTGAATGGCACCAATGTCAACCCCAAAATATCTGGAAATTACAGTAAAGGAAGCACAATACTCAATTGTTCAACAATTCTTGTCTGTCTTATATCCAAATGTTTCCTAAAAATAATCATGCATATGAAAATATGTAAGAGAAATAGTTGCACCCATTTTTCAAATCATAAAATGTAGATGAAAATTAAATGAAAATAGAGTCTAGGATACTCCAAATCTGGGTCTTGCTGCAAGCAAAATATTGTTTTCACTCCAAGTTTACGTAACTTGTCAACGTCTTCAGGAATCTGTAAATTTAAAGAAAGGAAAAAAATATTAATTTGGGTAATCATTTAAAGGAGAGTTTTACTACTATTATTTACTATGAAATAAGAATTACCTGCAGACATGAACCCACAATTAGGTCTGGGCGGATAAAGTTATAGTTCATTCCCAATTCATGCCTATAAGTCAAAACTGCAGGAAACCAGATAAAACAAATGATTAACAATGACTAAACAAAGAAAGAAGCCAAATTATAGAATAGAGTGATCGCCAAAGCAATGATATCACTAAATTAAACACCAGCATATTTAGTTATCATGTTGAGATTTCATATAAAGATATCCCTGCTAAATGTGAGAAACTAAATGTTTTAGCATCCTTTTTTTTTTTTGGGTACCTCACATCAAAAAGCATGAGTCAGAGCTTTGGAAAAAGATATGTAGCTAAAGCCATCTGCAGACTTAAAGCAAAAGCACCACACAAGTGAACTTACCGGCACCCATAGCTTCTGTCATATTATGACTATATATCTCAGATTTTTTCTCCTCTGGTTCAGAGTCATTCTTCTTTGCACTTGATGTGGAACCAGAAGTTGCCTGTCGAAAAAGATGTTAACCACCAAATCAAGGTCAAAAGACAATCAAGCAACAAGTTAAATTGTACGCAAAGACACTTTGTTCTTCGTAATAGCAATTAATCATCATTTACAAAATATCAAAAGGTTATTAAACTTCCTAATAAAATTTCGGCACAATTACAAATGATATACCCTATTTAAAAATAAAGTAGGTCATTTTGGTTTCACATGCTACATGTTAAATGCAAATTAAAATAATCAAATCTCATGGTTCTAAATTACATGCACATTTTAGTCTCACATTACGACATTGGCACTAATTTTTTTAATTATTGAAGTTGTTGTTGTGTGAGAAGCCTTGAACATATACAGCAGCTGAACCAATTACCCTTACAAATAACTTGAATCAATCTTTTTGTAAACTTCTCATTTCCAATTAAAAAAACTCTTCCGATAATAACTTGCAACTGAAACATGATACATGAATATATACCATCCATCCACAAAGACTAAAGAGTAAAGGATGAAATAGAGCAAAATGAAGAAAACAAATATCAAGAATCTACATAAAAATCAAATCCGTGAAGCTAATGCAAAATTCTAACGAAAAACCCAGAAAATGAATCCTAAATCCACAGGTAATTAAGTTACCTTAACTACCATACTCCGAGGCGCATCACCCAAGATGACCCCGCCCTGCATTAAATCACAAAATTCATTAACCAAAGAACCAAAAAGACAAATCCTATACATATGGATATCATGCAATGGTCAAACTATACTCCAGATTCAGGGTTAAGGATTTAATAAATGAAAATGTAACCATCGTGTTAACGGAACAAGGAAATGGTTTTCTTGGATTGCACTTGAAACTATGAAACTGCACGGCGTATGATCTGAAACTATTCCAAACAACAAATTTTAAAGGAATTTGAAACAAAGAATGCATTGGAATATCAAAATCATTGAAGAATAGAATTTTTTATCATACCTGGAGAGATTCTGAAGGCAATTCATGTCTGCTGAGATAGAGAAAAAATTAATGGGAAGATTACAGAAGAAAAATATCTAAGTTATAGTTGTGATTTATGGGGGCGGGGTTATAATTTAGTTAGGAGAATTAGAAAAATAGGATTGGATTTTGAAAGATTTTCTTTTATACCATTGAGATCTATGAATGGGGTTCACTTTATCCCTCGTTGTTAGAGGTTTGCATGGACTGGGTTCGTTAGATTCGGTATGAGTCATGTCTTAGCAAAGTTGGAAAGTTGGATAAATTGATTTTTTTTTTTGAAAAATGAGAAATTAATTTCAAAAATAATAATTGATGCTAATGTTTTTTTCTTAATTTTATATAATTTAGTTTGATATAATAATAAATTCATTTTTTAATATTTATGTATTATATTAATTTGATATTGATTTTAAAAGAAACACATAAATTGAGAATCTTATAAAATTTGAAAGTTAAATTTATAGATTTTTTTTAAATTATGATTATAACATTTCAAGCTCCATTTGTTTTGCTAATTATGATAATATTTCGAGCTTCATTTTCTTCTCTTGTTAATAATCTTTAAATCCGGTTCGCTGGTAGGGACGTTGATATTTATGATAACACATAATATTGCTAAGTATAATAACATTTCAAGCTCCATTTTTCCGTCCCCGAATACAAATCAAACTGTCTTAGATATAGAAGTGCATTATGAAATCACTCTAGGTTGAATCTGATGTCTTCATTGAAAATCTATGGTTGATTTTGACGGTAAGTTCATTGAGTTTTTTTATATGATCGCCAATAGAAAAGACCCGGAGAAGTACCCAAGTAGCCCCATCATACGAGCAAGGGCTAAGGAATTTCAAGCAGCCATGGAGAGTATGTTTACATCACGTTTGGAACGTGATGAAGAAGGAATAATAAGGGAGGAACACTTTACTTTTCTTATGAATGAATTTGCATGAGAATTTAAAGTTTGCATTACATTCATTGCATTTAATAAGTGTGTTGTTCATTCAAGCATGCATTGCATTTAAATCATCTATTTCATTTAGGGAAGTAGTTCATTCATCAAACTAGTTCGTTTATTAAATTAACTCTTAATTGTTTCATGCATTTTTTTCAATTAAATATTGAATAAATTTCACCTTTGTGTCTAGGTGCATGAGAGAAGTTGAATGGTTTCATCATATGCAAGAATGTAGTCAGAATGTCTTCCAATTCTGGATGCGATACAGATGTGTTTGGTTCTATAAATCAATTGGACATTATTCCTCTATCTCTTAGCTTTCCAACACCTTTTGAATCACCTTAATCCGATATCGGGAGCTTGAGATATGATCGATTTATTGAAGACAGTGCAGGCTGGAATTTTGTTACAGGAATTTTATGCATGGATGATTTGGATGAGTTTGAGCCAAGGGAGAGTCTTTTCAACTTCAGCCAAGTGACAAGCCATTGAAGGACTCTTAATTCACCCATTAAAGGCATTCAAAGCTGATTGTTATCATCTAAGTTCAAGGGTTGTTCATATTCTTCAAGGGAGCATGCAATGAAGGGTGATTTAATTCACTTATCTAGACAATTTTCAGCATGAAATAGCAAGAGTCTTCCACCCCTTGGACGAAATTAAGGCCAAATTCAGCTTCAAATTGTCTAGATTCATCCCCAAAATGATCTAGAATATTCATCCAACTTTGAAGATAAGAAGACAAAGCATTCAAGTGCATTTGATTGCTAAATTGATGAGAATGTTTTCATCTTTTGAGTCTTTTCATACGCTTCTTAGAAATACTATAAATAGGCACCTTTTGGATCATTTGTAGACACACATTTGAATATATAAACATCTTTGAGAGGTTGCTTTCATTCTTGTTCTCTTGTAGAACTTTATCGGCTTCAAGATAGTCTTGTAGTCTTCATCCATTTCTTTTTGTTATAGCATTGGTTCCTAGCTCATCTATAGCTAGTGGGTCACGTTCCATACCCTACCATTTCGATTCCATCTTTTTATATTGTTGGTTCTTAGCTCCAAATAGCTAACGGGTCACAATCCACTTTAACCTTACAACACTTACCACAACAACATCATTTGCCACGACAACCACTAGTAGAAAAAAGCCCCTTTAATGACGCGCATTGCGCGTCATCTATGGGTGCGGATGACACAAAAATGCCTGTCGTTGAAGCCACCGACATGAATTTTTGATGACGCGCAATTGTGTGTCATAAATCTATGACGTGCATTTATGACGCGCATTTATGACGCTCAATGCATGTCATTGATGCCCCCATCATAAATGAAGATGACACACATTTATGTGTCATAAATTTATGACACGCATGTATGACTTACATTGCGTGTCATTGAAGCACACGTCATTAAAAAAGATGACACACATTCTTGTGTCGTGATTGTATTTCGTAAATTATATATATATATATATATATTGTAGATTGACAAATAATCAAACTAAATCACATTTAATGCCTCATAATACTAAATAAATATATATATATCATATTATATATAAGCAATCCATTTGCATACAATATATTCACATTAAGTTATAAAAAAATATTGTAATCATATGTGTCGATACAAAATATCACGACATAATAAAATTTGTCTCATAAGATTCCACAAAACCCTATACAAATATAACGAGATTATGTTATGTCAAAATGAAGAGAAGAAACTATCATTCATCTCTTCGATATGCCATTTGCTATAATAAATAAAATGCCTGTGAACAACTCAAGAGAATAAATTATCACCTAAGAGGCTGTTGTGTATCCGTCGCGATGCGCCTTTTGTCATCTCCATGCAATCTGTAAACTCTCCTGGAGATCCGTAAATCGAGCTATCCAATTTAGCTCCCGCCTTATCTTAGTTGGATCACTAAACACTTCTGTATAATCTCCAGGTCGGCGGGGCAGATATTTGACTTTGATCTTCACCTCAGTGGCTTTCTTACATGCCTCCACAAACTCATTCACAAATCTACCTCTTCCGGTGCCAATATTGTAGATTCCCACTTTATGGGGCTTTGCGTTTTGATGAGCTTTCACATGAGCATCGACCAGGTCAATAACGTCGATATAATCACGAATGCAAGTCCCGTCGTGTGTTTTATAGTCCATTCCCATGACCTATACAAAAATCACAATAACCATAACAAAGTTCACCAAAATCAATTTGAAACCATAAAGGCAAAACAATGGACATCTTGGGTGACAGGTGTGATAACATTATAAAAGTTACAAGAACAAAACAAACATGCAAAAAGGACATACAAAGTACAATTGTAGTAATTAATACACATTTTATCATATACACAATCTTTTTCACTCGAGAAAATGCATCATTGTTAAACATGTGGAATGATAGATAATCACAGTTCAGTCCAAATCTTTCAAATCTTCAATGAGCTCTAAGATCTACCTAACGTATTAGGCAGATGCTTGCAAAGGTGATGTCAGCATAAAAGAAAATTAAATTAGATACACAAAGCATACAATTATGCAAAATCATCATCTATAGCAAACTTGTTTCAAGGAAAAGATGAAAATGTAGGCATTATAAATTATCATAGATTTTTTCTAGTAGCTTTCAAACTTTAGAATCACATATATATACTTTTGATTCTAATGAACTTTACTTGATACTCACACATAGAAAATCAATGATTTGATTGAACGCATATTTGCACTTCAGTATACTTCTTTGCACTTCCCATTGTTAGGAAGAGAATACATTCACAAAATTATCCAATTTCACATCAGCAATATACACATGGCCTTCAAGAAAGTATATGTGGTGTTCACAATCTTCCTAAAATAATGAAGTGTTCTCTACATTGTCTGTACATGACTAGTTGTTTACATCTTGACCCCAGGTGTAGCTGAAATACGTAGTAATCATTAAAGAATCATAGTGAAGGGATAAAAGGAATAACATACCTTGAGACCAAGAATAATACCACGAGCTGTATCAAAACAAGCACTTGAAATTCGTCCATGCTCACGCTACTCAGGTCTGAGAGCCTCACCTAATCTTCCTTCAGGATCTGACCCGATCACATTGAAGTATCTAAAATTCACAAAAATATATATGAATCATAACCTCAACAAATTCCTTTTAATGTTCAAGTTTTTAATAACAATAATAATATATAATAATAGAGCATATTGTTGGACTATAACAATTGTGGTCAGAACTCTACACATTGAATATGATAGTAGAAGCCCTTCAAGGTCTACAAAGTTCATCAATCCTAAATTATTCTGAACTACGCTACCTTTTATAGTTTCCTTGTAATCTAGAACTACAAAATGACTGTGCTAAAAACAGGACTATGTAGACCTTGCATGTATGTCTTATATATGCAGCAGTTGGCTGGAAGAATAATGAAAACTTATCAACTAACTCCCTCTAATGAGAAAGTATAATGATCTAAAATACTTAGTTTTGGTTTAAGGCATGGAAGACTTCTAGGATGCTAAGTTGATAAAATTATGCATATTGCGACAAGAAAACATGGAGTAAACTCAAAGCTCCTAAAAGTAAAGTAAAATAAAACCTTAGGATCATTACTGCCATGTTTGAATTTTTAGAGAAATCCATGATGATATCTTCTGCCATCTTCTTAGCTTTTCCATATGGATTGATTGGAACCTGAGTTGGTTACAAAACGAAGGTCAGTTTCCTTGTAATACAACTCTATATTAATCCAGAAATTGATGAAGGTTGATCCTTTAATATTTTGCCTCAAACAAAAATTTTAAAAGTTATCAAGCATAAAACCAAGTTTGCAACGTGCCTGTGGGGTTTCTTCAGTGATTGGCATCTTCTCAGGCTCCCTATATGTAGCACATGTACTAGAATATATCAAAATCCTAACACCATGAGCAGCCATCGACTCTAGTACCACCAAGGTGTTTGAAGTAATGTTGTGATTATACCTACAAATCATGGGAATATATAGCATAAAGAATATAATTTGGAGATTAGTTTAAATCATGCAAAAACTTCCCAATCAAAGATAAATGAGTTAATTTTAAATGTCAAAAGGTAAATGTTTTTTAATAACATAACTAATGTAAATACAGGAGGACATTTGAATGGTGATGGTGTTAGAAAAAATCCATCTAGAGAACGAATATAAAAGTTGGATTTACCCGACCCGTCAAGGAAATTAAAAGTTGGAATTTCATGGTAGATACACCGAAGGAAATGAAAAAAAGATGAATTTACCCGAAAGTAAAAACAAAAGAACATTAATGGACATTGAAGGAGGCCAAGAAAATAACAAAAGAAGGGGGAACCCTGAAGAAGAACCAGTTTCCTGGTCTTTATCGAGAGGAAACAACTGCCGGGTCACGGGAGCCGGTTCACTCTCCATGGAGCACTATTCTTCTTCTTCTTCGTGAGGCACCGAGAAATCGAAAATACTGCTACTTCTCTTCTTTAACCCCGTTTAACTCGCTCACCATCTTCTTATTCCGATCCATCATCGACCACCAAAGTTGAAGAACTTGAATTCGACATGGATCCGACCTGTTTTCCCTTGTCTTCATCACCGTCTACGGAAGTCTTCTGTGATGAACAATAGCCCTCAGATTCATCGTCTCTCGATTGTTGATACGTCGAGTCATTGAGATCCCGCATTTCCCCCTCTTTCTCAACTTATAATCTCCACACACAAAAAAATAACAAACTTAAGAAAATATCCTCACCAAAAAAAAGAAAACCAAAAAATTCAGAGAGAAAACTAGAATTGATTAACGAGGGGGGAAGAGAAGAGGGAAATGATGAAAATAATGGGGGGAAATTAAAATACGACTCCTAAAGATGACACACATTTAAAACTGTACTCCGTGTTTTTGTAAATTTTTTGGATTATGACTATTAATTATGACACACATTATTGTAAGTCATAAATCGTTCAGATTTTTAAAAACATGATATTTTTTTAATGACACACATGTTTTACAAGTCATAAATTAGTGTGTGTCATCGTTCGCGTGTCATTAAAGGTATATTTTCTTGTAGTGAAAGCCATTCATATTTCACCATCTATTTTCATTATCATTAAGCCACAACAACCATCACTCTTCCATCACCTTCAAACAACTTCCTCATTCTTTTTATTCAATCATTTCAATTATTATTTCATATCATTTCCTTTTTATGTTTATATTTATGCAATTTCAGAGTTCAAGCTATTATTACGGGGTTTCTTACTAGAATCACGATCGTACATTCACATATATGACTCGAAACATATAATCGAGATCATATCATTGTCTCTCTCCCGGGTCAGTAAAAAAAAAGAATGGAAAAAAAGTTTAAAGAGGAAGGGAATAATTCTTTTCATCTTTAAAGAAAAAAAATATTTACTTCATCTTTATATTCAATTTTCAATTTTGTTACCTTTACTTACCATCTAATTTCATTGTAGCCAATTTCTTTTCACTATCATTGCTACCAAGCCACAATTGTTTTAGCCGAATTCCACTAGACCTTGTAAGCCTTGAGGAAGTTCCCAAAAGGACTTGAAATCAAAGAACAAGTGGTAAATGGAAAGAGTGATCATTAAGGGTAAAAGCCATCCCGAGTGAAACACGAGTAGGAGTGACTTTTCTTGGAGTGTTTGGTGAGGTTTTTTGTTTTGTGAGGTAATTTTTTTATTAATAATTATGTCTCATCATTCGGGAGACAATTCTCAAGTTACAGGTACCGTTGAACCAAACCTACAAATGCAAGCCATGGTACGTGAATTGACTAGGATTTTGAGGGAAGAGTCGGAACCTCTCCATGAACGTATTGACCATATTGAAGAGGAACATACTCAAGGATTTCGAGAGCAAGAATATGTCAATCAAGGAGGAAATGAAGAAGTGGAAAGACTAGAAGAAGATCGTGCATCACAACAAAGAATGGGAAATCAAGGTATAAGGCCCCAAAGGTTTCGTTCATTAATGGATGATAATCTTGTTAATATAAAGATTTACATTCCACCATTCCAAGGCAAGACGGAGGCTTACCTAGTATGGGAAAAGAAGGTAGAGCACAACTTCGGGTGCCATGATTATTCCGAACTCAAGAAGGTAAAACTCGCTGCCCTTGAGTTTATGGATTATGCACTAATATGGGGGGATCAATTGACATCAAGTAGGAGATGCAATGGAGAACATCCTATCACTACATGGGATGAAATGAAAGAAGTGATGCGAAGACGATTCATTCCAACCCACTACCATCGAGAGTTATTCAACCGTCTTCAAAACCTTTCATAAGGTAACCGAAGTGTTGAAGATTATCACAAAGAGATAAAGGTAGTCATGATTCGAGCCAACATCGATGAGGATCGAGAAGCCATAATGGCAAGATTCCTAACGGGACTTAATCCGGACATTATGAACGTGGTTGAGTTGCAACATTATGTGGAGATGGAAGACATGGTGCATATGGCTATACAGGTGGGGAAAAACTCAAAAAGAAGGGTACCACACGATCTTATAGGAGTGCAACTTCAAAATGGGGGCAAAGTTCATACAAGAAGACTCCTCCATTGTCATCCCATGATTTGCCCCAATCTCACGTGTACAGGTCCTTTTAATCGAATGATTCGCTTCTCCGTACCCAAGAATCTTTGCTTTCCTCATACATCTGATAATCTAATTTTAAAAATAGTTTACTCAGTAAGAAACTTTGGAAATCGCTTTCTTACTTTTCAAAAATTTCATTTTCTGAAAATATTAAATGAGAAACTTTGGAAATCTCTTTCTCATTTTTCAAATTCATGTGAAAACATCCTACCCGAAGTCTTACGGATGGCCCGATGGACTTATCATCTTGCTCGAAAGACTGACAGATGACTAGAAGGATTTAATCATCATGCTCAAAAGACTTACTGTTGGCCCGAAGGACTTACCAATTTAGGAAATAGTTTACTGGGTAAGAAATATTGGAAATCGCTTTCTTACTTTTCAAAAATTTCATTTTCTGAAAATACTAAATGAGAAACTTTGGAAATCGTTTTCTCATTATGGGAAAAATTGAAAATCGCTTTCCCATTTTCAAATTTATGTGAAAACATCCTATCCGAAGGTCTTACCGATGGCCCGAATGACTTATCGTCTTGTTTAAAAGACTTACAGATGACCCGAAGGATTTAATCATCATGCTCGAAAAACTTACTGATGGCCTAAAGGACTTACCAATTTGGGAAATAGTTTACTGGGTAAGAAATTTTGGAAATCGCTTTCTTACTTTTAAAAAATTTCATTTTGTGAAAAATATATAAATGAGAAACTTTGGAAATCGCTTTCTAATTTTTCAAATTCATGTAAAAACATCCTACCCGAAGGTCTTACGGATGGCTCGAATGACTTATCATCTTGCTCGAAAGACTTACAGATGACCCGAAGGATTTAATCATCATGATCAAAAGATTTACTGATGGCCCGAAGGACTTACTAAGTAAGAAACTTTGGAAATCATTTTCTTACTTTTCAAAAATTTTATTTTCAGAAAAGATTTAAATGAAAAACTTTGGAAATCGCTTTCTCATTTTTCCAAATAACTTAATGGTTGGGTAACATGCCCCACTTAGGTGGATTAGCCTCATGTTCTTCAGGTTCTACCTCTTTAAACATGATTTCTTGCATTTAAGGTTTGAATTGTACCTTCTACTTGTTAGGATTTTGGCATCATGAATCTTCTTTTTTCACATAAAGATCTATAAAAAACCGTGTGTTTATGTGTGAAATATGAATACAGTTAAATGTATCAATGTAATGAATTTTCTTTTATGCAAATGATGTTCTCATGAATGCATAAACATTGATTCAATCTTCATTTGACTTCAAAGTGGAGAACTCGATCTTCTTTCACTTGATCACTCATCTTCAGGGTTTACTCAGTATAAGTGTAGCAACTTGTAATTTCAAGCTTGCATATTTGAAGGGACATCTGATCATCTTATGTCTTTTGCATTCTTTGCCTCTCATCAGCATTATAGTCTCAGAAAAAATGCTTCATTTCTTACTGCGGTATGTAATATGATCTTGATGCCCCTTTCTGTCCTTGGCTCAATTGCGCTATCAGAGTTGTTTTTCAAGACTCTGCCATTCGTTGATGCTCGATTGATTTGCTTTACAAGGTAAGCTCTTCTCAAATTCATGGTTTGCCCCCGATAATCCAAGTTATGAGACTCACTCTCAATGTATTCTCGGTCTGAATTTTGTTATCTCAACGTGATATGGGTTTTTGGTCATGCCCCAAGGTGGGTATTTTCATGGCTCCTCCTTACTTATGTACCAAAATTCATCCTTGACTGGTCACATTCTTGCATTTTTGCTATGCGCTGGGATATATGCCCCTTTCAAATAGGGTAATCATCTACTTCTCGACAGATTACCAACAATGTCACAAGGAAGTGTTACAAGTTCTATCCTCCATCCCTTTGATCTATCGGACTACTTGCCTTCAAGATTATGGAATGTTTCATTATTCTGGCATTGTTTATTCTCTTTCTCCAATAGAGGCAGAATGGGCCTCGTCCGATTCAAAAACCTTACACATTTGAGACGGTCTGTTTGAAAATATTTTTCTCCTTTATCTTAGTTTAGAAATCAAAGAATGAAAGAATTTTGAAGAATATTATTTCTTAATTTATCTCATAATTAAAGCAAATCATAAGCATGAGTACATAGAATATCAAAAGAATCAACAACTCTTTTAATATTTTAAGAGTTACAATTCTTTGACAAGTGTCAAAATTGATGGGTTGGCTTCAGGTTGGCTTTCTTATTTTCTAAGGTTTTTGGCATCGAAGATTTCCTTCCTTTCTCAGTCCTCGTGAACATTATAATATGCCCCCTTTTCTTGGCTTGGTATTTTAATTGAATGTGGACAAAATGACGCAACTAGCATATTCAATTACTAGACTTTCTAGCACACTTTTATTTTGGTTCTCTGAAATCTTCCATTTGTTCAATCTTCGTAACCTTCTTTAGCAGAGGTAGTGTAGGAACATCAATCTAAATATAAAATTTATGAGTGCTTGTGTGAGGTTGACTATAACAGGTGTTCCTGAACTCCCTTAGTCCATTTCACTAAAACTCGTTATTCATAAATTTGATTTAATTTGCCATTGTTTGGCTAGCTAAATTTAGCTTTGTTGTAATTGCCTTTATCGGACTAGCTGAATGGTTCATCTCATCACAAAGTCTTTAACTTGACAATTGCAGTGGAGCGAACACTAAACTGTCGAGTACTCGAGCAATGTCATGGTTTGAATACAATATATTCATAAAGTTGGGGCTTTTAAGTTTCCTCTATAACCAATTGCTTTAGTGGAATAGCTCAGCTTTATTGTATAATCAATAATAATAATTTATTTATTAACCTTTTCAGTATTCAGATTCAAAATTTCTTAAGCTCAATGAGAAGAACCAATTATAGTCTATGTGCCTTTGATGGTAAGACAATCCCATATTTAGAGTTCAATTCCCAAACAACTGACCTATATTAAATCCATCCTGTAATGCCCCAAATATTGAATTAGGGACCTTATTGAAAAGATTTAAATTTTAAGGATTTAAGTGATTAAATGATAAAAGATGAGGAATGATTTGGATTAGTGTTTAGACTAAATTGTAACAATTGATGATTTAGAGGGCATTTTGGTTATTTAAAGGAAAATAAATTTAAAATTATTATTAGTAAGATATTAAAGTTAAGGAAAAAAGGAAAGTAGATACCAAAAAGCTATTTCCTTTTCTTCTTCCTTCACGTGGATAAAATCTCCTCCATAGAACCAAAGGTAAGCTTCAATTAATCAGTTTTTCCTTTTGATTATGGGTTGTTTTTACTACCTTAAGTGATATAGAAGCTTAAGGAAGGATTAAATGAGATTAAAACTATGAAATAGAGGAAATATTAGAGATTTTAGAAAATGGGTTTTGAAATGATATGTTAGTATATTAGTGTTTATTGATGTTTACTTGTAGATTTGACTTGTCAAAGTAGTAAATGAGAGATTATAAGCATTAGATGAGTTAAAAACAAGTTAGAGATTGTGGTGTGATTCTTAGAATCAAATGATCTTGAGGGATATTAGATGTTTTAAGTACCTAAATAAAGGAAATTTACTATGGAAAAGTATATAAGAGTTCAATAGTATTGTTAGGAGTAAACATAAGGAAGTTTTACCAAATTTGGGTATATTTCAGGTTGAAAAATTGAAAATCTGGGTAAGGGTATCGGTACTGATAGAACAATACCGATACTACAGGCTAAAATAGGATGAATCTGCTGAGTAGTATCGATATCGATTCAATCAATATCGATACCGAAGGGCGAGTATCGATACCGAAGGGAATGTATCGATACCATTCAAAACATAATGCAAAAATGGTATCGATACCATAATATAGTATCGGTGCCATAGTGTGATAGTATCGATACCATGGTATGTATATCTATACTGAGGAACCATAAATTGTAAGATAGGTCGATAATGTGGTAGAAAAGTTAATAATAGGTTCTATTGAGTAATATTTAAGTGTAATTGTTAGGAAATATACTAACAATATATATTGTACATGTATTTAATGGATGCTTGAGTAGATCGAAATCAAATTCCAAAGACAAGTAAAATGAAGGGAAAAGTTGAAGTACCTGAGTAAGAAACTTTGCATTTTGGATACAATAGCGAAGATAGCTAGGTGAGTGCATTTAATTGTGTAACCATTACAGCAAAATAAGGTTTTAGCGGCGTTTTTAGCTCTATAACGGCGTTTTTAAGCGCCACTAAAAACTTTCCCGACGTATGTAAAAACGCCGCAAGAAGCGCGGCTAAAACTAACGTCGTAAAAGTAGCGGCGTTTGTGAACAAAAAGCGCCGCAATAGGTCAAGCTCTTAGCAACGTTTTTAAGAAAAACGCCGCAAAAGATCAAGATCTATACCGGTGTTTTTGAGAAAAACGCCGCTACATGTTATGATATTTAGCGGCAATTGTGGTAAAAACGTCGCTAATAACTATGTATATAGTGACATTTTCTTCACAAAACGCCGTAAAAGAAACAGACTTTGGTGACATTTATTTACAAACGTCGGTATGATTAACTGATTTGCATATATCATTTTTTATTTTATATTACGCAAATTTAATATTCTATAGCATTATGTAATAACAATAAACTTAAAATTTAATTACGACACAAATTATGTAGAAAAATAAACCAAAATTTATAAAATAAAATTAAAATGTAACATAGTTCAACATTATTCACTAGAAATTTAGTCTAGGTTATTTCTCTTTCAATAAAAAAGAATTGTATCGATCTTTAACTTCAGTTGATTCTTTTCATCAGGAATGTACCTTCAATTCAAACAACAATGAAAACAATGGATTCAGAGACAATATATTACAAAGAAGATAAACTAGAAGAAAAACAGTTGGCATAGTTGGACTAGGTTCAGATGCAAACTTACAATATGCACTCATCAAGCTGTTTAAGAAGTGAGAGAAAGTTTGTGTTTCCAACATTCATGTTTGGAGAGTAAAAGTTAGAAGTAATCTGTACAGAAGAGGTAAAATTTGACAAATCATGCATTTCAAAAGTACCACACCAATAACAATTCATCAAGACACTTAAATTGGAACATAAATCCCAAAGGATAATAGGATAAAAAGCAAAGACAAGCAAAGACACTTTTAGTATATCTTTCAACTTCCTCCTCTGATTTACCTTCCATTACTGAAGCAATACTCTTTATATCACTTCTCCCTATTTCTCACATGCTCTAATGAAAGCATTGAAATATCTTCTATTCCATGTTTGTGTTTTTGTTAATTTTCATGTTTTGCCTTTGTGTTGTATTGTATAGTGTTCTCAAAGTTACCATGTCATTGGAGTGACAAATATTAAAGTTCGCCCTCAATGGAAAAAATTCAATGCCTATAGATTATAGAGATACTTTGGAGGCAAGAGTACTTAACTTTCCAGTGGGCATAATATTTGTAAGCCGTCTAGACTCCTCAATAATAGGCAACACAGAAGGATCAGGCTTTGGTTTGCTTCCCTTCTCATAAATATAGATTCCCTTCCCATTGTTTTTCCCTGAAATACCAAAACTTCATGAAATGTCCGAATAACAAAGGAGCATATATTGACTACACTATTATAAGGGGAAAAAGAACGCCACAGGAACAGAAACATGGTATTCATTTACCATTTCGTCCATTTTTAACTAAAAGTTCAACTAATGTAGATTTGAATACTCGATCTGAGAATGCCTTTTCGTATTCTTTCCCAACCTCCATGGCCACTCCATAGCCAGCTAAATCTTGAAGCCTGCAGCATTGCAAATCGGAAGCATAACTTATCAGTTATCACCATGTACCCAGAATATACCAAGGGTATATATGTTAGTATGCTTTGCTTCAAACAAATCGCCAGTCAGACGAACTGAAAAGTGAAAACTGATCATTACTAGAACTCTAAGCTCAACTGATCGGTCCCCCTAGTTCTGCTAAGATATTAATGGCATCGAGCTAGTAATATGTAAGCATTAGTTGTATGTTACCGCAGGTGCAGAAGAAGATGCACCAATATGTGGCAACTATTTTCTTCTTAGGTTTTCCAGTTATGGAAGGATGATACTTACCTTTTCAATTTCAGAAGCATTTATTACAATTAAATCATCACCGAGTCAAAAGCTACAATCAAGAAAAGCGAACCTTGTGCATAGGGGAAGAATGTCCGATTAACTGCAAAGCCAGTGCAATTACCAACCACAACAGGAACTTTCTTTATTACTTTTCCAACTGTCACAAGATCAAGAATTTTTTTGTGGGGAAGTTTTTTGTGTTCGCACAATCTCCAAAAGAGGCATCAGATGGGCCAGACTATTTAAGACAGACAAGTATATAAAAAAGTCAGTTCATTAAGGATCAATATCAGATAATATATCTATAATATACTAACATGTGCGTACAGAGTACAAACTGTAGTGCAATTATGTCAAAAACCTACAAGTTCAGTCAAGTAATGAACTATTGCAGTTATGGAACCAACTCATTTTATGTAAGCACTAGTATGTTCTGTTCAGTATCATCACTTCCTTAAATATTCATTTTATTTCAGCTCTGCAAAAAAATCATACATCTTATGGTATTCATCATTTATCCAAGGGATGAATTCCATGCTTGTAAATTTTCCATGGTATGAAGAGGAGAGGAAAAACACATTATGAAAGGAAGAAAACAAAGCTTCTGAAGAAAAGGAGTCATGGTACCAAAATCATTATTGTCAGCAACAAATTAAAAGTTGCGTCGACCCTGAAGACTGTATGCGTAAGAAACACACAACATGCATTTATATTGGGATCCCTAAGAACCAGTCAAGTGTCATCCTGAACACAAAAGTTAAATGCAGTAAAAAGAATAGAAAAGTGGTGAAGTTAGAGTCCAAAGGACCTTCTATTCATCATCAATGTTACAACATCCCGGAAAGGAATTATTCGACTTGGATGATTCTTTTAAGTGGGACCGAAGTATAAAAACATAACATGCACCATGTTGCACTCATCTCTTCCAATAGTTTCTCCTTCTCTTTCAACTCTTCAGCAGTTAATGGATCTCCCCGTTCTAAATACAAGAAACTTAGTAAAACAAGCCTAAAGAAGATTGTGGACCATAAAGCAACATATTACATGGCAAAAGATCTGGGTTTCTGCAACATCGTTATCAATGGTGATTCCAGAACTGTAATCCAAAAACTCCAATCAACAGATGCCAATTTCTCGGTGATTAGTGCAATGATACAGAAAATAAAGAAAGGAGTAGAGGATTTTCATGCATATTCTTTCAGGTTTATACAACGAGAAGGGAACAAGATAACCCACCTTTTAGCAATTGATTGGAGTTTAGGGTCGACAAATCGCTTCTGGGTCGAAGAAACCCTACGCAAGTGGAATCTCGAGCTGCTGAAGATCGATGTTGGATTGATCCACCATAGAGAAACTTTCAAACATGGTCTCTTCCTAGTATTTCAAATCTATCTTCTTTTCTATTTTTCCTTTGCTGAAGAGCTCTCATCGTTTATTTTCAGAGGAAGTGAGGAAATGAAAAGGCAGCTCCCACAATTTCCATTTTTTTAGGCAGAATTTATTTTTCAGCAGAACCCATTTATTATTTTTCCTTTGTTCGAAACGACTGTGGTGAACAACTGGATCACATTTATTTAATTCAATAAAACCACTGGCTTTTTCATTTTTGCTCAAAAAATAATAATGTAGTAATTTTTTTAATATATATATATATATATGTCTTATATTATATGAGATGAACAAATTTAAATCAACAAACACTCGTTTCAAAATGCCTTGATCCATTCCATTATTCTGCAAATCTCAAGATAATTAATAAAAGACAACTGCGTTCTCAATTTAAAGAATGTATTTACAACATAAAGTTGCTAGCAAGAACTCAAGCGAGTCTATAGCGGCGTTTTTATAAAAATGCCACTAAAGCACGAGTCTATAGCGGCGTTTGTATAAAAATACCACTAAAGTACGAGTCTTTAGCGGCGTTTGTATTAAAAATGCCACTAAAGTACCAGTCTTTAGCGGCGTTTGTATTAAAAACACCACTAAAGTACGAGTCTTTAGCGGCGTTTGTATAAAAATGCCACTAAAGTACGTGTCTTTAGCGGCATTTGTAGGAAAAAGAACACTAAATTACTAGTTTATAGCGGCATTTTTATATAAACACCAATAAATTACGAGTATATAGTGGCGTTTGAATAAAAACACCGCTAAAGTATAGTCTTTAGCGGAGTTTTTATTAAAAACACCACTAAAGTATGTGTTTTAGCGACGTTTGTTCTAAAAATGCTGTTAAAGTACAGTCTTTAGCAGCGTTTGTATAAAAATGTCACTAACGTACAGTCTTTAGCGGCGTTTGTATAAAAACGCCACTAAAGTACGAGTAGTTAGCGGCGTTTGTTCTAAAACACGCCGCTATAAACCCATTTTGTTGTAGTGAACTATATGTTATACTAATCATATATGTATTATTTCTTAATATGTATGTGGTGATTACCAAATAGACACTAAGTGTGCATTTCACGGAATTCATCCTATGTGGATGAATAACCGTTTTGGCACTAAGTGTGCATTTCACGGAATTCATCCAAGGTGGATGAATAACCATTTCGACACTAAGTGTGCATTTCTCGGAATTCATCCTATGTGGATGAATAACTGTTTCGACACTAAGTGTACATTTCACGGAATTCATCCTATGTGGATGAATAACCGTTTTGGCACTAAGTGTGCATTTCACAAAATTCATAATATGTTTATGAATAATCGAATAGGCACTTCGGGTGCATTATAAAGAAATGATAATGACTGAAAAATAATGAATTGGTATTTCATAGATAAGAAATAATGATATAATGAGTTCTTTGTATGATTAGTTTTTCCTCACTAAGTAATACTTAACGTGTGTCTATTTCATGCGTAGGTCGAATACAAGCTGAGTAAGGAGATCATCCGACATCAAAGGCAAAGTCGCCTCATCAGTAACAATATGACATACCTGTACTTTTGATATTTTAGTCGGCATGTAATTGGTTTAGTAAAAACGCTATGAATAGTATTTTGAATTAATTTGCTGTAAAATAGTGAGGTGTTTGAACATCTCTTTTTGTTCGTATATTTTAGTAAATGTATGTTTTATTATAAATAAATTAAAAAATTTATAAAACGAAACAAAATTTTATGAGTTTTCAAACGAAAAACAGATTTAAAAGTAATGTGACATCTGTATCTCATATACGGAAAGGTATAGGGAGAAGGGTGATATATTTATTGGTACCAGAGCCACAGGTTTAGCCGATTCTTGGCATAAAATGAGTGTATTTTGATATAAAAAGAGTTTACATGCCAGTAAGATGTCAAAGTTACTGATAGGGTATAGAATGAATATGAATGATGTCTCTCATTACTAACTTAATTACTATTTTTATGAATGTTATTCTAGATTTTGGATTCTATGAATTCGAGAAGAGCGGCTAGTTGAGAGAGTAGAGATGGATCGGGTAGTGAAAACTATGAGGAGAATAGTGAACATCCGATTCCATCAAAGAACGCCAGTGCACCGGTGCCTCAGGGTATGCCTTTTCCAGAGTTCGGAGCTTTTATGCAAGCTCTTGATGCTATCTTGACACGGTTCCAACTTCCTCCATCTCCCCCTACTCGTCCAACACCATGAATTTTAATTCCTAAAGAGTTAAGAAGTTTAGGAGCTCCTGAGTTCAGGGGAGAATAAGGTGAAGTCTGATGGACGCTGATTTATGGTTGAATGATGTGATGATGATGTTAAAAAGTATATAGTGCTCTGATCATGAAAAACTGGGCGGAGTTGTATCATTACTCCAATGATTAGCTCGGGTGTGGTGAACAAATACAACGATGTATGCGTCGCCCGAGCAAGTAAACTGGCAGTTCTTCCAAGATGAGTTCAAGAACAAGTATATCGGGGAGCAGTTTATGAGATCAATGTTGTTGAAGTTTCTTAACTTGAAACAAGGTGATTGAGCGGTGCATGAGTACGAGGTCGAATACATTAAGCTCGACCGTTATACTACAGAGGTGGTTCCTAATGATAAAGCTCGATGAGATTAGTTTATTGAGGGTTTGAGGCCAAAGTTGAAAGAGATGATGTTGGCCTTAAATTTTCCTAGTCTGCAAGAAGTGGTAAACAGAGCGAAGGCGATTGAAAGAGCTCAAGAGGAGACTTTAGCAGTGGAGCAGAGTATGCATATGGGAAAAAGGATTGGGATGTCTTCATCTACACATTATGCTAAGAGAGGCAAGGGATCAAGTTTCTAATATACTAATAGAAATAATACAGCTGCAGCTGCACAAAAGTCTAAGCAGTAACATTCTTTTGTTGCGAGCTCGAGTAGAGCTTTTAGAGAAAAAGGTAACCCATGTCAACATGTGGTAAATTTCACCGGGGAGTATGTAGAGTGCTCTCTAGCGCTTGCTTTATTTGTGGAGGAACATGTCATTATACTAGGAGCTGTCCACAGAGATCTGGGGATAGATCATTATAATATGAGAGATCATTAGCATCACCTAATAGAAGCAGAGGAAGATTATGCGGCCAATCAGAGGCTAGCCAAAGACAAGAGACTGGGGGAATAGCCTAAGTTTATAATATAAAGACCAGTGATGATTGTGACGATCCTGAGATCATAACAATTACATTTCACCTTTTTGATGAGCTTGTTTTTGTTCTAGTTGACCCTTGTTCTACACACTCATATATTAGTACAAAGTTGGTTAGGACTAGAGGAATTCCTTTAGAACCAATTTCTAGTGAAATGGTATCGGTAAACCCTATGGGTCATAGTGCAAGGGTAACACAATTGTGTATGAAATGTTCGATTAATATTCAAGGGATTGTATTTCCAGCCAACTTGATGGAGTTCCTTTTGACGATTTGGAGATCATTTTGGTCATAGATTAGTTGTCTCCACATCATGGATGAGTGGATTGTTGCAAGAAGAGGTTATTTTTGAAGGATGCAGAATACTCCGAAATAGTAGTAATTGGCGAAAAAGCGAAATCACCCTCCAATGTGATATCAGCCATGACTGCAAAGAAAATGATGTCAAAAGGATGTGTAGCTTTTCTAGCTAATGTGATAGACACTCGAGTATCAGAAATGAGATTGAAAGATATTCCAACAGTTAAGGAGTTTTTCGAGGACCGAGTTTGCCTCCAGATCGTGAGGTAGAATTTAGAATTGAGGTTTACCTGGGTACTGAACCTGTTTCTATGGCTCTGTATAGAATGGCTCCAATAGATTTAAGGGAATTAAAAGTACAGTTGTAAGAGTTACTTGATAAGGGATTCATCAGACCCAGTGTTTCTCCTTGGGGAGAACTTGTGCTATTTGTGAAAAAGAATGACGGGTCTATGCGGTTATGTATTGACTATCGTCAGTTGAATAAAGTAACGATAAAGAACAAGTATCTCTTCCAAGGATTGATGATCATTTGATCAGTTGAAAGGTGCAGTAGTGTTCTCTAAGATAGATTTGAGGTGACATTCATTCACCTCATCAGCTTTCGCTTCTTGATCGGTGGCTTTCGAAAATGACTTTTAAGTTGCCTTCGATGATTGCATTTTCAATTATTTCCCCAACTGCCACAAGATCCTTGAAATCCCCTGTTGAGTTTGCCATCATTAACTCGAAGAAAGGATCCAGGAGAGAATTATGAAACATATATGATATTTCTTCTTCTAACATGGGAGGCTGAACTTGTGCCCGACTTCTCTCCATCTTAGGGCATATTCTTTAAATCTTTCGAAGAAAAGATCTTGACATTTTGGGGCTAAGCCCTTAACATATCGATAATATCCCAAAAAAGACATAAGCTAGATCGACCTATGTCTTGATATACTCTTTGTTTAAACGATTATACCATACTACCGCTGGCCCAACGAGACTATCATGGAAGTAATGAATTAGAAAATTATCGTCATTTAAGTACCCTTCCATCTTTCTGCAAAACATTCTCATATGCATTAGGGGACAATTGGTGCCATCATATTTCTCAAAATTAGGCATCCTAACATCATGTGGGATGACCAAATCTGGGACCAAACTGAGCTCTCTCGCTTCTAGTTCTTTGTGGGAGGCATTAACACCTCTCATATCTCCAATTGCTTCCTTTACCTTCATGAATCCATCCTCAGATTGTTCATGATTAATGAGGCTATTCTTTAGGTTCGAGTGGGATGCCCTAGGGTAGGTTATACTTCTCGATGCATTAATCTGATAACGCTGATATTTTTTCGTGATTATTTTCCTTTTATCAACAGCCTTGGTTTCCAGCACCTTGTATATAATTCGATGTTTGATTCCTCATAACTCGTTGTAATCCAGTCAAATGCTCTTGCAATCGATCTTGTGTTTCCATTTATTTGTTCATGAAGATGAGGAAGTAGTATGAATGAATGATCTTGGTATTATTGTCACATAACCCTTCGTAAATTATTTTCATGTTTTCATAACTAATGCAAGTAAAAATGCTTAAATAAACAAATATGATGCAAATGCATGTATACAAAAGGTGTCATTCCAGAGTGACCATCTTAAAACAACTTTCATTGAACAAAAAGGTTTTAGTACATTAGTAAAACTTTACATATAAGGGATAACTTTCACTCCTACTCTCTCAAAATCCAAGTTAACTTCCACTCATGCTCAGTGTTGAGTTGTCAATCTGCTTCAATTTATCTTGCAATGCCAGCTAAATCAACCAATTTGTGAACCACATTGTTTGCTTGGGCAACAACTTCTTGTATGACATCGTCTTCTTCCTTCATTTTTTGTGTCAATTCTCGGAGCTGTATACAATGTTGTTCATTTTTCCTTGCAAGAAAGTCTTTGTGGTTACGAAGTTTGATAACTCCGTAAAAAGACTATATTTTAGGTATTTTTACTTAAGTTATTTATTGTCTAAAAGCCATTGACATAGAATTTTAGTTGCATATAATTGCATTTAGGACATTTTTCATGTGGTGGATAATTTTTGCCAAGACAAAGTTTATTTGATTAAACTGATGTTGCTGATGAGAAAGATTGTTTGTTGATTGTGATGATGTGGGAAATGATTGAGGAAAAATTTATTTTCCAAGACAAATTAATTTACTATGGCAAATAGAACACAAAAGACGAAGACAATGAGGAACAGATTTTCCTTGCCAAGGAAAGATTTATCTTGCAAGTCTGACGCGGATCTGATGAAATGCTAATATCACCTACCAACTGTCTGATTGACCTCATGTGTAAGCAAGCCCAAGATTCTGACTATATCTAGTCATCTTTCCATTTATAGCTTGGACAAGAAAACATGGGATAGACTTTGGAGTAGGATAGACAACAATTATAGTTCACACTAAGGGGTATTGCCACAACAACAGTCTGACAAACCAAGGGTTGTAGCTCACGCCGATTAGTATTGCTATAGCAACCGTCTAAGAATACTCAGTAATCCTGTCGGGGAGCCTAAGCATAGAATACCAAATCATTCTTAGCATGAAATAATTTCTCTCCATAGCAAAACCAACCTAAGGCCCCTTTAGAAGTCTGATTATGTGAGGTTTCCAATTTATTTATAGAGTTTTGATAACTTTAGCCTTAGCAACTTTTATTTGTTTACCTTTGCATATTTTTCTTATCTCCACAAAACTTTTCTGCTCACTTCACTTTACAATTTTTCTTGCCTCGACCATACTTTTTTCCATATGTTCATACCATTTGCCATTACATATTTTCCTTGTTTATATTATTAGACTTATATACTTAGGATTAGTTAGTGACACATATTCCTAGCATAGAAATCTTTTAAAAGCCCTCCATCCCTATGGAGATGATACTCACTCACTACTATATTACTTGTATCGATTGTGTACACTTGCACAGATTTTCTTGCCTTAGCATATACATTCACAAGTGATCAAGTTTTTGCCGTCGTTGTCGGGATTAGCAAATGATGTTTTGAAAAGTTTTGTTATAGCATTTTCTTGTTTCTTTATTATTGTATTTTTATGGATTTATTCACTATTTTTGTTTACCCTTTTCAGGTGTTGTCTAGCTGCATAACTTGTAGAAGTCCCAAGGAACCATTATCTCATTTTGAACCTGAGATCGAAAAAAAACTTTCTATCAAAGAAGATCTGTTCAAGGAGCTCAAAAAGCTACATATGAAGTTCAAAATAAAGTGGAGGAACCTGTAGAATTAAAGGTAACGATGTAGAATTAAAGGTAACGACAAATAAAAATGCAAAGAATGCTGCAAGACCACGAACTATTATATATCACTTAGCTCCCACCTTGGATGACCTTAAGCCTACTATTGTAGCTCCCAAGATTCAGGCAGACCACTTCGAGCTCAAATCGGTTATGTTTGACATGTTGGACTTGATTGGACAGTTTGGTGGTGCTGCTCACGAGGATGCAAGGCAACATGTTCGAGCATTTTTAGAGGCCTGTGACTCATTTCGATAACAATGTGTGCATGAAGATGTTCTGAAATTGAAGTTATTTCCATATTCTTTGAAAGATCGCGCCAGGGCATGGCTTAATGGACTACTTTCTGGCTCGATAAGGTCTTGGGTAGATTTGTGCAAACAATTTTTGCTATGGCATAATCCACCCAATATGAACAGCCATCTTAGGAATGCCATGACTGGTCTCAAGTTGTGATGTTCTACAATGGAGTAAACACACCCACTCGCATGATGTTGGATGCCTCAGCGATTGGTACTCTACTTGACAAATCACCTGAGAAGCCTTTGATATCCTTGATAGCATAGCCAATAATGATTATCAATTCTCGTCTACAAGTCTTGGAACCGGAAGGAAAGTGTATGGGGCATTTGAACTTGATGTCAAGGATTTAGTGTCTGCCTAACTTTCTGCCATAACAAATATGTTGAAAATTTGGAACGTTCCAGCAAGGAGAAAGAAGTCAAGGTAACCAGCTCAACATGCAATATTTGCCACGACAACCATCAAGAAAGTGAATGCCTATAAAACCAGGAGTCCATCAATTTCATGGGCAGTTTTAATAGAAGCAACAAGAACCCCTACTCAAATACATACAATCTGGATGGCGACAACATCCAAATTTTTCATAGGGTAATCAAGGGACCAACACCAACCATGCATGCAACCTTAACATGCCACAACAAATTATTTATGAACCTATAAATTTTCAGCATCAACATATGCCCTGGAAAAATATTAACAATGGTTCAGTATCTTCCTCAAATTATAATTCCCTCGAAGCTTCACTGCAAGATTTTATGGCCTCGACAAAAGATTTCACGACTTCAAGTAAGGCCTTGCTGCACGAATACTCTTCAATAATTAAAAGCCAAGGCATACTATTGCAAAGTCAATCAGCTTCATTACAAAGTCATAGCTCATCTTTGAGAGCATTGAAGATCCAAGTGAGTCAAATTGTCACGTCGTTACATTCTCGCTCGCAAGGAAACGAGCAATGCAGTGCACTTACATTGAGGAATGACACCCAAATTAATCTGGATTATAAGTTTGGGGGTTGAAGCAAGAAATTTTTCGCCTTGGCATTACACATAAAGAATCTGAAAGTCAAGATGAACTAATGAACAATATGAGTTGCCTAAGGAGAAGGAAAAGATGAGGGTTCAATAAGTCATCCTACTGATGGTGGAAAATTTATTGCCATGGCAAAAGTTTCACCCCCACCTGTAGTAGATGAAGTTAAACCCCCACCACCCTTAAAGGTTGGGGAAGCATAACGAAGAGATCCTATTCCACTATAATTCAGCTTCATGCGGAGAGCATTTTAAAGGAGAGAGGACTACTGCAAAGGTCCTACATTCAGATGTGAAAGACACGAGCTGCCAAGATAAAATATTTTGAAGGTGGAAATGTTATATGTGTAGGGTATTTTGGTCTATACCGATGCTCCGATCGAATGCGATAAAACTGCCATATCAATTCAGGATGTTTGGAGTTTGTATCCCTTCAACCCTCTTTAATTTTTTTTTCATGGAAAAATTATTATTTTGTGTGTGTTTGTTTTTCTTTATTTTATTTCTTTATTTACTTTTACTACTAGTTTTTTAAGAACAGGATCCCAAGCATGTGGACAAGAGGAAAACCCCTATGAATACTGCACCCACTTAAAAAGAAGACTCAATTGGTGTTGGCACAAATGATGACATTGCTGATGATGTCTACCCATTTGCACAAATGCCACGGCGAATTACAACAGCTCTGATCAAGCATCGCCTGAAGAGGAAAAATAATCACGTTTGAACTTCTCTACCTAAGAAATCTGCGCAAAACAATCCCACCACCATCAAAGTAGATGTTAGTCAAGGTACCTTGCATTATATTTCATCTTTAGTTTAGTCTTCATGTATTGAAGAGAATGCATCCCTCAAGTTTGGGGGAGGTGTTGTAGTTCATACTTAGTTTTTTTTTTAATTTTTGATAATAATTGGTTAAAATATTTGTTGTCATGGCGTTGTGGCATTAAATGTTTGAAAGGCTAAATTGAACTCCTTAATGTTTTGAATTGTGTTGAATTACAAATAATGCCTCGTCATAACTATAGTGGGGCACTCCTCTGTGCGATGGCATGACCTAGAAAAATCCCTTAAATAAATGGTTGTCTCGGCATATGAGTGAATGAAAGCAGTCACATGAATACTCTACTTGACTAACTCAGGGGTGGAAGGTATGCTCCTTTCACTTAGAGTGTGGGATGGTACTGTGATGAGCTGACTCACCTTAAATATGTTTTAAAAAAAACTCTACCCGACTAGCTTAGGGGTAGAAGGTATGCTATCTTTCACTTAGAGTGTGGGATGGTAGTGTGATGAACTGACTCCCCTTAAAGTATGCTAAAAAAAGAGTTGAAGTTACATGTTAAAAAAATAGGAGTGAAACTATGCTTGATGAATAATTTGATGCCTTGGCAAAACAGAAGCGCTTACTTATGAGTTTTCTAACTACGTTAAAGCGTACACTGCTAAAATCACGCACAAACACAGACAAAAAATCTTGACCTAGTTCAGGTACTTGACTTCTCGTACAGTCTACCATGTTGAGGCTAAACTTTTTGCTAAGGGCTAAAATTTTAAACCACACGATTGACCTAATTTTTTGCTTTGCCATGGCAATTTATTTATTGACTGCTTATTATCCATTGCTTAAGGATAAGCAATAGCTTAAGTTTGGGGGTGTGATAACTCCGTAAAAAGACTATATTTTAGGTATTTTTACTTAAGTTATTGATTGTCTAAAAGCGATTTACATATAATTTTAGTTGCATATAGTTGCATTTAGGATATATTTTCATGTGGTGGATACGTTTTGCCAAGGAAAAGTTTATTTGATGAAATTGATGCTGCTGGTGAGAAAGGTTATTTGTTGATTATGATGAAGCAGGAAATGACTGAGGAAAAATTTATTTGACAAGACAAATTAATGTGCTAGGGCCAATGGAAAACAGAAGACGGAGACAGTGAGGAACAGATTTTCCTTGCCAAGGCAAGATTTATCTTGCAAGTCTGACACGGATCTGACGAACTGTTGACGTCACCTGCCAATTGTCTGATTGACCTCATGTGCAAGCAAGCCCAATATTTTGACAATATCTAGCCACCTTTCCATTTATAGCTTGGACAAGAAAACATGGTTATTTAGGGAGCATTTAATGATACAAAACCTAGGAAAATTCCCTTAATAAATACCCAGTCACAGCCACCAAAAAGAGAGGAGAGAGGGGAGAATCATACAGAGAAAATACCCTAGGTTTCGAAAAAGGTGGTTGTGGCATCCTTTTTTCCACCGCCCCCACTCATCCGTCCTTGGTGCCCTCCATAGCCAGGCTTCACCGGGGCGGCGGCAGGCCTTCGAGAGAGACTGGTGCGCTGGAGCAGTCATGGTGGTGGTCTGATGTCACGACAGAGCTTTGTTCTGGGAGTTTTTATTCCTCTTGTTCTTCATGTTTTATTTTTCTAAGAGCTTGTACTTAATGAATTTTTTGGGATGATATTAACCACACCATAAATTGTTTTATTTGGTGTTGGGAATGCTTGGATGATATTTTATTTTACCGTTAATGAATGATTAAGTATATTTTTGTTAAGTGTTGTTTTGTTCATTGTTTTAACCTTTTGCCTTAACACTCTAAGAGCTTCGAGAGATTTCCTGGTGCCTAGGCGAAATATTTCTAGACCTTGTAAGAGATTTCGAGATTATCGTTTTTCTAGAAATAAATACTTAGAGTAGAGAGAATTAAGATATATCTACGTGAACAATGGAATAGATCCGAGATGGTGATGTTCTAACTTGTCTACCTTAGAGATAAGGAGAGGGTTTCAATCGACTAAAAGGGATAAACACTAGAGTAGGATAGACAACGACTATAGTTCACGCTAACGGGTATTGCCACAATAACAGTCTGACAAACCAAGGGTTGTAGCTCACACGAGTAGTATTGCCATAGCAACCGTCTAAGAATACTCAGTAATCCTGTCGGCATAGAAAAACCAACCTAAGTGCCCGTTAGAAGTCTGATTATGTGAGGTTTCCAGTTTATTTATAGAGTTTTGATAACTTTTGCCTTAACAACTTTTATTTGTCTACCTTTGCATATTTTTCTTGTATCGAAAAAACTTTTCTGCTCACTTCACTTTACAATTTTTCTTGCCTAGACCCTAAATTTTTCCATTTGTGTATACCATTTGCCATTACATATTTTCGTTGTTTATATCATTAAACTTATATACTTAAAATTAGTTAGTGACACATATTCCTAGCTGTAGCAATCTTTTAAAAGCCCACCAATCCCTGTGGAGACTATACTCATTCACTACTATATTACTTGCATCGATTGTGTACACTTGCACAGATTTGCTTGCCTTAGTATATACATTCACAAGCGATCAAAGTTCTCGTACCAGATCTCCATAACCATCTACAATCTTCATCAATATCTCATTCTTGGCTCTAGTAGCTTCAAGCTCAGTATCATTCTCACGCTTGTGTGACTGATATGAAGCTTCCATATTGGTTATGGACATATTCAACATCTGGTTTTTGGCTTGACATCTTCCTAAATCATTAACGGTTGTATTGCGCCTTTCTTCTGCAATCCATAAATCATAAAAAAACTTCTTGGCTCGACCTTCATGCATCTTGCAATTATTTCTCCATTATTCAGCATCGATTTTTAGTTTAGTGGCCCCTTTTGCCTACTCCTCTAGGGTATTTCCTATACCAGCATTTTTAAAGGCTTGATTGATTCTTTGAAAACCATCACACATAGTTTCTATCTCTCTATTCAGTTTATCGTTTTCATTTCTCAAATGACAAACTTGAGCTTCGTACTTTAGCAAATCTTTTTCCTCTTTGATGTCCCTAATGATACCCTTACCTTTGAACACTTTTGGTTCCCCCTTAACATGACAATCAGCTACCAAACTAGGTCGACCTTTCATCTCAAACTCTAATACTCTATGATCTAAAAGATGATGCACTCGATGCTTGAAGGAGGTGCAATTCTCGATGGAATGTCCTTAAGCTCCGGCATGATATTCACAACGAATATTGATGTCATATCAATTTGGATATGGAGGTTGCCAAGGTTTCACATAATGTGGGGCCACCTCTCGGGCTTTTAAAAGCTTATCACTCCTTAAAGGATATAGGGATAGAATCAAAATGACAGCCACCTCCTGACTTGGATTGAACTGAGTCTTCAAGTGTATTCCCTCTGATGTTGGAAGTAGACTCTCAGGCACCAACGAGTTTTGATTGCATGGCTTCTTCTCATCTTTATGAATTTCCACCATTGTCACCATTTCCTTGGTGTCTCCAGACAACTTGTTGATACGAATGATGATTGTACGTAATTTTTCAAATCGGCTAGAATTAGCTTGTTCTTAAGTAATCCCTTGTGTATTTAACTCGCGGGATTGTTTCCATCGAGCTCTTTTTTTTCCTTTTGCATAAGTCTCCTTTTCTTTGGCCAAAGCAGTTATTCTATCCATCATCTTAGACATTTTCATGTCTCATATCTCATTTTTCTCTTCGTTAGACATATGATCTTTGGGTCCACAGCTCTCCACTATTCTCGGAGATTCCTCAAGATGCCATTCTCTAGCTGTGTTATAGTCTACTTGATCATGAAACCCTTTTTCCATCATGAAAACCGTTTACTCTGATGACCACTCAAAAATCAACACCTATGAAAAATGTCATGATCATCGGTGCAAGCAGGAAGAAAAGCAACAAAAAATAAGTTAGTACAAATAAGATAACAAAGTGACAAGAATTATTATAAAATCAATAATAATAAATAAATAAATTAATGAGATAATGTGAAACAAGAATGCTAATGCACAAGGTGTTAATTCCAAAAATGACCACCATAGAACAATCTTTATCAGACCATAAGATTTCCTTACACTAGACAGACGAGTTTCATTTTCTTCATTTACTGTGATTGTTAGATCTCTAGACCTTCATTTCCGTGGGATTCTCCGTGAGGAAAATGACCTTGATATCTCGTGAATGGTCTTCTCATTCTTGACTCAACTAGAATTTGACTATTTGACCATCTCGATCTTCGTTCACGTAATAGGAGTCATCGATCGACTTTGAGCTCTTCTTTCGTAAATCAACTTTTTTGTAAGTCATCACCCTTATGGATTTGACTACCTAGTTGTGGAACTCTTATGTCGTTATGAAAACCTTTTAATCTGGTCAATCACTTGTGAATTAACACCCTGCTTAATTATGATGTGAAAATGCAAACAAAAGACAGAGAAAAATAAGATAAAACAAATGAAATTGTTAGTGTCATTCAACCAAAAAAGCTGAAAAATATTTACGAAAAGAAAATATCCTACCCGACATGGTATCTATCCTGACATGCTTTATAACATTTCTACACAGACATGTTTTCTACCCCATGCTTTGTTCAACGTATAAATCCTAGCCTCATGCCATCTAGTTCACATGCTTCATACAGAAATATAAAACCTAACTGCATACTCTCTTAATTCTCATGCTCTTTGCATAATAAATAAATAAATAAATAATTTCGATGAAAGGTTAGAATGATTTCCCCTTTGTGACCTTTGAAGAACCACAGACAGAGTTTCAAAACTACTAAAAGGGTCCTCGAATTGTCCTTTGTTGGTGTCCCTTGAGCCTGCCAAACCCTCGATCATCACCCATTATAGGCTTAAAAGGATCAAGTTCAATTCGAGAGGATTCATTTCCCTATGTCCATGCGAGGAAACTCATTGTTTCACTCGTAAACAAAAGGTATATGTACCTCAGAGGTTACTTACTAAAGGCTATGCGGAGAAAAATATTTTTTCTCACGTAAGCGTAGCCCCTACCTAACGGGATAGTGCACAATTAGAAGGCTCTAAATATTCAAATGGTTATAGTGTGTGTGAGGGGAAACTCACAATCCTTTACCTCGATCCAAAAACAAACAAGCTAAAAAAAGGTCAGAAATCTAAAACAAGTAAATCACACATTAGTACAACTAATAAATAAACGATTTGTGATGTGATGCAAATAAAACATTAGGATCAAAATTTAAATATCATTCAAATTTACAATTTCCCACTAAAAAGATGACGTATAATCGATTACGGCCTAACTCTCTAATGTCCTCAGCGGAGTCACCAAGCTGTCAGAACGGTCCTTAAACTTTTTAGGACAATGGCGGGGAGTGATCTAAATTAATCTTGGGAAAAAGTTGGGTTTCAAAATAAAACAAATAAATATTTTCGGAGTCGCCATCGACCTTTGGGTTAGGTAAGTCGAATACCTACAAATACCTTTTAAATAATTTTAAGGAAAATAATTTTAAAAGATAAAAAATGATCTACGTTTAACCAGAGATTTATTTTGAAAAAGGGTTCGGGAGTCGATTATGTGTAGGGAAGGATTAACACTCCCTCAACACCCAAAATCGAAACCTAAAAGATTAGACATCATTTAAATATTGAAATTGGCAAATTCTAATAAACATATAAATTATGATCATTTTTTAGAAAAATATCAGGGTATTATTTTGCACAAACAATTCTCGAAGATAATTCCATGTCAGTTAAGGGGAATTTCCATGAATTTCCCATACAAAATAATAACGTCAAAGTTTTTAGATAAAATACATATATTAAATATTTTAAAACAAAATATTATTCGAATATAAAATATATTATTTTATTCGAACAATTCTTGGAAACACACTCCATATCTGTTAAGGCGTGCTTCTATAAATTCCTTGAGTAAAATAATATTTGAAAATATTACAACTAGCAAAAATTAACAGATATGTAAATGATTAGTCAAAATAATAAAGACAATGATTTTAGGGATTAAACTATACAACCAACAAGAAATTAAGGCAACCATTACAAATATTTCACAATCTAAGCACTGCAATCGTAAATAAATCAACTTTAATCATTCAGTACCAAAATGAAAATTATTAAAGTAAGGCACTCAAATTAAAACAATCCTAAAAAGTAAGATAACAACCAGAAAGGGACTACAATGAAACATGCATAAAATTTAAAGACCAACTCAAAAGAAAAGAAACTTCATTATTGACTAAAATAAAAGAAAACAGGAATTATAGATTAATTTCAAATGCAATAAAAAGAAATAGGGTCCAAAATGAAATAAAAGAACAACAAGCAAATTACAACTAAATAGTGACCTAAATAAAATAAAACGAAATTAAATAACCAAAATAAATAGATAATTAAAATGTGACTTTAGTGACTAACATGTAATTATGAGCTTAAACTAGAGGAACTAAAACGTGAGTTACCCAGTTTAAGACCCTGTCAATTATTTAACAAAAGAATAAAGGGAAATTAGCACGAACAAACCCTTCAAATTCAAATTAAATTCAAAATAACCAAAACCAGTGACCAAATGTACTTTCGTGGCTAAATAAGAGGGACTTATAAGGTAATTAACCCTACATCTAATATATAACCCTAAAACTAAACTAAAACTACCCATACATCATCTTCCCCAACCCCTCTCACCATGCGGTGTAAAGCTTCCCCGTTTCTAAAGAACGGCAGGTCGCATCTCACAAACTCTGTCGAACAACGTCGGCCACCGAAACCCGATGGTCGTTTACTTCAGTCGTCACACAAACCAAGGTAACCATCCACTCTCTCTCCTTCCTATCTCTCTCGGCCGAAAGGACCAAACCCCGGGCAAACCACCACATGCAGCGGCCCTACTGTGGCTGATGACTCCACTCTCAACACTAGCCGAAACTCAACTCTCACAAAAAAATAAATTAAACTGAGAGCCCCACTCCAAAACACACAAAAGCTCTCCTTAGGTAATGGGTTACTCTCTCCCTCCCTTAAACTCTCTATTCACGTCGACAGAAACCAAAGAGGGACAAACACAATTGTAGATTAGCAGCCTCCTACCCTTGGTGCTGGCCGATTGAACCTTAAATCGGCCTTAAACCGACCAAACCCCTTATTCTCATCTAAAACTAGGGAAACCACAACCTAAAACAACCTCTATTTTTGCAAGCTCTTCCCCGACCGATCGACTTCTGACTCCAACGATGAGCTTGAACTTCCGAGAAGCAATGGCAACTAAGGTAAAAAAAAATACCTTTCTTTCTCTCTATATTTTTTGTTTCGAAAAAAAAGAGAAAAAGCTCTGCAAAAAAATTTGATACCTTCCCAAAAGTTCTTTTTTTCTACAATGTTCTTTTGTATATTGCTTGTATTTTTGAATGTGACAAAATCTGTTACAATATGGCTTACGATTTCTCAACTCCGACAACTACAACCCTGGCGATGGAGAAACACTAAGGTAAACTAAACTTTCCCATTCTCCCTTTTTGCTTTGAAACATTACACATGCACACCGAAAAATTAAAATAGAAACGAAATGGAAAAAGTTAACCTTTGAAAATTTTTGAGTTGTATTGCCTCTGTTCCAGTTCCAGGGGAAGAAGATATTAGCTTACAAAAAATGTTTTTCGGGTTCCTTATACCCAATTTTACAAACCTAGAGAAAGGAAGCTTTCATTAATTACAATTTTTGTTCTTTTTCTAATTTGCATGATTTTCTTCTGTTTTTGAATATGGAGAATGAGTTGTCATTTTTCTATTTCGTGCTAAGGCTATTGCTGCCGCGTATTTGGTGCTGCCGTGGTGAGCTGGCCGGTGATGGCTTGGTAGAGTGCAGCAACGGGTGCAAAGGGGAACCACATATGGTTTGGTTAACTCAGGTAAAATTAGGGTATTACAATTATAATTGTTTTTTACATCAACTTTACATTGAAAACTATTTTTCTAAATAGTGAACTAGAGGAGGAAGTATTCATGGATCTTCCATCAGGATTTGAGAAGAAGTTTGAGAACACAAGATATGCATATTGAATAAATCTTTGTATGGGCTCAAACAATCTTCTTGCGCATGGTTTGAGAGGTTTGGAAAGGTGATTAAAAATATGGATATATTCAGAGTCAAGCTGATCATATTATGTTCTACAAACATTCAGAGACCGATAAACTTGCTATACTTATTGGCAATGTCGATGGTATTATTCTTACAGGAGATGATGCTAAGGAAATTGAGAAATAAAAATGAAAATTGGCCACAGAATTCAAGATTAAAAATCTGGGGGCTGTAAAGTACCTTTTTTGATATTGAATTTGTGAGATAAAAGGAGGAGATTTTTATTAATCAACGGAAGTATGTACTCGACTTGCACAGTGAAACTGGAATGCTTGGGTGCAAAGCAATTGAAACCCCAATTGAACAAAAAAAAGGTTACAAGTGACAAATGAAACAGATGATGTTAATTATACACTCGTCCTGATATAACTTTTGTTGTTAGTATGGTAAGTCATTTTATGCACTCTCCAAATGCGCATAACTTTGAAGCCGTGTATTGAATCCTTAGGTATCTGAAGGGAACGCCTGGAAGAGGACTATTGTTCAATAAAAATGAGCACTTACAAATAGAAGCATTTACAGATTCAGATTGGCTGGGAGTATTATAAATAGAAGGCTAACCTTTGGGTACTGTAGTTTTCTAGGAGGAAATTTAGTAACCCAAAAGAGTAAGAAGAAAAGTTTCATGGAAAGAAATAGTGTTGAAATTGAATTCAAGTCTGTGGCTCATGGGATATGTGAAGTTCAATGGATTAGAAGAATTCTTGAGGAGATAAAATTCATAGTCCAACATGAATAAAGGTGTATTGTGATAATAAGTCTGAAATCGCCATTGCACCACAATTTTATCCTTCATGATCAAACCAAACACACAGCTATAGACAAGCACCACATTAAGGAAAATATTGACATATGAGATATTTGCATGGTGTACATTCCTTCCAACAACCAAGCAGTGGATATTCTAACCAAAGGTCTTCACATTTTGACAGTTTAGTGTGCAAGATGGCTCTGAAAGATATTTTCAAACCAAGTGTTGGAAAGAATCAATTGATTTTCAGAATTAGTTTTTTCCTTTTATAGATCATTGTGTAGATGTACAAATCTTGCATAATTAGTCTTGTAATGTAATAGGAAATAACTGTAAGAAATTAGTTATTTTCCCTGTTTAGGATGTAGTATTCCTATAAGATGTACGGTTTAAAGTATCAAATATAGTAGAAAGTATTTTCCCTCTCTTTTTTTTTTGTTTTTATCTCAAAATATTTCATCCTCAAAATTTCTTCAACGAAACTTCTAGTATAGACATCCGAGCTACACAACTTTGACGACTCCTCGGGTCCTTCAAAAGACCTTTACTACGTGCATTACATTGCATTCAAATCCTATTACTATGGATTGCATCGTCTTGTACAGTTAAAATGATATTCGGCCACAACAATCTTATAATTCATAATCGAGCAAGTTTTTCACTTGAATCCCATTCCCCCACGTATGATCAATTGATTAATATCCGTAACAATATTCTCAAACAAAACGAGTAACATTTCTAGGAATGTACGCTTGATCGAAATATTTTTGAACACTTAGCAGATCATCAAGGAAATATGATGACAGAGTTATAAAAAAATTGAGGATTTTCCTTTCTTACAACGGGGTTAAGAATTCATGGGAGATTTAGTGATGTCGATGGAAATTTATCAAATTAAAACAAACAAAATTCTTATGTTTATGAACATTCCTCTAAAACATTCCAAATACTTCGGCTCAAGCAAAGACACCATAGTGGAAAATAAAGATGAGCCAATTGAATGTCATAACATAGATTGAACGACGTTTTAATAACAATGTCAACACCAATACGATTGAAGGTCATACCAGACTCGAAGTACACAAACCATAGCATGAACTGGACACAAATTTTACCAATAACAAATTATTGGAAATTACAGCTAACTGAATCATCGATACATAACAAATTATCTAAGACTCAATAAAAAGTAAGCCAATGAAGGGTTTAAAGCATTTAAGGCATTCACAAACAACCGAGTACAATTTCAAATTCAAAAATATGAGTTTTCAGAATCCGAACTATCATCAGTTCGAATCGAAGGATTCATCTTTCAAAGTATGCAGGGGTTATCATACCAGTGGCTCTTAGAGATTTATGATACATACTTTGAGGTCTAACTCGATCATCAAACTCCATTGAAAATCGATCAAGAAATATCCTTTAAGAAATCACGAGAAAGAATTCATTAAGATCAAAGAAAGTCGAATTTGAATGAATACAACGAGTAATGGGAAAATCCATGAAGCATAATTTGCAGCATTCAATTTCACAAATCTGAACTTTCAAAAGTTTGAGTTAACACAATCTCAGACTAAGGAGTCCCTTAACAACCAACGTATGAATTACCACAATAACAAATCTTATTAGGGTATAATGCAATTGTTTTAGAATTAACGCGGCCACTTGCCTTTGTAGGACATTCCACTGAGGAATATTATTAGAAACATTAGAATATTAATTTATCAGGATTGGAAAGACATTTTCTTGTCAAGGTAAGGAAAGATCTATTGGATTACATACGAGAACATCACCTAAAGATCACATGTAGAAAATCTTCAAAATTAAGGAGACTTTCACTTATTGAATTAGCGAAACGATTTATTCAATGGTTCTAGATTCTGATAGAACACTTAAGAATGCCATTGATGAAATCAAACATCATAATGGCAAGATCATAACGAAGCTTCAAAATCATGAAGTTTATGGAGACATTTATCACAAGAATCGTCCGCTAAATTAAGGTTGGAACCTACAATCTATAAGAATCGAGAAAAATATCACTCTTAAAAACATGTATGGGCTTTATGAAATTGACACTTTGTGGGTTGTTGAATTAAGGGAATAACATGAACCTTTGTCCAACTATGGTTCGATCAGTTGACCATGATTTGCCTATACAAAATCTTAAGAAAAATTAGACTTATTATAATATCATTAGGGAACATTTTCACTTTCGTTGCGTGATCTGGTATTTAAGACACGTTCGAGGAAGAAAATTCAACCTCACATACATCTACAATATTGACTAAAGAAGGATAATTAATTGAATCATATCCTAACGAATCACTCGTCACTTTATTTATCGCAACTAATTTTAGTTAAAAACTAAAATTCAACAATTAAATAATTTATGTTAAACAACATAAATTTAGTGAAATTAAAACCCGAAACAAAATTACAACACCTAGCACAATTAAATGTATATCATTAATTATAATGCTTTGTTCTATGGCACCACACGTTTCATTCTACAAAACTTTTCATCATAAACTAATTTATAATCAAAGTATTTACGATAAAAAAAACGTTGCAATGGGCAATAATTCCAATGAACATGTCTGCCTTAATAGATTGGTGCACTGGTTGCAAACAATTAATAATCATAACTTATTAAACATACCTTTCCAATGTTTTGCAATCATTAAAAAAAACAACTGATGAATCCAAAGTTCAAATAAATGTCCATTATTCTAACTTATAGTAAATATCTTTCTGAGAGGGACACAAATGCTAATGGGCCAAGTAAATTAGAAACAATTGAATGCTTGGTTTCAGGTGGATGGGCAAGAAACCCTCCTATATATTAATTTCCAAACATACGTGGTTACAAATATGAATCAACAATACGCGGAACCAATTTCGATTTGATGTAGATCCTACTAAATAATCTGGAAATTTCTCTGTAATTGCATTCAAACTTGCAAACTGAAAATAGCGTACATCCCAACAATTCATTGAATCTCCAATACGCGGAACCAATTTCGATTTGATGTAGATCCTACTAAATAATCTGGAAATTTCTCTGTAAATTGCATTCAAACTTGCAAACTGAAAATGTTGCGGAAGACGGCTAACGGATAGAGCAAAATCGCAACTAATAAATTGAGAAAATAAAAATGAAGATAAAAGAGACACAAAATTTACGTGGAAAACCCCTAAAAATTTAGGGTAAAAACCACGGGCAACGGTAGAAGAATTTCACTATGAGAAAATAGGAATTACAACCTCTCTCGATCTACCAAGGAGAAAACAATGATAATTTTCTCTAGATAAAAAGGAGAAAACAACTCTCAAGAAACTCTCGAAAATTTCTCTAGTATTGGAAGAAAGCTAGAATGCTTTGGGATGGTTTTGAAGCTAAATGAGCTAGGGTATTTATAGTTGAAGCTTAAGGACTAATCTTATAAATACCCTAAAGTACAATGACTAAATTGTGTAATTTACCCTTTACCAAAAATCAACAAAAATACAACCTTTTTGACAATTCCACCATTCGGTGGAATTATATATTTTTTCTCCCAACTTTCGGTGCAAGTTGCACCAATTTTCAACAATCTCCCACTTGAAGATTCGATTGGAACAATCTTATCTTCACACTATTCTTTCTACCTTGTACCTTCATGTTACTTACGTTTCTGACAGGCCACAGGAGGATCGACACCAGGTAAATTTATCAGCGTTGATGCCTTCGTCATGAAATCTGCTATGT
Organism: Hibiscus syriacus; assembly: GCF_006381635.1. Classification (NCBI taxonomy): domain Eukaryota; kingdom Viridiplantae; phylum Streptophyta; class Magnoliopsida; order Malvales; family Malvaceae; genus Hibiscus; species Hibiscus syriacus. The sequence goes on from NW_024063010.1 coordinate 1,299,472, forward strand.
TGTCTTTAGTATGGATCTTCTGCATATCTACTGTCCCTTCTTCCACCTTTTCACGAATGAAATGGTATTGAACTCGTATGTGTTTTGTCCTTGAATGAAATGTTGGATTCCTTGCTAGATGCAAGGCGCTTTGACTGTCATAAAATAGAGAGACATACTCTTGATTGTGCCCAAGCTCCTCCAATAGCATCTTCAACCAAATTGCTTCTTTACTGGCTTGTGTAGCTGCTACATATTCTGTCTCTGTTGTGGATGTAGCCACAATTGACTGTAATTTTGAAACCCAGCTTACAGCTCCACCAGCAACTTTGGAGACATATCCTGTAGTAGATTTGCTTTTATCCAAATCCCCTGCATAGTCAGAATCTACATACCCATTGATTAGTAAGTTTGATCCTCCATAACATAATGCAACATTTGAGGTCCCTTTGATGTATCTCAGGATCCTCTTTACTGTATTCCAATGCTCTTTGCCTGGATTCGCCATGTATCGACTAACCACTCCCACTGCTTGTGCAATGTCTGGTCTTGTGCATATCATAGCGAACATTAAACTTCCCACTGCTGATTCATACGGTACTCGAGACATCTCCATCTCTCTTCTTCACTGCTAGGACTCATACTGGAGGATAATTTGAAGTTAATAGGAAGAGGGGTAGAAATTGGCTTACAATCTTGCATGCTAAATCGTGACAAGATTTTCTTCAAGTAATTCTTTTGTGAAAGCCAAATCTTCCAATTACTTCTGTCTCGGTGAATTTGCATCCCTATAATCTTGTTTGCTGATCCCAAGTCCTTCATTTCAAATTCCCTAGCCAGTTGTGCCTTTAATTCTTCAATATGATCTTTGTTGGGTCCTGTAACCAACATGTCATCCACATACAACAGTAATATAACAAAATCGTTATCACCAGACCTCTTGAAATAAGCACAAGGGTCTGCATTAAGACTGTTGTATCCAAGGCACATAATGAAGGAATCAAATCTCTTATACCAACACCTTGGCGCCTGCTTTAGACCGTATAGAGATTTGTTCAACCTGCAAACCAAGTTCTTCTTTTCTTTTTCTTCAAAACCTTCAGGCTGGAGCATATAAATTTCTTCTTCAAGATTTCCATGAAGAAAAGCTGTTTTAACATCTAGCTGCTCTATATGTAAGTTCAATGTAGCACACATTGCCAAAACTACTCGAACTTTTGTTAGTCGAACCACAGGAGAAAATATTTCATTGAAATCAATACCTTCCTTTTGAGCATATCCTTTGACCACCAGTCTTGCACGATACCTCTCAACTTGATCGTCACCATTTCGCTTGATTTTGAAGACCCATTTGTTACCAATTGGCTTCTTTTCCTTGTGGTTATGGCACAAGGTCCCATGTATTATTTTTATGAAGGGATTTGATTTCTTCTTGCATCTCCATCATCCACAGTGAAACATCTGAGCTGTTTATTGCCTCCTGGTATGTTGATGTCTCACTGTCCTCTGTTAAAAGGCAGTATGCAATATTACATTCTATAACATAATCTGAGTGCCAATTGGGACGTCTTCTCACACGATCTGATTGACGAGTTGTTGGAGCTTCAGAACTCTCTGGTTCTTGTTCATCATATGCTGGTTCTGCTTCAGAAGAATCTCCTTCTTCAAACTCTTTTTCCACATGTATCTGAGTAGTATCTGACTTTTCAGCGCTATCATCGTCTTCTTTTCTTTGTAGTTTATCCTCTACAAAGATAACATCCCTGCTGATGATCACTTTGCGGGCAGTGGGATCCCACAAGCGATACCCCTTTACACCATCAGCATATCCCAAGAATTTGCATTTCCTGGGATCTAGCTTTGAAATTTCTTGGGCGTTGTACATCACGTACACAATACTTCCAAATACATGGAGGTTTGAATAATCAGCTGGTTTACCAGTCCACATCTCCATTGGTGTCTTCAGTTCTATTGCAGTTGATGGAGCTCGATTCACCAAATAACAGGCGGTATTGACTGCTTCTGCCCAAAATGATTTTTCTAGGCCTGCGTCCCTCAACATTGCTCTTGTTCTTTCTAACAAGGTTTTTGTTCATCCGCTCTGCCACTCCATTTTGTTGAGGAGTATTCGCCACTTTGAATTGTCTTTTGATGCCTTCTTTCTTGCAAAAGTCATCAAATTCTTCGCTTGTGTATTCTCCTCCATTATCTGTTCTGAAACACTTGATCTTATTTCCAGAATCAAGTTCCACCCGCGCTTTGAAGTTTTTGAAAGTTGAAAACACGTCTGACTTCTTCTTAATAGGGTGCACCCAACATCTCCTGGAGTAGTCATCAATAAATGAGACAAAGTATTTTGCTCCACCTAGGGACATTACTGGTGCTTGCCATACGTCAGAGTGAACCAATTCTAGAACACTTTTGCCTCTAGAATTTGATGTGTTGAATTTCAACCGGTGCTGCATACTTGTTATGCAATGCTCACACAAAGGAAGTGATACCTTTGTTAAACCTGGAAGTAGCTTTTGCTCCACAAGGACTTTCATTCCTTGTTCTGACATGTGTCCAAGTTTCTGATTTCATAGCATTGTCGAATCTGAACTACATGAGGCAACAGAGGCTTCTGCTTCTACTAAAGTCTCTCCCTTCAGCATGTACAAGTTTGCAACTATTTTTCGCCTTTAAGCACCACAAGCGCTCCACGGAACACCTTCATGATTCCTTTTCGTATTTCAATCTTGCTTGCATTATTATCCAACAATCCGTAGGATAATAAATTTTTCTTCAGGCCTTTCACGTGCCGCACATCTCGAACAACTTTAATTGTTCCATCATACATCTTCAATTTGATGGTTCCCACGCCAATGATTTCTAAGGCATGATCATTGCAACTATACACAGATCCTCTTGAGACTGGTTCATAATGATGGAACCATTCTCTTCTTGAGGTCATGTGATATGTTTCTCCCGAATCAATAAGCCATATATCTGCATATCTCTTTCTACCTTCCACGGTGGTTGACACTTCACAACATAGAGCATCTCCATCATCTGAAGTGTTTGCGGTATTGCCTTGTGGATTGGAGTTTTTATTTAGACTCCAACAATCCTTCTTCAAGTGAACCTTCTTTCCACAGTGGTAGCACTTTAAATTCTTCTTGCTCCTCAACTTCGATCTACCATATTTATGACTGCTGCTTTGGCCACGTTCTGTTGATCTCCCTCTCATCGTTGTCAACGCTTCTGCTTGTTGCAGATTTACTTGTCTTCTTCCTTGTTCTTGCGCCGATTTTCTTCTTGTAAAACAGCAGCTGCAACATCATCGAAGACTAGACTGATGACATTACTTTTTGTCAAGTTGATGATGAGTTGATCATACGAATCAGGTAGACTTTGAAGTAGAAGTTCAGCACGTTCTTGTTCTCCTATTTTACAGCTTAAGGATGTAAGCTGAGAAAATAAGGTGTTCGTGTATTTAAGTGCTCCGTCACTGAAGTAGATTCTGGCATACGGAGAGTGTACAATTTCCTCTTAAGGAAAATTTTATTGTGCAACGATGTGGCCTCGTACAATTTGGTGAGATGATCCCATATCTCCTTAGCTGTCTTTTTCTCCTCGATGCTTGATAATACTTCATCTGCTAATGCTAGATGAAAGTTTTCCATAGCATTCCCGTCCATCTCGTTCCATTTGATGTCATCTGCGAAATCCACCGACCTTTCACTGATAACTGCTAGACAACCGTCTTTCCTCAGGATGGCCTTCATCTTCAATTTCCACAATGAGAAATTTCTCCCATTGAATTTTTCAGTATCAAATTTCGTTGCCATAGCTTCTTTTATGGATAGCTCCCACTATTTCATTATCGTGAATAGTTCTCTGGAACCTTCAAAGAATAGGTAATAACTTCTTATTTTCTTATGTTAGAGGATCCACCTTTTGGTGGCAACCACAAAGACAATAAGCATATATTACACACTCTAATCTAGCTCGGATACCAATTGTTGCGGAAGACGGCTATCGGATAGAGCAAAATCGCAATTAATAATTTGAGAAAATAAAAATGAAGATAAAAGAGACACAAAATTTACGTGGAAAACCCCTAAAAAATTAGGGTAAAAACCACGGGCAACGGTAGAAGAATTTCACTATGAGAAAATAGGAATTACAACCTCTCTCGATCTACCAAGGAGAAAACAATGATAATTCTCTCTAGATAAAAAGGAGAAAACAACTCTCAAGAAACTCTATAAAATTTCTCTAGTATTGGAAGAAAGCTAGAATGCTTTAGGATGGTTTTGAAGCTAAATGAGCTAGGGTATTTATAGTTGAAGCTTAAGGACTAATCTTATAAATACCCTAAAGTACAATGACTAAATTGTGTAATTTACCCTTTACCAAAAATCAACAAAAATACAACATTTTTGACAATTCCACCATTCGGTGGAATTATATATTTTTTCTCCCAACTTTCGGTGCAAGTTGCACCAAGTTTCAACAGAAAATAGCGTACATCCTTTGTTTCGTCGCTATTGATGCTTCGTTCGTACACAACTATGAGTAAATTCAAAGAATTTATTTCATTTTTGATTAAAATAATTTGTCGTACGATTGTTAAAAAATGTTAATCTGAGAAATAAAATAATAATAAATAAATATTATTATATAAAACAAACGAAGCATAATAAATAAATAAAATTAAAGTATAGAAATGAAATTTGTTACTCGTGTATAGACATTGAATTAGATGAGCATGGTTGAATAAATAGAAGTAATTCAGTTGAGGCATGTATGAACAATTTTCTTAAGACATATTTATCTTCTTCTTGGTGCTTTGAGTCATGTTGGATGTTGGTCTCCCAAGATACAACAACAAACGATCATAACAGTAAGCACAATCGTAATGATCAGTGGAACACAATATTGCATTTCTATCACCATAAAAACAATTTTGGAAGGAATTTTCTAAGTTTTATTCAACGTTGTGAGTTGTGTCTAAGATTTGTGCCTCAACTAACCTATATACAGGGAGAATAAATATATTGAAGGGGTAAGACCTTTTGATGAAATGACTTGACCTTTTGGTGAAAAGGCTTAATCTTTTTATGAAAGAATTTAATCTTTTCATGAATAGAATTGTTGAATATGTACAATTGAATGTAACTTTAAATCAAAAATTAAGTCTTTTCACAAAGTGACATGACTGATTATTAATAAGTTGTAAATAACATCAATTCATTCAATTAATTTTTCAACACACTCAACCCACAACAAATGTGGCTACAATTTTCAAACGACCAAGGAATAATCAATGAACTAAGTGAAGTGTTGGAAACTTTTTTTTTGGGTACATTCACAAGTGTTGGAACTAGTTATTTTGCTTAGACTTTACACTTGTTTTTTTTTGGGTTGGTTAACATTGTCTAATGCAGAATGATCTCAAAATTGGCAAAATCTACTTCAAACTTTCTTAGTAGCTTCGGTTTTTTTTATTTAACCTTGTGAACGCAATGTAAACTAAGCTACTAAACTTGCTTAGCACCGAGTTGAATTAATGTTGGAATCAATGCAAAAATATGATGCAATTATTTTGTTGAAGTTTGACTGATTTATTTAGTTAAAGTATGATGCAATTACAAGCATATTCAAAATTTAACAATATTTTCTTGGAACATTTTGTTCAAAGACCAACACCTTTCTCAAAACTTTACAATTTCAATTTTAACAACGTTTAATCGTAAAAATTAGTTCGAACATTTCATTCATAAATCTTAATAAAAAAATCTTTGCCAATATATAATACATTTCATTCATAATATTCAAAATTCAACAAGTCTAACCTTAACAATACAACATAAACCCTAGACCAGCAGTCACCACCCTTTTACTAACATAAATCAACCCCGAATCAACCTTGGCAGCCTCTTTCGTCCTTATATTATCCTTTCCTATACCCAAATAATGTTAAATAAGATTTAAAAAACCGAGAAAGAAAATCTAAATCATCCGATCCTTCATCATTGCATTCTCCATAGTCCTTTTCGATTTTAATAGATTAGCAATGAAAACTTTTGGCCGATTAAGTATTTCAACATCACACCACTTGAAAAATAATGATATTTCTCAATAGTTTTCCCAAAATTTGGGCACCCATAAAACCTTCTACCTGGATTATTTATTGTCCAAGATGTTCTCAACTCAGCTGGACATCCAAAGTGAAAAAACAAGACCATGTTTATTGTCTCCATACTGTGTTTTTTTTTCCTCAATTGTTGTCCCCACCGATATAGAAAAAAGAAAAAAGAAATTCTTTTTAGATGTTGAATTCCCTTGTCTTGTTTGTTTAGTAGGAACGCAAGATTAAAATGTTTGGTTGGAGACATACAAAATTACTTGGATGCATATTTTATCAAATTATCCTTGTGATATATATATATATATATATTTCAACAAATTAAATTTATTATTAAATTATAAATATTTGAATGAAAATTCATAGAAACATTTTAATTGTTACATTAACTAAATTTTGAGGAGAAAAATAAATTTAGCATAAAATTAATATATCAAACTTATATTTTTAAATAAATTTTCATAAGTATCATATTTATTTATAAAATATAATATAACTAGAAAAAATTAATATTATGGTCTCGAGTGGACAAATATATTATTTGTCAATGTATAAAATATACTTTTTAATAACTCAAAGTTAGATATTACATAATTACATATTTAACAATATTATCATTTTTTCACCTCATAAAATTATGAATGATTAATATATTAAATATATAAATAATTTTAATTACTCTAATTTATTAATATTTTTCTAAATTTAATTTTTATATGTTATTATTATTATGTTTATAATTTTGAATAAAGAACAAATAATAGAATTTAGAAAAATTCATATGAAAAGAATTCATTATTCCTTGGGTATTATTGACTAAAGTGTCGGGAATTGTGTAATACCTAAGAATTTAGAAGTAATGACATTCCCATAATTTTAACCAAAAACTGCTATTATTGATAATAAGTTATTATCTAGTAATGTTCTTTTCCGTGAACCAAACGTAAGAATGTAATTTTGGAAAAAACATTCTCCTTGATAATGATCTTTTCCGCAAATGAAACTCCTTTCCTATTTTATAAATAGTAAATAGATTTTTCCAAGATATCACCTTATTTTACAAGAATATTCAACCAACATTTATCGCGTTCAGAAATGAAAAATCACATCTTATTTCCGAACCACTAACATTGTAAGAAAAAGGGTAAATAACAAATTTAATAACTCAATTTTACTCTCTTTCCTATTTTATTCATCGCTCTTTGAACCTTTTTAATTTAATAACTAAACTTGATACATTTTATTTTTTTGTCACTCCACTGTTAATTTTATAACGCCGTTATGACGTGGTGATGTGATAAAATATTAATTACAAAAATGCCCCACGCTAAATCCTCCTTTAACTGCACAAAGAAAAAAACATCTTATTTTTAACCAATCCGATTTAACATAGCTTTCTCATTGAAGGTTCCACCAATTTCCTTTAAAACTTGATGAGAGAGCCATCAGAAAAAACAACTGTAAAACTAACTGCCTTTCTTGAGAATTTATCAACTAGATACGGTATATTTACCAAATGACACCGAGAGATCCTCGTTGAAATAAAAAAACCTCCACCTATTCTTTCCCTTTATCTTCCATGGCTCTACAACAAAATCTTCTCAACCTCGAAATACCTCTAATCCCAATCGAGAAAGCAAGTGTCTTGTTGTTTTAAACACTCCTGTAAACTAATCTGGAAGTAACTAAAGATTTATGGGAGGTATCTTGAGATTGGTTACTCAATAATATTTAAGCAAAATCTTAATAAAGGCAATAAGAGGATAAAGATGAGTGAAGTGAATGTTAACAGTTCTTTATTCAAGCAACAACAACAACAACAACAACAAAATCCTATTCCCATATATAATGGGGTAAGAGGGAGGTAGGGTAGTAAGCTATCCCTAAACGCAAGATTGAGAGCAGCTTCCGTGGAAGACCTCCGGCAGTCAGAAAAATAAAAAATAAAGATAAAATGCAATGCATGTATAAATAAATAAATAAATACATAGTTGAACATTTTTCATATGCAGTCTTCATATGCGCGTCTGTAATGGGGAGTAATCCCTGCAAATAAATCCCTGCATAGAAATCTCTGCATATAGACAGAAATGTAAAACCTGGCTAAATTTAAAAAGAAGAAACCTGAAAAGAAGGATACACATAAGTCAACGATAGCAAGCTATAAGAAGGAATAAAGTCAAATGGGTTAAAACCTAAATTAAGGCAACACCACTTCGCTACCTTAGTTCTAAGCGTTCATAAAATCCAATGAAAGAAACTTAAAAAGTAGAAGTCATGAGAATTACTACAAATGCATTAAAAAATGACAGAGAAGTTACACGGTATGATTATGACCCGCAACTACTCGGCTACCCTGGTCTTAAGTCTCCATACTTTTCTATCATGTCCTCAGTAAGGGCTAAATCCTTCAAATCAGATCTCAAGTAGTCTTCCCACTTCCGTCTTGGTCGTCCCCTCCTTCTGGCACCGTCGAATGTAATTGACTCTACCCTCCTGACCGCTTCCCTCCCTCAATTTTTTGGATACATGCACTAGCCCCAAGGACCTCCTAGTAGCAGAGTTTGGTGTCATGTCCGACAGAGTCCTACCACATGCCCATCGAAGCATTCTCATTTCTGCGGCCTCCATCCTCCTTATGTGATCCTTCTTGATTTCCCAACATTCTGATCTATACAGCAGCGCTGGTCTTATTGCCATTCTATAAAATTTTCCCTTAAGTTTTAGAGGTACTTTCTTGTCACACAAAACTCTAGTAGCAGCCCTCCACTTTAGCCATCCCGCCTTTATACGGTGTGTAACGTCATCATCTACACCTCCCATCTTTATGTATCATAGACTCTAGGTACTTGAAACAATCCTTTGAGGAGAGAACATGTCCTTCTATGCATACTTATACATCTTCATCGTTTTGGTTCCCACTGTAGTTTGAACATAAATACTCTGTCTTTTCAATATTGATCCTTAGACCTTTGTCTTCCAAAACAATCTTCCAGGTAGCCAGTCTACTATTGAGCTCAGTTTTTGTTTCAGCAACTAGGACAATGTTGTCAGCGAAAAGCATACACCATGGAACACCGTTTGGTGTCGCACAATAGATGTCGTCCATAATCAAGGAAAAGATGTAAGGGCTAAGAGCCCACCCCTGGTGGAGTCTGATTTCCACCGGGAATGCCTTGGTGTCGCCAATTGTAGTCCTGACGTATGTAGTAGATCTACTGTACATATCACGAATCGCCCGGATATAAGCAGTTAGGATCCGTCTCTTTTCCAAGGTCTTCCAGATCGTATCACGGGGAACGCTATATACACCTTCTCAAGGTCAATGAACGCCATGTGAAGATCTCTATTTTTCCCCTATATTTCTCCATAAGTTATCGAAGTAGATGAATCGCCTCCGTAGTAGACCTGTCTGGCATAAAGCCAAATTGGTTTTCTGAAACCCTAGTAATCTGTCTCAACCTAGCCTCCTCTATCACCCTTTCCCATAGTTATATGGTATGGTTGAGTAGTTTAATACCTTTGTAGTTACCACAACGTTGGGGATCTCATTTATTCTTATATATTGGTATCACAGTAGACTCTCTCCACTCCTCTGGCATCTTGGCAGTCTCTAAAATAATATTAAAGATGTTGGTCAACCACTTAACTCCCTCTTCTCCTAGGGCTAACCACACAGTGATAGGAATTTCATCTGGACCGACAGCTTTGTCCCTCCCAATCTTTCTTAGAGCCATTTTGACTTCCTCAAACCCAATCCTACTCGTAGGGTAGTCATTTGCCGTAGTATGATTGTCGGCTGAGCCATCAACGGTATTATCTCTACAGGGAGAGGCACCGTCATTAAATAAGCCAAAGAAGTAACTACCCCAAACCCTTTTAATATCATGATCTTTCACTAAAAGAACACCATTATTGTCCTTAATAAACCTAATGCTACCCAGATCCTTTTTCCTATTTTCCCTGGATTTTGCAAGCCTGAAGATGTCGTTTTGTCCTTCCTTGGTGTCTAATCTCTTGTACATTTCCTCGTATGCCTTATCCTTTTCTTTAGCCACTGTTTTATTGGCTTCTCGCTTTGCCTCCTTGTATCTTTCTTAGCTCTCGATCTTTCTTCGTCTTCATTGCATTATAGAAACTCCTTGAAGCAAGTTTGCTTTGTCTTCACCTTATTTTGGACTTCGTCGTTCCACCACCATGATTCTTTATGTTCCTTGACCTTCCCTGACGATAACCCCAGGGTGTTTTTTCCCACCTCCCTGTATTATATAAAACCTTACTCCTAAAGTCATCAGCTGTCGCTCCATGTAAGTTCTTCCAAAGGATCCTAGGTTTACCAAGTTTATCCCTCCTATGAGTGCTCCGCCTGTGACAAACACAGAACACCAAAACCAACAATCTGTGTTGTGATGCACATACCTCTTCCGAGAACACCTTACAGTCAATGCAAGCCCATCGATCCTGATTTCGACCAGGATGTAGTCAATTTGGGTACAATGTCCCCCGCTATGGAATGTAAACAAGTTCACATCTCTCTTGTTAAAGAAGGAGTTAGTGACCACCATATCGTGTACAGTAGCAAATTCAAGCAACGTACGCCCCTCCTCGTTCCTACTACCAAAATCAAAACCCCTATAAACACCGTCATACCCATCGGTTACACTACCTATATGGCCATTGAAGTCTCCCCCTATGAAAACTCTTTGGTCCTCCGGAATGCTCCTAAGTACATCATAACTGATCTCAAAAGCAACGTTTCTCGCTTTCCCCTAGGCCAACGTGTGGAGTGTACACTGAAAGGACATTCACTTCCGCTTCTATAATAACCTTAATCATCATGATCCTATCCCGGTATCTACAAACTTCAACTACATTTTCCTTGAGCTAGAGGATGCAAGATACCCACCCCATTTCTAGCGTTATCTATACTTGAATACCACAACTTGTACCCATTACACTCTCTGGCGCGAGCCCCTTTCCACCTAGTCTCCTGAATACATGCAAAATCAATTTTCTTATTACTAAGTATGCCAGTCAGCTCCAACAACTTAGCATTTAATGTGCCTACATTCAACGAACAAACTCTAAGTCTAGTCTCCTTGACATCACTATGTTGAGCCCTCCCCGTGTACGCCCTATGGGATCTAAAAAAACATGACCTCAAGTAATCATCTATAGCAGAAGCTATGAGGAACTATGAAAAAGATTCCAAAGAAGAAAGAGATGCACACTCACAGTAACCGCCGTCAAGAAGGTGTCTTTTCATCCTTTAAAACCTTATTGAATATAAAAAAAAATTTAAAAACAAAATATGGGAGCTCTTTTCTCCTTCCCACTTCCTTCATTTTTTCTTAGCTACCCAACAGATAACAATGCAACCAAACCTATAACATAGTTACGCCAAGATTTCAGCAGCAGATAATATTCAACATTACAAACAAATAAACAAAAATATTGGTTCGTATAGCTTAAGCTTGTTAGAAAAAAAATTAAAAGAAAGTCAGTGGATCTGAAGAATTATTTCAACTGCAAAAATGAGCGTTGATAAAACCAAACAGATTTTCACACCGCCGATTATAAATCAAAAGTAGTAAATACCAATAAGATCTAATGAATCAACCAGATCTAATAATAATAATAACGATGACTATGAAGAAGTACCTCTAACAACAAAAAATAACAATATAGATCAAAACAGAACAGTGATGAACTCGAACAGATTTGATATTTGTGAGAAACTATGATGAATCTGTAGAGAATATGATATATAGATCAGAAGAAAGAGATACAAAATACCCAAAGAGCCTTGAGAAGAATTTGATGGGAAGCGAATTGAAATTCACCAAGATCTTGAACAGATACGCGAGGGTTGAAGAGAGCCTCGGTGAAAATACAAACCCTTTAATCAACGTTTGTATATATTTATAATAGAAATGCTTAGGTTCTTAACTAATTCTTAATAGACGGTAACAAATTAACTGTTCTTATCTCTAACTCTTTTAGTAACACCAGTTGTAAGCAATCGTTAGTGCTATACAACTAACACTTGTGGTTTATTAAAATAATTTTGTTGTGTATTTTCTGTAGAAATAAAAATCGACCAACGTTATAGCGTTGGTACTGGTGAGAGTAGAAAAGAGGCTGACATGCAAAAAAATAGAAACTGTAGAGAGAGGGAAACATTCTATTACACGAACCAGGAGATACCCTCTAACCCCAAGGAACCATGGGATCAAGAAATGGACCACGATGACACACTGACCGCAGAAATTCCAACGGAACAGCCAGCGGATACTGACTCCACTGAAACACGTCACCCATGGTGAACATGTAAATGGTGCAGCAGCTACTTCGGAACCTTCTTCCTCCCAATCGGTGGTGTCGTTGCAGCCGAGCTGGATCTTGAGTTGTTAGTTGTGCTGCTGAAAAACCAAATTTGGTTTTTGCCTTAACTTCTGGCCAATCTGGTAACTTGACGAGAGAAGAAACAGCGAAGCTACTAGACATGATTAATTCTGGTGCCCCTGTTACTGATAAAAAGGTGGAAGAGAAGGGTTGAAGTGTCTCTTCCATATTCGACGCCATCAAGCAATCTCGGAACGATGCATGATATAGGCTTCGTTGCACTACCTGGATCCACATTTTCATACAAGGTTAAAAAGAAAATTATAAGGTTAAAAGGTGTGAGACTTGGTATAGAGTGGTGAGACATTTAGTTGAGAAGCGAGCGTCGTGTGAGGAGTAGTGATCTTCTTCAAAAAAACCGACATGATCTATAGCTGAAACTCGTCCGGGTGAAAGGATACGATACGGGTCCATCTCACCCATGATATTTAACTCGGATTTAGAACTTTTGGGTGAGTTGGGAACCAAGATATAGGTCGTGAGCTTGGAGAGTGAGTTAGCCTTTTGAGGACAGAGTTTGATTTTGCAGTTGCTGTTATTACTATGGTAATTTTGAGACAAGTGTGGGTTTTCAGAACTCAACCGAAGTGCATTGAACGTGCAGCACCACGATCGCTGGCGAGAGCCTTGTCTCCTATGATTCTGACCATCCATGATGAAAAGACTCGAGTTACCAATAGAGTCACCGAGTTAGCAGCTAAGCTGAAATTGCAAAAAGCGACAGAGCGAAAACATTTTCTCTCTGTTTTATGATGGAGAAAGCATAAACTGCTATTAGTTTAAAAATCACGACTAAAAAATTAACTGCTTTTAGTTTATGCGTGAGGAGAGTGGAAACGTATGAGAGAGCGTAAATCGAAAAGCTTCAGATGGAAAAGCAGAGAATGAAATTCACCAGGGAGATGAAGAGGATACAGTTTCTCATGAGACACTGTTGAAAGCAAGGGGCAAAGGATGCCGAAAGAAAATCATTTCTTTAAATTTACAAATATTGATTAGTTAACAAATTATTTACAAATATCATGTCTTCACAGAGTTAGAAAGAAAATCACAAACCAATAAAAAAGTATAATGTATAAAGTTCAATTATTTAATTGAAAAAATTTAAAGTGCAGTGAATAAAATAAGAGAGAGTAAAGTTTAATTATTAAATTTATAATTTACCCTAAGAAAAACTTTAAAATTCTTCTTTAAATTCACACTTTATTGCTTTGAATTCGCAAATTCATCTAGCCTATCTATGATCTATCTATCTTTGAATTCGTCAATTCGTTTCCTAATTTATTAATCATCAAAGAGAAACAATAGCACCATGAAAACGCCGGGAAAGACAAAGAAAAGAAGCCAGAAACGAGAAAATAAGAAGGCAAAGGCAAGAACCAGACCAAGAAACTGCAGTTTGTTTCCAGAAGTGACAAATTTATTAAAATAATATTTATTTTCGAATTATTTAAGCTAAGGTACTCGAACCAAATAATTATAAAATGGTATAAAATTTATCGAGTAACCTTAATAATAAAAGGAAGGATACACTATATATTTAGTACCCCTAATTATCACTTTTGTTTCATTTTGGTCACTCAACTATATATTGTCTCAAAATCATACCGAACATTACGTTTTGATTTGATTTTGGTCACTCATTATTAAAAAATTAACGGTGATATTGATGTGTCACCATAAGATAATGTCACATCATCATTGATTTTTTTTAAATATCACTCTAACAATTCTGTTAACTTTTTACCTGGTGAGTAACCAAAATGAAACCAAAATATAAAGTTGAGCATGATTTTTAAAAAATAATAGTTTGGTGATCAAATTAGAACAAAAGCGATAGTTGAGATACTAAACGTGTAATTTACCCTAAAAAGAAATGTTATTCTTTCATAAGCATTCAATATTTTTTAATAGTCTGGGGTGATTACATCTATAGAATGTGTACATGTTATAAATAGACTAACAAAAATATAAAATGATACAAGATGTGTTTATTTTATGTGTCATTTTATGTGAGAAAAAATATTTTTAATTAGATTAAATGGAAATACATAGGTGAAATATGTGTTCTCAAAAAATATGTACTTAATTATTTTTATTATTTAATTAGTATAATTTATAGATAATTAATGTTTTTATTTTATTTCTTATTTTAAAGAACACTTTTATATTATAATTTTAATTAATTAAAATAATAACTATTTTTATAATTCATGTTTAAATAATTAATATTTAAATTTTAGTAGTTAAATAATTCATGTTTAAATACTTAATTATAAAATAATTCATGTTGATAAGTATTTAAATTTTTGATTTAAAAAATATTTGAAACAATCATGTTAATTGAATAGAAATGCGATTTTTAATTAGAATTATTGATATTTCTATTTACAATAAAAGAGAAAAAAATCTTTAATTCACGGATGAACTTTACTTGAACCAGTTCCACAGTATGGTTGACGTCAGTTACGCATCAGATTTCTTTGTGTTAGTTGGTATTCATCGAGATTGCCATCGTCATTGACAATTTGCTCGACATATTCATGTATTAATGGGATAGATTAGTTTATTGATATATCTTACTCATACGGTGATGGATGATGATTTGTGAAGAATAACAACTGTGGAGGCATCCGATCAACAATCATACCGCTGAATGGAATAGATGAAAATTCGAAGAATGACAACGGTGAATAGAAAGGTCGTGAACTAGAATGGTTGTGATGGTGGTATTGTTAGAAGGGCACTCCCACTCAATATCAATGCGCATAGAACATACGTTGGGTCCAATAGTATTGATGAATGAAAACCTTGTATTTGACTCAACGGGTTCGATTGTATTGACGATGTAGCCTGTGGTGGTCCAGACGACGTTGATGAAGATAAGTTTCAAGGGTTCTCTCTTCTTTGATTTATTCTTCCCTAATTAACGAGAAGATGATGATACTATGTCGATGGATGCTTTTCCCTTGGCTGATGAATCAATTTGACTCGATCCGTCTTGGACAGTAGATACCCTTTGCCACACAAACTATGAGATATATTCTTCATAAACCACAAAATCATAGTTTAACTTCTCCTGTTTGTCAAATTCGCACATTTTGTCAAGGTCCATTGCTGGTTCAAAAACATACTGCATGAACCCAAACTGTCACAACACACAATTAGTCAAATGCTACTAAAAAAGCATATGAAATATAAAGGGCACGATCGCATGCCATAAGCCTGATGTAGCCAAAAAAAAGGGTGGGATACAAGTTATACAATCTTGATTATAGTATAACATCAACTCAAATTACAAATATTATATATATATATATATATATATATTGTTGTCTATAAAATAATAAATAAATTTGTAGTTATTAAGATATTAATATGAAATTCATAAAAAAGTACATCTACTCTTACTCTTTGCTTTATTATTAATCGAATATCTTTCAGCTTATAAATTAGCTGACTCTATTCTCATATGTAACGGGGTAAGGGGGAGGTAGGGTAGTAGGCTGCCCCCACACAGATTGAGAGCAGCTTTCGAAGAAGACCTCCGGCAGTCAATGAACCATATGTTATACATGGGAAAATTTATACTGATATAAGCAAAATTAAAATTTAAATAATGACTTATTTACTCATAAAAAATTAAATTAGCTAAGTATGAGAGGGAATGAGATTGAGACCTCAGTACTTGGACGAAGAAAAGGTAGGCTATCAGACCGAGACCTTAGTATGTGGATTGAGTTAGGCATGGTGACTCGCCGCATTTTGAGTTACACGATGGAGACATTTTATACTTTAGAGGCCAATTATGTTTACTCATTGATATTTTTTTTAACATAAAAGGTTTAGGTAAGGGGTGGCTCCCCCAGCCCAGGGCTAAGGCATACCTAAGACCCAATTGGGATTTATATAGGAATTTACAGATTGCCTACCAAGAGTGATGATGGTAGGATTCCAACTTTTCCTTACAAGCTCAGATTCCTGAATTTCAATCACTTGTGCCTACACTCATTGGCGTACTCATCGATGTTTAGTTGGGAGAAAAGATCCTTCGTGAAGCTCATTATAGTGTTTTTTTGTTTATACCATAATTAACAAGATGTATCAAGAACTTCGACGGCACTATTGGTTACAAGGTATGAAAAGCGAGGTTTCAAAGTGTCCAAGTTTTTGGCTTGCCAACAAGTCAAGGTACAGAACCAAATTCCTTCATTTTTGCTTCATCTGATTCAAATTCCATAGTGGAAGTGGGTTACGATGACTATGGATTTTATGATATGGTTACCAATGTCTAGGTTTATGCATGATACCATTTGAGTTATAGTGGATTGATTAACCAAATCTACTCACATCTTACCAATTCGTATGGACTTAACGCTCGAGAGATTGGCCTAATTATACAACAAGGAAATTGTGAGGTTGCATGGGGTACCGAAATCGACTATATCGGATAGAGATCCCAATTTTAGTTTTATATTTTGAAAGAGGCTTCACGAGGCTTTGGGAACTCAGTTACATATCAACGCTGCATTCCACCCGTAGACCAACAATTAGTTAGAGATAACCATCTAGATTTTACAGGACATGTTTCGTTGTTGCATTATCGACTTTCAGGGTGGCTGGGAAAAGAAAATCTTTCCAGTTGAGTTTGCCTATAACAACAATTATTGTTCAAGTATCTAGATGACTCCTTTTGAGGCTTTGTATGGCCACAAGTGCCGAATTCCCTTATAATGGATTAAATTTAGTGAAGGTAAATTAGTTAGACCTAACTTGACCTAGGAGACTGAAGAAAAGGTTCACTTGATTCAAGACAAGTTGAAAGAAACATTGGATTGCCAAAAGTCTTACGCAAATTTAAAGGGTAAGGACATCAAGTCTGAGGTTGGAGATAAAGTTTTCTTTAAGGTGTCACCTTGGAAGAGAGTTCTATGTTTTGGTTGTAAGGGAAAATTGAGTTATCATTTCATTGGTCCTAATGAGATCATAGATATGGTAAAGCCATTGAAATATCATTTAGCTTTGCTACTCGAGATGGAACGAATCCACAATGTGTTTCACATAGCATTGCTGAGGAGATATTGCTCATACTTTTCTCACGTTATTCAAATAAAACAAACCAAATTAAGTCTCGATTTGTCTTATGATTATGAATTAGTGAGAATATTGGCTCCAGAAGTTAAGGAGCTCAGAAACAAGTGAATTTCTTTAGTGAATGTTTTGCGAGTATCCACAAAGTGGACGAGGTCACTTGGGATTTAAAAGATTCAGTTCAATTTAAATATCCATATTTTTTTTGTTTCAGGTAAATTTTGAGGATTAAATTTATTTTAAGGAGGGGAGAGATGTAACAATCCAAATTTTTGAGTTAACGTATGAGAATTGACCCGGGGTAGTCTTAGATCAGTGTAGGACCTTTGAAGCATATTGGATCTAAATTGGGCCCATTTGGGCCTAAAATAGAGAATTAACCCATTGAAGAATTTAACAAATAATTTTTGGTTGATTTTGCTTATGTCACAGTGGGTTCATGTAGGGGAGAAAGAAGACTTTTCACCCATTCTCCTTATTCCTTACATTTACTTTTCATTTTCCCTCATTCCCTGCCTTTTGATTAAATCTTTATTGTAGTAAAATCTAGGAATATTATCATGTTCTTCATGGTAAAAAAATCTTCAATATATTCTAAGAGCTTCAATTTGAGTAGCATATCATTCATTTTGGGAAGCATTAACTCCATAAGGGTTTATGAGGGGTTTAAGCTTAAGATCTAGCTAAGGGAGATTCTAGAGAATATTTTTCTAATTTATTCCTTAGAATTTATTTGATCATTAGGAATGATTGGATTTCTCTTTTACTTGTTTTTGATTAGTAGAAGAGCAAGGTGAGTTCTCTAGACCTAAATGTAAAGGGAGGTTTGGCCAATCTTATGCAATGAGCCTTATTTGGTTAATTTTATGTAGGATAGTGCATCTCTAATCCCTTTTAGTTTCATGGTTATCCTAAACATGATTTGTTGTGGTAGAACATAGCTTGAAAGCATTTCCTCTTGTGTTATGCATGATCTTGGCTTGAAATGCTTGATTGGGTTTTTAACATAGGATATTTAGGTGCTAATTGATCCTATAAAAGCCCTATGAGCTTTAAAAATATTGTTTGACCTTATGGTTACTTGGAAAGGGGATTTGATAGTGATTTATGATAATTGGAAACCATTTTCAAGGCTCTAGTATCGATATTCTTCATACAATATGGATACCAGGTGAATGATCGAAGAAATATGGGAAAGTTTGGCCTAGAGTATTGATTATGTTCCTTACAAGTACCAATATTGTTCATAGGGCATCAATATTGAAGATATTTATTCGAAATTCATCCCTGAGATACTCAAGGTGAATATTGATACCTATGACGGTAGAATCAATACCTAGCTAATTCTATGCACTTTGAGGCTAGAATTGGTATTGATACTTGAGGTGAGTATCGATACCTATGGTGTGGTATCAATATCAGTGTGAGAGTATTGTTACATGTTATAGATTAAATTATTTTAAGCCTCTTTCTAGTATTAGTATCGAGGGATGATATCTATACTTAAGTGTTAGGTATTGATACTCAAGAAAGAGCAT
Source organism: Hibiscus syriacus (assembly GCF_006381635.1). NCBI lineage: Eukaryota > Viridiplantae > Streptophyta > Magnoliopsida > Malvales > Malvaceae > Hibiscus > Hibiscus syriacus. The sequence goes on from NW_024063010.1 coordinate 1,318,618, forward strand.
CGATACCCATAGACTATTTTAGGATACGAGCCTTGTTAACTTAGGGCATGAGTGTAGTCCAATTGAGTTTAATATGAGGTAATATCTCCCTTGGTGCTGAAAATACCTTGAAGAGAGTAAGACTTATTATTATTCTCATTAGACTTTGTGACAACCTTAGGGTTTGCCTTAATGCTAGACTCCGGTGTATGGGCCTAGGGAACAATGAGTGACCTTAGAGGTGTAAGGGTATTGTTGTTGGTCTTAGTGGAATGAGTATGCTAGACGTTGGCCTTAGTGGTGTAAGCATATAATGCTTATACGGCCTTAGTGGTGAATAATATTAAACATAATATATGTATCGAATTATATACATAGTGGCACTCAAATATTATATAATAACATGACCTCAGTGGTGATCGTGAAAAAAATAAGGACACATAATATTATACTTATATAATCTTAGTAACAATATTGATAATACACATGCATGTATTATTATAGCCTTAGTGGCAAGATCTTGAGGGATATTCCAAGATCATACATATATACATATATGCTAATACTCGATAAGGTCGAGCGATAATATGAATTGATATATAATTGGCTTAGTAGCTGTTGAAGAAAATAGATCATGGGTAGGCCCTTAGTTGTAGACTGAGGAAAGCATGAAACTTATATTGATGATAAACACAAATGTTTTGATATATGAACATGAATACGTCTGCTGTTGATAAGTAAGATATTTGCATGATTTTTATATTTAAATTCCTATATTTTAGCATTATAATATATCTTAAAGTCTGTTTTTAGTAAGTATTTGATTTTTCAGGTATTTGGATGGTTAAATGACACTTCATGTATAAAAGTAGATTTGGATACTTTAGAAATTTTACAAGCCTTGACAATAATTCAAGAAAGAAGAATTCTACTCAAACTATATATTTATCTTTTATTCATATTAAAATTAGACTTTGAATTGTATTTTAATGTAAACTCTTTTTCACTATTGATGTACATTAATTCTATTATAAATAGAGTTAGGAGGGGAAGACACAATTCATTCAGATTCACTCTTTTCTTTTTATTCGATATTCCCCACCTTAAGTTCCTAAAATCTTCTTTTTCTAGTTAAGGTTTTTCAAGGTTATTAATACAAGTTTTTTAGTGAGATCTTTTTTTCTTCATCTATTTCAAGTATATTTATATGTCCTAGTCCTACTCCGTAAGTATATTTTGATTTATAAGCTTTGTATAATATTCTTCGGTTCATTCATCTTTACATGCAACAATAAATCAATATATTCTTGATACAAGTGGTAAGTAACCTATATTATAGGTTTGAAGGTGTGAATTCATATTCCTGATAAGTTGAAGAATTAGTGTTTTGATGGTTTATGTGCATTGGGTCTCTTAATTAAATAAAGCTTAATTCTTATGTTCTTTTCTTTAAGGATTTTAATCTTGATAATAAAGGAAGTAATCATTCATATTTTTTTTGGTGATTGTCGATTAATTAAGTGAGATTGAGTTGTGCATGTGTTTTTCTATAGTAACCTTTAACCAAACTATTTGAGATCAATGCATATTCATTTTTGTAAAAATCAATGATCTAAGTCTTGAATTAATACATCTAGATCTACATTGACTAGAATTTATTCTCATATTAAATTCCTTTTTATTTTAAATTCCTTTATTTATTCTTCCAAATCTACACAAACATAAACTCCTTATTCATTTTGTAGACACTCATTTTCGTCCATATTTTATTTCATATATATATATATATATTATATCTATATGTTATATAGTTTGCAAATGATTTTTGAAAAATACGTATATATATAATTTTTAAAAACATTTTAGAACATATATATAATATATATAGTTATTAAAATGTTTTAAAAATATATAATATATAGTTTTTTTTAAAACATTTTTGAAAACATATACTATATAGTTTTGAAAATATTTTTAAAGTATATATAATATATAGTTTTTGAAAGCATTTTTGAAAATCTATATATTATATAGTTTTGAAAACGTTTTTGAAAACATTTATATATTATATAGTTTTAAAAAAACGTTTTTGAAAACTTATAAATAATATAGAGTTTAAAAATCATTTTGAAATATATTATATATCATATTATTATTATTATTATTATTTCATTTCATTTCATTCATTTTAATTTATTTCGTTATTGTTCCAGGTCCAATATTTTGGTCCAAAGTGGAGTCCACATGTCAGTCCAAATGATTGGGCCTGAACCAGTCCAGTACAAGTGAGGGTTTGTGAAACCCTAGTAGATGGGTCAACATATCACATGCGCCACATAGGGAGGAAGCCTGAACGTCAACAACAGCAGCGCACGAACCGATCAACATCGAGATTTCCGGCCGGGGAAATCGGGACTGACCCATCCCGAAACCCCCGGCCAACGTCGAGTTGGTTACCAGGTTAACCGGAGCGGACAAACGGCCGGAGGAGTATAAATACCCCAGCCTCGAACATGGTGGAAAAGGGGAAAAGCACAGTACCAACGACCACAAAGAACCCACAGTAAACCAAGTACACAGAGAGAACAAACCGAGGCCAACATCAAACCAGATACCATCAACACAACAACACCAAGTATCAACAGTAAACGAGAACACAAGAACAAGTCAAAAACAAAAGCATCAACCGTGAAACCAAAACCCAATAGCCAACAGAACCAATGAGTACACCAAACAAGAGCAGTCGAACCAAACACAAAAAAACACAACGAAAGTAAACGGCTAGACAACACACAAAGCAAGGAAACACAAAACAGAGGGCCAAAAGCCGATTCATCAACCGGAGAGCCACCGGAAGTCAAAGGGTCACCGATGTAACAGGTAAAGGTCGAGCCTTTCGGGTTAGATCTACATCGACTCTCAAGGTCTTTGGGGTTTTGGGCCTCAGGTTAGCGTTTAGGGCGTGAAAGGCGTTATTCTGGTGGTTTTCTTCTTTTCTGGGCGTCGGGGGCGGTGGTCGGAGTGGAGGCCGGAAGCTTTGAGGCGGTGGTCGAGCATAGAGCAGTGGTCGTGTTCTGGGGAAGGTTGAGAGGAAAATGGAGAAGGGCGAGAGTGTTTCTCTCGTTTGAGAGAGAGGATAGCTTTAAGAAGATGTGAGAATGCATGAGAAATATGTGTTTTTGGGTATTTATATACCAGTGACTACCATGTAATTACAGGATAGTTAAATCCTTTTCGCGATCCTTGTAATTTTGAGTCACAATTCGATTATTCACCACATGCAATTTGGCCGCTAGATTTTCAATTGCTTCAATTTGGTCCCCATTTATATTTTACATTTTTTGTAATTTGATCCCTAAATTCTTATTTTATTTTTATTATTTTGATTATTATCATGCTTTTTAATTATTATTAGTATTATTTTTTTTACCTCATATTGTTTTCATTTTTACTTTTAAAATATTTTTTTATCCATTTAATACTTCTTTATTATTTATTTATTTAATTTAATTTTATTTCTTTGGTATACATATTTTTTATTTTTTTTCGGTTTATTTTTTTTCGTACCATTATTTATTATATATTTTTTCTCTGTCTAACATTTTTTCCTTTTTCAGTAATAATATCAATTAATGAAAGGTAAGTAATGCAGTTCGAACCAAATTTTTAAATTTCAATTTAAATTCTTAATTTTCGTATTTAAAGACAACTGACAAATTAATTGGTACCGAAAGGGAGGTTCAAGGGTGCTAATCCTTCCTTGACCGTAACCGACTCCCGAGCCCACATATTTCTTGTGAAACGCAGACCTGGTAAGATGGTGTCCGACCCACCTAAATTCGTTTTAAAGTGGTCGGTGGCGACTCCGATTTATTTAATCTAAGTCGAAGCCCAATTCCAGGCCCAACCGAAAGACGGTTCCGACAGCTTGGCGACTCCGCTGGGGACAGGTAAGTGAGTCAGGCCGAAATTAATTTTCGGTTGTCTTTTTTAGCGAAAGTTATAAATTTTAATTTTAATTTATTTATTCGATTCTAATTATTTACCTTTGATTATTTTCAAGTAAATAGTTGTACTGATGTTTTTTAATGATTTAATATTTTTCAAAATTGTCATCTCTAGCTCTATAACCGAGCTTCGAACCCTTTTAAGTGGGGGCGAAAGCAACACATTCGTGTGAATTTATTCACCGTATGGGCCTAGCAAGTAACCTTCGGGATTCATATACCTTATGTCTTCGTGTGAATTAATTCTCCGTATGGGCATAAGGGAATGTTTCCTCCCGAGTTTAACTTAGTCCACATAAGCTTGTAATGAGCTTAGGACTAAAGGTTTGGAAAGCCCAAGGGTTTTAGAACCTAAACCGGGAGAGTACAGGGAATTAGAGCCCACCCCAAGACCTCATTCCAAACCCTAGGCTGCTTTGTTTCCTGTTTTATTTTCTGTTCAAAGCATGCGAACTAGACAAATATGCGGTTATGATTTGTTTGAAATTAACATGCGGGATAGAGATCATGTCCGGGTAGGAATTAAAGCATGTGGGGTAGATATCATGTGGGGTAGGATTTTTCATTTTTATTATTGTTTTGATTTACCTCACTAACTCTTTTTATTTTTTTGTTTTCCTTTATTTTGTTTTCATCATTCGCATCATTTAAAACGAGGTGTTGATCCACCAAAAACTTGTTTGTTAAACATGAATAATCTGCATTATGTGTCAAATAATACAAGAGATGAAAATACAGAAAATACAAAAACTTTGGTTGTAATACAAGAGATGAAAATACAGAGGACAGTCTACAAGGCGACTATGTGTCACATTCAATCCAGAAGGCGTGGTGCCCACAATTGAAGAGTGTATAACTCTGATGCATTATAAAGGACTCAGAATGAACCGGGTCTACATCAAGCACAATGAAAGTCTATCTTTGAAGAATTGATTGACAGAGGTTGCAGGGGCAAGATGAAGGTTACTGATCTTAGGAGTCCCTTCAAAGACGACAATTGTAAAATGATAGCTGAAATTGGAGACCATTGCTAATGAATTTAAGAAATAGACAAATGAAATTCATATAGTTCCTATTAATTGAGAGCTCCAATGACGTATTTGTTGGGAACAGATTCAACAAAAGATAAATGCCAGAGATGCAGTTATTCGAGACTTCTCGGGCCAGTACAAAAAGCAACTCAACATTTGCACGGTTCATCCAGAGAAGCAGAGCGGTTCGATAGGTTATTCAACCGGTGACAGACGAAAGTAGAAGACTAGTCAAAATGTCAGAAGCTGTCAGGATTTTTTTATCTCTTAAAAGATAAAACACTTTTGTCCCCAATAAGGATTATTTATAATAAAAGAAACATTTTTAGATCAATGCCTCGAACATTGCATGCATCATGCATTCCTGCATATTTCGCATTATTTTTCTCTTTTTCATTACATTCACATGTCTCGTCAAAAAAATGAGAACATTTCAATCCTATGACATATAAGGAGCTTTACCAACAGTTGTTTGACGCACATGTGGTGTCACCATATCAGAGAAAGCCATGAAGCTCACGTACCAAAGGTAGTATTGCGAATATCATAGCGGTGTCCCAGGGCGCACTATCGAGAACTACTCCACATTCAAGAGAATCGTACAGAAAAAACATAACAAGAATTGAATCGACTTCAATAACTCGGGGGCATCCAAGTGAGGCAGATCATTTCATCATTTGAGACATTCTGTTTGAGTTTGTTTTTTCATTTTTTCTCAAGTTTTTGTAAGAACATTTGTATAAATTTATGTTACTTTAATGACGACGAGCAATGAATCACATTTGCAAACTTGCAATTCTTTGAATATCAACTGAATTAAGAAGCTTTGTAAAAGGTTCAAAGTTACGAATCCCTGAAAAAGTAACATGATTTAAAACAAGGACTTTGACCTTACCCATAATATACACTCAAACATCATACCCTGCTCTTGCAATTAACCAATATAACCTTTTTCCTTTTATAAGGTGCGGACAACATGGGGCATCCTTTTTCATGCGACATTAGTATACTTTTTATTTAAGACGTTCAATAATGATCATTATCTTTACAGATGGAATAGTCGAGTAGGTAAATCTAGTTTAGGTCAGTTGCTTGGAAATTGAACTCTAAAAATGAGATTCCTTGACTTTCAACAACACCTGGACTATAACAGGTTCTTCTTGACAAACTTAAGAAATTAAATTCGTAAAGATGAGCTATTACACTAAGGCAATTGGTTATAGAGGAAATTTGAAAGCCCTAGCCTTATGAGTAGATTACGTTTAAACCATGACATTGCTCGAACACTTGGCAATTCGGTGTTTGCTCCACTGCTATTGTCCGGTCGAAGACTTTGTGATGAGATGAACCCTTCAGTAAACTTGATAAAACTGATTATAATGTTAAGTTGTCCCTCTAAAGCAATTGGTTAAACGCCCCGTCTTTATGGATTCAGCTAGCCAGATAATGGCCAATTAAATCAAATTTATCTAAGCGAGAAATTTTCGGTAATGATGGACTAAGGGAGTTAAGGAACACCTGTTATAGTCAATTACACACGAGCACTCAAGAATTTCATTTTTAGACCGATATTTTTTGCACTACCTTTGTTAGAGGAGCCTACAAAACTTGAACAAACGAAAGATTTCAGAGGACTGAAATAAAAGTTCTAGTAATTGATCATGCTAGTTGCGCCATTTTGTCCGCATCCAATTACAATGCCAAGCCAAAGAAAAAGATGTTGCGATATTTCAAAAAATGATATTTTGGGTTACCAAATCCTTAGAAAGGAGGCTAACCTAAAGCCAACTCATCCATTTGAACATTTATCAAAGAGCTGTAACTCTGAAAGCATTAAAAGAGCTCTTGATTCCTTTGATATTCTTTGAACTCATGTTTACAATTTGATTCAATTGTGAACAATGTTTTACAACATTTTTATCATTTTCCCTCCTAAAACAAGAAAAAGAAGAAAAACATTTTCAAGCAGAACAGTCTCAAATATGAAAGGTCTGTAAAGCCCAAGTTTAAAAAGAGGATGAGGCACGATCAATTCCATGGACCAGATTGGCAGACAAAACACGGGACTCAAATCCAAGAGATAAAACATAATTCATTCATGTTGTATACATCTTAGTCGTACTTAGGTGCATCACATTCATCATTTTAGCATACATGATTTTTTGCAGCTTTTAGAGTCAAGTTTCGACTTCAGGATGAAGGATACTCGATTCACAAGCGCCTTTAAAGAACAACGGTGGTTGCTTAACTTAGCAGTGAGAAGTTACACCTCAACTAACATGACATATCTACAAATCTCAGAATCAATTTCAGATAGGTTCGAGAACCAATTCAGATCAAATTCGGTTCAGCTCAACTCAATAATGAACAACATGTTTCCAGTTAATGTCTTCAAGCCAGTTTTCAATTCCACGACGAAAGATATCCGGTTGACGAAATGTATCAGTGGACTTTCATGTGAAGGGAAGTCATCCAAAAATCATTTTACTTGGTTCAGACCCGCTCAGAAGAACCACTTGAAGAACTATGACAGGCTTAGACCCCTGAAGGGAAGCCATATTTTTTTAAGAAAATATTTACAGCATAACTCAATGCTAGAAGGGTTATCTGCCAACAAAGACCTTCGAGTTCGACTACGCTCAGCTGCAAGGCACACCATTTGCAACATAGCTCAAGGCAAGAAGGGTTATTTGCCAACAAAAGACCTTCGAGTTTGACTACGTTCAGCTCCAAGGCATATCATTTGCAACATAACTTAAATCGAGAAGGGTTATCTGCCAACCAAAGGCCTTCGAGTTCGACTACACTCAGCTCCAAGGCGCATCATTTGCAGCATAACTTAAGTCGAGAAGGGCTATCTACCAAAGACCCTCGAGTTCGATTACACTCAGCTTCAAGGGCATATCATTTACAGCATAACTCAAGACTAGAAGGGTTATCTGTCACCAAAAGACCTTCGAGTTCGACTACGCTCAGCTCCAAGGCACATCATTTGTAGGATAGCTTAAGTCGAGAAGGGCTATCTGCCAACCGAAGACCCTCGAGTTCGATTACACTTAGCTTTGAGGGCACATCATTTGCAACATAGCTCAAGGTAAGAAGGACTATTTGCCAATAAAAGACCTTCGAGTTCGACTACGCTCAACAAGGCATATCATTTACAGCATAACTCAAGGCTGGAAGGGTTATCTATCACCAGAGACCTTCGAGTTCGACTACGCACAGCTCCAAGGCACATCATTTGCAGTATAGCTTAAGTCGAGAAGGGTTATCTGCCAACCGAAGACATCCGAGTTCAATTACATTCAACTCAGAGGCAAACCAAATTTACAGCATAACTCATGGCAAGAAGGGCTATCTGTCAGTAAATTGTCGATTTCGATTCCATTCAACTCGATGACACCTCAATTACACTACTGTTCGACTATAGTCGGGGTTTTCAAGTCAAGTAGAAGACCTGGGTTAGCCGTACCTTAGTGACAAGAAATCGTTTTTCCAGCAGCATAACTTAAATCAAGAAAAGCTATTTGTCAACGAAGACCGTAGAGTCAAAGGACCACTTTCCAGTCAAATGTTTAAACCAAGGTCTTTAAACCGAGAAGAAGACCGGGGTTGACTATAATTGGGCAACGAGAAGCCGCATCCCGATTAAATTTTCGAACTACAGTTTCAATTCTATATCATTTCAAGATGGACTCGACTTCGCGACGGAGGAGCCATCCGCAACCCAATTCGACAGGGAGTTATTCTTCAACTTCACCGAACGAAAATTTGTGTCTTTTTATCTTTGTCCTATTTTTCGTTCCACGAAAAAGGACAAAGAGGGGCAGTTATAGACACTCATTTTCGTCCATATTTTATTATATATATATATTATATCTATATGTTATATAGTTTGCAAATGGTTTTTGAAAAATACGTATATAATATATAATTTTTAAAAAACATTTTAGAACATATATATAATATATATAGCTATTAAAATGTTTTAAAAATATATAATATATAATTTTTTTTGAAAACATTTTTGAAAACATATACTATATAGTTTTGAAAATATTTTTAAAGTATATATAATATATAGTTTTTGAAAGCATTTTTGAAAACCTATATATTATATAGTTTTGAAAACATTTTTGAAAACTTATATATAATATATAGTTTAAAAATCATTTTGAAATATATATATTATATATATCATATTATTATATTATTATTATTATTATTATTATTTATTTCATTTCATTCATTTTAATTTATTTCGTTTTTGTTCCAAGTCTAATGTTTAGGTCCAAATTGGAGTCCACATGTCAGTCCAAAGATTGGGCCTGAACCAGCCCAGTACAAGTGAGGGTTTGTGAAACCCTAGAAGATGGGTCAACATATCACATGCGCCGCATAGAGAGGAAGCCTGAACGTCAACAACAGCAGCGCACACACCGGTCCCTGTACCCATCCCGAAACCCCCGGCCAACGTCGAGTTGGTTACCAGGTTAACCGGAGCGAACAAACGGCCGAAGGAGTATAAATACCCCAGCCTCAAACATGGTGGAAAGGAGGGAAAACACAGTACCAACGGCCACAAAGAACCCACAGTAAACCAAGTACATAGAGAGAACAAACCGAGGCCAACATCAAACCAAATACCATCAACACAACAACACCAAGTATCAACAGTAAACGAGAACACAAGAACAAGTCAAAAACAGAAGCATCAACCGTGAAACCAAAACCCAACATACAACAGAACTAACGAGTACACCAAACAAGAGCAGTAGAACCAAACACAAAAAAGCACAACGAAAATAAATGGCTAGACAACGCACAAAGCAAGGAAATACAAAACAGAGGGCCAAAAGCTGATTCATCAACCGGAGAGCCACCGGAAGTCAAAGGGTCACCGACGAAACAGGTAAAGGTTGAGCCTTTCGGGTTAGATCTATATCGACTCATAAGCTCTTTGGGGTTTTGGGCCTCAGGTTAGCGTTTAGGGGGTAAAAGGCATTATTCTGGTGGTTTTTACTTCTTTTCCAGGCGCCGGGGGCGGCGGCCGGAAGCTTTGAGGCGGTGGTCGGGCATAGAGCAGTGGTCGTGTTCTGGGGACGGTTGAGAGGAAAATGGAGAAGGGCGAGAGTGTTTCTCTCGTTTGAGAGAGAGGATAGCTTTGAGAAGATGTGAGAATGCATGAGAAATATGTGTTTTTGGGTATTTATATACCAGTAACTACCATGTAATTAAAGGATAGTTAAATCCTTTTCGCAATCCCTGTAAGTTTGAGTCGCAATTCGTTTTAGTCACCACATGCAATTTGGCCGCTAGATTTTCAATTGCTTCAATTTGGTCCCCATTTATATTTTACATTTTTTGTAATTGGATCCCTAAATTCTTATTTTATTTTTATTAGTTTGATTATTATCATGCTTTTTAATTATTATTAGTATTATTTTTTTTACCTCATATTGTTTTCATTTTACTTTTAAAATATTTTTTATCCATTTAATACTTCTATTATTATTATTAATTTAATTTTATTTCTTTGTTTTACATATTTTTTTATTAATTTTTTTCGGTATTTTTTTTTCGTACCATTATTTTTTTATATATTTTTTCTCTGTCTAACATTTTTTCCTTTTTCAGTAATAATATCAATTAATCAAAGGTAAGTAATGCGGTTCGAACCGAATTATTAAATTTCAATTTAAATTCTTAATTTTCGTATTTAAAGACAACCGACAAATTAATTGGTACCAAAAGGGCGGTTCAATGGTGCTAATCCTTCCTTGACCGTAACCGACTGCGACCCACCTAAATTCGTTTTAAAGTGGTCGGTAGCAACTCCGATTCATTTAATCTAATTCGAAGCCCAATTCCGAGCCCAACTAAAATACGGTTCCGACACATTTATTAATAAAATTAATCTCTCTACAACAAGTTATTTTAAGTAGGTTTAGTTTTTACTGCTTTGACAACTGTATCCAAAACTGGGATTGTTTCTAGGGAGTGGTGTCAAATAGGTTTATTTATTTTATTTTTATTACTTTTTATGTTTCATTCTTCTTGTTCAAGGAAACTTGAATACGATCCCGAAATTGAGAGAACTGCATGCCAATAGAAAAAAGAAGCAAGAGAACGAAAGCAATCTTCGATTGAAGAAAGTTTAATGCAAACCCTATAAGAACAATGGAATTTAACACAAACCGTGGTTGAATAGACCCTACGCCAACTATTTTATCTCGAAACCTCCCATCAATTGTTATGCATTGATTACCAAGATCCTAAGGTGCCATTCTAACTCAAGTATGGTTTAATTCATCTTCTAAATTTTTGAGGACTTGAGAGCAAGAATCTACACAAGCACTTGAAGGAGTTTCATGTAGTGTGTTCAAGCATGAAACCTCAACATGTTCACAATAGATCTAGTCAAGCTATGTGCCTTCCTATTCTCTCTAGTCGATCATGCAAAGAATCAGTTGTACTACATACCATCAAGATCCATAAACACTTGAACAAACATAGCTAGACTCTTTCTTGAGAAATACTTTTCCTCTTCAAGAGCTTTAAACATAGAAGAGATATTAGTGGGATTCAAAAAACAGATATTGAGATGTTTCACGCGTATTAGGAAAGATGCAAGCAACTATATGTAAGTTATCCACAACATGAGGTATCCAATCAATTACTCATCCGGTACTTTTATGAAGGTTTGTTGCCTACGGAAAAAAAAGATGATGAATGTTTCAAGTGGAGGAGCAATCGTGAATAAGACTTCTACCCAAGCCATAGATTTGATCTATGTAGTGACGGCAAATTCTCAACAATTTGATCCACACCATGACATTGTCTCTAGACGAGTTAACGAGGTTAAGTATTTCTTTCCTTGAAGATAAAATTTCAAATATTACCTCTCTTGTTCAATGACTGGTAGTAGGTCACACACAATCAATCAAAGTTCGTGGAATTTTCACAAATAATGAGCATCAAACTGATATGTGCCCTACACTCGAATACGAGACTACCAAGACTATTAATGTCATTGGAGGACCATACGACCAAATGAAGTATGATTCGTACTCTAACACTTACAATCAATGTTAGGGAGATCATTTTAACTTATGGATAGAGATCGCAGAACAACATGTCATATTTGAATCAACAAAGTATTTTCCATGACCCACAACCATTTTTATCATCAAAACTCCCTTGGAAGACATAGTGCACCCACTTTCCACAAACTTGCAACTTTAATAAGAGACAAGGTCGAGTATTAAAAATCTTAAAACCTAGGAAAGTCAATCTGAATTACGAGGTAAGTTTCCTTCACAAATTTTTGTTAACCCGATATAACATGTAAATAATATTACTTTGATAAGTGAAAAAAATTTCAGGAACCAACCACCATCATAGCCAAAACCGATAAGGAAATGAAGCCATGTAAATCGATAAAATTTTAGCAAACCCCTTTTATCGAGAAAGGTGCGAAGGAAAAGAATCTTGAATGAGAGTCTGAGAAGGAATAAGTTACAAAAAGTCAAACAATTGATAGTGATTGAACCTCCTTTACCGCAAAGGTTAGTAAGAACCAAAAAGGATGAGCAAGAGAAGAGACCCTTGAGACTTTCTGTAAGAATGGGTGAGAATGAAGTTGCATTACTTCAAAAGAAACTTCCTCAAAAGTGCAAAGATACAAGTATGTTCACTATCTTATATCAAATATGTAATGTCAAAATTGAAAAGTCCATATTAGATTTAGTAGCATTCATTAATTTTATGTCTCATTCCATTTATTCTCCTAAAAAAACGGTTTGTCTTAAAAAAACATGTGTTATCATTTAGCTTACTGATCGATCCAATGTTTACCCGAAAGGATTCTTAGAGTTTGTTTTAGTACAAGTGAATATACTTGTATTTCTTATTGATTCCTATGTCATTGACATGAAAGAAAATGATTCCTCCAATCTAAATATAATAGTGTTAGGGAGGCTATTTTTAAAAACATCAAAAGCAATAATTAATGTAGATGATAATACTCTTACTATGGAGTTTGAAGGGGGGAGTCATCAAATTAAACATAAATGATACCATTAGAAATCATATAGATGAATTTACTTTATTATGCAGGAAGCCTGTGAAATGATTGAAAGAGTGTAACACCCTCAGACCAATGCGGGTGATCCAATCTTCCGACGTGTCACATTAGGGTCACCGGAGCAACCCACAGTAAAAATCCAGGAAAAATTTAAAATTTTTTAATCCATTTAAAACCGTAAAATAATCTATAGATAAAATAAAAGTTCAAAAAATTGTGTATAAATATTAAAATAAAATCCACCAATATCCAGTAGTAAAACAAGTTTCAGACTCGAATATAAAAATAAAATACAACATACTTGCTCCCTAATTACATGCACCATACTCCGCAAGCAATGCCAGTGGGACTCCTTTACTGATGTCAATACAAGCACAAAATCAAACCCTTTAACCTGAACTGGTAAGTAACAGAGTGAACTTTGGAAAGCTCAGTAATACAAAACTACTAGATGAATGCAATAGGTCATTAGTTGTATGGTAAATCATAGCTTTCCTTAGTGGGATAGACATCATCAGATTCTATCGGTGATTCAAATTCCATTAGCTAAGTCTTCAGTTACAAACATGAATTTACTGTCCGAAGGAAGTATTCAAATAGACATATTCAGAAGATTAAATTGGGGAGTCTAGTGTGTTCCCACAAAACAGAAAAATGTGTGCAGATCCTTTAAAAATATTAGTAGTTTAAAACATATGTTAAAACCACGATAATACCCTCCAACCGAATATCGATATGCAGTTTCCCCAGAACTGCATCCATAATGACTTACCATAAGTATACTACAAAGGAGTATTCCTAAAGGAGTACCTTGGGGCCTATGGGCCTACCCAAGGGTCTCCTTAGGTCCGTAAGGATTTACCAGCTTGATCAGAGTTGAACCTCTGTGATCCAGACTCCTACCCATACAATATCCAATAGAAATAAGATTAAGCAGTAACTTTAATATCAAAATCATGATCCAGTAGAATGTTGTAGAAATGACAATGTAGTTATTTAAATCTCATGAATGCCCTCCATCCGAACACCAAAATACAGTCTTATACTAAGGGAGTACCTTGAGGCCTTAGAGCCTACCCAAGAATATCTTAGGTCCATAAGGAATTACCAGCTTGATCAGAGCTGAACCTCCATGCTTCAAAATCCTACCCAGATAATATCCCAATAATCATTTCATAGAGTAAACAGTAGATTCCATGGTCCATAAATCAGGAAAGATTATATTTTCTAGTGAAAATAGGTAACCAGAGAGATCTTATTAGGTATTCATAGTTCATAAACAGTAAATCAATACATCGGTAAATAAAAATATCGAGCAGTTAAAAGATTCAGTAAAACAATAACTTCAGTAAATCATATTTCAGGAAAATATAATAATCATATATCACATAGGGAACACACTAGAGGATCTAGTTATTCTTCGGAGGTACTTGGTATTTATCAAGTAGGAAACCACAAAACTTTGTTAGTTTACATGACTTGAATTTAAATGTTTCCTCGCATGTTTCTCTGGGAATTTGTTAGTTTCGCACGACTAAGTTCCTTCTATTAGCGTTTTTTTCTTTTCATTTCAAATTTCTAGTCATTTAAACTCGTTTCTATTGTTTTTAATTCCCTTTCACTATCATCTGACATGTATCTATCTCACTTTCCGTCTGTTAAAACATTTCCCCCCCCCTCTAAACTGGTTCTTTGGCCTTAATGTTTTCACTTGTAAGTTTTGGAATATAGTATACCAAATAGATGTAAGGATGTAAAACATTAACCCGAACTGTGAAACTGATTGAAATTTATTTGAGTCAAAATTATTTGTAGTTCAAGGTGGTGATCCGAAATTGATTCGAGTTCGAACTGAAGTTGACATAAACACGAGTTGAACCTGTAATTTTGGATCTACACCCAATGAGAACGACCTAAACCTAAATTGAACCGATATGATAAGTGAACCCGAACTAATATGAAACCAAACCCGAGATTAACATGATAAATAATTGATATTACTCAACCTGTTATCAAATTGACTTGTTATAAATCTAACCTACAATTGACTCAACATGTAAATGATCCGACTTGTTATTGAACTAATATAATATTTATCTAAATTAGTATTTATCTGACTGGTAAGTTGTAATCAATGAGAAGTTGTGAGATTATGAACTTATAATATTATAGTATGGCAAAATACATATTTACAATTAAAAATACATGATAAACTATGATCATTAAATTAATATGTTCACTTTTTATATTTATAAATTATTTAAAAAAATTTATTAAATTAATAATTTGAAATTGATAAAGTTCATAAGAAATAATTCTTTACTATTCAAATCAAATGGGTAATTATGATAATTAAATTAATAAATTTATTTTCTATATTAATTATAATAATTATTATTAAATTTTTTTATTATAAATATTACATTAATTTTATTAAATAATTTATTTATTGATTATAACTTTATTAGATTAGAAATTAAATTATATTAAATTACTTTAAATATCAATAAATTTAATTTATTTTATGTAATAATTTAATTATAATTTAACTTAAAACAATAATATATATATTTAAACATGATTTTACTTTGAGATTGAAAAATTTAGTAACTTAACAAATACTGAAACTAATAATTTATAAATGAACAAATTAAATTTATTATAATTTAGTACACTAAAACTAAAATAACCAACTAAATAATTTTATGTTAAAATTTAAGCTCTTAGATCTTATAACAAAAGTTTTACAAGGCAAAAACCTAATTTTACTAGCAGGAATTTATTCATCGAGCTTTTATTTATCTTTAAAGATTAAATGCAGAGAACATGATTAAATTATGGGCAACTTTTTAGCTTTAAAAGACAAAATGTCACCAACATAATTTAACTATGACTAACTATTTAGATAATAATTTACAACAATTTATTTAAGTCATACCAACAATAACAATTTATAAGGAAGCAACACCAAACATCAATTCAACATTCAGACTTGTCCAGTTAGCCTAGTCCAATCCAGCCACTGGTAAGGCCAAGGGAAACACGATGACCAACAGGGCCAAACATTTTCGACTTTACCAAAATCTTATAGCCTTTAATACCAAATCTAACATAATCATTCACAAACTATTTCAATATAATTTTTGTAAGACGCCCTACAAAAAAAGAAGAAGAAGAATTAATTAATAATCCATTTCATATTAATGAAATAAACATAATAAATATAAAGAACGAAGTTACCTTTAAAGGAAATAATCAAGACAAAACCATTCACAACCCAATTCAAATGTACTTACTGTAACGACACCCTACAAAAAAATAAACCATTAATAAACAATTTCAAAAATTAATGAAATAAACATAAAAATATCAAGTAAATCATATATTTACCTTTAAAGGGAAAAATCATTAACTACAATAAGATAATCTTCATCCCTTTCCTCCGATTCAAAATCATACAACCAATTACATGTTGTTACAAAAACCTAAACAATTCTAAGTAAGAGTTTAGCTCTCAACTTGTTTCCAAATTCGACCCCCATACTAAAAGAAGATTAAAAAACAATTGAAGTAATTGGAATAACCAATATATCTCTCATCACACGAGAAAGTACCGGATAAGAAACACTTTATGTTTTCCGATACTCCAAAATATCAAACTCAACATCTTTAATACAAGGGAGAATGGGAGAATTAATGTGGAGTCAACATCTAATTTTCCACTCCTTGAAGTAGCTAAATTGGCATCAAAATTTTGAAAAGTCAAAAAAAAATAACTAAATTGTGAAAACATAATAAAATTAATTAAAATAAAATAACTTACAAAAACTAAATTATGAAAATTAACCTGAAATAGATCTTATTTTTTAAATGATCGATTTCGTCCAAAACTTAACCCACTTCTTTCTAGAGATGTGTTACTTTGGACCGAAGAAGAACCACAAGGTACATATTTTGAATAAAATACATGTAGTGACTTAAATTTCCAAGTCAACATTTGAGTGTTGATTCCATAATTCATTTAATATTTTTTATTATAGCATGGAGGTTGATCGATTTGAATTTGGGTTCAATCGAGGTAAGAAATTGGCCTTTTTGGAGATAAAAAAGAATTTTAACCATAGGATGATATCAGAGGGACCTAGAGTGTAATTTTCCTATTGAGGAAAATCATGGTAGATATGGGGAGGATTTTTTGCTGATTCATGTTAGCCTATTTAGGGTAGTATGCAAACTTCTTTTTCATCTCTTCCCGACACTTATCCCTCTCATCTTTTCTTTCATTTTTCTTCTTCTTCTCTTTCTTCCACTCAAGCAAGAACAAAAGAAAAAGGCTTCACCTTTCTTCATCTTCTCCTTCAATCCGAAAATATAGAGGTAAGATTAATAACCTAGAGTTCTTGAGCTTCATGAAAAGTTTACCATCTCCATAAATGGAGTTTTGAGCTTCATGAAGGTTTTAAGAAGGATTTAAGTTTCAAGAGTTTCCTCCAACGTTTTCATCCAGATTTCCTGTAATAACTCAACTTTTATATAAAAAAAATTAAAAATTGAAATTAATTTAATGAAATTTGGGGACCAAATTGCAAGTTTACATAATTGGTAGTTCATTCTAGAAGTTACAAGAAATTCAGGGATCTAGCCTTAAATTTGTTCATTTTCTGTTGGTAGAGAAAATAAAATAAAATAAATGGATTAGGTGCTGCAAGGGTTCGAACCCCTATCCCCCACGTGAAGGCCAACGTACCCTAGCCATTTAGGTTAGGATATTGTTTGAGATATTTTTATTAAATATATAATATATTAGATTAAAACCCAATTAACCCTAAAATCCCCAAATTAAAAACCCCAATCCCTAACTCCCTAAATTTTCACCCTCACCGATCCTCTTCATTACCTCAATCCACCGTCATTTGGCCGCCCTAGCTTGTGCCACCACCACCATTCGGTTCGTCTTCAAACGGAGAACAAATCCCCCCAAACTCCTCGTCCAAAATCGACGTAATTTTCCATAAAATTCACTACGAGGCTTCGATAAAAATAACCCCCATCGTATCAAATTTTCTTCGATTCTGGATAATCCGATGACCGTCCCATCTCACCGCCCCTCCCATCAGACTTGTTGGCACCATACGAAAAAAACTCGAATGGTTATGCTCCTTGCCGATGCACCGCCATCATTTTCCCTATTGAGGTAAGATGCCGAATGTTTTTAAATTATTAGTTATTTTTCGGCTTGTTGACGGTTAGTATTAGTAAATTGGAGTATGTAGAAGATAGAGGAAGAATCATCCGTTCAAAATGGCCCCCGTCGTCGTCGCAAGTGCTACCACACGTCGACAGTGCGCGTGGGGCTCTCCAGCCGGTCCAGCAGGCTTCTGGAACTGGTCCAGTCAGACCAAATCGGTCTAGTCAAACTGGTCTAAACCGAGTTAACTGGCCTGAGTCGACCCGGACTAAGGCAACTCGTTTGAGTCAACACATTGACTCTGACCAATAAGTAAAAAATTTTGAAAACTAATATTTTATGTTTTTTGATGTCATGAGTCCGAATCCGAAGTCTGTTTTTCCAAATTCAAACCTGAAAGCCTCCAAATTGACCATTAAACTCAAACATGCATATGTACTTAAGCATTTTATTTAAGAATAATTAAATTAAGGTTAAAGACTAATCGTATATTGTTGTTTGAAGGTACACGAGACTCTCCCAATCGCTCGACAACTCCCAGCTTCTCTCGATCAGTTAGACCTCGTGAGCCAGTAGTCACTCATATGACCTGTAAACCTTATGATTACATAGATTAAATATGTTACTCTGCTAGTAACCTAGTTTTATTATGAATTAGGTTTGAGCACTGCTGCAGAGAGTGGCGAGGCCGATGCTCAATAGATTGGTTGTCTGATTCCATTTTATGAGGTGTGTTCTCTATGTGCTAAATGACTGGTTTACCTTCTTTGAAATATGTTTCACCAAAATTATGATTTATTGATTTACTGGTTGATGTCTTATGGACTATGGCTAAATGATACATGTTATCTTAAAAATTGTTTTCACTAGAAATATAATTATACTGATTACAGATCATGGAATTTACTTCTTATTATGAGAACTATTTTATTGAGATCCTAATTTGGGTATGATACTGGAGTATAGAGGTTCAGTACTAATCAAGTTGGTAAATCTTACAGACTTAAGGCGACCCTTGTGTAGGCTCTGAGGCCCCGAGAACTTTATTGGGTAGGCTCTCAGGCCCTAAGATGCTTCCTTAGGTTGGCTCTTATACCCAATGGGTATAAGGTAAGCAATATGGAAGAAATTATGGGGAATTATATATGGTGTATGAGAGAAGGGAAAACTACAAGTTTTAAAACTTAAACTTCACTATGATTTTTATGATATTTTATTGAACTATTATTTGATTATTTCACCATTATAATTTATTTGCAATATCGGTACAAACTGAGCCCTAGCTCACTTTTCAAACAATTTTACCATTTTCAGACCCTTTAGGATAGGCACCTCGAACCAGACTCTTGGAGGATCGACACATTCTTACAAAACTTTTTGTTGTAATATCTATATCTTCCAAACTTTTTTAAATTATGATGACATTTGCCTCCATTTTGAAATACTTATTTTTATAATGTGTACTACTTCATTACTGATATTAGACTTACTGTGATTCAGATTATGACATATTTTATTTTACTCAATTACTTAAGATTTTACATTTACTCGTTGGATGTTATTGCTATTTACTATGTTTTAAAGACACCATTTGAAATTTTGAATTTTAAATTATCGAAAAATGTTTTGGGAAATTTTAAAGTAATTCGTTAAACTTAGTCGTAAAGCATGGGTTGGGTCTAGGGAGTTATATTTAATTGGTATCAGAACATTTGGTTTTTAAACTCGGACTATGAATGGGTCATATATAAAATTTTACACTACTTTGGGAACGTTTTACAAATTTCTGTAAGGCCATGTCATCCGTTTTTACAAGTTAAATGTGTCTAGTAATCCAGTGCCAATCTAACCCTAAGTTTACCTCTTGTAGTAAATTTGAGATCCGTCTCAATGGATGCTAGACGAGGTCGTTGGCCTGGCCATAGGTGAGGTCAAGCTGCTATGTTTACTAACCCCGTAGATGATTATATTTTAGACCCATCACATATTCATGAGATAGATATGATGACCCTTATTAGGAAAGATCCAGGTGCTAGTTATGAACCTACGAGAGTTGTGCTAGATGAGACTCTCGGTAGGTAATTTTTACAGCTGATTTAGGGGGCAGTCAAAGTTGTTGGTGTAGTTTATGAGATCCCAATTACTTATACCCTGATTATTAATGAGTCAGAACTTTTGGAGGTCCGAATGGAGGATCTCCTACTGAGGCTGAAGATTGGCTCCATGATACAGAAATACGTGTGGATTAGCTGGGTTTGGATCCAACGAAGATATATTTAGGAGCTGTTGCGATGTTAGATGGGAATGGCCACACTTGGTGGGAGTCAGTGGTGTGCAGTGTTCCCACTGATCGTCTGAAATGGGATTTATTTAAAGAGCACTTTAGGAAGCATTTTTTGGGAGAGCATTATCTGGCCGAGAGGCGACATCAATTCCAGGACATGGTGCAAGGAGATATATTAGTCTCTGAGTACGAGATGGAATTTTTAAAGCTGTTGAAGTACGGTGCTAGTCTGGTTCCCACCAAGAGAGATAAATGCGCATGTTCACTCTCAGACTCATATATGAGATGCGTAGATTGGTTGTGACTCATCAGGATGAGATATTTGATGTTCTAGT
This sequence comes from Hibiscus syriacus, assembly GCF_006381635.1. Classification (NCBI taxonomy): domain Eukaryota; kingdom Viridiplantae; phylum Streptophyta; class Magnoliopsida; order Malvales; family Malvaceae; genus Hibiscus; species Hibiscus syriacus. The sequence goes on from NW_024063010.1 coordinate 1,339,528, forward strand.
GAGTAGAGCGAAGGATGCAGAGAAGGTAGAGGCCTTGGCTCCTATTAGAGATCGTGTTGATCGAGAGTTTTTTAGGAGGTATTCTGGCTTGACTGAGTCTTCTGCATGTTCTGGGAAGAGGACTCGTACTTCATCCCCCTAGAGGAGCAATACCAGTTCCACGGCTGCAGTATCTCTATCCCAGCTGTTAGTCTAGGTTGTTCTTCGGGTATGCCACATGTGCCTATTTACGACTATTATGGAAATCGACACAGGGGAGAGTGTCGTAAGAGGACGGGTGCCTGATTCCATTATGGATCCAGTGGTCATTTTTAGAGGAACTTTCCGTAGCTATATTCGACGGAGAGGACGACTACCCAAAATCTTGCACATTCTTAGGCATCAGTTCAAACTCTAGCTAGAGGGCGTAGTTAGGGAAAGACTTTGGATCAACATCGAAGGCATATAGTAGAGACCGATATCAGTAGGGTAGAGGGCCAGCAGTATTAGAAGCCAGATAGTCAGTTGTGGTGTATGACACCAAACATCGAGATGACAGAGTTGAGCTAGAGGTTATTGCAGGTACATTTACTATTTATCATGTTCATATTTTACATTACTAGACAATGGCTCCACCTACTCCTACGTATCGAGTTTTGTATTCTAAGACCTTCAGATTCAGATTGAGGATAGTGAGAGTGATTTTATAGTTATGGCTCTAGTAGGACAATCAGTGATTGTGAATAAAGTATTCTCGTGTTGTCCTTTGGAGGTTCAAGGTGAAATTTTCTCGTCGACCTTGTAAAGCTTCCTTTAGAGGAATTCGATTTAATTATGGGGATGGATGGTTGAATGAGCACAATGTCAATTTGGATTGTAAGTACAAGAGAGATACTTTGAAGACTTATGATGGTCGGATTATTGTGTTAGTTGGTGAACGTCGTGGCTATCTCTCTAATATAGTATCGACTTTGGTTATCGATCTAATGATTCAGAAGGGATATGAGACTGTCATTGCCTGTATCTTGAACATGAAAGGTTCCTTGTCCAAGATTAAAGAGATTCGTACAGTTAGTAAGTTTCCCAATGCCTTTCCAGAGGAGTTTCCATGGTTACCTCCTAATAGAGTGGTAGAGTTCGAGATTGATATTTATCATGGATCTACACCTGTTTCCATGGAACCCTATCGTATGGCCCCGAAGGAACTTAAGGAGTTGAAGGTCTAGTTATATGAATTACTTAATCGAGGTTTCATCATACATAATACCTCACCCTAGGGAGTTCCATCTTGTACATGAAAAAGAAGGATGGATCGCTAAGGCTATGCATCGATTACCAAAATTGAACAAGTTGACAGTTAAGAATAAGTACCCACTACCCAAGATTGATGACTTATTCAATCAATTGTGAGGTTCTATTATATTTTCTAAGATTGATTTTTACTTGGGGTACTATCAGTTGAAGGTTAAGGGTTCAGATGTTGTGAAGATTGCCATCCGCACTAGATATGAGCATTATGAGATCTTGGTGATGCCTTTTGGTTGACGAAAGCTCACGCAACTTTTATGGACCTGATAAATCGTGTATTCAAGGCCTATTCAGATCAATTTGTAGTAGTTTTCATTGATGATATTCTAGTCTATTCCTGGAGTGAGGCAGAGCATGATGAGCATCTGAAGATTGTTCTACAGACCCTGAGAGAGCATCGTCTGTATGCTAAGCTGAGTAAGTGTGAATTTTGGCTTCGAAAGGTATTATTTCTTGGGCATATTGATTATGCGAGAAGTATCTAAGTCAATTCGAGCAATATTGAGGCCATTGTGAGTTGGAAGCGACCCAAGAATGTCTTTGAGATTCATAGTTTCTTGGGTTTAGTCAGGTATTATCAACGTTTTATCGAGGTCTTCTCGATCATTACTGCTCCTTTGACGAAATTGTTGAGGAAGAATGTTCTGTTTGACTGAGGCAATGCACAATAGGAGAACTATGAGAAATTGAATGGGGCTTTGACTCAAACTCCAATTTCGACTTAACCTGAGCTCGAGAAGGATTTTACAGCGTATAGTGACACTTCACACTCCATACTTGGCTTTGTTCTGATGCAAGAGGGGAGAGTAGTCGCTTATGTGTCCCTTCAGCTAAGGTCGCATGAGTGTAATTACCCAACCCACAACTTCGAGTTGGTAGCTGTAATATTTTCTTTAAAGATATGGAGACACTATCTCTATAGAGAGAAGTGTTACATCTTTATGTATCATAAGAGTTTGAAGTATCTTCTGACCTAGTAGGAACTTAATCTGAGACAACATCGTTGGCTAGAGCTTCTAAAGGATTATGATTACGAGATTAACTACCAACTAGGCAAAGCTAATGTAATTGTGGATGCTTTGATCTAGAAGGCGATAGCTGATTTGATGTCCTTATTTTCCAGGGTGAAGTTATATGATGATGGCGTTCTGTTAGTAGAATTACAGTTTAAGATGACCTTAGCCGAAGAGATCAAGGCCATGCAACTTCTAGATAGCTCCTTGCTCCCCATTTTGAGAAATTGGAGCAGAGGACGACCTCAGACTATTCTTTTAACCAGAATGGAGTTATATGGTTCAAAGGTCATTATTATGTGCCTAATGATGCACAGTTGAGACAGACTATTCTCAGTGAGGCTCATAGTAGTCCATATGCTATGCACTACAGTGGAGATAAAATGTACCGGAATCTGAGAGAGAGGTATCATTGGATCGACATGAAGAAGGACAACTCTGATTTTGTTGCTAGATGTTTGACTTTTCAGCAACTTAAGGCAGAGCACCAACATCTGTCGGGTTTGTTACAACCTATCAAGATTCATGAGTGGAAATGGGAGCGTATTACTATGGATTTTGTTACTGGGTTACCTTTGACCCCTTTGAAAAAACATTCTGTCTGGATGATTCACTATAAGAATTTTTGATTGTTTCAACAATATTATTTATCACTAAAAGTACTAAATTTGTCACGATATATTTATTCTGGCCAATTTTATTTTTTACCATATTTGTTAGAACAACCTTGTCATGTAAAGTATATTGTGAAAAATTGTGTTCGTTACTATTGTATAGTATTTATTGTAACAATGAAATTTGTTACTATAATTAACTTATCGAAATAAAATATTTGTCAAAATCAATTAACTATTTCATCACGAGAATTACATTTTGTCATAACTAACTTATATTTAAACATCAAATATAAAAGGGTTTTTGTGACGAAAATACATAAGGCTACAAAAATTATTTTGTTGCAATTGCTATTTCGTCATGAAATATAACTTACAGAGACTAAGTATTTGTTAAAATAAAATAATTATTTTATCACAAAAAGTAAATTTCGTGTCAATTAAGTTAAATTATAACATCAAACAAAAAAGGTTTTTGTGAAAAAAAAATATTACAACAAAATTTATTTTCTCACTACTTTTATTTCGTCACTAAATATTTTTTATAAGTTTTTACTATGACTAAATAATTTTGTTACAATTTGTTATTGTGAAAGAATATTTTTTGTCACAATTTGTTATAACGAGAAATTAATATTTGTTATAAATTGTTATTTTTATTAAATAAAATTGTCACAATTTTTTATTTTGACAAAATATTAGGACGAAATAAATTTGATATAATTTTTTTTACTTTGACTAAATTTAACGTGTTATTGTGACTAAATAATTTTGTTATAATTTGTTATTGTGAAAGAATATTACTTGCCACAATTTTTTATGATGAGAAATTAATATTTGTTATAAATTATTATTTTGATTAAATAACTTTTTTTAAATTTTATATCCGATTCTATTTCCTTGAACCTTAGACTTCTATATTTATTTATTTATTTTTATTTTTTGTCAAACATGGAAATCCCAAGACAAAACGGTTAAACTAAGGGTTTTAAAAAATATTTATATAATAAATATATAGAGATGGAGTTATATGGCAAGATGAAACATCCATATTCCACCCTGAACATTTAGAGGATTTTACCTTCTGATCACGCATAGGCTGTAGATGGAACAGGTTCCAGAATTTCTTGCCTGAAACGTGTATAGAAAGCTTTACATAATTAAAGGTCTAGGAAGATAAACTCCTTAAATACTGAAAGACAACAACATTACATTCATGACATGAATCGGGAAAATTGAAGATTATTCCTCATATTTAAGTTGTTCTAGGGTGTTGGAACTTGAAAAATATTAATAACCATACCACTCTTGGTGTAGTTAATGAGCTGCACAATTACTTCTGTCTGTTTATCGATTGCCTCTCGAATATTCCTTTCAGTAGCCAGATTAGTTTCAGGGCCTTGTAGAAACCTATAAGGGTTTAACAACCACACAAAATTAAATGAAGTGAATTGGCATTATTAGTTCAAAATATTTTGGCTAAACATCATCCATGAAAGGATATGGTTTAAGTTCATTCTTTACCAGTTTTTCAAACTATTTAAGTTATCAGATTATGAGTGGAATTTCTTGTTAAGGCATACCTGCAATTTCTGCCCAAGATTTCCTTACTCTGTCAGCTCCAAGAAGCTATAACACAATTATTGTAACCCCCTCAGACCGATACGGGTAACCCGATCCAATCTGAAGTGTCACATTAGGTCCATCGGAGCGACCCACTGTAAAAATAGCGGAAAATTTAAAACTTTTCTTAAAACATGTAATGTATAAAATCATTTATTAGTATTCAGAAATAAAATGATTTTCAGACTCGTATATAAAACAAAATACAATTACATGCTCCCTAATCACATGTATCATACTCTGAAAACAACGCCGGAAGAACTCCATTACTGTTGTCGATAGCTGCACTGGTACAATTCTTTTAACCTGCAATGTTGAGTAATAGAGTGAGCTTCGGAAAGCTCAGTAATACAGAACTACCAAGTGATGCTAAAGGACATGCAGATAAATGTGAAGCCATAATTTCCTTATTGAATCAAACATAAACCAGTTTGCAAGATAATCTGGGATTCCATTAGTAGTTCATCGAGTAGAAACCATGAAGATCACAGTTCATAGGAAGCATTCATAGTATCACGTTTTCATGAGATCGAATAGGATGTCTAGTGTGTTCCAACAGTACGATAAAATCATAGTAGGTACAATAAACGAGTAATAGTTCAGTAAATCATCATAAAATCATAATGAAGTTTCACTTTTGAAACTCGTAGTTTAAATCCTTTTCATGTACACCATCCGCAGTTCCTTAGAACTACGTCCGTAGGGCTTACCTTAAGCACACAACAAAAAGGAAGCCACATAAGGATAGGCTTTGGGCCTGTATCCTTAGGCCTGTAAGTCCATAGTGCTTACCCTAAGCACACGATAAAAGGGAGCCAACCTAATAGAGCATCTTGGGGCCCGTGAGCCTACCCAAGAGTCACATTAGGTCCGTAATCATCATTATCATATATCAGTGAAAACTAATAATCATATATCAGTCATACTCCATAAACCATCACCGTAAGTCGGTCCATCATAAAACAATAACCATAGATTTTAGTGTACCTCATTTCAAAATAGATAAAACAATTATGTAGTACATAGGGAACACACACTAGAGGATCCAAGTATTTTTCAGAGGCATTTTGTAATTATCGGTAAGGATAATATGAAGCTCGTGCAATTTGATCGGATTCCAATAATAAGATCTTTTTTGAAGAGAATCGATTTCTAACCGATCTAATCAGACATTTCAGATTGATACTTTTAGAATTCCACTAAGTTTCTATATGCATCAGGAAAACCTTCAGGAACCTTTATACAGAATAATTCTAAATTCAGATTTACTGCGAGTGATTCCATTACCCAAACAATCAGGGGTATTCAGGAATATACTTTGAATTCATAGGATTTTAGCCCAATTGAACCAAATGAGGTATTCAAATCTTTTCCTTCTGCGTTACTTACGTTTTCCAACATGACCGAAGTGATTTTAGATGAAAATATAGAATCGAAAATTCAAGTCATTTACAATCTATGACTATCGATCATATTATCAAACAACTCGAGTTACACAACTCCCAAACTGATGCATGTCAACAAGTCAATTCATTATCCTTCTAGTGTATTGACTCTTTAATACCATAATGTAGATCCATAAATCATCCTCATAATCATCACTGAATAAATCTTCCAACGGTCTTTATTTCATTTCCACGTTTCAACAATATCAGGAAATACGGATGTACTTGATCCATGGCTCATAACCCATAAGGACAATTCATCATGTAAGTTCAACAGTGTTTCCAAACTCATCCAATCACCTATTTAATCCTCACTCATTGATGTTACTTAGTTCGTTTAGTAAGCAAGTCTATCCCGATTACTTTAAAGTTTTCCAGAATAATTCAGACGTTTCTGAATTTCAAATACACGTTGTACTTCATTTCAGTTCAATTTATTCATATAATAAAGTCATTCTGGTATTCGGGTTGATTTGACTCACGAATACCCACTTATTAGTACTGTATGCACTCTAGAGTTGAGCTGAGCCAAGTACTTCTAGAATTATCATCGATCCAAATTTGAGAAGATGAACAAACATTCAAGTGGTACTTATATCATTCAGGTAATGATATAGCACTAACGTTGGTTGATCACTTAAGTTGTGTTCCATAACTTTTAAGAGCAGTACAACATCCATGTTTATTTGGATTCCTTAATTAATCCAAGACATTTACTTATTCTAGGCCAATAGGGTATTTTGGTCATTTTGGTGCTCAACGTTTTTCTATTCATTTCAAAGATTGAGTATATCGATTCATTCCTGAGCTTGGTGACATTCTTGAGTCATTTCCATTCTAGGGGTATTTTGGTCATTTTACAAATCTAGAATATTTCAATCATTTCCTTCCATTCGGTCTTATTATTTAATTCAAACTTATCATTTATGTCAGTCCCTATGAACTATTCTAACAAAATATTACCATCGATAAATTATTATTCTTCACGTACTTACTCAAGTCGAAGATTTCCAAGTTAAATACCTTCTCAGATGTTACTAACGGATTATCAGAATTTTCCATACAAAAATAGGATCTCAACAATCAAATCAGTAATTTATCGGTTTAAAAACAAATTCTCATGTTACTTCCTCATTCAGAGTCAACTTGGACTATTTTTACCTCTCAAGGGCATTTTCGTAATTTCTTAATCAGATAATTTCGGTATTAACTCTTAACAAAAATAATTATACTTAGAGATCCAATGGTTAATTGCTTTCCCGAACATTCTTTGATCTCGAAATGATTCCTTAACAGACTTATAGTATAGTATACAAACCCTTTCAGGGTTAAAAACCAATTATCCAAATTTTCTAAGCAAAACTAGCATTTCTTATGCACATCTGTAATTATATCAGATCAATATGTCTTTTCAGAGTTATTAACCAACTTCCAGGGACAATTCTTGTCATCCTCAAACATAAGGGTATTTTCATAATTTTACCCTACCGGAGTATTCTCATAATTTCCCATCCAAGTAGCTTTAACATTTAACCTTTAAAATATAAGTTACAAATCCATAGTTGATTTCTTTATCACAAATCACACAACTTGTAATTTAATTCTAACATTCCCTCAATCTCTTATATTAATCATTCGATCCGAATTCAGTTATCGAATTTCTACCACATTCATATCGAGTGTATAAATTAATCAACTCCACAAAAGTGATCAACATTATCTTATTCATGCATTTACCAATATCATCATGTTCCATAAAGTATAAAGAGGTAGTAAAGTATTACCTCAATTTCGTGCAATACTGATTGACCATAAATATTCCATTCGAACGCCTTTGATCTTCAATTCAACTTCTAATAATTCCTCAGATACATATTAACATAAATTATATAAAAAACGGAGCTTAATTACGATAAATGGATCGAATCGGGTGATAAATTAGTGAAAAATAGCTTACCGGGTTCGAATTTGGCAAAACGAACTTCGGATTCGGATTCAGACATCGAAAGCATAAAATATGACTTTTCGAAAATTTGGAATTTTTGGTCAAAATCAAAGTCAACGGGTTTGAGCGGTAATTTCGAGGCCTTTGGGTTCGAATTTCGAAAAACGGACTGCGGAATCAGATTTGGAACGTCAAAAAATATCAGGATAGGTATACTCGGTCAAAGTCAAAGGTCGTTTAATGCCCGGTCAAAGTCAGTCAAAGTTTTGGTCAACAGTGGCCAACGCCGATCAACGGGTCGGGTCGGGTTGTGACCGGTCAAACCGGTCAACTCTGCTCCAAAACCAGTCAAACCGGTCATTTGGACCATCCCCACGCGTAGTGGCGACGTGTGGGGGCGCATGGGGCCTCTTCCGGTTGCCTAAAAATATGGAAAATTCTTAAAAATTATTTTTAGCGATTCCGAGATACTTACAAAGCTCTGTTCACAATTTTGAACGGCGGAGAGCTCGATTTCAACGAATCAGAAACTTTGACTGCTTCACCTCCTCACGCGCCGCCGTCGACGGAGACCAAGGATGACATCGGCGGACTCGGAACGATGCAAGGAACACGATGGTGCGGGAGGTGTCGTAAACGGATGCTCGGATCGTCGTGAATCGATGAAAAACCAATTGAAATCGAGTTATTACCGACGATACTTCCGACTGAAATTAACGACGAACGGCGACGATTCACGATGAAAGGTTTGAGGGGTTTTGTTCCTCGCTCGACAACGAACATGATGATGGGTTCGGCTCGTCGATCGGAAGTCGGACGGCGAGTAGATCGAAGTTGAAAGAGGGGTTGAGGGGAAGAGGAAAACTGGAAACATACTGAAAATTGGGCATGACAAATGGGGTTTATAATTCATCCTATAATAAAAATGGGTAAACCATGAGTTTAGTCACTAAACTTCCTACACTTCTTAAAACAGTCTGCCAACTTTGAAATTTTACAATTTAATCCACTGTTTCTTTCAAAATACAAATTAAATCCACCCCTTTATAATTTCTTAAATTTAGCCCCTAAATTGGGGTGTTACAATTATTATTATTCATTAGACTATCTTTATATATATTCTTAAGAAAATAATAATAATAATAATAATAATAATAAATAATAATAATTAAATCATAGTCTAGAGGACATGATGAGATTAATATAATATTAAAATAAAAAATAAATAAAAATTATAACAATATTAATAGAAATGATTAAAAATCGTATATAGATATTACTAGAACAATATCGAGTCAAAAATAATTTTTAAGTATAGTAGTATGGATACTACTAGAATAGTGTCAATATTGTTCAAGAAGTATCGATATAGATATCGATGTTGAAGCCCAAAAAAATGAAGTAGTACCGATACTGCTAAGTCAGTACCGATACTATCAAAACAAAATGCTAAAATGGTACCTATACTATTTATGATATCGATACTACTTAGTATAGTAGTACCGATACTGTCAAAACAAAATGCTAAAATGGTATTGATACTATATACGGTATCGATACTACTTTGTGTAGTAGTAACGATACTACCTTTTTTTTTTGAGTCAAATTCCAGTATACTAAAATAGTACCGATACTTAGTGTTCATTTGTTTACTTTTTGTCTCAAGCTCCCACCAAATTTTTTAATTGCCAATTCACCCCCTTCTTGGCTATATCATCTTTTCGATTGACTCAACAGTAATAATTTTATTTTATCATTATAATCAAAATGTATAACTACAAACATATTTTTTCATAAAAAACTAAAATCATTTATTAATTAAAAAATAATTTTTTTGTTATAATTTTTCTATAACAATAACTATAAAAGTTTTACTATATAACATTATTGACACCAAAAAATAGGCAAAAATGTTTATATATAGTATAATTTTTCATAATGATTAAAATATATAACTACAAAAATAATTGATTACAAAAAACTTGAATTTTATTATCTGATGTGATAATTTTTATAACAATAACTATAAATTATAATTACAAAACTTATCAATATAACTTTTTGAAACAAAAAAAAAATGGAGAAAAATATTTATCACAATATATGTTATCATTATAATTAAAATTTATATATACAAGTATAATTTGTCACAAAAATATGAATACCATTATTGTTTGTGACAATTTGTTTTTGTAATAATTATAAACACTTATAGTTACAACAATTGTTACTATATAATTTTTTTGGCACAAAAAAATGGAAAAATATCTCTATGAAAATATATTTTGTTACTATATAACATTTTTGACACTAAAAATATGGAGAAATGGTTCTGATAGTATAATTTTCATAATGATTAAAATATATAAGTACAAAAATAATTAATTACAAAAACTTAAATTTTATTATTTGATGTTATAATTTTTTCTATAACAATAACTATAAATTATAATTATAAAAATTGTCAATATAACTTTTGTAACAAAAAAGTGAAAAAAAATAGTTATGACAATATATGCTATCATTATAGTTAAAATTTATAATTACAAATATAATTTGTCACAAAACCTTGAATATCATTATTTTTTGTGACAATGTTATTTGTGATAATTAACACTTATAGTTACAAAATTTGTCACAATATGACTTTTTTGGAGCAAAAAATATGGAGGGATATATTTGTGACAATATATTTTGTCACTATAATTAAAGCATACAATGACAATGTTTTTTACTAAAAACATGAATATCATTATTTGTTGTGACAAATATTTTTGGTAACAATAATTATAGTTTATAGTTACAAATCATATCACTATATAATTTTGTTTTTGTACCACAAATTGGAGAAAATAATTTATGACTATACATTTTGTCACTATAATTAAATTTCATTATTTGTTGTGAAAATTTTTCTATCATAGTTACTAAAACTTTTAGTTACAAAATTTGTCATTATATGCCTTTAATTTGGTGCCAAAAAATTGGAGGGAAACATTTGTGACAAAAATTCGCAATAATTTTTTTTGTCACTATATTTTACACATGTTTGCTAATTGTGATAAATTATTATGACGATTTTAGCTTTTGTCATAATTGTATATCTTTTTTAATCTAATTCAACGATTATTTATTTTATCACCAAAATGATTGTAATAGTGACAAAATTAATTTTGACAAAATTAAATTTGTCACAATACTAGAATTTCTTGTAGTAACTGTTGATAGACTTAACAAAGTCAACTCACAATACTAGATTGTATATCTAAACATCATCAGATAGCATGGTGTTCCGCTGTCTATCATTTCAGATCAAGATCCGAGATTTACTTCGAGATTCTGGGAAGCACTGCATGAAGCTCTGGGTACTACACTAAATTCAGTACAACTTTCCACCCGCAAACTGATGGTCAATCTGAGTGAGTGATTCAGGTCCTTGAGGATATGTTATGGGGATGTTTGATTGATTTTTGTGGAAGTTGAAAGAACTTTTTGACTTTGGCTGAGTTTGCTTAAAATAACAACTACCATGTCAGCATTCGTATGGCACTGTACGAAGTACTTTATGGGTGTAGATGTCGTACCTCGATTTGTTAGATTGAATTGTGTGATAGAAAGACTTTGGGACCTGAGTTAGTGCGTGAGACTGAAAGAGGCATTTGAAAGACATAAGTCTTATGCCAACCAGAGAAGGAAAGACATCGAGTTCGAGGTTAGAGATCAAATCTTTTTGAAGGTATCTCAATGAAAGTGCTGAGATTTAGGCACAAAGGCAAATTAAGTCGATATTTATTGGACCATATTATATCATAAAGAGAATAGGACCTATTGCATATCATCTCGAGTTGCCTCCCCAGCTTAGTCGTATTCATGATATCTTTCACGTGTCTATGTTGAGGCTCTATCGTCAATACCCACGCAACATCATTCAGTTAGAGGATATTGGATTGAGGCCAACTCTATCCTATGAAGAGGCGTCTGTGTAAATCTTGGATCTTGTTGAGAGAGTGCTGAAGAACAAGCATATTCGATGGTAAAGGTTCAGTGGAGTAACCGTGGTCTTGCAGAAGCCACCTGGGAGTCAGAGGAATCCATAAAGACTCAATTTCCGCATATGTTTGGTCCTAGTAAATTTCTAGGATGAAATTTCTTTTAAGGGGAAGAATTGTAACAACCTTACTTTTAAGTAAAAGAAAAATTACATTTTGAAATTAATTTAATGAACTTTGAGGACCAAATTGCAAGTTTCCAGAACTGGTATGTCATTATAGAAGCTATAGAAAATTCAGGACCTAGACCTGAATTTTTCTATTTTTTATTGGCAGAGAAAAAAAGAGAAATGGATTAGGTGTTATAGGGGTTCGAACCCCTACCCCCACCTGAAGGCTAGCTTACCCTAGCCTATTTGATATATTTTTCTTAAATATATAACATATTAGATTAATAGTCGTTAAACCCCAAAATCTCTAAATTAGAAACCCTAATCCCTAACTACCCATATTTTCTCCCCAACCGACCCTCTTCAATACTTCAATCCACCATCGTCGACCGCGCCAGCTTGCACCCCCCATTCAGTTCATCATCGATCAGCTAATAAAACCCCCAAACCCCTCGTCCAAAATCGACATCGTTCGCTGTAAAATTCACCATGAAGCTTCGACAAAAATAACCCCCATCGCATAAGATTTTCTTCGATTTTGGCCAATCCGACGACTGTGCCATCTCATCGCCCCTTCCATTAGTCTTGTTGGGGTCGATCGAACAAAACTCGACTGATTTTTCTCATCGCCGACGGACCGTCATCATTTTCCCCATCGAGGTAAGATGTCAAACATTTTTTCAATAATTATTTGTTATTTTTTCGGTTTGTTGAGGGTTAGTATTGGTAAACTGGAGTGTATAGAAGATAGAGGAAGAATTGGCCATTCAAAATGGCACTGTCAACGCCGCACGCACCGACAGTGCGCGTGTGTAACACCAATCTTCTGTATACCTTCCATATACGATATTTGGATGTCACCTTACTTTTTAAACAGTTTTGTCTTTTAAAAACCCTTAAAATTTTACTTTGAAATTTAAATTAAAACATTTTAGCAAAATGATAAGACAATCATTGAAATATACTACCAAAATGTCAACTTTATATACCTTACGACATTTTTCTTTAAAATTTGATTACATGCCAACAATTGTTAAAAATAAACATGATTGTCCGACCGTTACTGATGAGAGTCAACCTTAAGAGATGATATCTACTGCTACTGCTGCACTATTTATTTAATTTGCCTCCACTTTTACCTACGCGTGGAAACAACACTTTACTCAGTGAGACATAATACTATAAAGATAGCACAATTTATACATAAGTATTTTATGACTATTGAATGATGAATTAAATTTCATAAACCATTAGGACCCGATAAGCCGTTCTCAGTTAAGCCATAATTCTTTCATACAATTATCGAAATTATTCTTAGTAGACCCAACATACTTATTCTTCTGTATATTTTTTCTTTATGACATCCATCTTACAAATTATGCATTGATGTACATTATATATATATATAGTATCCTTTCATACCACTTATGCACCATTTATATCAAAATGCATTATAATTCCTTTAGTCTTTTATTCAAAGGTATTTAGCCTTCGATCTAACTTGCATGATCGTCACCTTTATGTCGAATTCACAGCTAGACCATTAATCTTTTACTTTTAAACATATCCTACTCTAATAATTAGACAAATTATCAATTAATTATTTAATTTCATTATAAATTCTATAGTTTACACCTCTAGTGTCAAAATAGTCATTGCCCAAACATTTATATAATTTACATGGGTTGCACACCTGCTACCAGATACAAAAATTCATAAACTTATTATGAATTTCTTAGTTTTTGAACTAATTCGCATCATCTACAAGGATTAAATAAGCCCCTATTATTGAAACCAAACTTCTTTTATAATTCTTATCATAACCATCCTTAGTATGTCCAACATACCTTTCTTTCTTATACATTTCTCTTTTCATTTTTCTGTAGTAATTATTCGTTAAATTTCATTTTATTTATGACATCCTTTCATGCATTTTATTTATGGTATCCTTTCATACCTTAATGCATCATTTCATGCATTTTATTTATGGCATCCTATCATGCCTTAATGAATCATTTCATGCATTTTATTTATGGCATCCTTTCATGTCTTAATGCATCCTTTCATGCATTTTATTTATGGCATCCTTTCATGGATTTTATTTATGGCATCCTTTCATGCCTTAGTGCATCCTTTCATGGATTTTATTTATGACATCATTTCATGCCTTAATGCATCCTTTCATGCATTTTATTTATGGCATCATTTCATGCCTTAATGCATCCTTTCATGCATTTTATTTATGGACTCCTTTAATGCCTTAATGCATCCTTTCATGCATTTTATTTATGGCATCCTTTCATACCTTAATGTATCCTTTCATGCATTTTATTTATGGTATTCTTTCATTCCTTAATACATCTTTCATGCATTTTATTTATGGCATCCTTTCATGTCTTAATGCATCCTTTCATGCATTTTATTTATGGCATCCTTTAACGCCTTAATGCATTCTTTCATCCATTTTATTTATGTATTCTGTTTAGAGCAGTTCATACTCTAAAACTCATTCATAATACTCTTTCCATACACATAATAAATAACATAATCAATACTATAGAATATACATTAATTTAAATTTCTACTTTGAATAATATAAATCGTCTTCATCTCAATTAATTACAATAATATACTCACCTGGATTGCCTCGCTATTATATCCAAAACGCAAGGTTGATTAATCAGGTAATTTGCCTTTGCCTTTTGTTTTCTTTACTCAGGAGCTTGATTTCGATCTGCTCAAGCATCCATAAAGACACATACAATATCAATTGTTAGTATATTTTCGAACAATTATACTTAAACATTACTCAAGAATACATATTATTATATTTTCTATAACATTTTCAACTAATTGGCCATTCCAAGCTCAATAGTATCGATACTACTACCCTGGTACCGATACTTCTATACTATGGTACTAATACCCCTTCCGATATCGATACCAATTTTAGATTCGATATTGCCTAGTATCGATACCCTTACCATGGTATCGATACTACCTCACCGTTTCGATACTGATTGAATCAATATCAATACTACATAGCTAATTCATCCCATTTTAGCCTATAGTATCGGTATAGTTACATCAGTACCGATACCCTTGCCCAGATTTTTCAGTTTTTAACCCGATTATTATATAAATGGGGTCAAATTTTGTTATAATTACACCATACAATACTATTAAACTCTTCTTTACCTATTCATACTAACATTCATTCATTTAGTGTCTTAAAACATCTAAAATCTTCCAAGAACATTCAGTTCTAAGAATCACACTTCTTTTTCTAATATGTTCTTAATTCTATCTAATGCTTCCGATCTCTCATTTACCTATTTGACAAGTCAAATCTACCATAAACATCTATAAACACTCATATTTTAACATATCATTTCAAAACCCATTTTCTTAAATCTCTAATATTTCATCCATACCTTTGTTTTAATCATATTTAACCCTCATTTTAGCTTACATATTACTTAAGGTTGTAACAACAACCCATAATCGAAAGGAAAAACTGATTAAGTTGAGGTTTACCTTTGGGCTATGGAGAGTGGTCCTTGCACGAGAAGAAGAAAAGGAGAAGAGATAACGCTCTTTGTTTCTACTTTCCCTTTTTCTTCCTAAAATCCCTAATAAGCATAAATTTTAAATTCTTTCTCCTTAAAAGACTAAAATACCCTCTATAATCATCTATTGCTATAATTTAATCCAAAACACAATTTTAAATCATTTTCTTATCTTTTACCATTTATTCAAATTACTCTTCAAATTTTAAATCTTTTTCAATATAGTCATTGGCCTGATATTTGGGGTATTACAATTTTTCCCCCTAAAAAACTCATCCTCGAATTTAAAGACTTTATGTGTTGACCACAATACTTCAATAGAGGAATCGTTCTGGTTACATTTTTTAGATTTCTCTAATCCATATCTGTATTGGTTATTTTTCATAATTCAATTCTAATCAAATCTCTATTTTTTCCAAATCAAAAACATGAAATGGATTTGATTGATTATTAATAAGCAATGACACATGAAAACATTATAGGTCTTGTACATTTCAGAAGACAAAAGCTAACTGATAAAATCTATCAAGGTTCAATAATTATTAAATTCAGTCCCAACCGCAATACTTACTTCCAAAGCGATGCTTTCAGAAAACTTTACCACTTTCTTGTTACTCAATAACTTTTCTCTTTAGATCAACATAAGACTTTTGTAATTAGCACAACTATAGCACCGCTCACTATATAATTAATGACATCAAATCTTTTAAGGTACTCGACTATAGCCGACTCTAAATCATGTCCAGATAATTTTAGTGTGTAATTTAATGTTTGTTCAATTTAGTCCTTAAAATTATATTTTTATTTGAAATAGGCCCATACTTATTTATATTTTTGTAATTTACTCCAACCCTATAAATTACATCATAAACTTTTATTTCAAACCTGATTAATTGTATCATAATCTTCAAATCCTATAACATTTTCTCATTAACTTTTTTAATGGATGCAATTTATTCCATTTTTATATTAATTTCATCTTCACAATTTAAAATTATTTCAATTTGATTCATGCGTGTTGTTTAATTTATTTAAATTTCAGATTGTAATTTCATGTTTGTTGAATTTGGTCCATAAAATTATATTTTTATCCAGAATTGCCCTATAATTATTTCTATTTTTGTAATTTACTCTAAATCTTATAAATCACACCATAAACTTCTGTTCATAAATTTTTAGATTGATACAATTCAACCCATTTTTATATAAATTTCATATTCATATTTTAAAATTGTTTCAATTTGATCCTTGCGTGTTATTTAATTTATTTAGATTTCATTTTGTAATTTCATGTTTGTTCAATTTAATTCTTAAAATTATATTTTATTTGAAATTGGTCCATAATTATTTCTATTTTTATAATTTACTATAAAACCTATAAATTACATGATAAACTTTATTTCAAACCCTATAATTTATATCATAATATCCAAGCCCTATAAACCTTTTTCCACCAATTTTTTTAAATTGTTGAAATCTAGTCCATTTTTATATTGATTTCAGCTTCACATTTTACAATTATTTCAATTTGATCCCTGCGTGGTGTTTAATTTGTTTAAATTTCATTTTGTAATTTCATTTCCTTTAAATTTAGTCCTTAAAATTAAATTTGTATCAAAATTGAACCATATTTATTTCTATTTTTTGTAATTTACTCCAAATCCTATACAATTACAAATTCACCTAAAAATTACTCGACCTGAAGTTCATCCGTACCCTGTAAGGTCTGACCTTAATTTCATCTGTCAATAATGTGACCCGAAACGTGAACCGAAATGAAGTCCATTTCAACCAAAATTAGGTTGATATTTAAATCATGCGGACCCAATCCATTTGAACCTGAACTGATATTGATCCAAACTAAAATTAACCCTATATGAACTTGAACTAAATTTGATTTTTAATCAACTTAAAAATAACCCAAACTGATTCGACCCAGCCCGACCTAATCCTAGTCAAACCATTAAATTTGCCTGACATAATTCGTATATGATTTGACCTAACTTGGTATGATCCGACTTGAAACTTGAACGATTACCTGATTTCACATCCCCAAATAGATGAAAGGTTAATGTAACACCCACAGACCAATATGGGTGACCCAATCAGATCAAAGATGTCATATTAGGGCCAAAGGAGCGGCCCACCGTAAAAATCCTAGAAAATTTAAAATTTCTTTTAAAACGTGTAAAATCATAAAATAATTTATAATTAAAATAAAAGTCTGAAAAACCATTCATATATTACAGACACTTAAAATCATACACATTTCATACTCAGATATAAAAAATACAAGTTACATGCCCCCTAATCACATGCACCGTACTCCACAAGCATCGCTGGTGGAACTCCTCTACTGATGTTGATAGTTGCACTGGTTCAATCCTTTTAACCTGAAATAGTGAGTAACAGAGTGAGCTTTGGGAAGCTCAATAATACAGTACTACCAAATGATGCTGAAGGGCATGCAAATAAGAGATAAGCATATATTTCCTTATTGATTCGTACATTTATAGACTTTTACGTTGAGCTGATGTCCCACTGATATCTCAGATAGTAAAAAAATAGTAAGCTTTCAGTTTAGAGGAATTGTTTTAGATGAATGGGTTTAGGAGATTAGAATATGGTGTCTAGTGTGTTCCCACAAAACCAGTGAAAATATACAGCTCTTTTTAAAACAATAGCAGTTTAAAACATATTTTTAAAAGCATAATAAAATCCTCCAACCGAATGCCATATGTAGTCCCCAGAACTGCATAACCTAAGGGAGCACCTTGGGGCCTGAGAGCCTACCCAAGAAAGTTCTTGGGGCCGTAGGGCCTACCCAAGAAAGATTTTGGGCCCTCAAAGCCTACTCAAGGGTTGTCTTAGGTCCATAAGGAATTATCAGTCAGTGCTGAACCTATACAAGGAATTACCAGCAATGACTGAACCTTCCAGAGTCTTCATACCAGATCCTAGAGTACCCCGTATAAACATAATTTCAGTCAGTAACCAGAGCTATCAAAAATTAGAACAGAGATCAGAACAAAAATTAGAGAAAATATCCATGTGATTAGGGAACACACTAGAGGTTCCAGATATTATTCGGAGGTACTTGATAATCTTATCAGGTAGGGAAACACAGATCTTTAGTATACTGATAGAATGCAGGAAATTAGAATCACTATCAAAAGAGTTCATTAGCTAACGAAATCATCAATTATTCAAAACATGATTTATCAGTATCATATAGAATTCAGACATTTTTTGGAGGCACTATGAAATCAGAAAGGTATTCAGAACCCTTTTGCATCTGAGTTACTTGTGTTTCCAGATATAACCAGAGTGATTCCATTATTCAGGAAATCAGAGGCATTTTCGGCATTAGTTTCTTAGTGATTTGAGATGATAAGGGAGAAATGAATATTTAGGGCATTTATGATTTGTATCGATCTATCGGAATATTGAGTTAACCCGAACTATACAAGTCCCACCAAAGATACCTGTCAACCGGTTAAATCGTTGCACTTCCAAAGTATTCACTTTTTAATACAGACAATTCTTGTCGAATTGATCATCTTCATAATCATCGCGGAATGAATCTTAGGGACGGTACATCATGTAAGTTTGTCAGCGTTTCCAAGCTTATCCAAGCCTCTCACTTAACCCTATGTCATTGAGGGTACTTAGGTCATTTAGTAGTCAAGTTTATCCTGGTCACTTCGGATTTTTCAGAGTAATTCTATCGTTTTCGATATTCGAATACATATAGTACTTCCATTACGTTTAACTTGGTCCTATAATGTAGTCATATTGGTATACGGGGTTGATTTGTTCATTTCATAGCTGAGGGTATTTAGTTATTCCAGAGCTTGAACATGCTTCAAATCATATTACACTACAGGGGCATTTCACCTAAATAAGGAATTTAATTGGTGATTCCAAGATTCAAGTGGATCATAAATTAAGTTCTCAAGTCATCTCCATTATCATATTCATCCATAGTACTTTTTACTCTTTGAGGGTATTATCGCCATTTCATTCAATTATGTAAGTGGCATTACTTCTGATAACTTAGGCTTGAAATTATTTTAGTTCCTTTAGAGTTCAGGGTACTTTGCTCAATTGATCACTATGGAGTAATTTTACCCCATAGTGTTATTTTTAGTAGTTTCTTATCCAAATATTTCCAACATTTAATCTTTAACGAGATTATCAGGATTTACACGTTCAGAGATTGATTGATTTATTAATTAAATCATTGAATTGAAATTTATTTCTGACCAGTCTACCAATTTATTTTTCAAGCCGTCAGAGTCTTATACATTATTCTGTCTTTATTCCAATTTTTGTATGAGTCCAATGATAATTAACTACATCTCATGGACCAATTATTTCCATCCACGCATTTACCAATTATTAATGTGTTCCGGAAAGCATACAAAAGGTAGTAGAGCATTACCTTGGTTTCTGTGCTCCACCGATCAAACATTTAATCTCCATTCGATCACTCTCGAACTTGAATTCAATGTCCAATAATTCCTCGGATACATAGCAAACAAATTTACGTCAGAAACTAAACTTAAATGATAAACCAACTTGAATATGAAGATAAAACATTGAAAAACGGCTTATCAGGTGCAAATTTGGAAAAACGGACTTTGAATTCGGGCTCAGGACATCAAAAAATCATAAAATAGGGCTTTTCGAAAAATTGACTTTTTCGGTCAAATTCAAAGTCAATGATCAGACTTGTCAAAGTCAACGGTCATACCAATCAACGGTTCAGGTCAGGTCAAACCAGTTCGGGTCGGGCAGGCGGGTCGGGTTGGACTGGTTCAGACTTTTCCAAAGCGGCTGTATCGGTTCTAGAAGATTTTCAGGGCTGGCAGAACATGCCCAAGCATACGCGGAGGCGAATGGCGACGATGATGGTCTCGAGGTAGTCGGTCGATTACTCCATGTTCAATACTCATCACAATTCAACCAAAACAGATTAAAATCCCAACCTAAACATAGTTAATTGAACGGAATAAGGTGGTCAGGGCACTTACCACGATGGACGGCAAACGAGCAATGGTGGGGCGGTAAACCCGGTTGGGTTTTGGTCGGGGATCATGATGCTGGGGGTAGTGAGACACTACAGCCGACAGTTTAGCTGAAATCGGCATAAAACTGAGGCGACGAGGGATATTTCTCAACGATGATTTTAACGTCGACTCACGGCAGACGGCAGCGTTTCACAACAAGAGACCATGGGGATTTCGGTCACTAACCAATGATGAGTCAAACAGGGGTAGTAGTGGGCCGAACGGTGGTCGGACAGTGAAGCTTGGGGAGGCCGACGAGGTTTCGATCGGTGGGAGAGTTTTAGGGATTTATTCTTCCAATTTGGGGATAATCTAATTTTATTTAACACTTTACTAGAAAAAGTGTAAAATTCAAGGCTGAGTCCCTCAATTCCTAAAATTTTCTAAAACTACCTATAAGTTTTGAAAACTTAAAATTTAACCCCTAAATTGGGGTGCTACAGTTAAAGAAAAAACCTAGAAATGATTTTTGTCTTATAACCTGAGTGTTCCATTTTCACTTATATTTTGACATGTAATGCTTTTGTTTTATTTTTTTATTATCAAGTTAAACTTATGTTATTGAAATGTACACTCAACCTAATTTCATTTAAAGAATTAATTGACATAAATTTATGTACAGTTAGCAAAGTAATTTTATAAGTTCAAAGGCATTACTTAAGGCACCAACACAACCTCAAACTATAACCCCTTAGACTCAATCTAGAAGTTACAACCGAATCATGGTGAACACATTGATAAAAGAAGTCCTATACAAAAGAAATGTGTTCAATAAATCAATTTTTTAAAAATATTTACCAAATATAATATCAGGAATAAACTCATGCCATAGTTAAAGGAGGGTGAAAAATAAATATTTAACCTCATACGGTATAAAATCGAGACCACATCCGATAGCCAAATCAGTCCAACATTTGAGTATTTTGAAAATGAAATAAAGAAACAGAGTGAGCTATAAAGCTCAATGTGTCATATAAATGCAAACAAATAATAATATTAACATGCAAATAATTCAAGCATGTCGTAATAAATAGCATAAAAATCATATAGTAGTCAAACCATATATTTAACCATTATAATATTAAATCAGATGTCCACAACCTTACCTTTAATTCTTGACTAACATGACGGGAACGTTAACCCCGAAGGGAACACAAACAAAAATAGAAATTAGGATGGGGATGTTACCCTCCGAAGAGGAACCCAGACAGTAAATAGAAGTCAGGATGGAGATGTTATCCTTTAAAGAGGAACCCAAACAGGAAACAAAAATCATGATGGGATGTTACCTCCAAAGAGAAATCCAAAAC
This sequence comes from Hibiscus syriacus, assembly GCF_006381635.1. Taxonomy (NCBI): domain Eukaryota; kingdom Viridiplantae; phylum Streptophyta; class Magnoliopsida; order Malvales; family Malvaceae; genus Hibiscus; species Hibiscus syriacus. Next base: position 1,361,565 of record NW_024063010.1, read on the forward strand.
TTCCGTAAATAGTCTCAACACAAAAATTTATACCAACCAACAAATCATGTATAATATGACATCAATCAGAAATCATATATGCTAGTGTAATATATATAAATAACAAAAAAATGCTCATGACATGAAAAAGAAAACATGCAGTAAAGGTCAATGAACACACCTATACCTGTTAAACGGTTCTAGTTAAGCCTTACGCTTTCCACAATAAGTATTACTAGGTTCTGCAGAATGAGAACCTAATAATAATGTATTATTATAAAAGTACTGAAGAACCACATACTTAAACAGAACTAATTAGTAATTCATTTAACAACACTTACGCGTCTTAAATCGAACGTACGAAGTTGGGCTGAGTGGAACAAAGATGATTCAGACCTACTAGAGAGAGATACGAAGACAATTGATCACCATAGTTGATTTGTGATAGTGAGTAGTGGAGATGATAATTTTACAAAAACTTGATTATATTCTCTATTCCAAGTTGAAAACAATGATGATAATGGGAAAGAAAATGACACTTTCGAAACGAAAATGAAAAGCTCAATTGAATAGCATTGGCAGTGACGACCACGACAACCTGAACAACGGTGAACTAAGCAAAAATCGAACATACATGGTGAGAGGAAATGTAGGCGGTTTGGACGACAAAACAAAAATTGAAAAACCAGTAAGGAAACAAAAAATGGATAAGGGTATTTGAATACCCTAAAGCTAGGGTTAATTATACAATAAGTCTTTGCACTTTTAAGTAATTTGCATAACAAGACCAACATTTTAAATATTTAAAATATAACCCCCTACATTGGGGTGTGAAAGCTCTCCCTCTTAAGAAAATTTCGGCCTCAAAATTTAACTTGAAAAAACTTATGGGGAACTTTAATAATCGATGATATACATGACAACGCAAGGGTCTCTTAGGCGGCCTACACAGGGCTACGACTACTTGATAGAACTTTAACTATCAGTATACGCTTTTTCTATCAGAAGTCGATCCTCTCATTAGCCTCAAAAACCTGTAATGCAACATCTCAGTATATATTCCAGAATTTGAATAACTCACTCACACTAGCCATCAGACTGCGGATGATAAGTTGTATTGAAGTTTAATCGAATGCCCAAAACCTCATGTAGAGTCTTTCAAATTTGCGATGTAAATCTTGATGCCCGATAAAAAATAATAGATAAAAGAACCCCATGTAGATAAACAATCTCAAGATATACAGTCCATCCAATTTATATAGAGTATAACTAGTTCGAACCGGAATGAAATAAGCAGACTTGGTGAGACGATCAACAATAATCCAAACTGAATCTTTTTCAGACAGTCAAAGATAATCCACTGATAAAGTCCACAATTACTCACTCCCATATCCACTCCAGAATCTGTATAAGTTGATATAAACCAGACGAAAACAGATGTTCAGCCATTTTACCTTCAAAATAACACTTAAAATTGATTTGATGCATCAAAATATATTTCAGAAATTCATACTTTCGTAGCAAACTTGACCACACCTCAACCAGATATATAATTCCTTTGATGATAACGTATACATATACATATCCAATATGCAAATACACTGATTTTAAGATATTGTACATCAAATTCAGAGTTAACAATACCATAAGAGGGAAAATATTCCTTAGTCGATAAAACAAAGTAAGAAACCGAATCGGTACAAATTTAATCATCATTATCAGTTAATCTCACGCCTTAATATATCTAACTGGGTAAAGCAGTGTCGACTCACTTCCTTCAAGACAGACTGAATCATAATCAATGTTTTTAAAACCGAACCGACATTGAACCGGTGAAGGTACTGGTTCACTGGTTCAATCGGGTTCAATCGCGGTTGAACCGAATTTTATATAAAATAATTTTTTTTTAATTTTACATAATATTCAAAGCAATATTAATGTATATGTAACATTTTTTTAAGTTTATAATATTAAAAGGTATAAAAATATCAAAGTCATAACATATATAAATTAAAAACCATAAAATCAAGTGAAACAAAATGATTCAAATCAACTACAACATAATATTTAAGGTAAAACATATTAAATAATAAATATAATTATTAACTATAATCAAAAAAATAAAATTGGGGCTTAAAAAAATCATAACAAATGATGTCATTTGGTTTAATTTTAAAAAAAAAAACAATCCCACATGGCTAAGAAACATAGAAGAGCATCACAACTTACTTCTATAAATAATAGAGGTAATTTGACATTCAAAATCATGGAGCCTTTTGGTGAGCACAAAGCGAACTATTCTTTCCCTTTAATTGAGCTCAAATTTTAGGCTTCAATCGAACTTCTAAATTTTTTTGAGTTCGAGCCTTTTCGAGTTCAAGTTTTAATATTATATTTTGAGTTTGAGTTGAACTTGATAATTTTTAGCTCGTGAGTTTTTGAGTCGAGTTGAGCTTACTTTTAAAGTTTTCGAGTTCGAGTCGAGCTCAACAATACTCGAATTTGACTTGGCTCGTTGAACAAAAAACGTCGTTTGGTTTAATTTTTTTTAAAAGAAAAAAAGTGAACCGGCTGTTCAAACCGGTTTTCAGCCGGTTCACCCCGGTTTTACTGATTTTCAGCCGGTTCATTGCCAGACTGGTTTTGTGAGGTAATCGGACCGGACAGGCCACCGGTTCACGGTTCAACCGATTGAACCAGCTGGTTAAGTCCGGTTTTGATAACCATGATCATAATGGTACATATGTTATATCCTTTCATTTTCTATAGTATATTCATTAACCCGAATAAGAGAGCCCTTAACAAGCAATAGGATTAATTTACAAAGAGTTTGAAAGAAATCAAATGGTTCAATCGAAATCAACATTCCATTTCAAAATATACATGGATCTTTAAAAGCTTTAAAGTTATCGATACAACGTTGGCCAAAACATTTTTAGAGTGAATCACGATGTGATTGAGTGAGAATTTAGACATGACCAAACTTAGCGCAATTATAGGATTCAACTTTAATATTTAGATTTGTTGTAGAACCAGAATTTCATCAGAACTCACACTTTCAAACTCTCGAGAACCACTTAATCATATCTAATTCACATCATTACATATGGACTCGGAAGAATATTCAATTACAAAGCATAGATGCTCACTACGAGTTGCTTATTAAGAAAGGTTTTATAACAGATCTAGAGGTTCTGGTAAGCATTTTCCAGATCAAAATGAACATATTGCTGAAAATCAGACATGATAAAATTTCCTTTAAAAGAGGAAATCAAGAAGAAACTTAAAATTCTTGATCATGTTTATTCAAGAGGGCTAAAGAATGCTAAAAAATTAGAAAAACACACACACACATATATAATTGACTGTTATCATTAATTTGACAAATTCGGACTTTCAAATAAATTGAAACTTTTCATTAAAAAATTCTCATTGAAGCAAGTGAACGTTTAGAAAGATTATACTTGGAAACGATAAATCATCTTCTAAACAAAATAGTTGATCTAAGACATTACCAAATAAGATCAGTCAAAATTAAATTAACAATCGACTTAATACACTTAAATCACCTTTAGAAAATTACATTACATTGAATGACGATCGTTACTTAACTAATGATCAATCGCTAGTGTTCAGATCCTACAATCGAAGTAATTAATTAAGAAGTCAAAACAATATCAGATGCTCATACCAAACTTATGAATACATATCAAGTATTAAACTAAGATTACAAAAAAGTAATAACTATCCAGAGTGACATTGAAGTCTCGAGAGTTTCAAAAACAAAATACTTGAAAATTGTGTGGCATGGTTTTTCAAAAATAATTTCTCATATTTGTCTAAAAATATTTTTGCAAATTTATTTCAAACAATTTTCAAAATTATAGTGACCACATCATGGTGACCACATTCATCAAAGAAGTGCTCTACGATAGAAATGTGTTCGATAAATCATTTTTGAAAATATTTATCAAATATAATATCAGAAATAAACTCATGTCACATTTAAAGGAGATTGAAAATAAATATTTAACCTCATATAGTATAAAATCGAGACTACACCTCTGATAGCTAATTGATCCAACATTTGGGTAATATGAAAATGAAAGATAGAAACAGAGTGAGCTATAAAGCTCAGTGTGTCCTCTAAGTGTAAACAAATAATAATATTAAAACACAAATAATTCAAGCATGACGCAATAAAAAACATAAAAAATAGATAGTAGTAAAACCATATATTTTACCATTAGACTATCACATTAGTTGTTCACAACCTTACATTTCGTTTCAGACTACCAAGATGGGGATGTTACCCTTAAAAAACCCAAATTAAAAAAAATCTTGATGGGGATGCTACCCTCTAAAGAGGAACCTAAATAGGAAACATAAATCAGGATGGGAATGTTACCCTCCAAAGATGAACCAAAATAGAAAACTGAAATTAGAATGGAGACATTACCTTTCAAAGAGGAACCCAAAACTTTAGTTGACAGTCTCAACACAGAAATTTATAACAACCAACAGATCATCCATAATACAACATTAATCATAAATAAGATATGCTAGTACAATATATATATAAACATATAAAACAACTCATGGCATGTAAAAGAAAACATGCAGTACAAGTCAAGGAACACACATATACTAGTTAAATGATTCCATCTAAGCCCTACGCTTCCCACAATTAGTAGTACTAGATCTTACGGAATGAGAACCTAATAATAATCTATTACTATAAAAGTATTATAACAACACCTACATAAACGGAACTAATTAGTAATTCATTTAACAACACTCACATGTCTCGAATTGAATGTAAGAAGTTGAGCTGAGTCGAACAAAGATGATCTAGACCTACTGGAGAACGGTATGGAGACAAGTGATCATCGTAGTTGGTTTGGGACAGTGGGTAGCAAAGATGAAATTTTTACAAAATTCGATTATCTCCTCTGTTCTAACTTGCAAACGAAGGTGGAAGCGAGGAAGAAAGTGATACCGGCTAAGCAAAAATGGCGAGCCTGACCGAATGGCACCAATAGTGACGACCACGATGACCTGAACAATGGTTAACTAAGAAAAAAGCGAACATGCATGGACATAAGAAATGTAGTTGGTTTGGGCAGCAAAACAAAAATTGAAAAATCAAGAAGAAAATAAAAAGTGAAAAGGGTATTTGAATATCCTAAAGCTAGGATAAATTATAGAATAAATCCTTGCACTTTTAAAGAATTTGCAGAACAAGACCAAGATTTTAAATGTTTAAAATCTAACCCCTACTTTGGGGTTTAACACAAACCCTCTACAATAATTGAAGAAGAAAAAGAAGAAGACACGCAACACATGTAATTTTTTTTTTTTTTAATTGTCAACTTAGGTTTCAATTAATGAATTAACAAGAGTTAACAACCGATGGACCAAAACAAAACGAACCGATAACATAAATGATCAAAATCACTTTTTTAAAACCATCAAACAAAATCGGAGGGACCAAAAACAACTTTTTACTATTACCAAGTCAGCCGTGTAAATGTTGCAGTAATCTAGTGAGTACCTTACAACTTAAAGAAAAAACGACATTTCCTAACTAAGGAAAGTACTATGGTAAATTAAATATCTTCCTTTAATTAATTAAAATGAAGTGGCACGTCTCTATAATCACATTTTAAATTATTGTTTATAGATAATGACTGTACAAATAATAACCACTAACCATGCACCAAATGTCAGACAAAATATTAATCTGAGAAATAAAATAATAATAATTAAGTAAATATTAATTTTAAATCGAAGGAAGCAAGATAAATAAAGAAATAATGTAGAGAAACAATATTGTTTACTCGTGTGTAGACACGTAATCAAATGAATAGAGTAAGATAAATTGAAGGAGGATTTTTGTTGAGGCATGTTGAACAATTTCTTTAAGACATATTCGTCCTCTCCTTGGTGCTTTGAGTAACGTTAGACGTTGGTCTCCTAGGATACAAAAACAAATGATTGTAACAATAACCACAACCATAGTGATCATTCGAACACATTATTGCCTTTCTCTATCACCAAAAAGAATGAATTTGGAAAGAATTTTATAAGTGGTTTTCCTATTGCAACATTGCGAGTTGTGAATTGTTGTGTCTAAGATTGTGTCTTGACTAACCTATATATAGAGAAGAAGAAATTGATCAAAAGGTTAAGACCTTTTGATGAAGATATTTGTTGAAAAGATAATATGTATAATTGAATATATGGAACTTTATACCAAGAAATAAGTTTATTCACCAAGTGACATTACTTATTATAATAAGTTTATTCATCAAGTGACATGACTTATTATAAATAACATCAATTTTATTCAATTATTTTATTTTTTTCCAAAAATCCCACATATGAATGAAATTGATAATTTCAAACATGAACTCGATGTGGTAATAGATTCTACGTTCGATATTTGCATAGTATAGGTAGGCGTTTCCCTTTGAACCTTCCCTTTTGAAAATATGTTTATCTTACTGGTTGTTCAATAGACGTGATGTCCTTGAATCATCTTGTCATTTGTGTAAGCGATGACATACCTCACATAAATATCTCACTAATAAGAATTTGGTTCTCATGGTTATGTCTATATAGCCGTGGACATCTCCTGGTTCTGCAAGAGCATAGAGAGCTATGCTCCAAAAATCTCCTTGAAGCAGTTTCACTTTACTCTCACATATATGGCTTATGTTGTTCAGCTTATCAAAACACATAGTGGTCATTAAAATCAATGCTTAACATTTTTCCATATTTTAGTCATCGTTTTCATCATAGGAATGGACTTGGGGTCAGAACCCACATAGTGACCTCACAAGTCCTATGCAAGTAGGTTATCCCATTGAACCTAGATCTTGTGATCTCTAGTCAACAAGGCTGGGGTTTCCTTCACATAACGCCCTAACAATTCATGGGCTTTAGTCTCATTCTTTTCGATGTTTATTAACTTGATCTCGATTCAGCCCTTTGGTTAGCAAATCTACAATGTCATCTTTTGCCCTTACAAAATCAATAGAGATAACTTCAATTGAGACCAATTGTTATGTATTGATTTATCATTACTTTAGTCATTCATGAATATGCTTTAAAATTATGGTTCGGACCGTCGGCGCACCCCACGGCGCATCAGAAACAAAACACGACGGTCTCACCAGTGATCCAAGTATGCAAAACCGAAATCGGGAGGAAAGGATGGAATACTTACAATGGGTTCCTTGAAAAACAACAACGACAACAACGACTATTGGTGATCACAAACAGTTTGAATCGTAAGCCTCCACGAAAACATGTCTCGGCCTCTACTTAATTCACAAGATTGAGAGCAAATGTTTCTTTTCCCTAAATCAATTTTTAGAAAAACGGCTGCTAGACCTTACCTCACTTAAATATATCAGTTACCCTAACCTCTTAGGATTTTAATTTATTTCGAATTAATAAAAATCTTATTTAATTAATTCAAATTAAATATACATTAAAGACTTAAAATCTGAATTACAATCTTTAATGTTTATTTAAAATCTTATTTAATTATTTCAAATTAAATATCAATTAAAAGAGTTGTAATCAAAATTACAATCTTTTAATGTTTACTTACTATATCGGGATAATTAAAATCATATGTATATCAAATATACATATATTAACTCTAGATATATTTTAGTAACATACAACAAATTGTACATCTTTGGTCCTTCCAATCCTAGGGTGTGACTCTGTAGGTTCTTGTAACATTAATAGTAATTATTAGAACAATTCTACTATTATATACAATGAGTGACATCTAGCAATATATCACTGTCACCTAAGTTACAAGAAATTATGATTCGACATATCATCTTTGTGATTAACTCTTTTATGTATTACATCATTTTGTTCTTTATATCTAGAATAGGCACAAGTCTTGGAATAGTCACACTTGTATAGCACATCTATTGTTTCTTGATATCTAGAGTAAACTATAATTAACGAATAATTTGTGATATCTTATATCAACTTATTCGAGCATGGCCATGCATTTCTAGTCTCACTCAATCAAGTGGTCTGTGATTTGTTTCCTATTATGTAGGAAGGACAAATTCTATCTTAATCATACACACCCCACTACATAAATCGAGATATATTCAATAACAGTCTTTATAGTGCAACCAGTTACGGAGCATGTTTAACTGTATCAAAACATACAACAATATATGTTGGGATGACATTGATCTCAAGTCTGAGGATCATACATATAGTCATCACCATGAGCATTGTTATGACCGTTACATAATAATCCAAGACATATGCTCATGATGGGTCAATCTAATACATTGTTCTCTAACAATATATTCATGTATCAATTCTGACATCTCTATGTCAATGACAACTTGTTGTCATCAATCAATAACATGTTAATCTTAAGCGTATGATTATTATCCATGCCTATAATAATACTTAACTATTGATCTTTTAATAATGTTATTATATGGACTTTATTATCTTATAGTTTCCGTTAAACACATACATATAACTGAAAATAATAGTGGCAATGACTTTATTCAATAAAATCATTAAATAAATGTATTATTACAATCATCATATGATTGGTTTTTGGGCATACTCTAACAATCTCCCACTAGCTTTCAGTGTGACGATCATGCCTCTGTTGTGTAAGAGGCTTCGTCAAGGGATCAAAAATTATCATCCATGTGTACTCTTCACATTTCCACATCTCCTCGATCTATGATCTCTCAAATGAGATGAAAGCACCCAAGAATATGTTTGGATAGTTGACGAGATCTAGGTTCCTTTGCTTGTGCAATGGCTCCATTATTGTCACCACAGAGTTCTACAACATCTGATATGTTGAGAACAACCCCTAATTCTAATATGAACTTCTTGATCCAAATAGCCTCTTTTGTTGCTTCACTGGCTACAATGTATTCAGCCTCTGTTGTAGAATCAGCTACTGTGTCTTGCTTCAAACATTTTCAGCTCACAACACCTCCATTCAGACAAAACACAAAACACCGATTATGATCGAGAGTCATCCTTGTCAGTTTGGAAGATGGAATCAGTATAACCTTTTACACTAAGCTCTTCCTCCCCTCCATAGACAAGAAATTTATCCTTAGTTCTTCTTCTTAAGTACTTAAGGAAATTTTTAACCGCAACCCAGTGATTTTTACTAGGGTTTGCTTGATACCGACTTGTCATGCTTAAAGCATACGATACATTTGGTATAATACATATCATGGAATACATGATAGAACCAATAGCCGAAGCATATGTAGTCTTATTTATCCACTCTCTTTCTTGTGGAGTTGAAGGATAAATTTCCTTTGAAAGAGAATTGCCATGTCTCATAGGCAAAAATCCTTTCTTGGATTCTTCCATACTTAACCTTTTCAGCACTTTGTCTATATATGTACTTTGAATCAGACTTAGAAGTCGTCATGATCTATCTCTATAGATCTTAACTCCTAAGATATACGTTATCTCACCCAAATCTTTCATAGAAAAACAACTACCTAACCAAGTCTTAACATACTGTAAAGTAGGTATATCATTTCCTATGATGAGTATGTCGTCTACATACAAGATTAGGAAAGAAACAATGCTCCCACTAGCCTACTTATAAACACAGGACTCATCTTCATTTCTAAAAAAACAAATTCTTTGATTGCATCATTGAAACGAAGATTACAGCTTCGAAAACCTGCTTTAGTCCATAAATAGACCTCTGTAGCTTACAAACCTTTCTAGCATTTCCTGCAGTGACAAAACCTTCTGGTTGTGTCATATACACATCCTCTTCCAGTTTTCCATTAAGGAAAGCGATTTTGACGTCCTTTTCCAGATTTCATGCTCATATAATATAGCTATTGCGAGCAAGTTCTGGATGGACTTAAACATAGCTACAGGGGAGAATGTTTCGTCATAGTTTACACCATGAACTTGTCGAAAACCTTTAGCGACTAACTGCCCCTTGTATGTTTGTACATTACCATCCATGCCAATTTTCATTTTGAAAACCCATTTACACCCTATAGGTTTGACCCTTCAGGTGGTTTAACCAAATTCGACACTTGGTTTACTGACATGGAATCCATCTTAGGTCTCATGGATTCAAGCCATTTCTCAGAGTATGGGCTAGACACTACCTCTTAATAAGTTATAGGATCATCTTGATCCATAAGAAGAACATCCCATGTGTGGTAACGAGAAATCCAAATCTCTCGGGTATATGGTGTTCTCTTGTGGATATGTGCAGTGGTTGTGTTTCTAAATCTGTTGAATGTTTCTCAACAACTTGTGAAACATGTTCAACTTCAGGTTCACTGATCTGTTATTCTTGAACTTCTTCAAGTTCAATATTTATACCCTTCCATTTCTTTGAGAGAAATTATCTTTCGAGAAAAACTCCTGATCGAGAAATAAACACTTTGTTCATGTTAGGGTTGAAGAAATAGTATCCCTTAGTTTCTTTAGGATATCCAACAAATATACACTTATGAGATTTAGGTTCGAGCTTTGTAGACATCTGATGTTTTATAAAGCTTCAAACCCTAAATCTTCATTAAAAGACATACTAGGATGCTTTCCAGTCCATATCTCGTATGGTGCCTTTTAAACCGATTTAGATGGAACACAATTTAGTGTGAAAGCGGTTGTTTCAAGTTCATGTCCCCAAAAATAAGTTCAAAGATCAGTATGACTCATCGTTGATCGAACCATGTCTAACAGTTTTTGATTCATTCTTTCAGAAACTCCATTCCACTATGGTGTACCAAGTGGTGTAAGCTGTGAGACAATCCCACATTCTTTCAGGAGTTCATCAAACTCTATGCTTAAGTATTATCCACATCGATCTGATTGAAGTATATTAATACTCTTGCCTAATTTATTTTGTACTTCATTTTTAAATTCCTTAAACTTTTCAAGAGCTTCAGATTTATGGCGCATAAGATAAATATACCCATATTGACTGAAGTCATCAGTGAAAGTAATGAAGTAATGGAATCCACCTCTGGCTTGTGTATTCATCGGTCCACATACATCACTATGTATTAACCCCAATAAATCACTTGCTCGCTCACCTTTACTACTGAAAGGAGCTTTAGTCATTTTTCCCAACAAGCAAGATTCACATACATCATATTGTTTGAAAACAAATGAATCTAAGAATTCATCTTTATAGAGTTTTGATATGCGTTTCTCACTTATATGGCCTAAACGACAATGCCAAAGATAAGTTTGATTTGAGTCATTTGCTTTTTGATCTTTTAGTATTTATGTTATAAATGGTGTTTTCTTGATCGAAAATATAGAGACCATTAACCAATTATGTTGAACCATAAAAAACATTATCGAGATAAAAAGAACAACAATTATTCTTAATAATAATCTCAAAACCAATCTTGTCCAAACAAGAAATAGAAATATTGTTCTTAGTCAAACTAGGCACAAAATAACAATCCTCTAAATTTAAATCAAGTCCACTAGGCAAGGATAAAACATATGTCCCTATAGCTAATACAACAACTCTTGCTCCATTTCCCACTGTAGGTCTACGTCTCCTTTAGCCAAATTCCTTCTCTTTTGCAGTCCCTGTACAGAAGTACAAATATGAGAGCCACAACCGATATCTAATACCCAATAAGTAGATGTTGACAAATTAACATCAATAACATAAATACCTGAAACAAATGTTCCATTTGCTTTTGCCTTCTTGACCTCTTCAAGGTAAACAGGGCAGTTTCTATTCTAGTGTCTGGTCTTATCGCAATGGAAACATTTTCCTTCTTGCTAACTCCCCTTTGGGTTTCAATGAATTTTTTCCTTTTGGTTTGGCCTTTCCATTGCCCTTAGACTTTGTCGCTACCCTTTTCTTTCTCTTTCCTTTGTCCTTATGGACCATCAAAATGGGCTTATGTCCAACCTTTTTCATTTTACTTTCAGCAGTTCGTAACATGCCAAGTAACTGTGGCAAAGTCTTATTAATTTCATTCATGTTGAAATTAAGGACAAATTGGCTAAAGCTATCTGGCAACGATTGCAGGATAACATCGGTAGCCAATTCATCTTTGAGAAGAAATCCCAACTTTTCCAACCTTTGGATGTAGCCCATCATCTTGATGACATGAGCTCCTACAGGAGTTCCCTCTGCCATTTTGCATTGAAATAGAGCTTTAGAGGTCTCATATCTCTTTTGAAATTCTTGCCCTTCATATATTTCTTTGAAATTTTGAATCATCTCATATGCAACCATGTCCTCATGTTGCTTCTGAAGCTCAGGAGTCATGGTGGCAAGCATTAGACATCCAACATCTAACATATCATCCATATGTTTCTTGAATTTGTCTTTGTCATCTTTTGAAGCATTAGTTGTCGGTTCATCAAGAACAGGTTCTTCAATGACATATTCATTCCTTTCCTGTTTGAGAATAATTCTCAAATTATGAAACCAGTAAAGGAAGTTTATGCCATTAAGCTTCTCCTTCTCAAGGAGTGATCGCAGTGATAAAATGTTGTTTGCCATTAAATCTACAACAATGGAAATATTAAAGTAAGTAAATTTACCGAATTAAAATTTAAAAATAGGTATTTATTTAAAAATTACTCTCATTATTTTATTCAAAATTAAAAACCCTCTCTATTTTAATTTTGGAAAAATTCATCGAAAATTTTTCTAGTGGGTGAGGATCCATAATACATCAATTTCCTAAATCAGCTTTGTCTTTTCTTTTAGGATAGTGATTATTTAGGTAAGTAACACTTTACTAGTTACATCTTATGTAACTCCTCCTTTTGGTGAACAACTCTTGTTCAAATCATCTCATGACTTATCCAAATACTTAACCTCTAGGTTTCTAATCTTATTAGAATAACCTAGCTAAGTTATTACCAATATCTCAACTGGTGAATATCACTTACTTATTCTTCGCGTTTAACCAAGATAGATTTATGTACCAATGCTTTGGCAAAGCCCACACAATATCGATCGAAGCCTTAACGAGGGTAAAAATTGGACGGTTAAGTTAACTTCGATTATAAAGAGAGATTTGCATAAATATCTCATCATTTTCATTTTAATATTAGGCCCTTATATATCTCATCAATATTCATTCTTATTTTAGTATTTGTTGCATTACCCACATAACATATATAAGCAATAAATAAGATGCAATAGTTATAGCCCAAAAATAATAACTATGGTGGCCTATCCCAAGCCAATGGGAGAATCAAAACCCTAAAACTTAAGACTACTCTCTAGGTATCTTCTCGCCTTTAGCTCAGTTTGTTCTTCTGCTCCTTTTGAATTTTCATAGGATTAAAATTAAAAAAAAACTCGTTTTACATACGATCATCATTTTCTGTTCAATTCTTTTGTTTTGTATTCATTACTTAATGCCTTTATCCAATAAAATCGGTAAATAGATGTATTATTACAATCATCATATGATTGGTCTTTGGGCATACTCTAACAATTATTTGTAGCCATTACTTTTGCAAGACACCTTCACACTTTCAAATAGTTGTAGGAAGGTTTTCTATCATTCCATAATTCATATGGTTTCTTTTCCCTTTTCTTGTAGGGCACCTTATTCGAAAGGTAATTAATTGATAAAATAATTGCCCTCACATATTTTATGACAATCCATAATATATTAGCATGACATTCATCATTTTCTGTTCGATTCTTTTGTTTTGTATTCATTACTTAATGCATAATTCTTTAGTCATCTTATGATACTATACATTTCATATAATGCATCCGACAATTCATTCAAGATGTAATTCTAGCATAGGAAGTCAAAATGCTTCCAAGCTTTAACAACATTAAATGCGATAATAACATTTACATCATCGTCTTTAATAATAGGAGGATCATCATACATATATTTGATCATAGTCAAATATAACATCTACTATTCCCATGTCTTGAAATTCTATTCATAGAATTTAACAAACTTCTCGTTGTGAATCATGGCCACCGATATCGTTGAATTTTTTTTGAAGTCTGAGTAGGAATCAACATTTCATATCACGATATAGTTGAATCGGTTGGATTATCCATTGTTTCATTAAAAACACGTAACTATAATTCATAATAATTCCAACGATAAATCAAAAATTTATTCAATTTATTTTACCCTTCGATTCTACTAAATAACAAAATTTAATTAGGAATTTACTTCCAAAACTATTTTGTTATAAAAAAAGTAAATCAAATAAATTCTTTTGAACAACATAACTTAAATCTTGAAACATAACTTCTATTCACAACTATTACAATTTCGTTTCGATACCTTATTAATCACAATGAGAGTCAAAAACTATAAACGCAACAATTGAGTAATTTCTGTGAAACGATATGAACTTAGTAAAAACTAAAAAACCAAAACAAAACCAATTTCTATCGAATGACGAGAAAAAAACTGAAATAGAACCAACTTCTATTGAACGACGAGAAATTAGTAAACTAAAATCCGAACAGAAGTACAATATTTAACAAAATATTATTAAAAATGAAATATTAAAGATATCATTTACCGATTAATTTCTTAATCATCGTCGCTTGAACCCAACAACTTGTAAACAAATTACCATAAAAATGCCTCATACCATGGTTATCAAAATCGGACCGAACCAGTCGGTTCAACCGGTTGAACCGTAAACCGGTGGCCTGTCCGTCCAATTACCTCACAAAACCAGTCTGGCAATGAACCGGCTGAAAACTGGTAGAACCGGCTAAAAATCGGTAAAACCTGGGTGAACCGGCTGAAACCGCAAAACCGGTTTGAACCGCCGGTTCACTTTTTTTCTTTTAAAAAATATTAAATCAAACGACGTTTTTTGTTTAACGAGCCAAGTCAAATTCGAGTATTGTTGAGCTAGAATCGAACTAGAAAACTTTAAAAGTAAGCTCAACTCGACTCAAAAACTCACGAGCTAAAAATTATCAAGTTAAATTCAAACTCAAAATATAATATTAAAACTTGAACTCGAAATGGCTCGAACTAAAAAAAAATTAGAAGTTTGATTGAAGCCTAAAATTTGAGCTCAATTGAAGCAAAAGAATAGTTCGCTCTGTGCTCACCAAAAGGCTCCATGATTTTGAATGTCAAATTACCTCTATTATTTATAGAAGTAAGTTGGGATGCTCTTCTATGTTTTTTAGCCATGTGGGATTGTTTTGTTCTCATATTTTTATTCTTTAAACTTTTGGGATGCTCTTCTATGTTTCTTAGCCATGTGGGATTGTTTTTAAAAAAAATTAAACCAAATGACATCATTTGTTATGATTTTTTTAAGCCCCAATTTTATTTTTTTGATTATAGTTAATAATTATATTTATTATTTAATATATTTTACCTTAAATATTATGTTGTAGTTGACTTGAATCATTTTGTTTCACTTGATTTTATGGTTTTTAATTTATATATGTTATGACTTGTGATATTTTTATACCTTTTAATATTATAAACTTAAAAAAAATATTACATATACATTAATATTGCTTTGAATATTATGTAAAATTAAAAAAAATTATTTTATATAAAATCTGGTTCAACCGTGGTTGAACCCGGTTGAACCAGTGAATCAGTGAACCAGTACCTTTACCGGTTCAATGTTCGGTCTGGTTTTAAAAACATTGCTCATCACACATAAAGGTTAGTGGGAATCCAATATTGTGTCCAACTTGCTTTGAACACATCAAACAAATTTTGGAATCAATTGAGAATTTTACTTTGGCATGGATTCCTCCCAATAACATGTGAATTGCTTGTTGAACCTACAAATTTATCCTCCAAATAGAGGTGTTTATTTTCTAAGTAATTTTAGGAATCCATTTTATGGAATTATTCCACAAAAAAGGATCCTACATTTTGTGTCCGCTCCTCTGTTTTGAAAACCGGATCGGACCGGCCGGTTTAACCGGTTCAACCGGGAGCCGTTGCTTAGTCCGGTTTAATCTAAACCGGTTGAACCACTATTAGTGAACCGGCCAGAACCGCTGAACCGTTCGAACCGGACCGGCTGAAAACCGGAAAAAAAAAAATCGGGATTTTTGTTTTTTTTTTAAAAAATTAAACCAAACAACGTCGTTTGTTAAACGAGTCAAATCGAACTCGAGTATTGCTGAGCTCGACTCGGACTTGAAAACTTTAAAAGTAAGCTCAACTCAAACTCACAAGCTAAAAATTATCAAGTTCAACTCAAACTTGAAATATAATATTGAAACTTGAACTCAAAAAGGCTTGAACTCAAAAAAAATTAGAAGCTCGATTGAAGCCTAAAATTCGAGCTTGATTGAAGTGAAAGAATAGTTCACTCAATGCTCACCAAAAGGCTCATGATTTTGAATGTCAAATTACCTCTATTATTTATAGAAGTTAGTTGTGATGCGCTTCTATGTTTCTTAGCAATGCGAGATTGTTTTGTTCTCATATTTTTACTCTTTAGACTTTTGGGATGCTCTTCTATGTTTCTTAGCCATGTGAGATTGTTTTTTAAAAAAAATTAAACCAAACAATATCATTTTGTTATGATGTTTTTAACCCCAAATTTATTTTTTAATTATAGTTATATAATTATATTTATTATTTAATATGTTTTACCTTAAATATTATGTTGTAGTTAATTTGAATCATTTTGTTTCACTTGATTTTATGATTTTTAACTTATATATGTTATGACTTGCTTTAAATATGACTTGTGATATAAAAAATTAGTTTTTATTAAATATTTTTGGTATTTTTATTTAATTTTTTAAATAATTATGATATCGTCCGGTTCTTCCGACCGGTCGGACCGATTCGATCGGTTAAACCAATAAACTGGTAGCATGATCAGTTCGCTAACCGGTCCGATTCTGAAAACCATGATCCGCTCACATTGCAGAAAAGTTGAGTGAATTCCTCAAAATTTTCTTTCAATCCAATAGCGTGCAATAATATTTGTTTTGCAACCTTTAGATGATTGCACGCAAATCCATGTATTTTTTTAATTAACAAAACTATTCAAATCTTCAGTGCCTCCTTCTAGCGCCAACACGTAAGGACACTAAAGCAAATGAAAACATATTCCCAATTGGTTTTTCCACATTGATTAAACAAATCCCATGGCAGGGTTCTTGTGACAAAGTTAGTATGTATATATCGGATTAGAAAAAAATTAAAATATATTTCTTAAGTTGCTATATTAATTCGAGAAATAAAATGTAATAAATAAGTAAATATTATTATTAAATTGAACAAAGAAAAATAAATAAAGAATTAAAGTAGATAAACAAATTGTTTATTCGTGTGTTAATGTATTTTTGTTAAGTTGTTTATTAAGTTGTGATATGTAATCAGATGAGTACAATAAGATAAACCGAAGAAGGATTTTTGTTAAGGTATGAATGAAGAGTTTTCTTAAGACAAATTCGTCCTCTCCTTGTTGCTTTGAGTAACGTTGGACGTCGGTCTCTCTGGATATAACAACAAACGATCACAACAGTAAACACAACCGTAGTGATTAGTCGAACACTATCTTACATTTCTTTATCACCAAAAAGAACGGATTTGAAATGAATTTTCTAAGTAACTTTCCTATTCCAACGCTGTGAGTTGTGAATTGTTGTGTTTAAGATTGTGCCTTAACTAGCTTATATATAGAGGAGAAGAAGTGGATCAAAAGCTTAAGGTCATTTGATGAAGAGATTTTTTCAAAAATTAATAAGTATAATTGAATAGATGCAACTTTAAACCTAGAAATAAATCTATTCACTAAGTGACATGAATTATTATAATACGTTTATTCATCAAATGACACCACTTATTATAAATAGCATCATTTGTATTAAATTATTTTATTATTTTTCCAACACCAAATGCACAAAACATAAAAAGAATTTAATGAATTATATTTAAAGTGATATTTTCATTTAAATTTGATGACATTATTTAATTAAATGAAATTGTATTTTTATTTTGATTTTTTAGATGATTTTGTATCATCTACCACCAGATATGTATTACTTAACTAATACTCAAATATTTAGATGAAGTGCGAGTCGAGATAGTGTTGGATTTACTTTTTAAGGGGACACATGTAAACTTTAGAATTCAAATTTTCTTTAATTAATTATTTATTTTATTTATGGTATTCACTCTGAAAATTTATTTTTTTCTATCCATTCAAAAAATTTCTATTATTTTCTGGATAATAAAATTTTCTATGGTTAACATATGTATATCCACCTTAAAAAATATTTTTGGATCCACCCCTAAATTAAGATATATGAGATTATTGGTAGGAATGTAATATTTCATCTATTAGATTACCATGGATCAAAAATATTACCTTGAGTTGGTAATACAATCACTAACAGTGACAAATTTTAATGACAAAGGTTGATCTCAATACCATATGTTTAAATATCGTTTAATCTACCAACGAGTGTTGGTATAAGTGGTTGTGATTCAAGAATTTGAGCTTGTAGGGCCAAGTTTGAATCCTATCACTGTCACTCTTGGTGGCAATTTGTAAATTCCAATGTAAATCTCAATTGAGTCTTAGGTATGTCCTCGCCCTGGACTGGGGAGCCACCTCTAACCTAAACGTTTCGTAAAAAAACAAAATTACCGTGTAATCTTACCATTACTTTGATAGGGTTAGGGTTGTAAAATCAAGTAATCGTTCAAGTTTCAGTCGGATCCTATCAGGTCAGGTCAAATTGGATATAAGTTGACTCAGGTCAATTTAATGGTTCGACTCGGATCAGGTCGGGTTCATGTCAAATCAATTCGGGTCATTTTCAAGTTGATTTGACATCAGATTCAATTCGGGTTCAAGTCAATTAAATTTCAGTTGGATAGGTTTCAGTTCAAGTCCGAAGTAGTTAAATACCAGGTTAATTTAGCTTCGGATGGACTTCGGTTGGATCTCGTTCAAATCAGGTTACATCATTGAACGACAAAATTCAGGTCGGATCTTACCGGCTACAGATTGACTTCAAGTCAGATCATTTTTGGGTTAATTATTTTTCATCTTTCAATGTTTAATTAACGTGAGAATGTTGAATTGTAATTTGTAATTGTATATGATTCAGAATAAATTACAAAAAAATATAAGTAATTATAGGTCAATTTTGATAAAAATATAATTTGAAGTACTAAATTGAAAAACATGAAAATAGAAACAAAAATATAAATAAATTAAACAACCACATGGATGAAGAATCAAATTGAATTAATTATAAAATGTGAAGTTGAAATTAATATAAAAATGGACTAAATTGCATACATTTAAAAGGTTGGTGAACAAAAGTTTGTAGAATTTGAAATGAAATTTATTATGTCATTTATAGGGTTTTAAGTGAATTACAAAAATATAAATAAGTATGGGTCAATTTCAGATACAAATATAATTTTAAAAACTAAATTGAATAAATATGAAATTATAAATTAAAATTAAATAAATTAAACAACATAAAAGGATCAAATCAAAATAATTGTAAAATGTGAGGAACAATTATAAAATGGACTGAATTACATTCATTTCAAATGTTGAGAAAAAATTAAAACAATTAATATATATATATATATATATATATGATAATATGACGCATGTATATATAATGTACATTATACTTATGCATACATTATAAGTATATACTTATATATATAAGTGCAAGGAATAATGGTAATTGAATCAAATCTTATCAAGGGTTTAAATTGATTTTATTTTGTTAACCAAGTTTGGTAGTATGACACCTAAAAAGATGATGGAGTCATTTAATGCTCATCTTTTTCAATTTATATAAACTATATAATAAAAGTATAAGTGTATATATATAGAGAGAGAGGTATAAGTATAAATTATAATATATATATAATATAAGTGGTAAGGAATAATGGCCATTGGATCAAACCCTATCAAAGGTTCAAATTGATATTATTTTGTTCACCAAGATTGGTAACATGGCACCTAAAAAGATGGAACCATTTAATACTCATTGTTTTCAATTTATATAAGTATAAAGTATAAGTGTATATATATATATATATATATATATAAGTATTAAAGTATAACTATATAAAGTATATATAAGTCTTAATATATATATTAAAGTATAACTATATAAAGTATATATAAGTCTTAATATATATACATACAAGTGACAAGAAATAATAGTCATTGGATCAAACCCTATCAAATGTTCAAATTGATTTGATTTTGTTCACCAAATTTAGTGACATGACACCTAAAAAGGAGTCATTTAATGGATCTGACTTTTGTATCATGTTGGGCTTGTAATTTGGGCAAAAGGTTTATTTTTAATGAATGTCATTTATTGAGTCTTAATATATGTAAATGGACTTATATGAAATATAAATGTGTTTTTATTAATATATGAATATGAAATACGAAAATGGTATATGGTATATACTAATATTAATTTCACCACCCAGATAAAATGGGCGATGACAAGAGTATAAATTTTAATATAAATTTGTTTAGTTGATTTTATTGTAATTTTAGTGTATTAAAGTGAAATGAATTTTATTTATTCATTTATAAATTATTAGTTTTAGTATTTGTTATTTTATCCAAATTTCCATTCTCAAATAAATTCATTATATATATATTTCAAAATTTTAAGTTAAATTATATTTATATTATTAATAAATTTTTACATAAAAATAAAATAGACATATAAATATCTTAATTAATTATATATAATCTAATAAAATCATGTTTAATAACTAAATAATATAATATAATAAAATTAATTTAATGATTATAATTAAAATTTATAATATAAAGATTATAATTAATATAAAAAGTAAATTTACTATTTTAGTTATCATAACTAACAATTATTTTAAATTTTAAGAATTAATCATATTAATTTAATTATCACAAGTCTATCATAAATTGAAAATCTCATAATTGCATCAATTGTAACTTATTATTAATAAGTCAAATAAATATCATATCAGTTCTTAACAAGTCAGATCATTTAAAGGCGAGTCAATTACATGTCAGGTTCATAACACATTAGGTTGATAACAAGTCGGGTAATACCAGTTATCTACCCGATTAATCTCGTTTAGTTTGTTCTCAGATCGGGTGCAGGTCGGGTCCAGATCCCAAATTTCCAAGTCCAACTCGGGTTCAGGTCATTGCCAGTTCGAACTCGAATCGGTTTCGGATCATCTCCACCTAGGTCACAAACAGTTTTGACTCAAGTCGATTTTAGTCAATTTTACTGGTCGGGTTAGCTTTTTACGACCCTAGATAGGGTAGATTTATGACAAATTTATCCCTATTATTTTATATATTTTTTAACTATTTTCTTAAACTATAACCAAATAAGAATAAATAAATAAATAATGAATCGAACTCTTTTTATCTTTGATGAATTATTCAAAGTAACGTTTTAACTATATTCATTGTTTATTTATCATCATAATTGAGCTTTGTATTATTATTGTTGGTGTTTGGAATTTTTATAAGGGCGAAGCTAGAAATTTTTTATAGGATCAAAATTAAATTATAAAAGGTAAAAATGTTGTTTCATCATTGTTTTAATCTAAAGTTATAAAACTTTTAAGGGTAAAGTATACAAATGGTCCCCTGACTATAGGACGCTACTTTGTTAAGTCTCCCGACTATTAAAAGTTATAAAATAGTCTCTCGACTATATGATGCTATTTTGTTGAGTCTTCTGACTATAAAAGTTATAAAATTTGACTATTCATATGTTTTAAACTCGTCATTTTCCGTTAAAAAATTGACGGTCGTCTGAGCTGGACGTTAACCTATTAACTGAAATATGATAAAATCATATTTTAATGATGTCTATTGGTATCGTCGTTGCTTTCAAGTATTGGTTTGACAATATAATGTTTCAAGTATTGACTCAATAACATAATGCAAACAGAGAATCTATCCCTAAAATGCAATTCAAATGATTCATGAATCATATTTTATCATATTTCATCCAACATGTTAACGTCCAACTCAAACATACGCCATTTTTAACAAAAAAGGACAAGCTTAGAATATATGAATAGCCGGGTGACCATTTTGTAACTTCTAATAGTCAGATGACTCAAAAAAGTATTGCCCTATAGTCGGGGACTCAACAAAATAGTACCATATAATCTGGAGACATTTTGAGTATTTTATCCAATTTTTAATAGGACTAAGCTAAAATCTATCATAGCCCTTGCAGTCCTCTATCTCCCCCTTGATATTATATTATTGTAACTTTTAATTAATTAATATAAGTGAGTTTTATCTATTAATTATTATTTATCATATCTTAAAATTTGATTTAATTGTTTTGGGTAGATATGCCATTTGAAAATTACCATGAATTAAATGATTATTGATCAAAAACTATTGATTATCATTACAGGAGCTTAAAATTGAGTTAAAGAGTCTTTACTTAGACATTCAAATTATTTGTAGTTTAAAACGAATTTCAAAACGTGTTTTAGTGTAAAGAAAATCATTAAAAAGGTTTGTAAAAAATTAGGAAAAATGGAGAAACCCTATGAAATTTCGAGTGTAGATCCCAGACTACCCAAAAAGCAAAGGAGAAGAGATGAAGAACTGCCTGATCCATCTGCCATGACTCGTGAGGGCACTTCTTCTCTAATGGAGTGTGATGGCTCCCCACCCACTATATCCTACAAGAGCATTGTGACAAAGGCCGCTGCTTCTCAACCCGACTAAAAAATCGTTGACTTAGAGGATGATGATATCGAACTTCTTGAAGATGACATCACTTTTGGCTCCACCAATGGTATTCCAACCATAGATTTTTCTGATCGAGTACAAACTCTTGCTGTTAAAAGCATGGATCTAACGCTCGTCTTCAAAGTTCTTGGAGGAAGAGTTGAATATAACACCTTCCATAATCGCATATACTGTATTTGGAAACTCTCTCATCCTCTCAAACTAATTGATATTGAGAATGATTTTTTTCTTGTGAAATTTAGTGATCATGGCGACTATCTTAAGGAGCTCACAGAAGGACCTTGGACCATTTTTGGCCACTGCATAAATGTGGAACCATGGTTTATAGACTTTCAGCCAACTCAAGCTTATCCTAGTCGTTTAATGGCATGGATCCGATTACCTGGTCTCCCCGTCACTCTTTATAAAAGAAACATCATCGAAGCTATTGGAAATCAGGTTGGTTCTTTTGTTAAAATTGATTTCCAAACGGATAATGGTTGTAGGGGGCATTTTGCTCGACTAGCTGTTAGTCTCAATCTTTATCGGCCTATGGTATACAAACTTCTCATCAATGGTCGACTCCAAATCATGGAATACGAATCGCTACCTACTGTCTGCTTTCACTGTGGCATATATGGTCATTATAAAGATCTGTGTCCGCAGGTTCAAGTGTAGAGTAATGACCAACCAGTGAATGAGACTCATCCGCCTCCATCACCGTCTCTGGCTACCGAAAACCTAGTTTGGTATGAAGCGTTTGGACCTTGGATGCTGGTGGAATGAAAAAGTGTAATTCCAGGAACCAAAATTCTGTAAAACAAATGATTCAGGATTTGGCCCCATTATTACAAAATATAATCCCATATTTGAAGTAATTCCTAATAATCATGAAGTACAGCTAGATTCTAGGGAGACTGAAGAGGAGCCCACCTTGCCACCTTCTGTGCCGCAATCAACTCTTGTGAATGCTTCATTGTCTGCCCCAAAGAATGCTCCTCCAGATAAAAACAAATCTAAGGGAAATACCTTAGTTCACCAAAAAAAGGTGCCAACTATCCCACACGTTACGAAGAAGCAGGTCAACCTTGGAGACAAAAAACTAAACCTCATGCACTAGTAAAAAACCCCATGCAAGGTTTACGTACCATAGGGAGTGAAGCTTCTTCCTCTAAAATGCCACGTTCGAGCTCGGGTGAAAACCTTGATCTAAACAAACACCAAGCTATGAAATTAACAGATGGGGATAACCCAAGTATTCCAGTCGAAGCTCTAGCTCCCCCTACAGCTAGAAAGGGTAGTGATGCTATGGTCGAATAATGGGTTGTTCTGCCTATCTTTCTTATATTATTTTATTTATGTATCTCAATATTTTTATGTGGAACGCCCAAGGTTGTGGTCACTAGAATTTCATTCGCGTTGCACATCGGTATCTACGCGACCATTCTCCAGATGTTGTGGGTTTGTTGAAACCCGAATAAGTAATCATATTACCGATACAGTTATTGCAAATATCAATTTTCCTAACTCTTTTAGAGTTAAAGCTGATGGATTTTCTGGAGGTATTTGGGTCTATTGGTACGATCATATTTAGGTTGATGTTCTCTTCAACCATTTCCAATTCATTCACTATCGGATCCAAAGTAAGTCCAACAAACACTCTGCTCTTGTTACTTTCGTTTATGCAAGTCCGAATCCTACTAAAAGAAAGGTGTTCTGGTCGTATCTTCAACTGCTCTCTGGTCATATTAATGAGCCTTGGGTTGTCTTAGGCGATTTCAACGTTGCTTTATCCCCTAATGACCGTAAAGGATGTGCCACCATTCCTTTCTCAGATCAAGATTTTAGCAAAGTGGTTTTCGACTCAAGTCTACATGATATGGGACACCAAGGACCGAACTTCACTTGGTACAGAAGAACCTGTGCAGTTCGTCTTGATCGCTGCTTATACAATGGCAAATGGCTTGTATCTTATCCTGATACGCTGGTTTATCATCTCCTTTGGATGAAGTCTGACTATAGGCCACTCTTGCTAGCTACTGGTAAAAATCCTAATAAATCGCAGCGTCTCTTCCGTTACTTTGCTGGTTGGACTCTCCACAAAGACATCCATAAGT